>NW_025763374.1:0-1355740 GCF_016097325.1 Aspergillus melleus | reverse complement strand
ACATTGATATAACTAGATATTCGGCAGTCTCTGAGGTGTTCTCCGCACTCCGTAGACAATCCGATTATTCCATTGTGTACCTGCATTTCCAGGCCGCCTTAGCGTTGCTCCGTGCTATACTTCGTGTACTCTACGGCCTACCTCTTCGTATGAGACCTGGAGCTTATCAGATGAATTATATCATCAGATAAATGTATTTCCGTACTTATTTCTATATGTAGATTGCTCTTTATACATACTGAATAGACAAGGGCATTGATCTGGATGTTCGGTACTAGGTACAGTAACTATTTTGACGGCATTCAGTCTTTGTATAAGTCCCTTCTGCACGAAGATAACCTGGGAGAGTCAGTATACTAACCAGATACTCTGTAGATACCTTAGAAGTAGTACTCTTAGAAACTGGAAAGAGAAGAAGATGCAAACGTTCTCGGGAAGCCCCGCCCAGACTAAAGCGACTAAAAAGGGGGGGCGCGGCCGGCGTCGCTTCTCGCCTATCGCCTCGCTTCTCGCGCCAAACTCTCAGCCGCCCGTCGCCCCCATCGAGTCACGCCCGACCTTTGCGCTCGAGCTCTCTCGAGACTGTCATCGTTCGTTGGTTTCGTCTATCTATCCTATCCTTCCTTACCCTCCTCTCCCACCACCACATCAATTCATCCATCGCCCACTCTCTCTAACTTCCGCCTACTGCACTCCATTTCCCTCGACTCGGTCGCAGCGGTTGTTCCTTTCGGAGCGCGCTGTGATGCGGCTGCATTGACGTTCCTGCTCAGCAGTTTCTGTCGTCTCTGGTCAGTCCGGTCGCCGAATTGAAAACCCCATCGTTCGTCTCTCGCCCTCTCGCCGCGAACAACCCAACCCCAACCTCATCACCCTTCCTCCCTGATCGCGGAAGGTGATTTTTACTGCCAATCCATTACTTCCTCCCGTGCTTCTGGTCGCCTCGAAGCAAACAACCCGGATAGGAACGTATTACGCGCAATGTACAACGCACATCGCGGGATGGTTCCCGCGCCCAACTCCCGTCTGACGGAGCTGTTGGACCAGTTGCGCCAGGAGTTCGAAAATCAGTCAAGAAGTACTGGCGAGTTTGAACACCAATGTATGTTACCTTACTCCCCCCTCCCCGCTCTCACTTGGTTTCCCGGGCCCGTCTTTTCCCCGGTTGGAGACGGACAGACCGTCACTTCTTCCGACGTTGCTCCATCTCGACTACGAAAATGACCCCGATGCGATCATTCAATCATCTGCTGACTCGATCCCCACCCCGCCGCAGTAACCGGCCAACTTCAGGAAATGGAGATGATCCGACAGAAGGTCTACCAATTGGAACAAGCACAGATCAAAATGAAACAAGAGTACGTACCCCCAATTTCTCCCTCCCCTTCTCTCTGTCCATCCCTCTCCGACATAAATGATGCTTTCTATCGAGGAAGGCTAACCCGGCGGCTTCGATAGTTATGAAGCGGAGATCCGGGTGTTGCGACATGAGCTTGAATCGCGCGGTGTGCCGACTGTTTCGTCTCATATTGCCGGTCCTGCACCGCATGCCGGCCCTTCTCAGCCCCCTCCGCCCGCACTGGGCCATGGCCCAAGCAACCTATTCGGTGGTATCATGACCAACCAAGGAGGTAGTGGTCCCGGTCTTGCCCCTCCCCCTCCCCAGGATCAGCAGCCTCCCCAGCATACCCTTCAACAGCCTGCTGCCGCGGCTCAACAAGGAGCCCCTCAACCACCGCAGAGCTCCTTTGGGGGCTACCAACCTGGCGCTGCTGTGAACGGTATGTTATGACTACGTTCTTCCTCTTCCTCTTCTTAAGGAACCTCTAACCCCGTCTTTTTCCATATTTTGTAGGCTATGGACCCCCTCCTCCGCCAACTGCCTCCCCGGGCCCGGGAAAAAGACCCCGAGCTCCTCCCGGCCCAGCGACCCCCCAGCAAACCCACCAGCTGGCCTACCCGGACCCTCGCGTGTCTCCTCAATTGGCGCGGCCTACCCCTCCTAGCCAGGCCATCGTGCGCGAACGTCCCGGGAACATGCTGGCCAACTGGAACCCCGATGACTTGCCTGCCTCGCAGAAGCGAGAGGGGGCTGACTGGTATGCCGTCTTCAACCCCGAGGTGCAACGAGTGCTGGACGTCGAGCTCGTCCACCATCTTGTCCATGATAGCGTCGTTTGCTGCGTTCGTTTCAGTCGCGACGGCAAATATCTGGCTACCGGCTGCAACCGCTCCGCCCAAATCTTCGACGTCACCACCGGTCAGAACGTCGCCACTTTGCAAGACGAGAATGTCGACAAGAACGGAGATCTTTACATTCGTAGCGTTTGCTTCAGCCCGGACGGAAAGTATCTCGCCACCGGAGCCGAAGATAAGCAAATTCGCGTAAGTCCGAAATGCCACTCCTCCCCGGGTTTCCTTCGCTGGTCCTGTGTGAGATATGGCTAACAACAGAAAACATAGGTGTGGGACATTGCCGCCCGAACCATCAAACATATCTTCACGGGTCATGAGCAGGACATCTATTCCCTTGATTTCGCCGGCAACGGCCGCTACATCGCGTCCGGCAGTGGCGACAAGACCGTGCGTCTTTGGGATATCCTAGACGGGAAGCTTGTCTACACCCTCAGCATCGAAGACGGAGTGACCACCGTCGCCATGTCTCCTGATGGTCACTACGTCGCAGCCGGATCTCTTGACAAGAGCGTTCGCGTTTGGGATACGACGACCGGATACTTGGTGGAGCGCCTTGAGAGCCCGGATGGCCACAAGGACAGCGTTTACTCGGTGGCATTTGCCCCCAACGGCCGGGATCTTGTCAGTGGCAGTCTCGACAAAACCATCAAGCTTTGGGAGCTTAACGTTGCGCGCGGAGCTTACCCCGGAACCGGTTCCAAGGGTGGTAAATGTATCCGAACCTTTGAGGGTCACAAGGTACGTCGGTCTCTAGTTGTCCCTGTTCTATTCTACTTTTTGAAGGTATACCCGGTAGATGTTTCGGTAGTTGCTAACTATACTGGATAGGACTTCGTTCTCAGTGTCTGTCTGACCCCCGACGGTCACTGGGTTATGAGTGGCTCTAAGGACCGAGGCGTTCAGTTCTGGGACCCTATCACCGGTAATGCACAGATGATGCTCCAAGGACACAAGAACTCCGGTAAGTCTGCGTCAAGCGCCCGAGCACTTGGCGACGTCTTTGCTAACAGGGCCACGCAGTTATCTCGGTTGCCCCCAGCCCCACGAACAATCTGTTCGCGACCGGTAGCGGGGACATGCGCGCAAGAATCTGGCGGTACGTTCCTGTCTCCCCTTAAGAAATTGAAGGGCCGAATGGTCTTTTCACCATCCGAAGGCGTTACTTACTTGGCTCCCAGATACTCTACGTACACTGGACGGTGATTGAATTGCGGTTTTCTGGGAATCTCGGCGCACGTGTGATTGTTGATCTTCTTCTCTCGTTCGCTTATGTTTCCCCGTGTGTTCCATGTCGCGGCTAGTTTGATTTTACCTTGATTTCCCTGCGTTAATGAAGGCGACTTCGTTTTCCCATTCACCGTTCCTCCATCTACGTGCAAATGCGATCTCTCGGAAAGGCGAGGCTGGAGGATTGAGGGATAGAATGACAAGCGGAGAAGAGTGAGGTTCTGGAAAGGAAAGCGTGTACGGATAGTCTGGCGAACTGCTCTCTACTGTTTCTATGCGTAATTTGGAACTCGATCTATCATGTATCATGGATTTGCTGGGTTATAACTTATAAGGTGGTGACGTACTTGGAGTCCCGGTAGCGCCCTGGCCTCGATCGGCGGCCGACTTACGTAAGTGGACCGACCTGCCTCAAGAATTCCTGTCAATTCAGCCGGTGGATCTATCAACTTTCTATCTATCACCTTCCACTTCCAGGCCGGTTTCTGATTGCGTCGCCCCCTCCCTCCAGCGGACGCCCTGACGATCACGAGGGCGCCGTCCATTTTTAGCCCAATCTCACTCAGCACGGCGCGACCTGCATTCCTTCTGCTCGCATGCATGCACACCAGTCAGCCGCGGTGGAATTTCCGGGGCCATTGGCGGCTACTGAGAAATGAGAGGATGAGACCGACCCCGGTATTGATGATTGACTGTAAGGACGTGGGAGACCCTCCGATACAATATCCTCCGAATCTCTCGATAGGGGTTGTAATCTTCTTTGACAATCGGAAGAGGACAAATGCTGTGTAGAAAGAAAAGACACAGAAAATAATAATTCAAAACAAAAAAATAAGAGAATTGTCCTGGTAGTCCCTCCCCTCTCGCGACCGGATCTAAATCCTGTTGCACCGGGCGAATGGTTCACTACTGTCTCCTCAAAGCGATCCATCGATCTCTCTAGCTTCCCCGGGGCTACCGCTAATCTCCCTAGGCCCGTCTCGCGATCCATCGGTGGGATGCACGGAGGACGGAGGACGGTGTACATATTTGCTTGAGTCGTTTTTTTTTTTCTTTCCTACCCAGTACTTTCCTTCGCAGTTCCACGTGTTCAGATGATACAACCAGAAAAATCTGACGTCCATTTATATCTTTACGGACTGGACTGTACGTATCATGACGGGGGGACCATCAGCTGAAGAAGGGCCGGCCCGTCACGGCAACGGAGAGAGAAACGAGCAGGCGGCCGATCTTCTCAGGTCTAAGTGAATGATACTATGATTGTTCTCGTCAAGGGCGGAAGTTGTCCTGCCCATGGATATAATTAGCGGTTCAATAATATAGCATAGTCAATTCAGCTGCATACAGTCCGGTCAGGTCAACTCGGACGGGACAGGGATTGATCTGGATCCAAAAGGGAAACTAGTGATTCAACTGGGGCCAAAGAAAATGTCAAAGTCCAATCCCAGTGCCAGAGATTTGTCGCCAGTCGCGGCTGTTACAAACCACAAAAGAGTGAGGCACATTTTGATTTTTGGCCCAGTTTTCGCCAAGGCGCCAGTCAGCGTGACTATTGATCGCCTGCGGTCCGTCTTTTAGGAGTACTTACTCTCTGTGTACTCCACCGAGTAAGTCCATGCGGTGGTGATCGAGGAGATTCCATCCTCTCATGGCTCATTATTCTCTCCAGACGACAGAGTCTGATCTATTCTCCTACTGTATGTGATGAAATAGCTTCCGACTCTCGTCTGGAGTTCTCGGGTCCTGTGCAGCGCATCTGCAGCCAGTCTGGGCATCACCATCCACTCCGGAGCTGCATGATGGCTTGGGCTTGCCTTTATCCACCACGTTACTCGCTTGACTTTCACCGTACGTACACAGGGTATGTACTTCCTCCCTTGTCTGCCAGAGTATACCGATGTCCTGTGTATGTACCTACCTACTTCCAGTAAGTCACTGCCTTGATTACCACACTAGTTAGATAGACCTGCCGTTCTGCTGGCTGCTGCAGGGTGCTTCCCTCATGCAAACAATGCGGCGATGATCGGACTCGGGACTTGTCACTTGGAATCCCAGAAGGGGTTCCCTGCTGATGCTCCAAGCCACGGTTTCAAAGAGGATCTACACAAGACGTTCATTCGGAATGAGAAATGATGATGATCCACCCGGTCATGAAAAGGGAATTAATAAAAAAAAAAAAAAAGGCGCGCTTGTGTCGTGCGGTGGAAACGACTCGAGTCGCCCCTCTCTTTTTTTGATTAACATTTTCATTATTCATTCAATTCTTTTTTCTCAAAAATACAATCACTTCGCCCAAGTCCCAACAGTCCAGGTGCCTGCGTGGATGACGAGGGTGTCCCGGTCGATGCCCTTGCTAAGCTAACGCTACTTAGCAGCGAACAATACGGGAGGGAGAAACAATCTGGTAAACTACGAGAAAGGATGACAGGCGACCAGTCCGGAATTGAATTGGAAAGCGGCCTGCTTTGCCTTGGGTTCGGCTCGGTTCTTGCTTGGTCGTCGTCCCCCACCCCTGCGCGGCGAGGTCAGATGATGATGATGATACTGATGATGATGATGGCATTTACAAGTCATGGGGGAATGGCGAGGCAGAATGGAATGAGGGAGAAGACGGAGATCCTGATCCTTGTCAGAATCGTATTTTGTGACAAATTTGCCCCCCCGAGGAGGTCAGAAATGATTTCCCACCCTGCATGCGTACCTGCTTCGCCAGAGCAAGAGCCAGAAGCCAGAGACAGAGACAGAGCCAGAGCCAGAGCAAATACTCCGTCCCGTCGACATGGAGCCCGATCGGACCGTCGCCTGGTTGTCTCGTGATTGGGTCAAGGCGAGGCTCCACGATCCTTTCACTGATAGAAGTCTTTATTCTACCTGGTAAGGAGCGTAGGACTAACTAGGACTAAGGAAGTACGAAGTACTCCGTACTGTGTCAAGTCGTTCATAACCACGATGCGCAATATTGTCGAACTAGTACATCGTACTAGTCCCCTGGACTAGTCACTGTAGTCCTTCAGACCCCTGCCAAAAGTCCCCATCCATCGCCCCATCTCATCGTGTTGGGCGGAAAGGGGGTTTGATTTCATTTGATTTATTTGATTTTGCCCTCGGGGTTTTCTGATTCCCTTTCAATTGCATCCCAGCTGCCTTTCGTCTGGTAGGTAGGTAGGTAGGCAGAGAGCAGCTTGACCTACTCTGTGTACATATACATGACTCTATACTATATACTCCGTTAGATAGAGGGCCGGCTTATCATTGGCATCGCTATGGATTAAACATTCCAACGAGTTGAATTAAGGTCGCGGATCTCACATTTCTTTTGCCTGGTCTTCTTTTCTTTTGTGGCAGTGTCTGGGCATCCGGCTCTTCAGTAACTAGAGAGGAGGAGGAGGAGGTAAGGTCAGTACTTTCGGGGGGAAGGCTATCTGCCTGTCAGCTTCGCCCTGCATCCTGGGATTTGAAGCTGAGCACGCCGTGTGAGTGGAGACCCTCACGGCCTTTCTGCCATTGGATCCTTTTTCCATTTTATTTATTAGTATTATTTTATTGGATTTGGACTTATTCTTTTTCTTTCTTTCTTGATTTTGATTTCTGCTTCTTGTTTTTGTTTTTATTCTTTTTTTTTTTCTCTCGATCGGTGTACTCCATTCCATTCCCCCTTCATCATCTAATTGATACTTGCCTCTCTGGTATTCACTGGCGAGGTAGATTCCTCCATGATGGGACAGTAGTAAGGCACCTTGTCGGTATATCCAAGGGGGAAGCCATTGTTTCAAGTGCTCATACATCACCATACACACCTGCATGGGATGGATGTACATCATGGACCAGGCAGACGTGGACATGGGAGACACTTAGCCTTTCTTAGACCCGATTCTACAAGCCTTCAGCTAATTGTCCACCCCCGCTGCTTCCACTTCCCTGGGACTTTGAGAGAAATGATAATAATCATGATGATTCATGTTATTTGTTTTTTTTTTCTTTTCCTTACCCCGTATTTTTATTTTCGTTTAATCATTGGAATTCTAATCGTCCTTCTTAGCCCTCTCCGCTTTCTCTCACACGCTCTTTTTTTTTTTTCCTTTTTTTCTAATTGTGTTTGATTCATTTATAATTTTTATTTTATTTCTTATTTCAAAAAAATAAATTCAAACAGAAATGAGATAAAATAAAATAAAATAAAATAAGATCCCTTTCATATATCGCTAACTATTCCCTTTCTTCCTCCTGCCCTCGCCTCTGCGCCGAAGAGGCTGAGGAAGAGTAGGCCATCCGGCCGGGAGTATATATCTAGCTCTAGATAGGGTGCTGGTGAGTGCATGAACAATAAAGATACCTCCCGATCCTGAAAGAATCTTACTCTGGCTTAGTTTTATATAAGTATATTCCTGGATTATCATTGGCCGACCCTCGATCGGTATTGTCATATCAATATCATTATACCTAAATACTCTCTCTCTCTCTCTCTCTTCAGCCTTTCCTGCCTACTCTTCTCGCCCCTCGCCCTCTTCTCTTCCCTGCTCCTTCGTCCTTTTCCTTATATCCCTCCGTCTCATCTCTTCTTCTTTCTTTTTTCCCTTCGTCATCGTCTCCCCCTTTTCCTTTATCTTACTCTCTTCACTTGAACACCCCCCCCCCCCCCCCCCCCACTAGTCTACTTATATATACACATCCTTAATCCTATACTTGCATCTGTGCTCCTTCGAGCTGTGGGGATTCTGAACTAGCGTGTGATTTAACTCTATATATTTGCTTTTGTTCGCTGGGTCTTAACTCGACGGCCTTCTATCGTTTCGCAAGATCTCAGTTCGTTGGCTCCACAGCAGGAAGGGAAGGCAGAGAGGAGAGAACATCGTAAGTAATCTGTTTCCCCACGCTAATCTAGCGGCCATGTCTATAGAAAGGCTAAGTCTTGATAGTGCAGGCCTCTTTTTTCTGCCTAGCAAACTACTCGGGAGAAGCAACGTGGGGAGAGAAAGAGAGGGAGGGAGAGAGATCACAAAGACTCAAGAGACTCAAGGGTACAGGAGAGTCAACTCGACAAAAGCTGCTCCTTTCTATTGCCGTGCTCGAGTCATCATACCAGTCACCGGATATTTGGACTTCGCCGAGATGGAAACCGCAGAGCCAGTCCCATACGAATTCCCCGGCCACCCAGTGGGCGCTCCTCGTCGAATGATGACCTCGACTCTAGGCCAGAACTTCTCCTTCTATCCCAATCAGACGTCCTTCCCGTTGCCCTTTCACCAGTCGTCTTCGGCGGGTTACGGCTACAACCATGTCCTCAATCACCATCCCCACCCCCATCACCATCCTGGCTACCAACAGTTTTATGTGCCAGGCCACCAGTCAGTCAATTCTCAGCCGGCGCGCCTATCGTCGGAACCGCCGCCCATGCAGCCTATCCTAGACATCCGTCCGGCAAAGAACGCCGTCAATCGAGTGGTCAGAGATCCGTTGGTCAAACCTGAAGGAAACCCTAGCCCTCCCCGGATTTCAATAGTTCAGCCACCGACCAACGGAGCAGCAGCACGAGGCAAAAGCCCCGGCGCCACCGACATCGAGTTCTCCACGGAGGTAGATGTGCTGATGAAGGCTATTCAAGCGAAGAATGGAGCGCCTTTGCCCAACGTGCAGTCATTGCCCCCACTGCAGCAACTGACACACGGCGGTATCAATGGGCTCCCTCAGCCATATGCAGTCCCCCAACCGACGAACCCACGATGCCTAACGAGGGTTGACGAGCCCACCCCTCGATCAGGAAAGAAGCGTAAATATATCTGCACGCTGCCAGATTGTGGGAAAAGCTTTGCGCAAAAGACTCACCTGGACATCCATACGAGGGCGCACACCGGAGACAAGCCTTTTGTGAGTAGACCCAATGCTGGACATGTTCCATATCACTGCCAAAGGGAAGAAACAATGTGGTTGACCGGTCGTGTTCCTCCTTAGATCTGCAAAGAGCCCTCTTGCGGACAGCGCTTCTCCCAACTAGGGAACTTGAAGGTAAGGGAGTTGCCCATGACGCCGGCCATCGTGAAGGAACATGTTATCTAACGAGTCCGGTTGTGTCCATCAGACGCATCAGCGACGGCACACGGGAGAAAAACCGTTCTCCTGCGATATCTGCCAGAAGCGGTTCGCCCAACGGGGCAATGTTCGAGCCCACAAGATCACTCATGAGCGTGCCAAGCCGTTTACTTGCCTGCTAGATGACTGTGGGAAGCAGTTCACCCAACTTGGGAATCTCAAGGTGCGAACGCCAGATGACTCTGTGGAGGCTATGCCTGCTAGCCAGTCTAACCAGATCGACAGTCCCATCAGAATAAGTTCCATGCCGCCACATTACGGGACTTGACCTTGAAGTTCTCCCAGTTAACAGGAACCGAACCGATGACCGTACAAGACCGCAAGCTCTGGGAATATTTTGCCACCCTCTACAAGAACAGCAACAAGGGCATCAAGGGTCGCGGAAAAGACCGCAGGATTTCGCCCACGTCCAAATCGGACCCCGGGTTCGAGAGTCGTAGGAGACTGGGTGACGGTCGAGACAAAACACGACGGTCCAGCTTTGAGGAGTCATCCAATTATACCGGTGGCTCTAGCAGCGATGAGGAGGATGCAGAGGCCTATTATGTCGACAAAGAAGGTCATTGACTCGCCATGAACGCGTTCCAATCCTTCTAGTTTCTTTCCTTTGTTTCGAGGCGCCTTCGTTGGAATAAAGTAGGGCGTTTATACGATACCACGTTTGATTTGTCTTAGGAATTGGGTAGACTCGGCTTGCCGCCCACAAAAAGGGGGAAAAAGGACACAAATGGATATTCCATTCTTTCGCATCGGGCGATTGATCTATTTCTTCATATCGTTCATTCTCATTTTCATTTGTTGAGTGAGTGGAGGGGCATCTACACATCACACACCACAGTTAGGGGCCCCGCAAAATGACTATCGATGTCTGCTATGGAGGACATACGTACGGCAGAGCTCGGTTGCGGGTGAAAGCTTTGCGAGTACAGAATAGATTTCAATTGCCGTTAAACAGAATGAAGTGGTGATATTAGCTGCAGAAAAGTGGGCCACACAGGACAGGAACCCGAGGTATCGAGAATGAAGCATGGCTCAAGCACCGTGTGCTTTTGGTTTAGAGAACAGCTCCGGCAGATAAGCTCTGGTGTTCTCATACACCAGAAACGTCACCCATGTGCTAGGAAGTACCCGAATGAGATTCGGTCCCAAGCCCTTGTAGAAGCCTGCAATCCCCTCCTTGGATCCAATCTGTACCGTGGCATCCCAGACTCCCCGATACACAACATGCGCATCATACGTCTGCAGTCGAGACCGCAGCACCTGGTAAGGGTAGGTCACGCATCCCGCACAGATCTTGGACAAGCTGGAGATCACGAAAAGATCTAGGTTCCCAAGCTCCCGTCGCCGGGAAGCCGTCGCGTCACCACCGGCCGTGGACCCCGTGGGAGGAGACATCGTGGCCCGATACAGCTTCAGCTGTTCATACGCCATGAACTGCAGGGCGCCATGGCTGACGCCAAACAGGGCCGGAATAAGGCCCCGGTAGAACCCCCCGATTCCCTCCGAGCGATAGATTTGTGCTGCGCCACTGGTGAACGATGCATATGCCTCGGGCATTCTGGATCCGGTCGATAACATTCGCGTCTTGATCACCCAGATCGGATTCGTTAGGATCGAGGTCAACATGCCTGTAAAAGAGAGAAAGAGAAGGTCGAGTTAGCTGCTGCCGCTCAGCTACGTCGCCAATTCAATTCGCTCTCCCGTCCCTCTCAATCCCAAGAGAAAAGAGACAAGCCGTCAAAGAAAGCACAGCAATCCTTACCTGCGGTCCCCGAGGCAAGGAAGTAATCGGAGGACGTCAGCTCCTGGTCCCGAGACTGGCGAGACGTTCGCAGCAAGTCCTTGATATTCCCATAGCACAGAAAGTATAGCGCCCAACTGGTGGAATTCCCGATCACGTTGGGTGTCAGCCCCCGGTAGAATGCTGTGATGCCGCCTTCATGGTGAAATATCCCGCGGATCACCCGGAGTGAACCGCCTAGGCGCGAGGACGAGGATCGATCGACTGCAAATGGAAAGCCACGCGTGAGTAAATAGAGGAAAATTTGAAAATTATCGGGCCGTCCCTGCACCGGGCCTGCTTACCTTGGAGTCGAGTCTTGACCAAATCCAGCGGATGCAGACAAAGAGTCGAAACGATTCCTGCCGTGAATCCTGCTATGGTCTCCACCAAGGACGAGGACAAGCCATCCTGACCAGTCATGAACCCTTTTTCGAGCTCTCCGAGGGTCTCGAATCTGCCGAGTTTGGGGGAACGGAGGAGAGAGAGGGCAAGCCAAAAGAAGCGACGTTCAGTGCAGACGGAGGATTCCAATTCGTAACTGATCTAATAGCTAATCGTTTCCCGCCGGGATCGGGAGAAACTTGATCATTTCCGCTTGGCGTCAACCCGTTCAAGCCGAAGCATCCATACGACTCATCTGTCTACTGGTTAGGACCGTGCTGCCCTCGATTAACCTGCGAGAATTCCACGGGATTGAAGGAATGTCAAACGTGCGGTTACATTTGGCTGATGGCTATTCACCTCTAGCCCTGAAAAGGTAATCAAAGACGAATCGATCTCCCCGGATCTCTCAAGAGTTTGGAAAAAGAAAACGCCGTTCGGTCCGGTTCACTGTCACCAAAACGTGGAAAAGAAACAAGAGGATAGATAGAATACGATTTAAAAATACATTAGTGGAAATTCAACTTCGCTCGAGGCTCCTCCATCCCTAAGCTCCCGACTGCATGACCGGTCCAAAGTTTCGTAACCTGGAGGGGCAACCGTTTCGATTATCCCTCACAGATACTTGGTTCTCATTAACCCAAAGCCCCACGATCCTTTTTTACGCAAGCGGCGAGAAGAGCCTAAATGAAGGTGGTAAGCCGGCCGTGTGGGAGGTAGGACTCGCGAGGGGAATACCTACTTGAACAAGGACGGACGAGGTTCACTGTAGGTGTAGCCTGCCGCTGGTGTTAGTGATGGTTCTACCACCGTATAGCTCCCGCGAGTAGGTGCGAGGTGTCTGGATTTGTAGCGCTCGTACCGAGATAGACTATCAAAGGCAGGTATCCACTGGAGAGGGATGTTGTTAGTTCGATCGACTCCGGACAGGTTTCCGATGGCGGGTATGAGGAGACTCACTAGTGGATGGCAACTCTGGAGACGTCGACGACCTTGGAGATGCGCTCCTATTCAGCGCGAAAGAGAAGATTAAGCTGTTAGCATGGCGGACGGCGGCGGCGGCGGCAGCAGCAGCGCGGGAGAGAGAGAGAGAGGAGAGACCGGACTGAAAACTCACTTTCGTTTCCTCGGAGAACTGGACCATTTTGACGGGAATTTCAAGGGAAATTTTGCGGTCGATAGGAAATTAATCGCTGAGCAAAAGGGAGGTTCGAAAGAAGGATCGAGGACGGAGGTGATGACGGAGTTGTTGAAGCGCGGCCGCAACTACTCAGAAGTTTTCCGGGGTCGGGTTGACTAAAAATCCAAAAGGAAAAAAAGAGCCGCCGATAAACGCAGAAGCTCTTTGCTCCTCCCCCGATTGTCCCATGCTTAACTTGAGCAACCCTCGCCCACCCCGTTGTTTTACTCTCTTGAGTTGTTCATGGTCTAGTTGCTGGAGACTTTTACCAACCACTTTTCAAATTTCTGTGTCATTCTAAATCTCCTAAGCTATATCCGACAGTTAAGCCGGCACCATGTCCGGCGCAAGGCATTGGTGAGTTGAAGCCCTCCTACCCCCACCCCCCGTCTATTTGCGATCAGGCGAAACTGACAGCTGGCTACTTCTTAGGGAGCAAGATAAAGAGGCTACTGTCTATATTGGTAACCTCGATGAACGGGTCACAGACAGCCTGGTATGGGAGTTGATGCTGCAGGCCGGGCGCATCGTTAACGTTCACCTACCGAAAGACCGAGTCACCCAGTTCCACCAAGGCTATGGATTCGTCGAGTTTATCAGTGAAGAGGACGCGGAATACGCGTCCCGAATCATGAATGGCATTCGTCTCAACGGGAAACCAATCCGCGTGAACAAGGCATCTGCCGATAAGCAGAAGTCGGTGGAAATTGGCGCAGAGCTGTTTGTCGGCAACCTGGACCCTATGGTGACTGAACAGGTTCTGTATGATACATTCAGCCGCTTTGGCAACTTGATTACACTACCCAAGGTACGCTGTTTGGTTCTCTGAACCCACTGGTTTCTTCTAGGCACCCGCTAACCAGCCACAGGTTGCGCGAGATGACAACAACCTATCAAAGGGTTATGGGTTCGTTTCTTTCAGTGACTTTGAGTCTTCGGATGCTGCTATCACCAATATGAGTGGTCAGTATCTCATGAACAAACAGGTCTCGGTACAGTATGCCTACAAGAAGGATGGCAAGGGAGAGCGACATGGTGATCAGGCCGAACGACTGCTGGCCGCACAAGCTCGCAAACACAACGTTCAACCACCAACGCCATCGATACCGCCGCAATTTTCGGGCCCGGGGACTCCCATGGCTCCTGCAGTCGCTACTAATGATAACCCGCGACCATTGAGCACAGGCCCGCCTGATCTAGGTATGGGCAGAGGCGTTGCTTCACCAAGCGTTGGCTTCCAGAATGCGCCACCTACACATCCCAGCCGGCCCGTCCCTGTTCCCACTCCTTTGGCCAACCCCCCGCCCGGTTTGCCAGCGCGACCTCCCCCATCCCAGGCGGGCTATGGTGGCCCACAAGCCTTCATACCACCGAGCTTTACTCACAATTCAGGCCAGCAAGCCCCGTTCCCGCCCCAAGCGGCGCCTCCGCCCGGCTTTGCTCCCCCAGGCTTCGGTCCTCCTGGGGGTGCTCCTACAGCACCCCCGCCGTTGCCTCCGGGCTTTCAGCAGGGCGGTTATGGTCGGGGCCGCTGAACGGCTTCGCATGATGCGACCCTTCCGGAAGTACCTGGTCTACAGCAGCATTACTCAGACCGTGTGTGTGTGACAGTTTCGCCTTGAGGCTCCTATCATACCGTGTATGTAACAATGTGTTGGCGTAACCCAGAAACCCAGATGTAATAGCTTAGCTAATATTTCCTATTTCAGTGCTGAATAGCTTAGGCTGGACCGGCCTGTTCTCAGGTGCTTTTGAGTCTAATCGTACCCGCAGGATAGAGAATCCGACCAGTGCAGCGATTCCTACCTGGTGTAGAATTGTACAATCATGATTTCAAGATACTTGAAGGGAGGAGTTATCTATTGCAACGATACGAGACTAATTTGATCTAAACCTGCCATTTCGGGCCCAAAGGGTAGAGACAAGGACGATGTGGGGGAAAGGATGTTGATATCAACATCAAGAATAAGTGAGCACCTCCCCGTCCAAAAAAGAAAAAGGAAAGAGAAAGAGAAAGAGAGGGACGAGGAAAAGAAAGGGACAAACGAAGGGGGAGAGGACGTCCAAAGAGCCCTAACGATGGCGGTGTTCAAGAAAAAGACACGAACTTGGGGTCTCTAGGCCGGCCATCAGGGCCTATATTGTTTTTGGCGAATCGCTGTTCCGTATAGAGTCGCCGAGCTTCATCGAAATTGACGTTTTGACGCTTCATGATATTCCTCACTTCCCGCTTCGCATTCTGATCGAGACCCGCTCGGGAATCGCCGGCGGCGACATTAGCGGAGAGATCGAACTGTGACGATGAGAGGCCAGCCTCCAGGTCGCCGGCAAAACTGGCAGGAAGGCGATGATAGATATACTCGGGCACCGGGACCAGAGGCAACCATCGAGCCCGGGTGAGGTAGAGCGCTAGAGAGAAAAAGTTAGGATGACTGTAATCATTTGCGAGTTTGTTCAGGACTCCGCATGTGCGACATACCAGTGCCGCACACCACGACGGACAAAGTTAGACAATAAAGTAGATAGTAGGCCATAGCTCCAGCCAGGGTGGGTATCTAGATGATCTAAAGGAACTGTACCGGGGCACGAACGAGGGGACGCGGCCAGATCGCTCAGGATACTGACAATCAGGGGTGTTGTAGCTGGTGAATCAGCAGGTACTTGAGCTGACAGAGCACACCGCCACAGCCCGGCGCATCCGGGACATTGATGAGAAGGGAGAGTGGATGGAAATCGAATTGTCAGGACGGAGAAGGCGGCGCAGGCAGCCATCCGTCATCACGAGATGTGGAGCTGAGCTTCGGTGCCTGGCAACCCAGGCATCAAGAACGCTAGCGGGGCTATTCCCAAAGCGGCCCTCTTAGCGAGACCGGCGGCCGCTCGTTCTTGGCGTTGGCACACACAACTCATCCATTCGAAGGAAGTCGCAGGATACTCCAGAACTCGTTCGATCTGTCTCCCAATTCCAGTCCACCCTGTTCTACAGACACATTCAAAATGGCCGCCGTCACGAACGTTTCCAGCGACCTCGTCTGGCAGATCACCCGTATGTTCACGCCGAGCCACCCGCAGAGAGGATTGAAAAAGAAAAAAAAAATTATAATGGACAACATGGGTCTATTAAATTCTCATATCGAATCCCGACTAATTCGAGATACTCTGGACAGGCAACCAGAACTCTTTCCTGGTCAAGCGCAACTCCGGCGGTGGTTCTCAGTTCTCTCGTGACCCTCTGAACCTGCAGAACAAGCACTCTTTCAAGGTACAATCTTCAATCCCACGGCGCATGGACCCAGCATTCTCGAATCCAATGTGGCAATTGATGGAAAGGTCTAACTTTGTTCTTTCGTCTCGTTTAGTACGCCGGCTATGCCAACACCAAGGTATATCTTTATGCTCCGGCCTCTGAGGCTCTGTGACATCGGAATTGGAGACTCTAACCACGACAACAGGCTATCGGTGTCCGGGCCTCTGGATCTAACGGTGTTTCCGTCATCACCAAGAAGCCCAGCAACCCCCAGCAGCCCGGCAAGAACATTGTCACCGTGAACTACGGACCCGGTGCCTCCAACCGCAAGTGAGTAAACCGCGAACACACTGTCCGGACCGGTCATATCGGAACAATGGGGACTGACGAGGTCTCGCTCCTCTGCATAGGATCTACAAGGGTGTTGCCGACAAGACCGCCAAGAACGGCTACCGCGGTGATCTCCGCGAGGACGCCGTTGCCCGTGTGAGCGCTATCCGCCGCGCGCAGAAGGCCAAGAAGGAGACTCCCGCCCGGAAGCCCCGTGGCGCCCAGGCCAAGAAGGCCGCTGAGAAGGAGTCTGAGTAAATGCCAGACTTCGAGTGAAGCTGGGATTGGGGTGGTAGAACGAAAACACGAATAAAACTTGGGAGATAAGGTCACAAGATCTGGGCACACAACAGGCCCGTGCTGGGCAAGGGCAGGAAGTGTCCATGTAATTTAGCAATATTTGCTACCGGGACTACGCCCCGTCTGGCCAACCCTGCAGAGAATCAAAAATTCAAAAAACAAAAGCGATAACGAATGATGGAAAGACCGGAAGGAATGAATGAAAGAGAGACCATAGGCGGAGCGATTTGCCCAATAATGCGCGGGAGAACTTATCCGGATTTCCCTCCTGTTCAGACCATTTTCGGGAGAAAAGATAGGAAGATTCTCTTCGTCATGATGGTATGCATTGATGCAGTAGCCGCCATGTGCTCCGATAGCCGTCCGTCGGGCCGAGAGCTGTAGAACTACCATTGCTATTTCTCCGGGGGAACCTTGAACCATCCGCCTTTTCCCGATTCAAGGACCAATTCGGGAGACTGTCTGCTAAGGTGGGCACGAAAACCGCCGGAATACCTGGATTTCTCTTGTTGGTCATCGTCATCGTCATCGTCCCGGTGGATGTCGATGCCGGATGGGAAGGCAAGCGGCAGTTTCAACTGTGTACGCCGAGGTTGAGTCACCCCATAGACATTTCTGCTTGAGCAAGATAGACGAAACGCGGGTCCTGATGGTCATGATGATGGTGATGGACATGTAGCTGCAGATGCAGATGCAGGTGCAGCTTCAACCAGTGTTGTATGTATAGAAGCATGTTCTTGACACTTCCCCGGCGAGTGGGAAACCCCACACATGTGATCTGGATCCCCGTGGTAGGTACCTGGTACTTGGCATGTACATACGGTGTACAAACGCTACCTAGGTACCAGGTACTACTGGGCAACTCCGGATACCTGGACCATGCCCCGTAACTAAGGCAGCTAAGGCACGGTTCTGTAGGTACGAGGGAACTCCATAGTCCATGCTATATAACGGTGGACCCCTTCCCCTCTCCTTCCTCTCTCCTTTTACCACGCACTGCTTCTTCTCCGTACTGAGGATTGTTATTCCATTTTCTGGTGAGTGGTGGACTTGGTTTGCTTTTCTGATCTCCTGATCTGATCCCCGTTGAGCCACTTGCCCGGACTGGTTCACCGTTGCGCCCCCCCCAATTTACCCCTCCTTCCATTCCCCCTCGTTCTCTCTCTTGCTCTCCCCCACTTCCTTTCTTCCTTCCTCCCCAATTTTCATTCCCTTTTCACCCATCCTCTTTTGACTTTAGTGTTTTTGGTATTCCATCCCTATAAATCTTCAGCTTGCCCGCTATCTTCCCGTCAACACTTTGGTCAAACTAGCTAACGCCATCAATCTACCCCACCTCAGTTCTCTTCACATCCAGATCCGACACCATGGTTAAAGCTGGTGAGCAGAGCCATGGGATTTCGTCCATCTATGCCAACTTTTGTGCTAACGTAGCTTACTAGCTGTTCTCGGTGCCTCTGGCGGAATTGGCCAGGTTCGTGCCCCTACCCCGCGGTTCCCCTAATCATTTCTCTTTCCCTGCCACGGCTGACACGTTTGTTTTAATTGATTCGCAGCCTCTCTCTCTCCTCCTGAAAGCCTCTCCCCTGGTTGATGAGCTTGCTCTTTACGATGTCGTCAACACGCCCGGAGTTGCTGCTGACCTCTCTCACATCTCCTCTGTTGCGGTAGGTGCACTCGGACGTGAAGCAGTGACGGTGCTGGTCCCATACTGATCCGAAACTCGAGTAGAAAATCTCCGGCTTCTTGCCCAAGGATGACGGCCTGAAGCAAGCTCTGACCGGAACGGATGTCGTTGTCATTCCCGCCGGAATCCCCCGTTAGTCAAGCCTCGCTCGGGACTCATGGCAATACCAACTAACTTAACACAGGGAAGCCGGGCATGACCCGTGATGACCTTTTCAAGATCAACGCAGGCATTGTCCGCGATTTGGTCAAGGGCATCGCTGAGTTCGCCCCCAAGGCTTTTATCCTGATCATCTCCAACCCCGTCAACTCTACGGTCCCGATTGCCGCTGAAGTCCTCAAGGCTGCCGGCGTTTTCGACCCTCAGCGCCTGTTCGGTGTGACTACCCTGGACGTTGTCCGCGCCGAAACTTTCACCCAAGAATTCTCGGGCCAGAAGAACCCCTCCGCCGTTAAGATCCCCGTCGTTGGCGGTCACTCTGGCGAGACCATTGTTCCTCTTTTCAGCAAGACTTCCCCTTCGTTCCAGATTCCCGCAGACAAGTACGATGCACTAGTCAACCGTGGGTACCCCGTTCACATTAATGCGACTGGCATTGGACACTTAAGCTGACGGCTCGCTCACAGGCGTCCAATTCGGTGGTGATGAGGTTGTCAAGGCAAAGGATGGCGCAGGATCCGCCACTCTTTCCATGGCATTTGCCGGTTTCAGGTTTGATTTCTGGTGGTAGAGCGAAGAATTGGTTGCGGATGCTAATGTACTGTAGGTTTGCTGAGAGTGTTATCAAGGCCTCCAAGGGCGAGAAGGGCATCGTCGAGCCTACTTTCGTTTACTTGCCCGGCGTGCCTGGCGGCGAAGCTATTGCTAAGGCAACCGGTGTTGAATTCTTCTCTACTCAAGTAGAGCTGGGGGTACGTTCATCAGCTTGACACAAGATTTGCTCATTCAATGCTCGGGTACGTTAACACTACATATAGGCCAAGGGCGCCGAGAAGGCCATCAACCTCCTCGATGGCGTGACCGAACAAGAGAAGAAGCTCCTTGCAGCTTGCACGGAGGGCCTGAAGGGCAATATTGAAAAGGGCATCGAATTCATTAAGAACCCCCCACCAAAGTAAACGCGCCCATCCCCGTCCTTTACTCAACGCGACTATCTTGATTAGTCGGTGACGAACCTCGGATCGCACCCTGTCCCTCCACCGAAAAAGACACCTTTCAGTGGTCCCCCCTTGTTGAAATCCGAGGACATGGAGAGAGCCCTGCTAATCATTATGATCCCGGAAAGATAGGCTTTAAAGGTATGCGATGAGTGAAGTCGAGTGACATCTTGTTGATGACGGTTGTCGGAGGGTCGAATGCAGGGCAGCTCAGACACATAACTGAAATAAATAATCGTTCTTCGTACCTGCAATCATTCCACGTAGGCTTAGTGGTAGGGCAGGCCTCAGTGCCATGGGCGAATGTCCGTCGAGGCCATATCATATGACGTTCGCTCCCATCCAAACACCCGAATTCATGATTTCTCTCCTTTTTCTTTGCCCCCACTCAGGTGTTTGAAGTCGGCGGACGTAGAGGTACTGAGCGTACAGGTACTCGTGTGAGGTTGAGTGTAGGGGTAGGAAAGCAAAACCTGCCTCTTTCGGTCAAGGTTTGGGTTGGAGTGTTTTGATTTGGAATGTCGCCCCTGGGAGTTCGGACGTCTCCGCTTGCACCGTGGTGTGGATGCCCAAGCTTGACAGCGCGCCGCGGATAACACCGCATGGAAACCATAGATACTAGACCGCGGTCAGAAAACGTGGGCGGACGACATTGATTCATCTCATACCGCTTGAGCCTTAGACACGGCGTCGCTCCGCACTGACATGCTCATTCTCGAAAATGGTCGGAACGAGTTATCTGTCAGAACATACACGCCCTGGGATAGAAACAGGGTCAGCTTCCTTCCTCCTTTCATTTCCTTCTCCTCCTCACGGTTGGATGCGATTCGTAGTGTAAAAGGTAGAACGAACCCGATGGTTGGTTTTCAAATTGTCGATTTGCTTCCTGAACAGTATCGTCCACAGATCCTTGCAGAGGAATTTGATCACGTCAAGGTTGTCGGTGAATCGCGGGCGGTCTCGAGCAAACCTACGCCAGGGTCCAAATGTCAGTCTGATGACTCGATAGAGAACAAGAAGGGGGAGGAGGAGGAAATGAGCGCCCCCGCTCAATGCGATGATGCCTACCGCTCCGCAAGACCTTGTCCAACACGGTAACCCAGCGATTCGAGACGGAAGAACGTCGTTTCGCGGACCTCCTCATCGTCCAGGAGCTTCTCTTCGGCAGCCAGGTCTTTGGTCAGTCGTTCGGCCATGGGCACGAGCTCTATCAGGAGGAAGTCGAGACACGACGTATTTAGAAGGCGTGCATTGGGTTCGATGACATTGGCAGCCGAGGCGGACGCGTCGAAGGACATGACGATGAGACCGGAAGGGGTTTGGAGGGGCGTGGTGAAGGCAAAAGAGGATCCGTGATGGTGAGCGTGAATGATGAATCGGACTATTCTAACGTTGGTGCTCCGTTAAAGCGGAGGGTTGATGAGTAGTGCGGAGAGGCGGATCCGATCATTGGCGCGGAATGTATGGAGGCTCCAAGGTACTGTACATATGCCCTACGGAGTACATGCTCAAGACCAGATAACGAGCTGCCTTCCTACAACAAGGACACAAGGAGAGCAAAGGGTCAGAACAAGAGTTTCAAAATTAAGTTAGCGAGTCTCGTTGGTTTCAACAAGTCAATTCATTTCAATCGCTTTCACTAGTGACTCCCGAAGCATTGTCACATCCCATGCTCCAAACCTTGACCAAAGTCACACAGGCCCTTTCCTGCTCCTTTCAGAATAGAAACCGGATTTTTTAAAAAAAAAAATTAAGGAAGAGAAAAAGATCAAGGGAAATGAGAACGAAGCACCGCAACGCCATGCAGCTATATTTGAGTGACCAGTAGTGTCATGTGTCATAACCACCATTGCGCCCGGATGATTCTGGGCTATGTTGACTTCCATACGAGTTAACCTTGCCATTGACAGCTTCCCCGTTGTACGAACCGCGAAAGCCTGGTCGCGGCAAAGAACGGCTGAACACGCTCAATGCCGGACGTTTCGTTGGCCTCACAGGTGATTCCTCCTCGTCATCACTACCGGTAAGATCAATGACCTGAGCTGCGGGGCGTTTATTCGTGGACAGACGAGCTATAGAGGATGCGGTAGAAGGTTCTCGTGACTGAACCGGCGTCCGTTGTAGGGTTAGATTGCGACTGGGGAGGGATTCCCGTTTAACAATTGGGACTCCGGGTTCTTCGATTTCTATCAAGTCATCATCCTCTTCTTCCTTCTCTTCGGCGTCGTAGTCGTCGTATGACGCGGGAGTAACGCCTCCTGCTGTCCCGTTTTCATCATCCTTGGGTCCTGACCATGTGCCATCGGGCTCGATGACAATCTGTTCGATGTCCCGCGATGTTGAGTGGAGTATATCATCAACGTACCTGCAAGGTTAGTCAGGTCACCCATCCCAGGCATTTTGTGTTTTACTCACTGGTCAATTTGTAACGATTCAAAACTCGTCGCTTTGGAGCATACAGGACACGACCAAGTTGGTGCTTGTTCTTGCAATTGCAAAAAAGAGGAAGCATCAAAGCATTGATTATGCGTGCACTTCAGAGAGCGACATGGTACCTCGATTCGAAGAGTGGACAGGGGGCATTTCAATGACATGACGCTGGATGTGGCAACAATATCTGTATCGTCCGCCCTGTTTTTCACTGTTGACCGTTAGAAACCTTTGTACGTGGTGGATTAAAAAAATTCATACTTTCTCGCAGGACCTGTTCCTTGGAGATGGTCTTTCTCAGTTTTAATTCAGCCACAAGCTCTTCCACTGGATGGCGTTGGACAAGGTTGATTCGAACATAAAATTTCTGGCTCTATAATGTTAGAACACGGCTCATCCCTTTGAACAGGAAGGATCGAAATCATAGGAGCTTAGAATGGGAGGACGCCAGGCATTCCGGAGTAGAACATGATACTTACTTTTTGTGTCAAGGCATAAGTCATGACGACGTTGTTGGCATAGCCTGGCTTCTTCCGAATATAACTGGTCACATCCGCAGGCTGCGTTGTACCGGGCTTGTTTTTCAATCCTCGCAGATTCGCCTTAACTTCATCAAGATTGGCTTTGAGCTCAACCTGGTGTGGGAAAGCAATATCTGATTTGGCAGGCTGGTTGAGACCGGCTTCCGCGGCGCAATAGACCATTATCCTTACATTAGGATCGGATTGCAATTGAGTGATAACAGATGGTGTAAGAGCAACTTTGAGTTCCACATAATCCCTGGTCTGTTCTCGAGCTTGTAGGTGTCAGTAACAATTGCACGTCATCATGGAGAAAAAGCATCAATCCCAAACCTTTGCACTCAACCGTAGGGGTAAGCGGCTCTAATATGGTGTAGAAGGGGCTTTCTTTGAAATTCAATCGCTCTAGACATATGTGAGAATCTGTTTTGAGACCCAGAAGAATAAGTCAAATTTAGGTTACCAGGAGCTAATCTATTGGTTGATATCGGAAAAGCAAGGGGAGACGGCCGATGCGACGTAGACATAGAAGGGGTAGCTGAGGGTGATTGATATTGCGGATTAGGTAGTTGCTGTGCTGTTGGGGCTGCTGGTAATGCCCGATGTGCGGTTAAATAGATGAATCTCCTCAAACTATCGTAGCGATCAGTTTGACCTCCCTGATAAAGCCTTTCGATGACTGAAATTTTTCACATTGGTCAACATTTCTTCACGTGAAGGGAATTGTAACTTCTGGGTTTTCCGCGAGGAAACCGGCCGAAGAGATGGAGACGGTGGGATGGAAGATAAAATGGGTTTAACACACATTCAATGATTCGAAGCTGCAGTGAAGCTTTAACCCCAGAGACAGCGAGTCCCTCATTTCTTAGAATATCCTTGAGCTGCGCATTTGTTAACGTTTTGACCAGGGCCACCATGCTTAGTAGCTCTGGTGGCTGGGGATAAGACGCCATGGCTATTTAGATAGAAGAAGAAAAAGATCAATGATAGCAACAAGAGGGAATGTTGGGGTGTCACAGTTTGCTAAGCAGACTTCGGTGAATAAGATCTCATGGAATGTGATTCAAAAGGGAGGTGCCATTTCCAGCAGTTGTGTTCGACATTTCAATCCTTCCCTCTGTTTAGAGCCCGTTCATACGGTGGAGGTGAGAGGGGAATTCAATCAGAACAACAATCATGAAGCCACGGTCCGAATTTGTTCTGAAATGCAATGGCGAGACTGTTCATAAGGTCCTGTTTGATTGAGCAATGAGGCAAAAGGCCTGTACTTCAGCCGGAGAAGATTGCGGAGGTGAGGTTCTCCGATTCTGATGACATAAGAAATCTTTTATCGGCATCCGCTAACGTTATCTCTCTTTCTCTTTTGGAGAAAAAAAAATTCCATTAATCGGTCCAACTGCATCGCCACAAACGTGTTCCCCTCATTCTCTGTTCCTGATCAATTTGAATTTTTTGGTCTAGCGTTGATTCTGTGATTTGACTCTATTCTATTTCATTCATTCTCACACCTCCCATTTTACCTCTTCAACAATTAGAAAACATGGCAAAGAGTGTCAGGGCCAGCGTTATGAAGCGCAACAAGGCGAAGTTGCGCGCGACTGTCTTTGGTCCTGCAGTTGATGCACGCACTGAGCGACTTTCGGCCAAACTTCAGGAGCTTGCTTCTCAGCCAAAACCAAACAACCAGGAAACCCCCAATGCGGAGAACAAGGGTGCGCTTCTAGATCCTCTCGTGCCTGTGATCATTCGCTTACAGAAAACAGAAGACAATAATGCTGCTGCGGAAGTCAAACCAAGTGAAGGTCAATATTCTCTATCTTGATACGCAATTGTGTTTATTGTTTCGTTTCGCTCAGAGTTGCTAACTTCTTGCAGACATGGATATCGATAAGGTGTCGACCAAGAGTTCCCAGAAATCAGGGCGCATTCACAAACGCCATAGCAATCGAAAGAACCGCTCATCCATTGTCTTCCGTCCGCATCAATCCAAGTCCAAGAAAGGTTCCAAGAGGAAGTGATCAACGGGTGCACATGCTATGATACAAGTTTTGGTTCACAAAAGATAAGGCGTTTGGTGCTAGTTCTGATATGAATATTGCTATAAGCACAATCCTTGCTACGTTTAATTGCTTCTGCAGTGTTTGTCCTACCAAGATACTTCAAAAGTCTTCAATATGTTTCTGTGGTTGGGGGCAAGGAACCCCACCACATAGGCAACGCAGGGCAAACAGAGTATGAGACTATCAGGCTGAAGGGTTCAAGCCTGATCAGCTCATCACCACATAAACCAAGATTCACTTGGATGGATTGCTAACATCTACGGTGTACTGGCATTGTGCACGGAATTGGGGGCGAACCTGGAGTGGATCCAGAAGGCGGTGTTAGCTAGCAGTATTTTGAATAATCCCCAGGAAGCTCCTTTTCCCACGAGTACCTCCCCCTCCATAGTCAAATGAAGGAAGACATGTCAGGCTCGAAATCTCCCATGAAGAACAGTTCGGAGTCTTTAAATTGAAACTTGGTATAAACGCGGGATGATCGCCGCCCCAAAACCTTTGGCGGTATTACTCGCCAATGTATTGATTCCCATAGCCGTTATCTTCTTCTCCGCAGGGTTCTTCCCATACAAGCCCCTCCTACCTGGACTTGCCAGCTATGAGGGGACGAGTAAAGATGGTATTCCACCAAGGATCTTCGACAAAGTCGTCTTCATGGTGGTTGATGCGCTGCGCAGGTAGGGAGGGCCCTAGGCGCGGTAGATAACGTCGGTCTCAAACTGAACCTCTTTCCTAGTGACTTTGTTTACTCAAATAGCTCTGGGTTTGCTTTTACCCAAGGGTAAGTCATTGTTCCATTGAAGTTGCGCCTTCGATGGAGCTAATTCATGTTTTCTTTAGGTTGATTCGATCTGGCGCCGCGCTGCCTTTCACTGCTTATGCTAGCTCCCCAACCGTCACAATGCCTCGCCTCAAGGCTATTACGACAGGCTCTGTACCCTCGTTCTTGGACGTGATTCTCAACATCGCTGAATCAGACACCTCTTCGACACTCGCCCACCAAGACACGTGGTTGGCACAGCTAAAGGCCAATGGCAGCAAGCTTGTCATGTACGGCGATGATACTTGGTTGAAACTGTTCCCGGGTATGTTTAGTCGAGCCGATGGGACGACAAGTTTCTTCGTGTCGGTTAGTAGCAATTGAAGATGTCTTGAACGTTGCTAGTATAGGCTTGGGCCGGTACTGATCGTTCCTACATAGGACTTTACTGAAGTAGACAACAATGTGACCCGCCACATACCCGATGAACTTCTTCGTGACGACTGGTCTGCACTTATAATGCACTATCTAGGCTTGGATCATATAGGACATAAATCTGGCCCTAAAAGGTACATTCTGCTTCACATCTGATTTACCCCCTCTGGCTGTCCTGACGCAGTTTTAGTCCATATATGATACACAAGCAACGTGAGATGGACTCAATTGTGGCCCAAGTCTACACAGCGTTAGAACGGGAAGAGCATCTTCAGTCCACTCTCTTTGTTGTCTGTGGAGACCACGGGATGACCGACGCGGGTAACCATGGTGGTTCGTCTGTAGGCGAAACCTCGCCGGCGTTGCTCTTCATCTCACCAGCGTTTAAAAACCTGGGGATTCGTAATCAAAGCCCAGCAGAATCCTCCAGCGATTTGCAATATTATCGGACTATTGAGCAGACCGATATAACACCGACTTTGGCTGGACTTCTCGGTCTACCAATCCCTATGAATAGCTTGGGCGTCTTCATTCCTGAGCTTCTGCAGATGTGGAATACAAGTAAGATTCTGTTCTTTTTTTTTCTACTCAAGACGCGCCCCAGAGTAATTCAACCGTCATTAATCAAAAAACAGAGTCGCATCAAATTCACATGCTTATGGAGAATACTAAGCAATTGCTCCGGACAGTCGAGGCGGCATATCCACGTCATACATTCAACCCTGAATTCACGTCCGGGCTGTGTGATTCTGAATTTTCAAGCGATGTCGAGGAGGTTCACTGTGCCTGGTCTCGTGAGCTCGAGCTACAAGATCAGCCTGATGGTGCGCTTAGAGATGATGCGGAGACCAGCCTTTTGTCAATTCTAAGAGGTGCCCAAAGTTTGATGAGTAGTGCTGCCAGTGATTATGACATCAAAAGCCTTTACATAGGTATTTGCATTACTGGCGTTGCTGCCTGGCTTTCCTTTGTCCCGATGCAACACCTGCTCTGCGAATACAAACGCTCCGGGGCATTCCTTCTATTCGCTGTCTTAAGCTACAGCGGTATGATGTTTGCAAGTAGCTATGTCGAAGAAGAACAGCAGTTCTGGTATTGGATATGTGTGGCATGGACAGTATTCCTATACACTAGGCCCTCCGGCTCTCGTGGGAGCTACAAATCCCAGCACAAATCAACAGGTACATTGTTCGCAAAGCTTGGTGTCTTGGGGTTGGCAGCTTCCCTCCGAATATTGCGACGGTGGAACCAAACCGGCCAAAAGTTCGCTGGCGAACCTGATGTTGCACGGGAATTCTTACCTTCCCATCCACATGTGCTGTGGTCCTTGGTGGTTTTGACATATGCGGATGTTCTTGTTCATCTTGTTTTCGGCTTTGCTCCGGCCATATCATGGATTCTCATGGTGTTGCCTATGGTGGCAGCGGCGCTTCTTTTCAAGGTTTCCTCCGTGGCGTCCGATTCTTTTGAACTGATCGGTGGCTCTTTCCTGGAGCCGGTGAGCAAGTTTGTCGGCAGTATGCCGCTCGTTTTACATGCGAGGCTTGTCGCGTGCGGGGCATTCCTACTCGTGGCTTATTCCATGTACCTCCGGAAAGCCACGGGGCCCTCGCAACTCAAGAAAGGTAAGCGCCCTGAGATGTCCCTGCTCCTAATACGCGGCGGGATAAGCTGATAAATAGTTAGGAGCATGGCCAAGCGCCGTTTTTCACGAGGCCTTGACTCTCTTGCTTTTGACACAGTCGAGGGTCACAAACGTTCCTATATTTCTAATCTTCCGGATACAGCTCAAGATTCTGGCCTCGGTGGAGTTGCCACCCATTGAGCTGGCCATCATGTCAATACTCATGCAATATACCACATATTTTGCCTTTGGGGGCTCCAATGCAATCTCTTCGGTCGATCTATCCAACGCATATAACGGCGTTGGGAGTTACAGCGTTGTGTTTGTCGGAGTTCTGACCTTCATAGGCAATTGGGCTGGCCCAATATGGTGGACGTCGGCAAGTTGGCTTCTCCGAATGGGACAAACTCGAAAAGAAAGACAGTCTCATGTAACGATCTTAACCTTTCATACGGCAGTGATGTTGCTGTCTGTCATGGTTGCTTGCACGTTTTTGAGAACGCATCTCTTTATTTGGACAGTGTTCTCACCCAAGTACCTTTACACTATGGTATGGGCCATCCTTTACCACTTTCTCGTGACTTTGCTCGGAGAGTTTGGCTTTTCCAAGATTGCAACCGGATAAGAGGCGTTGTTGAGCAGTCATAAACGAGTGGAAAGAGAAGCAAGGGATGGAAGGCGATGAGAGAACATGGAAGGAGCAGCGCTTGAGCTCATTTAGACATCTAGAACAAGAATAACCCAAGCCGAAAATCCAACCGTACTATAGCAAACCATTGAAGAGATCATCAATCGCATCCTTCTTCTTCCGCTTTTTGGATTTCTTCACCTGCGCAACACTTGCTGCGCTCGCCATCTCCGGGACACTCCCTGACTTTGCCATATCGGAACCTTTGAGACCAGGCTCCTTGGGCGGCGGGGAGTGTAGCTTCCGCGTAAGTACTTCCCCGAGGTCCTCGTTAATCTGAGGACCTATAGATGGGGCTCTACTTTTGCTGGCTCTGTCTGCCCGGAATGTGGTTTTCAATTGTTTGTCAATACCCGTTACTTTCGCAAGACGAGCCAACGTGGCCAAAAGGACTGTGCCGACTGTAGAAAATTGCACGTCTGCAACAACAGTTGAGAAGGCCCTGTTCAGAATATCGAATGACCGGGTCAGAAGACAGCGTATTCAACAATGTGATTGCACCGAATTTCACCCTTTCAAACTTACAGGTAACATCTTGGAATGGTGTCTGTTGCTAGGTATTGTCTGTACATGGAAGAGGTTTCATTTGCGCTGCTGCGAAGTGCCTCATGTCTTAAAGATCTCGCAAGGCTCAGAGTAGCCCGCTTCAGGATAGACAGCCATTTCCACCATTTGGTCTTGCCATGTTGGTTTTTATTTCGATGGAAGATCAAGTGTAAAGTTGAATAGACAGCAAATACTTGATCTGCCTCCGTCTCTGCCATGTTGGAGTCCCTGGGTGGTGGCTGTAAGAAGCAAAAGAATGGAACCCTTGGGTGGAAAATTCGGTGCGAACGAAGGAAGGCCTGTTCACCGTGTCCACCGCTGAGATGAATTACCAACGTTTCTGGGCCGACGATACTATCTCAAACATATTATGAAAAGCGCAGCATTGTTCCACCAATATGCCAACAAGCATTGTTGCCTGCATTGGTGATCCGACTCAACAGCCTTCTTTGGGGGTTTGTAGGTAGCTGCGGAACAGATCCATGCCCAGGTAGACATGCGGACTATCATGCTGAGTAATGCGGACTCTAAGCCATGCCCTAATTTCGGAAATGTGGTCTATATATCTCTACTACTATCCATGGCATTTCCGGTTTGTCTTGAAAAGTTTTGAATTTTGGTCGCCGAAGCGGATGAAAAGTCGTCTTAAATCTCACAAAGAAAGTCTTCCAAGCGGAGACTAGGCCAACACATAGACTCAAACCGAGATACTACCACATTCAAGCAGCCCAGGACTTGACCTATTTTCTCCATTGGTTTATGGTGTGTAAAAACCGTCCCAAAGAAGGCCTCCTTTGGACATGAATCTGGAGAGCAAGGTTGTCAAGTGCAGGGGAAAGCGAACTAAACCCATGACATTCGGCAACGTCGAGCAGACATTTTTGTCTAGACAGAACAGATCTTCTTACACACACTCATTCCTTTCCCCTCCTCTTCTTTCTTACTCCTGCCCTTTCCAAGAGCGGTCCTGTGATCAAGAGAATGATTTGATATCGTACAACACGTCAGGAGGTCCTTGGACCGCGTTCGGCGATAGGATCATACCATATTTTCATACCAGGGTAAGTGCAAGGGGCACTTCTTAGGCCACTGTTCAGACCAGAAGTGTACTTGGGAGCAAGAGTTCGGACGTACACAATTTCCCTTTCGGCAGCGGTAGTGCCACGGTCATATTGTGAACGACGGCGCCGCTGCTCATCGCGGTATTGCTGTCCAACCCGCGGGGCAAATAAACCTAGAGGCATCTCGGTTACACACAACTTAGCTAGGTATGAATACCTTGAGGATTGCGCACCAACATGCTCAGCATTCTCAATACTGCGGCGCATCTTTGAAGGGTTGTCGGGCCCTGGGAAACGATCCTCAGTGCCGGCGAGGGATCCAGTGCCGGTATGGAAAATCTACAGTCTCGGTGTGAACAGACCTCCGATACTGTCGAAGGGATGCATGCACTGACTTTCGGGCGAAAGGATGGATGTTCCAACATCACCGAACTATTCCGAAACTTTTGCACGAGACAATCTTTGCCTTGTATCGCTAATTTTGTGTTTAAGACCATGAAAACCGAGCCACAGGCGGTGCCACACTTACTCGCGTACGACACTTCAGCTACCTTGTCACTGTTGAAACAATTCCTAAGCCGCATCATCAATATTCTCTTGATAATCATCTCAGGGAGAAGTGAAGTATACCAGGTGCGCCCCGCTCGCATGTTAACGAACTAGGGCATAACATGGTAAGCAGCATAGCTGGGATAGTCGTAGAACATGAACACTAACATCAATGATATCGATCGGCTAATAGACAACGTCAATAATGAATGGCAAAGATTGCGATAAGACTCACGTCCTCGAAGTTTATGAAAGCATAGCCGACGCTAAGGCCACCACCATCAGCAAGATAGACGCCATAAAAGCATTCAAACCTGACATACTTGCAGTTGTTCGCAAAATCTTTCCTCGCTACTGTCAGCCTTCGACGGCTTTCAAGTCTCAAACACGAGAAGAAAAGCCGCTTCTTTTTTACCGATCCGTAGGTACATGAAATCATACTTCCCGTGACTTGTCTCATCAACAATGGTCTTCAGCATAGTCTTGGGCCATGTCAGCTTTCAGCTGATCATCAAGCTTAGCGTCCTTGAATCACCTGGTCAATCTTGTTTGGGATATTTCGGAGCATGATCTTGAAAGAGAACAATTAGTCACTTTATCAACTGCAGTAATGGCGAGTGCCTACTGTAGTTCGGACGTCCAGGCCAAGGCGGATTCGTTCTGTGTCTACAGCATTTTGATTGGCCACTCGTAGATCAGAATACTGGCTCATCTCACGCCGGGGTGAAGGCATGACGTTTTCTCCCGCCCTAGACATCCAATCCATGAGATCGGCATGCTCACCCGGGGGAACGGTAGAGCGCCCAGTTGGACTAAGCTCCATGTAGGGCAGTCGATTTGGTCGGCTTGGAGTCCAAGATGCATTTCTGTTGGAAGAAACCTCACTTCTGCTGGTGAATTCATCCTTCGCTGGTGATGGGCTTGATAGGGCAGAAAGGAAGGCATAGTCCTCCGTGTCGGGCTTGAAGTATGAAACTTCTAGAACGCAATCCTTTCGATTGTGGTAAAAATCAGGCATTGGCCTCCTTGGTTTTATTGCTTGTGGTCACGATTCAACTTACATCAACAGAAGTCCTATTAAGGGTAGTCATCACATTCTCGGCATCACGAGTATTGAAAAACTCAAGATGAAATTGTCCGATGTTTTCCTGTCCATTGGGCAGCAACTGGAAGGACTTGATATCGCCAAATGTTTCCGTGAGCGTCTCCAGAGAACGGGCCACGCTTTGTTGATTCAAACTGGGGTTTCGGCTATCATAGTAAACTGTTATGAGCAACTGGCCTTCATAGTCTGAGGTTTGAGGGAGAAGGGACGGCTCCAAGCGCTGCACGTATTCCCTGGCTGTAAGAGGAAACACACTCCATTCCGGCCGAAGGAGATATATCTTCTCTAAAGCTTTTTTCGCCTCACGACTGTCTGTGAATGCGACGTATACCTTACCCAAGGAACTGAGCTCTGTAAGAACAGGTCCTTTCAGAGTTGTGAATTCACGGCGCTTTTCGAAGTTAGTACTTGCGTCTTCAATTGATATTTCCCAATGGTCAATTCCTCATCAAGGGAAATCAACGTGCTGCGAGGTAAACGTACATTGAAAAACCCAGCAAGTGCCATGTAAGTAAGGTTTGCAGAAACGTTCTCTATGACGAGAGCTCGGCTACATCTTTCGGCATCAAATTTGTCGAGAACAACGCCAGTTGAGTTATTCTTCCTGCTATTATGAACAGGACTAAAGGCCTCGTGATCAGACACTGTCTGCTCAATGAAACTCGCGCGAGTGCTTTCAGCACCAGAGACGAATGCACTTGGCACGAATCGAGGCTGGCTGTCACGGTCCGCCGTGTCTGATAGCGCTGTCGGCGTAAAGCTTGCAGCCGTTGGGGAAAGTTGAATCCTGTTAGAGGAGCTTGTTGACACCAAAAATGGGTCAGAAGTGTTCCTGTCGGCTGTTAGGAGATAGAATGACATGTTGTCAGTGGTTAGACTTACACTGAGTAGATCTTTCGAAGCCCCGGATCGCTCAACGGGCCACTGGCGCTGGACTCGGGACGAGGTTTTGATCGTACATCGTCGGGCGAAAAGGCTGTGATTCTGGTATCTGGAGATCCGTTGGGAGAGGTTATCCCATCTGTAGAGCATGGGCTGCTCAAGCCACGAGTGTCGCTGGCTCTCATTCTGTAAAGCAATGGGGAAGAAGCTTTGTCTTTTCGTACTCAACTACAAGTATGACGGACAATGGAGAAAGAATGCTGGCTGGGAAATGACTCAAGAAGCAATTGGAAGAAGGATGAGTAGAAGGGCATCAACAAATTGTCGATAAACTTGTGATAGGAACACGGTTTGGTAAATGAGAGGATGACACTCTCGAAGGGGCGTTGCGTAGAGGGCATGAACTTGGGTTATGTGCTCTAGGGAATGTCAGGGTGTGGGGGAACGAAAGTGAGGGTTTGATTATTGTGAGAGTAGGGGGGAAGATGAGGTAGGGAAGGAAATGTTACGAACACATTTGGGGAGAGCGCCCTAAACGGTGTGGGTGGATTCGGTGGCTATGGGCAGGTCTACAACCAGCCATATCCATCTTTTGATCTATGCATAGCCAATTACTTACTCTTTAGCCTTGCCCCTCAGATCTGTCCGGACCGCAACGCGGGTTTGAATCAGCGCTATCGCCTGAGTAGAGGAGCCCCAATCACCAGCATAACCGACAGATTATCGTTCCGACCTCTGTACGAAGGAGTTGAGTCACTGGGGAATACTGGGCTGAAGCCCAGGCATATGATATTATGCATACATATACTCACTTGACCTTCCGTCCATTGCATATCCATTTGGCATGGTATGGCGTAATCCTTGATGTTGTCCCAACGGCCAACACCGACGAAAATCGAGCGGCATCCTGCTCTGCCCGGTCTGGTTGAAAGATTATTGAGACAGGACCTGTTTAAAAAGAAGATGGCAAACCTTCAAGAATTTTGAGACCGAAATACGTCTCTCAAGCTATGTCTAAGCCGTGAGATGACTCAAAAAGACCAAGAAAACGAGCGAAGATAGGAATAACCATGTGTATTCCTTTTAAGCAGCAGCTAAGGTTACCTATTGATAGACAGGTAGTTATGGAGTATGACATAGTTAATAACTGGGTAGTATGTACAGTACACAATACCTATACGTAATACCGTATGCAGCGTGGTGTTATAGATACCGTACTGTACATACGGTACCTTGTGAAGACACCCCAGTGACATCAATCCATTGTTTTAGCTGTGTAATTACCTTACTGACATAGGTACCTACGGTAGTTACGAACAGTACACTTACCTTATCATATCGCGGAGTGGCTCTCGCGAGTTCAGTCGACTATCAAAGGCGATTGCTTTCCCTGAACCAGCGAGGAAAGCGAAAAGTGTTACCCACCTTACTTTTACCTCGCATCTTGAAGCTTCCATTTCTGATTCTTCCCCTTCTCCCCTCCTCTTCTTCGCGTGGCCTTATCACCGGACGACCTGCTCGGCGGGAGCTCCAGAGCTAGGTCTATCATACTCTTCCAGTCAAGTCACCAGGATGCCTTCTATGGGTACTCGCAACGATCCGTCTTATGTTTTGAATCAGGTAAAAGTCATTAGGGGAACTATTGTCACATCTCGCTAATGCGAACGGCTTGCTAGATCATCATATCCCCGTCAGACACCGACTATCTCGACCAATTGATACCTTCCATCAGAGAATACAGCGTGGGTAACAGAACACCACAACTACTACAGTCACTGGCGAGTTTTGCTACCGAAAAGGAGGCCGAGATCGAAACTATTTGCAACACCAATCATCAAGAATTTGTTACTTCGGTCAATCAGCTTCTCCGCATTCGGGAAGGCACAGTCACTCTCACCGCTGAGATACTAGACCTCAATCAATCTATTCAAACTAGTACTGAGAAATTGGCCGAACAGAAAAAGGCCCTGGTCGAATCCCGAAAACACCGCCAGAATATTGACGAGACCTGCCGTGCCATCCAAGGCTGTCTGGAGGTATTGCGCCTCGCGAATCAGGTTCATGACCTGTTGGCGAAGAAAAATCATTATGCCGCCCTCCGTGCACTCGAAGAGCTTCAAAATGTTCATCTAAAAGGCGTGAGTCAGTACAAAATTGCGGACATGATCCAGCGTTCAGCCCCGGCTACTCAAAGGGCCATCGCTGAAGCGGTCATGTCTGATCTGAACACCTGGCTTTATAGAATCCGTGAGATGTCACAGTATCTGGGGGAGATTGCCCTATATCACACAGACTTGCGAAAAACGAGGCAGAAAGAGAGGGCGGACAGGATGTCATATCTAGGACAGTTCAAATTGAACTCCGCAATTGAACTGGTCTCCGATGAGCATGAGGAGTACGATCTTTTGCACAACGAGGAGCTTCAGGTTGATTTCACACCATTATTTGAGTGCCTACACATTCATCAGTCGCTCGGTCATATGGATAAATTCCGGATTGAGTATGCCAACACACGACGTCGTCAAAAAGAACTCCTAATACCTGCGATGATAACACTTGTTGATGAAGATGGGTCCAGCTTGCATAACCTTTTAGAGGAAATGGCAGGATTTGCAATTGTCGAGCGGTCCACAATGAAGAGGGTGCCAGAACTAAGATCGCCTGTCGATGTAATCTCCGGACCTCCCCAGTTTTCTTTCCCTCCCAGGTGAAACTGATAGGCGTCAAAAGGTAGATGAACTTTGGGATTCGATGTGCCAAACTGCCGTGAGCCTGATATCCAACGCGCTTCCCGAAGTTGACAATGCCGAAAATCTGTTGAAGATTAAAAATCTCATTGCTCTTTTTATGCAAACCATGAATGTTGGTCACACTAATCATGACACTCCCTGATCTTGACGTTGCATAGCTGATTAACCCGTACCATCATAGGCATGGGATTTTTCCGTTGGCGTTTTCGAAAAGTTTCTTCTGGTTTTGTTCAGGCAATACGCCGAGTTGCTGAAGAAGAGGTTCAGTGATGACTTTCAGGAGGTAAGTTGCATATCAAAAAAGCATCTTTTACTGATGGTGTACCCTTTTCCCTTACATTCTTTACTTTCAGATTGTATCTACGGACGACTATATGCCTATGCCAATTCAAACGGCAGAAGAATTCGATAAAGTTCTCAACGTTAGCTGGTATAGCCCGGAGAAGTCGCCGGAAGAACAAGTGTACGACCTCAAGTCAAGGCAAGATGTCGTTTCCTTCTATACAATACTAACAGCTTGAACCAGATTTCCATGCGTCTTACCATTTTCTCAGATGTACCCACTGTGTTGCATTGATATCAGAAATTTTCTGAATCAGTTTTACTTCTTCGCAAATGATGATTTTGCGCACCCAAACATCATTGACGAAACACTGAAAGAGGTAAGTCATGGTGGTCAATGGTTGGTGCGCGTTTCTGACTACCCCTAGGCTATCGACGAATTACTCTCCAATCAAGTTTGTGATACGCTTGTTGAACGCCTTGCATCCCAGTACTTGGGACAAATTGTACAAATACTCATCAACCTAGAGCATTTTGAACTTGCTTGTCATGAGCTTGAACTACTTTTGGTGGCTGCAAGGTCTCAGAGCTGCATGGGTGGCTCGGTCACCTTGAAAGCAACGGAAAAGTTCAGAAGCAACAAAAAGGCAGCGGAAAAGCGCATTTTTGAGGTCGTGAACTCCAAAATCGATGACCTCATTGAAACTGCGGAATACGACTGGATGGCACAAGCTTCGCCCGTAGAGCCAAGCAACTACATGCAGACGCTTACTCGATTCTTATCGAATATAATGAATTCGACTTTACTTGGTCTTCCGACAGAGATAAAAGAACTCATTTACTTCGATGCCTTGAGTCATGCCGCCAACATGATCCTTGTATGTTGTTATTATGACCCATTCCCGACGTTTCCCGGGGTACTGCTAACTTTTTGCTCTAGGCATTACCTCTTTCAGCAGACGTGAAAAGAATCAACCCCAATGGCGTCATGGCACTCGCGAAGGATGTCGAGTATCTATATGATTTTGTTGACAGCCTTGATGTTCCCATACTGCGAGAGAACCTCGATGAGCTACAGCAAACCGTGCAGTTGATGCAAGCCGAGAACACTGATGAATTCTACGATATCTCGACGCGGAACAAAAAATATGGCCGTGTAGACGCGATCAATGGACCAGTGCTTCTAGAAAAGTGAGTTCTATTGATTGTCCTAGGATTTTGCCCCCTAATACTAAACTTCGCCAAGGGTTACGCGTACTGTTCAAAGTCCAGTCAAAACCGACAAGTTCACCACGCTCTCATCAAGATTCGGAAAAAAGACTTGACCATTATTACATACCCTTACCATGTTTATGATGATATACCAGCAGCAGGTCTTGCGGAATAATATACGGCTGTTTGGAGGGGAAAGGGAGAGGGGATTTCCTCAGAAGAAGAAAGACTAAGAACGAGTTCACTTGGAGGTGCAGAATATTAGAATCAGAATCGGGTATGTGACTAGGTTGATATACTGGGGCAAAAGACATGTCAAATAAGTGAAATATGTTTATTAACACCAAGAATATTTCCACTAGCCTCTCAAACAAGGAAAAACACCGTTGAAACCTAAAGATCGTCAAATGTGCAATGGACACACTAGGGTATCCATGATTTTCACTGAGTTTGCCGTGGTTAGCCAACAAGATTTCCCAAAATAATGTTTAGTAAAATAGCAAAGCTATCTGAAGGGCCTGGACATACCTGCTGTGGTGGCATGTGGGGATAGGCGGCGTACATCCCTTCAAACATCTGAGACTGCGGTTGCCCATAAGCGCCAGTCGGATCTGATTGCACAGCACCCGCGTACATGGTCGGCTGCCGATATTCTTGGTCCTGAAGACCATGTTGGCCCAGACTGTACTCCGGAGGAGCCATGTGATGAGAGGGATGCTGGACTCCATGTTGAGGTGGCAGCTGGCTTGCACCTGCAGATCCAGCAGAGCCAGCGGGAGCTCCCGCTGTCTGACTGGTTCGCTTCGCATGTGACGTGGCCTCTTCCCGGGGCACAATATCAATAAGAAAATCAAACATATCGGATTTCGACAATGCTGCTGCAATGTCCGATCTCTGAAGGGTGCGTCTCTTGTTGTCCTCAGCGTGTATCCACGCGCGCATGGTCAGCTCTGTGATGAAAATGTCACAACCTTTGGCAAAAAGAATTGGCGCCTCTGCAGATATCATTTTCACTTCAGGGTCGGCTTTCATGACTTTCTTTATGCGGGCTAGCGGCAGTTGGTGGATTTTATAGTCATGGTTGTCGGATTCAAGGTGATTGATGATGTGCTGCCAATATGTCGTCAAAATATCGCGGGCCGTCCCTTGTAGGCCTTGGTTGACCTAAACAGAGTAAGCCTTGTAACCGATTGCCTGTTGAACACACATACATTTGCCCAGGTACCCGTGTAAAGCTCAGCTACAGGGGCGTAGCCTTGTGCAGAAAGCTATTCATGGCAGGTCAGCCGATCCTAGGTCACCCCAAACAAGTATTAATTGGACTCGGATAGGAATAAGCGTACTGCTGCGCTGGCACCTGGTTGTGTCAATATCAATCAAGTATCAAAACTGGGGGATGACACAACAGAATTTAGGCACGCCTACCATAGTGACCGCCATTTCTAGTATCATATACTGGCTGCTGTCTACCCTGCTGCTGTCCGGCGTTCTGTGGGGCTTGCTCCATTGTGGATCGGATCGAGGTCGATGATTATAGTTTCGCTGGGATGAACGATATTGTCATTGGCATCTACCGTACGTAGGTCGCTGTGGAGCTTAATAAGAGAAGCAATCACAAAGTCTGTCTGAAAGTAGGTACAACCGACATTGGACACTTCAGAGAATAAAGGCGACCTGTGGTTTGTTAAGCAAATAACGTGCGCTTGATGTTCTCGGAGGGGAGTGTTGATGGAAGTCAGTTACTGAGGTTGAATAGCGCGCAACGAAGCGCGCCAAGCACTTGCGTAGCTTGAACTGACGTTTGCGGAAGGAGCGTGCGGGGAACAATAATACCTACTCCATACACAGTAACTTATACCTTACTGTCTACCTAGTACGGAGTATATATGATAACCTAGATCTATACTATGCATTGTATAATACGATGCTTATCTAGGTAGAGGCTTTGGATTATAGGTACATTTAGATTTACGTAAATATCTAAGGCATCATCGATCTAGGTAGAGAGTCGACTGTTCTCGGGCTTATTGTACTGTACATAATGTTGGTTTCAGATGATACCGTGGTTAGGTAACTACCTTAGTAACTGTAAACTGTGTACCTAGGTGAGCCTGTGGTACATACAAGGTATGGTACTCCAATGTACGTACGGTGTACTCCGTAAAACGTGGATATCTGCACCGCAGCAGGAACATTGTTATTCCGCCCCACATCACAAATTTTTCTTGAGCAGCCGAGTACCTAATCAAGGTAGCTTCGCTGCGCTGCTTTGCGCGTGTTTGGACTATAAATACCTCGCAATTTGCCGGTGTGCGTCCCCCTTTCTGCTATTCTTTCCATTTCCCTTCTTCAATCTGCAGGCATGGAGCCCGCAAATCCAATCGACATTACCTCGCCCCGCGAAGCGGACTTGACAGACAACAACATCCAACGTCTCCTGCTCGAGGCCGAAAATAGACTGCGGACACAAAATCCAGTCTCGATTGCGACCAACTCCGAAGTCCCATCACCTAGGTATGTGTTCAGTGAATCTACTGTTCTACCAAGTTGGCCTGATCCTTGAACATTTGATTAACCCGGAAGTCTATACCTCATGATAGGGTCCCTCAACTATCTCATGGTTGCGTACAGCAATCATATATCCGTCAAGATGACATTGTAACGACTGATTCGGCTCGAGTAAATAATAACCTGAAGAAAAACACATCTACTTTGCCATTTTCCGTAACAGACTCACTGGCGGAGAAGACGAAACCCAAGCAGGTAAGCCAGTTTGATACCAGTTACCTTTCACATGCTATGAGGAAAACATTTCGCGTGAGCGCTTGATGCAGCTTCACCAGTCCGTCTTGGACTGCGCTGTGCCAATGAGAGTTTTATTTTTCATAGTTACTCTGAGCATAATTACCAATGCTTCTATGGATCGTCATAATGTGGTGTGGATTGAGCTAACATTTCAATCGATACTCAAGGAAAAGCAAACAGCAGGTGCCGACTGGTTCAATCTCCCAAAAACCGAGTTGACGCCAGAACTCAAGCGAGACCTCCAGATCCTTCGGATGCGCTCAGTATTAGACCCTAAGCGACATTATAAAAAGGAGAATGGGAAAGTCCGACCACCCCAATATTCTCAAGTTGGAACTATCATCGAAGGCCCCGGCGAATTTTTCAGTGGGCGCATCACTAAGAAAGACCGGAAAAAGACCTTCGTCGAAGAAGTATTAGCCTCTGAACGGGAATCTCGCCGTTTCGAGTCGAAGTACCAAGGCATTCAGGCTACTAAGCAAAGTGGCAAAGGACTATATTACAAAAACCTGCGAGCCAAACGGCATACGAAGGGCAAGTGAAGAAGTATCTTCTGCCCTCAGTGTGGCCTGAGCCATTACTTCGAAAGGGATGAACGATTTCGAATGATGCTTATCTACAGGACTTGGCTGCGCAACAAGCCCCCACGATCCTACCCTTTTGCATTCGCGCATAATCGTCTAGTTTTACTGATCTTTGAAAACATCTGAGACGAGTCGAGTGACGATTCGCTATTTGGATTCATCATCAGTATACAGACACATAGACCTGTGCGGGAGGGGAAGCGAACCTGCATATCAATGGCGGCAGAACGGCCTGCGTCAAGAACTTCTTCATGATTTGCTTTCCCTTTCTGCAGGATAGCATCTAGTTCTTGCGTATCTTTCCCCTGAATCAGGCTGTCGTCTCCACGAGGCCCAGGGGAGAGCACGGCTGTGTTTGTCACTAGACTAAATGCAAGAACCCTGAGGCCGGTGTGTCTGGCGACCACAATTTCCGGAACGGTTGACATGCCGACTACGTCCGCACCCAGCTGATGAAGAAGACGACACTCTGCCCTGGTCTCATAGCTGGAAAACTCGGTGCTCAGCAACGGGTGTGCATCTTGTAGATAAGGAGGTATTGTATAGCTGACTTACCTTGGTCCTCCTACAAAGGCATACACACCCTCGTGCAGTCTTCTCTTCTGCGGCTGCGATAGCGCCTTCCAGATCTCATGTGTATGACGGCGAAGCTCAAGATCATATGCATCCGACAGTGGAGGAAACCGAGGACCGAACTCTTCACTATTGGGTCCCCGCAGCGGGTGTATTCCTGCCAGCCCAGCTAGGAAAATATGCTATAGAAATGTCAGGATACATTCATCAAGACTTTGTTCGAACTCACATCGTTAAGCAACACAATGTCCCCCACGGCGTAGTCTGGGTTGAGACCTCCGGCGGCATTGGTCACTAGAGTTTGGCTGTTGGAGAATGAATGACATAGTTGTAGTAAAGACGAAAGGCTTACATATGACGGTGTCAACGCCCAGGAGCTTAAAGACTCGAATGGGAAACGTCACTTGATCAATGGAATGCCCTTCGTAATAACTAAAATGTGTAAGAGTCCTGGATGTGATGCACAAACTCTTTGGAGGGCTTTCTCACTGTGCACGGCCGACCATCAAGACCGCAGGAACCTGCCCATTGATAAGGCCAAAGACAAGCTTTCCGGCATGTCCAGCGACTTCAGCAAGTTAGAACTTGAATTCCCAGGAGAGCCTCAGTCCTCGTCTTACCTGTAAGGCAAGGGAAATGAGGTATAGAAGAATAATCAAACTCTGCCCTCGGTCCATGTTCTATTGTGTCGGCGAGTCCTCCGAGACCTGAACCACAAATGATTGCAACTTTTGGATTCTGCAGAGGGACTGGGAGGCGATCTTTCAGCATCGAACAAGCCTCACTGGCCCGTTCAAATGAAGACGGGTCTTTCTGCAGCTGGGCCATCTTCACAATAATGACTGGACTTCAACTCCAGGGAACCAGAAGAGAGAGAATCAATCAAAACTCTGCGAAGCTTCACGCGGGGTGGTTATAATGTCATGTGATCTTGGCAGCTATGGGCTTACGTAAGCTCCGCAAAGGCAAAGAAAATGGCTTCAACAGAGGGCTAACTGAGTACTAAACCAAAGTTTCTCCAGGGCACCCAGTGATTCAATATGTTCACCCCTAAGAATCTCCACCTTCTATTGAAGGCTGGTAAAGGAAGTCAGGTACCAGCTCATAGATTCCAATTACAGTCGTACGACAAGATGAAGCGCTAACTTTTGATTTTTTTTTTGCTTATAAAAAGCAGCCGGTCATATTTCGTCGATGCTTAGCAACCTCCAACTCCTCCAACGTTGAACTTACCTCAAACCAAGTTCAGAAGCCCACTGAAAACCCCACGATGTTAGTGGTTCCATTACCTCGATCTCAAGCTAAACCGGTTGCTAATTTCAACACCGTACCCAGCGCAGAGAAACTAGAGCAAGCACCCGGAGGGCCTGCGAAAGAGTGGTTAGTAGCAACAAAGACCTTAAGGCTGTACAATTAATCACATCCGATCCCATGCTCACCAATTATATAGGGCCGACCGCTTGGATAGCATAAGTCGAAAAGCTCGGTTACCACGAAGTGTACAGGCTGTATACCTACGACCGCTTCGAAAGCAAGCCGAATATGGTGTTCCTGTCTGCGATCTGCAATTAAGATCTTACAGCGTGCGAAATGTAGAGTTTTTCGCTGACTTTGCTTTGCGTGCCGCATACTATCTCAAACTTCCTGTCTCAGGGCCGGTACCTCTACCGCGAATCACTGAACGCTGGACGTTCCCTCGAAGCAATTTCGTGCACAAAAAGAGCCAGGAAAACTTTGAAAGAATAACTCTTCGTCGGCTGTTGCAGGTCAAAGATGGAGACCCCCATGTTGTGCAAATATGGTTGTCTTTCCTGCGCAAGCATGCATTTTATGGGGTGGGCATGAAAGCCAACGTCTGGGAACACGAGAGCCTCGGTGATTTCATCCGATTCAACCTCTTTATTAACGTTTCGGAACTAACTCTTGAATACAGATGTCGTCAAGGACATGGACAAGCATGTTCCTGCTATTGAACAATCCCTAGATTCCCACTTATCAGGGTTCGGTCACCGAGACAAGGAGGGACATCTAAAGATCTCAGATTTCCTAGGTGACCAGAAACTCACCCGAACGGGTCCTTTGACTGAGGTTCGTGGAAACTGAGTTCGGCTCCTCGTTCTCATGTATCAACAATGTTTTATATTTGATTGGATTTTTGTTAGCCTTTCTGTATTGTATGTATTATCTATGTTCCAGATAGGAAGCATTCTCGGAATTTCTGTCTCGGCATGTACAAAGAACCCACCCAGTCAAAGTAGTTTCAGCCCTCAATAGAGCAGGGGCCACATTGAAGAGCATCCAATTGCACATGAAGTGAACAAGGTGAGAAGTAAAGTACTGGGCCAAAGCAGCCAGATTCTTGTAGGTTGTGATACAGGACCTTCATTATACTTTAAAATTTGGCGGATACGTCCTATAGTGTTGCCAAGAATGATGATCCATTTTGAGCACGCCGCACTCCCATTTCACCTCGACTTCATCTCTCATACGCTGCGCCTAAAATCACTGATCACAGTGTGTCAAGTCAAACTAATCCTATGGTTCTAGAGGGTCCTTGCAGAAATTTTACATGCTGACAACCAAGCGCCAATGCCTCGACTCTCCAATGCCTTGGTTGCAAGGGCATACCAACAGCATCCTTTCCTCCCGCTTCTGCTGCGCGAATGCCGAACCATTGAGTCTGCGCGTAATGAACTTCGCTGGTTAGGAGAACGAGCCACTTCGATATCGACAAAGCTCAGAGCAGCAGATGGGCTTATTGTCCCGAGTCGGAAGAAAATACTAGGTTCAATGTGCCGCGCTCGGTCAAGAGGTGTGCCTCTGCAGTACATCCTTGGCGATCAACCATTTGGCGACCTAGAGATTCTGTGTCGAAGAGGAGTGCTGATTCCAAGGTGACTCTACAACCAGTCCCACTGCCATCGTATTTACTGGGAATCTCTTCCATCTCCGTTCTGCGATGCTTTTTCCACGGATAACGGAGCTATTTCTGACCATCTTGGAAAACCTAGGATAGAAACGGAGACATTCACCATGCGTACGGCCAAGCTGATATTGGAGAGAATGCGCGCAAATCAGCGCACCGGAGAATTTGCAGAGAATGACCATTTGCGCGTTGTGGATCTTTGTACTGGTACAGGATGTATATCATTGCTTCTCCACGCTCTTCTTTCCCCCCATTTACAGCAAGTGTCCATTGCTGGTATTGACATCAGCCCAATGGCAATTCGCCTGGCCAACATGAACCTCCTGCACAATATCCGACTGGGGTCCATATCAGAACGAGCAAGACAAGACGTCTACTTTCGACAGGGGAATGTACTTTCCCCATCTAGTGGAAGAACCCCCAGCGTCAAGGATGCACTCCGGGGGATTTCGGCATTTTCTTGCCAGGAGAGGTTGTGCTGTGACGTTATCATTGCAAACCCACCGTACATAGCGCCTGTGTCTTTTTGGGACGGTACTACGGCACGCAGTGTCCGAATGTTCGAGCCTAGTCTTGCATTGGTCCCCCCGGCAATTTCCCATGTTTCCGTGATTGACACCATCAAACAGGAAGACATTTTCTTTCATTATATCCTCAGGCTGGCACTTGATGCTCAAGCAAAGCTCACGATACTTGAATGTGGGGATCTCGTTCAGGCTCGACGGGTGGCGATGATGTGCAGAGACATGGCGAGGGCCCTCCAGCAGGACCAGACCGTCTCAGTTGAAATGTGGTCAAGTGAGGATAAGCCTTCATTTGAGGGAACGGGACCATACGCGGTCGCTCTGCTACTAAATGCTGGCTCATGGTGTCAAAGAAATATCTAAGTAGTCTTGGAGTTTATATATACTGGGATTTGCAAGCCAACTTTCTCATAAAATCATCGTCGTTAAAGCCGCCCACCGATAAGCCTAGACCCAAAAAAAGAGAAGCAGGCGCCCAAAGAAAAATAAGAAGAAAGAGGGGGGGGAGAGAGGTTCAATGAATATGAACAGCGGACAGCGGAAATCCAGCGACAGCAGCATTCAAGAACACTATAGCAGTGAACAGGTCTAGAACGCTACCAGGTATCCTATGGCAGCAGCACCGAAGGCGAGTAATGATGGGGTATCGGTTGGATCGGCGTTGACAGCCGCTCCGGTGCTGCTTGCTGATGATAGCCCGGTGAACGTGCTACCAGTTGGACCACCGATCCTCGCCCCGGAGTCATCGGCAACAACCGACGTAACTGGGTGAGAGACCTGAGTTGCCCCGGGCACTGAGTCTTCACCTGCCCCAATCTCAAGTATGTGGTCTTTGGTTGAGTTAAAGTTGGTGTTGGCCAGAGAGATCTCATTGTTGGCAAGGTCATATACGACATATGCGCTGCGGAGGAATGTATCCCCCATAACAGCGGTGTTTTCTCCTGCAGGAACAATTCCAAAAATACAAGCACGAGCACCATTCCGGAATTGAATGTCACCCGCATCGAGAACAAGTTCATCAATACCGACAGTGATAGTAGGTGCTGAAAATGTATAGGTTATATTGATGTCCTTCCGTGCCAGGCTGCACGGCACATAGCCAACGCCGCCGGATGGTTCATAGACAACATTGAGATCATCGTAAATGTCTTGCACAATGGCATCAGGGAGATAGGTCAGGGAGCTGCCAGAGTCCAGTAATACAGCGGCTGGGAGTACCTCTGACGAGTAATCATGATGGTCCGATCCGGCATCAGTCGAGACACCGGTTAGAGCGATTATAAACTCCGAGTATTCGCCATTAACAGTCTGTATGGGTAAAGTCTGGAGTTCACCACGATACTTTTCCGTGTTAACGCCTCCGAATAAGATGGAGCCAGTGTGTGCACTTAGATCGTTGAGCCAAAGGCTATAAGCGTTCGACTTGATCAAGCCGTTCTTGACCATTGCTTGAGGGAGGTTAGGGTAGGGATCTTGACCAAAACGGCCCACCTGGACTTCGTTCGAAACATATCCTATGCCTAAGACGCCCTCTGGATGCAAGTTTCTATCAGTTACTGGCCGGTCGTGCTAACGCTGGAGATTTACAAAAGGTGGCTCAAGACATGGAATCATGCGACATACCCGTAGAGCTTGAGGAATAGCCAACCCCAAACTGAAGATCCTTTATAGACGTGCTACCTATGTGTAGTATATCTGTCACATAGTCGCCAGCCGCACCAGTCCCGTCCGCATAGGTAATGTTGAAATCCGACGAGGTGTATGCATATGACTTTGACGAGCTAGGGTCGTATGACCCAGATGCAGTACAAGGCTTGTCTTTGGAAGAGCAGAGGGTAGAGTTTGCCGCATTACACCACAAGTCACTGCTTCCAGTATCAATCACTAAACGTAGGCTTTGCTCGGGTGAGCCAAGTGTCACGTTGCTAAAGTAGAGGGTTTGCTATACAAGTTATCAGCATTCGATATGTACGGGTACGCCAAGTGGCCGCAATGTATCAAGGAGACTAAATTATCAAACAAACCTCGTTATCCAGTTTCTGGCTGACTGTTTTATCTCGCTTCCGTCTTGTTTGGTCCCTAGACACAGGATCAAGAACGTCTTTGCGTTGGATATCCAATGCCACAATGGAAGGATTCTCCCTTCGATGAAGAATCAAGGCATCTGCGCCCTGGCAAAGTAGGAAAGATATAGGCAAAAGGAAAAGGACCCACAGACACATCGTGATTACCTAACGACAGCTCCGACAAGATCCCCCTCCCTACTTGTGTCGCTCCTATGAATCGACAAGCCTTATGATCCAAGATTTGTAGCAAGTTGGCACGGGGTGGTAGGAAGAGAGAATGGAAGTGAGAGAACTAGAGAAGGGGAGCATCATGCATACGCATGCTCTGGTACGGGTGACCTGGCATTGATATACACGAAATATGGGTGACTGATGTATTCCACTGGTAGGTAAGTACGTAGGTACTCGGTAAGTTAGCCGATGATTGATTTACAAATCGATCGGCCCCACTTGGAAGCTTGACTGGCGAAACTAAGGAGAAAAGAGGACGGAGCTAGCGAGACTGCTGTCGTCATCACTTGTGGGGCGTGACCACAGCATCATTAGGTCATTAATATCTCGCAACCCTACGGTGTATGTTGATATTTTATTATTCGTGATAGACGTCTGATGACCTTCTCTCTTCATCCTCTGGATACGCCGTGAAGTGACGTGGCATTTATAGCATCATCCTGAATAGAAACTTCACTCGACCGCAATGAAACCTGGAGGGGGGCAACCCTTCCCTTGAACCTCGGTTGAGTCCTACGGAGTACGGAGTAGGTAGATATTACCCACCAAAATCCCGAACACTTCCGGATTCGCAGAATTTGAATGGAAAGTTATCATGTATACGGAACCTCGATTTCAACACAAACCTCAAAATTCGGTGCTCAGTTCTCTTATAATGATCATCACCCGCACTAATAACGTTACATACGCGAAGCCTCATGACAGTAGCAAGGAGCTTTAACAAGAACCGAAGGTTAATGCGATGTGGACTTTAGCACAAGTCTATCGAACAGCGATATTTAATGAGCAAGTGGGCATAAAGGCCATGCGTGCTCGTCAGATGCTATCTAACACTGGCACTATATGTGGCGAAACTGTAAAGTGAGTGATATACTAGCAGAAAATCCTGAATAAAATCATCTGGCACCACTTACCCACTAGTTTCTTGTAGGATACGCATGACGTGATGGATCGGTCAACGTTCACATTACAGTCCCAGGGCCTTTCGAACTCGACGCATAGTTATATCGGCATTAGCAGATGCGGTTCGAGCGCCCTCCTCTGCTACGACATCCAGATAGTTCGTTTTGTCTGCGATAAGTGACAAGTACCTCTCTCGAATGGGTTCAAGGTGGAGGCTTATTTGGCTTCCAAGATGACCCTTGAGTGATTGAAGACTTGATGACTTATACTCTTCAGCTAAGTCCTCGCACGATCGCCCATCGAAGTGGCTAAGAATCTCCAAGAGATTAGAGACCCCGGGCCGATGGACTGGATCATAAGACACGCTGGCATCCGAATCTGTGAGTGCAGATTTAACCTTTTTATGAATATCCTCGGTGCTGTCGGTGAGGAGAATCCGTGAGCGCTTGTCAGTATGAGACTTGGACATCTTGAGGGTCGGTTCTTTTAGAGACATCACTCGCTTCGCAGGTGCTGGGAATGGTCAGTTTGTACCAGTGAGCGCTATAGGTCATCCGATGGATAATTTCTTACATATAATTGCTTCGGGGGGCGGAAAGATATTTCCATATAGATGATTGAAGCTATTTGCGGTATACCTGCAGAATTCAAGGTGCTGCCTCTGGTCCTCTCCAACGGGAACATGTGTGGCTCTGACTCATATCAGTACTAAGCCCAGTTTAAGCCATAAATCACAAACCTATGGACGAGAATGTCCGCCGCCTGCAAAACAGGATAAGAGAAAAGCCCAAGACGTAGTTTTGATCTTGCGGCTGAGTCTTCCAAACTTATGTCTTCTGGTAAGTCAAGTTTGCTCTGCGCCGTGTTAGGTAGACGATATTTTGATATCTTAATGGCCCTTCCAGCCACCATTCTTTTGAACTTTGGCTCCATATATTGCGGGAATTGAGCGGCTCACCTTCCACTGGGTCATGCGTGATAAGTATCCCATGGATGCTACCGTGCTTAGGATCCAGAACAATTCAGTGTGGGCAGGCACCTGGTTATGGTTAGTAATTGCCGTTTAACATCATTGATCTAGAGCATCTCGTACAGCAGATTGGTAGAATACAGTTGCCCGACTAGGATCCAATCCCACGGCAAGCAGAGTTGCAAATCCCTCTCTTCTCCAGGTTTTCAGCTGTCGGGCTTCTTGGGGCACCGTTAATGCATGTAAATCAACAATTGAAAATAACAAGCGCGTATCCTTCGGAGCAGTATCCTGTAGTCGAACCCATTCTCTCAAAGCACCCAAATAATTGCCCAGGTGTGGCACCCCTGTGGGTTGAATTCCCGAAAAAATAACCCGGGGATGTGCCAACGACGTCGCTTTCGGTGCAGGTACGCTATTCCATCTTCTCGAACAAATCGTCAATCTTTGGTAGGCCTTTATTGGTGGGGTGTTCCTGCATGACACCAGAGGCAATGGGCTTGTAAGCATGTCTAATTGGATAGCCTAGCAGCTAGAGCCTGATGTTTTTTTTGGACGTGAGTACGGAGTACGTTGCTGTTTTTGCCTGAGTGCTAGCGGGCGCTAAACCGCTTTAGAACTTATATACATACTACTCTGACTACACCGGTCAAACCTAGTAATTTCGTTAGTGTGGTCCATATGTAAGTACTAAGTTAATGTAGTGAGGGCTATATTAAGTGATAAACCGTCTTTTTAACTAAGCTACAACGCGGGTCAAGAGTCTGGCCATATTTCCTCGCGCGTGCGATACTGTAAGGGGAAGCCCAGCAAAGGATCGGTTCTCATTTAGGCACTTGATTCCTGTTGCAACCGCTTACCGGTCATCGTTCTTGCCTTGTTGCCATTTGGTGGGATATGTGACGGTCTACAAAGGAGCTTAGTAAAAGACAAGTTTATTTATAATTTGTAGTCAAGCAATTTCTTTATAGAGAAAAAAGAAATTTAATAATAAAAGATTTTAGAATTTTTATATGTTAATAAGATCTAATTAGATATTGTAAAATGATTCTAATGCATGCCCAATCATAAAGCCACATTGTTCCAAACTGTTCCTTTTCTAAAGATCTTATATATTTAGCTTAGCTGGTTTCACATCTATTTTAAAATAATTATATTATTTATTTTCTTTATTTCTATTTATTATATTGATCGTAAGTGTTACGGACCCCTGCTACACCAAAGAGCCGCGGGGCAGAAATGATAGGCCGACGGCAGCCCAGGACCCGTGACGCTACCAGGAAGTATTCAGTCACGTGATATGGTATGTCGATACCATATGGTATGTTGTATACCATCGGATATGTTGCGACCAAGTGGTATAGAAAGAACCAGATGATATGTCAGATAATATATGCATGAAGAAATATATAAAAACACTTGTTTATCTGTTTGTTAGATAGTTCTTAATTAGTTCTTCGCGTTCAATACAATCATTGTCTTTAATAGTTACTTTTCGATAACTGCTAATACAATTCGTCCATATTCTATCACAAAAAAATATACATATCGATCTGACTCTATTTCTTCTTTAACTATTAAAATCTTTTGATCATTTATTTTAATTTATTGAAACCTTTAAAAGATTCATTTGAGACATTATCAATTATTTTGGAATTTGAAACTTTTAGACAAGTATCACCCGTTTTCAAAAATAGTCGGATTATTCGCTGAAAGCCTCAAACTATAATCAATTTAACAGTCATTACAGCTTTAACGAATCTTAAGATTTGACACATTGAACGCCGATTTAGTACAAATTAATTTAAATAATTATGTCAATTACTTTAAATAATAAAATTATTTCTCAATCCTCGTCGAAAAAATCGGATCAGAATCAAAGACAAACAACAATCATGCATGATTTCGAAAGCATAATCGATCAATTATAGTAACAAATCATGATTTTGAAAAATCGCTTGACTGTCAAATCAGTCAAGATCAGACTATTCGAAACATTCGATAACATTAAATCTAAATTATAAGTTTTCACGATCCAATTGAACATATATCTTTAAATGAATTGTAAAAAAATTGACGCACAAAACAGACAAAATTCTTTTCGCATTAATCTATCTCATTGGTTCAGTGTTCGATTAATTTAAATCTTTTATTAAAGATTATCAAAAAAAAAGTGAAAATCGTCAAAATAATAATATTAAAGAAATCTTCGTCAATTATAATGAATTCAAAAATATTTTTAAATGACATTTAAAAACATCGATGCATTGCGAAATGCAAAACAAAAATTGTAGCGATTTAAACAAAACGATTTAATTGCTAAATACGCATCGAAATTTCAGCAAACCATATTTCATTTGAATTGGGATAATAACGCCTATATCGCACATTTTAAAGAAGATCTAAAAAATGAAATTCAAAAAAAATTGATTTGAATAGAAAAATCAAATACATTCAGCAAAATAATCAAACAAATAATCAAGATTAACAATAAATTTTACAATTTTAACATTTAAAAAAAAATCGATCCGAAATATGATTTCAAGAAAATCCAAAAACGAATAACTATCATATTAATGATAAATAATCAACACAACTGAAAAATCAAAAATATAATGATCTTTATAATTTACAGTCAATGGAGCTCGACATTATTGATAAATGATAATAAAATTTATTGAAAAACAAGATCGAATATTGACAAAAAAAATAATTATGTTTTAATTATAAAAAATTATAAAAAAACAAAACACATATTTCGATAATGCAAAGTTCCAAAAAAACAAAATAACAAAAACAAACGAAATGATTGAAAAAAATTTTGAATCATAAAAAAATTCAACGAATCAATTGTTAATGTCCGAAATGTATATAACTTAAACGAATTATTAATATCCACATCATGAATAATCCAGACATTACACGACAAAAAAGAAACATTCAAAAAAACGAATGAGCCCAAAAATGATCAATATGCAAGATTAACATATGATATTCACAAACTATTAAATAACATAAAAAAGATCAGAGTTTCGAATTCATCACAATTGTTTATAAAAAAAACAAAAAAATTCCTCAATGCAATATGTTATAACAATAATTGATTGAAAAAACAATTCCAAAACTCACAGGCATTGAACAATGATAATTATAATTAATTTATTGAACAAAAAATGAATGAATCTTTTAAATTTATCAACAAGAAACCAGATCCAATAGACTGCGATTTGATCATAATGTTAAAAATTTTTAATTTTTTGAACGAACAATATAGAATTTAATGGATTAACTATAATCTCAATACAAAAAGATTTCATAAAATATTTAAAACATTTGACGAAATTTTTTATAAAATTATATTCAATTAAAATAACACTGACAATGTTAATGCAAAAGATAATTAAACGATCAAAAATGTTTTTAATTATAATCAAACGAAAAACGAAATCTTTGATTTGAAAAATAACATTACAATCAATTAATATGTTATTTAATTGATACAAACAATTGAAAAAAAAACAGTGAATAGATTAATTGATTTAAAGATTGAAAAAAAATCTAATATGATTTATCAAAGAATTATGAAACATTTTTGTATAGGGTTCACACTAAAAATTAGATTGCTGAAATTCACAAACAAAAATTGAAGAATATATTATTTGAGATATATAAAACATAAAATCAAATATAAAATATATAATTACTAAAATCACAATTACAATCAAACTATCATCGCAAAAAACAATGTTATTAAATATATTAAATCATCACATGGATGTCGAAAAAACAATTGCAAATATCTATATCGGAAAATACATTTAAAATATCATTATGTTTTATGAATTGTATGTCACGACGAAAATTGTGACTATTTAACACATGAAATGTTGAAAATGATTGTTCAAAAATATCAAAGTTTAGAAAAATAACACAGTTTTTACAAAAAATCAAAATGCGCTTGTATTGAATATTTAACTTATTCAAAATACAACACACAATATTGAAAAGCTTGTTATAAAAATTATTGTTTAATACATTATAACATTAAATTGAAACAATACTTTCCATGACAGTCACGAAGATTATAAGAATCTTATTGAACAACGAATTTATTAACAAAACAATCTAGAAGAAATTACATTTGAAATTGATAGTTAAGATTTTGAATCAAAATATTCGAATTATGATGGATTTTGAAATAACAAACAACTTCATGAACCCAAGATTTCAAAAAAGACTAAAAATCTTAAAAATTACAAAAACAAGATCAGAATCTATTTCAAAACTAAACGATAAATTATTAAAAAAAAGTTTTACAGTTGAATCGAGATCAGTATTCATAATTATAAAAAATTATTTCGAATATATAAATTTCGATGTGATATTTTTAAAATAATACGATGTAATGTTGAAGATTCTATAATTTAAAAATCATAATTCAAAAATCAATTGAAAAACAAAAAGTCTTCAATTTATATAATATAAATGTTCATGATAAAGTCAGATGTTGAAAACATCTAAGACTAAACGGCGCATTTAAGGCAATAATTGCTAAGCTGACGTTAAAAGATTATGAAATAAATTTACAAACACATTGATTAATAATAACGAACACGATATTATAAACGCAATTATGATAACAATCGATTTTATTAATAAAAAATGATTGACACAATTATTTGATTGGATATCAAACACAAAAGAATAATATATTTAGACAACGATTATTATTAAATATTATACAAATTTTTATGAAAAAATCAAATTATAACAAATGATTGACATTATAGATTTAGCGATCAATAAAGAGTTAAACAAATTATTGTGTGAATACAAGAGATTTTAAAAACTTTTTAAATAGTCAAAGAAACCTAAATTATCAAAATATGATAAACACAATTATTATATTTTATTTAAGAATGAAAACAAAGTTGTATGCAAAAAAATTTATTCAATGTCAAAAAAAGAATCATAAGTTTTATAACAATATATCGACAAACAATTAACAAAAGAATGTATTCAATTATTAATATTGCTAATAAAACATGAAATCTTATTTGTGCTAAAAAAAGATAAGAATTTATAATTATGTGTGGATTATCGATCATTAAATAAATAGACAATCAAGAATTGACATTCATTATTGTTCATTTTAGAGATTTAAAACAAGATTAAGAAAATAAAATGATTTATCAAGTTCGACATCACCGACGCATATAATAGGCTGTGAATTGCAAAAAAAATGAATAAAAAATGGTTTTCAAAACAAAATACGGACATTTTGAATATATGATTATATTATTTGGATTGATTAATGCATTAATGTTATTTCAATAATTCATTAATGAAGTTTTGGGAAAATTATTTGACATGTTCATCATTGCATATTTGGACGATATCCTAATATTTTCGAACATTGAAAAAAAATATGTTTGACATGTGAAACAAATGTTACAAAAGTTATGCATTATTAAATTATGATTGAAATTTAAAAAATGTGAATTTTATATTCACGAAACAGAGTTTCTCGAACATTGAATATTCATTGAAGAAATATAAATGAAAAAAAAACAAAATTCAAACAATCAGAAATTGATTTATATCAAGAAATTTGAAAGAAATCCAATAATTTATAAGATTAATCAATTATTATTAATGATTTATTGATAATTATACGAATGTCATAACATTGATATTCAATCTGATGAAAAAAATAATAAAATTTGAATGAACATTACAAATACAACAAACTTTCAAGAAAGTTAAGAAAAAAATCACTATTGTATCGATTTTTGTGCAGCATAATTCAAGTAAATTAATCATGATTAAGATCAATATATCAGATTATGTTATCGAAATGAAATTGACACAATTAAATAAAAACGATAAAATGAAATCAGTGACGTTTTATTTACAGAAGTTCATTCAAATTAAAATGAATTACAACATTCACGACAAAAAATTGCTAATTATAATGACAGTATTCAAGATATAAAAAGTTTATCTGGAAGGAGTTCAGTATTAGATTTTAATGAAAACAGATTACAAAAATCTTATATTTTTCATTACAATCAAGGAATTAATCAAAAAACAAATAAAATGATTAGAAAAATTATCACAATTCGATTTTGGAATAGAATATTACAAAAGAATTGAAAATGAACAAATAAATGCATTTAATCAATGATTAGATTATAAAATTATTGATTGGATTGTGAAATCAACAATCTTTAAAAAGAACAAAAACAATTTATTATTGTATAACAAACAGCATTCAATCTCAACAATAATTAATATTAATAACAATCTGATTAATAAAATCATCAAAACAATTAAAAGTGATATATCGATTCAAGAGATCTTGATTAATTTAAAAAACAATAATAAGATAATCATAAATGAAAAAAAAATGATGTATATATACAAATTTATTTACATATCTAAATATATGAAGAATAAGATCATTGTGATATATCATAACAATTTATTATACAGTCATTTTGAAATAGAGAAGATTGCAGAATAGATTTTGAGAAATTATTATTTTTTTAATGTTAAATGGAAGATACAAAAGTATATTAAAAAATGTAAAACTTGCATTAGAAACAAATCAGCAAGATATCAATTTTATGAAAAAATGCAATTAACAAACGCATTTTTAAAATCATAAAAATAGATCACAATAGATTTCGTGAAACTTTTATCCGAATCATAAAAATGGAACATGATTATTGTTATTATGGACAAATTGACAAAGTACATACATTTTGTATTTAACAAAATTATGGCAATAGTCAGTAATATAATTTATTTGTTAATTGCATATGTTATTATATAATATGAAATGTCACAGCGAATTACTTCAAATAGAAACAAGTTCTTCATGTTAAAGTTTTGACAGTCAATCGCAGATCTTATGAAAATTAATTATTTGTTGATTATGATATATCATTTACAAGAAAATAATCAAATGAAACGAATGAATCAAACAATAAAACAATATCTAAAACATTATATGAATTATTAACAAGATGATTGAACAAAATTATTATTTATAATATTATTTGCGTACAATAACGCGATATACTTAATAACAGAAATTACATCGTTTTATGTGAATTACGATCATAACTCTATTTTGATTGGAGAACTGAAAAAAAGAATATCAGTTGCAGCAAAAGCGAAAAAAAATGTTTAATATGTTTAAATATTTTCACGCACAAATAATAAAAAACATTGATTTTTTTAATCTTAGGGCAGCAGTTTATTACAACAAGTATTATAAAAAAAATCTGATCTTAAAGAGAAAAAAAAGATGTTTTTATTTCGAAGAAACATCAAAATCAAATGATCAAGTCAGAAACTTGATCATTAGAAAATCGGACTATTTAGAATTGACAAAAAAATCGGAAAAGTCAATTATCATTTGAAATTATTAGAATCGATAAAAATATATTCAATGTTTCATATTTTATTATTGGAATCTGCATCAGAAAATGTTCAGATTGCAGAAAATGTGGAAATTGCAAACAACACGAAACAAAAATACGAAGTTAAAAAAATTTTGTAACACAAAAAAATCAGAAAAAAATCATATTATTTGATAAAGTGAAAAAATTATGATATTTCAGAAAATACTTGGAAATCTATCGAAAATCTGATGAGATATTATTAATTAATTCAACAATATCATCAGCGACAGAATTGAAATTTGTTTAAAAAAAAAGATCGTTCATTAACTGACGCAATGTAGTGTTATCGAACATAATAGCAAATTGAAGTGCTTTGTGTTCGTCGATAATATATTTCAATTTTTGGAGATTCTTGGCGGTTGGAGGATTTTTTTTGTTTAATATATTTATTACAAGAGAACCATAATCCAGCATCTTTTCATCATGTTTTTTTAAGAATTTGCGATGTTTTTGCAATTGTTTTAATTTGACAAACAGTTGTTTTATTTGTTTTTTAATTTGTTTAATTTCGATGAATAATCGGTTTTCATTAACGTAATTCCCAACCGAGCGGGCCACCCCTACCCAGCGGGCCACCTTGTATTCCATATAGATCACTACTTTTTTATATCCAGATATCTCAATAATTACAAAAGATAGTTATTGGCTATAAAGTAATTTAGAATACCTATACTTTATATAGGTTAGTATATATTTTTTTAAAACTTTCCTATACAATATTTAGGTTATATTGTAAGATTATCAAAAATTACAAATAATACAAGAGTAATATATCTTACCTGGTTATACAGTGGTTAGAATCAGCTTATATCATAATCTATAGTCAGTATAGATACTATTATCTTATATGTTAAATTATAGCTTATTTAGTCTATTGGTTGTTGAGGTATTCAAGTATAAAAAAGCGTTAGTTTATATGGGGTACAGGGTGGCCCGCTCGGTAGGGGTGGCTCGCTCGGTTGGGAATTACGTTATGTTTCAAATGATTTCATTCTCATTCATTATGAAATTATTTTTCGCATTTCTGATCATAATGAATGCATGTGATATAGTTTCGATTTTTTGAATCTATAAAGCAAAACAGATCACAAAAAAAACATCAGAAACAAAGAAGTTCGATCTGAATATTGTTGCGAGTGATATGGTCAATCTATTGACAACATCCTTTATAACGATCACGTTGAGACATGGTGAAAACGCATAACGAAAAAATAGGAAGTAATTTATTTCAGAAAAGCAAGAGAAAGAATGACTGTTTTATTCGTTTTTTGAAAACAAAAAATCTGAAAAAAAAAATGATGTTATGAATCTCTGTTACATCAAAGAACCGCGGGACAAAAACGATAGACTAATGATAGTCCAAGACCCGTGACATTATCAGAAAGGATTCAATTATATAATATGATATGTTGATATCATATAGTATGTTGTATATTATTGAGTATGTTGCGATCAAATGGTATAGAAAGATCCAGATGATATATCAGATGATATATGCATGAAAAATTATATAAAAATATTCGTTTATTCGTCTGTTAAATAGTTTTTGTTTAATTCTTCACGTTTAATACAATTATTGTCTTTGATAGTTACTTTTCGATAATTGCTAGTACAATTCGTTCACATTCTATCATAGAAAAATATATGTATCGATTTAACTCTACTTCTTCTTTAGCTGTTGGGATCTTTTGATCATTTACTTTAGTTCATCGGAATCTCTAAAAGATTCATCCGAAACATTGTCGATTACTTTGGAACTTAAAGCTCTTAGACAAGTATCATCCGTTCCCAGGAATAGTCGGACTATTCGCTGGAAGGCTCGAACTATAACCAATCTAGCAGTTATCACAGCTTTAGCGGATCCTAGGGTTTGACAGTAAGGTCTTCAATAAGTTTTTTATACAATAATATTATATTAATATAATTTTTACTTTATTTTACCTTTTTTATATTATTATAATATAATATATAACTTAATTTCTTTCATATTAATAATTAATAGAAAAAGTTTTATTTTTTTTAAATTATAAAAATGAACAATCTCATTAAAATAAATGCAATAAAAAATAATAAAAAAATTAAATCCAAAAATGTAATATATTTAATTAGAAAAAGATAATACAAAATTATATAAATAATTAATTATTTATATAAATCAAATATATGATCTTTAATAATATTTGTTAATTTAAAAAACAATATATTAGAATATTATATTTTTAATTATGAACTATTAATAAAATTTTTAATAAAAATTATTGTCATATTTATATAAAAAGATATAATAATTAATAAAAAATAAAAAAATGTTTATAAAAACTATTAAATATATTGACAATATTATAACAAATAAAAAATTAATTATTTTAATATTTATATCTATATTTAATATACTGGATATATTTATTTTCAGTAATAAAAACATTATTTAATTTTTTAAATAATTTAAATAAATATGTATAGATTACGAAATTACGAATATTATAAAAATTATTAAATAAATCTATAAATATATAAATATTTAAATTAAAAGATAGATAGAATTATTAAATAATTATAAAAATAAAAATTGAGATAAATTTTGTAAATTAGTTTAAATTAAATTTAAAAAATATATAAAGCAGTATATATATTTATATAAATAATTTAAGGTATATATTAATAATTAAAAAAATAAAATAATTAAATTAAATAATATATTCAAAAATATGCGGCAATCGCAACTTAAGTAAAAAAATATTAAATTTTTAAATATAAAATAAATAACTTCTTGCAGAATTCTCTTCTTGTTTTATTTATAAAAAATAAATAGAAAAATTATTAAAAAATTCAATTGGAAGGCTTAATATATATATATTTAAAGAATTTACAAAAATAACATTAATAATTATTTAAAATAAAAAATAAAATATTAAAATATTAAATACTATTTATAATATTTTAACAATTAATAATTTAACGCAAAAATATAAAATATCTAGCTTCTTTAATTTTATTAAACATAAGACAATTTAGAATATATATATTAGCAAAATTTATAATAAAATAAAGAAGCTTATTAAAGTCTTTAAAATAATAATTTTATCATTAATAATAATTTTATTATTAAAAATAATTATAAATCGAACTAATTATGCAAAATTTGATAATATCAATCTATTAGATATAAATATAAATATAATAAAATAAATGAATACTAATAATATAATCTATAATAATACATATTTCTATAATAAAATTTCGAATTACAAATTAAAGATATATCTAATGTAAAAAAAAAGATAAAGAGAAAGATCTTTATTATAAAAGATTTGTTATAGAAGTGATTATAAAAGAACAAATTGAATAAAAAAATTTAAATAATATGAAAATATTATTAACTTAATAATTTTTTAACTATTAAACTATAATAGCGTTAATATTAATTTAATATTAATTATTAAAGTTAATGTTATTGTGACCAATATTACAAAAAAAGATTTAAATTTATAAAGCTATAAAAATATAATTATTAATAATATAGATAAAAATATAAATAATAAATATAAAATTAATATATTTATAGTTAAATAACAAATCAATAAAAAAATCATAAAAAATACATTATTTATTCCTTAAATTTTTTAGCAACATTTAATAAAAGCAAAAAACATTATTATTGTTGCATCCATCTTCCATGAAGCTCACCACGTTCGATAGAATGATATATTATACAAATGATTTTTATTAATCTTTTTATTGTGATTAAGATCTATACAGATTTTTTTAGTAGTTATTTATTTTATTATAATTGATTTAGCAATATTTTTATAATAGATCTTTAATTGAATTGGCGAGAGATTTGATTGACATTATAAAGAATTTAATAAGTAGTTTTAATTTAAATAAGAAACTTATTACTAATACAAAACAGAATCGAACAATATTAATGAAAATAATCAAATCTATATAATTAAAAAGATTCTCAAAACATTAGTTAATAAATTGCTAATTTTAATTAAATAATAAATAATTTTAACAAATTTTTTTATAGCTTAACAAAGAATCGCTGAATTAATTAATCAATCTATATAAAATGAAATATTATGTTAAATAAAAGAAGATTTTAGATAAATAATAAAAATGAATTAAACTTGCTAAACAGAATTATTAAAAAGCTTATTAAATTAAAGATATTTAATATGTTTGTGAAAGTCTTTTAGCTAATAAACAAGTTTGGCAAAACATAATATTATTGATTAAGATAAAAAGCAAAGATAAAAAACGAGTATTAAGTTTATAAAATAGCAAAATAGACAATAAATAAATATAAATAGTTATAAAACAAATAATGTAATCGAAAGTCAAATATTAAAATTAATATTATTGAATTAAGAAGATTAATGATATAATTAAAATTGTTAAATAAGTTAAATAATAAAATAAAAATATATATAATGTATAATAATTGGTCGCATTAATCAATTGTTAAAATTTTTAAATTATTTAAAATATTTATAAGATTATTTCTTAATAAAATAATTTAAAAAACAATCAAAAATAATAAAAAAAATTTAGAATAATAATTGTACATTATAAATCAATTAAAAAAGTAAAAAACAATAATTAAAGAAAATTATCAATGATTAATATAATAAAATAAAGATTAGCGGGCTTCTATGTTGAATAAATGTAAAATAAACAAAATAAAACGCGAGATAATGTATAAAAATCATAGGAAATTGTTTAAAAATCTTAAAGCAGAAAAATCAAGTTAATGAAATCTAGATTTCAATAAGATATATTATTAGATTTTAGTTGAAATGAATAATCGATAAAATCAATTGTTAATTTAATAATAAATAAAATGATTTTTAAAATTAAAAACTTGTCAAATTGATCATTATAAAGTGGACAATTTTTAAAAAAAATTATACAGATCTTAACTGCAATAAGAAAAATAACAAGAACTATATATACAATATATTGGTTTGTCGAGCGGCGAGCTTCGTGGAAGGCAGATGCAATAATTATTTATTTCTTATAAAAATTGCTAATTAAATTAATATATATATTTTTTATTAAAATAAATAAATTTATATTTTATTTATATCTTTCTTTATATCTAGCAATTCCGACTATTTATCTTTTATTCTAAAAAAACTATTATTATTAATATCTTATTACAACTTTCTTCTGTATAATTATTCAAAAATAATTTTATAAAAAATAGATCTAAAACAGATCTTGATATAATTGACGTTAATATTGTTATTATTGATATTTTTTAAGTTAAAAATTTTATTATTATTTTTAACTAGTCTTTTGTTTATATCTTTAAGTTTATGATTGAATTATTTAACAAGTTTAAAACTTATATATAAATTATTTATTAAAACGATTTTCATGTAATTAAAATTCTTATTATTATTAAAGATTAATGTATTAATATTTAAAGTCTTTTATTTATTATATAGAACAATATAATCTATATAATTAAATGCTATATTATTTGAAATAAACATAATATTAATGAAATTATTAAAAAGTATTAATTTTATATTCTATAATTTTCAATCTTTAATCTTTTTAAAATAGTGTATAATTAAAATAATTATAATAAAATTAATAAGTGTTGGTTAGTTTACTGCCTCCTGTCACCGCCTGCCCGATATGGTTAGTCTTGCCATAGGCCAGGTGATGGCGTCATCGATGAGCCGCTGCTTTCCGATCCAATTGTCTCATTTTTAATTCAAAAACGTTTTTCCACGTCTTTCTGCAAGTTTTCGAACGTTTTGAATCAATGTTATTCATTTAAATTTTTTTATTTCATTTTTTGAAACAATTAACATTCATTAGATTTTATTTAACGTTATCAACATCCGTCACATTCAATTTAGTGTCATCAAAAATCATAAATCAATCTTTGTGTTGATTATATTTATGCAATTTATTTTGCGTTTTTAATATGCAATTATATAATCAAACTTTTTTTATTATTAATTGATTATATTCAAACATTTTAAAATCTTTTTGCATGAAAATGACATTATTTCAAATTGAAATAAATTTAATGTAAATATGCAAATTTCGAAACAAATCTTGAATGCATTATTTTTATTATTCATTTATTATTTTATATATTGAGAAACGTTTATGAATATAAGATCAAATTATTTCAAAATTCTGATTTTTTTAAACAATTAATTCAATTCAATTTAATAAAAATTCATTCATTTTTTATCAATTTTCTTTATTTTTCTTATTTAAAAGATCTAAATTATATAATCTTTAATCATTTGATCTCACGTGACTGCTTCATATAACAATTATGAACCCAAAATATCTTTTTTTTCATATATTTTTTTATGTTCTTTATATTTTCAATATAATCATTACAAACAGTATTCATTACATTGATTATGTTATCTTATCTGCAATATTTTTATTGATCAAAATCATCTTATCTTATTTTAATCAAAATCTTATTTCGATTCATCATGAATAAAAATAAATTTAATTTTATATTAGTTCAATCAAATGATTAAATTCAATAATTTAATCTTATCAAAATTTATGCAAAAAATCATCATTTATGAAATTATATTGATCTAGATCAAAAAATTAAATTTATCATATCAAAAAAATCTATTATTCCGAAATCATATAATATCAATTCACATGCAATTTCGATTATTCAATTAAATTCAAAAAATTTATTTATTTATTGAAATCTTATTCAAAAATATAAATTAAAAATAAAAAATATTATCACATAAATAAAAATTTAACATTAATTTTATTTTTAATCAAAAATTTTTTTTATTAATTAATAAGATTTTCATAATTAATTAAAATCATTTTTATAATGTATTTCAAATATTCCAAAAAAGATTAATATCAAACATTGAAATTCAAAAATAAAATATTATTTATTGATATTATATATTAAAAATTTTTATCGATCGATATTTGATCGATTTTTTTATCTTAATATAAAAAAATGTTTATTTCAAAACAATCATGTTAAAAATAAACGAGATTTATTAATTAATTTAGATTTTTTATAACTTTTTAAAAACGATTTTAAATAATTATCTCACATTTTCAGCCTTACAAAACAATAAATTCAATAATATTGAAAAATCATTAATCTTATTTTGAATTTTTTTCATTTAATTAAACAATACAAAGATTATCTAAAACTTTGTTTCATTTTTTTAACTAAACAAATCAATCAATTATCTCGAATTGTTGTAACAACATTAAAAAAATAATAAATTAAATGAATAATCAAAATAAAAATGAATTAAAATAACAATTAAAAAATTTTCATTTTTGGAAAAAAAAGATCAAATGTTTCTGCGAATCCGAGCTAAATCAAAAAAATTATGATTTTAATCAATATTCTTATATGAATGATTTAATTCAAATTTTTAATTAATTATCTGAGATTGCTGCACATGATCGTTTTAAAAAAACTAATTAAAAATCACAATTTCAATATATATTTAAAAAAACAAAAAAACAATTCAATTCAATCAATTGATTCAATCAATTAAAAACTTTTATTCAAAATATCATTATTATAATGAATGTTATTATAATTACAAATTCACAAATCCATTTTATCAATTTAAAATTAAATTGTGACTTTAATTTTTTTTAAACATTTAATATTATATTTAATGATTATATTTGCAACAATTTGTTAACATTTATCAATTTTATTTTACAAAAATCAATTATTTTGATTAAAAATACAAAAACATTAATTAAAGATTTTAACATTATTATTCTTTTGTTTACAAAATCATACAAAATTAAAATTACATTCAAACTGATTTATTATCTTTACATATTAAATGTTTAATTGAATATTTTTTTGTTTGAAGAATTCGTTTTATAAAAATCTATTTCAATTTATATAATATGAATTTTGAGAATATTAATAAAAATTTATTATATAACATTTTCAAACATAAAAATATTTTATTGATTAATTGAAACAATTCATGAAATTTAGATCCGATTAAACATTTAATTAAAAAAGATTAATTTTAATTCAACACATATTAATTTCAATGTAAAAAAAAAATAACTTTTTGATAAATCTTTAAATCATTTAATAAAATTATTAATAAAAAATGATCGATCGAATAAATTTAAAATGTTTAAATTTAAATTTGTTTTCATTTGACATTATATTCAATAAAAACAATTATTTTATACATTAATTCAATCAATTGATCATTATTGAAACTCTAAAAAATTTCTAATATTTATAATTAAAACATTTTTGTTAAGAAATTCTGAACCATTTTGAAAAAACAATTAATAAAATCAAAATAAACAAAAAATCAATCAATTATAATAAAATATATCAAATCTAATATAAAACTAATTTAAAACAACAAATTTCACAAATCTCAATCTGATTAAATCAAAAACTGTTTAAATTGATTCACTAAGATTTCATTCACATGAAACAGAGAATGACTTCAAAATACTATATTAATTATATATATTGTTTTGCATTAATTTTTATATGATTATAACTATTTTTTCAAAAAATCATGTGATTAAATTGTTTATTTAAATAATCTTATTTATTCAAAATCAATATTACGTGATCCTTAAACGATTTTATTCGAATAATGGTCTAAATCTAATTGAATTTTATATTTTTGATTAATTAAAAGAAATTATTTTATAATGATTTTGTTTGATTAATTAAAACAAAACAATCCAGCAAAATATTTCAAAACATTAATTATTCTTAAAATGAAAATTTTAATTACAAAATCTAAGATTTTTGCATTTTTATAATCTAAAATATTTCACATTGACATTCATTTATTAAATACAATTCTAATTTAATTATTAAAATAAATGATTTTATATAAAATCTTATTTGAACATTCTAACAAGTCATTTTTATATATGATTTGTTTTTCAAATTTCATTAATTTAAAATGATATAACTGCCAAATTTATACACGAATTTTTCATATTTCACAATTTAATAAATTGCAATCATAAATCTTGATTAATTATTTGATTAATTACATTGTTCACAATATATAAAAAATATGAATATTAAATCGGAAAAAAATTATTTTGATATATAACTATGTTTTTGACAAAATTAAATTTTATTAAAACAATCAAAATCAAAATAAATTTTTTAAACTAAATCAAATTAAGAATGATTAATCAAAATCATTAATCGTTGATAAAATTAATTAATTGATTGAAAATATTTTTATTAAATTAATATATATTAATAATTATTTTTGATTGATTCATTCAATAAAACATTCTAATTTTAATCAATTAGAAAATTAAAAATTTAATAAAATTAAAACAATTTATCTGTCATATAATTTTAAATCGATCACTGAACCGATCAATATTGTAGAATTTTTTTAAACGATCAATTTTAATAAAATTTTTTAGATTTTAAATTTTAATTAAGATAATCAAATTATGCAAAATAATAATATCATTATAAAAGATTAAACTTACTCATTGATTTTTATTTTATTATAAATTATGATTAAATCTTTTGACATTGATTGTATTGAATATGACGGTTTTTTTGAATTGTTATTTTTAAAACAATTTAAATCAAAATTATTTGATAATTAAAAATTTTCTAAACAATCATAAATAATATTATATTGTTTACAAATTTTCATTGTAATTCAACAAAATATCAAAAAAATAATATAAAAATAATATGTTATTCGAATCAATGAATTGGAAAAAAATGATAAATTTGTTTTATAGAAACGAATAATTTATTATTTATTAAATCAAATTTAATTAATTAATTAAAATGAATAAAATGTTATTTTTATTTAAGAAACTTTTCGAAATCCATTTATTTCGTTGAAATAGATTTTCAAATATAAATTTGATAATCAAAAATTTTTAATGAAATTCAAAACTCAAATATATATATAAAATAATTTTTAATCAATAAATGATCTCAATTTTAAAACAATTATTTTAACAATTTGTTCATTTAAGATTATTTTAATTTTAATTGCCGCATTTAATCTTGAAACGAACCAATAAAATGTTAAAAATATTTTTTTGAATACTTTTATTAATAAATTAATTAATATTTCATTGCTTCCCAGATTTGGCTCAAGAATAAGGATTTTAAGCTAAAACAAATTTTATATAAATTGCATTAATTATCGTTTTTTTGACAAAATGAAATCGATAAAATCTTGCAAAATTTAAGATTAAATCAAATGTCAAAAAATTTTCGTTTATATTTAAACAATTACATAATCTTAATGATTTACGTTGATAACATTATCGTTTTATATAATTAATATTATTAACAAAAAATCATTAAATTAAAAAATCGATTATTTGATATCTATTATTTGAAAAATCTCGATCAAATGAATCAATTTTTAAATATATAAATAACACATAATCGTTCAAAACGGAAATTACAAATTAATTAATATAATTATATCGAAAAAATTACTCATCGTTTTCATTTAATTAATCAAAAATCTTCAAAAATATCACTTCTGACAAAAAATTTGTAAAATAAAATAAAACAATTTTTTCAAAAATCTTATATTATTGTTTTTTAACAAAAAATTGAATCAATTTTATATACAATCATTATTTGAAAACCCGATATTGCAAAATATTGTCAAATTTTTATTAAATTTATAACTAAATCATGTTCGATTCACATGAATACAATTAAGCATTTCATTTCATTTATATACAAAACCCGTTTTTATACAATCAAATATTTTAAAAACATATTAAAAAATTTAATTCAATTTCAAACAATCTTAATTTAATATCAATTTATCGAATTGTTAGCGATGCAACATTTGTTAATTTGTTTAATAAATATTTAAATAAAGATTTCATTTGTTGTTTATTTAATGAATCCGTTGATTGATTAACTAAACAACAAAAAACAATCATTTTATTTATTATTAAAACAGAATTTCTAATCCTAATCTTGACAAACCGACATTTTTTTGATAAATCCGATTATTTAACATTATAAATTTTGATTTTAATCAACAATTAATCATTAAATATAACAATTAATAAATTATTAATTTTTTCATTAAATCCAATTCGATATACAAAACAAAATTCAAACATGTGAATATTAATTAACATTAATTTAAACAGCAAATTCAAACAAACATTATTAAACTTTAATAAATTTTTATTAATCACATAATTATTAACGGACTAATTAAACGTCTTTTATAACAAAATCATATAAAATTTATTGAACAATTGAATATAAAAAAACTTTTTTTCAAGAAATTAAAAAGATTTAAAAAATGGAACTTTAAACGATTGATTTAATCGATTAAAATTAAAAAAATGTATTAATTGATTTATTATTTGCTATCATCGCTTATTTGAAATGATTAATTTTATCATAAATTAAATAATAATATCATCAATGAGTTATTGCTTTTTGAATTAATTATTTCATTTTCAACTCAAAAATATTTTTTTACATTTTTTTGCGAATTTTCGAACGTTTTGAATCAACATTATTTATTCAAGATTTTTTATTTCATTATTCAAAACAATCGACATTTATTGAATTTTTTTTTAACATTATTGACATTCGTCGCATTCGATTTAATGTTATTAAAAATCATAGATTAATCTTCGTGTTGATTGTATTCATATAATTTATCTTGTATTTTTAACATGAAATTATATAATCAAACGTTTTTTCATTATCAATTAATCATATTTGAACATTTTAAAATCTTTTGCATGAAAATGACGTCATTTCAAATCGGAATAAATTTAACATAAATGTGTAAATCTCAAAACAAATCTTAAGTACATTATTTTTATTATTTATTTATTATTTTATGCATTAAAAAACGTTTATAAATATAAAATCAAATCATCTTAAAATTCTGGTTTTTTCAAATAATCAATTTAATTCAATTCAATAAAAATTCATTTATTTTTATCGATTTTTTCATTTTTTTGCTTGAAACATTTAAATTATATGATCTTTGATCACCTGACCTCACGTGACTGCTTCACGTGATAGTCTTATATAACAATTATAAATCTAAAATATTTCTTTTTTTATATATTTTTTATATTTTTTATATTTTTTATTTTTTTTATTTTTTTATATAAATGTTATAAATATTATTCATTATATTGATTATATTATTTTATTTATTATATTTTTATTAATCAAAATTATTTTATTTTATTTTTATTAAAATCTTATTTTAATTTATTATAAATAAAAATAAACTTAATTTTATCTTAATCCAATCAGATAACTAAATTTAATAATTCAATCTTATCAAAATCCATACAGAAAATCATTATCTATAAAATTATATTAATCTGAATCAGATACCTAGATCTATTTTATTAAAAAAATCTATTATTTTGGTGATTGATTGATTGATTGATTGATTGATTAATTTATTCTATTAGATTCCATTTTGGCATTTGTACGGGGTCACGCTAGAGCTTATAGTAATAGCATGATATTTTTTTTATAAAATTATTAAATGTTAGTTAATTATCATAATTGATTATATAGATATATATATTATATAGAAAATAGATTGATAAAAGATTTTTTAAGAAATTAATAGATTTTTGTTGACTAGCTTTTATCTCTTTTTTATTAATTTATATAATTAAATTAATTGTAACTTTCATAATCCAATATTATGTGAAAACAATGTATCGTTAATATATTTTTAAAGATAAGAAAGATTTATATATATATATATATAAAAATATAAAATTAAATAATTAAAAAAAAGCTTTAAAATTAATTAGTTTTTTGTGAACTTATCTTTTGACGGCTACGGTAGAGCTCGAAATATATGAAATGTCTGAATTGTCTAATAGCCTCGCTCAACGAGATGCAATTAATTAGATACGATCCATTGTAAATCATATGATGCGTTAATTATATCGGAAATAGTTTGAAACCAATCAATCATCGTTTCAACATATCTTTTCTGATTGAAAAACTACAATTTTTTGAAAAATGACAAAACGTTCAAAATCACAATCAAAATCGAACAAATTTAATTTTTTATTAAAACTTAACGCGAAATTGAATAAATTTAAATTTTAAAAAAATTTTAATAAGTCTGTTAGCGACGTTCTGATTAGTGAAAATGAAGCAAAATTTAATGATTTTAATGTTGATTGTATCTTTCACAAAAAAATAATGAATATCGATCCATTTCAAAGACGAAAAATAAAATGATTTGTTGATAAATGACAAAACATTGCAAAAATTTGTATAAATCATTATAAAATAATTTATATTTTTATTGATTAAATTGATAAATCTTTTGAATTATATAATTTTTTTAAGAATAAAATTTTATAAAATAAATTTAACAACAAATGAATTCGAAGTTATAATTGATTGATATTTTAAAAAATAAAATATTCGCGATAATAAAAAATAAATAATTCAGTTGATTTGAAGCCTTCAAAATTCATATAAAATGATATATAATTATATAAAAAATTTTCGAAATTTTTTTTCAAAATCAAATTGGATTTGACATTGCAATTCAAAAAATTATAAATTTGCAACACAATGATTTTATTCATTTTGTTTGTTTTAAAATTATAATATTAAGAATTTTAATGATAAAAGCAATATTGAAATGAATTTTGATAAATTAATTTAAACAATTTATTTTTTTTACAAAATTTTGAAATTTTATTTTATTCATAATATTTTTTTTTAAAAACTTTCAATCAAAAATCATTGACAAATTAATTGTCTGGATTTGCACATCAAATTTTTTTAAAATCTTGTTGGTGTAAACATTTTGATCAAATGAAACCATATTAATAATATAATCTTTTTTTATATTATATTTAAAAAAGTATATAAATTTATCGAAAATTTTTATTTCAAATTTCTTTTTCAATTTTTTGATATATAAAATTATAATTTTGTCAATTTTTGTTGCAATAATTATATTGTTAACATACATGATTAATATGGTATTTTTTTGATTTTTGTAAAAACAAAAAATTTTTTTAAACAAAATTAAAGCAATTTTTTGAAACATAGAATCAAACATGCGATTTCATAAAAAATTTGTTTAACTAAAATTGTACAAAATTTTCACTAATTTGCATATTTTGTTTGAAATTTTTGATTTTGTTAATTGCATCATGTAAATTTTATAAAATTTTAATTTTATGTTAAAATAAATTATAATGATGTTAAAACAACATTATTTTTATTTTTTGATAATTATTAAGATTATAAAAAATTTAATAAAAATATTTATAATCATTAAAAACAATATTTTATCAAAATCGAAATCTTTTCGTTATCAATTTTTACAGATTATTCAACAAGTTCGAAAACTTTTAATATTATTGTATGAATCATTTTTTATATCATATATTCATTTTTTTAACAATATACAAAATGCAAAATTAAAACAATCAACTTGCTCTCATACAAAAATAATTTCAAATTTGTTAATTTATATCTTTATTGTTGTCTATCATTAATCTTTTTAAAAAAAGATCATAATTTCATCATAATTGAAAAAAATTTTATTTTAAAGATCCAAATTTAAGACATAATTGTTTGAAAAATTAATCAAATAATTTATTTTTATAATTCATTACACAAATTTAATAATTATTGAATTTCTTATTGCAAAATTGATTTTTATAAAATCTTGTTGACACGCGAGACAATATAACAATTTTTTTTTGTTTTTGTTTTTTTTTATTTTGTATTGTTTTTTCAACAAAAACAGATGAAAACGATATAATTGAAATAAATGATGTTTAAATTGCAAAATTAAAAATTAAAATCACAATTTAATTATAAATTAATTGTTTAGAATCTTTATTTTTAATCAATTTGATCAAATGATTTTGCGAATAATCATATTGAAATTTTATGTTGTTAAAAAAATCGTTTAATAAAAAAAGATAAAAAAAATTTGTATAATGTTTGTTTCGTTATCATCATTTTGATCATTTTTAACAATTAATTTCTTATTGAATGTGATATTTTTTGCGATAATAATTTTGTTCATTTTTTTTAAACTATATCTTGTACGTGTTTTTATTGACGTATTTCATAAAATAATCGACTTTCATTTTTTTATTCATTTTTATTGATTTCATTTTATTTTCTGATGCGATTAAAACATAAACTTTATAATTTTACATATAAATATAATTAAATGAAATCTTTGAATCTGCAATATTAAAATCTTTGCAAAAATGTTATATAAAAGATTTTTGATCGATTGATTTTTTGCGGATTAAATGATTCAAAACATGAGCGACCAATTTTAATGCAAATGATTAGAAATAATTAAATAAAAATGAAACGATCATTATTGTTCTTATTATTTGAATTATGTATTCTTTATAACGTTTAAAAGAACCGTTTTGATCAAAACAACGTGAAGCAATTATTTTAAATTGTGTGTTGCAAAAAAAAGCTCATTTTTTATATTTATTAAAATTAAAAATTGCATTCGAGTGAATTAAAGTTATATTTTTTTTGTGAAATTGAATCAATGTAAATGAAATTTTTTGAATATTTTTGAAATATTACTTTTCAAATAAAATAAATGAATGAATATATAATGTGAATAATTGTTCACAATAATTAAAATATAATAATAATTTTGCACGTTTAAAGAAATGGATTTTGATGTATTAACATGAATTTTTTGCAAGAATTTAAACGAACGAATCATTGAAATATGTAAGATTATTTTTTTTTGTACATTTCACAATTATGAATTTTTTTATAATCAAATTTGATGTTTCAATTGTCATTCATACGCATTTTATTTTGCTGAAAATAACGGACATTCGTGTGTGTAAATCGAATGTAAAAAAGCAAGAATAAGATTAAAGTTGTCACAAGAGAGTTTTTTTTATAAAAATGTTAAACAAATGTATAAAATAAAATTTTCAATAAAAATATAATTTTTTGTTTTGTTTGTATCAATATTGCAAAAACATTAGAATTTAATGTTATAATAAAAATTGAATTCTTGTTTAATACATTTAAAGAAAAAGAGATTGCAAAAAGCGTTAAAATTTTAAATATAAAAAATTTTGAAAACATTTACATTTTTGTTATTTATAAAAAAATAAAATGTGATATTTTTTTATTTTTAAAAATTATTTTTTCATTGTTTGAAATCAAATAAACGAGACATTTTGTTTTTTTTTGTTAAAATATTTAAAATCAGAGATTTTGTCAAATCATTGGTATATAATATAAAACATGTCAAAATTAACAATTCAATGTTTATTTTTGTTTGACGAGAAATTTGAAAAAAATAAAATTGAAATTTTAAAAACATTAAAATTTGCAACATTATCATTATTTTGAATCGTTGCATTCATGTTTAAATTCATGAAAATATAATTATTTTTTTTGTTTGCTTGACATTTTTGATGAAGAATTTAAAAATTTATATATTAAAATTTTTTTTCATTTTTTGATTTGTTTTTCAAAAATTAAATAAAAACAATTACTTATATCATTATGATCATTTTCATTGCAATATTGATATTTATTGTTTGATGAATGATCTCTTTTAAATCAATATTTTATATGATTTTTTAGAATTGCATTTTTAAAAAGAAATCATTTTTTCTTTTTTATATTTGAAAAAGATTTTGAATTTAAAAAAGAGAAATTTAAAATTGTAGTGTAAAGAAATCAATTTAATTATAATTATTTTATCGGAAATAATATTACATATGTTAAAATTATTTTATATGCATTTTTTTGTTATCATTTCATTTTAAAAATAAAAATAAATGTTTACAAAAATCTTTATTTTTGTCTAAAGGCTTTAAAAGAAAAAAAAAGTTATTTGATATAAAAAAAGAAATTTTTAATATTTATAATTCATTTTATGTTTTCATATAAAATTTCAATAAATTATTGAATCGTTTTGTAATCTGCATGTTTAATATTCGCGGCTTTAAAAAAAAATAAAATGAAAACAATTATGATTTACATCGATAATGATATGTTATATAAATTTTAATATATCATTTGATCATTTATGTGATTTAAATAAGTCAACAATTTTATTAAAGATTTGTTTTGATATGTTGTTAAACAGTTAAAAACAGATTATTAATAAAATTGCAAGTCATGTTTCATATTTTGTATCATTTTGTTGAGATTTTAATAAATTTAAATTGATAAGATTATTCAAACAATATGACTAAAAAACGAATTTAATCTTTTTTATTTACATTTTTTATCCGTTTCTGTCGTTAAATTTTTTTATTGCTGAAATTGTGAGATTTATAATTGTAGAAAAACAAAAGATTTGAATTTTGATAAACAATTTTGATGTTGAAAATTTTGTTGTTGAAAGATCTATATTTCTTTAAAATATCATTTTTGATTCTTTTTCTGAAAATCTTTATGAAATCAACAATTTTTTAATTAATAAAACAATCTTTTTGATGTTTTTTTGATCGTTGAGAACATTGTGATTTTTAATCTGACAATTATGATAAAACTCGAAATATATAAAATGTCTAAATTGTTTAATAATCTCATTTAACAAGATACAATTAACTAAATGTGATCCACTGTGGATCACATGACGCGCTAACTACATCGGGAATAGTCTGAGGCCAACCAACCACCGCTCCAACATCTTTAATTATTATTTTAAATTATCGTAATTTGAGATTTTTTTGTTATTTTTTATATCATAATTTTTTTAATTTCTAAAATATATTTTTATTTCTTTATTACAATCTTTTATTTTTCTAATTTTAATATTTTTTTATTTAATTATTTCTTATAATCTGTAGCCAAATCATCTTCTATAAATAGAATAATTAATTTATAATTAAAAAGAATTTTGTTATATTTAAAATGTGCTTAAGACTAGTTAGAGTGTTTTATATATATTATAAATATATTATATATTTAGATTTTTAATCTTTTTATTATAAAATGTTATATAAAGTATAATAAAGTAAAATATAAATTTTTGTTTTTTAATAATCCCATAAATAAACTGCAATGTTTAAATATTTAATCTTAATTTAAATGATTTAATCTAATTTTATTTATATATATTTAAAATAATATATTTATTTGTGCAACTATCAAATTCTTACATTATTATAGTGTTTTGCTTTATAAGTCAAACTTTAAAAATTGTTATTATAAAAAGTTTTTGTAAGTTGTATATTGTTAATTATTTTTTTATTTAATAATTAATTTAATTGTTTTATTTGTTCTCTTATTATTAAATATTTATAAATAGATTAAAATCTAATAAAATATTATTTTTAATTTTATTATATATAATATACTATTTAATTAGTAAATTAATAATTTTTTAAATCAAATGTTGTCTAAAGTCTATGGCCGAAAAAATTAGATTATAAAAAAAGTTTTAATTATTAATATATATTTTTAAAAAATTATAAAATAAAAAATAATTCTATATTAATTAAAAAACAAAAATGATTTTTGTAAACAAGTATATATTTTTGTTTCATTTCTATATAAGTTATAAAAATAATTTTATAATTATATAAAATTATTATAGTTTTTATATATTGTAAAATGTTACTATTAAAAACTTTTTAATTTTAAACCTATTTGTATAAAATTATATACATTTGAAAAAGATAATGATATAAATTTTGTAATAAATGATTATAAATTTTTTTTGTTGCAAGCCGCTTACCGGCCATCGTCATGTTGCCATTTGGTGGGATACGGAGCGAATTGCGGAAGTAGTCTCTACGGATAATCTTAGGATTTTTGTAATTGTAATATGTATGCTTTATCTTAGTTCTCAGTCATTTTAAAATGATTGGATTTAATCGATTTTATCGCTTTAACAATCATTATTATATTAATGAATATCGACTGTCATATTGACATTTTTATTATATTTTTATTGATTATATTAAAATAATAATATATTTCTATAAGATCTAAATTTTATCAATTTAAATCTTTTGTTTTGAGATTTTTAAATAGTTTTTTATCATTTTTATATGTTGATTTGCATTTTTTTGTTTGTTTGTTTTACATTTATTTGATATGAAAATCTATTATTTTTTATTTTGTTTTATTAATTATTAATAATTTTTTTAATTATTATTCTTATTATTTTATTTAATTTGTGTTTTACAATCATCACTTTTAATATTTTTTATTATTTTTATTTTTAAAATTTTTTTATTAAAAAACGATTTTACAAAAATCTTGAATAATTTAAAAATTTTGATATTGATACGATCAATTATTATATATTGTGTATATTTTTATTTTATTATTTAATTTATTTAATAATTCTGATTATATCGTATATTATTTTTATTTTTATTTTATTATTTGATTCGCTTGACAATCTCGATTATATTATATATTGTATATATGTTTATTTTGTTATTTGATTTGTTTAACAATTTAATAATATTATTGATTCTTTTAATTTTGTAACATTAATCTTGACATTTAATTTTTAATTATATTATTTGTTTTATAATCATTTATTGTTTATTTTGTTGTTTTACAAATTTGATATTTAATCTTTATTTTTATTTTTTATTTTTTATCATTTAATGTTTTTTGACATAATTTGTAATTTTTTTATTGATTTTAAAATCTTAATTTTGATTTAATTTTGTTTGATTAATAATTATCTATTTTATAAAATTTAATTTGTTTCATTTTTATATCTGGAATTGCAGTCAATAAAATATAATAATCTATTTTTTATTCATTGATTAATTTATACATTTAATATTTAATATATTATAAAAGAATTTATCTGATTTAATAAATATCTAAATATTGATAAACAGTTTGTGGTTTGATGCAATCATTTTTTTAATTATAATGAGTTTTGCGTTTTGTTTAATTTTATATAATTTTGTTTGGATTTTATAATGAATAATTTTTTTCATTTTAATTAAAAATAATTTATTAAAATTTTTTATCAAATTTATTGTTTTTATTGAAATCATTAAGTTTTTTATTAAAAATTTTAAATTAATTATATTATAATTTATAAAAATATTTGACAATTTTGTCGAATTTTTTATTATAATTTAATCATTTTATATTAAAGATTTTGGCAATAATTTGTTTTAAATAGTTTAATGTTTATTTAATAAAATTATTGACAAATTTTTTGACACAATTGTAAATCTTTTTTTTAATATTAATAATATTTTTGAAACTTTTTTTATATTTGTTGTTAATAATTTTTTTGGTTTGTTTTAAAAAATTGATTAATATTTTAATTTTTATATAGTTTATAAAAAATTTTAATATCAAAATAAAATTTAATAATTTTTATAAAAAAAATATTTTCAAAAAGTTTTATTTTTTTGAAATTTTTTTGAAATTTTTTATAATAGTTTTTACAATATGTTTTTCAATTATATTAAAAACAAATCAATTTAAAATGTTGTTTGTTAACAATATTGTAATCTTGACAAAATAAATATTGTTAAATCAAATAAATTTGTTATTGATTTAATTAACAATAATTTTAATAAAATACAAATTGTTTTGAAACAATTTTTTAAGATTAAAAGATATAATAAAAAATTCAAAAAACATGCAAAAAATATAAAAAATCATAAATCATGACTTGTATAATATTTGTATTCAATTTTGTTAAATAAAAATAAAACAAATTTAATTATTTATGTCAAAATTCTTTAATTTATTTAAAAATTCTGATTTTCAAGATTTTCAAGATTCGATAGTATTAAATATTGATTATAAAATTTTTTAAAATCATAAGATAAAAGTTTTTTGATTAAATGTTAAAATAAAAAATTTTTGATTAAACAATATTATTTATTAAAATATATTGATTTTTGCCAATCGACTAATCAATGTTGTTAATTATAAAAATATTAAATTTATTAAAACAGATAATCAAATTTATGTGTACGATAGTGTCATAACTTGATTTATTTTATTAATTGACAATTAAAAATATTTATTATGTAATTTTTTATTTAAATATAATTAAAAATAATTTCTTATATTAAAAAAATTTTTTTATAATAAATTTTCAATTTGTTTTAGAACAATTCAAAAATCTTGATTTTATATATGTTAATGTAGTCGCGAAGTGATTTTTTTAAGTTTATGTGAAAAAAATTATTTAATTATGTTGAAATGTTTGTATTAAAAATAAATTTTAATAAATAAATTATATGTAACATGATTTGAATGCGTAATTGCAATAATATATTTTTATTTTAAAATTGACAATTATTTGTTTTGAATCTTTTAAATAATTAAAAAAAACAATTTCTTTGAAAGAATCTTTATAATAATTATTATAAATATTGTGAAAAACGATTTAATAAAAAGTTGTATAAGTGTTAGTTTTTTAATAGTTTTTTTTTAATTTATATTGATTTTTTTAAAGTAATTTTTTATTAATTTTTAAAAATATTGTCAAAGATTTAATAATAAAATTAATATTTCATATAAATGTTTATTATAGTGTCGATTGATTGATTGATTGATAGATTCATTCATTCTATTAGACTCCATTTTGGCACCCGTATAGGGCCATGTTGGAATTTGTGATAATAATATGATATGTTATTTTGTAAAATTATTGAATATCAATTGATCACAAGAATTGATCATGTAAATATATATATATATATATATTTTACACGAGATCGATCAACAGAAAACCTTTCAAAAAACCATTAAATCTTCGTTGATTAATTTTATTTTATTAATTCATATAATCAAATTAATTGTAATTTCTATAGTTCAATATCATATAAAAACAACACATTGTCAACACATTCACGAAAATAAGAAATGTTTATAAAGATGAATGCAAAAACATGAAATCAAATAAAAAAAAAAAAATTGAAATCAATTGTTTTTTTGTAACTTATTTTTAATCATTATTTCAAATTATTATAATTTGAGATCTTTTCATTATTTTTTATATTAAAATTATTTCTTTTTAATTTCTCGTAATATATTCTCATATTTTGTTTGTAATTTTCCGGTTTTTAATTTTTAATATCTTTTTTATCTAACCATTCTCCGTGACCCGCAGTTAAATTATTTTTTGTAAATAAAATAATTTATTTATGATTAAAAAGAATTTCATTATATACAAAACATATTGAAAATCAATCAAAATATTTTATGTATATTATAAATATATTGTATAATTAAATTTCCAATGTTTGCATCGCAAAGCATTGTATAAAATGCAATAAAATAAAATATAAATTATTATTTTTTTGTAATCGCATAAACAAAATACAATGTTTAAATGTTTGATTTTAATGAAAAAATAATTGAATCTAATTTTATTTATATATATTTAATATAATATATTTATTTGCGGGATTATTAAATCATTATATTATATAATATTTTGTTTTGTAGATTAAATTTCAAAAATCATTATTATACAAAGTTTTTATAAATTACATGTTAATTATTTTTTCATTTTTTTATATATTTTTGGTCTAAATTTTCGTCACAAAATAAAAATATTGAATTTATATATCAAAAAAATACATTACAAATAATTTAAAAAAAAAATTTTAATAATTTATTATTTTATTTGTCAGTTTATTGTTGAACATTTACAAATAAATTAAGATTTAATAAAAAATTATTTTTTTAATTTTGTTATATGTAATATATCGTTTGATTAATAAATTAATAATCTTTTAAATTAAATATTGCCCAAAACCTAAATTCAGAAAAATTAAATTGTGAAAAGTTTTTTAATTATTAATATAAATTTTTAAAAAATTATAAAATAAAAAATGATTTTGTATGAATCAAAAAACAAAAATGATTTTTGTGAATTTTACAATCAAAATTGTTTATTTTTATTTTATTTTTATATATATTATAAAAATGATTTTATGATGGTATAAGATTATTGTGATTTTTATATATTATGAAATATTATTGTTAAATATCTTTTTCATTTTAAAATTGTTTGTATAAAATTATGTGCAATTAAAAAAACAATAATGTAAATTTTATGATAAATAATTGGGAGCTTTTTAAAGAATTTAATTCAAATTGTAAAAAGGTTTTATCAAAAAATCACAGAATAAAGAAAACACATTTTTATTATTAAAATGTTAATCTATATTTTTTGTTATAAAAATGATTGTTACGTGTTCGATAGCAATAATAAACAATAAATTTAGATTTGAATATTGCATACAATAAATAATTAATTAATTACAAAAAAATTGAATTAATGTTTATAATTAAATTTATCACAATTAAAAATACAAAAACAGAAAATGAAATTTTGTGTCAAAGATATTTGTTTTTATTAATTTGAAATTTTTAAAAATAATTTTTTTTGTACGTCATTAGATTTTTGTTAAAATACAAAAATATTTATCAAACATTTTGATTTATTTTTAAATGCAAGAGTTATGTTAGATTAAAATCGCATATATTAAAGTAAAAATTATATAAATAAAAAATATATATTTTAATTTTTTGATTAATACATTTTAATTGAAATTTTTTCACACATTAATTATTTACAGAATTTTGAAAATATAAGTCTACATATTTAATATGCAAATTAAAAAAGATTTATTTGATTGAATTTTAAATAAATACATAAAATAAATAATTTACATTATTTATTTATTATTTAAATTTAAAAAAATAAGATTTTTGAATTTCGAGAGATCTGGTGATTTAAAAATTGAAAAAAAAATAAAAAAATAAAAATAAAAATTTCAATCAAAATCTATATTATTGTTGTTTAATTGTTCGTTTGTGAAAACGATACATTTATATGTATTATATTTTAAACAATTTGCGAAAATGATAAGATTTTGAATTGATTGTTTTTATTTGTGTTGTAAAATTTTAATAAAATAATGATAATGTATTATTTAAAATTTGTTAAAAACAAAAATTAATATATATATATATTTAATTGAAACATGCAAATGATTTAAAATTTTTAATAATAATAATAATAATAATAATATTGTCAATATAATCAATATATGTAATATATTAATTTATTATTATATTTATGTTATGAAAAATATAAAAAATTGAAAATAATAAAAATTGTTATAAAATTTTAATATTAATACAGATCCATGGGTTAATATAGTTAAATAAAATTATTATAATTTATTAATTTGAAAAAAAATTGATTCAATTAATAATTTTTATTAAAAATTGCGTTTGTATAAATTGTAAAAAATATTATCAAAAATATTTGATATATTTAAATAAATAATCAATATTATTTTATTTTATTTTTATGTTAATTAAATAATTTCAATTATAATATAAAATATTATATTTATTTTTTATTTTATTTACTATCAAAATGATTTAATGAAAACAATTCATATGTTTTAATTAAATAATTAAATTATATAACAAAAACCCCTTTTAAAGTTTTGTTCAATGTGTTAAATTACACTATTAATTAATAAATTTTAAAGATGTTATAATTGAATTTATTAAATTTGTATAAAATAATAATGCAAGATTTATAAAAATAAAATAAATAATAATTTAAATTAAGATATTAATGAAAAAGATTGATTATCAATAAAATAAATTTTATACAATATTTAATTAAAATTTAAAAAATTCTATTTAAGATTTTATCAAAATTTAAAACACAATCAAAAATTGATTAATTGGTTATTGTTTTTATTTTTTATTTAAAGATGTGCAAAATTTAATATAAAAAAATATATATAAAATTTTATAAATTAGAAAGATTGATCGAAAACAAAACAAAAAAATAACAATAAGTATTTTTGTTTTCGTTTCAAAAATGTAATAAATATTAATTTTTATATAATATAACAATATATAAATTTATATATTTTTATTATTTTTAATTGTACATATCAAATATCAAAATTTATCTATATTATTATTAATTTTTTTTATTTGTTTGCAATAATTAATAATGCATAACTATTTTATAATTTTTTTGATCGTGTAAATCACTTCTTTTTATATAATATAAAAATTTTTTAATATTAATTTATCATATTTTTATATAATTTTGATTTGTTTTTATAACTTGTAATTCAATAATTGTGAATAATGAATTTTAAAAATAAAATTAAATTTGAAATGTTTGTAAAAATATAATTAAAATGTGAATTAATTAATTTTTTTGTATGGTTTTTATTATTTGTTAGATAATCTTATTCAATTAATTGATTATTATAATTCAAATGTTAAATAGATTTGATTGTAAAAATAAAAGAATAGAAATTATATGAATTAATTTATTGAAATTTATAACAATTTAATTGCAATATAATTTTTTTAAAAAATTAATTAAATATTAAAAATAATAATTATTAATTAATAATTTCAATTTTTTGTCAAGATTATATCAATATTAATATTGATTAATTATTTTTCTAAATTTCATAAATAAAGATAAAGATTAATGATAAAATTTATATATATTGATTAAATTATTTTGGATTTATCTTTTTTTTAATAATGCGCGCGAAATAGATGATCAAATCTTATGATATAAAAATTGTAAAAAAAATATTTTTTCATAGTTTTTTGAATTTGTTGACTTTTTCATGATTATATATTAATTAAGAATGAATAAATTTTAATTATTATTAATTATATAGATTAAAATTGTTTATTATTATATAATATTAATTGTGAAATCAATTAATTTAATTATTTAAAAAATTTGCTATAATTTGTGAATGTTTTTATTTCTTGATTTTAAATAATTATAAATGTTATATATAAAAATGAGATGATTTAATATAAATATATATATTAATACAATATATTGTGTAATATAAAATAATTGTTAATTAAAAGTTTTATAAACAAAATAACAAAATTATGTTGGATCTTTATTTTGAAAAAACAATCAATAATTATAACTTAAAAAATGGTTTTTTGTTAATTCATGATTTTTGAAATATGATTATATTATAAATTTTAATGTATAAATTGCAAAATGTTATTGTCATGACTCGATTTAAATTTTTTGCTATATTGTATTGAAATATTTATAAAATCTTATTTTTGTTTGATTAATTTTTGAAATTTTGTGAATCATTGATTTTTGAAATTAGAATTAAAAATGATAATGATTTTTGTAAAGATATTAATGAATGATTTAATAATTTTCATTTATATAATTGATATTTTATTTTGATCAAATAAAAATAAAATGCTTTTTTATTTTTTTTTTACTATAATTGTTTTTCAAAATTAAAAATCAAAAATTCATAGTGTCTGCAAAACTTGATAAATTTATATAAAAATTATTAAATGTTAAATCTTTTAAAAATGTAATTAAATTGATATTTAAAATATTTTGTTTTTGTTTATTGTTAAATTAAATTTTTATATATTATTTTATAATGTTTTCGGAATATTTATATTTAAACGAAAAAGATTTTGTCGAATGTTTTGTTTTTAATAAAATGAAATGAGATTTTATTTTTGATATATATAATCAAATAAAAAATATATTTTAATTGATTTTTTTATGAAAGATCTTTTTGCATAAATGCGTATTGTTGTTTTTTATAATGATTGATTGATTGATTGATTGGTTCATTCCATTAGATTCCATTTCGGCACTTGTACGGGGCCATGCTAGAGTTTGCGGTGGCAACATGATGTGTTGCTTTATAAAATTATTGAATGTTAATTGACCATAATGATTGATCATGTAGATATATATATATATTTCACACGAAGCGGATCAGCAAAAAATCTTTTAAAATATCATTGAATCTCCGCCGACTAGCTTTTATCTATTCTTTTATTGATTTGTATAGTTCAACAATCATAGTTTCTATAGTTTAACATTGTATAAGAATAATGCACTGTCAATATATTCACGAAAACAAAAAAGATTTATTATATAAATGAATGGAAGAATATGAAATTGAATGATTAAAAAAAAGATTTGAAATAATTGTTGTTTTGTGATTTATTTTTGATTATTATTTTAAATTGTTATGATTCAAAATTCGTCTGTTATTTTTTGCATTGAGATTTCTTTATTTTTTATAATGTATTTTTATTTTTTTTTTATTTTTTTGTTTCAATCTTAAATATCTTTTTCATCTAATTGTTTTTGGTGATTTACAATCAAATCATTTTTTGCAAGTAAAATAAATAATTTCTGATTAGAATGAATCTTATTATATATAAAACATATTTAAGATTAATTAAAATGTTCTGCATATGTTGTAAATATATTATATGATTAGATTTTTAATATTTGCATTGTAAAATGTTGTATAAAATGCAACAAAATAAAATATAAATTATTGTTTTTTTATAATCGCACGGGCAAAATGTAATGTTTGAATGTTTAATTTTAATTAAAAAATGATTAAATCTGATTTTGTTTATATGTGTTTAAAATAACACATTTATTTGTGCGACTATTAAATCGTTGTATTATTGTAATATTTTGTTTTGTAAATCAAATTTCAAAAATTATTGTTGTAAAAAGTTTTTATAAATTGTATGTTATCAATTATTTTTTTTTATTTTTTTTTATTTTTTTATATAATTTTTGACTTTGATCTCTGTCGTAAAATAAAAATGTTAAATTTATATGTTGAAAAAATGCGTTGCAAACAATTTAAAAAAATCTTATTTTTTTCAATAAATAATCTATTTGATCGTTTTATTTGTTATTTTATTATCACATATTTATAAATGGATTAAAATTTAATAAAATGTTATATTTTTGATTTTATTATATATAATGTGTTATTCAATTAATAAATTGATGATTTTTCGGATTAAATATTATTTAAAATTTAAATTCAAAAAAATTAAATTACAATTTTTTTTTGATTGTTGATGTAAATCTTTAAAGAATTATAAAATAAAAGATGATTTTATGTCAATCAAAAAAAAATGATTTTTGTAAATTTCATGGCAAGAATTATATATTTTTATTTCATTTTCGTGTAAATTGTGAAAACAATTTTATGATTATATGAAATTGTTACAATCTTTATATATTGTAAAATATTATTATTAAATATTTTTTTAATTTCAAAATTGTTCATATAAAATTATGTGTAATTGAAAAAAAAATAATATAAATTTTATGATAAAAAATTGTAAAATTTTTAAAAGATTTGATTTAAATTGTAAAAAAATTTTATTAGAAAATTATAAAATACAAAAAATGAGTTTTTATTGTTAGAATGTTGATTTGTGTTTTTTTATAAAAATAATTGTCGTGTATTTAATAATAATGATAAATAACAAATTTAAATATCACACGCAATAAATGATTAATTGAATATAAAAAAAAAGATAAATTGGATTAACATTTGTAATTGGATTTATTGCAATTGAAAATATAAAAATAAAAAATAAAATTTTGTATTAAAAACATTTATTTTTATTAATTTGAAGTTTTTAAAAATGATCTTTTTCACGTGTTGTTGGATTTCTGTTAAAATGTAAAAATGTTTGTTAAATATTTTAATTCATTTTTGAATGCAGGAATTATATTAAATTAAAATTGTCTAAATCAAAATGATAATCACATAAATAAAATATATATATTTTTGCTTTTTGATTGATATATTTCAATTAGAATTTTTTAGCATATTAATCATTTATAAAACTTTAAAAATGCGGATTTTTATATATTTAATATATAAATCAAAAAAAATCTTCATTTAATTGGATTTCAAACAAATGCATAAAATAAATAATTTAAATCATTTGATTATTATATAAATTTAAAAAAATAAGATTTTTAAATCTCAAAAAATTGTGCAATTCGAAAGATCAAAAAAAGAAAATAAAAAAAATCAAAATAAATATTTTAATTAGAATTTGTATTATTGTTGTTTAATTGTTTATTTATAAAAATGATATATTTGCGTGTATTGTGTTTTAAATAATTTGTGAAAATAATAAAATTTTAAATTAATTGTTTTTAAATAAATTGTGGAATTTTAACAAAACAATAATAATATATTATTTAAAATTTGTCAAAAACAAAAATTAATATATATATATGTTTCATTATGATATATAAATAATCTAAAATTTTTATTTTAAAATGTAACAATTTTTGAATTTAAAATTTTTGATAATAATAATGATAATATTGTTAATATAATCAATATTTGTAATGTATTGATCTATCATTAGGTTCGCATTATAAAAAATATAAAAAATCAAAAATAATAAAAATCTTTGTAAAATGTCGATATTAATTTGAATTTATAAATTGATGTATTCGAACAGAATTAATATAATATATTGATTAAAAAAAATTAATTTAATTAATAATTTTTATCGAGATATTGTGTTTGTGTAAATTATAAAAAAAAATATGAATAAAAGATTTTGTCAAAAACATTTGATATATTTAAATAAAAAATTAATATTATTTTGTTTTATTTTTATATTAATTAAATGATTTTGATTATAATATAAAATATTATATTTATTTTTTTGTTTTATTTGTAATCGGAATGATTTAATAAAAATAATTCATACATTTTAATCAAATAATTAAATTATATAATAAAAACATTTTTCAAGATTTTGTTTAACATGTTAAACAATGTTATTAATTAATAGATTTTAAAAATATCATAATTAAATTTGTCGAATTTGCATAAAATAATAATGTAAAATTTGCAAAAATAAAATAAATAATAATTTAAATTAAAATATTGACAAAAAAGATCGATTATCAATAAAATGAATTTTGTGTAATGTTTGATTAAGGTTTAAAAAATCCAATTTAAGATTTTATTAAAATTTAAAATGCAATCAAAAATGAATTGATCAATAATTGTTTGTATTTTTTGTTTAAAAATATATAAAATTTAATATAAAAAAAGATATACAAAATTTTATAAATTGAAAAAATTAATTAAAAGCCAAATAAAAAAAACTATAATAAATGTTTTCATTTTTGTTTTAAAAATATAATAAATGATAATTTTTATATGAAAAAACGACATGTAAATTTGCATTTTTTTTATTTTTTTTTAATTATTCGAATCAAACATCAAAACTTATTCACATTGTTATTGATTTTTTTTATTTGTTTATAATAATTAATAATGTGCAATTATTTTATGATTTTTTTAATTACATGAATAATTTGTTTTCACACTATATGTAGATTTTTCAATATTGATTTATTGTGTTTTTATATAATTTTAATTTATTTTCATAATTTGTAATTCAATTGTTGCAATCGATGGATTTTGAAAATAAAATAAAATTTGAAATATTTGCAAAAATATAATCAAAAGATAAATTGATTGATTTTTTTTGCATTATTTGATCATTTATTAAATGATTTTATCTAATTAATTAATTATTATGATTAAAATGTTAAATAAATTTGATCGCAAAAACAAAAAAATGAACATTGTATAAATTAATTTATTGAAATTTATAATAATTTAATTAGAATGTAATTTTGAGATTTTAAAGATTAGTTATATATTAAAAATAATTAATATTACTTAATAATCTAAATCTTTTATTAGAATTATATTAATATCAATGTTGATCAATTATTCTTTCAAATTTTATATGCAAAAATAAAGATTGATAATAAAATTTATATACATTAATTGAATTATTTTAGATTTGTTTTTTTAATAATACGCATAAAACGAGTCACGAAGCTTTACAATGTGAAAATTATAAAAAAAATATTTTTTAATAATTTTTTAAATTTGTTGATTTTTTTGTGATTGCATACCAATTAAAAATAAATAGATTTTAATTATTGTTAATTATAAAAATTAAAATTGTTTACAATTATATCATATTCAATCATAAAATCAATCGATTCAATTGTTTAAAAAATTTATTATAATTTATGAATGTTTTCATTTTTCAATTTAAAATAATTGTAAATGTTGTGTATAAAAAAATGATTTGACATAAATATATATATTGATATAATATATTGCATAATGTAAAATAATTATTAATTAAAGATTTCATAAATTAAAAAAATAAATTTTGAATATTTTTAAGAATTTTATAAACAAAAAAATAAAATTATATTAAATTTCTATTTCAAAAAAACAATGAATAATCATGAATCAAAAAATGTTTTTTTTGTTGATTTACAATTTTTGAAATATGATGATGTTGTAAATTTTAATATATAAATTGTGAAATATTATTATTATGATTTGATTTAGATCTTTTATTATATTATATTAGAATATTTATAAAATCTTATTTTCATTTGACTGATCTTTAGAATTTCGCGGATAATTAATTTTTAAAATTGGAATTGAAAATGATAATGATTTTAATAAAAAAACATAGATTTAAATAAATAAATCGATAATTTTTATTCGTATGATTAATATCTTGTTTTGATTGAACAAAAACAAAACATTTTTTTTATTTCTTTTTTTTTATAATTAATGCAGTCGATGAAAACGTCAATAAAAACGATCGATATTGATTAATATGGAGATGATTGAGGTGGAGAAAAACGATTAAGTCCGATTATTTCAAAATGGCCGGCAATTAGAATAAAACATACATATCACAATCGCAGAAATTTTAGGGTTATTTGTAAAGATTATTTTCGTAATTTGTATTTTATCAAATGATAACATAAAGACGGCCGATAAATGATACTGCAACAAAGTGATAAAATTTCGAATGTGATGTTTTCGTGAATTAGTTAAATATATTAATAATTGATAGAAACAATGAAATAGAGATATAATAAACGAAAAATAAAATAAAAAAAATGAAAATGATGATTGAATTCGATAATAGATAGAATAACAATGTAATTATAATGATACTTTATATTTAATAACAAGATTGAAAACGTTTAAATTATTAACACGAATTTATTTTTTTTCAACAAAATAGTCATATCAAAACACAAAGTAATGTGTATAAAAAGTTTTATTATTTTTAATGTAAATGATGAACAGTTGATCGATAATATGTTTGATTTTATAATGATTTTTTTAAATAGAAGTATCATCGTTTTTTATTTAAATAAGATTGAGCCGTTTATGCTAGCGTTTGAAGGAATTAATGCCAGATTATACAGATTTGAACTGAACAATAAAAAATATAAAATGAATACGAAACGTTTAAAACAATTCTAAATGATATGCAAAACAATTGACACGTTTGAGAATTTTGAAAAATCTTATATATTATTGAGAGAGATGGTGATTGAATTGATATGTAATAAATATGATATAATTTTGATACAAACAAATATAGATTTCATTTTTAGAATTTAATTTAAAAGATGAAATATGATGTTGATTATAAAAATGTTTTATATGTATTTTAATACAATGAAAGACTTTTTCGACATTATGTTTTCAAAAAAAATTGAGATACACAAAAAAATACAAAAAGTTTTGTGATTTTTGCAAATCTAAGTCGAACATAATATGATAAAATGAGATATTTATAATAACATTAAAAAATTTATTTAAAATATTTATAATGGAAGATATGAATAAAAATTATTGTTCATTTATATTAAGATTGACTGTCAAATGATATTGTAACATAATTTCGATAATATAAATTATGTGTTTTGATTGATTATCAGTTTGAAAATAATAAATAATAAAATAGAATTATATGATATTCATACAAGAAAACATGTTATTTTAGAATTTAAAAATAAAAAATCGATTTTGATTAATAATAAATTATTTAAAAAATTCTCAATTGTGAGCATGTAAATAGTTGATAATGGCAATATTTCAATATTTAATGTTTTAATGGATATGCTTTGAGAACATATTGATTTATTTGATAAATTTGTTTATAAACACAAAATATTTGTTGTTATTATTGTCGATAGATAATTCGATAATGAAATTTATAATTATATTATAAAATGATTTTAATACAAGATTAATTGATTGCAAGATATATGATAAATAGATTCGAGATTTGTTGATAAAACATATAAAATATTGATTAATATATTTTTTTAGTAATGCATAATTTTTATAAATGCAGAGATTTTTAATGCAATCAAACATTTGTTAATGCTTTGATAATTATTATTGTTATATATTAATTCAAAGAGATTTTTGACAATTGTACAAAAGATATAAAATTAATATTTTTTAACAATTTTATTGTGCGTAACATGATGTTTAATTATAAAGATTATATCATTGTTTAAAATGTAAAATAGATTTTTTATATTGATCGATTAATTATCAATTATAATGAAGGTTTTTATAATTTGAGGACCATTAAAATATATAATTTAAATATGAGTTTTGAGTTCGTTTGACAATTTTACTGAAAAAATAAATACAAAAATATTAAGATTTTTAATTTTTTTAAAAAAAATAAATAAATAATTTTTAAAAATATTATTAAAATCTTTTTTTTTTAATATTAATAAGATCTTGAAAAATGTTAACGATATTAATGTTGATTGTGTTAAAATTAATTTGAGATTTATTTTTTATAAAATTATTAAAGAAAGATCAGCACACAAAAAGTCTTGATAGAGTATTTATAATAATATTTTGTTTATTTAATTAATAATAGATAGAAAGACGGAATTGTTGTATATATAAAAATGTTTTAATAAGATATAGATTGATTTGTTTTGAGGAAATTATATATATATTGGTTTGACTTGTTATATCAATGATAAAAAAGTGATTTGTATAAATAATAAAAGTCAAATGATTCAATTTGATCAAATGATGTATTTTATGTAAAATCTAAATGAAATAAAACATTTTTAATTTGATAAATCAATAATTTTGTTTTGTCGTGATTAAAAAATGCAATTAAAGAACAATATAGATTTAATAAAATGTTTTAAAAAGGATTTAGAAAGGTTCATTGGATCAAGAAAGAATTGAAAAGAATTTTTTAAAATGTTTGTAAAAAGTTTTTTAAGATTTATAAAATCCTTAACATAATAAATGACAATTTCATGATTTTTGTGAAAAATATTTAAATTAATACAGAATTGATAATTAGAATCAAAATAATAAAAGAATAAAAGATCTTTAAATTGATTTTGTAAAATTTCGAAAATGGTTTTTTTAAAAACGATAAGATTAATTAAAATCTTGTGAAATCATATTTTGCGTTTTTGTTCGGATTTAAGATTTTTTTGAATATAGAGATTTTGCAAGTTTGTAAGAACTTAACAATAAAAATGTATTTTATAATATAGTGATAAAAATAATCGATGAATTTTAAATAATGTTTAAGTTGTTTAAAAATAATTGAAAAAGATAGATTATAAATGACAGCAATCTTTTTATTAAAAATAAAAAATCTTAATGAATCAATGTATTTATTGAACAAAATCATTAAAAAAAATCTTAGAAATGTTTTTTTTGATTTGAGTTTGATATTTATAGATTTAAGATATTTAAATAAACAAAATAAATAATCAAAATATTTGTTTAGAATTTGATTAACATTGATAATGTCATCGATATAGATTTGACAAAAAAAAGATTTTTTAAAAAAATATTTATGATCTTTTAAACGTATGAAACAGAATTAATAAATTTTATAATAATGATTTGAAGGATTTTTTGATTATGATATGAAATTAGTATTAAATAATCGCAATAATCATGTTGAATAGATCACTAATAAAAAAATGATAAACATTTATTATTGAAAAATAACGACAATTATAAATTAATGTAATAATTTCATTTTAAAACAACATAAAATAAAGATCAGATTCAGTCTTTTTATTTGTTGTGTGAAGATTGACAATTGTTCATTTTTTTGTTCGAAGGAATGAGTTTTATCATTTTAAATAAATTTTTGAACAACAAATATCAAATATTCAATAAAAATATGAAAAATAATTTGTATAAATTTGTTTTGATGCATTGAAAAATTAAATGTAATGTCAATGATTTTATAATTTTTAAAGTTTAAATGATAAATTTTGATCTTTAAGGATTATTTTTGTTAGTTTTTTTTCATAAAGATTTAAAATTATTAATTTTTACAAATATTAACAATTTTTGAAGTCTTTTTGAAACTTATTCAAACATTATAGCGTTCGATTATTTCGTGATAATATTTGATGATATGAAAATTGGTGTCATAAATAATCATTTTATTAAACAAAATAATTTGAATAAGAATTGTTATCAATGTTTCAGATTAATTTGTTAAGAAATAAATTTTTGTAAAGATCTTTTCGACTGTCTATTGATATATATAATTAAATATTTAACATTTAAAAACTTTTATGAACAAACGATATTGTCGACAATTTATATGCAAAATAATATTAATGTTAACGCATTCAAAATTACATGATTTTATAAAAGTTTGATTTGATTTAATAAAAATCTTACAAATTGTTGTAAAATTGACATCGAAAACAATATCGATACAAACATGACATTGTATAACAATAAAATCAATAGAATTATTTTAAATCTTTACAAATGAAAGATTTTTGTCAATTAAATAAAAATAAATGTAGACAGGCATCGTTGCATTAATAAATTTGAATAAGTAATTTTTGTTGAGAAGCAACGTTTTTTTAATATGTATAAATATTTTGTTTGCAGATTTCGCTAATATAATTATGTGTTTAATAATATAAATAAAGATTTTAGAGATTTTTTCGCGTTTAATGTTTATTATAATAAAAAAATGAAATTCTAATGAGTCTGTATAATAACAATGTGTTTGACAAAATCAAAGTTCATTTTATTCAAAACAAAGATATCAATATTAACAAATATATTTGAATGGAATTTGGACACAATATGAATAATAATAAAAAATTTGTCAAAATTATTTATTTTGTTTTTATAGAAATCAAAAAATAAAAATTGAAAATCGTTATTTTAATTGATTTGTAAATAAATTTTTCAATGTTGTAAATCGTGATAAAAAATTTGATATTTTATATAAAGACATTTAATATTGTTTTGATAAAAATTTTGTTTATAATAATAAATAAACAATCGATATCGAAACAGACTTTTTTAAGATCTATTTTAAATTGAACCGTTCGAGCGCGATGCGAATTATAATATATTTTTAAATATGTATATTTATAATACATCAATTGATTTTCAAAATAAAAACAATATTAAATTTATAAACTTGTATTTTGTTTGATATCGAATTAGCAATATAAACATTATTATATAAATATTGATATTTATTAATATAATTATATAAAATATTGTTAAATAAAAAGATTTTGTGACAATGATAACAAATAGATATAATTTTGATAAGTTTAAATTCAGATCTAAATTTAGAACAAAAAAAGAATTTTTCAAATTGATTTATAGAATTAACAATTTGTGTTATATAAACATTATTATAATCATTATAATAATTGTTATCGAAACTATAATTGTCTTTTATTTTAATAATTATGATATCATAATAAAATGCATAATTGTTTTTATAAAAATTCGATGAACAATTTTTGAAAGATTTATATAAAATGAATTGATAAAATTGCAATATAAATTGATAAGATTAAATAATATTTAAAAGATTATTAAAAATTTTAAATTGATTCAATATAATTTCAATGTTAACATTATTCATATTAATGTCGATATCAATCTTGTAGATTCAATTATAAAATTTAAAATTATTGTTATTGTTATTGTGATTGTTATTCTAAAAATATTTAAAATTATTTTGATAGCGAGATTTGTCATAAGATTTAAGATTATTTATATTGTTTTGATTCTATTGATTTTGAAATGAAAATGGCAGAATTTGCATGAATAAAAATTTATAATTATTGCAATTATAGAATTGCTGACAATTGTATGATTAATTATCGAATTAATATTACGATAGGAATCTGTATGAAATATTAATTTTATTATTAAATTTTTAATGATATTTTTGAAAATCAATAAAAGATTATTTTGAAAAATTATAAAATTAAAAAAAATCATTGGAAATTATTGAATTTTATTTTGATATTAAAATTTTCTATAAATTGTATAAAAATCAAAGTTTTAAACAATTTCTTGAAATAAATAAAAGAATTGTCAATGACAAATATAAAAAAGATTTTAAAAATATTATTGATGTTAAAAAGAAGATTTGTAATTTTAAGAAATTTGTCAATGATTTTATTGAACAAGTGTTAAATTATTTAAAATAAATTATTAATAAGATCTTTAATATGGAACAATTGGATAATAATAAAAGATTTGATAAAACTGTCAAATGTTTTTATAAATTGTGATGTAATTAATTCAAAGTTTTCGATACAATTAGAGACGATGAATTTGATAGGAAATTTAATAAATTGTTTTTGATTGAAATAAAAACTGTTCGTTATAAAAATCAAACAAAAATGTATAAGATTGAACGAAGCATAAGATTTGTCATGATTATAAAAATAAAAATTACATTAAATGACAAATTCTTTGTTGGCATTTAGATGTTTGTTAAATTTAATAAATTTTTTTATAACATATTGAATATTTGATTTATAAATTAATTAATTGACAAAGAATAAATTACTATATTTCATTGATTGCGGTTTCGGATATAAAAATGAAATAAATTGAATTTGTTTTAAAAGATTATTGTTGAATTCGTTCGATTAAAAATATTTTGCGATTTTGTGAAGATTTTTTAATTAATGATTGAATTTCGCGAAATGAATGATTATCGATTAAATAACATTAGATTAAGATTAGAATTTTAGAATTAGAGAAGGAATTATGAGTTGCATTAAGAAATATTAAATAATAAAGATGAAAAATAAAAACAAAGATCGAATGTTAAATTTTTAAAACAATAAAATAGATAACAAATAATTATAAAATAAATAATTATAAGATTGATGATGTGATCAAAATCGAATGTTAAAATTGATATTACAAAATCAAAAAATTGATAATATAATCAAAATAAGATGTCAAGATCGAAATTATGAAATTGAGAGAATTGATAATGTGATCTAAGGTCAAATGAATCAAATAATAAAGCAGAAATAAATATATCAAATGAATTAGACAATGAAGTAAAAATAAATATGTTAAGCGAATTAGACAATAAAACAAGAATGAACATAAAAATATGATGTAATCAGAATTGTCAAACAAGTCAAACAATGAAATAGAAACGCATATAGAATTTGATTGCATTGTTGTTGAAATTTTCGAATTGTTTGAAAGATCGTTTTTTAACGAAATGATTTAGAAAATGAAAAAAAATGATAAAAAATGTTTAGAATGACAACTGTAAAACACAGATCAAATAAAAAAATAAAAAACGATAATTGAAGAAAATTATTGATAATCAATGTGATAAAAAAAATGAAAAAAAAAGAACGGCGGATTTTCGCGTTAAATAGATGTAAGATAGATAGACAAACAAATAATGAATAAATAATGCGTAATAATGATAGAAAATCATTTGAAAATTTCAAAACAGAGAATTTAAATCGATAGAACTCAGATCTTGATGAAAGACATATTATTTTGATGCAATCGATGAAAATGTCGATAAAAACAATTAATATTGATTAGTATGAAGATGGTTGAAATAAAAAAAAAACGATTAAATTTGATCATTTTAAAATGATTGACAACTAGAGTAAAGCATATATATTACAATTGTAGAAATCCTAAGATTATTCATAGAGATCATTTCTGCAATCTGTATCCTATCAAATGGCAACATGAAGGCGGCCGGTAAGCGGCGCTGCAACAATAATCGCTTTTTAAAATTAAAAATTGAGAATTTATAATATTTGCAAAATTCAATAAATTCGCATAAAAACTATTGAATATTAAATCTTTTGAAAATATAATTGAACTAATATTTAAAATATTTTATTTTTATTTGATATTAAATTAAATTTTTGTATATTGTTTTATAATGTTTTCAGAATATTCGCATTCAAACGAAAAAGATTTTATTGAATATTTTATTTTTAATAAAATGAAATAAAATCTCATTTTTAATATAAATAATTAAATGAAAAATATATTTTGATCAGTTTTTTCACAAAAGATTTTTTTACACGAACGCATATTATCGTTTTTGGTAATAAAATATATTTAATAAAAATAATTTGATTTTGTTTCTTCGTTTGTGTTTTTTTTTGTTTGAAATAATTTAATCAAAAGAGAATTTATTCAAAAATATGATATACAAAATTTAATGCGGATATACTGCACACAATTGAAGATTCGATATAAATATTAATTAATTTTTTATTATATGATTATATTTTCATTGTTGTCGCTTTCATTCCATGAAGACTTTTTTCAAAATATATTAAAAATTCAATAATTAATTTGATGTTTTATTTAAATCTCAATTGATTAATTAAAACAAATAAAAAATGATTAATTAAAACGAACGAAAAATGCTATATAAAAAAGACTGAATTAATTATATTAATAAATTATGAAAAGATTGATTTAGAAAGATTAAATTTTAAAAGATTTAGTTCAAAATTGAAATTTGGCGGCAAAATAAATGACGTTTTAAAAAAAATTTAAAATTAAAAATCAAAAAAAATTTAAAATTGTTGTAAAAAAGATTTTTTTAATATTATAACAAATGTGGATTTTTTTATATATTGTTTTTTAATAAATCTTAAAATTGTTTGTTTTATTGATTTTATTTGTTTTGATGAAATTCAATGAAAATCTAAATATAAAAATCAATTTTAATATAATTTAAAATATTCTGAATTATTTCACATATTTTACAATTTTTTTGCATAGTTAGTTTCTAATTTAAACAAAAATGAGTTTTGTAAAAAGATTTTATAATTTTTTAAAAAATATGCAATGAACGTTAGATTCTTTGTGAAAATTTTTCAAATCAGATTTGTTTTATAAAAAATTAAAAGAATGTTATCGAAATTGTTAATTTGATTTTATATAATTTTTTTTTAATTTTAATCACAATTAACTTTTGTTTTTTTTATTTTGTTTGTTGCATTGTCTGTGAAAACGATTTTTTGAAAAATTGATTAATAATGATAATGATTGAAATGATTATTCAAAACTAATGAATATAATAAAATGCAAAAAGATTTGTTAATTGAAAATTGATAAAATTATTTGAAAAATTAAAATAAAATAATATAAAATAATGATTTGCGACAATAAAATAAATGTGTGAATTAATTTTTATAAAAATGACAATAAAAAAATTTGTTTGTGAAATATAAATTCGATAATAAAAAAGAATATATTCTTAATTGATTTTTCAATAATATATATATTCGCGTTGGATATAAACAGTTAAATTATGATGTTATTTTTTGTTTAAATATTTCGGATTTTTGAAATAATAAAATGATAGAAATATGTTATGTTTTTTGTTTGATGATTTAAAATACATTTGTTTTAATTTTTGCGAAATAAAATATGGTGTTAAGTTTATTTTGATTAAAAATATAAAATGTTGGATTGCAATATATTAATAAAAATTAAAAATATTTGATTTATTTATTTACTTGTTGAAATGAAAATGCAATTATAAAATATTTTATTTGAAACAAAAAAAAATTTTATTTTTATTTTTTTATAATAATTTAATTGGCGATAAAATGATACAATATTTTAATATGAAAAATGAAATTTTGTTACAATTACTATTTATTATTGTTTTCATTGATTTAATTGATTTAAAATTGAATTAAAAATAAACATTGCGATAAAAATATAATTTAATATGATAATTAATTGTAACGATTTTAAATTTGAAAATAAAAATAAATTTTATTGATTTTTTTTGATTCAAGATTTATTGCAAAGAATGTTAAAAATTAAAAAATCATTTTTGTTAAATTTTTATAATTGGTTTTTTTGCAGAATTTGTTTGTTTTTTATATTTAAAATTATTTAAACACAAAAAAAGTCTTGATCTTTTTGTTTGCGTTTAATTTAATTTTTTTGATATTTTTGTTATTTGAAATTTTTATTATTTATAATGATATATAAATTTTGACAATTTATACATTAATCATATTTTTATATATATGTAATATTACAATTAATATAAAAATATGTTTTAACGCAATATAAATAACAAATGAAAGCAAAACAAAAATATTAAATGTATTCAAATTGATAGCATTGCAAGCATTATATAAAATAATAAAGTAAATTATATAGTTTTATATTAAAAAAATAAAATTATAAATATAAATAATTTTTTAACATTATATTCACATTTTTTAAATCAACAAAAACAACAAACAAAAATAACATTTTTTTATTAATTAACATTAACAATTTATTGTATCATTTAATATATAAAATCCACATTTTTCATTGCAATTATTTTTTGTTAATATTTAAAATTATTTTAGCAGAATTCTTTTTATTTTTATTTTTATTTTTTCAATTGAATATCAATCTGTCAAAATGTTATAAACAAAGATTTTATATTATAATTAAACAATCTATACATTTTTTTAACAATAACAATTAAATCTTTTCATTATAAAACAATTGTTTTCGATTTATATACATTAATAAATAAAGATTGAGTTTTTTAAAAATAAAATTGTTTTTGGATCATATTAATTAAAATTTTATTTTTTTAATTGATTATATAATTAAAAAAAATCATTCACATTTCAATTAAAAATCGATACATTATTCAAAATATTTTTAATCTATTTTTTAATTTTATGAATTTCGAAAATCACAAATAATAAAATTAAATCAACATCAAAAAATCTAATATGTTACAAATCAATCATACGATCAAATATTATAATAAATATAATTTAAACATTTTTTAAAAAAAAAATTTGCAATATCAAATTCGCATCATCTTATAATCAACTTTTATACAATTAATTAATTATACATATATTTACGATAATCGCGAGATTCACGATAAATTTAATTAATAATTTAAATTAAAAATGATTTTTCACATATCACATTATTATTTAACAATAGATGTGAAATTAAAAAATGATATGTAATTTAATGTGAATTATAAATAAAAAATTATAATATAAAAAAATTGTAACATATTTCAAGATCAATAATTAAAAACTATTTAAATAATATTTTTCAAAATATTGAATCTTATACAAAGATTATAAAAAAAATCTTATATAATTATAAAATTTTTTCATTATATAATGTTTTGCAATATTTGATTATAATAATATAAAAATATTTGAAATTTACAATACAATTATATTATTTGTTTAATATTTTGTAAATATGTTTTGATCATTATTTCACAAATAATATTAATAATTATTTATTATATTAATTAACGAATCCATACATCAATATAATGAATTGATATATTGTATAATGTTTCAAAAATATATTTTAATGCATTTTTGCAAGAAAGAAAATCAATTTTTAGAGTCGACAGGATCTTCAATTGTATAAAAATAATTGTGAAAGACTAAAAAAAAAGATTTAAAATAAATAATTGCCATTAATATAATTATAAAAAATAATTATAATATTGCGCGATTATTTATTTCAAAAATAAAAATATATATATATTTATTTTACGCAACAAGATGAACGAAGGAAAAAAAGATAAAAAAAAAACGTATTTGTTTTACGCAATAAAATAAACAAACAAAAAAAATGAAAAAAAAATATATGTTTGTTTTATATAGTGAAACAAATGAACAAAAAAAAGATAAAAAAAAAGAATATATTTATTTTGTGTAACAAAACGAGCGAACAAAAAAGAAATGAAAAAAAAGAATATATTCATTTTATATAATAGAATGAGTGCGCAAAAAAAAGATAAAAAATATATATATTCGTTCTATATAATAAGACAAGCAAATAAAAGAAAAATAAAAAAAAGAATATATTCATTCTTTGCAACGAAGCGAATGAACAAAAAAAGATAAAAAAAAGAATATATTTATTTTGCATAGCGAGATAAACGAGCAAGAAAGAGATGAAAGAAAAAGAATATATTCATTTTGCACAGCAAGGCGAGCGAGCGAGAAGGAGATATATTTTTATAATTAATGTCATGTTTCCTTTTTAAATTAAATTTAAAAAATAAGATTTATATTTGTTTACATCAAGATTATATTATATTTGTTATATGTTAATTTAATTGTTGTTTTTTTCAATAATATATAAAATCTTTCAAGATTTTTGAATGTATCAATTATTTCGCATATTGTTTAAAATTGTTACAAACATTTTGTATGTATTTTATATTTTTTTCATTTAATTCAAATCTATTTAATTTAATATTAATACTTTCGAACGCCAGCATAAACAATCTAATCTTATCTAAATAAAAAACAATAATGTTTTTATTAAAAAAATTTGTTACAAAATCAAATATATTATTGATTAATATATCATTCGTATTAAATATAATTAAATTTTTACACGCAATATTTTGTTCTTTGACGCGATTATTTTGTTGAAAAAAAATAGATTCGTGTTAATGATTTGAATGTTTTTGATTTTGTCATTAAATATAAAACATTGTTATAATCGTATTGTTGTTTTATTTATTGTTGAATCTATTTATTATTATTATTTTTATCTTTTTTCATTTTTTTTATTTATTATATCTTTATTTCATTGTCTTTATCGATATATTATTTTATTAATATATTTAGCTTACGAAAACGTTGCGCTTAAAGCTTTATCATCTTGTTGCAGTCGCTTATCGACATCATTGTTATGTTGCCATTTGATGGGGTGTGGGTTGCGGAAATGGTCTCTACGGATAGCCCTAGGGTTTCTGCGGTTGTGGTATGTATGCTTTACCCTAGTTTCCGGCCACTTTAGAGTGGTCGGACTTAGTCGATTCTACCACTCAGCAACCATCACCATACTAATGAATACCGACCGTCATATCGACGTTTTTCATCGCATTTTCATCCACTGCAGCAATTTTAATTTATTTTCGCAACTTATAATTCAATAACTACAAGCAACAAGTCTCGAAAATAAAATTTAATTTTGTATATTTATAAAAATGCAATTAAAAAATAAATTAATTAATCTTTTTTTATATCACTTTAATTATTTACTAAATAATCTTGTTTAATTAATTAATTGTTATAATTATAATATCGAATAGATTTGATCGCGAAAATAGAAAAATAAAGATTATATAAATTAATTTATTAATATTCATAATAATTTAATTATAATATGATTTTAAAATTTTAAAAATTAATTAAATATTAAAAATAATCATTATTTGTAAGGAACATAAACCATTGAACGTAGGTATGTATTAGCAAAGACTAAGCTGCATGGGATGCAGCAGCTGGGTGTGGGCAGAAGCCCCTATTTATGATACTGCCTACTACCAACATGACTGCCAGGAATCTCCCGATTCCTGGCGGGAAGTTCCATACGGAGGGATCCTACCGGCAAGTTCCTGGGAACAAGCCGGAAGGTTCCTGACACTACCCCCCCTAAACGGAGGCGTGAGGTCCCTCGAGCGCAAACACAAGCAAATAACAATAAAAAAACGCCCAAAACAGAACCAGAAAACTAGCCAGTTGAGGAGGCCGTCGAGGCAGGAGGCTCAAGGAAATATGGCGGCGGCGGCGGCTTATCAGGATGACGAGCGTGATAATCCAAAATAAGGTCGACAGAGTGTTTAAAATCATGCCACGGTTGCCACGGCGGGTTCGAGTTCCAGTCCTCCCAGTTACCTTCAAACAAAGCTTTATACTGCGTACCCTGCCGTGTCTCCCGGCAATTAACAACTTCACGAACGACCCACTCTGGGTGCTCCTCATTGGTGTCCGTGTCCATGATCATAACGGGTTCCTGAGGATCCTCATACTGACCTGGGTAAGCCGCGTCGGCCGAAGGGGCAAGGCGTAGTAAAGAGGGATGGAACACGGGTGTGATCCCGGCTGACAACATATAGTCGGGTAGAGCCAGTTCATATGCCTTGTTGTCAATATTCCGAATAATCGGCCACGGACCGAGCGCTTTTGGTGCGAGAGACTGGCTTTCACGCTGTAAACGAAAGCTGCGAGCATTCACATAGACGCGGTCACCTAGTCGGTAGGCTGGATGGGGCTGGCGGTGGACATCGGCATGCCGGGCGTAGGATTCCTGAGCCCAAATAATCTCATTGCGAAGAAATTCTCGAATATCCTCAGTGCGACGAACCAGTTTATCAGCTGTCTCCATCTCGGGATGCGTGGCACGTGGCAGGGACCCAGGCAGCTCGGCCCCGGTACGGGGGTGGAAGCCATTATTTGCAAAGAAAGAGGTCATGCCAGTTGTCTCAGAGACGTGATCATTAGCCGCGAGCTGCGCATCCGGAAGAAAATCGACCCAGTCGTCCTGTGCGAAGTTGATATAGGCGCGGAGGTAGTTCTTAAGGCCCTTCACAGCCGCTTCAGACTGGCCATCGGTCTCGGGATGATATGCAGTCGACATCTTGCCCTTAACCCCATACTGCGCGCAATAGCGCTTCCAAAAATGGCTCGTAAAGGCGCTGCCGCGGTCAGAAACAATCGAACGCGGGAGGCCGTGTTCAGAGAAGACGCGCCGATGCATAACCTCTACAAGCTCATCTACCTTCTTTGTGGCTAACGGTTCAAAGATCTTAGCTTTAGTCAACCGGTCAACCACGACAAGAACATTGTGAAATTCCTGTCCGCGGCGACTGCAAGGCGGTAGATCCTCAGCTAAGTCCATAGAGAGGTCAAGCCATTTGCGCTGTGGTACTGGAAGGGGACGAAGCAGCCCCTGTGCTTGCACTGTGCGGGCCTTCGCGCGTTTGCATGTGGCGCAGAAGTCGGTATACTGATAAACATCTTTTTTCAAGCGAGGCTAGTAGTAATAGCGAATAGCCGCTCGATACATGCCTTTGGGTCCTGGATGGCCTGATAACCGGTCACGGTGCAGAGTCTGGAGAATCCGATGACGAAGTGATTGATGATCAGGAATATATAATCGCTCGCCGATCCACACACGATGATCTCGGACAGTAAGATCGGCCATAGAGAGTCGAATCCCTTGTTCAAGCACAGCCGGAGGAAGCTTTCGCTTGCCCTCATCCTTAGCTCTCATAATTGCCTGTACGATTTCATCATTCTCGTAGGCTTCCTCGATAAGGGTCTCCAGGGGCGCCTCATCAGGCTGCTCAGAAGAAGCTGTGGAGGGCTGCAAGGCGGACGGTTCGGCGGAATCTCCAGCTAGCTGATCATCGGGCTGGTTGTTCAACTGGTCAGACGTTTCTAGGGGGAGCTCAAAATCCTCGGGGGTGGAAAGAATCTCCGGGGGATCGCTAAGAGCCGTTGATGCGGCGCTATCGGGGTCGTTGACCGGGATAGAGGCGTTGCGCGCGCTACGGGTGACCGCGAGGAGGTCCTTTTGAACTGCTTCGTCAAGATATTGAGGCGAGAGCAGGGTTTGAAAGCGTTCCATTTCGCGGGCATCATCCGCCCCCTGCGGTAGATCCTGAGAACGCCGTGTCAAAAGATCGGGTTTCTCTCCTTGCTTTCCGGGCCGATACATGATCTTAAAGTTAAATTCAGAGAAGAATTCGGCCCATCGAGCCTGTCTGCGATTCAACTGCTTTGTAATCATAAAATGCTGCAGATTCTGATGATCCGTGTAGACCTTAACAGGATTTTCAGAAGATGCACTGGCCAGCTCCGGTCTCCAAGTTTCAAAGAATCGAATGATTGCAAGAAGTTCCTTATCATAGATCATATAATTGGTCTCCGCAGGAGACAACTTCTTTGAGAAAAAGGCCACAGGACGTAACACGCCATTATGCATCTGCGACATTACTCCAGCAATGACATAGTCGGAAGAATCAGTTTCGACCCATGTCTCGAGGTTGGGATCAAAATGTGCGAGTACAGGGGCTATCTGAAAGGCTTTCTTCAAGTCCTCAAACGCCTTGTCGCATTCCAGTGTCCAGACAAACGGCGAGTAACGAACGCGGCGCGCCCCTGACTTGGTCTCATAGGTCTCACTGCCCTTAGTAAGGTCAGTAAGAGGCCTTGTACGGTGCGAAAAAGCTCGAATAAAGCGGCGGTAAAAGCCTGCAAAGTTGACGAAGGAGAGAACATCTTTGATCGATGAAGGAGTCTGCCATTCGCGAATAGCAGCTACCTTAACAGGATCCATGCGAATGCCTTCTGTAGTTACAACAAGGCCTAAATACTTGACTTCCTGAGTATCAAAGTCGCATTTGTCAATGTCAATTTGTAAATCACGATCCCGTAAGCGGCATAAAACCTTGAGAACGTGCTCTGTATGCTCCTCTTCGCTGTCACTGAAGATTAGGACATCATCCAGATAAGCCGTGCAAAATATATCGAGATAGTCAAGCAGCGAATTATTGATATAACTCTGGAATGAAGCCGGGGCGTTGCAGAGACCGAACGACATCACTAGGTATTCAAACTGACCATATCGGATATTGAATGCAGTCAGCCATTCTTGGCCCTCCTTAATGCGTAAACGATTAAACGCGTGAATCACGTCAACCTTACTAAAGATCTTGGCTTTTCGAAGACGGTTCAAGGTCTCGTTGATCAGTGGGATAGGATAGCGACTCTTGACTGTAAGCTCGTTCAGGGCCCTATAGTCAACACAGACGCGCAGTCCACCGTTTGGCTTGCGCACAATAAGAATGGGTGCTGCGGTTTGTGAGAAGCTTGGACGAATAAAGCCTTTGCTAAGCTGTTCCTGAATATATTTCCAAACAACGTCTAGTTCTTGTTCAGTCATCGGGCGGTAGTTCTTTGCAAACGAAGGAATAGCGTCCTTAATCAACTGGATGTCATGATCCTCCGGTCGATGCGGGGGCAGGATATCAGCCTCTTGCTTCATAAAAACGTCAATCACAGAGTGATATTTCTCAGGAACCTTCTTCTTTAACTGATCTAGCGTGTAGTCCTCTTTATTCGCTAGGAATTTGTCAAAGTCCTCTGGGCGTATCGCATTCGTGATAAACGCGCAAAAGTGCTTGCGGCCATCTCTAGGCATCACCAGATAGCCATGATTATCCCGGTGGCTCACGAGAAAGATAAAGCGTCTAGCAGATACGAGCGAGATGCTAGAGTCGGAATCCGCCGTCAACTGAGGGGTAGACTTGCTCATCAAAGCCTTGAAGCCGCGGGCATGAGCGGTGCAAGAGATGCCTCGGGGCAGGCAGCCTTCCGCAAAGCAGTGAAGCGAATTGAAGGTCAGCGTGCGGTTCTTGAAGTCGATCTGGGGATTGTGCATGGATAACCAACGGTCACCCAGTACAATCTGATAGCGTGCCAAGGGGGCAATATAGGTTGCCAGTTGCTCTGTGTGGCCGTCGATCGTGCAGTCGAATAGGGCCATCTGGGTCACGGTAAAATAGAGGGAGCCGTCCGCGAGATGGAGCGGAATCGGTGTCGTTAGGTCTATAGTGGGTAAATTGAGGGTGCGTACGAGAGAAGGGTCAATAGCTTCAACTTCACTTCCATTGTCTATTAAAATTGGGGTCGTTTCGGATCGCTTCTGGAGCTGGGCCGACACAACTAGATGCCGGCCGCGACTGAGCTGGCCCTCCAAACCTAATGCTAGCGAAGATAAGAAACGGTGACTTTCCTCTGGATCGGGTCCCTGGTCACGACTTTGATCAGGAACTACTCTTTTCCCGATTCAGAAGCCTGATCTTGATCACCAAAACCTGTTGCAGTAGCAATCTCGTTCACAAAGCGATGGGTGTTGAAAAATGGGCAACAGGAGTCAGTCGCACGATGATTTGAGCCACGACAACTCCAGCAGCGGCCAGTTCGGCTTAAAACATCTTTGTCTTCAACAGTGAGCTTCTTAAAGCTGCGCTGCGGCTCGAACCACTCTCCAACCCAGCCATCTGGCTTAGTATTCGAGGGAGGAAAGCGAGAACGGCGATTAGTTCCCACAGGGAAATCCGAGGCCGAGCCAGAGGCGGCAGCGCCTTTCGAAGGTGCCGTGGTGCCAGACTGGGGCCTAGACGAGGTGCCAGTATTACTCGAGTTACCAGACTTGTTGCCAGAGGTAGACGAGGCGTTGTTACGAGCTCTACCAAAGATAAAGTCGACTTCCTTGTTGCCGCGCTCTTTGCGTCGAGCCATTTCTAGGACTTCAGTTACGGAGTGGAAGGTCTCGTGGCTGAAGGCCTTGCTAATATACGGCAAGAGGATGTACTGAAGCTTGATCACACGATCTTCCTCGGGGGTTTCGGCATGGATCCAAAGAAGCAGAAGGCGCTGATAATAGGCAGTCACCGACTCATTCTTATCTTGCTTAGCAACTGTCAACTCCCTCTTGGCCTCTCCCTTCAGGAAGTGGATGCCCAAATACATCTCAAGTTCCTTCATGAAGGCCGGGTAGGTCACGTTTTTCGTGTATGTGACGTACTGGCTCATAGCCTTGAAGACGTCCTTGGACATATATTTCAAGGTGTATAGGATCTTGGAAGAATCGTCCGGATAGAAAGCGCTGTCAATGCGAAGCTTTTCATCCACTGCGAAGCGCCATACCGGATAGAGGTCAGCATCGTTCTCGTCGTTACCTAGGAAGAAGGTCGGCTTCTCTCCACGAGGGCGGCCAATGTCGGTAGCTGCAGTTTCAGCAATGCGCTGGCGTTCAGAATGCTGAGGTTCAGAGCGCCGGGACTGGCTGCTAAAACGCAAGTTGTCGTGCAGATTGCCAAACAGGTTGTCTTCCACACTTTGAATAGGCTCTTCGGCTCTGTAGCTATCTTCATCCTCAATGGAGACCCGCAGGCCCCGGGGCTGAGAGGTCTCAGGCTGTTCGGGGGCTCTGGGTTGCTTGGGGAGCTCAGGTTGCTCGGTGGCAGCCCTCAAGTGGGCGACCTCCTCTTGCAGGTGAAGAACCGACTGGCCGGCTTCCGCGAAGTTCTTCTTATAGCGCTCGGCGCGGGCACCCTGCATGTGAGCTAGTGCTTCGGCCTTGCCTTTCTCCGCTTCATGGGCCCTTGCCTGTTCTTCAAGGAGCTTAATCTGCATTTTCAACATGTCGACTTCCATACTGTTGGAGGGTGTTTCTGTGGGATGGCCAAAGATAGAGGCCTCAGAAGGGCGTCCAAAGAGAGCACGGGGGGCTCCAAAGCTGCTACTTCCACCGACATCTCTGCGACCCAATGTAGGGAATTCGAAAGACTTTCTCTTGCTCATATCAACATTGCCAAGGTCGAAACGGGTACTCGAAATTGGGGCGGTCGCGATAGGGGTCGCTTCCGGTTCTGGCTGGGTGCTGGCGAGGATAGCTTTTGCAACGGCTTTTGCTTTTGCTGGCTTCTTTACAGCCGTGCTAGGAGCCGCAGGTTCAGCGGGCTCGCCGCGGCTCCTAAGGGAGTGCTGCGAGGCCACGCTGCTGGCTCTGCTCGAGGCTCTGCTGGTAGGGCGATCCATCCTAAGTTCTAACGGGGTCCTGGTGGGGTTCTGATAAGGTTCTAGAAGGATTCTGGAAGGCCTTGGCGATGCCAAGACGGTGCAAGCGGGTAATCAAGTAAAGGATCAAACAAGGAATCAAACGAGGTTCAAACTGGTCAAGTGACGATGCAGCTTATTAGTGTAAGGAACATAAACCATTGAACGTAGGTATGTATTAGCAAAGACTAAGCTGCATGGGATGCAGCAGCTGGGTGTGGGCAGAAGCCCCTATTTATGATACTGCCTACTACCAACATGACTGCCAGGAATCTCCCGATTCCTGGCGGGAAGTTCCATACGGAGGGATCCTACCGGCAAGTTCCTGGGAACAAGCCGGAAGGTTCCTGACATTATTAATTAATAATCTAAAATTTTTATAAAAGTAATATCAACATTAATATTAATTAATTGTTTGAATCTTAAAAATAAAAATTAACAATAAAATTTATATATATTAATTGAACTATTTTAAACTCATTTTTTAAAAATATGTGCAAGATGAATAATAAAATTTTGTAATATAAAAATTGTAAAAAAAATATTTTTTAACAATTTTCTAAATTTATTAATCATTTTGCGATTGCACATCAATTAAGAATAAATGTATTTTAATTATTATTAATTATGAAAATTAAAATTGTTTACAATCATATAATATTTAACTATAAAATTAATCAATTTAATTATTTGAAAGATTTATTATAATCTATAAATATTCTCGTTTTTTAATTTCGAATAATTGTAAATATTATATATAAAAAAATAATTTAATACAAATATATATATTAATATAATATAAAATAATTATTAATTGAAAGTCCTGCAAACAAAAAAGTAGATTTTAAATATTTTGAAAAATTTTATAAACAAAAATATAAAATTATATTAAATCTTTATTTTAAAAAAATAATAAATAATTATAAACTAGAAAATATACTTTTTATTAATATATAACTTTTGAAATATAATTATATTATAAATTTTTACATACAAATTGCAAAATATTATTATTATAATTTAATCTAGATCTTTTGTTATATTATGTTAAAATATCTATAAAATCTTATTTTGATTTAATTGATTCTCGAGACTTTGCAAATAATTAATTTTTAATTTAAGTTTTAGATAATAACAGTCTTTATAAAAGTTTTAATAAATAAATTAATAATTTTCATTTATACGGTCGATTTCTTGTCCCAATTAAAAAAAAACAAAATACTTTTTTATTTCTTTTTATTATAATTGTTTTTTGAAGTTGAAAATTAAGAGTTTATAATATTTATAGAATTTTATAGATTTATATAAAAATTGTTAAATACTAAATTTTTTTGCAGAATAGTTAAATTAATATTTAAAATATTTTATTTTTATTTAATGCTAAATAAATTCTTATATATTATTTTATAATGCTTTTAAAATGCTTGCATTTAAATAAAAAAGATTTTGTTAAATGTTTTATTTTTAATAAAGTAAAATAAAATCTTATTTTTAATATAAATGATTAAATGAAAAATATATTTTAATTAATTGTTTTATAAAGAATCTTCTCGCACGAACATGTATTGTTATTTTTTATTTAAAAATATATTTAGTGAAGATAGTTTAATTTTGTTTTTTTATTTATATTTTTTGTTTAAAATAACTCAGTTAAAAGAAGATTTGTTTAAAGATGTGATACATAAAGTTTAATATAAATGTAATATAAATAATTAAAAATTTAATATATATATTAATCAATTTTTTACTGTTCAATTATATTTTTGTTATTATTATTTTTGTTATATAAAGATCTTTTTAAAGTGTATTAGAAATTTAACAATTGATTTAATGTTTTGTTTAAATCTTAATTAAAATAAAAAAAATACTATATAAGAAAAGCTGGACTAGTTATGTTAATAGATTATAAAAAGATAAATTTTGAGAAAACTAAATTTAGAAGATTTGATTTAAAATCAAAATCGAACAAAGGAATTAATAATGTTATAAAAAAAATTCAGATTAAAAACTAACAAAATTTAAAATTATTATAAAAAAAGCTTTCTTGATTTTATTTTAAATACAAACATTTTTATATATTGTTTTTTAATAGATTATAGAATTGCTTATCTTATTAATTTTGTTTATTTTAATAGAATTTATTAAAAATTTAAATATAAAACTCAATTATAATATAATTTAAAATAATTTTAATTATTTTGCACATTTTATAATCTTTTTATATAATGTATTTTTAAACTAAATAAGAATAAGCTGTACAAAAGAATTTTGCAATTTTATAAAAAATGTATAATAAATATTAAATTTTCTGTAAAAGTTTTCGAATTTAAATTTATTTTGTGAAAAATTAAAAAAGTGTAAAATTGTAAATTTAATTTTAAATTTTTTTTATTTTTAACTATAATTAATTTTTGTTTTTTTTATTTTATTCACTATATTGTTTGCAAAAGTAATTCTTTAAAGAATTAATTAGTGACAATAAAATTGTCTAAAAAGTTAAAATAAAGTAATATAAAATAATAATCTGCGATAATGAGATAAATATATATATTAATTTTTGTAAGAGTAATAATAAAATTTTTTTTTATAAAATATCAGTTCAAATATTAAAATTAATCTTTTTTTAATTAAGCTTGCAATATATATATTCACGTTGTGTGTGAGTAATTAAATTATAATATTATTTTTTTGTTTAAATGTTTTGGATTTTTAGAGCAATAAAATAATAAAAAATGTTATATTTTTTTGTTTAATAATTTAAAGCGCATTTGTTTATTTTTTGTAAAATAAAATATGATATTGAATTTATTTTCAATTAAAAATATAAAATATTATATTATAGTATATTAATAAAGATTAGATATTTTTAATTGCTTTATTTAATTATTAAAATAAAGGTATAATTATAAAAAAATTTAATTTAAATTAAAAAAATTCTTAATCTTATTTTTTTATAATAGCGCAACTAACAATAAAATTATAAATAGATTTTTTAGTTGAAAAAATAAAATTATATTTTATTTAATATTTTCAATTATTTTAATTAATTTAATTGACCTGACATTAAATTCAAAAATAAATATTATAATAAAAATCTAATTGAATATAATAATTAATTGTATTAATTTTTGATTTAAAAATAAAAATAGATTTTATGTTGCAAGCCACTTACCGGCCGCCATCGTATTGCCATTTGGTGGAATACAGAATGGATTGCAGAAGTAATGTCTATAAATAATTTTAGAATTTCAGCAATTATAATATATATGTTTTATTTTAGTTCTCAGTCATTTTAGAGTAATCGGACTGAATCGTTTTTTTTTATTTTAACAATTGTTATTATATTAATAAATATCAACTGTTATATCGACATTTTTATTCATTTCCATTAAAATAATAACATATTTTATTAAAATCAAAATCTTATTCATTTAATTATTCTTTTCTAAAATTTTCAAATAATTTTCTATTATCTTTGCACATTATTTGTTTGTTGTATTATCAATCTTATATTTATTCAACGCAAAAATCTACTATTTTTTATTTTATTATATTAATTATTAATAATTTTTTTCAATCATCATTTTTCATTTTCTAATTAATTTATAATTTATAATCATTATTCTAAATACTTCTTATCATTTTCAATCATTTTTCAATCATTTTTCAAATCATTATGTTAAAAAGCAATCTCAAAAGATTCTCAGTCAATTTAAAGATTTCAATATTAACACAATCAATTATTATATATTATATATATTTTTATTATATTGTTTAATTTATCTAATACTCTCAATCACATCATCAATTCTTTCAATCTCATAACATCAATTTTAATATCTAATTTCAATTATGTTATTTATTTCATAATCATTTATTATTTACTTTACTATCTTATAAATTTAATATTTAATTTTTGTTTTCATTTTTCATTTTTTATTATTTAATATCTTTTAATATAATCTGTAACATTTTTATCGATTCTAAAATCTTAATTTTAATTTAATTTTATTTAATTAATAATTATTCATCTCGCAAAATTTGATTATCAATTAAAAAACTTTTATAAAATTGCAAAATGTTTTTAATTAAATGAATTTAATTTATTTCATTCTTATATTTAAAATTACAATCAATAAAATGCAATAATCTATTTTTTGTTAATTAAGTAATTTATAAATTCAATATTTGACATTTTATGAAAGAATTTATTAGATTTAATAAATATTTAAATATTAACAAATAGTTTATTACAAATAGTTTATCATTTAATATAATTTTCATTTTTTTAATTATAACAAATCTTACATTTTATTCAACTTTATACAATTTTATTTTATTTTAATCAAAAACAATTTGTTAAATTTTTTATTAAATTAATTGTTTTTATTAAATCAATTATTAAATTTTTGATTAAAAGTTTAAAATCAATTATATTATAATTTATAAAAACATTTAACAATTTTATTGAATTTTTTATTACAATTTAATTATTTTATATTAAAAGTCTTATCAACAATCTGTTTTAAACAATTTAACATTTATTTGATAAAATTATTGGCAGATTTTTTAATATAATTAATAATTTTTCTAATATTAATAATTTTTATAAATTTTTCTTATATTTATTATTAACAATTTCTTTATTTATTTCAAAAAATCATTTAAATTTTAATCATTATACAATTTATAAAAAATCTTAATATTAAAATAGAATTCAATAATCTTCACAAAAAAAGAATATTTTCAAAAAAATTTATTTTTTTCAAATTTTTCACAACAATTTTTATAATATAGCTTTCAATTTTATTAAAAATAAATTAATTCAAAATCTTGTTTATCAATAATATTATAATTCTAACAAAATAAATATTATTAAATTAAATAAATTTATTATTAATTTGATCAATAATAATCTTAACAAAATATAAATTATTGTAAAACAACTTTTTCAAGATCAAAAAATATTGCAAAAAATCCAAAAAATATACAAAAAATATAAAGAATTATAAAATGTAATTTATATAACATTTATGTTCAATTTCGTTAAATAAAAACAAAACAAAATTAATTATTCTTATTAAAGTTTTTCGATTTGTTAAAAAATCTTGATTTTCAAGATTTTCAAAATTTAATAACAATAAATATTAATTATAAAATTCTTCAAAACAACAAAATTAGAACTTTTCGATCAAATATTGAAAATAAAGAATTCTAATTTCATAATATTATTTATTGAAATATATTAAGTTTCATTAATTGATTAATCAACATTGTTAATTATAAAAATATTAAATTTATTTATACAATAGCATTATAATTTGATTTATTTTATTAATTAAAAATTAAAAATGGCTATTGCGTAATCTTTTATTTAAATATAAACAAAAATGATTTATTATATTAAAAAATATTTTAAAATCAATTTTTAATTCATTTTAAAATAATTCAAAAATCTTCACTTTACATATATTAATATAAGCAATTTTTCCAAATTTATGAGAAAAATCATTCAATTATATTAAAATATTTGTATCCAAAATAAATGTTAATATATAAATTATATATAGAATAATTTAAACGCATATTTTGATTTCAAAATTAATAATTATTTATTTTAAATTTTTCAAACATTAAAAAGTTTTAAAAAAAATCTTTATAACAATCATTACAAATATCGTGAAAAGTAATTCAACGAAAAATTGTATAAATTTTATAATAATTGTTAATTTTTCAATAATCTTTTTTAATTTGATAATAATTTTTTTAATTTTATATTAATCTTTTAATAAATTTTTATTATTTTTCAAAAATATTATCAAAAATTTAATAATAAAGTTAATATTTTATATAAACAGAATTTGTCACAATATCAATTTAATAATCAATTGTATAATTGCTAGCAATTTTATAGATAAAATAATTATAAATCTTTATTTATACAAATTTTGTTATTTTTGTTACAAAATTAACAAAATCAAAACAATATAAATAATCTTAAATTTTATAATAAATTTCATTATCAAAATAATTTCAAATGTTCTTAAAATGATAATTATAAAAATGATAATAATAATAATAATAATAATAATAATAATAATAATAACTTCAAATTTTATAATTATGTTTATAAGATTAATATCAGTATTGATATAAATAACATTAATATTTAAATTATATTAAATTAATTTAAGATTTTTTATAATCTTTTAAATATTATTTAATTTTATCAATTTATTTTACATAAATTTATCAATAATTATTTATCAAATCTTTATAAAAATAATTATATATTTTATTATAACATTATAATTGTCAAAATAAAAAATAATTATAATTTTGATAATAATTATTATAGTAATTATAATATTGTTTATATAATACAAATAATTAATTTTATAAATTAATTTAAAAATCTTTTTTGGTTTTAAATTTGAATTTATTAAAATTATATTTCTTTATTATTATTATTATAAATTTTTTATTCCATAATATCTTATATAATCATATTAATAAATGTCAATATCAATATAATAATGTTTATATTATTATTGTTAATTTAATATTAAATAAAATATAAATTTATAAATTTAATATTATTTTTATCTTGAATATTAATCAATATATTGCAAATATACATATTTAAAAATATATTATAGTTTGTGTTATATTTAAATGATTTAAGTCAAATTTAAATTTTAAAAAAATCTATTTTGATATTAATTGCTTATTTATTATTATAAATAAAGGTTTTGTTAAATAAGTATTAATTATTTTTATACAAAATATTAAATCTTTTATTACAATTTACAATATTAAAAAATTTATTTATAAATTAATTAAAACACCGATTTTTGGTCTTTATTTTTTTAATTTTTATAAAAACAAAATAAATAGTTTTAATAAATTCTTTATTATTATTTATATTATGTTTAAATTTCGTTCAAATATATTTGTTAATATTGATGTTATTATTCAAATAAAAGAAGTTTTGATTTTATTAATCATATTATTATTATATAAATTTGTCAAAATTTCATTTTTTTAATTATAATAAATATTAAACACAAAAAAATCTATAAAATTTTTATTTACATTATTAAACGCATAATTATATTAATGAGATCTATAGATAAGATTCTAATATATATTAAAAAAATATTATTTTTTAATAAGAATTATTTATTTGAATTTATTAATACAATGATATTTATCTATATTTATTTTTATTTAATTAATAAAAATCTTTTATTTATAAAGATTTGAAATAATTTTATTAATTTTATTAATTTTATTAATTTTATTAATTTTATTAATTTTATTAATTTTATTAATTTTATTAATTTTATTAATTTTATTAATTTTATTAATTCTATTAATTTTATTATTATATAATATTATATTCACATCAATATGATTTTTGATATTAATTTTCATGCAGTCGATGAAAGAGTCGATAAAACGATCGATATTCATTAGTAAATTGATGATTGTTTGTTGGATGCCTCGCTTGTATGGCCTTGCACCTTTCCTAATGTAATTTAGCGCTGCATGTCAGCTGACCCACAGTGGATATAGCCTCGCTGCAGACTGCGAGAGCTTCATACAATTCAAGCATTCCACACCTGCAGTTCCGTGATTGTTGAAATGATAAAAATCGATTAAATCTGATCATTCTAAATTGACTAAAAATTAGGATAAAACATACATATCACAACCGCAGAAATTTTAGAATTATTTATAGAAATCATTTCTGCAATCTACTCTGTATTTTATTAAATGACAATATGATGACGATCGATAAATGATGTTATAACAAGATAATAGAATTTCAAATGTGACATTTTTGTGAATTAAATATATTAATAAAAAGATATATTGATAAAAATAATGACATAAAAATGCAATAGATAAAATAATAAAATAAAAAAATGAAAATGATAATTGAATTTAATAGTAAATAAAATAACAATATAATTATAATAATATTTTATATTTAATAATAGAATTAGAAATGTTCAAATCATTAATATAAACTTATTCTTTTTTTTAATAAAATAGTCGTGCCAGAGAACAAAATATTGCATGTAAAAAATTTAATTATATTTAACGCAAATGACGCGTTGATTAATGATATATTTGATTTTGTAATATTTTTTATAACAAAAATATTATTATTTTTATTGTTTTTTATTTAAACAAAATTCAATTGTTTATGTTGATGTTCAAAGAAATTAATGTTGAATTATATAAAGTTGAATTAATAATAAAAAATATAAAATGAATATAAAATGTTTGAAACAACTTTAAATAATATATAAAATAATTGATATATTTGAAAATGTTGAAAAATTTTATATATTATTGAAAAGGATAGCGATTCAATTGATGTATAATAAATATAATATAATTTTGATATAAATAAATATAGATTTTGTTTTTTGGATTTAATTTAAAAAATAAAATATAACATTAATTATGAAAATGTGTTATGTATATTTTAACAAAATAAAAATTTTTTTGACATTATGTTTTTATGAGAAGTCGGGATATATGAAAAATTGCAGAAGATTTTAAAATTTTTATAAATTTAAATTGAATATGATATGATAAACTGAGATGTTCGTAATAACATTAAAAGTTTTTTTTATGATATTTATAATGAACAATATAGATAAAAATCATTATTTATTTATATTGAAATTGATTATTAAATGATATTGTAATATAATTTTAATAATATAACTCAATTATCTTGTTTGATTATTAGTCTAAAAATGATAAATGATAAAATAGAATTATGTAATATTTATGTGAAAAAATATGTTATTTTAAAAGTAAAAAATAAAAAATGAATTTTGATTCATAATGAATTATTTAAAAAGTCTTTAATTGTGAACATGTAAATAGTTGATAGTAATAATGTTTTAATGTTCAATATTTTAATTGAACTATTTTAGGATTATATTGATTTGTTTGATAAATTTGTTTATGAATATAAAATATTTATTATAATTGTTATTATTAAATAAGTTCATAATGAAATTTACAATAATAATATGAAATGATTTAAAAATAATATTGATTAATTATAAATTATTATCAATAAATGAATTTGAGATTTGTTGATAAAACATATAAAATATTAATTAATATATTTTTTTAACAATGTATAATTTTTATAGATATAAAGATTTTTTAAAATAATTAAATATTTATCAATATTTTGATGATTATTATTGTTATATATTAATTGAAAAAAATTTATTAACGATCGATTAAAAAATATAGAATTGATGTTTTTGACAATTTTATTGTGAATGATATAATGTTTGATTATAAAAATTATATTATTATTTAAAATATAAAATAGATTTTTTATGTTGATCGGTTAATTGTGAATTATAATAAAGATTTTTGTGATTTGAAAATCATTAAAATATGTAATTTGAATGTAATTTTTGAATTTGTTTGACAATTTCATTGAAAAGATAAATGTAAAAATGATATTAAGATTTTTAATATTTTTAGAAGAAACAAATGTAAAGATGATATTGAAATTTTCAACTTTTTTTAGAAATGTTATTAGAATTTTTAAAGGCGTTAGTCGAATTTTTAAAAATATTGATGATGTCGATGTTGATTGTATTAAAATTAATTTAAGATTTATTTTTTACAAAATTATTAAAATATTGATGCATAAAAAGTCTCGAGAAAACATTTACAGTAATATTTTTTTTGTTTGATTGATGATAAATAAAAATTGGAATTGTTATATATAATAATATTTTGATAAAATACAAATTGATTTGTTTTGATGAGATTATGTGCATATTAATTTGATTTATTATATTAATGATAAAAAAGTAATTTATATCAATAATAAGTATTAAATGATTTGATTTGATCAAATAATGTATTTTATGTAAAGTTTAAATAGAATAAAATATTTTTAATTTAATAAATTAATAATTTCGTTTTGCCGCAATGAGGATGTGATTAAAAAACAATAGGAATTTAATAAAATGTTTCAAAGATTGATTGATTGATTGATTCATTCCATTAGACTCCATTTCGGCACCCGTACAGGGGATCGAAGGGCCTCGCTGCCCAGAGCAAATATATTTTTCCTCTTTCACCTCCTTCTCGCTCGTTCGCCTTACTGTGCAGAATGAATATATTCTTTTTTTTTATTTTTGAGACGAGCGGCCGCGTAACGTTGCAACGATCCTTTATAGCCGCATCGGCTGCAACTGCCTACTTTCTTCTTTTTTATCTCTCAAGATCGCCCCTACACGATTGAGGCTCCCGTTGATCCCAAAAATTGATTTTTTTTTTCCTATTTTCCTTCCATATCCGCGCCCTTTCTCCTCTTTATTTTTGTAAGAAATGCACTAAAACGCACCTTCGAGATACTATACAACACGTTGATTTATTATATTGACGCGTGGATCTGTTAATTGACGCGATAAATAGCTATTAACATCACTCGCGGAATAACGATCAAGACATGTTGACAATGCCAAATAAACAATAAAATCATATTATAGATTTCAAACATCTCTGTACAATTTTAATTGAATATTACAAAACATCATATAATTAAAAGATTTTACAATTGTATAAAATCTTTTTTGCAATTTTAATTATTGATTTTAAAATATATTATAATCTATATTGAATCACATGCAATTTTTTATTATATTGATTTTTTAATTTTCTATATATTGTTAAACAATAATATAACATGCAAAAGATTATTTTCAACTTGAATTATTAATTAAATATATTACAAATTTTATAATTATTATAAATAATTTGATCAATTGAATGATCACATAAAAATTAATCATGAAACAATATAAATTTAATATTGCAAAATTTTTTTAAAAAACATTTAAATTACATTTATCATAATATTTAATTATATAATTAATTTGCAATATATCAGATCTTTTTTTAATATTAATTTGATTTTGTTGTTTACGATTTTCAAAATTCGCAAAATTAAAAAATAAATTAAAAACATTTTGAACAATGCATCAATTTTTAATTAAGATATAAACAATTCTTTTTCAATTATACAATTAATTGAGAAAAATAAAATTTCAATTAATATAATTAAAAAAAGATTTTAAAAATCATTTATTATATTGTAGATTTGAACGCAATTTAAAGATTTTATTAAAAAAACATTTAAAATATTCTAAATTGAATAAATTATTTAATTGCAATAATTAGAATACAAACAATTGAATTTTTGTTTCTAAAAAATCTTAATCTTTATTTATTAATGCATATAAATTAAAAACAATTATTTTATAATAAAAAGATTTGATTGTCATTATTGAAAAAAAATGTGTAAATTGTTTAATTATAATATAAAATTTTTATTTATAATATTTTAATAAATTAATATTTAATTAAAAAAATAAAGGTCAAAACAAAAAAGAATTTTGTTAAGATGATTTTAAATATTAATAAAAAATAATTGTAATTGAAAACACGCATTTTATATATTAAATAATGTAATAAATCATTAATGTTAATTGATAGAAAAATATTATTTTTATTTGTTATTTTTGTTAATTCAAAAAATATAAAGGCGATATTAAAAAATCATTTATATTTATATTTTTGTTTTTTTGATGTAAAATTATATGATTTGATTTGTTAATTTATACAATATTGGTAATATTATCAATTTAAATATATTTAATATTTTTGTTTCATTTTCATTTACTGTTTATATTGCATCAAAACATATTTTTTTATTAATTATAAAATTAAATATATACAAAAATGTTATCAACGCATAAATTGTCAAAATTTATATATTATTATAAATAACAAATGTTTCGAACGGCAAAAATATTGAAAAAAATTAAATTAAATGCAAACAAAAAAATCGAAATTTTTTTTTGTATTTGAATAATTTTAAATACAAAAAATAAATCGATTTCACAAAAAAATCAATTATAAAAATCTAATGAAAATAATTTTGTTATTTTTGAAATTATTTGCAATAAATCTTGAAATAAAAAAAACAAAAAACAATATAATTTGTTTTCATTTTTAAATCTAAAATTGTTGCAATTAATTATTATATTAAATTAAATTTTTGTCAAAATGTTCATTTCTAAATCCAATATTAAATTAATTAAACTAATTAAAATAATCAAGAATATCAAACGAATGATTTTATTCTTTTATGTTAAAAGATTTTATTGTTTTATTGTTAGTTAAATTGTTATAAAAAAACAAAATTAAGATTTTTTTTTTATTTAAATAACACATTTTATAATTGCGTTTTTATTTTAACAATTAAATAAACAAATCAAAAGCTTATAATCTTTATCAACATGCTATAATCTAATATTTTATATCATTTTTCAAAAATGAATTTAATATCATATCTTAATTAGCAAAAACCAAAATACATGCAATTTAAATTATTAAATAAAAAAGTATAACATTTCTTTAATATTGCATCATTCAAAATATCTAAATTAAAAAATCTTCTTGCAATTCAATTATTTATATTCAACACAAATATATGTATTGTTGCAAAATTAATCAAAAAACATTATTTTATACATTCAAATCTAAATTTTATCAATAAATTTTTTTGCTATCTTCATCACAAAAATTAATTTATATATTTATTTTATTATCGCAAATCATTATTTTGAGTCATTTTATCTTAATTTTTTAAATAATCTTATCAATCTTTAATTGATAGATTTTTTTACATTTTATTATATTTGTTAATTTTAAATAATCATTCCAATTATCATTATTATTAATCAATTTTTGAAAAGATTGTTTTTGCAGACAATGTAATAAACAAAAAAAATAGAAATTAATCGCAATTTGAATTGAAAAAAAATTATCTAAAATTGAATCAGCAATTTCAATAATGTTTTTTTAATTTTTTATAAAACAAATTTGATTTTAAAAATTTTTGCAAAAAATTCAATGTTTATTGCACATTTTTTTATAAAACAATAAAAAATTTTTATTACGTTCATTTTTATTCAAATTAAAGACAAATTATACGAAAAAATTATAAAATGTGAAAAATAATTAAAATTTTTTTAAATCATATTGTAATTAATTTTTGCATTTAAATTTTTATCAGATCTCATCGAAATAAACAAAACTAACAAAATAAGCAATTTTGAAATTCATTGAAAAACAACATGCGAAAATGTTCATATTTAATATAAAATTAAAAAGATTTTTTTTACAATGATTTTAGATTTTTTTAATTTTTAATTCAAATTTTTTTTATAATGTCATTGATCTTTTCGGTTGATTTTGATTTTAAATTAGATTTTTTAAAATTAATTTTTTTAAAATTTATTTTTTCACATTTTACTGACGCAGCCAATTTAATCTTTTTTATACAATATTTTTTATTTATTTTAATTAATTATTTTTTATTTGTTAACTAATCAACATTTAAACAAAATATCAAATCAATTATTGATCTTCTAATATATTTAAAAAAAGTCTTTACACAATGAAGATAACAACAACAAAAATATAATTATATAATAAAAAATTAATTAATATCTATATTAAATTTTTAATTATATATATTATATTTGCATTAAATTTTGTATATTATATTTTCGAGCAGATTCTTTTTTGATTAAATTATTTTGAATAAAAGAAATACGAACGAAAAATAAGATTAAATTGTTTTTATTAGATATATTTTATTATAAAAAGTATTAATACACATTTATGCGAAAAGACTTTTTGTAAAAAAATTAATTAAAATATATTTTTTTTAATTATTCATATTAAAAACAAGATGTCATGTTATTTTATTAAAAATAAAACATTCAACAAAATCTTTTCCGTTTGAATGCGGACATTTGGAAAACATTATAAAATGATATATAAAAATTTAATTTAATGTTAAATAAAAATAAAATATTTTGACTATCGATTTGATTACATTTTTAAAAGATTTAATATTTAATGAGTTTTATATAAATTTATCAAATTTTGTAGATATCATAAATTCTCGATTCTCGATTCTGAAAAGCAATTATAATAAAAAAAGAAATGAAAAAATGTTTTATTTTTATTTAATTAGAATGGAATATCGATTGTATGAAAAAAAAATATTAATTTGTTTATTAAAAGTAACATTTTTTTATAAAAATTATTATTTTTTCTTGATTTTGATCTTGACTTCAATTTTAAAAATTAATTATTTACAAAATTTTAAGAACCAATTAAATAAAAATAAGATTCTGTAGATATTTCAATATAATGTAATAAAAGATTTAAATCGAATTATAACAATAATATTTTTGCAATTTGCACGTTAAAATTTATAACATAATCGCTTTTCAGAAGTTGTAAATTAATAAAAAAAATATTTTTTGATTTATGATTACTCATTATTTTTTTAAAATAAAAATTCGATATAATTTTGTTTTTTTGTTTACAAAATCTTTAAAAATATTTAAAATTTATTTTTTGGTTTGTAAAACTTTCAATTGACAATTATTTTATATTATATAATACATTGTATTAATATATATATTTATGTCAAATTATCTTTTTTTGTGCATAACATTTACAGTTATCTTAAATTGAAAAACAAAAATATTCACAAATTGTAATAAATCTTTTAAATAATGAAATTAATCAATTTTATAATTAAATATCATATAATAATAAATAAGTTTAATTTTTATGATCAACAATGATCAGAATTTATTTATTTTTAATTAATATGCAATCACAAAAAAATTAAACAAATTCAAAGAATTGTTAAAAAAATATTTTTTTACAATTCTTATATTGCAAAATTTTGTCATTTATTTCGCACGTATTATATTAAAAAAGACAAATTTGAAACAGTTTAGTTAATGTATATAGATTTTATTATTGATTTTTATTTTTGCACGTAAAATTTGAAAAAACAATTGATTAATCTAATTTTTATAAAAAATTTAAATTATTAATTAATAATAAGTATTTTTAACATTTAATTAATTTTTAAAATTTCGAGATTGCGTCACAATTAAATTATTATAAATTTTAATAAATTGATTCATATTATATCTGGTTTTTGTTTTCATAATCAAATTTATTTAATATTTTAATTATAATAATTAATCAATTGAATAAAATTATTTGACAAATAATCAAAACAATATAAAAAAAATTGGTTAATTTATTTTTTAATTGTATTTTTACAAATATTTTAAATGTAATTTTATTTCCAAAATCCATCGTTCGCAATTGTTGAATTGCAAATTGCGAAAATAGATTAAAATTATATAAAAATATAACAAATTAATATCAAAAGATTTTCATATTATATGAAAATAAATAATTTGCGTGATTAAAAAAATTATAAAATAACTACGTATTATCAATTATTGCAAACAAATAAAAAAATAATAACATAAGCAAATTTTAATGTCTGATTTATGCGATGAAAAAAAACAAAAAGTACAAATTTATATATTATTTTTTTATATAAAAATTATCATTTATTATGTTTTCAAAATAAAAACAGAAACATTCATTATAATCTTTGTTTTATTTTATTTTCGATCGCTTTTTTTAATTTACAAAATTTTATATATTTTTTTTATATCAAATCTCACACATTTTTAAGTAAAAAATGTAAACAATCATTAATCGATTGATTTTTAATTATATCTTGGATTTTGATAAGATTTTAAATAAAATTTTTTAAATTTTGATTAAATATTGCACAAAATTTATTTCATTAAGAATTAATCTTTTTTATTAATATTTTGATTTAAATCATTTTCTATTTCATTTTCATAAATCTTATATTATTATTTTATATAAATCCGACAAATCCAATTACAATGTTTTTAAAATTTATTAATTGATAATGCTGTTCAACATGTTTGATAAAATTCTAAAAAATGTTTTTATTATATCATTTAATTATTTGATTGAAATATATGAATTGTTTTTATTAAATTATTTTAATAATAAATAAAATAAAGAAATGAATGTAATATTTCATATTGTGATTAAGATTATTCAATTAATATAAAAATAAAACAAGATAGTATTGAAGTTTTATTTAAATGTATTAAATGTTTTTAACAATGTTTTTTACTTGCATTTTTTTCACAATTTATGCAAACGCGACATTCCGATAAAGATTATTAATTAAATTAATTTTATTTTTAAATTAATATATTATGTTGATTTTATTCGAATATATTAATTTACGGGTTCGAATTAACATCAACATTTTATAAAGATTTTTATTATTTTTGATTCTTTATATTTTTTATAATACAGATATAATAATAGACCGATATATCATGATCATTAATTATATTAATAATATTATTATTATTGTTGAAAATTTTGAATTTGAGAATTGTTACATTTTGAAATAGGAATTTTAAATTATTCATATGTTTTGATTGAAGATACACATGTCGAATTTTTGTTTTTAATAAATTTTAAATGATATATTATCATTGTTTTGTTAGGATCTTGTAACACAAATCAAAACAATTAATTTGAAATTTTATCATTTTTATAAATTGTTCAAAACGCAATATATGTATATGTATAATTTTCATAAATAAATAAATAAATAATAATCATATAGATTTTGATTGAAATGTTTATTTTAATTTTTTGTTTTTCTTTTTATTTTTTAAATCGCAAGATTTTTCGAAATTCAAAAATCTTATTTGTTAGATTTAAACAATAATTAAATAATGCGAATTATTTGTTTCATGTGTTTGCTCGAAATTTAATTAAATAAAAATCTTTTTTTTGATTCACATATTAAATATATAAAAATTTGTGTTATTAATATTTTGCAAACAATTAATGTGTTAAAAGAGTTCAATTGAGGTTTATGTGATTTTTATTTTAATTTGTACAATTTTAATTTGATATAATCTTTATATTTAAAAATGAATCAAAATGTTTGATAAATATTTTTATATTTTAATAAAAATCTAATAATATGTGAAAAAAATTATTTTCGAAAATTTTAAATTAATAAAAACGAACATTTTTAATGCAAAATTCTATCTTTTGTTTTTATATTTTCAATTGCAACAAACTCAATTACAAATATTGATTTAATTTATTTTTTTTATATTTAATTAGCCGTTTATCACGTGCAACATTTAAATTTGTTATTTATTATTATTATTAAATATATAGTAATTATTTTTATAAAAAAAATACAAGTCAATATTTTGACAATAAAAATGTGTTTTTTTATTATATGATTTTTTAATAAAATTTTTTTATAATTCGAATTGAATTTTTTAAAAATTTCGTGATTATTTATTACAAAATTCATATTATCGTTTTTTTTAAACCCACGTAATTTTATAAAAACAATTTTAAAATCGAAAAAATATTCAACAATAACATTTTACAATATATAAAAATTGTGATAATTTTATACAAATATAAAATTATTTTTATAATTTATATGAAAATAAAATGAAAATACATAATTTTAATTGTAAAATTTATAAAAATTATTTTTGTTTTTTGATTAATTTAAAATCATTTTTTATTTTATATTTTTTAAAAATTTACATCGATAATTAAAAGATTTTTTGTAATTTGATTTTTTCAAATTTAGATTTTAAACAATATTTGATATAAGAAATTATTAATTTATTAATCAAATAGTGTGTTATATATGATAAGATTAAAAAAATAATATTTTATTAAATTTTAATTTATTTATAAATGTTTGACAATAAAATGACAAATAAAATAATTTAATAAATTATTAATTAAAAAAAATGAAATTCTTTTTAATTATTCGCGATATGTTTTTTTAATATATAAATTCAACATTTTTATTTAATAATAGAAATTTGGATCAAAAATCATATAAAAAATGAAAAAATAATTAACAATATATAATTTATAAAATCTTTTTATAATAATGACTTTCAAAATTTGATTTGTAAAACAAAACATTATAATAATATATTAATTTAATAATTGCGCAAATAAACATGTTATTTTAAACATATATAAAAAAAATCAGATTTAATTATTTTCTAATCAAAATCAAACATTTAAATTTTATATTTTATTTATGCAATCACAAAAAAATAATGATTTATGTGTTGTTTCATTGCATTCTATACAATGTTTTATAATATAAACATTAAAAATCTGATTACACGACACATCTATAACATACATGAAATGTTTTAATCGATTTTAAATATATTTTATAAATAATAACGTTGTTTGATTATAAATTGACTTCTATTTATAAAAAATAATTTAATCATAAATTACAGAAAGTAGTCAGATAAAAAAGATATTTAAAAAAAAATAAAAAATTATAAGAAAATGTGAAGAGACATTATGAAAAATTAAAAACAAATAATTTTAATGTAAAAGATAACAAAAAGATTTTAAATTATGATAATTTAAAATAATAATCAAAAATAAATCACAAAAAAATAATTGTTTTTAAAATTTTTTTTGATTATCTGATTTTCTATTTTTGTATTCATTTTTGTAGACATTTTTTGTTTTTGCGGATGTGCTGACAATGTGTTACTTTTATACAATGTTGAATTATAAGAATTACAATTAATTTAATTATATGAATTAATAAAATAAAATCAGTTAACGGAGATCCAATAGTCTCTTAAGAGATCTCCCGCTGCTCGGCTTCGTGTGAAATATATATATATATATATATATATATATCTATGTGATCGGTTGCCGTGATCAACTAATGTTCAATAATTTTACAGAATGGTGCACCATGCTGCCACCGCAAGCTCCAGCATGGCCCTGTACGGGTGCCGAAATGGGGCCTAATGGAATGAATCAATCAATTAATCAATCACAAATAATTTAATCAATTAATTAATTAAACAAAAATCCATCATAAAATGACGCAAATTTAATATTATAAAGATCTTTTCAAAAAATATTCAAACAACATTTATTGTAACATTTAATCGTATAATTAATTTACAATAAATTAAATTCTTTCTAATATTAATTTAACTTTGTCATTTGCGATCTCCGAAACTCGCAAAATAAAAAAATAAATTAAGAAAATTTGAAATAACATATCAATTTTTAATTAAAATATAAATGATTTTTTCTCAATTGCATAATCGATTAAATGAAAAGGGAAATTTTGATTAATGTAATTTAAAAAAAACTTTAAAAAAATTTAACTATCATTATTAAAAAAAATGTGCAAATTATTCAATCACAATATAAAATCTTTATTAACAACATTTCAACAGATTAATATTTAATTGAAAAAACAAAAATCAAAATAAAAAAAATTTGGTTAAAACAAATTTAAGCATTAACAAAAATTAATTACAATCGAAAACCTGTATTTTATATATTAAATAATGTGATAGATCATTATTAATAATTAATAAAAAAATGATATTTTTGTTTGTTATCTTTGTTGATTGAAAAATTATAAATATAATATTAAAAAATTATGAATATAATATTAAAAAAATTATTTATATAATATTAAAAAATTATTTATATTTATATTTTCATCTTTTTAATATAAAATTATACAATTTAATTTATTATCTTATACAATATTTACAATATTATTAATTTAAACATATCCAATATTTTTATTTCATCTTTATTTACTGTTTATACTACATCAAAACACAATTTTTTACTAATTATAATATTAAATATATATAAAAACATTATTAATGCACAAATTATCAAAATTTATATATTATCAAAATTATAATAATTTTGTACAATCACAAAATTATTTTTACAATTTACATAAAAATAAAACAAAAATATATAATCTCAATTGTAAAATTTGCAAAAATCATTTTTATTTTTTAATTGATACACAATCATTTTTTATTTTATAATTTTTTAAAAATTTACATTAATAATCAAAAAATTCTTTGCAATTTAATTTTTTTAGATTTAAATTCTAAATAATATCTAATTTAAAAAATTATTGAATTACTGATCGAACAACATACTATATGTAATAAAATTGACAAAATAACATCTTATTAAATCTTAATTTATTTGTAAATGTTCGATAACAAAATGGCAAATAAAACAATCAAATAAATTATTAATTGGAGAAAACAAAATTTTTTTAAATTATTTATGACACATTTTTTTAATATATAAATCTAATATTTTCGTTTTATAGCAAAAGTTTAAATCAAAAATAATATATAAAAAAAATTAATAATATACAATTTATAAAAATCTTTTATAATAATAATTTTCAAAATTTGATTTGCATAAAAAACATTACAATAATATAATAATTTGACAATTGCACAAACAAACACATTATTTTAAATATAATTAAACAATAATCATACACCATTATTTATTTAATTATATTTAATCATTTGTTTGCAAAAACAATGCATTTGTATATATTATGTTTTGAATAATTTGTGAAAGCGATAAGATCTTAAATTGATTATTTTTATTTGTATTGTAAGATTTTAATAAAATAATAATAATACATCATTTCAAATTTGTTAAAAATGAAAATTAATGTGTATGTGTTCGATCAAAACATGTAAATGATTTAAATTTTTCTTTAAAATATGATAATTTTCAAATTTAAAATTTTTAATAATGATAATGATAATAATAATATTATTAATATAATTGACATTTATAATATATCAATTTATCATTATATTTGTGTTATAAAAAATATAAAAGATTAAAAATAATGAAGATTTTTGTGAAATATCGGTATTGATTCAGATTTATAAATTGATATATTTGAATAAAATTAACATAATGTATTAATTTAAAAAAAAAGAAATTGATTTAGTTAATAATCTTTGTCAGAATATTGTACTTGCATAAATTGTAAAAAAAATACGAATAAAAAATGTTATTAAGAACATTTAATACATTTGAATAAAAAATTAATATTATTTTGTTTTTATTCTGACTAGATAATCTTAATTATAATATAAAATATTATGTTTGTTTTTTTGTTTTGTTTGTTATTGAAATGATTATATAAAAACAATTTATATATTTTAATTAAATAATCAAATTGTATAACAAAAACACTTTTTAAAACTTTATTTAATATATTGAACAGCGCTATCGGTCGATAGATTTTAAAAATATTATAATTAAATTTGTTAGATTTGCGCAAAATAATGATATAAAATTTATAAAAATAAAATAAACAATAATTTAAATTAAAATATTAATAAAAAAGATTAATTATTAATGAAATAAATTTTGTGCAATGTTTAATTAAAATTTAAAAAATTTTGTTTGAGATTTTATCAAAATTTAAAATACAATCAAAAACTAATTAGTTAATTATTATTTTTATTTTTTATTCAGAAATATACGAGATTTGATGTAAAAAAAGATATATGAAATTTTATAAATTAAAAAATTGATTAAAAATGAAACGAAAAAGAAAATTATAATAAATATTTCTTATTTTTGTTTTGGAAATATAATAAATATTAATTTTTATATAAAAGAATAATATATAAATTTGTATATTTTTATTGTTTTTAATCGTGCAAATTAAGCATTAAAATTTATTTGCGTTGTTATTGATTTTTTTATTTGTTTGTAATAATTGATGATACATAATTGTTTTATATTTTTTTTGATTACGCAAATTGTTTGTTTTTATATAATATGAAAATTTTTTGATATTAATTCATGATATGTTTATATAATTTCAATCTATCTTCGCAATTTATAATTTAACAATTGCGAACAATAAGTTTCAAAAATAAAATTAAATTTGAGATATTTGCAAAAATATGATTAAAATATAAATTAATTGATCTTTTTTTGTATTATTTTTATTAGTTATTAAATGATTTTATTTAATTGGTTGATTATTATAATCAAAATGTTAAATAAATTCAACTGTGAAAATAAAAAAATTGAAAATTATGTAAATTGATTTATCAAAATTTACAACGATTTAATTACGATATAATTTTGAAATTTTGAAAATTAATTGAACATTGAAAATGATTGTTATTAATTGATAATTTAAATTTTTTATTAAAATTGTATTAATATTAATATTAATTAATTATTTTTTTAAATTTCATGAACAAAAATAGAAATCAATAATAAAATTTATATATATTGATTGAATCATTTTGGATTTGTTTTTTTTGATAATATGTATGAAATAAATAATTAGACTTTATAATATAAAAATTATAAAAAAAATATTTTTCAATAAGTTTTTAAATTTATTAATTTTTTTACAATTGTATATCAATCAAAAATGAATAAATCTTGATCATTATTAATTATATAAATTAAAATTATTTTTTATTATATAATATTTAATGTAAAATCGATTAATTTAATTGTTCAAAAAATTTATTATAATTTGTAAATATCTTTATTTTCTGATTTTAAATAATTGTAAATGTTGTGTACAAGAATGAACTGATTTGACATAATATATTGTGTAATATAAAATAGTTATTAATTAAAAATCTTGCAAACAAAAAAATAAATCTTGAATATTTTTTTTGATGATTTACAATTTCTAAAATATAATTATATTACGAATTTTAATATATAAATTATTAAATTATTGTCATGATTCGATTTAGATCTTTTATTACATTGTATTGAAATATTTGTAAAATTCTGTTTTTATTTGATCAATCTTTGAGATTCTGTAAATAATTGATTTTTGAAATCGAGATTGAAAATAATAATAATTTTTAGAAAAGTTTTGATGAACGAATTAATGATTTTTATTTATATAATTAATATTTTGTTTCGATTAAATGAAAATGAAATGTTTTTTTATTTTTTTTTTTATTATAATTGCTTTTCAAAGTCAAAAATTGAAAATTTATAATGTTTGCAAAATTTAATAAATTTGCATAAAAATCATTAAATGTTAAATTTTTTGAAAATGTAATTAAATCAATATTTAAAATATTTTGTTTTTGTTTAACGTCAAATCGAGTTTCTATATATTATTTTATAATGTTTTTGAAATGTTTGCATTTAAACGAAACAAATTTTGTTGAATGTTTTATCTTTAATGAAATAAAATGGAATTTTGTTTTTGATGTAAACAATTAAATAAAAAAAATATTTTGATTGATTTTTTTATCAAAAACTTTTTTACATAAACGTGTGTTGTCATTTCTTGTAATGAAATCTATTTGATAAAAATAATTTAATTTTGTTTTTTTATTTGTGATGTTTTTTAAAAATAATTCAATTAAAAAAAGATCTGTTCAAAAACATAATATATAAAATTTAATGCAAATGCAATATAAATGATTAAAGATTTGATATAAATATTAATTGACTTTTTATTGCTTAATTGCATTTTTATTATTGTCGTTTTTGTTGCGTAAAAATCTTTTTTAAAATATGTTAAAAATTTGATAATTGATTTAATATTTTACTTGAATTTCAATTGTTTGATAAATGAAAAGTGATTGATTGAAACAAATAAAAAATGTTATATAAAAAAAATTGATTTAATTGTATCGATAAAATGCGGAAAAATAAAATTTAAAAAAATCTAATTCAAAGTTGAGATTGAATGGAAAGATTGTTAATGTTATAAAAAAATTTAGATTAAAAATCAAAGAGATTTAAAATTGTTGTAAAAAAGATTTTTTTTAGTTTTATATTAAATATGAATATTTTTGTGTGTTATTTTTTAATAAATTTCAAAATTATTTGTTTTATTAATTTTGTTTGCTTTGATAAGATTTAATGAAAATTTAAATTTGAAAATTAATTGTAATGTGATTTAAAATAATTTTGATTTTTTTATATATTTTATAATCCTTTTGTGCAATTTATCTTTAATTTAAACGAATATAAATTTTGCAAAAAGATTTCGCAATTTTGTAAAAAACGTGTGATAAATGTTGAAATTTTTATAAAAATTTTTAAAATTAAATTTATTTTATAAAAAATTAAAAAATGTTATCGAGATTGTTAATGCAATTTTGTAAATTTTTTAATTAAATTGCAATTGATTTTTGTTTTTTTTATTTTGTTCATTATATTGCTTGTAAAAATGATTTCCAAAAAAATTGATTAATGATAATAAAAATTGCAATAATTGTTTAAAATTAGTAAATATAATAAAATGTAAAAAGATTTATTAATTAAAAATTCAAAAAATTCTTTTAGGGATTGAAATAAAGCGATGTAAAATGATAATTTATAATAATAAAATGAATGTATAAAATAATTTTTATAATAAAAATATTGAAAAAATTTATTTGTAAAATTAAAATATAAATATAAAAAATAATACTTTTTAAATTGATTTTACAATAATATATATATATATATATATATATATATTAAATATGGATAATTAAACTGCATCAATATTTTTAAATTTAAATACATTAAATGATACAATATTAAAAAATATTATATTTTTTTGTTTCGTAATTTGAATTGCATTTGTTTTAATTTCTGTTAACTGAAATGTGGCGTTAAATTTATTTTTTAAAAAATATAAAATGTTAATTTATAATATGTTGACAAAAATTAAAGATTTTTAATTTGTTTATTTAATTGTTAGAATGAAAACGCAATTATAAAATGTCTTGTTTAAATCAAAAAAATCTCATTTTTATTTTTTTGTGACAATTTAACTAACAATAAAATTGTAAATAAATTTTATAATTTGAAAGATAAAATTATATTTTATTTGACATTTTTGATTTTTTTGATTAATCCAATTAATTCAATATTGAATTTAAAAATAAATATTACAACAAAAATCTAATTTGATGTTGTAATTAATTGTAATGATTTTAAATTCAAAAATAAAAATAAATTATATTGTTTTTTTATTTTTTTTATTTCGAAAACTTTTCCAAATAATGCTAAAAATAAAAAAGTTGTTCTTACTAAATCTTTACAATCGATTTTTTTATAAAATCTGTTTGTTTTTTGCATTTGAAATTGTTTGAACACAAAAAAAATTTGATTTTTTTGTTTACATTTAATCTAATTTTTTTCGATATTTTTATTGTTTGAGACATTTGTTGTTTATAATAATATATAAATTTTTAAAATTTATATATTGATAACATTTTTATATATATTTAATATTATAATTATCAAAAAGATATATTTTGATATAATATAAACAGCAAATAAGAACAAAACAAAAATATTAAATATATTTGAATTGATAATATTATAAATATTATATAAAATAATAAATTAAATTGTATAATTTTACATTAAAAAACAAAAATGCAAATATAAATAATCTTTTAATATTATATTTGCGTTTTTTCAATTAACGAAAATAATGAACAAAAATAAAAATTTTTATTAATTAATATTAACAATTTATTACATCATTTAATATATAAAATGCGCATCTTCAATTACAATTATTTTTCATTAGTGTTGAGAATTCTTTTAATAAAAATCTTTTTTATTTTGTCTTTTATCTTTTCAATTAAATACTAATTTATCGAAATATCGTGAACAAAAATTTTATATTAAAATTAAATAATTCATGTGTTTTTTCTTAACAATAACAATCAAATTTTTTATTGTAAAATAATCGTTTTCAATTTGCATACATTAATAAATAAAGATCAAAATTTTTTGAAAACAAAAATTCAATTATTTTAATTTTGATTATTGCAATCAAATGATTTGTTGGATTTAAAATGTTTTAAATATTTTTTAATAAAATCTTTTGATTATATTTAAATCTGTGATATAATAAATAATTTTTAAAATCTTTTTTTAATGATATCAATCAAAATTTCATTTTTTTCTAATTAACTATACAATCAAAAAAAATCATTTATGTTTTAATTAAAAATTGATGTGTCATTCAAAATATTTTTAATTTATTTTTGATTTTTGCGGATTTTTGAAATTGTAATGATAAAAAATCAACAAAAAATTTTATATATTATAAATTAATTATGCAATTAAATATCATAATAAATGCGATTTAAACATTTTTCAAATTTTTTTTATAATATTAAATTCGCATTATTTCATAACAGATTTTCACATAATCAATCAATTAATTAAATTATTTGTCATAATTGTAAAGTTTGTGATATACTTGATTAATAATTTGAATTAAAAATAATTTTTTACATGTTGCATTATCATTTAACAGTATATATGAAATTGAAAAATTAATATAATATAAAATTGTATATAATTTAAAATAGATTATAAATAAAGAATTATAATACAAAAAGAATTATAGTGTGTTTCAAAATTAATAATCAAAAACTGTTTAAATAATATTTTTTTAAAATATTAAATCTTATACGAAAATTACAAAAGAAATTTTATACAATTATAAAATCTTTTAATTATATAATATTTCATAATATTTAATTATAATTATACAAAAATATCTAAAATTTATAATACAATTACATTATTTGTTTAACATTTCGTCAATATATTTTAATCATTAATTTCTAAATAACATTAATAATTGTTTATCGCATCAATTAACAAATCCACGGATTGATGATAAATTAATATGTTATATAACATTTCGAAAAACGTATTTGAACGTGTTTTGCGCGAGAATAGAGAAAAAAATAAAAAAAAACAATTTTCAAAATCAATGAGATTTTTAATCGTGTAAACGCAATTGTGAAAAAAAAATGATTTAAAAATAAGTAATCGCAATTGACACAGCTATAAAAAATCGTTAAATCGCTGCGTGGTCGTTCGTTTTAAAAATGAAAAAAAAGAATACATTTATTTTGCGCAGTAAAACGAACGAGCGAAAAGAAGATGAAAAAAAAGAATATATTTGTTCTGCGCAGCGAGACGAATGAGCAAGAAGGAGGTGAAAGAGGAAGAATATATTCGCTCTGCGCAGCCTATCTTTGTTTCGAAAATGTAATGAATAATAATTTTTATATAAAAAGATAATATATAAATTTACATTTCTTTGTTTTTTTGATTGCGCAAATTAAACATTAAAATTTGTTTGTGTTATTAATTTCTTTTATTTGTTTATGATAATTAATAATACATATTCATTTTATAATTTTTTTGATTGCACAAACAGTTTATTTTTACATAATATATAAATTTTTTGACATTAATTTATTATATTTTTGTATAATTTTAATCTCTTTTTATAATCTACAATTTAATTACTACGAGTGACGAATTTTAAAAATAAATTTAGATTTAAAATATTTATAAATATACAATTAAATAATTAATTGATCAATTTTCTTTTATATTATTTTTATTATTTATTAAATGATTTTATCTAATTGATCAATTATTATGATTGAAATGCTAAATAAGTTTAATTATAAAAACAAAAAAATAAAAATTATGCAAATTAGTTTGTTAAGGTTTATAATAATTCAATTATAATGTAATTCTAAAATCTTGAAAATTAATTAAACATTAAAAATAATTATTATTAATTAATAATTCAAAATTTTTGCAAAAATATATCAATATTGATATTAAGTAGTTGTTTTTTAAATTTCATAAAAAAATAAAAATCGATAATAATATTTATATATATTGATTAAATTATTTTTAATTCATTTTTTTTAATGAAACACGCGAAATGGATAATAAAATCTTATAATATAAAAATTATAAAAAATATTTTTTTAATATTTTGTGTTTATTAATTTTTTATAATCACATGTTAATTAACAATGAATAGGCCCTAATAATTATTAACTATAAAAATTAAAATTATTTATTATTATATATTGTTTGATTATGAAATCTATCAATTTGATTATTTAAAAGATTTGTTACAACTTATAAATATTTTTATTTTTCAATTTAGAATAATTATAAACGTTATACACGAAAAGAAATGATCCGATATAAATATATATAATAATATAATATATCACGCGATATAGAATAATTGTTAATTGAAAGTTTTATAAACAAAAAAATAGATTTTAAACATTTTCAAAGATTTCATAAACAAAAAACAAAATTATAGTAGATTTTAATTTTAAAGAAACAATAAATAATTATAGATTGAAAAATATTTTTTAATAATTTATAATTTTTAAAATATAATCACATTATAAATTTTATTGTACAAATCACAAAACCTATTATTATGATTTGATTTAGATTTTTTGTCATTAGACTTCCGCACAACCCAACATAACCCGGATCCAATCCGAATCCAATCCGGGCTGGATTGGATTTTAGATCAAAGACTCCAATCCAGTGTTGAATCCGGATTAAAATTGAATAACTCAGTCTGAATTCGGGGTCTCAACTTGGATTATAAATGTAACATATACGTTAAGATTTGTAATTATATAAATTATGCATTTTTTGTTAATAATATTAAATATTTTTTTTTATAATTAAATCGGCAAAAAGCAAAAACGAGAAAGATTATGATATATCAAAAAATTAAAAAACAAAATATAATGTATTTTAATTTACATCTGAAATTTAATTAATAATATTTAAAAATATCATTATCACAATTTTTACATTTTTGTTTTGAGATCTGTATTTGAATGTTGTTTTTAAACAGTGATATTTAAATTTTATTTATTTTACATATTTTGTTTATTTTATTTAATTTTATTTTGTTATTAATTATAATATTTTATTCTTCAATATTATTAATTAAATTTATTTTAATTTTATCAGATTTTTTATTCTTTTTTTTTCGCAAATTCCATTTTTTCATAAAAAAAGAATTTTTTAAAAAATTTCATTTTTTGTTTTTCTATATCAAATCTTGATATGCAAAAAAACATTATTAATTTTTTAATTGTTTGTAATTTTATTTTTTTTTGATAATAATGATGAATATTTTGAATAATATTGAAAAATTGTTCAATTTTTATATTTGTTGCAGAGAAGAAAAATGCATTTTGTGTAAAAATAATAATTGTTAAAAAATGAATTTAATGTTTTTTTTAAATTGCAAAAAACGCAATAAAAATAATATTTATTAATTAATTAATATATTTTAGTAAAAACTTAATTTAAATACATTATTATTAAGATATTAAATCATATTGTTAATTGTTGCATTTAATTGTATTTTATTTTTATTTAATATTTTATTAAGTTTTGAACTTAATTGAGTTGTTAAGTGAAATTTATTTAAAAATTAATTAAAAATTGAAAGCTGTTTTTGATATAAAATAAGAATTTGTTGAAAAGATTTGTAATAAATATTGCGTTATTTCTGATTTCAATCCTTTGTAAAAAAATTGAATTTGTTTATTGATGTCAATATTATATTACTTGTATAAATATATTTTTAAATATAATTAATTTGAAAATAATATTCATCAAACTTTGATCAATCAATTTTTAATGTATAAAATATTTGTTGTTTTTATAAAATATGCTTTTGTTGTAACTATTTTATTGATTGTTTAAGATGTTCGAAAAATTTATTGTAAATTTTAAATACATAATGTACTGTAACATTTTAAATCTTTGATAGTTGAATTGTATAGTCAAAAAATAATTTAATAATATAAAAAAATAGTTAATTTGATGTTATTTTTCATTTTGAAATAACATTTTTTCGCAATTATATCTCGCACAAAATGATATAAAAATGTTATATAAATGTTTTGTTCAACAAAACATTAAAAAAATGAATTTTATTGAATTTTTATATTTTAAATAAACATTAACTTCATATTTAATATTTAAAAATTATAAAATGTTTTTTGACATTGAGAACTTGCATTCACATAAATTATGAGATAACAAATCTTATTTAAAATATAAAATATCTTTTGTTTTTGATGTTATATATTCGTTTGAATTAATTTTGATTGCTTTTTGTTTATTTTGTTATAACAAAATTATTAAATGAAATTGTTTCAATGTGATCAAAAAACTAATTGAAATTAAATTGAATAATATAAATAAAATATGAAATCTGGATAATAATAATATTATTTAATAAAATTTGTTGAAAAGAATTTATTAAGGTTTTATTATTAAATGTATTATTTGTTGTTAATTCAAATATTTATGATTTAAAATTATGCTTTATAAACGTTTAAAAAATAACATTATTTAGATTTACATCAATGTGTGTTTCGTATAGAAACTTGAATTCAAATAAAATTTCGTGATAAATTCAATCAGTATTAATAAAATAATTTATAATTGTTATAAAGATTTGCGAAAATGAAAATGTTTAACAATTTAATGCGATCGATATTTTTGAATTAACAGATAATACTCGAAAAATATATTTTTGTTAATTTTAAATAAAACTTGTTAATTAATGACAGATTATATCGACAAAAAAGATTATTGATAATAATAAAATATAATAAATTTGAATAATAAATTATTGAAATGTTGAATGTTCGATAAAATGAAATGAAAATTGATTAAATGTAAAAAATTGTAACATATTTTTTTTCAAGCTTTTTGCAAAAAAAATATATTAACAGATATTCCTTTTTAATATTAATATATAAAATAAATTAATAAAGTAAATATAATTAGAAGTAAACTTTTATAAAAAAATTCACAAATACAAAAAAACGTCGTTTTTTAAAAATCCAATTATTTTTATTTTTTTTTGTTTATTTTTCAAACATTCAATTGTTTTCAAATATTTTTGCATTATTGATATATTATGATATTATATTTTGTTTTTTATCTTTAGATTGACAATATATGAATGTTCAAAGATAATTTTATAATGTTGACACATGATTTTTGGCGCATTATTTATATTATGAATAATTTGATAATAATAACTTTAAATTTTTGCATATCGCGTTAATTTTCAATTAATTTTATTTTTTTTTAAAATAAATTCAAAACTATCAGTTTATTCAATTGTTGTATATCATTTTATTGTAAAAAAAAAGACTTTTCTTCGATCGAATTTAATGCATATAAAAAAAAATCGTTAAAAAAAATTCAATCGAAAAAAGTTTTGATCGGAGATATCAAATGTGTGTTAATTGAGAAATAAAATAACTAAATGATTTAATGATATTAAATAATTAAAATTGTTTATTTTATCATTATAAAAAGAGAATGCAAAATCAAAGTATTAATTTTATGACATGATTAATTAGTCTGATAAATAATTAAAAAAAATAAATAAATAAATATTCATTAAATAATAATTTTTAGGAATAAACCGATCTTAAAAGTAAAAAATGAATTCAAATAAAAGCGATATATCAACTATAGAAAGATAATATATAAATATAATAAGATTTGATTGATTTATAAGATCCATTTTTCTGTAAATTTAATTCAAAAAACCCAAAAAATCCAATAATAACCTAACAATAACCTAACAATAATTCAATAATAATCTAAAAAATTTAGCAATAATCCAGCAATAATTCAAAACATCCAAAAAAAACCCAATTCTCATTTCAATTTCTCTTTCAGATTTTTAAAAAATTTCAATCTACTTCTAGATCTCGACAAAATTTATGCATAAATTATTTAAAATTGTTTATTAACATCAATATTTCAATAGTCAGCAATAGTCAGCAATAGTCAGCAATAAAAGATTATAATAAAAAAAATAAGTATTTTCAATTAGATAAAGTATTATAGGTTAAAGCAGTTTTCATTTAATTAAAAATATATAAATGTGAGTTTTGAAAGAAATATAATATTTATTTAATAAAATTTGTATGAAATTTTTGAGGTACAATATATATTTTTATAATTGTTAATTAGAATATTAAGCTTCAACGTTAAACTTTTTTAATTTATTTAATTATAATATTATAATAGATAATTAGCTATAAATTTGGTCTAGTTTAAAAGAATATAAAGTTATTTTTTGAATTTTCAAAAGGTTTATACTACGAATATATAGCGATAGTTGGTATAATTTAAACAGATATAAAGAACAGTATTATATTTTGATGATTGAGCCGTTTTATGATCAAAATTATGTAAAAGTCGGGTCTTGTTGTTGGGTTTTGTTGGATTTTATTGGGGTTTCAGTGTTGGGTCCGGGTTGAGTCCGGGTTAGAGAAGTTCAATTCGGATTCAAGTTAGGTTGGGTTTTGGGTCGAGATCTTCGACCCAAGTTGGGTTATGCGGAAGTCTATTTGTCATATTGTATTAAAATATTTATAAAATTTTTCTTTTATTTAATTAATCTTGGAAATTTCATGAACAATTAATTTTTAAAATTAAAATCAAAAATAATAACAATTTTTATAAAAAAGAACATTGATTTAAATAAATAAACTAATAATTTCTATTCACATAATTGAAATTCTGTTTCAATTAATAAAAAAATAAAATGTTTATTTATTTTTTTTTACTATAATTAATTTTCGGAATCAAAGATTAAAAATTCATAATATTTATAAAATTTAAAACATCCGCATAAAAATTGTTGAATATTAAGTTTTTTAAAAATATAAGTAAATTAATATTTGAAATATTTTGCTTTTGTTTAATGTTATATCAAATTTTTATATATTATTTTATAATGTTTTTAAAACATTTACATTCAAACAGAAAAGATCTCATTAAATATTTTATTTTTAATAAAACAAAATGAAATTTTGTTTTTAATGTAAACAATTAAATAAAAAATATATTTTAATCAGTTTTTTCATAAAATCTTTTTTGTACAAATATGTATTACTGTTTTTTATAACCAAATGTATTTGATAAAAACAATTTGATCTTGCTTTTTCATTTATATTTTTTTCTAAAATAATCAGTTAAGAAAAGATCTATTCAAAAACATAATATGCGAAATTTAATGTAAACATAATATATATAATCAGAAATTTAATATAAATATCAATTGGTTTTTTATTATATAATTACATTTTTATTATTATCATTTTTATTGCATAAAAATCTTTCACAAAATATATCAAAAATTCAATGATTAATTTAATATTTTGTTTGAATCTCAGCCGGTTAACTAAAACAAATAGAAAATAATGAACTAAAATAAATAAAAAATATTATATAAAAAAAATCGGGCTAGTCACGCCAATAAATTGCGGAAAAGTTGATTTAAAAAAACAAATTTTAAAAGATTTAATTCAAAATCAGAATTTGATAACGAAATGAATAACATTGTAAAAAAAATTTGAATCAAAGATTAAAAGAATTTAAAATTGTTATAAAGCTTTTTTAATTTTATATCAAATGTAAATGTTTTTATACATTATTTCATAATAAATTACAAAACTATTTGTTTTATTGATTTTGTTAATTTCAATAAGATTTATTAAAGATTTAAATATAAAAATTAATTATAATATTTTTTTAATTATTTTATATGTTTTAACAATTTTTTTGTATAATTTGTTCTTAATTTGAGCAAAAATAAGTCTTGCAAAAGAATTTTGTAATTTTATAAAGAATATATAATAAATATAAAATTTTTTGTATTAATCTTTGAGATCAAGTTTGTTTTTTAAAAAATTAAAAAAATATTATCAAAATTATTGATTTGATTTTGTAGAACTTTTTGATCTGAATTATAATTAATTTTTGTTTTTTTTATTTTGTTTGTTATGTCATTTGCAAAAATAATTCTTTAAAAAATTAATCAATGATAACAAAAACTAGAATTGTTGTTTAAAATTGACAAATGCAATAAAATATAAAAACGATTTATTAATTTAAAAATTGAATAAAGTATTTTAAAAATCAAAATAAAACAATATGAAATAACGATTTGCGATAATGAAATGAATATATAAATTAATTTTTATAATTAAAATAATAAAAAGATTTGTTTATAATATTTAACTTCAAATATAAAAAATAATATTTTTTTAGTTACTCTTTCAATAAAATATATATCTATATTGAATGTGGACAATTGAATTATAATACTATTTTTTTTATTTAAATATTCTAAATTTTTAAAATAATGAAACAACAAAAATATTTTATATTTTTTTATTTAACAATTTAAAATGCATTTACTTTGGTTTTTATTGATTGAAATATAATGTTAAATTTATTTTTAAAAAAAATGTAAAATATCAAATTACAACATACTAATAAAGATTAGAAACTTTGATTTATTTATCCAATTGTTGAAATAGAAATACAATTATAGAATGTTTTGTTTAAATTAAAAAAAGATCTTATTTTCATTTTTTTATAATAATTCAATTGACAATAAAACAGTAAATAGATTTTTTAATTTAAAAAATAGAATTACATTTTATTTAATATTTTTAATTAGGTTAATTGATTCAATCACTTCAATATCAAATTTAAAAATAAATATTTCAATAAAAATCTGATTTAATACAATAATCGATTATAACAATTTTAAATTTAAAAATAAAAGTTAATTTTTTTTTTTAATTTGAGATTTATTATAAATAATGTTGAAAATAAAAAAATTATTTTTATTAAATTTTTGCAATTAACTTTTCTGCAAAATTTGTTTATTTTTTATGTTTGAAATTGTTTAAACATAAAAGAAATCTCGATTTTTTTGTTTGTGTTTAATTTAATTTTTTTAAATATTTCTATTATTTGAAACATTTGTTATTTATAATATTATATGGATTTTGATAATTTGTGCATTAATAACATTTTTATATATATTCAATATTATAATTAATAAAAAAATATGTTTTGACACAATATGAACAGCAAATGAAAATAAAACAGAAATGTTACGCATATTTAAATTAATAATATTATAAATATTGCACAAAATAATAAATTAAATTATATAATTTTATATTGAAAAAGTAAAAATATAAATATAAAAAACTTTTTAATATCACATTTACATTTTTTAAATTAACAAAAATTATAAACAAAAATAAGATTTTTTTATCAATTGATATTGACGATTTGTCACATCATTTAATATATAAAATGCGTGTTTCTAATTGTAATTCTTTTTTATTTTAATTTTAATTTTTTCAATTAAATATTAATTCGTCGAAATATTATAGGCAAAAACTTTATATTATATTTGAACGATTCGCGTGTTTTTTTTAAATAATAATAATTAAATTTTTTTATTGTAAAACAATTAATTGTTTTCGGTTCGCATATGTTAATAAATAAAAATTGAGATCTTTTGAAAACAAAAATTTAATCATTTTAATTTTAATTGTTGCAATTAAATAGTTCGTTTAATTTAAAATATTTTAAATACTTTTTAATAAAATCTTTCGATTATGTTTAAATCTGTAATATGACAAATAATTTTTAAAATATTTTTTTAATTATATTAATTAAAGTTTCATTTTCTTTTATTAATTATATAATTGAAAACAAATTGTTTATATTTTAATTAAAAATTGATATATTATTTAAAATATTTTTAATTTATTTTTTAATTTTATGAATTCCGGAAATCGCAAATAACAAAAAATTAATAAAAAACTTTATATATTATAAATTAATTATATAATCAGATATTATAATAAATACAATTTAAATATTTTTTAAAAAGATTTTCATAATATTAAATTCATATTGTTTTATAATAGATTTTTATATAATCAATTAATTAATTAAATTGTTTGTGGAAATTACAAAATTTGTAATATATTTGATTAATAATTTAAATTAAAAATGATTTTTTATATATTTCATTACTGTCTGATAATATGTGTGAAATTAAAAGTTAATATAATAAAAAATTGCGTGTAATTTAAAATAAATTATAAATAAAAAATTATAATATGAAAAAAATTGTAATATGTTTTAAAATTAACAATCTGAAATTATTTAAATAATATTTTTCAAAATGTTGAATTTTATATAAAGATTGTAAAAAAATCTTGTATAATTGTAAGACTTTTCACTTATATAATATTTTATAATATTTAATTATAATTATATAAAAATGTTTAAGATTTATAATAGGATTTTATTGTTTGTTTGATATTGTTGATGCATTTTAATTGTGATTTTGTGAATAATATTAATAATTGTTTATTATATTAATTAATAGATTTATAGATCGATAATAAATTGATAAATTATATATAATTTTAAAAAATGCATTTTAATGTATTTTTTTTGCAAGAATAAAAAAAAATAAAAAAGAAATCGATTTTCAAAATTAATGAAAACTTTAATTGTATAAAAATAATTGTAAAAGATGAAAAAATGTAAAAATAAATAAAAAATAATTGATGTAATTATAAAAAATAATTAAATTATAACGCGATTATTTGCTTTGAAACTAAAAAAAGATATATATTTATTTTATGCAATGAAACGAGTGAATGAAAAAAAGATAAAAAATATATTTATTTTATGCAACAAAGCGAACAAATAAGAAAAAAATAAAAAAAAGAATATGTTTGCTTTGTGCAACAAGACAAGCGAATGAAAAAAAGATAAAAAAAGAATATATTCATTTTATGTAACAAGACGAGCGAGCGAGAAGAAGATAAAAGAAAAAGAATATACTTGTTCTGCACAGCAAGACGAGCGAGCGAGAAGGAGGTGAAAGAGGAAGAATGTAAATGTTTCAAAGAAGATTTGAAAAGATTTGTAAAAAATGTTTTAAAATCATTTTTGATGTGATAAATGATAATTTTATGATCTTTGTACAAAACATTTAAATTGATATAAAATTGACAATTAAAATCAAAATGATAAAAGAATAAAAAATCTTTAAATTGATTTTGTAAAATTTTGAAAGCGACTTTTTTAAAAATGATAAAATTAATTCAAATTTTGCAAGATTAAGTTTTATATTTTTATTCGGATTTAAGATTTTTTTTAAATATAAAGATTTTGTGAATTTGTAAAAATTTAATTATAAAAATATATTTTATAATATAATGCTAAAAATAATCAATGAATCCTAAATAATGTTTAAATTGTTTAAAAATAATTGAAAAAAATAAATCATGAATGATAATGATTTTTTTATTAAAAATAAAAGGTTTTAATAAATTAACGCGTTAATGGAATTAAATTAATAAAAAAAATCTTAAAATATTTTTTTAATTTGAATTTGATATTATAAATTTAAAATATTTAAAAAAATGAAATAAATGACCAAAATATTTATTTAAAATTTGATTAATATTGATAATATTATCGATATAGATTTAACAAAAAAATTCTTTAAAAAATATTTATGATTTATTGCACATATGGAATGAAATTAATAAATTTTATAATAATAATTTGAAAGATTATTTGATTAGGATAAAAAATTATTATTAAATAATTGTAATAATTATATTAAATGAATTATTAAAAGAAATAATAATAAATATTTATTATTAAAATGTAATGACAATTTTAAATTAATATAATAATTTTATTTTCTAATAACACAAAATTAAAATCTGATTTAATTTTTTTATTTGTTGTGCGGAAATTAATAATTATTTGTTTTTTTATTTAAAAGAATGGATTCTATTGTTTTAGACAAACTTTTAAATGATAAATATCAAATATTTAATAAAAATATAAAAAATAGTTTATATAAATTTATTTTAATATATTAAAAAATCAAATATAATATCAATAATTTTACAATCTTTAAAATTCAAACAATAAATCTTGATTTTTGAAAAATGTTTTTATTAATTTTTTTTATAAAGATTTAAAATTATTGATTTTTAAAAATATTAATAATTTTTAAAATTTTTTTGAGATTTATTTAGATATTCTAATGTTTGATTATTTTGCGAAAATGTTTAACAATAAAAAAATTGATATTATAAATAATCATTTTGTTAAATAATATAATTAAATATTTGATATTTAAAAAAAGTCTGTGTAAATAAATGACATTATTGATAATCTATATATAAAATAATATTGATATTAATATATTTAATAAAATTGTATTAATTCAATTTGATAAAAATTTGGTTTGAATTAATCGAAATTTTATAAATTATTATAAAATTAATATTAAAAACAATATCGACGCAAATATAATATTATATAATAATAACATTAACGAAATCATTCTGAATCTTTACAAATAAAAGATTTTTATTAATTAAATAAAAACAGATATAAATAAATATCGTTATACTGATAGATTTGGATAAATAATTTTTGTTGAAAAACAAGGTTTTTTTAATATATATTAAGATTTTCTTTACAAATTTTATTAATATAATTATATGTTTAATAATATAAATAAGAATTTGAAAAATTTTGTCACGTTTAACATTTATTATAATAAAAAGAATAAAACTTTGACAAATTTATATAATAATAAAAATTTAAATATAATATGAACAATAATAGAAAATTTGTTAAAGGTATTTATTTTATTTTTATAAGAATTAAAAAAATAAAGATTGAAAATTGTTGTTTTAAATGATTTGTAAAGGAATTTTCTAATACTATAAATTATGATAAAAAGTTTAATATTTAATATAAAAACATTTGATATTGTTTTAATAAAGATTTTTTTCATAATAATAAATAAACAATCGATATTGAAATAGATTCTTTTAAAATCTAAATTTTATTTAATATTAAATTATTAATAATAATATGAACATTATTATATTGATATTGACATTTATTAATATGGTTATATAAAATATTATTAAATAAAAAGTTTTTGTGATAATAATAATAAATAAACATAATTTTGTTAAATTCAAATTTGAAATAAAAAAAATTTTCAAATTAATTTATGACATCGATCATCTCTATTATATAAATATTATTGTAATTATTGTAATAATTATTATTAAAATTATAATTATTTTTTATTTTGATAATTGTAATATTATAATAAAATATGTAATTATTTTTATAGAAATTTGATGAACGATTATTAATAAATTTATATAAAATGAATTGATAAGATTGAATAATATTTAAAAGATTATTAAAAATTCTAAATTGATTTAATATAATTCGAATGTTAATGTTATTTGCACCAATATTGATATTGATTTTATAAATATAATTACAGAATTTAAGATTATTGTTGTTATTATTGTGATTGTTATTTTAAAAACATTTGAAATTATTTTAATAACGAAATTTATTATAAAATTTAAGATTATTTATATTGCTTTGATCTTGTTGATTTTAAAATAAAAATGATAAAATTTGCATAAACGAAAATATATAATTATTGTGATTATAAAATTGTTGATAATTGTATAATTAATTATTAAATTAATATTATAACAAAAGTCTGTATAGAATATTAGTTTTATTATTGAATTTTCGATAATATTTTTAGAAATTAATAAAAGATTATTTTGAAAAATCAATATAAAATTGAAAAAAAGTATTGTAAAATTAATGATTATTATAAAATTTATCGCGTGAGTTTTTGTTAAATTATTTTTTACAATGTTTGTAATAATTGTTATGAAGATTCTTTCAAAAAATTATTTTTTTTATTCGAAAAATTCAGAATAAATAATTGTTAATTTTGGAATTAAAATATATTAATATAATTGTGCGTTTAAATTATTTTATATATAATTTATTTATTTATATTTATTTTTAATATGGATATTTTAACACAATTAAATTATTTTTTATATAAATTTGAAAAGATTATTTCACAATTATATTAGTATATGTAAAATGAAGATTTTTAAATTGTTTTAAAACAAATTAAGAATTAAGTTTAAAATGATTTTTAATATAATAAATTATTTTTAATTATGTTCAAGCGAAAGATTACATAATAAATGTTTTTAATTGTTAATTAATAAAATAAATTAAATTATAACGTTATCACACAAATAAATTTAAATGCTTGTTTTAATAAATTTGATATTTTTATAATCAATAATGTTGATTAATCAATCAACAAAAACCAATATATTTTGATAAACAATGTTATTCGATCGAAATCCTTTATTTTTAATATTTGATCAAAAATCTTTTATTTTGTTGCTTTGAAAGATTTTATAGTTAATATTTGATATTATTAGATTTTGAAAATTTTGAAGATCAAAATTCTTAAATGAATTAAAAGATTTTGACAAGGTTAATTAATTTTATTTTGTTTTTATTTAACGAAATCAAATACAAACATTATATAAATTACGATTTGTGATTTTTTACTTTTTTGCATGTTTTTTTGGATTTTTTGTAATGTTTTTTAATTTTAAAAAAATTATTTCAAAACAATTTATGTTTTATTAAAAACATTGTCGATTGAATTAACAATAAATTTATTTGATTTCATAACATTTACTTTGTCAAAATTACGATATTATTGACAAACAAGATTTTAAATCAATTTGTTTTTAAAGGAATAAAAAGATAGATTGTAAAATTTAAGATTATAATTTTAAATTGACTTGTTTTTAATGGAATCGACAGAAATGTTATAGAATTTAAAATTGTAAAATTTAAAATTATAATTTTAAATTGATTTGTTTTCAATAAAATCAAAAAATATGTAAAAATTGTCATAAAAATTTTTGAAAAAATAAAATTTTTCAGAAATATTTTTTTGTGAAAATCATTAAATTTTGTTTTAATGTTAAAATTTTTTAAAATTAAATGAGAATTGAAGCTTCAAATTATATTAAAAAATTTGTTAATGATTTTGTTGAACAAATATCAAATTGTTCGAAACGGATTGTTAATAAGATTTTTAATATGAAATGATTAGATTGTAATAAAAGATTTGATAAAATTATTAAATATTTTTATAAATTGTAATGTAATCGATTTAAAATTTTTAATAGAAGATTTAATGATTTTAATAAAAGCGATAAATTCAGCAAAAAGTTTAACAATTGTTTTTAATTGAAATGCGGAGAGCTGTTTGTTATAAAAATTAAATAAGATTATATAAGATTAAATGAAATGCATATAAATAAATAATAATTTTTATTTATATTATTTATTGTAAACACTATAAATAGATTCTTTAATAATGTTATAAATATATTTTTATATAAAGTTTTGTTCAATATTGATTTACAAAAATTTTGAAATCTTTTACAATTCTTTGTGCGTTTTGATTTTTTATAAAAACAGAATATTAAAAAAAATTTGTTTTGTTAAAATATGCATGAAACATTTTTATAATTAATATTATATTTTATTTTTTAAATTAGATTTAGAAAACAAGATCTTTATTTATTTACATTAAAATTATATTATATTTGTTATATATCAATTTAATTGTTATTTTTTAATAATATATAAAATCTTTTAAAACTTTCAAACGTATTAATCATCTTATATATTTTTTGAAATTATTTTGAATATTTTATATTTATCTTATATTTTTTATTATTCAATTCGAATCTACACAATCTAATATTAATCTTTTTAAATGTCAACATGAGCGGTTCGGTTTTGTTTAAATAAAAAATAATAAAATTGATAATACTTTTATTAAAAAAAATTATTATAAAATTGAATATATCATTAATTAATGTATTATTCACAATAAATACAATAAAATCTTTTATATGCAATATTCTATATTTTGATATAATTATTTTGTAAAAAAAAGAATGGATTTGTATCAACAATTTGAACGTTTCTAATCTTATTATTAAATATAAAATGTTATTATAATTACATTATTATTTTATTTATTATTATTTTTATTTTTTTTATTTTGATCTTTCATCTATCACATTTTTATTTTATTATTTCTATTGGGATACTTCCTTTTATTGATATATTTAATTCACAAAAACATCGCATTTAAAATTCTATTATTTTGTTGCAAATCGTTTATCAATTGTCATTATATTGTCATTTAATGAGATACGGAATGGATTGCAATGAATGTTTATAAATAATTTTAGGATTTCAACGGTTGTGATATATATGCTTTACCTTAATTTCAGGCCATTTTAGAATGGTTAGATTTAATTGTTTTCTTTTGTTTCAACAATCATTATTATATTAATGAATATTGACCGTCATATTGACGTTTTTATTTGTTTGTATGATTTTATTAATTTTTTTTTGATTTGAGGTCTAATACGGATAATATTAAAGATAAAAAAATTATTTTTATTAATTTCAAATAATTAATTCCTTTTAAGATTTATTTATTTTTTGTGTTTGAAATCATTTAAATATAAAAAAGTTTTTTAGCTTTTTTATTCATATTTAGCTTAATTCTTTTTATGATTTTTATTATTTAAAGTATTTTTATATATATTTAATATTATAATTAATAGAAAGATGTGTTTTAGCGTAGTATAAGTAATAAAAGCAAAACAAAAATATTCAATATATTTGAATTAATAATATTGTAGACATTATATAAAATAATAAATTGAATTATATAATTCTATATTAAAAAAATGAAAATATAGATATAAATAATTTTTTAATATTATATTTATATTTTTTAAATTGATAAAAATAATAAATAAAAACAATATTTTTTTATTAATTAAGATTAACAATCTATCACATTATTTAACATATAAAATGCGTTTTTTTAATTGTAATTGTTTTTTGTTAATATTTAAAATTATTTTAATAAAAAAATTATTTTAGTTTTTATTTTTCTAATTGAATATTAATTTGTTAAAATGTTATAAACAAACATTTTATATTATAATTAAATAATTTATGTGTTTTTTTTAGTAATAATAATTGAATTCTTTTATTATAAAATAATTATTTTCAATTTAGATATATTAATAAATAAAAATTAAGATTCTTTAAGAATAAGAATCGAATTGTTTTAATTTTAATTATTATAATTAAATATTTTATTTAATTTAAAATATTTTAAATATTTTATGATAAAGTTTTTTTATTATATTCAAATGTGCAGTATAATAAGTAATTTTTAAAATTTCTTTTAATTATATTAATTAAAAGTTTATTTTTTGAATTAATTATATAATTAAAAAAAAGAGTTGTTCATATTTTGACTAAAAATTAATATATTATTTAAAATATTTTTAATTTATTTTTTGATTTTGCAAATTTCAAAGATTGCAAATAATAAAAAATTAATAAAAAATCTTATATATTATAAATTAATTATACAATTAAATAATATAATAAGTATAATTTAAATATTTTTTAAAAAGATTTTTATAATATTAAATTTATATTATTTTTTATAATAGATTTTTATATAGTTAATTAATCAATTAAATTGTTTACAATAATTATAAAATCTATAATATATTTAATTAATAATTTCAATTAAAAATAATTTTTATATATCGCATTATTATTCAGTAATGCGTGTGAAATTGAGAGATTAATTTAATAAAAAATTGTATATAATTTATTTTAAATTATAATATATTTTAAAATTAATAATTATAAAATTATTAACATAATATTTTTAAAAGAATTAAATTTTGTATAAAAATTGTAAAAAGAATTTTATATAATTATAACATTTTATAATTATATAATATTTTATAATATTTAGTTATAATCTCAAAAAATATTTAAAATTTACACTATAATTTTATTATTTATTTAATATTGTTTGTTAATATATTTTAATTATTATTTTTCAAATAATATTAATAATTATTAATTATATCAATTGACAAGTTCATAAATTAATATAATAAATTAATATATTATATAACATTTTAAAAAATATATTATATAATATTTTAAAAATATACTTTAATGTGTTTTTTGCAAGAATAAAAAAATAGACAAAAAGTCAATTTTTGAAATCACAATGTTAAAAAATATTTAATATATTAAAATATATATAAAGAAATAATACAATTGATAATATATTTTATTTTTTAAATTAACATTAAAAAATAAAAAATATATTTAATTGTACTATAATTATACAATTCTTATTATATAATACTTTAGCTGCTACTTTTTATAATAATAAATCCTTTCAAAATTATTAAATATATAAAATATCTTATATATGGCTTAAATCTATCACGCATCTTCTATATTTATTTTATTCTATTTATTGCACAATTAAAATCTATTTAATAAAAAATTAACTTATTTAATTATCAACATAATTAGTCCAATTTTAAATATATAAAATATAAAAATTAAAATATTCATATCAATCAAGAAAATGATTAATATAAAATAAAATATAATATTATTAATTATTATATTATTTGAATTAATAAAAACTATATCTTTTATTTATAATATTTTATTAATTAGTTTACTGCCTTCTGCCATTGTCTATTTCAAATAACTAGTCTTGTCACAATCTAAGTAAGTGATAGCATCATTAATAAATCATCACCTTTTACATTAATTATTTCATTCTTAATTTAAAAATGTTTTTTTATATTTTTTTGCAAGCTGTTGAGCGTTTTAAATTAACATTATTTATTTCAAACTTTTTATTTTGTTTTTCAAAATAATTAACATTCATCGGATTTAATCTAATATTATTAATATTTATCATATTTAATTTAGCGCTATTGTAAATTATAGATTAAATCTTATATTAATTTCATTTATACAATCTATTTCGCATTTTTAATATATAATTATATAATCAAGCGCTTTCTCGTCATTAACTAATTATATTTAATTATTCTAAGATTATTTTGCATTGAAAATGATGTCATTTTAAATTGAAATAGATTTAGTATAAATATATAAATCTTAAAACAAATTTTAAATATATTAGTTTTATTATTTTGTATTGTCTTTTCAATAAAAACAATTGAAAATAATATAACTAAAATAAATAACATTTAAATTACAAAATTAAAAATTAAAATGATAATTTGGTTATAAATTGATTATTTGAAATTATTATTTTCAATTAATTTAATTAAGTAATTTTATAAATAATTATATTAAAATTTTATATTCTTAAAAAGATTGTTTAATAAAAAAAATAAAAATAATCTATATAATATTTGTTTTGTTATCTTGATCATTTTTATTGATTAGTTTCTTATTAAATATAATGTTTTTTATAATGATGATTTTGTTTATTTTTTTGAATTATATTTTGTACGTGTTTTTATTGTTGGACCACTCATATTTCGCTTATGGCCTTGCACCTGCCTATTGTAGTTAGTCTGCATGTCTGCTGACCCACATTGGATCGGCCGTAATTAGAAGGCCTCGCTACACCGCGAGTTTCATACAATTCAAACATTTTTACACTGCAATTCCATCAGATTAACAGTCATATTAATTTTTTAAACGTTAATATAAAGACTACAAATGCTTTCAATATGAATTTGAATGTTATATTAATAATTTGATACTTTAATATTTTGATTTGATGATTTTGAATTTCTTAATTTGAAACATTATGATGATTTGAATCTTTTGATTTGATTTAAATCTTTTAATTTGAATTTTGAATTCTTTTGAATTTCTTGATTTTTTGATTTCTTGATTTGATTTCTTTGATTAAATCTCTTAAAAAAAATTTTTTTTATTATGGGCAACGTTTTTAATCAAGTCATCAATCTTTCTATTTTATTTGATATAAATCTTTTTACAATCCACAAATTGATTGGTAAAGATGATTGAAAAATTTGATTAAAAAAAATCAAATTCGTTTTGCAAGTCCATGAACTTATTGATTTGATCAATTCAGGTTTTTTAATATCTTTGAATGAACATTTTAATTATGTAATATAAAAAAATGGTTTGACAATTTGATTCTGATTTTTTAATAATATTTTAAATGATTTTTTTTTCAAATTCATTGATTTTTTTAAAGCTCACGATTGATTAAATAATATGATTAAGATCATTTAATAGTTTGTTTTTGAAAATGATTATATTTTGATTCATTATACTTTTTTGGAAACCGCCAAGATAAAAAATTTTTGTTATGATTTTATATTAGAATTTGTGAAAATCTTTCATAAGAAAATGAAAGCAATCGTTAATATAAGAAATCTCATTTTTTTATTAAATAATTTTGTTTTTTTTATATGAGTTCAAGTTAAAAATGATTATATTTGTTGAATTTCATCTACATTTTTAAAATGAAAAAACGATCAAAAATCTCATTATGAACGATTTTATGATAATATGCGATATTGTATTAAATGGTTTTTTTTTTAAAATTTTAATTTTAATTTTGATTTCAATATTGCTGTTATTACAATACAAAATTTTAAATTCATTTTATTATATCATTTATTTTCATCGAAAATTATCATTGAATTTCATATGAAATATTAATTTGATAAAAATAAAAATTTTTTAAAAAAATGTTTTTATTGCATATAAAATAATCATTAAAATATTAACGCCTGTTTTTATCTTATTATTGTGAAAAAAATCAGAAATTAAAAAAAAATAAAAAACATATAGATTTATAAAATTCACATTAAGATTCATAATTTTCTGTTTTTAATGATTACGACATTAATCAATTTTGTTGTGAATTTCAATGTGTGTGATTAAGTCGAATGAAAAAATAGATATTGATTGATTTTTATTGTGAAATTGAACATTTTAATCAATTTTTAACATTTTGTATGATTTTCATGATTTTTTTATAATTTTTGCGATATTTTGTTCATAAAAAGATATATTGACTCATTCATATTTTGTTTATGATCTTGCATCTGTCTATTATAATTAATTTGTATGTGAGCTGATCCACAATGGATCGGTCGTAATTAGAAGGCCTCGCTGCACCGTGAGCTTCATACAATTCAAGCATCTCTACACTGTAGTTCTGTCATTTATTAACATATTTTATAAAATAATTAATTTTTGTTTTTTTATTCATTTTTATCAATTTATTCTATTTTTTGATACAAATAAAATGTAAATCTTATATTTTTATATATAAGTATGATTAGACAGGATCTTTGTACTTGCAATATTGAGATTTTCGTGAAAGCATTATGTAGAAGATTTTTGATTAATTGATTTTTTATAAATTAAATGATTTAAAATGTGAATAATTGATTTTAATATATATAATTAAAAATAATTAAATAAAGATAAAACAATTATCATTATTTTTATTGTTTGAACTATATATTCTTTTTAATGTTCGAAAAAACCGTTTTAGTCAAAATAATATAAATCAATTATTTTAAACTATATATCACGAGAAAAAAGTCATTTTTTATATTTATTAAAATTAAAAGTTGTATTCGAGTGAATCAAAATAAAATAATCTTTTTATAGAATTGAATTAGTGTAAATAAAGTTTTTTGAATATTTTTGAAGTATCATTTTTATATAATGTAAATAATTATTTACAATAATCAAGATTGTTGCAGCGCCGCTTACCGGCCGCCTTCATGTTGCCATTTGGTGGGGTGCGGAACTGGTCTCTACGGATAAGCCTAGAGTTTCTGCGGTTGTGGTATGTATGCTTTATCTTAGTTCCCGGCCACTTCAGTGGTCAGATTTAATTAGTTTTTTTTTGCTTGAACAACCTTCATATTAATAAATATTAATTGTCAAATTAATATTTTTATCACATTTTTATTGTGTTTTTATTGACTGCATCAAAGTGATAGCATATTTTATCAAGATCTGGATCTTATTAATTTGATTTCTTTGTTTTGAAATTTTCAAACAATTTTCTATTATTGCTGCGCATTATTTGTTCGTTGTTTTGTTTATTTTATATCTGTTTAGTGTGAAAGCCCGGTGTTTTTTTCTTTATCACATTAATTATCAATAACTTTTTTTTTAATTGATTTGTAATTTATAATTGTCATTTTAAATATTTTCAATTATTTTCAATTATTTTCAATTATTTTCAATTATTTTCAATTATTTTCAATTATTTTCAATTATTTTCAATTATTTTCAATTATTCTTTAAACCATTTCGTTAAAAAACGGTTTTTCGAACAATTTGAGAATTTTGACAAGCGATTGATTGTCGCACATTGTGTGTGTTTTTGTTTTATTGTCTGATTCGCTTAACAATCTCAATTACATCAAGCGTTGTGCATTTTTATTTTGTTGTTTGATTCGTTTAATAGTCTGATAACATTATTAACTTTTTTTATAATATCGATTTTAACATCAAATCACATTATCAATTTTTTTGATTCCGTAATCTCAACTTTAACATTTAATTTTTAATTATATTATCGATTTTATAATCATTCATCCCGTGATCATTTGTTGCCTATCTCATTATTTTAAAAATTTAACATTCAATTTCTACTTTTATTTTTTGTCTTTTATCATCTAATTTCTTTTAACACAGTCCGTGACTTTTTCATCGATTTTAAAATCTTGATCTTGATTTGATTTTGTTTAATTGATAATCATTTATTTTATGAAATTCAATTATTAATTAAAAAATTTTTACAAAATCGCAAAATATTTTTAATTGAACGAGTTCAGTAACAATCTTTTAAAATAAATTCAATTTGTTTCATTTTCATATCCAAAATCACAATCAATAAAACACGATAATTCATTTTCTGTTAATTGATTAATCTATAAATCAAATATTCAATACATTGTGAAAGAATTTATTAGATTCAACAAATATTTGAATGTTAATAAACAATTTATCGTTTAATATAATCTTTATTTTTTCAATCATAACGAATCTTGTTTTTCATTTGATTTTATATGTTCTTGTTTGACTTTTGATAACAAACAATTTTTGTTTCAATCAAAAACAATTTGTTGAATTTTTTATCAAATTCATCGCTTTTATTGAATCTTTTGAATCGATTATATCACAATCTATAAAAATGTTTGATAATTCTATCGAATCTTTTATTATTATTTAATTATTTCATGTTAGAGATCTTGTCGATAATCTATTTTGAATAATTTGATATTTATTCAACAAAATTATTGACAAATTTTTTGATACAATCACAATTTTTTTTTAATATTGATAATATTTTTAAAATCTTTTTTATATTTGTTGTTGACAATTGTTTTATTTATTTTAAAAAATTGTTTGAAATTTCAATTATACAATTCATAAAAGATCTTAATGTTAAAATAAAATTTGACAATTTCCATAACAAAAATACTTTCAAAAAAATTCCGCTTTTTTAAAATCTCTTACAACAATCTTTATAATGTATCTTCCGATTTCATTAAAAACAAATTGATTCAAAATCATAATTTTAATCTTAAACCTTACAACATTTCTATCAATTCCATTAAAAATAAATCAATTCAAGATCATAATCTTAAATCCTACAATCTGTCTAAAAGCGAATCAATTCAAGATCATAATTTTAAATCCTACAATCTGTCTGAAAGCAAATGAATTCAAAATCTTATTTGTCAACAATATCACGATTTCAACAAAATAAATATTCTTAAATCAAATAAATCTATTTCTAATTTAATCAACAACGACTTCAATAAAATACGAATCATTTTAAAATAACTTTTTCAAGATCAAAAAACACTACAAAAAATCCAAAAAAAACATACAGAAAATACAAAAAATTATAAATTATAGTTTATATAACATTCATATCCGATTTTGTTAAATAAAGACAAAACAAAATCAGTTGTTAAAATCTTTTGATTTGTTTGGAAATCCCGGTTTTCAAGGTTTTTAGAATCTGATAACATCAAATATTAATTATAAGATTTTTTGAAATAATAAAATAAAATATGTTTAGACAAATACTAAAAATAAAAAAATTTCAATTTAACAATATTGTTTATTGAAATGTGTTAATTTTCATTGATTAATTAATTAATATCATTAATTATAAAAATATCGAATTTATTAAAATAAATATTCAAATTTATTTACGCGATAATATCATAATTTAATCTATTTTATTATTCGATAATTAAAAATATTTATTATATAATCTCTCATTTGAACATAATCAAAAATAATATGTTATATTAAAAAACGTTTCAAAACCAATTTTCAATTTATTTTAAAATAATTTGAAAATTTTCATTTTACATATGCTAACATAATAGCGAAATGATTTCTTTAAATCTATACAAAAGAAATTATTCGATTGTATCAAAATATTCATGTTGAAAATGAATATTAACAAATAAATTATATGTAAAATGATTTGGACACGCAATTACAACAACATATCTTAATCTTAAAATCAATTATTTCTTATTTTGAATTCTTTGAACAATTAGAAAAAAAAATAATTTTTTAAAAGAATCTTTATAACAGCTATCACAAATATTATAAAAAACAATTTAATAAAAAATTGTACAATAAATCTTATAATAATCATTAGTCCTACAATGATTTTCTTTTATTTTATATTAATTTTTTTCAATCTTATAATTTTCCAAAACAATTTTCTACTAATTTTCAAGAGTATCGTCAAAGATTTAATAATGAAATTGATATTTTATACAAATCTTCATCGCAATATCAATTTAACAATTAATCATACAATTATTAACAGTTTTATAATTGTGACAATTATAAATTTCATTTACGTAAATTCTGTCATTTCTGTTTCAAAGTCAACAAGATCAAAACAATTTGAATAATCTTAATTAATTTATAATAAATTTTATTATCAAAATAATTTCAAATGTTTTTGGAATTGCACTAACAATAATAATAATTCTAAATTTTATAATTGTGTTTATGAGATCGATATTAACATTGACGTGAATAACATTAATATTCAAATTATATCAAATCAAATTAAAATCTTTGATAATCTTTTAAATGTTATTCAATTTTATCAATCTGTATCACAATCTTATCAATCCATTTTATATAAATTTCTCGGAGATTGTCTATTAAACTTTTATGAAAATAATTCCGCATTTCATTATAATATTATAATTGTCAAAATGAAAGACAATTATAATCTTAATAACAATTATTACAGTGATTATAATCACATTTATATAACACAAGTGATCGATTTCATAAACCGACTTGAAAAACCTTTCTTTTGTTTTGAATTTGAGTTTATTAAGATCGTGATTATTTGTTATCATTGTTATAAAAATTTTTTGTTTAACAATATTTTTTATAATTATATTAATAAATGTCAATATCAATGTAATAATATTTATATTATTATTTTTGATTCAATGTTGGACAAGATACAAATTTATAAATTTAATATTATTTTTGTTCTAGATATTGATTGGCACATTGCAAATATATATATTTGAAAATATATTATAATTTACATCGTGTTCAAATAGCTTAGTTCAAATTTAAATTTTAAAAAGATTTGTTTCGATACTAATTGTTTATCTATTATTATAAATGAAACTTTTATCAAAACGATTCTAGATATTTTTATATAAAATATTAAATCTTTTATTACAATTTGCAACATTGAAAAATCCATTTATAAATCAATTAAAATAACGATATTCAATCTTTACTTTTTTAATTTTTATAAAAACAAAATAAACAATTTTGATAAATTTTTTATTGTCGTTCACATTGTGTTTGAATTTTATTTAAATATATTCGTCGATATCGATGTCCTTGTAACAAATGAAATAAATTTTGATTTTGTTAAATGCGTTGTTATATAGATTTGTTAAAACTTCATTTTTTTATTATAATGAATGTTAAGCGCAAGAAAATCCTTGACATTTTTATTTATATTATCAAATATATAATTTTGTATTAACAAGATCTGTAAACAAAATCTTAATATTTATTAAAAAAATGTTGCTTTTCAATAAGAATTATTTATTCGAACTTGTTGACGCAACAATGCTTGTCTATATTTGTTTTCATCTAATTGATGAAAATCTTTTATTTATAAAAATTTGAAACGATTCTATTAATTTTATTATTATATAACGTTATATTTGTATCAATATTGTCTTTGACATTGATTTTGCAACAATTTATAAAACATTTACAAAGATTCTTTATCATATCTTTATAAAAAACAATCTTATTGAATATGTCAATATTGATATTATTCCGCATATAAATTGCAGACAGTATCATTTGCTCGCAAAAACTTCTAAAACAATTTTTCAAACATTTAATTATGTATATCGATAAACAATTGAAAAAGTCTTTGCAAAGATTTATTTTTTAATAGATCAATCTAAAGCATCAATAATAATTTCTGTTTGAATTATTTTGTCCAATGAAAGACTGTCTATAACATTAATTTTCGTATTGTTGAACATTATCACGAAATAATCGAATATTATAATGCCTGAATAAGTCTCAAAGAGATTCTAAAAATTATTCATATTTTTCAAAATTAATAATTTCAAATCTTTATAAAAAAAGACTGACAAAAACAATTCTCAAAAATCAAGATTTATTGTTTAAATTCTAAGAATTGTGAAATTGTTAATGTTATATTTGATTTTTTAATATATCAAAACAAATTCATACAAATTATTTTTTATATTCTTATTGAATATTCAATATTTATCATTTGAAAACTTATTTAAAACGATAAAATTTATTTAATTAATCAAAAAAACGAACAGTCGTCAATCTTCACGCGATAAATAAAAAAATTAAATCAGATTTTTATTTTGTATCATTTTAAAATGAGATTATCATATTGATTCATAATTGTTGTTATATCTTAATAATAAATGTTTATCATTTTTTTATCAATGATTCATTCGGTGTAATTATCACAATTATTTAGCAATAATCTTTCATTATAATTAAAAAATCTTTTAAATCATTATTATAAAATTTATCAATTTCGTTTCATATATGCAACAAATAATAAATATTTTTTTAAAAGATCATTTTTTTGTCGAACTTATATCGATAATATTGTTAATATTAATCAAATTTTAAATGAATATCTTGATCATTTGTTTTATTTATTTAAATATTTTGAATTTATAAATGTCCAATTTGAATCAAAAAAAACATTTTTAAAATTTTTTTTAATAATTTTATTCAATTAATATATTAATTTATTAAAGTTTTTTACTTTCAATGAAAAGATTATCGTCATTTGTGATTTATCTTTTTAACTATTTTTAAATAATTTAAACATTATTTAAGACTCATTGACTATTTCTGTCATTATATTATGAAATACATTTCTATTGTTGAGTCTTTACAAACTCGCAAAACTTTCATATTTAAAAAAAATTTTAATTCCGGACAAAAACGTAAAATGTGATCCCGCAAAATTTTGACTGACTTTATTATTTTTGAAAAAACCACTTTTGAAATTTTATAAAACCAATTTAAAAACTTTTTGTTCCTTTATCATTTCAATCTTAATTATCAACTCTATATCGACTTAAACGTTTCTCGCAAAGATCATAAAATCATTATTTATCATATTAAAAATGATTTTAAGATTTCTACAGAGCTCTCCAAACTTTTTCTGAGACACCTTATCAAGCTTATATTGTTTCTTAATCGCATCCTTATTGTGATAAAACGAAATTATTAATTTATTAAATTGGAAGTATCCTGTTTCATTTAGATTTTATATAAAATATGTCATTTGATCAAATCAAACTATTTGATTTTTATTATTTACACAGATCATTTGTAAGGAACATAAACCATTGAAGGTAGGTATGTATTAGCAAAGAATAAGCTGCATGGGATGCAGCAACTGGGTGTGGACAGAAGCCCCTATTTATGATACTGCCTATTACCAACATGACTGCCAGAAATCAGGAGATTCCTGGCGGAAAATTCTATACAAAGAGATCCTACCGACAAGTTCCTGGGAACAAGCCGAAAGGTTTTTGACACTATCTTCTCTAAATGGAAGCGTGAGATCCCTCGAACGCGAACACAAGTGAACAACAAAAAAAAAATCTCTAAATTAAACAAAAAAATTAGCCAGTTGAGGAGGCCGTAAAAACAAAAAGATCAAAAAAATATGACGGTGATGATGGTTTAGCAGAATAATAAGCGTGATAGTCCAAAATAAGATCCATGGAATGTTTAAAATCTTGTTATAGTTGTCACGGCAGATTTGAGTTTCAATCTTTTTAATTATTCTTGAACAAAACTTTATATTGTGTATTCTGTTGTGTCTTTCGGCAATCAACAATTTCATAAACGATTTATTTTGAATGTTTTTCATTAATGTTCATGTTTATGGTTACAACAAGTTTCTGAGAATTCTCATATTGATTTAAATAAGCCGCGGCGGCCAAAAAAACAAAATGTAATAAAAAGAAATGAAACATGGGTGTGATTTCGACTGTCAACATATAATTAAATAAAGTCAATTCATATATTTTGTTATCAATATTCCGAATAATCGATTATGAATTGAATGTTTTAGATATAAAAAACTGATTTTCACATTATAAACGAAAATTACAAATATTCATATAAACACAATTATCTATTCGATAAATTGAATGAAATTAATAATGAATGTTGATATATTAAATATAAAATTTTTGAGTCCAAATAATTTCATTGCGAAAAAATTCGCGAATATTTTCAATACAACGAATCAGTTTATCAATTATTTTTATTTCAAAATGCACAACGTGTAATAAAAATTTAGATGGTTCGGTTTTGATATGAAAATGAAAATCGTTATTTGTAAAGAAAAAAATTATGTTAGTTTCAAAAATATAATTATTAATTGCAAATTGCACATTTGAAAAAAAATCGACCCAATTATTTTATGCGAAATTGATATAAACGCAGAAATAATTCTTAAAATCTTTTATAATCGCTTTAAACTAATTATTGATTTTGAAATGATATACAATTGAAATCTTGTTTTTAATTGTATATTACGCGTAATAACTTTGTCAAAAATGGTTTGTAAAAATGTTGTCGCAATTGAAAATAATTAAATGCAAAAAATTATATTTAAAACACGTCAATACATAATCTTTATAAATTTATCTATCTTTTTTACAATCAACAATTCAAATATTTTAATTTTAATTAATCAATCAATCACAACAAAAACATTGTGAAATTCTTGTTCGCGACAATTACAAAACAATAGATTTTCAATCAAATTTATAAAAAAATCAAACCATTTGCGTTATAATATTAAAAAAAAACAAAATAATCTCTGTGCTTGCATTATACAAATTTTCATGCGTTTGCACATGATGCAAAAATTTGTATATTAATGAATATTTTTTTTAAATGAAATTAATAATAATAACGAATAATCGCTCAATATATATTTTTAGATTTTGAATGTCTTGATAATTAGTCATTATATAAAATCTAAAAGATTCGATAACAAAACAATTAATGATTAAAAATATATAATTATTTGTCAATTTATACACAATAATCTTGAACAATAAGATTAATTATAAAAAATCAAATCTTTTGTTCAAATATAATTAAAAACAATCTTTGTTTATTTTTATTTTTAACTTTTATAATTGTTTGTACTATTTTATCATTTTTGTAAACTTTTTCGAAAAAAATCTTCAAAGACATTTCATCAGATTGTTCAAAAGAAACTGTGAAAAATTGTAAAACAAATAATTCAATAAAATCTTTAATTAATTGATCGTCGGATTGATTATTTATTTGATTAAATATTTCTAAAAAAAAATCAAAATCTTCAAGAATAAAAAGAATCTTTAAAAGATTGCTAAAAATAGTTGATATGGCACTATCGGATTCGCTGATCGAAATAAAAACATTATATATATTACAAATGATTGCGAAAAGATTCTTTTGAATTGTTTTATTAAGATATTGAAATAAAAACAAGACTTGAAAATGTTTTTTTTCACAAACATTATCTGCGCTTTGCAATAGATTTTGAAAATATTATATTAAAAGATCGGACTTTTTTTTTGTTTTTCGAATCGATACATGATCTTAAAATTAAATTTAAAAAAAATTCGATTTATCAAATTTATCTGTGATTCAATTGCTTTATAATTATAAAATGCTGTAGATTCTAATAATCTATATAGATCTTAATTAGATTTTTAAAAAATGGATTGATCAGCTTTAGTCTTCAAATTTCAAAAGATCGAATAATTGCAAAAAATCTTTTATTATAGATTATATAATTAATCTTTACAAAAAACAATTTTTTTGAAAAAGAAGATTATAAGACATAACACATCATTATATATTTACGATATTATTTTAGCGATCATATAATTGAAGGAATCAGTTTTAATTCATGTCTTCAGATTAAAATCAAAATGCGTGAGCATAGAAATTCTTTAAAAGATTTTTTTTAAATTTTTAAATGTTTTGTCGCATTCCGATATTTAAACAAATGACAAATAATGAATGTGACACATTTTTGATTTGATCTTATAAGTCTCACCGTTTTTGATAAGATTAATAAGAAGTTTTGTGCGATATGAAAAAGCTTGAATAAAGCAATGATAAAAGTTTGTAAAATTAACAAAAAAAATAATTTTTAATTGATAAAAAAATTTATTATTTGCAAATAACAATTGTTTTAGCAAGATTTATATAAATGTTTTTTGTAATTACAATAAGATTTAAATATTTAATTTTTTAAATATTAAAATCGCATTTATCAATATCAACTTGTAAATCGCGATTTTGTAAATGGTGTAAAATCTTAAAAAAATGTTTTATATGTTTTTTTTGCTGTTATTAAAGATTAAAACATTATTTAAATAGGTTGTATAAAATATATCGAGATAGTCAAACAGCAAATTATTAATATAATTTTAGAATGAAATCGAGGTGTTGTAGAGATCGAATAGTATTATTAAATATTTAAATTGATTATATTTAATATTGAATGTAATTAATTATTTTTGATTCTTTTTAATGTGTAAATAATTAAATGCATGAATCACATCAATTTTATTAAAGATCTTAACTTTTTAGAGACAATTCAAGATCTTGTTAATCAATAAAATAAAATAATGATTTTTGACTGTAAATTCATTCAAAATCTTATAATCAACACAAATGCATAATTTATTACTCAATTTGCGCACAATAAAAATAAATGCTGTGATCTATGAAAAACTTAGACAAATAAAGCTTTTATTGAACTATTTCTAAATATATTTTAAATAATGTCTAAATTTTGTTTGATTATTGGACGGTAATTTTTTACAAACAGAAAAATAATATTTTAAATTAATTGGATGTCATGATCTTCTAATCAATGCAAAAACAAAATATCAATTTTTTGTTTTATAAAAATGTCAATCACAAAATGATATTTTTCAAAAATCTTTTTTTTCAACTATTTTAACATATAATCTTTTTTATTCGTTAAGAATTTGTTAAAATTCTTTAAATGTATCACATTTGTGATAAACGCGCAAAAGTGTTTGCAATCATTTTTAAACATTATTAAATAATTATGATTATTTTGATAATTTATAAAAAAAATAAAGTGTTTAACGAATATAAATGATATGTTAAAATCAGAATCTATTATCAATTAAAAAATTGTTGCAAGCCGCTTACCGGCCATCGTCACGTTGTTGCGGAAGTGGACTCTACGGATAACCCTAGGGTTGCGGTTGTGGTATGTATGCTTTACCCTAGTTGCCGGCCACTTTAGAGTGGTCGGACTTAGTCGATTCAACCACTCAGGATCCATCATCATACTAATGAATATCGATCGTCTACAAGACGTTTTCATCGCGTTTTCATCGACTGCATCAAAAATAATCTTATTTATCAAAACTTTAAAATTGCAAACATACATAATACAAAAAATGTTTCGAGACAAACCATTTTTTATAAAACAATAAAATGAATTGAAAATAAATATATGATTTTTAAAATCAATATAAAAATTGTGCGTGAATAACCAGCAATCATTTAACACAATCTAATAGCATGTTAAAAAAACAATATAAATTATTAATTGTTTTATATGACTGTTAATTGTGCAGTTGAATAAGATTATTTGAATTATAATAAAATAAAAAAAGCCGTTTGTAAAATGAAACGAAATTGATATTGTTCAATTTATAATAAATAAATTAAAAATGTGTATAAAAAAAAGATCAATGATTTCAACTTCATTTTCATTGTTTATCAAAATCAGAATTGTTTTGAATTGTTTTTAAAGTTAAATTAATACAATTAAATGTCGATTGCGGCTGAATTAGTTTTTTAGATTTAATGTTAATAAAAATAAAAAAGAATAACTTTTTCTTAAATCAAGTTTCTAATCACAACTTTAATCAGAGATTATTTTTTTTTAATTTGAAAATCTGATTTTAATTATTAAAATCTGTTACAATAGCAATTTCGTTCACAAAATGATGAATATTAAAAAAGAAACAATAAAAATTAATTATATAATAGTTTGAATTATGGCAACTTCAGCAATAATTAATTCAGTTTAAAACATTTTTATCTTTAATAATAAATTTTTTAAGACTGTGCTGCGACTCGAATCATTCTTCAATTTAATTATTTGATTTGGTATTCGAAAAAAAAAAACAAAAACAGCAATTAATTTCTGCAAAGAGATTTGAGATTGAATCAAAAGAAATTAAATCTTTCAAAGATGTCGTGATATCAGATTGAAATCTAAATGAAATATCAATATTGTTTAGATTGTTAGGTTTGTTGTTAAAAATAAATGAAACATTGTTATGAGCTTTATTAAAAATAAAATCAATTTTTTTATTGCCGCGTTTTTTGCGTTGGGTCATTTTTAGAACTTTAGTCACAAAATAAAAAATTTTGTAATTGAAAATTTTGTTAATATATGACAAAAAAATATATTGAAGCTTGATTACACGATTTTTTTTAAAGCTTTTAACATAAATTTAAAAAAACAAAAAATGCTGATAATAAACAATTATTAGTTTATTTTTATTTTGTTTAACAATTGTTAATTTTTTTTAGTTTTTTTTTTCAAAAAATGGATGTTCAAATATATTTCAAATTTCTTTATGAAAATCAGATAGATTATATTTTTTATGTATGTGGCATACTGGCTCATAATCTTGAAAACATCTTTAGATATATATTTTAAAATATATAAAATCTTGAAAGAATCGTTTGAATAAAAATATTATTAATATGAAACTTTTTATCAATTATAAAATATCATATTGAATAGAAGTTAGTATCATTTTTGTTATTGTTTAAAAAAAATCGATTTTTTTTCATGAAAATGATCAATATCAATAATTATAATCTTGGCAGTGCGTTGGCGTTTGAAATATTGAGATTTGAAGTGTTAAAATTAATTATTAAAATGCAGATTTTCATGCAAATTGTTAAATAGATTGTTTTCTATATTTTGAATAGATTTTTCAACTTTATAGCTATTATCATTCTTAATGAAAATCTACAGATCTCGAGATTAAAAGATTTCAAATTATTCGGGTGTTTTGAATTCATTGTTTGGAAAATTCGGACTATTTGATAGCAATTTTTAAATGAACAAATTTTTTTTGCAAATGAAAAATTGATTGATCGATTTTTATAAAATTTTTTTTGTAATGTTTGACGCGGGCATTTTGCATGTGAATTAATGTTTTAGTTTTGTTTTTTTTTTGTTTTATGAATTTTTATCTGTTTTTTAAAGATCTTAATCTGCATTTTTAATATGTTGATCTTTATATTATTGAAAAGAGTTTTGTTGAGACAATCAAAAATAAAGATTTTGAAAAAATGTTTAAAAAAACACGAAAGACTTCAAAGTTGTTGTTTTCATTATTTTTATGATTTAATCTAAAAAATTTAAAGAATTTTTTTTTGTTTATATCAATATTGTTATGATCAAAATGAATATTTGAAATCAAAACGATCGCGATAGAAATTGCTTTTAATTCTGACAAAGTGTTGACAAAGATGATTTTTGTAACAATTTTTGTTTTTGTTGATTTTTTTTATAGCAATGTTAAAAATTAGAGATTTAATGAATTCGTTGCGGCTTTTAAAAAAATGTTGTAAAATTATATTATTAGTTTTGCTCGAGACTCTGTTAATAAAATGATCTATTTTAAGTTTTAATAGGGTTTTGGTGGGGTTCTGATAAGATTCTAGAAAGATTTTAAAAGATTTTGGCGATATCAAGATTATGTAAATAAAAAATCAAATAAAGAATTAAACAAGAAATCAAATGAGATTCAAACTGATTAAATGAATATGCAATTTATTAATGTAAGGAACATAAATCATTGAACGTAGGTATATATTAACAAAGAATAAATTGCATGAGATACAACAACTGGGTGTGGGTAGAAGCCCCTATTTATGATATTGTCTATTATCAATATGACTGTCAGGAATCGAGAGATTCCTGGTGGGAAGTTCCATACAAAGGGATCCTACCGGCAAGTTCCTGGAAACAAGCCGGAAGGTTCCTGACATCATTCTTCTATCATTGATATAATAAATTAAATCAACATACATATAATTTCATCGAAACGTATCAATCTGCGTTTTATCAAAACATCATTATATATATAACAATTCCGACTTTCTATTTATCATCAATCAAACAAAAAAACATCATTATTAACATTTTATTGAAACTCTCTGTGCATCGATTTTTTAATAACTTCGTAAAAAATAGATCTCAAATTGATCTTAACACAATCAACATTAACATTATCAATGTTTTTAAAAATCCTATTAACATCTTTGAAAACTCTAAAGACATTTTTGCATTTATCTTTTTTAAAAAGATTAAAGATTTTAACATTATTTTTTCATTTGTTTTTTTTGAAAAAAATTAAAAATTTTAATACTATTTCTGCATTTGCTTCTTCAATAAAATTATCAAACAAATTCAAAAACCGCATTTGAGCTGTATATTCTAATAATTTTCAAACTATAAAAATCTTTGTTGTAATTAACAATCAATCAATCAACATAAAAAGTCCATTTTATATCTTGAACAATAACATGATCTTTATGATTAAACATTATATTGCACATAATAAAATTGTTGAAAAACATTAATCTTATATTTCTTATACAATTGTTAAAAATCTCTTTAAATTAATATATAGTAATAATAATTATCAAAACATCAGCAAATATTTAATCACATTAAAAGATTTTTGCATCTATAAAAACCATGCATTGTTAAAAAATATATTAATTAATATTTCACATATCTTATCAACAAATCTCAAACCCATTTGCCATATAATAATTTACAATCAATTAACATCGTGTTTAAATCATTTTATATTATCATTACACATTTCATTATTAATTTATTTAATAACAACAATTACAACTAATGTTTTATACTTGTAAACAAATTTATCAAATAAATTGATATGATTTTAAAATATTTTAATTAAAACATTAAATGTTGAAATATTGTCATTATTGATTATCTATATATTCACAATTGAAAACTTTTTAAACAATTTATCATTAATCAAGATCGATTCTTTATCTTTTAGTTTTAAAATAACATGTTTTTTCACATAAATATTATATAATTCTATTCTACTGTTTATCATTCTCAAATTGATAATCAAACAAAACACATAATCTATATAATCAAAATTATATTGCAATATCATTTGACAATCAATCTCAATATAAATAAATAATAAAATTCTTTTATTTCTTTCATTATAAATATTATAAATGAATCTTCCAATGTTGTCACAAATATCTTATTTTATCATATTATATTCAATTTGGATTTACAAAAATCATAATATCTCCTGCAATCCTTCATGCGTTCTGATTTTTCATAAAAACATGATACTGAAAAAGCTCTTTATTTTATTAAAATACACATGAAACATTTTTATAACCAACATTATATTTCATTCTTTGAATTAAATTCTAAAAATAAGATCTATATCCATTTACATCAAAACTATATTATATTTGTTACATGTCGATTCAATCACTATTTTTTTCAATAATATACAGAATCTTTCAAAATCTTTAAACATATTAATTGTTTCACATATCGTTTAAAATTACTTCAAACATTCTATGTCCACTTTATATTTTTTATTATTCAATTCGAATTTACACAATCCAATATTGATTCTTTTAAATGCCAGCATAAACGATCCGATTTTGTTCAAATAAAAAACAATAATGTTTTTGTTAAAAAAGACTACTATAAAATTGAACATATTATCAATCAACACGTTATTCGCATCCGGTGCAATCAAATCTTTTATATATAATATTTTGTTTTTTGATGTGGCTATTTCGTTGAAGAAGAAGAATAGATTCATATTAACAATTTAAATATTTTTGATTTTGTTACTAAATATAAAACATCATTATAACCACATTGTCATTCTGTTCATTATCAAATTCATTTATCATCATTTTCATTTTTTTTTCATTTTATTCTTTCATTTATTACATTTTTATTTCATTGTTTTTATCAATGTATTACTCTATTGATGTATTTAATTCACGAAAATGTCGCACTTGAAATTTTATCATTTTGTTGCAGCATCATTTATTGATTGTTTTTATATTGCCATTTGATAAGATGCGAAATTGGTCTCTACAGATAATCCTAAGATTTCTGCGGTTGTGATATGTATGTTTTATCTTAGTTCTCGGCCACTTCAGTGATCGGACTTAGTTTTTTTCCGCTTGAACAATCTCCATACTAATGAATATCGATCATCAAATCGACATTTTTATCGCATTTTCATCGCGTTTTCATTGACTGCATCAAAGATATAATAATAGCTTTGTATATTCAAAAATATATATTTTTATATATTAATATGGATTCTTTGCAAGACTATAAACAAACAAATTATTAAAATATATAAGATTATCTTTTTTTATTTTTTTCTATATGTTTTATAATCACAAATTCTTTTATGATTAAACTTGACATTTGAATCGTTATTTATATATATCTTATTTTGTTAAAAATAATGAGCATTTGTATGTACAAATTGAATGTCAAAAAGCAAAAATGAGATGATTAAAGTTATTATAAAAAAATCTTTTTTTGTGAAAATATTAAACAAATATATAAAATAAGATTTTTAAGAAAAATATAATCTTTTATTTTGTTTGTATCGATATTGTAAAAACATTAAAATTCAATATTATAATAAAATTCAAACTTCGATTTAACACATTTAGAGAGAAAGAGATTGCAAAAATTATTGAAATTTTAAATACAAATAATTTTGAAAATATTTATATTTTTGTTATTTATAAAAAAATAAAATATAATATTTTTCTTGTCTTTAAAAATCACTTTTTTATTATCTAAAATCAAATAAATAAAATATTCTACTTCTTCTTCGTCAAAATATTTGAAGTTAAAAATATTGTTAAATCACTTATATATAGTATAAAAAACATTAAAATTAATAAATTAACATTTATTTTTGCACGATAAAAAATTTGAAAAAAACAGAATTAAAATTCTAAAAATGTTAAAATTTGTAATATTATTATTATTCTGAATTCCTACATTCGCATTTGAATTTATAAAAATAAAATTATATTTTTTGTTTAATCGGCGTTTTTGATAAAAAATTTAAAGATCTACATATTAATATTTTTCTTTTATTTTTTGACTCGCTTTTTAAAGATTAAATAAAGATAATTATTTATATTGTTATAATCATGTTTATTGCAATATTAATATTTATTATTCAATAAACGATCTTGCTTAAACCAACATTCTATATAATTTTCTAGAATTCTATTTTTTACAAAAAGTCCTCTCTTTTGTTTGTATTTGAGGGAGTTTTTAAGCTTAAAAAAAGAGACTTAAAAATTACATTATATAAAAATTGATTGAATTATAATTATTTTATTAAAAATGGCATTATATATATTGTTAAAATCATTTTATATAAACTATTTTGCTATTGTTTTATTTTAACAATAAAAATAAATGTTTACAAAGATTTTTATTTTGGCAAAGACTTTGAAAGAAAAGAAATTTGTTTAATATAAATTTTTTTTAATATTTACAATCAATTTTACATTTTTGCATAAAATTTTAACAAATTGCTAAATTATTTTATAAGCTATATATTTGATATTTGCGATTTTTAAAAAGATAAAATAAAAAAGATTGTGAATCATATTAATAATAATATATTATATAAGTTTTAATATGTCATTTAATCATTCGTGTGATTTAGACAAATTTTCAATTTTATTCAAGATTTGTTTTAATACATTATTAAATAGTTAAAAATGAATTATTAATAAAACTTTAAATTATATCTTATATTTTGCATTATTCTGTTAAGATCTTGATAGATTTAAATTGATAAAACTATTCAAACAATGTATTTAGAAAGCAAAGTTAATTTTTTCTATTTATATTTTTTATTTATTTTTACTACTAAGTTTCTTTATCACTGGAATCGTGGGATTCACAATTATAAAAAAATGAGAAATTTAAATTCTAATAAATAATTCTGATGCTGAAAATCCTACTGCTAGAAAATTTATATTTTTTAAAATATTATTTTAATTTTTTTTTAAAGATCTTTATAAAATTAATGATTTCTTGATAAATAAAACAATTCTTTTAATGTGTTTTTGACTATCGAGAGCGCTATAATTCTTAATTTGATAACTATAATGATATCAAAAATATGTGAAATGTCTGAATTGCATTGAAAGAAGCTTGCTCAACGAGATGCAATTAACTAGGTGCGATTCACTGTGGATTACGTGACGCGCTAATTACATCGGGATTAGACTGAGGCCAACCGACCACTGCTCCAACATTTTCAATTTTATAAAACAATAAGTTTGATTGATTGATTGATTCATTTCATTGGATTCCATTTCGACACCCGTGCGAGGCCACGCTGGAGTTTGCGGCGGCAGCATGGTGCGTTATTTTATAGAATTATTAAACTCCAATTGATCACGATGATTGATCACAAAGATATATATATTTTATGTGAATCAATCACACAAATATATATATATATTTCATATAAAGCCAGCCAACAAGGGATTTTTTAGAAAACTGTTGGGTTTTCGTCAATTAATTTTTATTCATTTTTTTATTATTCGCATAATCACGTCAATTGTAGTTTCTGTAATCCAAAATTGCATGAAAATAACGCATTGTTAGCACATTTACAGAAACAAATAAGATCTATATATATAAACGAATGCAAAAATATGAAATTAAATAATTAATAATAATATTTGAAAACAATTGTTTTTTATAGTTCATTTTTGATTGTTATCCCGAGCCATTGTGATTAAAAAACTTTTTGTTATTTTTGATATCGAAATTATTTTTTTTTGATTTTTTATAATGTATTTTTACATTTCTTTTGTAATTCTTTGTTTTAATTTTAAACATTTTTTTATTTAATCGTTTTTTGTGATTCGCAATCAAATCATTTTTTATAAATAAAACACCTGGCTCATGGCCAGAAGGAATTTTGTTATATGTGAAACATATTTAAAATTGATTAAAATGTTTCATATATGTTATATGTTATGTGGTCAGATTTTTAATATTTATATTGTAAAACATCGTATAAAATGCAGCGAAACAAAATATAGATTATTGTTTTTTTATAATTATATAAATAAAATGTAATTTTCGAACATTTGATTTTAATTAAAAAATGATTAAATTTGATTTTTTTTATACACTTTAAAATAACATATTTGTTTATATAATCGACAAACCGTTGTATCATTATAATATTTTGTTTTGTGGATCAAATTCGAAAATCATTATTGTAAAAAGTTTTTGTAAATTGCATATTGTTAATTATTTTTCATTTTCTTATATGATTTTTGATTCAAATCTTCATTGTTAAATAACAATATTGAATTTGTATATTAAAAAAACATGTCACGAACAATTTAAAAAATTTTTATTTTTTTCAATTGATAATTCATTTGATCATTTTATTTGTTATCTTGTTATCGGGCATCTACAAATAGATTGGAATTTAATAAAATGTCACATTTCCGATTTTATTATACATAATATATTGTTTGATCAATAAATCGATGATTTTTCAATTTAGATATTGTTTGAAATCTAAATCCTGAAAGATGAAATTGTATCTTCAATTATTATAATAATGTTAAAAAGAAATAATAAATTAATAAATAGTTAAAATAAGATAGAATAATAATAAAAAATCTTAATTTTTAAAAGAGAAAGATTAAATGTTTTTATAAATTTAAGTTAAATTAAAAAAATTATAATTTTAATTAATATTTTTATGAAAATGATTTAATTCAAACTTTTAATTAAGTATTTAATTTTGTTATATATAATTATTTCAAGATGGTTAATCAAAGATTACAATTTTAATATATATTTAAAAAAGTAAAAAGATAACTCAATTGATTATTTCGGTCAATTAAAAGTCTCTATTTAAAATATTATTACTATAATTAATATTATTATAACAATAGACTTGTAATTCTATTTCTTAATTTAGAATTAAATTGTAATTTTAATTTTTTAAATATTTAATATTATATTTAGTGATTATATTTATAATAGTTTGTTAGTATTTATTAATTTTATTTTATAAAAATTAATTATTTTGATTGAAAATACAAAAGTATTAATTAAAGATTTTAATAATATTATTTTCTTGTTTACAAAATTATATACAATTAAAATTTTATTTAAACTAATTTTTCATATCTATATATTAAACTTTTATTTTCAATTTTTTTTATCCAAAGAGCCCGTCTTGTAAAAATCTATTTTAATTTATATAGTATAAGTTTCAAAAGCGCTAATAGAAATTTATTATATAATATTTTTAAATATAAAAACATTTTTTTAATTAATTAAAATAATTTATGAAATTTAGATCTAATTAAATAATTGATTAAAAAAAACCTAATTTTAATTTAACATAAATTAATTTTAAAGCTATTTAGCAAGACTATTAGCGAGAAATGATTAATTAAATAGATTTAAAATATTTATGTTTAAATCTGTTTTTAGTTCAATATTATATTCAAGAAAAACAATTATTTCGCGCATTGATTTGATTACTTAATCACTATCAAAATATTATAGAAGTTTTAATATTTACAATGAAAATATCCTAGTCAAAAAGTCTTAAATTATCTTGAAACAACAATTAATAAAATTAAAATAAATAAAAAATCAATGAATTATAATGAAATATATTAAATCTACTATAAAGCTAATTTAAAATAACAAATTTTATCAATCTTAATTTAATTAGATCAAAAACTGTTTAAATAAATTTATTAAGATTTTATTTAGACAAAATAAGAAATGGTTTTCAAACAATATATTAATTATCTATATTAATTTTATATGAAGTTTACATAGTTATAGCTTTATTAATAAGAAACTATATAAATAAATTTTTTATTAAAAATCTCGTTTATTAAAAATCAATATTATATAACTTTGTAAAAAATTTTATTTAAATAATAATCCAAATTCAATCAATTTCTATAATTTTGATTAATTAAAAAAGGTCATTTTTAATATAGCCTTATCTAGCCAGTCAAAATAAAATAGATTAATTAAACGCTTTAGAGTGTCAATTATTATTAAGATAAGAACTTTATTTATAAAATCTAAGAGTTTTACATTTTTATAATTTAAAGCATTTCAAATTATTATATATTTACTAAATATAATCCTAATTTAATTATTAAAATAAAAGATCTTATAACGTATTTCACAAGCGAACGTGACACACAAACGAACGTGACACCGCCCGCAACTTAGACGCGTTGGAAAACCTCACCTAATTCAACCATCAACCATGCCTCCAAAAGCGCGTCAAAATTCAAGAAAATTAGCAGAACGGGAAGACAGAATCAAACTTGCTGTTGTTGTTTTGAAAAATCAAGAAATTCGTAGTATTCGTGAAGCTGCGCGTGTTTTTCATATCTGCCATGAAACTCTCAGTCGTCGACTTAGCGGAAGAACTTCGCGCTCAGAAATACGCGCCAACAACCATAAAATGACTCAAAATGAAGAGGAATCGCTTGTACGATGGATTCTATCGCTAGATTGACGTGGAGCTCCTCCTAAGCCATCAGATGCACGAGAAATGGCTAATATTCTTCTTGCTGGCCGCGGTATTACATCTATTCAATCAGTCGGAGTGAATTGGATTATCAACTTTATTAAACGCCGTTCTGAAGTAAAATCCTGCTTTTCTCGACGATATGACTATCGACGCGTTAAATGCGAAGATTCTAAAGTGATGAAAGAGTGGTTTGATCGCGTACAAATCACTATAATGCAACATGGGATCGCACAGGAGGATATCTACAACTTCGACGAGATTGGCTTCGCTATGGGCCTAATATCTAATGCTCGAGTACTTACTAGAGCTGATTATTATGGCAAAGCGCGTGTTGTACAGTCAGGCAATCGGGAATGGGTTACTTCGATTGAATGTATTAACTCTACTGGTTGGGTGCTTTCTCCGTGTGTTATCTTCAAAGGGAAGGTTCATATAGAGGGTTGATATGAAAAACCAAAGCTTCCACTGGATATCAGGCTTGAAGTTAGTCCTAATGGATGGATTTCTAATGAGATAGGCCTTCGCTGGCTAGAATATCTTTTTATTTCTATGACTACTCACCGTACGATTGGGAAATACCGCCTTTTAGTTATGGACGGCCATGACAGCCATCTCTCGCCTCAATTCGATCAATTATGCAGTGAGAATAATATTATTCCTATCTGCATGCTTCCGCATTCTTCCAACAATCTCCAGCCTCTAGATGTGGGCTGCTTTCGAGGTCTAAAAGGCGCGTACGGCGATCTCGTGAAGCAAAAGACAAATCTAGGAGTCAGGCATATTACAAAGTTTGACTTTTTAGAGATGTTTGCAACGGCCCGTGACCTTGCTTTTACAGCAGAGTCTATTCAGAACAGTTTTGCAGTTATTGGCCTGATTCCTTTCAATCCAGATAAGATGCTTAGCAAGTTGAATATTCAATTAAAGACCTCTACTCCTCCAGGCAGTCGATCAACTGATTCAGCGCCTAAAACATTCTACACAACTAGATAGCTGGAAAAGCAAGCTTCTGCAGCAAAGAGACTGCTTAAGGAACGCGCCCATAGCCCTTTACCTTTGGTAGAAGCGCGATTGGACAAGATCATTAAAGGTCATGAATTGACGCTTAATGAGCTTCTTCTTGCAAAGGAAGAAATACGCAAACATCGTGCTAATAATGAATGGGAAAGCGAAAGACGGAGCAAGTCTACTAGGCAGCTAGCTATAGAAAAGGGTTCATCACTTCGAGAAGGCCTAAAGCGATTTCAGCGCGAGAATGAGGTTGATGAAGGTCAAAATACGCTTCCCATAGATCCAGCGCTTTCTGCAGTTGGGCCGCGCGTACGAGCGTCACCGCGCTGCAGCGATTGTCATAATCTAGGACATAAGCGATTGCAATGTCCTAATCGAGTTCCCAATTAATTTTTAGATAGAAATCTGATTGTTTGGTTGATAAAGGCTATAGTATCTACCCTATAGGCAGGAATTGGCTGGCGGTGTCACGTTCGTTTGTGTGTCACGTTCGCTTGTGAAATACGTTATAAAACTTTATTTAAATAATTGAATAATCTATCTTTATATATAATCCACTTTTTAGATCTTGCTAATCTAAAATAATATAATTATTAAATTTATATACAAATTCTTTATATTTTATAATTTAATAAATTATAATTACAAGCTTTAATTGGCTATTTGATCAAGTCCATTATTTATGATATATAAAGAATATGATTGCTAAATCAAAAGAAAATTATCTTAATATATAAATATATTTTTAATAAAATTAAGTTTTATTAAAATAATCAAAATTAAAATAAGCTCCTTACGCTAGACTAAATTAACGTTAGTTAAAATTATTAATTGTTAATTAATTAATTAATTAATTTAAAATACTTTTACTAAATTAATATATATTAATAATTACTTTTAATTGATTTATTTAATAAAGCATTCTAATTCTAACTAATTAAAAGACTCAGGATTCAATAAAATTAAAATAATCTATTTATTATATAATTCTAATTTAGTTACTAAATTAGCCAATACTATAAAATCTTTTTAAATAATTCATTTTAATAAGATTTCTCAAACTTTAAATCTTAATTAAGATAATTAAATTATATAAAATAATAACATTATAATAAATAAAATATTAATTTTATTTATTAATCTTTATTTTATTACAAATTATAATCAAGTCTTTGTCAAACCCTAGGATCCGCTAAAGCTGTGCTGACTGCTAGATTGGTTATAGTTCGAGCCTTCCAGCGAATAGTCCGACTATTCTTGGGAATAGGTGATATTTGTTTAAGAGCTTCAAGCTCTAAAGTGATTGACGGTGTTTCGAATGAATTTTTTAGAGATTTTGATAAACTAAAATAATGATCAAAAGATCTCAACAGTTAAAAAAAAATAGAGTCAGATCGGTATATATATTCTTTTGTGATAGAGTGTGAACGAATCGTATTAGCAGTTATCGAAAAGTAATTATTAAAGATAATGATTGTATTGAACGCGAAAAATTAAACAAGAATTATTTAATAAATGAATAAACGAGTCTTTTTATATAGTTTTTCATGAATATATTATATAAAATATCATTTGATCTTTTTTATATCATTTGGTTGCAACATATTCGATGATATACAACATATTATATGGTATTGATATATCATATCACGTGATTGAATGTTTTTGATAATGTTATAGATTTCGAGCTATCATTGATTTATTGTTTTTGTTTCACGATTCTTGATGTAACAAAGATTCGTAATATCATTTTTTTTTCAGATTTTTTGTTTTCAAAGAACAGATAAGACAGTCGTTTTTTTTTTGCTTTTTTGAAATGAATCATTTTCTGTTTTTTCATTATGCGTTTTCATTATATTTTAATGTAATTGTTATAAAAAACGTTGTCAACAAATTGATCGTATCATTTGCAATGATATTTAGATTGAATTTTTTTGTTTTTGATGTTTTTTTTTGTAATTTGTTTTATTTTATGGATTCAAAAAGTCGGAATTATGTCATATGCATCCGTTGTAATTGAAAATGTGAAAAGCGATTTCATAATGAATGAGTATGAAATCGTTTGAAATGTGACGAAGATCAATTATTTATTGAAATCGAACAGATTGAAAAATAAATAAAATAATTGTTTGTTAAATTGAAATGTTTGTGAAAGCATTGCAAATTTTTAAAAAAATGTGATGGAAAGATGTTAGATCATGATTTTTTTGTGATGGATATGTTAAATGAAAAGAATTTTCCGATTGTCAAGGATCTTCAAAAATTAAAATATATTATCAATAAATACAAAGTGTTTCAATTTGTTGTTGAGTTCAACAACATTATATTGCGTCAGTTGATGGATAATCTTTTTGTTAAACAAATTTCGATTTTGTTGCTGATAGTGTTGTTGAATTAATTGATAATATTCTATTAGATTTTTAATAGATTTTCAAGTATTTTTTGAAATATTGTAGTCTTTTTATTTCAAATAATATGATTTTTTTTGATCTTTTTATGTTGCAAGATTTTTTCAATTCTATATTTTTGTTTTATGTTATTTGCAATTTTCATGTTTTTTGCGATTTGAGCGTTTTCTGATGCAGATTTTAATAATAAAATATGAAACATTGAATGTATTTTCATCAATTTAAATAATTTCAAATGATAATTGATTTTTTCAATTTTTTTGTTAATCTTGAATGGTCCAATTTTTTAATAATCAAATTTCTAATTTGATCGTTTGATTTTGATGTTTTTGCAAAATAAGAATATTTTTTTTTAAGATTAAATCTCTTTTTATGGTGTTTGTCGTAATAAATTGTTGTTTTAAAATTAAAAAAATCGATATTTCTTGTTATTTGTATGTGAAAATATTTGAACGTATCAAACGTTTTTTAGTTTTTGTTGTAATTAATATTTTTTTTTTTCGATTTTTCGATCAAAATAAAATTATAATTATAATTTATATAAAATAATATAATTTCTGTTGTCAAATGTATTATGTTGTTGTACATGAATAATGTTATAAATAACAATCTTATTCAATCATTTTGTTGATAATTTAGATAATGTTTTAAATATTGTTTCATTATTTGATTCATTCATTTCGTTTGACTATTCTTTTGTGGATAATATGTTATAGTCAACAAATAATTAATTTTCATGAGATTTGTGATTGATTATCAAAATTTCAACATGAAAAGTTTGTCTTTGTCTGAAATAATTTGTTATAACATTCTATGTTGTATGATAACATGTACAATTAATAAATAAATTATGTTGTTGATTGTTGCCGTAATCTTGTTAAACATAAAATATGCATATTTTGTCAATTTATTTGTGATAACAATAATCATATCTTATTTTTGTGATTCGGATAAAGATCTCATAAAATCTATTATGATTTATTTTCATGATTTCAAAAATGCGTTTGTTGATTGTATTTTTTTATAAAATTGATATTTTGTTGTTTTGTTTTTAATGTAAGTTTCATATTTTTTAATGTATTTTTATATTTTTTGTTTGGCATTAAAAAAATAATAAATTTTTAAAATCTGTTTTGCAGTTTTTTTTGTTTCAAAATGATTGTACAATGAATTGTTATGATATATTATAATGATTTCACTTTTCATATATTTAGATATGTAAATAAGTTCGTGCATGTATATCATTTTATTCTTGTTTGTGATTATTTTGTTGTTTTTTTTTTAAATTAATCAAGATTTCTTGAATCGATGTATCACTTTTGATTATTTTGATGATTTTGTTAATCAGATCATTGCTGATATTAATTGTTGTCAAAATTGAATATTATTTGTTATATAATAGTGAATCCTTTTTATTTTTTTTTTAAAAATCATTGATTTTATAATTCGATCAATGATTTCGTAATTTAATTATCGATTAAACACATTTGTTTGTTTATTTTTAATTTTTTTGCAGTGCTCTATTCTGAAATCGAATTATAATAGTTTTTTTAATTATTTTATTTGTCTTTTGGTCAATTTCTTGGTCATAGTAAACAATATGAGATTTTTATGATCTGTTTTCATTAAAATCTGATGTTGAATTCTTTTTAAATAAATTTTTCATACTTTGAATACTGTCATTATAACTAACAATTTTTTGTTGTGAATGTTGTAATTCATTTCAATTTGAATGAACTTTCATAAATGAAATGTCATTGATTTCATTTTATCGTTTTTATTTAATTGCGTCAATTTCATTTCGATGATATAATTTAATGTGTTAATCTTAATTATGATTGATTTATTTAAGTTACGCTGTACAAGAATTGATGCAATAATGATTCTTCTTTTAATTTTTTTAAAAGTTTATTATGCTTGTAATGTTCATTCAAATTTTTCTATTTTTTTTATTAGATTAAATATCAATATTATAATATTCACATAGTTGTCAATGAATTGTCAATAATAATTAATTAATCTTATAAATTGTTGGACTTTTTTCAAATTTCTTGATATAAGTCAATCTTTAATTATTTAAATCTTATTTTTTTTCATTTATATTTTTTCAATGAATATTTAATGTTCAAGAAACTTTATTTTATAAATATAAAATTCACATTTTTTAAATTTCAATTGTAACTTAACAATGCATAACTTTCGTAACATTTGTTTCACATGTTAAATGTGTTCTTTCTCAATGTTCAAAAACATTAAAATGTTATTCAAATATGCGATGATAAATGTATCGAATAATTTTTTTAAAATTTTATTGATGAATTATTGAAATGACACTGATGTGTTAATTAATTTAAATAATATAATCATATATTTTTAAAATGTTTGTATTTTGTTTTGAAAATCATTTTTTATTCATTTTTTTTTGCAATTTACAATTTATTATATATGTCGGTAATGTCGAACTTGATAATCATTTTATTTTTTTGATTTTGTCTTAAATCTTTAAAATAAATGATAATAAATATCAATTTTTGATTATCTGTTTGTTTAATGGTCAATAATTCACGCATAATCATAAATTTCTATCTTTTTTAACATAAATAGAATTTTATGTTTCGCTGACAATATCGATGATCAAATATATTTTTTTATTAATTGTTTGTTGATGTATTGTTGTAAAATTTGAGATTTTTCTTGACATTAAATAAATCTTTTTATATATAATCTTGTTTTTATTTTTGAATAAAATATAATAATCATGTTTGTTATATTTTGATAATTCAAATTTCTCTGACTGTTCGAAAAATTTCTGAAATCTTTTATACTCACGCAATAATTTGTTTGATTTTTTATTGATCGCTAGATCTATAACATCGATCATTTGTTATAATTCAATCTTTTTATAAAAATTTGTGTGATATTCGACGATAATTGTTATTTAAATGTATCATTTTTTTGTGTGTAATATTCAATCAGATAATTATGTCAATTATTCTTTATCAATAAAATCAATTGTTATCATAATTGCATTTATAATATTATATTTGTTGTTATCAGTCAACATATTTGTAGATTTATTTTATAATTTTTTAACATTGATTTGACAATTATTGCTTTAAATACATTGTTTAATTTTAAATGTTTTCAACATCTGGCTCTGTCGTGAGCATTCACATCATGTGAATTAAAAATTCTCTGTTTTTCAATTAATTTTTAGATTATGATTTTCAAATCATAAAATTCTTAATATCATATTATATCATCTCAAAGATATCATGTTAAAATTTATATATTTGAAATAATCTTTTACAATCATGAATACCAATTCCAATTTGATTATAAAACTTTTTTTTAATGATTTGTCATTTAATTTTAAAATAAATTTTAATTTCATTTTTGTGACTTTTAAGATCTTCAATCTCTTTTAAAATCTTAAATTTATAAAATTGTTTGTTGTTTTAAAACCTATCATAATTCAAGCATTCTGATTCAAAACTTTAATTATCAATTTCAAATATAATCCTTTTTGGATTGTTGTTGATAAATTCATTATTTAATGAAATTCGTATAATCTTTGTGATTGTTGTAAAAAATATTGTTTTAATTTAATATTATAATGTGTTAAATAATAATCTTTGTAATATTTTTTTCAATGTCGTGTGCCGTGCTTCGAGTAAATTAAATATCCAATACAAACGCATTCTAGTTTTTTATAAAAATATTGTTGTTTTTTTAAACCTTGATATTTTTGAACAATCATTTTCAACATTTTGTATGTTGAATAGTTATAATTTTCGTTGTAACATACAATTCATAAAATGCAATAATGTTTTAAATATGTTTTCTAATATAAACATTTGTAGTTGTTCTTTTGATATTTATATAATAATTTGATGTGTTCAATAATATTATTTTTTGCGATAATAATTTAATTGTATTTATAATGTTATCAATTGTATGTCTTGTATTTAATTTTGTGTTTTGCACATTTCAAATAATGTATTTTTCAATTTTTTGTTTGTGAATTTCAGCAATCCAACTTTCAATGTAAACATTGTGCAAAAATGCTTCACAATTCTTTAATAAATTACATTAAATTTTTTTTTGATTTTTGAATTAGTTGATTCATTCATTATTTTTTTTAATTGTTTATATTAACTGAATAATATATTGATCGATTACAATGTCATTTCTTAGATCAAAGATTTTGTTTTTCGTTTGATCATGATTAAAGATATTTTTGATTATTTAATCATTTTTTGCATCAACGTTATCAATGTTGTTTTAATCAAATATAACTTTGTGAAAGATTTTGTCGAATGTTTTAAATATCTTATAGAATTCTTTTGTACTAGAATTATGATCAATTTATTAAATTCTGTATTGTTTATTCAAAAAAAATCAAAACTTTCTAATACTGTAATTAAATCATAATTTATTGAATCTAATTTGTTGTCAATAAATTTGAGAAATTTATTTATCTTTTGCTTTATAAGTCAATCACAATCGTCATTGTTCAATGTTTATGAATTTTAAAATTATTTTTTCAATCAATTGTCATTGTAATATGTTGTGTTAAAATTTTTTTTTATTTTTTCCATAAACAATTGTGATGAATTCAAAATTCTAATTTTTTTTATATTGTTCAATAATTTATAAATATTATATGCTAATCTTGCACGTTGATTATTTTTGAATTTATTCATTCTTTTAAATATCTTTTTTTCATTGTGTAATGTTTAAATTATCTATGATGCGGATGCTAGCAATTCATTTAAATTATATATGTTTCGAATATTAACAATTGATTCATTGAATTCTTCTATGATTTGAGATTCTTTTTGATTGTCTTGTTTGTTTTTATTGTTCTATTTTTTTAAAATTTTGCATTGTCGAAATATATATCTTGTTTTTTTATAATTAAAAGATAACTGTTTTTTTTGTTAATGTTCGATCTCGTCTTTCGATAAATTATGTCATTGTTTGTTGATAGTATCGAACTTTATTGATTGTAAATCATAAAAATCATTGTATTTTTGATTTCTTGGTTATATTGATCGTCTATTGTTAATATAATAATTATTTGTTTTCAGATTTTTTTGAATTTGTATTCTAAATTGATTTTCTTTTTTTCAAATATTGAAATCATAAAATCTATTATCAATTTTGACTATTTATTCGATCATTTTATTAAATGTATTTAATTTCTTTATTCAAATCAATTTCTTTTGAACTTCACTTTTCAGATTTTTTTCGAATCGTGCAATATAAGTCTTGTTATTTCAATTTAAATGAAATATAATTTGTTAAAATTCCAATGTGTATTTAACAATTAAATTGTTATAATTTTCATTTTGCATTTCGCAATGCATCGATATTTCTAAATATCATTTAAAAACATTTTTTAAATTCATTATAACTAACGAAAATTTTTTTGATAATCTTTAATAAAAGATTTAAATCAATCGAATGCTGAATCAGTGAAATAGATTAATATGAAAAAAATCTTGTCTGTTTTGTGCGTCAATTTCTCACAATTCATCTAAAAATACATGTTCAATTAAATTATGAAAACCTGTAATTTGAATTTGATGTCGTCGAATGTTTCGAATAATCTGATTTTGACTGATTTGACAGTCAAACAACTTTTTAAAGTTATGATTTGTTGCTATGATTGATTGATTATATCTTTGAAATCATGCATGATAATTATTTGTCACTGACTCTGATCCAATTTTTTCGACAAAAATTAAAAAATCTTATTGTTGTTCAAAATGATTGACATACTTGTTTAAATTGATTCGTGTTAATTTGATGTTCAATGTGTCAAATCTTAAAATCCATTAAAATTATGTTAATTATTGAATTGATTATAGTTCGAGCCTTTCAATAAATAGTTCGACTATTTCTGGGAACGGGTGATACTTGTCTAAAAACTTCAAATTTCAAAGTGATAAGATTAAATTAGAGGAGGCTGGATCTTTTGAAATGTTATGATGTTAGATTGAGATTTGAATGAAATGTTAATATTATTTAGATTGTCAGATTTGTTGTCACAGATAAACAAAACATTGTTATGAATTTTATTAAAAATAAAATTGATTTTTTTATTGTTGTGTTTTTTGCGTTAGATCATTTTTAGAATTTCAATTATGGAGTGGAAGGTTTCGTGATTGAAAATTTTGTTAATATACGATAAGAGGGTATATTGAAGTTTGATTACATGATCTTTTTTAAAGATTTTAATATGAATTCAAAAAAGCAGAAAGTGTTGATAATAAACAGTTATTGATTTGTTCTTATTTTGTTTAGCGATTGTCAATTTTTTCTTAGTTTTTTTTTTTTTGAAATGGATGTTTAGATACATTTCAGGTTTTTTCATGAAAGTCAGATAGATTATATTTTTTGTGTATATGATGTATTGATTTATAGTTTTGAGAATGTTTTTAGATATATATTTCAAAATGTATAGAATTTTGGAAGAATTGTTTGGATAAAAAGTGTTATTAATATGAAATTTTTTATCAATTGCAAAGTGTTATATTGAATAGAGGTCAATATCATTTTTGTTGTTATTTAGAAAGAAGATTGATTTTTTTTATAAAAATGGTTAATATCGATAATTGTAATCTTGATAATGCATTAATGTACAAAATGTTGAGATTTGAAATGTCGAGATTGATTGTTAAAATATAGATTTTCATGTAGATTGTCAAATAAATTGTTTTTAATGTTTTGAATAGATTTTTTAATTTTATAATTATTGTCATTTTTAATGGAGATTCACAGGTTTCAAGGCTAAAAAATTTTAGATTGTTTGAATGTTTTGGGTTATTTGAGAAGCTTGAGTTGTTTGATGACGGTTTTTAAATAAGCAATTTTTTTTGCAAATAAAGAATCGATTGGTCAATTTTTGCAAAATTTTTTTGTAACATTTGGCGCGAATACTTTGTATGTGAATTAATGTTTTAGTCTTGTTTTTTTTTGTTTCATGAATTTTTGTTTGTTTTTCAAAGATCTTAATCTGCATTTTCAATATGTCGATTTCTATGTTATTGGAAGGAATTTTGTTGGAGCGATTAAAAATAAGGGTTTCGGAAGGGTATTCAAAGAGAACACGGGGGGTTTTAAAGTTGTTGTTTTTACTATTTTTGTAATTTAATGTAAAGAATTTGAAGAACTTTTTTTTGTTTATATCAATATTGTTATGATCAAAATGGATATTCAAAATTAGAATGATTGTGATAGAGATCATTTCCGGTTCTGATAGAATGTTGGCGAAAATGATTTTTGCAACAATTTTTGTTTTTATTAATTTTTTTATAATAGTGTTAGAAATCAAAGGTTTAGTGGGCTCGCCGCGGTTTTTAAAAAAATATTATAAGATTACGTTGTTGGTTTTGTTCGAGATTTTGTTGATAAAACAATCTATTTTAAGTTTTAATGGGATTTTAATGGGATTTTGATAAGATTCTAAAAAGATTTTGAAAAATCTTGACGATGTTAAGACTATGCAAGCAGGGAATCAAATAAAAAATTAAATAAAAAATCAAACGAGATTTAAACTGATCAAATAATGATCCAATTTATTAATGTAAGGAATATAAATCATTGAATGTAGATATATATTAGCAAAAAATAAGCTGTATGGGATGCAGCAACTGGGTGTGGACAGAAGTCCTTATTTATGATACTGTTTATTACCAACATGACTGTCAGGAATCGGGAGATTCCTGGCGGGAAGTTCCATACGAAGGGATCCTACCGGCAAGTTCCTGAGAACAAGCCGGAAGGTTCCTGACACTTTTTTACTCAAAAACATAATTAGCTTTATAATTATTTTTAAAAATAATTTAGACTTATTTATATAATTATAGTAAAAAACAAAATAATATATTTATATTTTATAATTTTGTTTCTTTAAGGTATCAAAATCAATATAAAATTATAATTTTAAATCAAAGTAATATAAAAATAAATTTTTAACAAAAATATCTTAAAGTTTATTTTACATTTATTCTTTTATTAAAAAAAAGATAAATCGAGCGTAATAAATCTTTTAATTCTTTTGAAATCTCTCATAAAATTTTTTTAAAAGAGATTATTTTCAAGATATTTAAATAACTTAACAATATTCGCATAAAAATATATTTTATATCTAAAATAATCTATCATATTTAAGTATCTTTTTAGTTAAGCTAGAATAAACAGTTTGTACAAATTGTAAATAATATTAAACATTATCATTCAAATATAATTAATTTAAAAATATTAATATAATATTTCAAGAAAATAACGAAAAGATATATTGTAAAGCATTTCTTGAGATTAAAAATGATGCTAAATTTTTTAGATTTGTAAAAAATAAGATATAAATATTTTAAATATTTTTTAAAACAGTTAGACACTATTATTATATTATTAATATATATTTTGTAAAAAACTACAAAGACTTATAGTATATAATTAAATTAACATTAAATATAAAAAACAAAATTGTAAAATTTTATAATTGTAATTTGGAATTATTTTTATTTTTTATAAAATATTACAATTAATCTATTATAATATTATTAAAAAGATTCTTCATTAACAGAACTAGTTAACAATATTTATAATTATAATAAAATGCTTGATTTTTAGCAGATTAATTATTTTTTTAATAAGAAGTTAGATAAAAATTAAATTAAATAATTATATTTAGAATATATATATTTATAATAATTCAATTTTTATAAAAAATAATATTATTCTTTTTAATAATTTAACTATAAATTATAAAAATAAAATAAATTATGAAAATATAATTTTATTTTTTTATTTATAAAGCTTATCAAATATCTTATTGATTATTTTTTTTATAAAATTTTAATTAATATATTTAAGATTTAGAAAGTTCAAATTTTCAATTTTTATTATTATTGTTTTGATTATATAAAAATCTTTCTCAAAATATATCAAAAGTTTGACAATTAACTTAATATTTTGCTTGAGTTTTGACTGATTGATAAATAAAAAATAATTAATTAAAATAAATAAAGAATATTATATAAAAAAGATTGAATTGACTGTGCCGACAAAATATAAAAAAATTGATTTTAAAAAATTTAATTTAGAATCAAACTTAAACAAAAAATTATTCATATTGTAAAAAAAAACCCAAATTATTATAAAATTTTTTTTTGATCTTACATCGAATATAAATATTTTCACGTGTTATTTTTTAATAAATTTCAAAATCATTTATTTTATTAGTTTTATCTATTTCAATAAAATCCGATAAAAATTTAAATATAAAAATCGATTGCAATATAATCCAAAATATTTTTAATTATTTTATATAATTTATAATCAGTCTATATAACGTCTCTTTAATTTAAACAAAAATAAATCTTATAAAAAGATTTTGCAATTCTGTGAAAAACGTATAATAAATATTAAATTTTTTATAAAAATCTTTAAAATCAAATTCGTTTCATAAAAAACTAAAAACCTTATCAAAATTGTTAATTTAATTTTATAAAATTTTCTTTCAATTTGGGTTGCGTTTGATTTTTATTTTTTTATTTTATTTGTTATATTGCCTATGAAAACGATTTTCAAAAAAATTGATTAATAATAACAAAGATTAAAATTATTGTTTGGAATTAGCAAATGTAATAAAATATAAAAAAATTTGTTAATTAAAGATTAATAAGATTGTTCAAAAAATTAAAATAAAATAATATGAAATGATAATTTGCAATAATGAAATAAATATATAAATTAATCTTTGTAAAAAAAATAATAACAAAATTTATTTATAAAATATAAATTTAATAATAAAAAACAATGTATTTTCAATTGACTTTTTAACAATATATATATTTATATTAAATTTAAATTATAACGTTATTTTTTTATTCAAATATTATGAACTTTTATAATAACGAAATAATAAAAATATACTATATTTTTTTATTTGATAATTCAAAACACATTTGCTTTAATTTTTGTGAAACAAAACGTAATGTTAAATTTATTTTTGATTAAAAATGTAAAATATTGAATTGCAATATATTAATAAAGATTAAAGATTCTTGATTTGTTTATTTAATTGTTGAAATGAAAACGTAATTATGAAATGTATTATTTAAATTAGAAAAAGAAATTCTAATCTTCTTTTTTTGTAATAATTTAATTGATAATGAAACAATAAAATTTTTTAATATAAAAAATAAAATTATTTATTTAACATTTTCAATTATTTTGTTTGATTTGATTCATTTAAGTTAAATTTGTCAATAAATAAACATTTTAATAAAAATCTGATTCAATATAATGATTAATTGTAGCGATTTCAGATTTAAAAATAAAAATAAAGCGAATAATATTGAAAACAAAAAATTATTTTTGTTAGATTTTTGCAATTAAAGTTTTTGTAAAATTTATTTGTTTTTTGTATTTAATCTAATTTTTTTTTAATATTTCTATTATTTGAAACATTTGTTGTTCATAATGATATAGAAATTTTGATAATTTATGAATTAATAACATTTTTATATATATTTAATATTATAATTAATAAAAAAATGTGTTTTTATGTAATATGAATAGCAAATAAAAATAAAATAAAAATATTAAATATATTTAATTTAATAACATTACAAATATTATATAAAATGATAACTTAGATTATACAATTTTATATTAGAAAAAACAAAAACACAAATATAAATGATTGTTTAATATTATATTTATGTTTTTTAGATTAACAAAAACAATAAACAAAAATGACATTTTTTATTAATTAACATTAACAGTTTGTTATATTATTTAACATATAAAATGCATATTTTTAATTATAATTATTTTTTGTTGATGTTCAGAATTATTTTAATAAAATTCTTTTTGTTTTAATTTTTATTTTTTCAATTGAATATCAATTTGTTGAAATATTGTGAATAAAGATTTTATATTATAATTAAATGATTCACATGCTTTTTTTAATAATAATAATTAAATTTTTGTTTATAGCACAATTGTTTTCGATTCACGTGCATTAATAAATAAAAATTTAATTATTTTGATTTTGATTATTATAATCAAATAATTCGTTCAATTTAAAATTTCAATTGCGTCCAAATCCGCAGTATAATGAATAATGTTTAATACTTTTTTTTGATTATATCAATCAAAATTTCATTTTTTCAATTAATTATGTAATTAAAAAAATTGTTTATGTTTTAATTAAAAATCGATATGTTGTTTGAAATGTTTTTAATTAACTTTTTAATTTTGCAAATTTCGAAAATTGCAAATAATAAAAAATTAATAAAAGATTTTGTGTATTATAAATTAATTAAATGATTAAATATTATAATAAACACCATTTAAATATTTTTTAAAAAGACTTTCGCGATATTAAATTTATATTATTTTGTAATAGATTGTTATATAATTAATTAATTGATCAAGCTATCTACAATAATTGCGAAATTTATAATTTTTTGATTAATGATTTGAATTGACAATTTTTTAATTATATGATGTTTTATGTTGTTTAATTATAATTGTATAAAAATATTTAAAATTTATAATCTAATTTTATTGTTTATTTGATATTGTCAACATGTTTTGATCGTTATTTTATAAATAATATTAATAATTGTTTATTATATCAATTAACAAATTTATAAATCAATAATAAATCAATATGTTATATAATGTTTTGTAAAACATATTTTTAACGTGTTTTTTACAAAAATAAAAAAAATAAAAAAATAAAAAAATAAAAGAAAATAATTTTTAAAATTAACGAGGTTTTCATTCATGTAAAGATAATTATAAAAGATAAAAAAACCTAAAGATAAACAATTGCAGTCAACGCAATTATAAAAAACAATTAAAATGTTATGCGATCGCTTGTTTTTAAAATAAAAAAAAAAGAATATATTTGTTTTGTGCAGTGAAACGAACGAACGAGAAAAGGATAAAAAAAAGAATATATTCACTTTATACAGCGAGACGAGCGAGCGAGAAGGAGGTTTTAGCGTTATTGATATTTGTTGCATTCAATTTAATATTATTAAAAAATATGGATTAATTTTTGTGTTAATTGTATTTGTATAATTTACTTTGTATTTTTAATATATAAGTATATAACTAAGCGCTTTTTTGTTATCAATTAATCATATTTGAACGTTTTAAAATTATTTTTCATTGAAAATGATATTATTTCAAATCGAAATGAATTTAATGTGAATGTGTAAATTTTGAAATAAATCTCAAATGTATTGTTTTTATTATTTATTTATTATTTTATGTATTAAAAAACGTTTATAAATATAAGATTAAATCATTTTAAAATTCTAATTTTGTTAAAAAGTCGATTCAATCCAATTTAATAAAAATTTATTTATTTTTTATCGATTTTTTTCACTTTTTCTTGTTTGAGACATTTAAATTGTATAATTTTTGATTTTTTAATATTACATAATTATTTTATATGACAGTTATGAATTCAAAATATCTTTTTTCTTATATATTTTTTTATATTTTTTATTTTCTTTATATAAGTATTACAAATATTATTCATTACATTAATTATTTTATTTTGTTTGCAATATCTTTATTGGTTAAAATCATTTTATTTTATTTTAATTAAAATCTTATTTTGACTTACTATAAATAAAAATAAACTTAATTTTATGTTAATTCAATCAGATGATTAAATTTAATGATTTAATTTTCTTAAAATTTATACAAAAAATTGTCATTTATAGAGTTGTATTGATTCGAATTAAAAGGTTAGATTTATTGTATTGAAAAAATTCATTATTTCAAAATTATATAATATTAATTTATATGCAACTTTAATTATTCAATTGAATTTAAAAGATCGATTCATTTATTGAGATTTTATTTGAAAATATAAATTAAAAATATAAAAATATTATTATATAAATAAAAATTTGATATTAATTTTATTTCCAATTAAAAATTTTTTTATTAATTAATAAAATTTTTGTAATTAATCAAAATTATCTTTATAATATATTTCAAATACTTCAAAAAAGATTAATATTCAATATTGAAATTCGATAACAAAATATTATTTATTAATATCATATGTTGAAGATCTTTATTAATTAATATTTAATTGATTTTTTATGTTAATATAAAAAATGTTTATTTTAAAACAATTATATTAAAAATAAATAAGATTCATCAATCGATTTGGATTTTTTATGATTTTTTAAAAATAATTTTAAATCATTATTTCACATTTTTAATCTTATGAAACAATAAGTTCAATAATACTGGAAAAATTTACATTTTATTTTAGATTTTTTTTATTTAATTAAACAATTTAAAAATTATTTGAACTTTTATTTTATTTTTTTAATTAAACGAATCAATTAATTATCTTGAATTGTTATAACAATGTTGAAAAAAAAATAACAAATTAATGAATGATTAAAATGAGAATTAAATAAAATAATAATTAAAAGATTTTAATTTTTTTTAGAAAAATTAAATGTTTTTACAAATCCGAGTTAAATTAAAAAAATTATGATTTTGATTAATGTTTTTATATGAATGATTTATTTTTTTATTTGTAAAATCGTACAAAATTAAAAGTATATTTAAATTGATTTATTATGTTTATATATTGAATTTTTATTTGAATATTTTTTGTGTTTATAAAATTTGTATTGCGGAAATCTATTTTAATTTATGTAATATAAATTTTAAAAATGTTAATGAAAATTCATTGTACAATATTTTTGAATATAAAAGTACTTTATTGATCAATTAAAATAATTTATAAAATTTAAATTCGATTAAATAATCAATTAAAAAAATTAATTTTAATTAAATACAAATTAATTTTAATACAAAAAAAATATAATTCTGTAATTAATTTTTGAATCATTCAATAAGATTATTAACAAGAAATAATCAATGAAATAGATTTAAATTGTTTAAATTTAAATTCGTTTTCATTTGATGTTATATTCGATAAATGTAATTATTTTGTGTGTTAATTTAATTAATTGATTATTGTCGAAATTTTAAAAAATTTTCAATATTTATGATTAAAATATTTCGATTGAAAAATTTTAAATTATTTTAAAAAAACAATTAATAAAATCAAAATAAATGAAGAATTAATCAATTATAATAAAACATGTCAAATTTATTATAAAATTAATTTAAAACAATAATTTTTGTGATTTTCAATTTGATTAAATTAAAAATCATTTGAATCGATTTATTAGAATTTTATTTATATAAAATCAAAAATAATTCTAAAACAATATATTAATTATATATATTCTTTTTGTCTCAAATTCTATATAATTATAGTCGTTTTTTTGAAATATTATATTATTAAATTGTTTGTTTAAATGATTTCATTTATTGAAAATCAATATTATGTAATTTTTAAACAATTTTATTTGAATAATAATTCGAATTTTATTAAATTTTATATTTTTGATTAATCAAAAAAATCATTTTTATTATAATTTCATTTAATTAATCAAAACAAAATAATTTAATTAAATGTTTTAAAACAATAATTATTGTCAAAATAAAGATTTTAGTTATGGAATTTGAAATTTTTGCATTATTATAATTTAGAATATTTCATATTAATATTTGTTTATTAGATGCAATTTTAATTTAATTATTGAAATAAAAGATTTCATATAAAATCTTATTTGAATATTTTAACGATTTATTTTTATATATAATTTGTTTTTTGAATTTTATTAATCTAAAACAATATGATTGTTAAATTTACACGTGAACTTTTCACATTTTGTGATGTAATAAATTATAATTATAAGTCCTGATTGATTATTTGATTAATTATATTGTTTATAATGTATAAAAAATATAAATGTTAAAATTAAAACAAGATTATTTTAACATGTGATTATATTTTTGATAAAATTAAATTTTATTAAAATAATTGAAATCAGAATAAGTTGTTTAAATTAAATTAAATTGAAAATAATTAATTCAAATTGTTGATCGTTAATAAGATTAATTAATTAACTTAAAATATTTTTATTAAATTAATATATATTGGTGATTATTTTTAATTAATTTATTTCATAAAGTATTTTAATTTTGATTAATCAAAAAATTCAAAATTTGATAAAATTGAAATAATTTATTTATTATATAACTTTAAATCAGTCATTAAATTGATTAATACTGCAAAACCTTTTTAAATGATTGACTTTAATAAGACTTTTTGAATTCTAAGTTTTAATTAAAATAATTAGATTATGCAAAATGATAACATTATTATGAAAAATCAATTTTATTTATTGATTCTTATTTTGTTGTAAATTGTAATCAAGTTTTTTGACATTGATTTTATTGAATATAACAATTTTTTTTAAATTGTTATTTTTAAAGCAATTTAAATTAAAATTATTTAATAATCAAAAATCTTCAAAATAATCATAAATAACATTGTATTATATATAAGTTTTTGTTGCAGTCTAATAAAACATTAAAAAATTATAGAAAAATGATATGTCATTTGAATTAATGAATTGAAAAAGAATAATGAATTTCTTTTATAAAAACAAATAATTTATTGTTTATTAAATCAAATTTGATTAGTTGATTAGGATGAATATATAAAATGTTATTTTTATTTAAAAGATTTTTCAAAAGCTATTTATTTCGTTGAAATGAGTCTTCAAATATAAATTTGATGATGGCTACGGTGGTGCCAAAATATATGGAATGTCTGAATTGCATTGAAGGCTCGCTCAGGGAAGTGCAATTAATTAGATGCGATCCATTTTGGATCACATGACGCTTTAATTATATTGAGAATAGATTAAGACCAATCAATTATCATTTCAACATATTTTCTCTAATTAAAAAACTGCGATTTCTTGAAAAATGACAAAACGTTCAAAATTGCAATTAAAATTAAACAGATTTAGTTTCGTATTAAAATTTAATGCAGAATTGAACAAATGTAAATTTTAGAAAATTTTAATAAAATCGTCAATAATGTTCTAATTAATGAAAATGAAACAAAAATCAATAATTTTAACATTAATTGCATCTTTTATAAAAAAATAACGAATATTAATTTATTTGAAAAACAAAAAACAAACGATTTGTTAATAAACAACAAAACATTACAAAAATCTATATAAATCATTATAAAATAATTCATATCTTTATTGATTAAATTAATAAACTTTTTGAATCATATAATTTTTTTTATAATAAAATCTTATATAATAAATTTAATAATAAATGAATTTCAAATTATAATTGATTAACATTTTGAAATTTATAAAATAAAATATTTGCAATAATAAAAAATAAATAACACAATTGATTTGAAATCTTCAAATTTTATGTATAATAAATTCATGTAATTATATAAAAACTTTTTAAAATTTTTTTTCAAGATCAAATTAAATTTGATATTGCAATTTAAAAAATTATAAATTTATAATATAACAATTTTATCTGTTTTATTTATTTTGAAATTATGACGTTGAAAGATTGTAATAATAAAATTAATATCAAAATGAATTTTGATAAATCAATTTAGATAATTTATTTTTTTTATAAAATTATAAAACTTTGTTGCATTTATAATATTTTTATTTGAAGATTCTTAATCAAAAATCATTAATAAATTAATTATTTTGATTTAAATGTCAAGTTTCTTTAGCATTTTGTTGATATAAATATTTTGATTAAATAAAATCATATTAATAATATAATTTATTTTTATATTATATCCAAAGAAACGTATAAATCTATTAAAATTTTTTATTTCAAATTTCTTTTTTAGTTTTTTAATATATAAAATCATAATCTTATCAATCTTTGTTGTAATAGTTACATTATTAACATATATAATCAATATAATATTTTTTTGATTTTTATAAAAATGAAAGTCTTTTTTAATCAAGATTGAATTAATTTTTTGAAATACAAAATTAAACATGCAATTTTATAAAAGATTTGTTTATTTAAAATTATACAAAATTTTTAACAATTTATATTTTTTATTAACAATTTTAAATTTCATTGACTGCATTATAGAAATTTACAAGATTTTAATTCCGCCTTAAAATAAATTATAATAATATCAAAACAATATCATTTTTTTAACAATTATTGAAATTATAAAAAGTTTGATAAAAATATTTATAATTATTAAAAATAATATTTTATTAAAATTAAAATTTTTTGTTGTTAATTTTTACAAATTGTTAAACAAATTCAAAAACTTTTAATATTAGTCTAAATTACTTTTCACATTATATATTCATATTTATAATAATATACAAAATGCAAAATTGAAACAATCAATTTATTTTTATACAAAAATAACTTCAAATTATTAATTTATATTTTTATTATTATTTGTCATTAATTTCTTTGAAAAAAGATTATAATTTTATCATAATTAAAAAAAGATTTTATTTCAAAAAAATTTAAATTGAAAATATAATTATTTAAACAATTAAATCAAATGATTTGTTTTCATAATTCATTATATAAATTTAATAATTATTGAATTTTTGTTACAAAATTAATTTTTATAAAATCTTATTAACACATAAAATGATACAATGTTTTTTTTTATTTTGTATTGTTTTTCCAACAAAAAGAAATAAAAATGATATAATTAAAATAAATAATGTTTAAATTGCAAAATCAAAAATTAAAATCACAATTTGATTATAAATTAATTCTTTAAAATTGTTATTTTTAATTAATTTAATCAAATAATTTTGCGATTGATTATATTATAATTTTATATTGTTAAAAAGATTATTTGATAAAAAAATAAAAAAAATCTATATAATATTTATTTTATCATTTTGATTATCTTTATTGATTAATTTTTTATTGAATATAATATTCTTTGTTATAATAATTTTATTCATTTGTTTGAATTATATTTTATACGTGTTTTTATTGACATATTTTACAAAATAATTAATTTTCGTTTTTTCATTCATTTTTATTAATTTCGTCTTATTCTTTAATACAATTAAAATATAAATTTTACAATCTTATACACAAATATAATTAAACAAGACTATTATATCTATAATATTAAAATCTTTGCGAAAATGTTTATGTAAAAGATTTTTAATCAATTGATTTTTTGCGAATCAAATGATTCAAAATATAAATAATTAATTTTAATGCAAACGATCAAAAATAATTAAATAAAAATAAAATAATTATTATTATTTGTATTGTTTAAATTATATATTTTTATAATATTCAAAAAAATTATTTCAATCGAAACAACAAGAAACAATTATTTTAAATTGTATATTGCAAAAAACAATTTATTTTTTATATTTATTAAAATCAAAAATTGTATTTGAATAAATTAAGATGATATTTTTTTATAAAATGTTGGAGCGGTGGTTGGTTGGCTTCAGGTTATTCTCGATGTAGTTAGCGTATCGTGTGATTTACAATAGAGCGCATTTAATTAGTTGCATTTCGCTGAGCAAAATTATTAAACAATTTAGACATTTTATATATTTTAGAGTTTATTATAATTGTCAGATTAAAAATCACAACGTTTTCAACGGTCAAAAAAATGTCAAAAAGATTGTTTTATTTATTATAAAATTATTGCTTTTATAAAGATTTTCAAAAAAAAAAATCAAAAATAACATTTTGAAAAAATATAAATCTTTTAATAATAAGATTTCCAATGTTAAAACCATTTATTAAAATTTACATCTATTTTTTTACAATTGAAAATTTTACAATCTTAACAATAAAGAAATTCAACGGCAAAAACGAATGAAAAATATAAATAAAAAAGATCAAATTCGTTTTTTAAATACATTGTTTAAATGATTTTATCGATTCAAATTTATTAAGATTTCAACAAAATAATACAAAATATAAAATATAATTTGAAATTTTATTAACAATCTGTTTTTCATTATTTAATAACATATCAGAACAAATCTTCAATAAAATTGTTAATTTATTTAAATCACACGAATGATCAAATAATATATTAAATTTTATATAATATATTATTATCGATGCAAATTATAATCTTTTTTATTTCAGTTTTTTCAAAATCGCGAATATTAAACATGTAAATTACGGAATGATTTAACAATTTGTTGCAACTTTATGCAAAAATATAAAATTGGTTGTAAATATCAAACAATTTCTTTTTTTAAAAAAATCTTTAAACGGAAATAAAAACTTTTGTAAACATTTATTTTCATTTTCAAAATAAAAACAACAGTAAAAAAATTTATATAAAACGATTTCAACAATATATATAACGTTATTTTAATAAAATAATTATAATTGAATTGATTCTTTCTGCAATATAATTCTTAAATTTTTTCTTAAATTTGAAATCTTTTTCAAATACAAAAAAAAACAATTTCTTTTCGAAAATGCAATTTCAGAAAACCATGTGAAAAATATATTGATTTAAAAAAACCGTTTATCAAACAATAAATATCAATATTATAATAAAAATAATTATAACAATATAAATAATTGTTTTAATTTAATCTCTGAAAAGCGAATCAGAAAATGAAAAAAATTATTAATATATAAATTTTCAAATTTTTCATCAAAAACATCAATTAAACGAAAAAAAAAACAATTTTATTTTTATAAATTCAAATGCAAATGCAATATTTCAAAATAATAATAATAATATAAATCTCAATATTTTTAAAATTTCAATTTCATTTTTTTCAAATTTCCGTGAAATAAAAATAAACGTTGACTTGTTAATTCTAACATTTTTCATATTATATGTAAATGATTTGACGTTATTTCTGATTTCAAATGCTTTAACAAAAAGAAAAACAAAATGTTTTGTTTATTTGATTTTAAACAACAAAAAAATAATTTTGAAAATAAAACAAATGTCATATTACATTTTTTTATAAATAACAAAAACATAAATGTTTTTAAAATTGTTTATATTTGAAATTTCAACATTTTTTGCAATCTTTTTTTTTAAATATACTAAATAAAAATTCAAATTTTATCATAACATTAAATTCTAATGTTTTCATGATATCGATACAAACGAAATAAAAAATTACATATTTATTGAAAATCTTATTATATACATTTGTTTAACATTTTTACAAAAGAATTTTTTTCATAATGATTTCAATAATCTCATTTTTGCTTTTTCATATTCAATTTGATCACACAAACGCCCGTTATTTTCAATAAAATAAAATACATATAAATAATGATTTCAATGTCAAATTTAATCACAAAAAAATTTGTGATTGCGAAACATGCAAAAAAAAAATGAAAAAAATAATCTCGTATATTCCAATAATTTGTTCGTTTAAATCCTTGCAAAAAATTCATGTTGATACACAAAAATTCATCTTTTTAAATGTGCAAAATTATCGTTACATTCTGATTATTATAAACGATTATTCACATTACATATTTATTCGTTTATATTATTTAAAAAATAACGTTTCAAAAACGTTCAAAAAACTTCATTTGCATTAATTCAATTTTACAAAAAGAAATATCATTTTGATTTATTCAAATGCAATTTTTAATTTCAATGAATATAAAAAATGAATTTCTTTTTGCGATATACAATTTAAAATAATTTTTCATGTTATTTTAATTAAAACAGTTTTTTCGAACGTTATAAAAAATATATAATTTAAATAATAAAAACAATAATAATTCTTTTATTTTTATTTAATTATTTTTGACTATTTACATTAAAATCAGTCATTCACATTTTGAATCGTTAATTCGCAAAAAATTAATTAATCAAAAATCTTTTATATAACGTTTTCGCGAAAATTTCAATATTACAAATACAAAAATCTCGTTTAATCACATTTATATGTGAAACTGTAAAGTTTACGTTTTAATTGCATTGAAAAATAAAATGAAATTGGCAAAAATGAATAAAAAAAATAAAAATCGATTATTTTGTAAAATATATTAATAAAAACATGTACAAAATATGATTTAAAAAAATGAACAAAATCATTATTATAAAAAATATCACATTTAATGAGAAATTAATCATTAAAAATAATCAAAATAATAATATAACAAACGTTATACAAATCTTTTTTATTTTTTTATCGAATAATTTTTTTAATAATGTAAAATTTCAATATAATCATTTATAAAATTATTTGATTAAATCAATTGAAAATGACAATTTTAAACAATTAATTTATAATTAAATTATAATTTTGATTTTTAATTTTATAATCCAAATATCATTTATTTCAATTACATCATTTTCATTTGTTTCTGTCAAAAAAACAATACAAAAGAAAATCCGTTATATTATCTCACATATCAACAAAATTCTATAAAAATCAATTTCATAATAAAAAATTCGATAATTATTAGACTCGTATAATAAATTATAAAAATGAATCATTTAATCCAATTATTTAAACAATTATATTTTAAATTTAAATTTTCAAAATAAAGATTTTTTTCAATTAAGATGAAATTATAGCTTTTTTTCAAAAAAATTAATAACAAATAATAATAGAAATACAAATTAACAAATTTGAAATTATTCTTATATAAAAACAAATTAATTATTTTAATCTTGCATTTCGCATATTGTCAAAAAAATAAATATACAATATAAAAAATATTTTATACAATAATATTAACAATTTTCGAATTCGTTAAAGAATTTATAAAAATTAATAAGAAAAAAATCTCAATTTCAATAAAATATTATTTTCAATAATTATAAATATTTTTATTGAATTTTTCATAATTTCAATAATTGTCAAAAAATAAAAATAATATTATTTTAACATCATTACAACTTATTTCAATACAAAATTAAAATTTCATAAAATCTATACAATGCAATCAACAAAATTCAAAATTTTAAACAAAATATACAAATTGTTAAAAATTTTATACAATTTTAAATAAACAAATCTTTTATAAAATGGCATATTTAATTTTATATTTCAAAAAATTGATTTAATTTCAATTAAAAAAGATTCTTATTTCTACAAAAATCAAAAAAACATTATATTGATTATATACATTAATGATATAATTATTATAATAAAAATTAACAAAATTATGATTCTATATATCGAAAAATTAAAAAAGAAATTTCCGAAAAATTTCCGAAAAATTCACATATTTTTTTAAATATAACATAAAAAAAAATTACATTATCAATATAATCTCATTTGATTAAAACGCTTACATTAACAAAATCTTAAAAAATTCAACATACAAATCAAAATAATCAATTTGTTAATAATTTTTGATTGAAAGTCTTCGAATAAAAATATTATAAATAAAATAAAATTTCAAAATTTTATAAAAAAAGAAATTGTTTAAATTAATTTATTAAAACCTATTTCAATATTATTTTTGTTATTAAAATCTTTCAATGTCGTAATTTTAAAACAAATAAAATGAATAAAATCATTACATTATAAATTTATAATTTTTTGAACTATAACGTCGAATCCAATTTAATTTAAAAAAAGATTTTAAAAATTTTTTATATAATTATATGAATTTATTTTACACGAATCTTGAAAATTCTAAATTAGTTAAATTATTCATTTTTAATCATCGCGAATATTTTATTTTATAAATTTTAAAATCTTAATCAATTATAATTCTAAATTCATTTATTATTAAATTCATTATATAAGATTTTATTATCAAAAAAATCATATAATTCAAAAAGTTCATTGATTTGATCAACAAAAACATAAATTATTTTATAATAATTTATATAAATTTTTATAATATTTTGTTGCTCATCAATAAATTATTTTACTTTTTGTTTTCAAAATAAATCGATATTTGCTATTTTCTATGAAAGATGCGATTAATATTAAAATTGTTAAATTTCACTTTATTTTTATTGATCAAAACGTTACTAACGATTTTATTAAAATTTTTTCATGATCTAAATTTATTCAATTCCGCGTTAAACTTTAACAAAAAATTGAACTTGTTCAATTTTGATTATAATTTTAAACGTTTCGTCGTTTTTTAAAAAATCACAGTTTTTCGATCAAAAAAAATATTGAGACGATAATTAATTGATCTCAAATTATTTCCGATGTAATTAACATATTACATAATTTAAAATAGATTGTACTTAATTAATTGTATCTCGTTGAGCGAGGCTACTAGACAATTCAGATATTTCGTATATTTCGGGTTTTATCGTAGTTGTTATAAAATTGAATCAAAACAAATAAAACTTTTTGAACATTTTTAAAATATCACTTTTTAAACAAAATAAACAAATAAATATACAATGTAAATAATTATTCACAATAATCAAAACATAAAGGTAATTTTATATATTTAAAAAAATAAATTTCTATATATTAATTTAAATTTTTTGCAAGAATTTAGGCGAATGAATTATTGACATATACAAAATTATTTTTTTTATTTTTTTTTATAAATTTTACAATTACAAATTTTTTCATAATCAAATTTGATATTTGAATCATTATTTATGTACATCTTATCTTATTGAAAATAACGAACATTTGTATATGCAAATCAAACATAAAAAAATAAAAATGAGATTATTGAGATTATTATAAAGAAATCTTTTTTTTATAAAAATATTAAACGAATATATAAAATAAAGTTTTCAAAAAAAATATAATCTTTCATTTTATCTATACCGATATCACAAAAGTATTAAAATTTAATATTATAATAAAATTTGAACTTTTATTTAACACATTCAAAGAAATGCAAAAAACATTAAAATTTCAAATATAAATAATTTTAAAAACATTTACGTTTCTGTTGTTCATAAAAGAATAAAATATGACATTTCTTTTGTTTTCAAAAGTTATTTTTTTGTTGTTTGAAATCAAATAAACAAAATGTTTTATTTTTTTTATTAAAACATTTAAAATTAAAAATATCGTCAAATCATTTGTATATAATATAAAAAATATCAAAGTTAACAAATCAACATTTATTTTTATATAACAAAGAATTCAAAAAAAACAAATTTAAAATTTTAAAAACATTAAAATTTGCAATATTATTATCATTTTAAATTGTTACATTCATATTTAAATTCATAAAACAAAATTGTTTTTTTTATTTGATTAACAGTTTTAATAGAAGATTTAAGAATTCATATATCAATATTTTTCTTTCATTTTTAAATTTATTTTTTGAAAATCAAATAAAAAACAATCATTTATATTATTATGATTATTTTTATCATAACGATAATATTTATCATCTGATAAACAATTTTTTTAAATCAATATTTTATATGATTTTTTGAAATTGCATTTTCAAAAAAAAACTATTTTTTTTATATTTGAAAAAGTTTTTGAATTTAAAAAAAAATTAAAAAATTACACTACAAAGAGAATTAGTTCAATTGTAATCATTTTATTAAAAATAATATTATATATGTTGTTGAAATCATTTTATATAAGTTCTTTTATTATCATTTTGTTTCAAAAATAAAAATAAATATTTACAAAGATTTTCATTTTCGTCTGAAGATTTTGAAAAAAAAAGATTATTTAATGATGGCCACGGTGGTGGCAGAAATATGTGAAATGTTTAAATTGCATTGAAGGCTTGTTCAACAAAATGCAATTAATTAAATACAATCCATTATAAATTATGTAACACATTAATTATATCGGAAATAATCTAAGACCAATTAATTATTGTTTTAACATATCTTTTTTGATCAAAAGATTGCGATTTTTTGAAAAGTGACAAAACATTTAAATTTGCAAATAAAATCAAACAAATTCAATTTCTTGTTGAAGTTTAACGCAGAATTGAATAAATTTAAAATTTAAAAAGAATTTAATAAAACTATCAATAATATTTTAACTACTAAAAATAAAACAAAATTTAATAATTTTAACATTGACTGCATTTTTTATAAAAAAATAATGAATATTAATTTATTTCAAAAACAAAAAATAAAACAATTTATTGATAAACAACAAAATATTGTAAAAATTTATATAAATTATTATAAGATAATTTATATTTTTATTAATTAAATTAATGAATTTTTTAAATTATATGATTTTTTTAATAATAAAAATCTTATACAATAAATTCAACAATAAACGAATTTGGAATCACAATTGATTAATATTTTGAAATTTATAAAATAGAATATTTGCGATAATAAAAAATAAATGATTTGATTAATTTGAAGTTTTTAAAATTCATGTGAAATAAATTTATATAATTATATAAAGATATCTTAGAATCTTTTTTAAAATCAAATTAAATTTGATGTTGCAATTTAAAAAATTATAAATTTATAATATAACGATTTTATTCATTTTATTTGTTTTAGAATTATACTATTAAAAATTTTTAATGACAAAAATAATATTAAAACAAATCTTAATAAATTAATTTAAGCAATTTATTTCTTTTGCAAAATTTTAAAATTTTATAATATTTTCATTCAAAAATTTTCAATCAAAAATCATTGACAAATTGATTTTTTTAATTTGTATATTAAATTTTTTTAAAATCTTGTTAATGTAAATGTTTTAGTTAAATAAAATTTTGTTGATAATGTAATCCTTTTTTATATTGTACTTAAAAAATGTGTAAATTTATTCAAAATTTTTATTTCAAATTTTTTTTTTGATTTTTCAATATATAAAATCATGATTTCGTCAATTTTCATTATAATAATTACATTGTTAACATATATGATTAATATAATATTTTTTGATTTTTATAAAAACAAAAATCTTTTTTAATCAAGATTAAATCAATTTTTTAAAATATAAAATTAAATACACAATTTTATAAAAGATTTGTTTGTTTAAAATTATACAAAGTTTTCAACAATTTGTATATTTTATTTAGAATTTTGAATTTTATTAATTACATTATATAGATTTTACAAAATTTCAATTTCACATTAAAATAAATTATAATGATGTTAAAATAACATTATTTTCATTTTTTAACAATTATCAAAATTATAAAAAGTTTAATAAAAATATTTTAATTATTAAAAATAATATTTTATTGGAATCGAGACTTTTTTATTGTTAATTTTTATAAATTATTCAATAAATTTAAGAATTTTCAATATTGTTATAGAAATCATTTTTCACATTATATATTTATTTTCTTAATAATATACGAGATGTAGAATCAGAATAGTCAATTTATTTTTATATAAAAATAATTTTAAATTTATTAATTTGTATTTTCATTGTTATTTGTTATCATTTTTTTAAAAAAAGATGATAATTTCATCGTAATTAAAACAAATTTTTATTTCAAAACTTCAAATTCAAAACATAATCATTTAAACAATCAAATTAAATGATTTATTTTCACAATTCATCACACGAATTTGATAATTATCGAATTTCTTATTACAAAATTGATTTTTATAAAATTTTGTTGATATACAAAACAATATAACAATTTCTTTTGATTTTTGTTCTTTTTTTTATTTTATATTGTCTTTTCGACAAAAGCAGATAAAAACGACATAATTAAAATAAATAATATTTGAATTGTAAATTAAAAATTAAGATCACAATTCAATTATAAATTAATTGTTCAAAATTGTCATTTTTAATTGACCTGATTAAACAATTTTACAAATAATCATATTGAAATTTTATGTTGTCGAAAAAATTATTCGATAAAAAAAATTGAAAAGAATCTATATAATGTTTATTTTGTTATTTTGATCATTTTTAATGATCAATTTTGTATTGAATATAATATCTTTTATAATAATGATTTTGTTCAATTCTTTAAATCTTATTTTATACATGTTTTTATTAACGTATTTCACAAAATAACCGATTTTTGTTTTCTCGTTCATTTTTAGTAATTTTATCTTATTCTTTAATGCGATTAAAATGTAAGTTTTATAATTCCAGACACAAATGTGATTAAACGAAATTTTTGAATCTGCAATATTGAAGTTTTCGTGAAAACATTATATAGAAAATTTTTGATTAATTAATTTTTTATGGATCAAATAATTTAAGACATAAATGATCAATTTTAATGCAAATAATCAAAAATAATCAAACAAAAATGAAACAATTATCATCATTTTCGTTATTTAAATTACGTATTTTCTGTAATGTTCGAAAAAATCGTTTTGATCAAAATAACGTGAAACAATCATTTTAAATTATATATTGCGAAAAAAAATCCATGTTTTATATTTATTGGAATCAAAAATTGCATTTGAATAAATCAAAATAATATTTCTTTCTGTGATATTAAATTAATGCAAATAAGATTTTTTAAACATTTTTGAAATGTCATTTTTCAAATAAAATAATATATAAATATATAATGTGAATAGTCATTCACAATGATTAAAATGTAATAATAATTTTGCACATTTAAAAAAATAAATTTTTATATATTAATATAAACTTTTTGGAAAAGTTTAAACAAACAAATCATTAGAATATACAAAATTAGTTTTTTTATTTTTATTTTTTTGTATATTTCACAATCACAAATTTTTTCATAATCAAACTTGACATTTGAATTGTCATTTATATGCATTTTATTTTATTGAAGATAACGAGCGTTCATATGTGCAAATTAGATGTAAAAAAACAAAAATGAAATCATGAAAATTGTTATAAAAAAATTTTTTTTGTGAAAATGTCAAACGAATGTATAAAATAAAAATTTTAATGAAAATGTAATTTTTTATTTCATTTGTATCAATATCGCAAAAATATTAGAATTTAATATTATGATAAAGCTTGAATTTTGTTTAATATATTTTAAAAAAAATTGCAAAAAACGTTAAAATTTCAAATATAAATAATTTTGAAAACATTTATACTTTCGTCATTTATAAAAAAATGAAATGTGGCATTTCTTTTATTTTTAAAAATTATTTTTTTATTGTTCAAAATCAAATAAACAAAACAATTTGAAAATATTTAAAATCAAAAATTTCATCAAATCACTTGCATATAATATAAAAAATATCAAAATCAACAAATCAACATTTATTTTCGTTTGACAAAAAATTCGAAAAAAATAAAATTAAAATTTCAAAAATATTAAAATTTGCAACATTATTATCATTTTGAATTATTACACATTTGAATTTACAAAAACAAAATTGTTTTTTTTGTATGATTAACATTTCTAATCAAAAATTTGAAAATCCATATATTAACATTTTTTTTCGATTCATTTCTAAAAAATTAAATAAAAACAATCATTTATATTATTATAATTATCTTTATTGCAATATTGACATTTATCATTTGATAAACAATTTTTCTAAATTAATATTTTATATAGTTTTTTGGAATTGCATTTTCAAAGAAAAATCTTTTTTTTTATATTTGAAAAAGATTTCGAATTTTAAAAAAAATAGATTTAAAAATTACATTATAAAAAAATTGATTCAATTATAATTATTTTATTAAAAATAATGTCACATATATTATTAAAATCATTTTATATAAATTTTTTGTTATCATTTTATTTCAAGAATAAAAATAAATGTTTATAAAAATCTTCATTTTCGTTTGAAAGTTTTGAAAAAAAAAGAAAATTAATTAATATAAAAAAACTTTTTTAACATTTACAATCTGGTGCAATCGATGAAAACGTAATAAAAATGTGATAAAATTGTCGATTTGACAATTAATATTCATTAATATAATGATTGTTGAAGCGGAAGAAAACTGATTACATCTGATTATTAAAATGGCCGGCAATTAGAGTAAAATATATATATTATAATCGCAATTTTAAGATTATTTGTATAAATTATTTTCGCAATCTGTTTCATATTTTATTAAATAATAATATGACGATGGCGCCGGTAAATGGCTTGCAATATAATTAATTTTATGTTTTCGTATAAAATCTTAATAAATTATTAAATTGTTCTGTAATTTGTACATTTATTATTTGCGATTATAAAAAAAAATGAAATAAAAAAATTTGTGATTTGTGTCGATAACAATATATTGTATAAATTTTAATATATTATTTGATTATTTGTATGATTTAAATAAATTAATGATTTTATTGAAAATTTATTTTAATACCTTATTAAACAATTAAAAATAAATTATTAATAAAATTTTAAATCATATTTGATATTTTGTATCATTCTATTGAAATCTTAATAGATTTAAATTGATGAGATTATTCAAACAATATATTTAAAAAACAAATTTAATCTTTTTTATTTATGCTTTTCACCCGTTTCTGTCATTAAGTTTTTTATTGTTAAAATTGTGAGATTCATAAATGTAAAAAAATAAAAAATTTAAATTTTGATAAACAATTTTGATATTAGAAGTTTTATTATTGAAAAATCTATATTTTTTTAAAATATCAATTTGACTTTTTTTCTAAAAGTTTTTATGGAATCAATGATTTTTTGATAAATGAAACAATCTTTTTAATATCTTTTTGATTGTCGAAAATGTTATGGTTTTTAATCTGATAATTACAATAAAGTTTAAAATATATAAAATGTTTGAATTTTTGATAATTTCGCTCAACGAAATGCAATTAATTAGATGCGATCTACTGTGGATCACATGACACATTAATTACATTGAGAATAATTTCAAGGCAATTAATAACTGTTCCAACAAAGATGAAACAATTATTATTGTTTTTCTTATTTGAACTATATATTTTTTATAATATTTAAAAAGATTGTTTTAATTAAAACAATGTCAAACAATTATTTTAAATTGTATATTATGAAAAGAAATCTATTTTTTATATTTATTGAAATCGGAAATTGTATTTGAATGAATCAAGATGATATTTTTTTTATAAAATTGAATTGATGCAAATAAAATTTTTTCAAATGTTTTTGAAATGTCATTTTTTAAATGAAATAAATAAATAAATATATAATATAAATAATTATTTACAATAATCAAAATGTAACGATAACTTTGCACATTTAAAAAAATAAATTTTTATGTATTAACATGAATTCTTTGCAAAAACTTAAACAAACAAATCATTAGAATATACAAGATTATTTTTTTTATTTTTTTTATGTCTCAGAATTTCAGATTTTTTTATAATCAAATTTGACATTTGAATTGTCATTTAAACACATTTTATTTTGTTGAAGATAACGAACGTTTATATGTGCAAATTAAATATAAAGAAATAAAAATAAGATCATTAAAATTGTTATGAAAAGACTTTTTTTTATAAAAATATTAAACAAATATATAAAACAAAATTCTTAATAAATATGTAATTTTTTATTTCGTTTATACCGATATTGCAAAAACATTGGAATTTAATATTATAATAAAATTTGAATTTTTGTTCAACATATTTAAAAAAAAAGAAATTGCAAAAAATGTTAAAATTTTAAATATAAATAATTTTGAAAACATTTACATTTCTGTTGTTCATAAAAAAGTGAAATGTGACATTTTTTTATTTTTAAAAGTTATTTTTTTATTGTTTAAAATCAAATAAACAAAATGTTTTGTTTTTTTTTGTTAAAATATTTGAAATCAGAAATTTTATCAAATCATGTATATATAATATAAGAAATATTAGAATCAACAAGTATTTATCTTTGTTTAACGAGAAATTTGGAAAAAATGAGTTTGAAATTTTAAAAATATTAAAATTTGCAATATTATTATCATTTTAAATTATTGCATTCATGTTTAAATTTATAAAAATAAAATGGTTTTTTTGTTTGATTGACATTTTTAATAAAAAATTAAAAAATTTATATATTAACTTTTTTTTCATTTTCCGATTCGTTTTTTTAAAATTAAATAAAAACAATTATTTATATTGTTATAGTCATTTTTATTGTAATATTGCCATTTATCATTTAATAAAGGATTTTTTTTGAATTAATATTTTATATGATTTTTTGAAGTTGCATTTTCAAAAAAGACTATTTTTTTATATTTGAAGAAGTTTTCGAGCTTGAAAAAAAGATTTAGAAATTATATTGCAAAAAGAATTTAGTTTAATCATAATTATTTTATTGAAGAAAATGTTATATATATTGTTAAAATTGTTTTATATAATTTTTTTGTTATTATTTTATTTTAAAAATAAAAATAAATGTTTACCAAGATCTTTATTTTTGTTTGAAAATCTTGAAAAAGAAAAAAAACTTTTAATATAAACAAAAGATTTTCAATATTTATAACTAATTTCACATTTTTGTGTAGAATTTTAACAAATTGTTAAATTATTTTATAATTTGTATATTTAATATTTGCACTTTTAAATAAAATAAAATAAAAAAGATTGTGATCTGCATTAATGACAATATATTGTATAAATTTTAATATATTATTTGATCACTTATGTGATTTAAATAAATTAACAATTTTATTGAAAATTTATTCTAACATGTTATTAAACAATCAAAAATAGATTATCAATAAAATTTCAAATTATATTTTATATTTTGTATCATTTTATTAAAATCTTGATAAATTTGAATCAATGAAATTATTCAAATGATATATTTGAAAAATGAATTTGATTTTTTTTATTTACGTTTTTCATTCGTTTTTGTTATTGAACTTCTTTATTATTAAGATTGTGAGATTCACAATTATCAAGAAATAAGAAACTTAAATTTTGATAGACAATTCTGACACTGAGAATTTTATCGCTAAAAAATCTATATTTTTTTAAAATGTTATTTTTGACTTTTTTTTAGAAATTTTTATGAAATCAATCATTTCTTAATAAATGAAACAATCCTTTTGAGTTTTGACATCTTTTTGATTGTTAAGAATGTTGTAATCTTTAATTTAATGATCATGATAATGCCAAAAATATGTGAAATATTTGAATTATATTGAAAGTTCGTTTAGTGAGATGCAACTAATTAGACGCGATTTATTGTAGATTATGTGATACGTTAATTACATTGGGAATAGTCTGAGGCCAATCAACCACCGCTCCAACATTTAATATAAAAATTCTTTTAATATTTACAATCAATTTTATATTTTTATATAAAGTTTCAACAAATTGTTGAATCATTTCATAATTTACACATTTAATATTTACAATTCTAAAAAAAAATAAAATAAAAAAAATTATAATCTGCATCGATAACAATATATTATATAAATTTCAATATATTATTTAATCATTTATGTGATTTAAACAAATCAACAATTTTATTAAAGATTTATTTTAATATATTATTCAACAATCAAAAACAAATTGTCAATAAATTTCAAATTTTATCTTATATTTTGCATTATTTTGTTGAGATTTTAATAGATTTGAATTGATAAAATTATTTAAACGATATATTTGAAAAACAAATTTGGTTTTTTTTATTCACATTTTTTATTCATTTTTATCACTAAATTTTTTATGATTAAAATCGTGAAATTCACCGTTATAAAAAAACAAAGGATTGAAATCTTAATAAATAATTTTAACATTAAAAATTCTGTCGTTAAAAGATCTGTATTTTTTTAAAATGTCATTTTTGACTTTTTTCTGAAAATCTTTATGGAATTAATAATTTCTTCATGAATGAAACAATTTTTTTAATATTTTTTTGATTGTTGAAAACGTTATAATTTTTAATCTGATAATCACAATAATATAAGAAATATACAAAATGTTTAAATTATATTGAAAGCTCGCTCAACGAGATGCAACCAATTAAATGCGATCCATTGTAAATCACATGACACGTTAACTACATCGGGAATAGGCTAAGGCCAACCAACTACCGCTCCAACATTTGATAATTAAAAGTTTTTAATAAAATTTAAATTTCAAATATATATGTAAAACAATCTTTAATTAATAAATGATTTCAATTTTAGAACAATTATTTTAATAATTTATTTGTTTAAAATTATTTTAATTTTAATTGTCGCATTTGATCTTAAAACGAATCAATAAAATGTTGTGAATATTTTTTTGAGTAATTTTATTAATAAATTAATTAATGTTTTATCTTCTTTCGGATTTAATCCGAAAAATAGGATTTTCAAACTAAAATGAATTTTATATAAATTATATTGATTATTGTTTTTTTGACAAAATAGAATTAATAAAATTTTATAAAATTTAAAATTAAATTGAATGCTAAAAAAGTTTTATTTATATTTAAATAATCATATGATTTTAATGATTTATGTTAATGACATTATTGCTTTATATAATTAATTTCATTAGCAAAAATTTATTAAATTAAAAATTTGATTATCTAATATTTATTATTTGAAAAGTCTCAATCAAATAAATTAATTTTTGAATATAAAGATAGTACATAATTGTTTAAAATAAAAATTATGAATTAATTAATATAATTATATTAAAAGAATTATTTATTATTTTTATTTGATTAATCAAAAGTTTTTAAAAATGTCATTTTTGACAAAAAGTTTGCACAATACAGTAAAATATTTTTTCAAAAAGTTCTATATTATTGTTTTTTAACAAAAAATTAAATTAATTTTATATGCAATCATTATTTTAAACTTTAATACAGCAAAAAATTATCAAATTTTCATTAAGTTTATAATTCAGCTTTATTTATTTAATTCATATAAATATAATCAAGTATTTTATTTGATTTATATATAAAATTGATTTTTATGCAATTGAATATTCTGAAAAAGTTTTAAAAAAATTTAATTTATTTTAAACAATTTTAATTTAACATCAATTTTTCGAATTATTAATAATATAATATTTGTTGGTTTGTTCAAGAAATGATCAAATAAAGATTTTATATGTTATTCATTTAATAAATTTGTTAATTGATTAATTAAATCATAAAAAATGATTATTTTATTTATTATTAAAGTAAAATCTTTAATTTTTATTTCAATAAATTGATATTTTTTTGATAAATTTAATTATTTAATATCGTAAAATTTAATTTTGAGCAACAATTAATTATTGAATATAATAATCAATAATCAATAAATTATTGATTTTTTCATTAAATTTAATTCAATATACAAAATCAAATTTAAATATGTGAATACTAGTCAGTATTGCTTTAAACAAATTTAAATAAATATTATTGAACTTTGATAAATCTTTATTGATGATATAATTGTTGATAAATTGATTAAACATTTCTAAAATAAAATTATACAAAATTTATTAAGCAATTGAATATAAGAAATTTTTATTTTCAAAAAATTCAAAAAATTCAAAAAATATAACTTTAAACGATTAATTTAATCAATTAAAATTAAAAAAATGTATTAAGTAAATTATTATTTTTTATTACTATTTATTAATTAATTAATTTTGTTACAATTCAAATGATAACATTATCGATAAATTATCATTTTTTGAATTAATTATTTTATTTTTAATTCAAAAATGTTTTTTTATATCTTTTTACGAATCTTCGAGCGTTTCAAATCAACATCATTCATTTAAAACTTTTTATTTCATTTTTTGAAACAATTGATATCTATCAGATTTTATTTAACATTATTGGCATTTGCTACATTCAATTTAATATTATCAAAAATTATAAGTCAATTTTTATATTAATTGTATTTGTATAGTTTATTTCACATTTTTAACATATAATTATATAATTAAATGTTTCTTCATTATCAACTAATTATATTCGAATAATTTAAAATTATTTTACATTGAAAATGACACCATTTCAAATCAAAATAAATGTAACATGAATGTGCAAATCTTGAAACAAATTCTGAATAGATTATTTTTATCATTTGTTTATTATTTTATGCATTGAAAAATGTCTATAAATATTAAATCAAATCATTTTAAAATTCTTATTTTTTTACTGTCAATTCAATCCAATTCAATAAAAATTCATTCATTTTTTATTAATTTTCTTCACTTTTTCTTGTCTGAAGCATTTGAATTATATGACTCTTGATCATCTGACATCACGTGATTGTTTCACGTGACAAATATTATATATTGAAAAATTTTATTAATTAATATTTGATTGATTTTTTTATTTCGAGATAAAAAATATTTATTTTAAAACAATGACATTAAAAATAAATGAAATTTATCAATTAATTTAGATTTTATATAATTTTTAAAAAATAATTTCAAATCTTTATTTCACATTTCTAATTTTATGAAACGATAAACTCAATAATATTAAAAAAAATTGTTAATTTTATTTCAGACTTTTTTCACCTAATTAAACAATTTAAGAATCATTTGAAACTTTCTTTTATTTCTTTGATTAAATAAATTAATCAATTATTTTAAACTACTATAATAATACTGAAAGAAAATAATAAATCAATAGATAATGAAAATGAAAATAAAATAATAATTAAAAAATCTTAATATTTAAAAAAAAACAAATCCTTCTACAAATTCGAGTTAAATTAAAAAAATTATATTTTTAATTAATATTTTTATATAAATAATTCAATTTAGATCTTTGACTAATTATTCAATTTTATTGTATATATTAATTTCAAAAAAATCAATTAAAGATCATAATTTTAATATATATTCAAAAAAATAAAAAAATAATTTAATTTGATTAATTATTTTAATCAATTAAAAATCTCTATTTAAAATATCATTAATATAATTAATGATCTTATAATTGCAAATTTACAAATCCATTTTATTAATTTAAAGTTAAATTATAATTTTAATTTTTTTTAAATATTTGATACTGTATCTAATAATCATATTTGTAATAATTTATTAATATTTATTCATTTTATTTTACAAAAATTGATTATTTTAATTGAAAATATTAAAAAATTAAATGAAGGTTTTCATTTTATTATTTTTTTGTTTATAAAATTATATATAATTGAAATTATATTTAAATTAATTTATTGTATTTATATGTCAAATTTTTATTTAAATATTTTTTTGGTTAAAAAATTCATTTTATAAATATTTACTTCAATTTATGTAATATGAATCTTGAAAGTGTTAATGAAAATTTATTGTTTACTGTGTTTAAATATAAAAATATTATATTAATTAATTAAAATAATTTATAAAATTTAAATCTAATTAAATAATTATTTAAAAACAATTAATTTCAATTTAACATAAATTAATTTCAATATAAAAAAAAATAATCTTTCAATCAACTTTGAAATTATTTAACAAAATCATTAAAGAAAGATAATCAATCGAATAAATTTAAAATATTCGAATTTCAATTCATTTTATTTAATGTCATTTTCAATAAGAACAATTATTTCACATATTGATTCAATTAATCAATTATTGTCGAAATTTCAAAAAAAACTTTGACATCCATAATCAAAATATTTCGATCGAAAAACTTTTAATCATTTTAAACTAAAAATTAATAAAGTTAAAATAAACAAAAACTTAATTAATCATAATCAAATATGTCAAATTTGTTATTAAATTAATTTAAATTAACAAATTTTATAAATTTCAATCTGATTAGATCAAAAACCATTTAAATCAATTTACTAAATCTTTATTTCTATAAAAGAAAAAATAATTTCAAAATAATATATTTATTGTTTATATTGTTTTTACACAAATTTCTATATAATTATGATCACTTCTTTAAAAAATTATATAATTAAGTCACTTATCCAAATAATCCCGTTTATTAAAAATCAATATTATATAATTTTTAAACAATTTCATTCAAATACTAATTCGAACTTTATTAAATTTTAAATTTTTGGTTATAAAAAAACATTTTTATTATAATTTTATCTAATTAATTAACACAAAATAAATCAATCAAAGGCTTCAAAATGTTTATTGTTGTGAAATAAAGATTTTAGTTACAAAATTTGAGATTTTTATTATTTTGTTATTGGATATCTATAGATGAATTAAACTTTAATAAAATATTATTCTTTTTAATTTTATTGTATATAACATATTGTTCAATCAACAAGTCAATGATTTTTTGAATTAGATATTGTTTAAAATTTAGATTTGAAAAAATTAAATTGTAAAGAGTTTTTGATTGTTGATATAAATTTCTAAAAAATTATAAAATAAAAAATAATTTGATATTAATTGAACAAAAAATAATTTCTGTAAATCTTATAGTCAAGATTATACATTTATGTTTTATTTTTATATAAATCATAAAAATAACTTTATAATTATACGAGATTATTGCGACTTTTATACGTTATAAAATATTATTGTTGAATATTCTTTCGAGTTTGAAACTATTTGTATAAGATTGTGTATATTTAAAAAAATGATAATGTGAATTCTGTAATAAATGATTATTAAATTTTCAAAAAATTTAATTTAAATTATAGAAAGATTTTATTAAAAAATTATAAAATAAAAACAACAAATTTTTATAATTAAAATGTTGATTTATGTTTTTTTTTTATAAAAATGATTATTGCGTGTTTAATAATAATAATAAATAATGAATTTAAATTTGAATGTTATATGTGATAAATTATTAATTAAATGTAAAAAAAATAAATTAAATTAATGTTTAAAATTAGATTTGTTGTATTTAAAAATGTAAAAATAAAAAATAAATTTTTATGTTAAAGATATTTGTTTTTAGTAATTTCAAATTTTTGAATATAATCTTTTTTATATATTATTAAATTTTTGTTAAAATGTGAAAATGTTTGTTGAATATCTTGACTTATTTTTGAATATAAAAATTATATTGAATTAAAATTATATAGATTACAATAAAAACTATAAAAGTAAAATATATATGTTTTTGATTTTTAATTAATATATTTTAATTGAAGTTTTTTAACGCGTTAATTGTTTATAGAACTTTAAAAATGCGAATTTTTATATATTTAATATATGAATTGAAGAAGACATTTTTGTTTAATTAGATGTCAAATGAATGTGTAAAATAAATAATTTAAATAGTTTATTTATTGTTTAAATTTAAAGAAACAAGATTTATAAATTTTGAAGGACCTTGCGGCTCGAAATATTAAAAAAAGTTAAAAAATTAAGATAAATATTTTCATTAAAATTTGTATTATTATTGTTTAATTGTTTGTTTGTGAGAATTATATATTTATATATATTGCAGTTTAAATAATTTGAAAAAATAGGAGATTTTAAATTAAATAATTTTGTGTTATGAAATTTTGACGGAACAATAATAATATATTATTTAAAATTTAGTAAAAATAAAAATCAATATATATGTGTTTAATTAGAATATACAAATAATTTAAAAGTTTTATTCTAAAATATAATAATTTTTTGGTTTGAAGTTTCCGATAATGATAATAATAGTATTATTAATATAATTGATATTTATAATATATTGATTGATTATTATGTTCATGTTGTAAAAAATATAAAAAATTCAAAATAATAAAGAATTTTGCGAAATATTAATTTAGATTTATAAATTATATATTCGAACAAAATTAGCATGATATATCAATTTTAAAAAAAGATTAATTTAATTAACAATCTTTATTGAAATGTTGTGCTTGCATAAATTGTAAAAAAAATATAAATAAAAAATATTGTTAAAAATATTTAATATATTTAATAAAAAATCAATATAATTTTGTTTTGTTTTGATATTAACTGAATAATTTTAATTATAATATAAAACATTATATTTGTTTTTTGTTTTATTTATTATCAAAGAAATTTAATAAAAACAATTTATGCATTTTGATCAAATAATTAAATCGTGTAATAAAAATATTTTTTTAAAATCTTATTTAATACGTTGAACAACGTTATCGATTAATAAAGTTTAAAAATATTGTAATTAAATTTGTTAAATTTGCACAATATAATAATGCAAAGTTTATGAAAATGAAATGAATAATAATTTCAATTAATATATTAATAAAAAAGATCGATTATTAATAAAACAAATTTTACATAATATTTAATCAAAATTTAAAATATAATTAAAAATTGATTGATCAATTATTGTTTGCATTTTTTATTTAAAGATATACGGGATTTAATATAAGAAAATAAATAAAAATTTATAAATTGAGAAAATGATCAAAAATAAAATAAAAAAAAGATTATAATGAACATTTCTATTTTTATTTTAAAAATGTAATAAATAATAATTTTTATACAACAAATGATATATAAATTTACATATTTTTGTTATTTTTAATCGCGCAAATCAAATATTAATACTTGTTTATATTATTATTCATTTCTTTTATTTATTTGTAATAATTAATAATATATAATTATTTTATAATTTTTTTGATCACATGAGCCGTTTATTTTTACATAATATAAAGATTTTTTAACATCAATTTATTACATTTTTGCATAATTTTAATCTATTTTTATAATTTGCGGCTTAACAACTGCAAATAATAGATTTCAAAAATGAATTAATTAATTCTTTTTTATATTATTTTTATTATTTATTAAATGATTTCATTTAATTGATTAATCGTTATAATCAAAATATTAAATAAATTTAATCACAAAAGTAAAAAAATAGAAATTGTACAAATAAATCAATTTCTTAAAATCTATAACAATTTAATTGTGATATAATTTCGAGATTTTAAAAATTAATTAAATATTAAAATTAATTATTATCAATCAATAATTTAAATCTTTTATTAAAATTGTGTCAATATCAATATTAATTAATTATTTTTTAAATTTTATATGCAAAAACAAAGATCGATGATAAAATCTATATATATTGATTAAATTATTTTAGATTTATTTTTTTAATAATATGTATAAAACGGAAACAAAATCTTGCAATATAAAAATTGTAAAAAAAATATTTTTTAATAATTTTTTAAATTCATTAATTTTTTCGCGATTGTGCATCAATCAAAAATAAATAAATCTTAATTATTGTTAATTATAAAAATTAAAATTGTTCATGATTACGTGATATTTAATTATAAAATTAATTGATTTAATTATTTAAAAGATTTATTGCAATTTATAAACATTTTTGTTTTTTATTTGGATAATTATAAACATTATATACAAAAAAAGATAATTTAATATAAATATATATATTGACGCAATATATTGCATAATGTAAAATAATTATTAATTAAAAATTTTGCAAATAAAAAAATAGATTTTAAATATTTTTGAAAACTTTATAAACAAAAACATAAAATTATATTGAATTTTAACTTTAACAGAATAATAAATAATTATAAATCAAAAAATATTTTTTTTATTAATTTATAATTTTTAAAAAATGATTATGTTATAAACTTCAACACGTAAATCACAAAATATTATAATTATGATTCGATCTAATTTCTTTGTCATATTATATTGAAATATTTGTAAAATCTTGTTTTTATTTAATTGATTTTTAAGATTTTATAAACAATTAATTTATAGAATTAAAATTAAAATCAAAATTAAAAATAACAATAATCTCTATAAAAATGTTGATAAACAAATTAATAATTTTTATTTATACAATCAATATTTTGTTTCGATTAAATAAAAACAAAATATTTTTTTATTTTTTTTCTATTATAATTATTTTTTAAAACCAAAAATTAAAAATTTGTTAAATTCGTACAGAAATCATTAAATGTTAACTTTTTTAAAAATATAATTAAATTGATATTTGTAATATTTTATTTTTGTTTGATATTAAATTGAATTTTTGTATATTGTTCTATAATATTTTTGAAATGTTTGTATCTAAATAAAAAAAAATTTATTAAATATTTTATTTTTAATGAAATAAAATAAGATTTTGTTTTTGATATAAACAATTAAATGAAACATATATTTTAATCAATTTTTTTATAAAAAATCTTTTTATACAAATATGTGTTGTTGTTTTTTATAATAAAATGTATTTAATAAAAATAATCTGATTTTGTTTTTTTATTTATATTTTTTATTTAAAATAATTAAATGAAAAAAGAATCTGCTTGAAAATATGATATATAAAATTTAATGCGGACACAATATAAATAATTAAAAATTTAATATAGATATTAATTAATTTTTTATTATATAGTTGTATTTTTGTTGTTATATTTTTATTATATATAAACTTTTTTAAAATGTGTCAAAAATTTGACAATTAATATTTTAAATTTTTTTTCAAGTTTTGATCGATTAATTAAAATAGATAAAAAATGATTGATTAAAATAAATAAATAATATTATATAAAAAAGGTTGGATTGATTGTGTTGATAAAATGTGAAAAAATAAATTTTAAAAAAATTGATTTAAAATTAAAATCGAATGGAAAGATTGACAATATTATAAAAAAAAATTAAATTAAAAATTAAAAAAATCTAAAATTATTATAAAATTTTTTTTTGATGTTATATTGAATATAACTATTTTCATATATTATTTTTTAATAAATTTTAAAATTGTTTATTTTATTAATTTCATTTATTTCAATAAAATTCAATAAAAATCTAAATATAAAAATTGATTGCAATGTAATTCGAAATATTTTTAATAATTTTGTATATTTTACAATTTTTTTATACAATTTGTTTTTAATCTGGAGAAAAATGAATCTGATAAAAAATTTTGTAATTTTGTGAAAAATGTGTAAAAAATATTAAATTCTTTATAAAAATTTTTAAAATTGGATTTATTTCATAAAAAACTGAAAAAGTCTTATTGAAATTGTTCATTTGATTTTGTAAAATTTTTTTTGAATTAGATTGTGATTAATTTTTGTTTTTTTATTTTGTTTGTTATATTGTTTCTAAAAATAATTTTTGAAAAAATCAATTAATAATGATAAAGATTGAAATTATTGTTTAAAATTGACAAATATAATAAAATGTAAAAAAATTTGTTAATTAAAAATTAACAAAATTATTTTAAAAATCAAAATAAATGATGTGAAATAACAGTTTGTGATAATGAAATAAATGTGTGAATTGATTTTATTATGAAAATAATAATAAAAAAATTTATTTATAAAATATAGATTTGATAATAAAAAATAATATATTTTTAATTAATTTTTCAATAATATATATATTTGCGTTAGATGAAAATAATTGAATTATAATGTTATTTTTTTATTTAAATATTTTAAATTTTTAAAATGATGCGACAATAAAAATATATTGTATTTTTCTATTTAACAATTCAAAATGCATCTGTTTTGATTTTTGTGAAATAAAATATGACATTAAATTTATTTTTAATTAAAAATATAAAATGTTGGATTGCAGCATGTTAATAAAAATTAAAAATATTTAATTTGTTTATTTAATGTTAAAATAAAAATATAATTATAAAATGTTTTGTTTAAATCCAAAAAAATTTTTCTTTTTATTTTTTTGTGATAATTCAACTAACAATAAAATAATAAGATTTCCTAATATAAAAAATGAAATTTTGTTACAATTAATTTTTTTGTTATTTTAATTGATTCAATTAATTCAAGATCAGATTCAGAAATGAATATTATCATAAAAATTTGATTTGATGTAATAGTTGATTATAATAATTTTGAATTTAAAAACAAAGATAGATTTTATTAATTTTTTTTTGATTTAAGATTTATCGCGAGCGATATTGAAAATAAAAAAATTCTTTTTATTAAATTTTTATAATTGATTTTTTTGCAAAATTTGTTTATCTTTTGTATTTAAAATTATTCGAATATAAAAAGATTTTAATTTTTTTGTTTATATTTGATCCAATTTTTTTTAATATTTTTATTGTTCGAGACATTTGTTGTTTATAATAATATGCAAATTTTAATAATTTATGCGTTGATAATATTTTTGTATATATTTAGTATTATAATTAATAAAGAAATGTGTTTTGATGTAATATAAATAATAAATGAAACTGAAACAAAAATGTCAAATGTGTTTAAATTGATAATATTGTAAATATTGTATAAAATAATAAATTAAATTATATAATTTTATATTAAAAAAATGAAAATGCAAATATAAACAATTTTTTAATATTATATTTGCATTTTTTAAATTAACAAAAACAATAAATAAAAATAACATTTTTTTATCAATTGACATTGACAATTTATTATATTATTTAATATATAAAATATGCGTTTTTGATTGCAATTGTTTTTTATTGATGTTTAAAATTATTTTAATAAATTTTTTATTTATTTTTATTTTACTTTTTTTAATTGAATATTAATTTATCAAAATATTATAAATAAAGATTGTATATTATAATTAAACAATTTGCGCATTTTTTTAACAAGAACAATTAAATTTCTTATTATAAAATAATTGTTTTCAATTTAAAATTTTTTGAACATTAAAATTCAATTGTTTATATTTTAATTGTTATAATTAAATAATTTATTTAATTTAAAATATTTTAAATATTTTTTAATAAAATCTTTTGATTGCATTCAAATTTATAATATAATAAATAATTTTTGAAATCTTTTTTTGATTATATCAATTAAAATTTTATTTTTTTTGATTGACTGTGCAATTGAAAAAGAATCATTTATAATTTAATTAAAAATTGATATATTATTTGAAATATTTTTTAATTTTTTTAATTTTGTGAATTTTGAAAATTATAAATAACAGAATCAAATTAATATTCAAAAAAATTTAATATATTATAAATTATTCATATGCTTGAATATTACGATAAATGCAATTTAAATATTTTTTTTTAAAAATTTTTGCAATATTAAATTTACATTATTTTATAATTGATTTTTATGTAATCAATTAATTAACCAAATTATTTATAATGATTACAAAATTCGCGACATATTTGATTAATAATTTAGATTAAAAATAATTTTTTATATATTATATTATTGTCTGATAATGTGTGTGAAATTGAAAAATCAACATAATAAAAAATTATATATAATTTAATACGAATCATGAATAAAAAATTATAATATAAAAAAAAATTATAATATATTCTAAAATTAATAATCAAAAATTATTTAAATAATATTTTTTAAAATGTCAAATTTCATAGAAAAATTATAAAAAAGATTTTATACAATTATAAAATTTTTTAATTATATAATATTTCGTGATATTTGACTATAATTGTATAAAAATATTTAAAGTCTATAATATAATTTTATTATTCATTTAATATTGTTAATACATTTTAATCATTATTTTGCAAATAATATTAATAATTATTCATCACATCGATCAACAGATCCACATATTAATATAATAAATTAATATGCTGTATAATATTTTAAAAATATGTTTTAATACATATTTTGCAAAAAAAATCAATTTTTAAAATCATTGAAAATTTCTAGCCGTATAAAAATGATTGTAAAAAATAAAAAAAAAGAAATTTGAAGATAGATAATTGCAATTGATATAATTATAAAAAATAACAATAATATTACACGATCGTTTATTTTAAAAATGAAAAAAAAGAATATATTCATTTTGTGCAACAAAACAAACAAATGAAAAAAAGATAAAAAAAAAGAATATATTCGTTTTATGTAATAAAATGAATAAACAAAAAAAGATAAAAAAAGAAGAATATATTTGTTTTATACCATGAAACGATCGAGCGAGAAAGAGATGAGAAAAAAAGAATATATTCACTTTGCGCAGCGAGGCGAGCGAGCGAGAAGGAGGTCTTTTTTATATAATGATTTGATTGATAGATCATTTAAAAAATCAAATAATTAATTTTTTTGAAGTAATGAATGTTTTTTTGTTGTATTTATATTTGTTTTTATATTTGACTTGTGATATACTTAAAATCGTTTTAATATATTTGATATTTTTAATTAAGAAAGTTAAGTGTTCAAATAAAAATTCATTTTTTTATAAAAATTTTCTTTACAAATTTTGATTGTTTTATTTTTACATTTTGAAATGTCATGAAGCGAATAAATACATAATGAACAAGAATGTTTTATATAATAAAGCTTTTTTGTTCAATTTATAATTGAATCTTTTTTTTATATTGATAATATTTAACGACGTTTATTTAATTGATTTTTAAAATGAATTAATAAATCAAAATAATTTTTTTTGAAATTCAAAAATATTCAATTAAATCTCGAGACTTTATCGAAACAATTATGAAATTTAATATAATTTATATATTATAAATTATATTTGTTTGTTTATTTGAAAAAATGAATAAAAAAAAATAAAAAAAGAAATTTTAAGATGAAAAAAATTTCTCGCTCGCTCGCCTCGCTGCGCAGAGCGAATATATTCTTCTTTTTTATCTCCTTCTCGCTCGTTCGTCTCGCTGTGCAAAGCGAATACATTCTTTCTTTTTTATCTTCTTCTTGTTTGCTCATCTTGCGCAAAATAAATATATTCTTCCTTTTTTATCTTTTTTTGTTTATTCATTTTATTACATAAAACGAATACATTCTTTTTTTTTTCATTTTTTTTTTTCGCTCGTTTCGCTGTATAAAATGAATATATTTTTTTTTCATTCGTCCGTTTTGTTGCATAGAATGAATATATTATTTTATTTTTTTTATTTATTTGTTTCGCTATACAAAATAAATATATTTCCTTTTTTATCTTTTTTTCATTCATTTGTTTTGCTGCATAAAACGAATATATTTTTTTTCATTTTTTTTATATTGTTCATTTCACTGCGTAAAACAAATATATATTTTTTCGTTTTTGAAACAAACGGCTGCACAATAATTTAATAATTTTCTATAATTGTATTAATTGCAATTGTTCATTTTCAAATCTTTTTTTTATTTTTTATGATTATTTTTACATGGTTAAAAATCTTATTGATTTTGAAAATCGTTTTTTTTATTTTTTTTATTTTTATCAAAAACATGTTAAAATGCATCTTTCAAAACATTATATAATATATTGATTTATTATATTAACACATGACTCTGTTAATTGATATAATAAATAGTTATTAATATTGTTTGTGAATTAACAAATAAAATATATTAATTAAATGTTAAATAAATAATATAATTGCCTTATAAATTTTAGATATTTTTGTTTGATTATAATTAGATTTTGTGAAATATTATGTGATTAAAAAATCTTATAATTATATAAATCTTTTTTATAATTTTTATACGAGATTTGACATTTCGAAAAACATTATTTAAATAATTTTTAATTATTGATTTTAAAATATGTTATAATTTTTTTTGTATTATGATTTTTTATTTATAATTCATTTTAAATCGCATGCAATTTTTTATTATGTTGATTTTTTAATTTTATGTATATTTTTAAACGATAATGTAATATGTAAAAAATCATTTTTAATTTAAATTATTAATTAAATATATTGTAAATTTCACAATTATTTTAAATAATTTAATTAGTTAATTGATTGCGCGAAAACCGATTATAAAATGATACAAATTTAATGCTATGAAAATTTTTTTAAAAAATATTCAAATTGTGTTTATTGTAATATTTGATTGCATAATTAATTTATAACATATTGAATCTTTTTTTAATATTAATTTGATTTTGTTATCTGCGATTTTTAAAATTCGCAAAGTTGAAAAATAAATTAAAAACATTTTGAATAATGTATCGATTTTTAATTAAGATATAAATGGTTTTTTTTATTGTATAATTAATTAAAAATTTTTTTAATTAATGTAATTGTAAAAAGATTTTAAAAATTATTTGTTATATCAGAAATTTGAATACAATTAAAGAATCTTATTAAAAAACATTTAAAATATTTTAAATCAAACAAATCATTTGATTGCAACAATAAGAATATAAATAATCAAATTTTTATTGTTAAAAGATTTTAATCTTTATTTGTTAATGTATGTAGATTGAAAATGATTATTTTATAATAAAAAAATTTGATTGTTACTGTTAAAAAAATATGCAAATTATTTAATTATAATATGGAATTTTTGTTTACGATGTTTCGATAAATTGATATTTAATTAGAAAAGCAAAAATCAAAATAAAAAAAGATTTTGTTAAAATAATTTTAGATATTAAAAAAATAATTTTAGATATTAACAAAAAATAATTGTAGTTAAAGATGTATATTTTATATATTAAATAATGTAATAAATTGCTAATATTAATTAATAAAAAATATTATTTTTGTTTGTCATTTTTCCTAATTTAAAAAATGTAAATATGATATTGAAAAATTATTTATATTTGTGATTTTGTTTTTTTAATATAAAATTGTATAATTCAATTTATTATTTTGTGTAATCTTTGCAACATTATTAATTTAAATATATTTAACATTTTTATTTCATTTTTATTTATTATTTATATTGCGCTGAAACACATCTTTTTATTAATTATAATATTAAATATATATAAAAATGTTATTAATGTATAAATTATTAGAATTTGTATGTTGTTAAAAATGACAAATGTTTTAAATAATAGAAATATTGAAAAAAATTAAATCAAATATAAATAAAGAAATTAAAAATTTTCTTTGTGTTCGAACAATTTTAAACGCAAAAAATAAACAAATTTTGTAAAAAATTAATTATAAAAATTTAATAAAAATAATTTTTTCATTTTCAATGCTACTCGTGTCAGATTTTTCAATCAAAAAAATAAAAGATTAACAAAATTTATTTTTATTTTCAAATCCGAAATTGCTACAATTAATTATTATATCAAATCAGATTTTTGTTGAAATATTTATTTCCAAATTTGATATCAAATTGATTAAATTAATTAAAATAATGAAAAATATTAAACAAATAATTGTATTCTTTATATTAAAAAATTTTATTGTTTTATTGTCAATTGAACTATCATAAAAAAACGAGATCAAAATTTTTTTTAATTTAAATAATGCATTTCATGATTGTGTTTTTATTTTGATAATTAAATAGATAAATTAAAAATTTATAATCTTTATTAACATATTATAGTCTAACATTTTACATTTTTTAAAAATAGATTCAATATCATGTTTCAATTAACAAAAATCAAAACAAATGTGATTTAAATTTTTGAACAAAAAATACAATATTTTTTTAATATTGCATTGTTTGAAACATTTGAACTAAAAAACATTATTATGATTTAATTATTTATATTTAATATAAATATATATATTGTTAAAAGATTAATTGAAAAAATATAATTTTTCACATTCAAATTTAAATTTTATGGATAAATTTTTTCGTTATTTTTATTACAAAAACCAATTTATACATTTATTTCATTATCACAAATTATCATTTCGTGTCATTTTATTTTGATCTTTAAAATAATTTTTTTAACTTTTAATTAACAAATCTTTTCATATTTTATCGCATTTATCAATTTCAAATAATAATTCCAATTCTTGTTATTGTTAATTGATTTTTTTTAAAAATTGTTTTTGCAAACAATATAATAAATAAAATAAAAAAAATAAAGATTAATTGCAATTTAATTTAAAAAAAACTTTATAAAATCAAATCAGCAATTTTAACAATTTTTATAAAAAGTCTAATGTTTTTTGCACATTTTTTACAAAATTGCAAAATTTCTTTCTTAAATTTATTTTTGTTCAAATTAAAAATAAATTATATAAAAAAATCGCAAAATGCGCAAAACAATCAGAAATATTTTAAATTATATTATGATTGATTTTCGTATTTAAATTTTTATTGAATCTTATTGAAACAAATAAAACTAATGACATAAACAATTTTAAATTTATTAAAAAATAACATATAAAAATATTTGCATTCGTTGCAAGATTAAATTTTTTTTATAACAATTCCAAATTTTTTGGATTTTTTAAATTCTTTTTTACAATATTGTTTATTTTGTTATCGAATTTTGAATTTGAATTAGATTTTTCAAAATTCAATTTTTTTAAACCAATTTTTTTTTGTGATTTATTAACAAAATTAATTCAATTTTTTTATACAACATTTTTTATTCATTTTAATTAATTATTCTTTATCCGTCTCAGTCAACTGATCAAATCTTAAACAAAATATTAAATTAATTATTGAATTTTTAACACATTTTAAAAAAGGTTTTTATGCAATAAAAATGATAACAATAAAAATGCAATCATATAATAAAAAATTAATTGCTATTTATATTAAATCTTTACTTATATATATTATATTTGCATTAAATTTTGCATATTATATTTTTGAGTAGATTTTTTTTAATTAAATTATTTTAATTGAAAAAACACAAACAAAAAAACAAAATCAAATTGTTTTTATTAAACATATTTTATTATAAAAAACAACAATATGTGATTGTGCGAAAAAATTTCTTATAAAAAAATTAATTAAAATATATTTTTTATTTAATTATTTATATCAACAATAAAATTTTATTTCATTTTATTAAAAATAAAATATTCAACAAAATCTCTTTTGTTTAAACGTAAACATTTAAAAAACATTATAAAATGATATACAAAAATTCAATTTAACATCGAACAAAAATAAAATATTTTAAATATCAATTTAATTATATTTTTGAAAGATTTAATATTCAATGATTTTTATATAGATTTATTGAATTTTGCAGATGTTATAAATTCTTGATTTTTGATGTTAAAAATTAATTATGATAAAAAAAATAAAAAAATGTTTTTTTTATTTGATTAAAATAAGATATTAATTACATGAATAAAGATCATTAGTCTGTTGAAATTTTTATTAAAATTATTATTATTTTTAATTTTGATTTCAATGTTGATTTTAAAAATTAATTGTTTGTAAAGTTTTGAAAATTAATCAAATGAAAATAAGATTTTATAAATATTTCAATATAATATAATAAAAGATTTAGATCAAATCATAATAATAATATTTTACAATTCATATATTGCAATTTATGACATAATTATATTTTAAAAACTATAAATTAATAAAAAAACATTTTTTAATTTATGATTAATCATTGTTTTTTTAAAGTAAAAATTTGATATGATTTTGTTTTTTATTTATAAAATCTTTAAAAATATTTAAAATTGATTTTTTTGTTTGCAAAATTTTCAATTAACAATTATTCTATATTGTGCAATATATTGTGTTAATATATATATCTATATTAAATTAGTTTTTTTATGTACAATGTTCATAATTATTTAAAATTGAAAAACAAAAACATTTATAAATTATAACAAATTTTTCGAATAATTGAATTTATCGATTCTGTAATAAAATATTATATAATTATAAACGATTTCAATTTTTATAATCAACAATCATTAAAATCTATTTATTTTAATTAATATACAATCATAAAAAAATCAAAAAATTTGAAAAATTATTAAAAAATATTTTTTTTGTGATTTTTATTTTATAAGATCTTGTCATTCATTTTACATGCATTATTAAAAAAACAAATCTAAAATAATTTAATTAATGCACATGAGTTCTATTATTGATTTTTATTTTTGTTTATAAAATTTGAAAAATAATTAATTAATATTAATATTAATATTATTTTTATAAAAAATTTAAATTATCAATTAATAATAATCATTTTTAACATTTAATTAATTTTTAAAATCTCGAAACCACATCGCAATTGGATTATTATATGTTGGTTAGTTTACTGCCTCCTGCCACCGCCTGCCCGAGATGGCTAGCCTTGTCACAGTCCAGATGATGGCGTCATCGATGAATCATCGCTCTTCGAGCTAATTGTCTCATTTTTAGTTCAAAAACGTTTTTTCATGTCTTTCTGCAAATTTCCGAACGTTTCGAATCAATGTCATTTATTTAAGATTTCCTATTCCGTTTTTCGAAATGACCAATACCAATCAGATTTTGTTTAACGCGCCGCATTTGATTTAACGCCATCAAAACTCATGGATTAATCTTTGTGTTAATTATATTTGTACAATCTATCCCGCGTTTTTAATATACAATCATATAATCAAACATCTCTTCATCATTAATTAATCATATTTAAACATTTTAAGGCCCTTTTGCATAAAAATGACGCTATTTCAAATCGGAATAGATTTAATGTGAATATATAAATCTCAAAATAAATCTCAAATGCATTATTTTCATTATTTGTTCGTTATTTTATACATTGAAAAACGTTTATAAATATAAAATTAAATCATTTTAAAATTTTGATTTTTTAAATAGTTAATTTAATTTAATTCAATAAAAATTCATTCATTTTTATTCATTTTTTTCATTTTTTTGTCTAAAACATTTAAATTGCATAATTTTTGTTTATCTAATATTATATGATTGTTTCATATAATAATTATGAATCCGGAGTATCTTTTTTTCATATATTTTTTCGTATTTTTTATTTTTTTGGTATGATTGTTGCAAACATTATTTACTATATTAATTATGTTATTTTATTTGCAGCATTTTTATTAATCAGAATAATTTTATTTTATTTTGATCAAAATCTTATTTCGATTTATTATAAATGAAAATAAATTTAATTTCATATTGATTCAATTAAATAATTAAATTCAATAATTCAATTTTATCAAAATTTATACAAAAAATCGTCATTTATAAAGTTATATTAATTTGAATCAAAAAATTAAATTTATATTATTATAAAAATTCATTATTTCGAAATCACGTGACGTTAATTTATATGCAATTTCGATTATTTAATTAAATTCGAAAGATCGATTCATTTATTGAGATCTTATTTGAAAATGTAAATTAAGAATAAAAAAATATTGTCATATAAATAAAGATTTGACGTTAATTTTATTTTTGATTAAGAATTTTTTTTCATTAATTAATAAAATTTTCGTGATTAATCAAGATTATTTTTATAACGCATTTTGAATATTTTAAAAGAGATTAACATCGAACATTAAAATTTAAAAATAAAACATTATTTATCAATATTATATATTAAAGATTTTTATCAATCGATATTTAATTGATTTTTTTATTTCGAAATAATCACATTAAAAATAAACGAGATTCATTAATCAATTTGGATTTTTTATAATTTTTTAAGAACGATTTTAAATTATTATTTCACATTTTTAATCTTATAAAACGATAAGTTCAGTGATATTGAAAAAATCGTTAACTTTATTTTAGATTTGTTTCATTTAATTAAACGATTTAAAAATCATTTGAAGCTTCGTTTTATTTTTTTGATTAAACGAACTAATTAACCATTTCAAATTGTTGCAACAATGTTGAAAAAAGATAGCGAATTAATAAATAATTAAAATGAAAATAAATTAAAACAATAATTAGAAAGTTCTAATTTCTGAAAAAAGAAGGTCAAATATTTTTGCAAATCCGAATTGAATCAAAAAAATCATAATTTTGATTAATGTTCGTACATAAATAATTTAGTTTAGATTTTTAAATGATTATCTGATTTTGTTACATGTAACTGTTTCGAAAAAACCAATTAAAAGCTACGATTTCGACATGCATTCAAAAAAACAAAAAAAGGATTCAATTTAATCGATTATTTCGATCAATCAAAAATCTTTATTCAAAATGTCATTATCATAACTAACATTACTATGATTGCGGATTCGCAGATCCATTTTATTAATTTAAAATTAAAATATGATTTTAATCTTTTTTGAACATTCAATATTACATTTAATAATTATATTTGCAATAATTTGTTAACATTCATCAATTTTATTGCGCAAAAATCAATTATTTTGATTGGAAATATCAACACATTAATTAAAGATTTTAATATTATTATTTTTTTATTTGCAAAATTTTATAAAATTAAAATTGTATTTAAATTGATTCATTGAGTCTATATATCAAATTTTCATTTAAATATTTTTTTGTTTGGAAAGTCCGTTTTGCAAAAATCCATTTTAATTCATATAATATAAATCTTGAAAACATTAATAAAAATTTATTATGCGACATTTTCGAGTGCAAAAATATTTTATTAATTAATTAAAACGATTTACAAAATCTAGATCTAATTAAACAATTGATTAAAAAAATTAATTCTAATTTAACACACGTTAATCTCAATATAAAAAAAATTTTTAATAAATCTTTAAATCATTCAATAAGATTATCAGCGAAAAATAATTAATTGAATAAATTTAAAACATTTAAATTTAAATTTGTTTTTATTAACATTATATTCAATAAAAATAATTATTTCACACGTTGATCCGATTAATCGTGAATGTTAAAATTTTAAAAAATTTTAACAATGATCGATTAAAACATCTCAGTCAAAAAATCTTGAACCGTTTTAGAAAAATAATTAATAAAATCAAAATAAATGAGAAATTAATCAATTATCATAAAATATATCAAATTATAAAATTAATTTGAAACGATAAATTTCACGAATCTCAATCCGATTAAATTAAAAATCGTTTGAATCAATTTACTAAAATTTCATTCATATAAAACAAAAAATGATTTTAAAACAATATATTAATTATATATATAATCCTTGCATTAAGTTCCATATGACCATGATTATTTTTTCAAAAAATTATGTAATTGAATTATTTATTTAAATGATTTCGTTTATTGAAAATCAATATTACATGATTTTGAAACAATTTTATTTAAATAATAACCCAAATCTTATCAAATTCTATATGTTTGATCAATCAAAAAAATCATTTTTATAATAATTTCATTTAATCAATTAAAACAAAACGGCCCGGTTGAACGCTTTAAAACATTAATTATTATTAAAATAAAAATTTTAATTATAGAATTCGGAATTTTTGCATTTTTGTAATTTAAAATATTTCATATTGACATTCATTTATTAAATACAATTCTGATTCAATTATTGGAGTGAAAAATTTCACATAAAATTTTATTTAAACGATTTGACAATTCATTTTCTTACATGATCTATTTTCAGATTTTATTAATCTGAAACGGTATGATTGTCGAACCTACATACAAATTTTTTATATTTTGCGATTTAATGAATTGCAATCACAAACTTTAATTGATTATTTAATCAATTATATTATTCACAATATATAAAAAATATAAATGTCGAATTAAAAAAAAATTATTTTAAAATATGATTATATTTTTGACAAAATTAAATTTTATTGAAACAATTAAATCAAAATAAGTTTTTTAAGTTAAATTAAATCGAGAATAATCAATTAAAATCGTTGATCGTTGATGAGATTAATTAATTGATTTAAAATATCTTTATTAAATCAATATATATTGATGATTATTTCTGATTGATTCATTCGATAAAACATTCCAATTTTAATCAATCAAAAAATTTAGAATTCGATAAAATCAAAATGATTCGCGTGTCACGTAATTCTAAATCGGTCACTAAATCAATCAATATTCTAGAATTTTTTCAAACGATCGATTTTGATAAAAATTTTCAGATTTTAAATTTTAATCATAATAATCAAATTATGCAAAATAATAACGTTTTTATAAAAAATTAATTTTATTCATCAATTTTTATTTTATCGCAGATTATAATTAAATCTTTTAATATTGATTTCATTAAATATGACAATTTTTTCAAATCATTATTTTTAAAATAATTTAAACCAAAATCATTTGACAATCAAGAATCTTCAAAACAATTACAAATAACATTATATTGTTTACAAATCTTCGTTACAATTCAATAAAACACTAAAAAATTGTATAAAAACGATATGTTATTCGAACCAATAAATTAAAAAAAATAATGAATTTATAAGGACCTTGGGCCTTGGAGGGTTTGCGATAGATGTGAAAGATGACAATGACTAAAAAACGGTATCGCGAGAAATAAAATTTCAAGAATAAGATTAATATTGTAAATTAACGCTGAAAAAACCAACGTGATTTTTTTGCAAAAATAAATTTTATATATGTGATAACTCAATCTACAGTTAAATTATTCGTGAATGATTTTATAATTAAATATATATTGCAAAAATCTTACAACTATTTTTTTTTAAAGATTTTGATCTTTCAAAATCAATTCGCGAATCTTCAATTTGCAATTGTAAATTTTATAATTTTTTTTTGTTAACAATCTTTTAAAATCTTTCGCGAATATCAAAAATCTGGTGAAAAAAATGTACAATCTCATGATAAAAAAAAATATTGTTTATAATTTGACAATTATTTTTTCGCGATCTTTTATGCATTAATCAAATTTAGTTTTTATAAAAAAATCGATATCTCGCGATATTCGTTGATTATTTAATAGTATTAAAACCTTTATAAGAAAATCATATAAAAATTTAATCTTTGATTATTAAATAACGTTCGATTTTATTTTTTTATAACATGTAATAATTTTTAATTATTATAAATGTTTGATCTTTTCATTTATTTTTTTTTCGTCAGCATTTTTTTATTCAAATTTTTTTGTTGTGATGTTTTAAAATGCTATCAAAAATCATTTTTTTCGCGAACATTTTCAACATGTAATTAATGATATTTTACAATAAATAATTATCATTGATTAATTGTCAACAGTTAATCTTTTTTTTATGAAAAAAACTTTTTTTTAATCATTTTTATCATTAGTAAAATAAATGTTTTCAATATTATTTTTTATTAATTCTTATTTGTTTTCATTATTTTCAATATCAAAATGTACATTTTATATGTTTCAAAATTATATATTGTATATAATTTTTATTTATTTTTTTTATCGCGTTATTTTGTTCATATTTATGATTTTAATTTGTTTTATCTAACATAAATTGTTTGTTGTGAATTGAAGGATTTTTTTATAAATTATAATTAATTTTTATAAAATTTTATATGATTTTTGTATTTGCATGTTTATAAACATTCCTTTGTTTTTTTTAATTGTTTATATATTTTTTAATCTTTTGTTTGTTTGTTAAATTATGTTGCGTTTTTTTTTCCCCGCAATTTTGTTTTTTTTTTGTTCAAACAAAAAATATTTGTTTTGTTTTCGATTATCATAAATTTAATTCTTTTTTTTATATTGATATTTTTAATTTTAAAATTGATTTTTTCTTTTTTTTCAAAATTCTTTCTGTCTTTCATGAAAAAAAATGATGTAAATGTTTTTTTTTATTTGAATTTCACAAAATTTTTGATTAATCTGATTCAAATCATTTTTGCAAAAAAATGTTTTTTTTATTATCAATCTTGTTGTTTTTGCTATCATTATCATCATTATTTTTATTATATTCATTATCGCTGTTTTTGTTGCATTTTTCATTGTTATGTTTTTTATTTTTTAAATCATTATTTTAGTTTATTTCATGCAAATTCAAAATTGTTATTTTTGTTTGAACAATATTTCATTTTATTATGTAATTTTGGAAACGATTATTATAAAATCTTTTTTCGTTTTTTTAAACACTTTCGAGAAAAATCTGAAATAAATTGATTTCATCAATCACAACACATGAAAAATGGATTTTAATTTATTTTATTGAATTGTTTTTTATAATCTGATTTTATTGAATTACACGACACAGTTTCATTGTAATTTTTGATTTTTTTTATGAACAAAATATTAATTTTTATCGTTTTATAAATATCATTAAATATTTATATTAATTTTATATTTTGTATTTTGATATAGTTTCACAAATCCAAATCAATTAGTGACTCGTGTGTAAATGTGAAAAACTTTTTTGATTATTTATGTTAAATAACCATTTTTTAATAAATAAAAACATAAATTATGTCACAATCTATTTAATTTTATAATATTTGCAACATATGATTTTGAAAAATTGAAATAAAAATGCAACAATTATATTTACAACAATCACAAATCATATTTTTTTCAATATTAATTGTAACAATTATTTTATTTTTATTAAATAATATTGAATTTTTTTTTACAATAATTCGTCTCTTGCATATGAAATGAGAACAAAAAATTATATTAAATTTATATTACAAATATATTTTTTCTTTTTTTTGTAACAATCACATTTTTTCATTTTTATTAATTAAATATTGAAATTTTTGCTGTTGTAACAATATTTTTTGTAAATTTATAAATATTGTAAATTTTTGCAAAATCTTACAATAATTTTTCCATAATTTATTTATTTGATTTTGATTTTCGCGAAATCTTTTATTTTTAATTTTAGAATTTTGTTCATTTGATATTTTATTTCATTTTTATTTACAAAACGTATTTTGTATCATTTATGAATATTTATATTTTTTATTTTATGATATTCACAAAACATTAATATATAAAAAACATTATATACGTGAAAATCCGATGGAAGATTCACGTGATAAATGTTTTTATTTATTTTTTTAATTATTTTTTATAAATCAATTTGTAATTAATTTAATTTTTTGTTTGATTGCATTCGCGATCTATTTATATTAAAAATCTACACATGATTTTTTATCGCGAACATTTTTTTAATTTGTTTTAAATTGTAATATTTTATTTATTAAATTTGAATTTTTATGATTTTTTTGGATTTTTTCGCGAAACTTTTTCATGCGTAACATACAAATATGCACATTTTTTTCACTTTTTTTTACAGATTACTGAATCAATCATAATTATCTTTAAATCTATATTATGAATTAATTAAAATGAAATCTTTTTGATAAATATTTATTTCGCATTGTTATACACGAATTGCACAAAAAATATATAATTTATTCAATTATTTTACAAAAAATTAATATATTTTCACAAATATTATTTTAATATATTATTCAATTGCTTCATTTGTTTATTCATCTACAAAGAATAAATAATATTTATCAAATATTTAATTTGCAAACAATAAATAAAATTTAATCAAACATCTTTTACAAATATATTTTTGCAATCGATAATTATCATTTTTGATATTTCGTGAAAATTGAAAAATTTATGCATAAAAATTTACGCAAATTCTTTTTTTTTTAACATTTTTTATACTGAAATAAATTAGATCATTTTATTTAAATGATTCACAATGATTAATATCGCATTATATAATTTTTGTAAATTTTTCAAATTTTCGTGTTTTATATTCACAGAAAGTTTCGTAATGAAATTTATTATAATTTTTTATTAAATATTTGTTAAAATCGATAAAAATTATAACAAATTGTACTTTTTTTTATATATAAAAATCTTAATAAATTTTATAAATTTTTATATATTTCATAACAAATTCGTGAAATTTTAATTAAAAATCTCTTTAATTCATTAATTTATAGATCTTTTTTTTCGTGAAATGCTCTGTGATAAGATTATTATGCAATTTTGTGAAAATTTTTATTTTTGATTAATAATGATTTGAAATGTACAATTTTTTAATCATAAAATAGATTTTTTTATAATTATTATTTTTTCATAATTGTAAAATGTTTTTTGTTTGTAGAAAAACTTTTATTGTGATTATCAAATTTTTTGATTATTTTCTAAATTTGCTATACAAATTCATTTCTTGTAAAAATTTCGAAAATTTTTTTAACAATTTTTGCAAAAAATCAACATAATATGATTTTTTTTCACAAATTTCACACAATTCTTTTTGCAACAATTCCATTTTCAAAAAATCTCTATCTTCAATAAAATACACAATTGTAAATCATATTCTTTTTAATTGAATTTTTGCAATATTATTGTTTTTATTTTATATACAATTTATATTTATAATAATTTTCGAGATTGAACGTTCGTTTATAAATTTTAATTAATTATTTTTATTTTATGTTTTTTTTTGACATTCATAATCCAGATTTCATTTGCAAAATTTTTAAACTAAACGTTCGCTCGCGAATTTCAATTGATCTTTTTTGTTTTATATTTTTTTGACATTTGCAACACGGATTTCATCTATAATATTTTTCAAAATTGAATGCTCGCTCACAAATCTCAATTAATCTTTTTTATCTTATATTTTTTTAATATTTGCAATACGAATTTCGCTTACAATATTTTTTAGAATTAAACATTCGCTCGTGAACCTTAATTAATTTAACAATGTGCGTTTTACACATTTATTATATTTTTTCAATTTTTTTTCACATTAATCATCTCGCAACTAATCAATTTTTTATGAAAGATTGTTTGCAAAATTGAATTTTTCTACATAATAAATGCTTTTGAATTGAAACTGAATTAAAAATTATAATCAATAAATTTATATTCACACAAATATTTTGATTGACATTTAAAAAACATTAAAAATTTTATGATTTATGATTATTTGCATTTTTTGTAATGTTTGTTGAAAATAGTGTTATCATTTTTTAAAACCTTTCATTATTACGACGAACTTTTATTTTTTTATGATATAATTTTTTTTTGTGATTGCAAACTTTCGCAAAAAGAAATATTTGATTTTTGACTTTGATCATTAAAACAAAATTATATTAAAATCTTGCAAAGCCCATTTTTCAAAACATTTGTTTTAATTAGTAAAATCAAATTTTTCATGAAATAATTTAATTTAATCATTTCCGTAAATTGTTTTTTTAATTAATTCACGATTTTGTGAATCTTCAAAATTATAATATTTTTTTGATTTTTGAGTATTTATATTGTTTTGTTTTTAAATTTGCAAAAGAATCTATCAATATAATTATTATTTTTATGTAAATATAAATAAATCTGTAATATTAATTTGTGAATCTTAAAACTGTTACAATATTATAAATAATTTTTGATATCGATTAATTTTAAATAAGAGTTCTTCGCGAAAATTTTATTTCAATTTTATTAAATATAATAATATATTTTAAAAAATTGATCTTTTGTGTCGCAAAAATACATTTATTTTCTTTGTAATAAAATCTTATTTCATATAAATAATCAAACATATCATAAATATATTTATAATGCATATTTTTGTTTTATAAAAAAATAATAATATCATTAATATACATCATTATTGTGATGTTCAATAAATCATAAATATCTAATTTATATTTTTTTGAAATATTGTCAGAACATTTGTTAAATCAAAAAATATAATTAAATATTTAAATAATTTATATTTTGTGCAAAATGTTATTTTTTATTTCTTTTTTTTGTGATGCAAATACAATTATACATATTGTAAAAATCTAATTGTGTAAAAATTATTATTTTTGATAATCTCGCGATAGTTTTGTTTATGAATGAAAACAAATAACAATTTTTTTATGAAATTTCATTTAATTCGCGATAATTCACACACACACGAATTTTTTCGTTTTTCTTAAAAACACACAATAATAACACATCCGTTAAAAACTTTGACAATCAAATTTATTTTTTCATAAACATTTTTTGAATATATTCGCGAATTGTTGTTATTTCTTGTAAAAAATAATAATAAAATAATTTAAAAAAAAATTCTTTTTTTTCACAAAATTGATTTTGAGCTTTATTTTTTCACAATGAAACAAAAATTTTTAAGATTCTTTTTTTAAAAAAACATTCACAAATTTTTTGCATCATTCAAATAAATCTTTTTTAATGTTTTTTTTCCGCAGTAATTGCATTAATTTAAAATAATCAATTTAAATTTTTGTGTATTGTTTTTATAAAGTCTTTTATAAAAACTTTGTTAATTTCAATTAATTTTTTGCAAAAAACACATTTTTTAATCGTTCATCGCATTTCTAAATTGTGAATCTTTAATTAAAAGATTTTTAACAATATTTATTTTATATTCAAAAATATTATCGCGAATATTCAAAATTATTTTTAAATATTTTGTGAATCTTGAAAATCAATTATAATTTTTGTGATTTTTTTATTTTGCAATTTTTTTATTCATTATTTGTGTGAATATTTGATATAAAAATATCTGTTATTCAATTTATTTTGCAAACAAAAATAATATCACATTTATTTAATTTTGTTCTCGATCAAGATTTCATAAATCATAATTATTTTATTGAATAATGTTATTTTTATTAACAAAAAAATGCGTTTTGCAATAAATTGATTTTCATTCTAAAATAATTTTTTCACAAAAAAAAAATTACAATCATGAAATTTTCATTTTAGATTATTCACGCATTTTTTTTAAAAATGTGTTGAACAATTTGCGCAATGTGTTTAATTTTTTTATAATAAAAATAATTTTTTGCGAAAGATTTACTTATTTAATAATTATTTATTTGTGGAAAATTTTTCATCTTTTTTTATTGCACAAAATCTTTTGAATTATTTTTGCGAATTTGTGTTATTCGCAATAAATTGTTATATTGTTTGTTTTTATAATTTATGAAATTTTTTTTATTTTAGATTATTTACATGTTTATTATTGATAAATTCGATTAAAATCTCGCAATAAAAAACATTAGTTTTGCAAATATATTTGAAAATTAATTTTATTAATTTTTTGTCAAATTGTGAACAAAAAAAATTCATAAAATAATCAAAATAAAAATTTTTTGTGAAAAATCTTTTTATTTTTAATTTATTTTATTATTCACCTCATTTATTAAAATATACAAACTTCTTTTCATTATATAATTCCATGCAAAAAATTCTTATTTAAATCATATAATATTCATTTGCGAGATTTTTCAATTGGTTTAATAATAATTAACGAAGATTTTTTTAATTTTGTAAAAAATTAATTTTTATAAATTTGTAACATCGAATCCAAATATATCATCATAAAATTCAAATGATTTTTTTTTACAAATTAATTAATTTTTTCGAATTGTCAGATATTTTGTGTGAATTCGCAATAATTTTTATATGTGGAAATTTGATATTGTTTTTTTATGAAAATAATTATAAAAAAAATTGTTTTGGAAAAGATGTCGCGTAATTTTGAAAATTTATGCGTGCGTATTTTTATAAAATTGATTTAATATTTTATTTAATAATTTTGATATATTCGATTCTTCTATAAATAATTTCAATTGTTTTTGTTCTTTCGCGAAATTTTTTTAAAAATAGATTCGCGTAATTCACCATTTTTTGATTATCGTGATTCATAAACAGAGTTTCAATATTAATGGTTGAAATTAATAATCATGAAGAATAAATCTTTTTATTGAAATTTTTCAAAAATTGATCATTTTTCGCTTTACAAAAAAAATAAAAATTCGAAGATAAATTGTCGCAAAATTCAATTTGTTAATGTATCATTTTTTTAATTTTATTATCTTTAATGAACGTATCGCGTAATTGAACGTTAAGATTATAAAAATTTTGAGTTTTAAAGAATTTACAATAAATGTGAAAAATGACAATAATTAAAAAACGATATTGTGAAAAATGAGATTTCAAAAATAAGATTAATATTGTAGATTAACGTTGAAAAAATCAACATGATTCTTCCGCGAGAATGAGTTTTATGTGTACGATAACTCAGTTCGCAGCTGAGTCATCCGCAAATGGTCTTGTAGCTAGATACATATCGCGAGGGTCTTACAGAATTTATTTTATAAAGACAAATGATTTATCGTTTATTAAATTAAATTTGATTAATTGATCAAAATAAATATATAAAATATTATTTTTATTTAAAAAACCTTTCGAGATTTATTTATTTCGTTAAAATAAATTTTCAAATATAAATTCAATGATCAAAGATTTTTAGTGAAATTTAGAATTCAAATATACGTGCGGGGCAATCTTTAATCAATAAATGATTTTAATTTTAAAATAATTATTTTAATAATTTGTTCATTTAAGACTACTTTAGTTCTAATTACCGCATTTGGTTTTGAAACGAATCAATGAAATGTCATAAACATTTTTTTTGAATAGTTTTATTGATAAATTAATTAACGTTTTGTTGTTTTTTAGATTTGACCCGAAAAATAAGATTTTTAAATTGTAACAAATTTTATATGGATTGTGTCGATTATCGTTTTTTTAATAAAATGAAATTAATAAAATTTTGTAAAATTTAAGATTGAATTGAATGTCGGAAGATTTTTATTTATATTTAAATGATTATATGATTTTGATAATTTATGTCGATAATATTATCGTTTTATATAATTAAAATTATTAACAAAAAATCATTGAATTGAAAAATTGATTATTCAACATTTATTATTTAAAAAATCTCCGTCAAATGAATCAATTCTTGAATATAAAAATAATATATGATTGTTTAAAACAGAAATTATAAATTAATTAATATGATTATATCAAAAAAATTGTTTATCGTTTTCATTTAATTAATTAAAAATTTTCAAAAACATCATTTTTGGCAGAAAATTTGCAAAATGAAATAAAATAATTTTTCAAAAAACTTTATTTGACTATTTTTTAATAAAAAATTGGATCAATTTTATATACAATTATCATTTCAAAATCCAATATTATAAAAAATTGCCAAATCTTCATTGAATTTATAATTAAATCGTGTTTAATTTATTTGAATATAATTAATTATTTTATTTTATTTATGTATGAAATCCATTTTTATGCAATCGAATATTTTGAAGATGTATTAAAAAAATTTAATTTAATCTCAAACAATTTTAATTTAATGTTAATTTTGTGAATTGTTAACGATATAATATTTGTTAATTCGTTCAATAAATGGTTAAATAAAGGTTTTATATATTGCTTATTTAATAGATTCATTAATTGATTAATTAAATGACAGAAAACGATCATTTTATTTATAATTGAAACAGAATTTTTAATTTTTATTTCGACAAATCGACATTTTTTTTTGATACATCCGATTATTTAATGTTATAAAATTTAATTTTGATCAACGATTAATCATTGAATGTGACAATTGATAAATTATTAATTTTTTTATTAAATCTGATTTAATATACAAAACGAAGCTTAAACACGTGAATATTAATTAACATTGATTCAAATAACAAATTTAGACAAATATTATTAAATTTTAATGAATTTTTATTAAGTATATGATTGTTGACAAGTTGATTAAATGTTTCTTTTAATAAAATTATGCAAAATTTATTAAATAATTGAATATAAAAAATTTTGATTTTCAAAAAGTTGAAAAAGCTCAAAAAATACAAGTTTAAATGATTGATTTAATTAATTAAAGTTGGAAAGATATATTAATTAATTTATTTTTTTTTATTATTGTTTATTCAAGATAATAATATCATCGATAAATTGTTATTTTTTGAATTGATTATTTTATTTTTAATTCAACAATGTTTTTTTGTATTTTTTTATAAATTTTTAAACATTTCGAATCAATATCATTCATTTAAGATTTTTTATCTCATTCTTCGGAACGACCGACTGTCAAACCCTAGGATCCGCCTAAGCTGTGCTGTGTTATGCTGCTAGGATATAGTTAAGGCCTCTGGTGATCAGTCCAACTAATTCTAAAAATGAATAATACTTATCCGAAGAACATCGTTATTTCTGAATAATTAAAAATTATATCTAAAAATCAAATCTAAATTCCGATGAATTAATTCGATAATCAAAAAATTCTTAAACAATTAAAATAAAAATAAAACCAAATTAATACATATATCTTTCTGTGATAGAATGTGAACGAATCACACTAGCAATATAATTCTCATAATTATCAAAAACAATAATTGTATTGAACGCGAAAAATTAAACAAGAATTATTTTAAATATATAATAATAAATGTTCTTATATTTCTTTTTTTTTAACCCTTCGTAACTGATAAAAGATATATTGATATATAAATTGCAATCGTATATTGTTTATTTATATATCACATAATCACGTGCAGTGCGTATAAAAACCCAAATACACATAAATGCATACATATTGTAATTTTTAGTGTCCTTGCCATTCTTAATCTAATGTTTAAAATATACTCACTAAACATTAGAATGAACAACGAACATCTTTTTGTTGCAAAACTTAATTAATTGTCGTTTGCCTAATGTTCTGTTTAACATAGTCACCCTCATTTAAATGATTAATGTTAATATTATAACATCATTCTCTCTCTTTCAAACTTTTGTTTTTAAAAACATAAAGACTTGATCATTTCTTCAAATAAGTGCTCATTAAACATTCTTTTATTTTTTTGATGTCATTTCATCATATCTAAATATCGCGCTAACAATATATTAAAAAACATTTTTAAAATTTTTTGTTCTTTTTATAATAAAATTATCGTTCGTCACAATCAAATAAAATATATTTTAAATCACAATTTTTCAATTTTCGTGCGATATAAACATTGCTTTTTTTTCAACAAAAAATATATTATAAATCAAAGTCATCATTATTTCAAATATACTTCTTATATTTGTCACAATCACATTTGTTGCCGTAATTTTTATATCGATAATGAATAAACGTTATTAAAACATACAAAAAATAAAATTGCTTTCAATTTGTTTGCAACTAATAATAAGCTAAAATTATTACAATCTAAATTCAAATAATTACAAATTTATTTAATCAAAATTTAAATTAAATTGATCAAAATCTTAATTCGTTATTCTCGTCTACAAAAACAACAAAAATTCCTTAAATCGAAAAAATTTAAAATGTCAAAACATGATGCAGAATTGTTACAAATTTTAAACCAAAAAAATAATAACATATTTCAATTTTTTATAAAAATTGTTTAACTGACTATCTCGTCCGATGATCTTTCAGATTTTATTTAAATAATAAAAAAAATTTTGTAATTGTTTTTTTCTTTTAAAAATCTTTCAACCCTTCCATTGACAATATTATTAAATCAATTAATGATATTTTATCATTTTTTCAATAAATTTTCAAATGTTTTTTAAAATATTGTATTTCTCTCATTTTATCAAATAATGTAATTTTCCTTTGACTTTTTTGTGTTGTAAAATTTTTTCAACTTCATATTTTTGTTCCGTGTTATTTATAATTTCCATATTTTTTGCAATCTAAACATTTTCTGGTGCGAATTTCAATAATATAATATGAAATATTGAATATATTTTCATCGATTCTGATAATTTCAAATAATAATTGACTTTTCCAATTTTTTTGTTAATTCTGAATAATCTAATTTTCTAATAATCAAAATTTTGATTTGATCGCTTGATTTTGATGTTTCTATGAAATAAAAACACTTTTTTTTCTTTTTTAAAATTAGATCTTTCTGCATAATACTTATTATAATAACTTATTGCTCTGAAATTGAAAAAATTGAAATTTTTTATTATTTGTGTGTTGAAATTATTTAAACATATTAAACATTTTTTTCATTTTTGTTGCAACTGATATTCTTTTTTTCGATTTTTTAATCAAAATAAGATTATAATTATAATTCACATAAAACAATGTAATTCTTGTTGTTAAATATATTGCATTGTTGTATGCGAATGATATTATAAATAACAATCTTATTCAATTATTCTATTGATAATTCACATAATGTTTCAAATATTGTTTTATTATTTGATTCATTTGTTTCATTTGATCATTTCCTTGTAAATAATATGCCATAATTAACAAATGATTAATTTTTATAAAATTTGCAATTAATTATCAAAATTTCAATATAAAAAATTTGTTTTTATTCAAAATGATTCATTGTAACATTTTATATTGCGTGATAATATATACAATTAATAAATAAATTATGTTGTTGATTATTGCTGTAATCTTGCTGAAAATAAAATATATGTATTTTGTTAATTTATTTATGATAACAATAATCATATTTCATTTTTATAATTTAAATAAGAATTTTACAAAATCTATCATGATTCATTTCCATAATCTCAAAAATATATCTATTGATTGCATTTTTTTGTAAAATTAATATTTTATTGATTTGTCTTCAATGCAAGTTTCACATTTCTTAATATACTTCTGTATCTTCCATTTAACGTTAAAAAAATAATAATTTTTCAAAATCTGTTTTGCAATCTTTTTTGTTCCAAAATGACTATACAATAAATGTCATAATATATTGCATCAATCTTACTTTTCATACATTTAAATATATAAATAACTTTATACATATATATCATTTCATTCTTATTCGTGATTATTTTGTCATTATTTTTTAAATTAATCAAAATCTCTTGAATCAATGTGTCATTTTTAATTGCTTTAATAATTTGATTGATCAGATTGTTATTGATATTAATTGTTGTCAAAATCGAATGTTATTTATTATATGATAATAAATCATTTTTATTTTTTTTTGAAAATCACTAATTTTACAATTCAATTGATAATCTTATAATCTAATTATCAATTAAACATATCTATTTGTTCATTTTTGATTTTTTTGCAATATTTTATTCTAAAATCGAATTGCAATAATTTTTATGATTATTTTGTTTGTTTTTTGATTAATTCCTTGATTGTAATGAAAAACGTGAGATTTTTGTGATTTATTTTCATTAAAATCTAATGTTAAATTTCTTTCAAATAAATTTTTTATATTTTGAATGTTATCGTTATAACTAACAATTCCTTATTTTAAATATCATAATTCACTTTTGTTTAAATGAATTTTCGCAAATAAAACGCAATTGATTTCATTTTGTTATTTTTGTCTAATTATATCAACTTTATTTTAATAATATAATTTGATATATTGATCTCAATTATGATTAACGTAATCAACCACCGAGCGGCGGATACCATCGAGCGGCGGATTTTCACTTCAATCGTCTCAAGCATCATTTAACGCGTCATTTCTTCGCATCAATCATATAAAATGCCACTTTCTCAAAAGCTCGTCTTCAGATGGCTATACAGGCCTATAAAGGTCGAAAAATCAAATCAATTTTAAAGGCTGCTGAAGTCTACACGGTGCTTGAAAAGACCTTACACGCGCGTTTTAAAGAAAAGAAATTACGCGCAAAAACACGCGCAAATGGTCATAAACTGATCGAATTTGAAAAGAAATTGTTTTTAAAGCAATTATTAGACGCAGATACGCGAGGATTTCTAATTCGACCTGAATTCCTACATGAAATGACTCAAACATTGCTTTGCAATCGATTACAAAATTCAACGGCAACTCTCGGAATCAACTGACTTTATAAATTCGTTAAACGTCATCTTAAATTATATACGTGATATACAAGACGGATTATTTATCAACGCGCAAAACAAAAAAATCTAAAGATTATAAAATCATGATTTGAAATTGTACAAGCGATTATTCAAAAACATAATATACACGAAAATAATATCTGAAATTTCGACGAAACTGACTTTGCAATGAGACTTTGCTCTACTTCAAAAATGATTACTGCAGTTGAACGAAGTGAACGATCGCGTAAAGTCATTTAAAACAATCATGAATAAATTACAATTATCAAAACAATCGGATCAAAAGACATACATTTATCGTCAGTCATTATATTAAAAACAAATGTCAACAAGCTGTCTAATTCCAAGATTTTAAGTTTTCTCGCGATTGATGGATTTCTATTAGTCAGAATAATTAGATGACTGATAAAATAGACCTTCTTTGATTAAAAAATATCTTTGAACCGCTTTCTAAACATTATATGACTGATATTAAACGATTATTTATTTTTGACGATCATAACAATCATTTTATTGCTGAATTCAATGATTTCTATAAATAATATGCAATAATCTGTTTTTACATGTCTGTTCATGCTTTGCATCTTCTTCAATCACTTGATGTGAGTGTCTTTAGCCCGTTTAAGAAAACGTATGAAAAATTTTTTAAATATTGTATGAAAATCGGCAATAATCATATCGATAAAAAAACTTTTTATCGTTATATCCGAATGCACATAAAGAAGTCTTTACTTCTTCTAATATTTACAGCGATTTTAAAGAAACAGAACTTAAGCCGCTTAATCCAAAACATGTTTTCTTTACATTTATTTTTCAATTACGTATGTTTACGCCATCATTAGTTGAAAGCTCAATTTTCTCTGTTTTTCAAATCTCGCAGAATACTCGCCAGCTAGATTAAAAGATTAAAAATCTACAGAATAGCCTTAATAAAAAACGACAGTTTTCTAACAGTTCTATTGCTCATATTCAACATCTTGAAAAAGCGGCACAAATAGCAATGCAAATCTAACTGCTCTTAAAGCAAAAAATCAAAACTATACGCGCTGAAAATGGGCGACAACATCAAAAAAAAACAAAAAAACATGTTGAACTAGGAAATAATCATCTTCTTAATGTACAAAAAGACGAAAATTGGATTCAGCAACTTAATATGCAAATTAATAAACAATTTAAAAAATCTACTCCAATGTCTCGCCGATGAGCTCCACAACGCTGCAGTGATTATGAAACAGTAGAACATACAATTCAAAATTGCCCTAATAAATAGCTATCATTTTATATATTTATCTAATTAATTTAAATGGCGTTGGTGGTGATAAAGCTTCAAATAATAATGATTGCAGTGAAAATCCACCGCTCGATGGTATCCGCCGCTCGGTGGTTGATTACGTTAATTTGTTTAAATTATATTACATAAGAATCAACGCGATAATAATTCTTTTTTTAATTTTTTTAAAAGTTTGCTATGCTTATAATGTTCATTTAAATTTTTTTAATTTTTCCATTAAATTAAATATTAATATTATAACACTCACATAACCATCAATAAATCGTCAATAATAATTGATCAATCCTGTAAATTATTGGATTTTTTTCAAATTTCTTGATGTAAATCAATCTCTGATTATTTGAATTTTATTCTTTTTCATTTATATTCTTTCAATGAATACTCAATATTCAAAAAATTCTATCTCATAAACATAAAATTCACATTTTTTGAATTTCAATTATAATTTAACAATACATAACTTCTATAATATTTGTTTCACATATTAAATGTGTTCTTTTCCAATGTTCAAAAACATTAAAATATTATCCAAATATGTGATAACAAACGTATCAAATAATTTTTTCAAAATTTTGTTAATGAATTATTAAAATGACATTAATGTGTTAATTAATCCAAATAACATAATCACATATTCAAAATATTCATATTTTGTTTTAAAAACTATTTTCCATTCATTTTTTTCTATAATTCACAATCTATTGTATACATCAATAATGTCAAATTTGATAAATCATTTTGTTTTTTAATCTTGTTTTGAATCTTTAAAATAAACAATAATAAATGTCAACCTTTGATCATTTATTCATTTAATGATTGATAATTCACATATAATTATAAATTTCCATCTTTCTTTAACACAAATAAATCTCCATATTTTGTTAACAATATTAATAATTAAATACATTCTTTTGTCAATTGTTTGTCAATATATTATCATAAAATTTATGATTTTTCTTTTAACATTGAATAAATCTTTTTACATACAATTTTATTTTCATTTTTGAATAAAATATAAAAATTGTGTTTGTCATATTCTAATAATTCAGATTACTCTAACTATTCAAAAAATTTTTAAAATCTCTTATACTTACACAATAATCTGTTTAACTCTTCATTAACTGTTAAATTTATAATATCAATTATCTTTTATAATTCAATCTTTTTATAAAAATTTGCATAATATTCGACAATAACTGTTATCTAAATATATTATTTTTTTATATCTAATGCTCAATCAAATAATCATGCTAATCATTTTCTGTCAATAAAATCAATTATTATTATAATTACATTTACAATATTATGTTCATTATTATGAATCAACATATTCATAAATTCATTCTATAATCTTTTAACATCAATTTAGCAATCATTGCTTTAAATGCATTATTTAGTTTCAAATACTTTCAATATCTAACTCTGTCGTGAACATTCACATCATATAAACTAAAAATTTTCTGTCTTCCAATTAATTTCTGAATTGTGATTTTCAAATCATAAAATTTCTAACATCATATCATATTATTCCAAAAATGTCACATCAAAATGTATATACTCAAAATAATCCTTTACAATCATAAATACCGATTCCAATTCAATTGTAAGTAAGACTTTCTCTTAATAATTTATTATTCAATTTTAAAATAAATTTTGATTTTGTTTTTGTGATTTATAAGATCTTTAATCTTTTCTAAAATTCAAATCCATAAAATTATTTGTTATTTCAAAGTCCATCATAATTCAAACATTTTGATTTAAAATCTTAATTATTGATTTCAAATATAATCTCTTTTGAATTGTTGTCAATAAATTTGTTATTCAACAAAATTCATGTAATCTTCGTGATTACTATGAAAAATATTGTTCCAATTTAATATCGTAATATATTAAACAATAATTTTCATAATATCTTTTCCAATATTGTGTGTCGTGTTTTGAATAAACTAAATATTCAATACAAACACATTTTGACTTTTTACAAAAACATTGTCGTTTCTTTAAATCTTAATATTCTTAAATAGTTATTTTCAACATTTCATGTGTTAAATAATTATAATTTTTATTGTGACATACAATTCATGAAATATAATAATGCTTTAAATGTGTTTTCTAATATAAAAATTCATAATTATTTTTTTAACATCTATGTGATAATCTGATATATTCAATAATATTGTTTCTTGCAATAATAATTTAATTATAATTTTGATTTCATCAATTGTATATTTTGCATTTAGTTTTGTATTTTACACATTTCAAATAATGCATTCTCCAATTTTCTATTTGTGAATTTCAACAATCTAACTTCTAATGCGAACATTGTGCAAAAATATTTTGTAATTCTTTAATAAATCATATTAGATTTTTCTTTAGTCTTTGAATTAATTGATTCATTCATTATTCTTTTTTAATTTTTTATATCAACTAAATAACATATTAATCAATTACAATATTATTTTTCAAATCAAAGACTTCATTTTCCGTTTAATTATAATTAAAAACATTTTTAATTGTTTAATTATCTTTCACATCAATGTTATCAATATTGTTCTAATTGAATATAATTCTGTAAAGGATTTCGTCAAATATTTTAGATATTTTATGAAATCTTTTTATATTGAAATTATAATCAATTCATTAAGTTTTGTACTATTCTTTCAAAAAATTAAAGCTTTTTAACATTATAATCAAATCACAATTTATTGAATCTGGTTTGTTGTCAACGAATTTAAAAAATCCATTTATTTTTTGTTTAATAAATCAATCATAATTGTCATTATTCGATAGCTGTGAATTTTAAAATTGTTTTTTCAATTAATTGTCATTATAATATATCATGTTAAAAAAAATTTTTGTTTTTTTTATAAACAATTATGATAAATTCAAAACTCTAATTTTTTTTATGTTATTCAACAATTTATAAATATCATATGTTAATCTTGCATATCAATCATTTTTGGATTCGTTTATTTTTTTGAATGTTTTTTTTTGTCATATAATATCTAAATTATCTATGATACAAATGCTGACAATTTATTTAAATCACATATTTTTTAAACATTAATAATTAATTTATTGAATTTTTTTGTGATTTAGAATTTTTTTCGATTATTTTGTTTATTTTTATTATTTTATTTTCTTAAAATTTTACACTATCGAGACATGTGTTCTGTTTTTTTATAATTAAAACATAATTATTTTTTTTATTGACATTCAATCTTATCTTTCAATAAATTCTATTGTTGTTTGTCGATAATATCAAACTTTATTAATTGTAAATTATAAGAATCATTATATTTTTGATTTTTTAATTGTGTTAACTATTTATCATTAACATAATAATTATTCATTTTTGGATTTTTTTGAAATTGTATTTCAGATCGGTTTTCTTTTTTTTTAAATGTTAAAATTGTAAAGTTTATTATCAATTTTGATTATTTGTTTGATTATTTTGCTAAATGTATTTAATTTTTTTATTCAAATCAATTTTTCTCAAATTTCACTTTTTAAACTTTCTTCGAATCGTGCGATATAGATATCATTATTTTAATCTAAATGAAATATGATTTGCAAAAATTTTGATATATATTTAATAACTAAGTCAATTTATTTAAATTGTCATAATTTTTGTTTTACATTTTATGATGTATCAATATCTCTGAATGTTATTTAAAAATATTTTTTAAATTTGTTATAATTGACAAAAATTTCTTTGATATTATTGTTTTGACAATCTTCATTTTTTTAATAATTTTTAATAAAAGATTCAAATCAATTGAACATTAAATCAATAAAATAAATCAACATAAAAAAAACTTTATTTATTTTATGCATTAATTTTTCACGGTTCATTTGAAAATATATGTTTAATTGGATTGTGAAAATTTATAACTTGAAGCTAATGTTATCAAATGTTTTAAATGATTTGATTTTGACTAACTTGACAGTCAAACAATTTTTTAAAATCATGATTTGTTGTCATAATTAATCGATTATGTTTTTAAGATTATATATAATTGTTGTTTGTTTTTGACTTTGATCTGATTTTTTCAATAAAGATTAAAGAATCTTGTTATTATTCAAAGTGATTAATATATTGTTTAAATTTGATTTGTATTAACTCGACATTCAATGTGTCAAATTTTAAAATCCATTTAAACTGTGTTGTGATGTTGTTAAAATATAATTTAGATTTTTAATGATTAGTCTAACTAATTCTAGAAACAAATAATATTTATTTGAAGAGTATTATTGCTTCTAAATGATTAAAAATTATATTTAAAAATTAAATCTAAATTTTGATAAATTAATTCGATAATTGAAGAATCTTTAAACAATTAAAATAAAAATAAAAATAAATTAATACATATATTTTTTTATGATAAAATGTAAACAAATCACACTAACAATATAATTTTCGTAATTATCAAAAACAATGATTGTATTGAACGTGAAGAACTAAACAAGAATTATTTTAAATATATGATAATGAATATTTTTATATTTCTTTTTTTGAACTTTTTGTAATTGATAAAAGATATATTAATATACAGATTGCGATCGTATACTATTTATCTATATATCACATAATTATATGCAATGCGTGTAAAAACTCAAATATATATAAATGCATACATACTGTGATTTTTAATATCTTTGCCGTTCTTAATCTAATATTCAAGATATGTTTATTGAACATTGGAATGAACAGCGAACATCTCTTTGTTGTAGGACTTGATTGATTGTCGTTTACCCGGTGTTCTGCCTAGCGTAGTCACTCTCACCTAAGTGACTGGTGTTGGTGTCGTAACACCGACATCAGTCGGATTTTATTTAATGTGTTACATTCCATTTAACATTATTAGAAATTATAAATCAATTTTTGTGTTAATTGTATTTGTATAATTTATCCCGTGTTTTTAATATGCAATTATATGATCAAGCGTTCTCTCATCATTAATTGATTATATTCGAGCGTTTTAAAATCTTTTTGTATAAAAATGATGTCATTTTAAACCAAAATAGACTTAACGTGAATATGCAAATCTCGAAACAAATCCTGAATGCATTATTTTCATTCGTTCATTATTTTATGCATTAAAAAACGTTTATAAATATGAGGTCAAACCATCTCAAAATTTTGATTTTTTCAAACAATCGATTCAATTTAATTCAATAGGAATTCATTCATTCTTTATCGATTTTTTTTTATTTTCTTATTTGAAACACCTAAATTGTATGACCCTTGATCACCTAAAATTACGTGACTGCTTCACGTGACATTATAAATATTCATAAATTAATTTATATAATTTTTTTTGTTTTTATAATCAAATTTATTTAACATTTTAATCATAATACTCAATCAATAAAACGAAATCATTTAATAAAGAATTAAAATAATGCAAAAAAGAATTAATCAATTTATTTTTCAATTGTATTTTTACAAATATTTTAAATTTAATTTTATTTTCAAAGTTCGCCGATTGTAGTAATTAAATTATAGATTGCAAAAATAAATTAAGATTATATAAAAATATAATAAATTAATATCAAAAGATCTTTATCTTATATAATAATAAATAATTTGTATGATCAAAAAAATTATAAAATAATTGTATATTATCAATTATCATAAATGAATAAAAGAGATTAATAATAATATAAATAACTTTTAACGTTTAATTTCTGCGATCAAAAAAGGTAAAAAAATATAAATTTATATGTTATTTTTTCACATAAAAATTGTCATTTATTATATTTTTAAAACAAAAATAAAAATATTTATTATAATCTTTTTTTCATTTTGTTTTCAATTAATTTTTTTGAATTATAAATTTTTATATATTTTTTTTACATCAAATCTCGTATATTTTTGAATAAAAAATGCAAATAATAATTAATTAATTAATTTTTAATTGTATTTCAGATTTTAATAAAATTTTAAATTGGATTTTTCAAATTTTGATTGAACATTATATAAAATTTATTTTGTTAATAATTAATTTTTTTATTAATATTTTAATTTAAATCATTGTTTATTTCATTTTCACAAATCTCGTATTATTGTTCTATGTAAGTCTAACAAATTTAATTATAACATTTTTAAGATTTATCGGTTGATAACATTATTCAATATATCAAATAAAATCTTAAAAAACGTTTTTATTATATAATTTAATTATTTAATTAAAACATATAAATTGTTCTTATCAAATCATTTTAATGACAAACAAAACAAAAAAAATAAATGTAATATTTTATATTGTGATTGAAATCATTTAATCAATATAAACATAAAACAAAATAATATCAATTTTTTATTTAAATATATTAAATATTTTTAATAATATTTTTCATTTATATTTTTTTTCACAATCTTTGTAAACGCAATATTTCAATAAGAATCATTAATTTTGTTTAAATATATTAATTTATAAATCTGGATCAATATTGACATTTTACAAAAATTTTTATTATTTTTACTTTTTTATATCTTTTACAACACAAATATGATAATCAATCAACATATTATAAATATTAATTATATTAATGACATTATTATTATTGTTGTTAAAAATTTTAGGTTTGAAAATTGTCGTATTTTAAAACAAAAATTTTAGATTATTTATATGTTTTAATTAAACATATACGCATCAATTTTTATCTTTGACAAATTTCAAATAATATATTATTATTATTTCGTTAAAATTTTGCAATGCAAATAAAAACAATTAATTCAAAAATTTATCATTTTCATGAATCATTTGAAATGTAATATATATAAATATATTGTTTTTATAAACAAACAATTAAATAATAACAATATAGATTATAATTAAAAAGTTTGTTTCAATTTTTTAATCTTTTTTTTCAAATCATTTAAATTATGAAATCTTTCAAAATTCAAAAATCTTATTTTTTTGAATTTAAACAATAAATAATTTAAATCATTTGTTTTGCATATTTATTTAAAATCCAATTAAACAAAAATCTTTTTTTTGATTTATATGTCAAATATATAAAGATTTGTATTTTCAAAATTCTGCAAACGATTAATGCGTTGAAAAATTTTAATTAAAATATATTAATTAAAAAATATAAATATATATATCTCATTTATATAATTCTCATTTTGGTTTATGTGATCTCAATTTGATATAACTTTTGTATTTAAAAACAAATTAAAATATTTAACAAATATTTTCGCATTTTAACAAAAATTTAACGACATATGAAAAGGATTATTTTCGAAAATTTCAAATTAATAAGAAAAAATATTTTCAATATAAAGTTTCATTTTTTGTTTTTATATTTATAATTATAACAAATTTAATTACAAATATTAATTCGGTTCACTTCTTTTTTTCGTTTAATTAATCATTTATTATATGTAATATTTAAATTTATTATTCATTATTATTATCGAATACGCGGTGATCATTTTCATGAAAAAAATATAAATTAATATTTTAATTATAAAAATTTGTTTTTTTTTTCTAACTTTTTGATGAAATTTGTTTATAATTTAAATTAATTTTTTTTTAAAAATTTCACAATCATTTATTACAAAATCTATATTATTGTTTTTTTTAATTGCACATAATTTTACATAAATAATTTACAAATTGAAAAAATATTTAACAACGATATTTTACAATATATAAAGATTATAATAATTTTATATAACTACAAAATCAACTTTATAACGTATATGAAAATGAAATAAAAATATATAATTTTAATTGCAAAATTTAAAAAAAATTATTCTTATTTTTCAATTGATGTGAAATTATCATTTGTTTTATAATTTTTTGAAAATTTATATTAATAATTAAAAGATTTTTTGCAATTTTATTTTTTTGAATTTAGATTTCAAATGTAAGGAACAGAAACCATTGAACGTAGGTATGTATTAGCAAAGAATAAGCTGCATGGAATGCAGCAGCTAGATGTGGGCAGAAGTCCCTATTTATGATACTGTCTATTACTAACATGACTGCCAGGAATCGGGAGATTCCTGGCGAAAAATTTTATATGAAAAGATTTTATCAGCAAGTTCATAAAAACATGTTGAAAGATTTCTGACACTATCTTTTTTAATCGGAAATGTGAAATCTCTCGAACGCGAATACAAAACAATAATAAAAAATGTTCAAATAAATAAAAAGATTAGTTAGTTGAAGAGACCGTAGAAACAAAAAAATCAAAAAACATAGCAATAGCGGCAATTTATCAGAATAATGAATGTGATAATTTAAAATAAGATCCACGAAGTGTTTGAAATCTCGTTATAATTATCACGACAGATTCGAATTTTAATTTTTTTAATTGTTTTTGAACAAAGTTTTATATTGTGTGCTTTGTTGTATTTTTCAGTAATTAACAATTTTACAAACAATTTATTTTGGATATTTTTCATTAATATCCATATTTATAATTACAATAAATTTTTGAAAATCTTTATATTGATTTGGATAAATCGCATTGATGGAAAAAACAAAACGTAATAAAAAAAATAAAACACAAATATAATTTTGATTGTTAATATATAATCCGATAGAGTCAAGTTATATATTTTGTTGTCAATATTTCAAATAATCGGCCATGGATCGAACATTTTAAATGTGAAAAAAATTGACTTTTATATTGTAAACAAAAATTATAAACATTCATATAAACACAATTATTTATTTGATAAATGGAATAAAATTAATGATAAACATTAATGTGTTAAATATAGGATTTTTAAATCCAAATAATCTTATTGCAAAGGAATCTGCGAATATTTTTAATATAATAAATTAATTTATTAACTGTTTTTATTTCGAGATGCGCGACACATGACAAAGATTTAAATGATTTGATCTCGATATGAGAATAGAAATTGTTATTTGCAAAAAAAGAAATCATGTTAATCGTTTTAAAAATGTGATCATTAATTGCAAATTATATGTTTAAAAAAATGATTTAATTGTTCTATGTGAAATTGATATAAATGTAAAAATAATTCTTTAAATTTTTTATAATTGTTTCGAATTGGCCATCAGTTTCAAGATGATATGTAATTGAAATCTTATTTTTAATTGTATATTATGCGCAATAATATTTTCAAAGATTGTTTATGAAAATGTTATCGCGATCGAAAACAATTAAACGCAAAAAATTATGTTCAAAAAAATGTGTTGATGTATAATCTTTACAAATTCATTTATTTTTTTGTAATTAATAATTCAAATATTTTAACTTTAGTCAATCAATTAATTATAATAAAAATATTGTAAAATTTTTGTTTGCGGCAATTACAAAACGATAGATTTTTAATTAAATTTATGAAAAAATTAAATTATTTGTGTTATGACATTAAAAAGAGATGAAATAATTTTTGTGTTTATATTATGCGAGTCTTTGCGTGTTGACACATAATATAAAAATTAATATATTGATTAATGTTCTCTTTCAAATGAAATTAATAATAATAATGTATAATTGTTTAATACATGTCTTTAAATTTTAAATAATTTAATAATCGGTCGCAATGCAAGATCTGGAGCATCTGATAACGGAATAATTGATAATTAAAAATATATAATTATTTGTCAATTTATACACAATGATTTCAGATAATAAGATCAATCATTGAAAGTTGAATTTCTTATTTAAATATAATTAAAGACAATTTTTATTTGTTTTCATTTTTAATTCTTATAATTGTTTATATTATTCTATCATTCTTGTAAATTTCTTTGATAAGAATTTTTAAAAATATTTCATTAAATTGTTTAAAAAAGATTGTGAAAAGTTATAAAACAAATAATTTAACAAAATTTTTAATTGATTAATTATCGAACTAATCTTTCAATTGAATAAACATTTTTAAAGAAAGTTCAAAATCTTTAGATATAAAAAGAATCTTTAAAAAATTGTTGAAAATTGTTGACGTGATGTTAATAAATTTATTAATCAAAATAAAGATTTTATACATGTTGTGAGTGATTGCAAAAAATTTTTTTTGAATTGTTTTGTTAAGATATTGAAATAAAAACAAGATTTGAAAATTTTTTTTTTATGAATACCATCTATTTTTTATGATAGATTTTGAAAACATTTTATTAAAAGATTAGATTTTTTTTTGTTTTTCGGATCAATACATAATTTTAAAATTAAATTTAAAAAAAATTCGATTTATCGAATTTGTTTGTAATTCAATTGTTTTGTAATTATAAAATGTTGCAGGTTTTGATAATTTGTATAAATTTTAATTGGATTTTTAAAAAATGCATTGATCAGTTCTGATTTTCAAATTTCAAAAAGTTAAATAATTATAAGAAATTTTTTATTATAAATCATATAATTAATTTTTGCAGAGATCAATTTTTTCAAAAAAAAGATTATAAAATGTAACACGTTATTATATATTTGTGATATTATTTTAATAACTATATAATCGAAAAAATTAATTTTAATTCATATTTTAAGATCAAAATCAAAATGCACAAGTATAAAAATTATTTGAAAGATTTTTTTAAATTTTTGAATGTTTTATTGCACTTTAATGTTTAAATAAATAATAAATAACGAATACAACATATCTTTAATTTGATTTTGTAAATCTTATTGTTTTTAATAAGATCAATGAAAAATTTTGTATGATGTGAAAAAGTTTGAATAAAATGGCAATAAAAATTCGCAAAGTTGATAAAAGAAAATGTTTTTGATTGATGAAAAAATCTGTTATTTATAAATAACAGTTATTTTAATAAGATTTATACAAATATCTTTTGTGATTACAACAAAATTTATATTTGATTTTTTTAAATATCAAAATCACATTTGTCAATGTTAATTTGTAAATTATGATTTTGTAAACGGCATAGAATTTTAAAAATATGTTATATATATTTTTTTTTTGCTGTTATTAAAAATTAGGATATTATTTAGATAAATTGTGCAGAATATATCGAAATAGTTAAACAACAAATTATTAATATAATTCTGAAATGAAATTGGAATGTTGCAGAGATTGAATGACATTATTAAATATTTGATTTAATTATATCGGATATTGAATGCAGTTAATCATTTTTGGCTTTTTTTAATGTGTAAACAATCAAATGTGTGAATCACATCAATTTTATTAAAGATCTTGATTTTTTGAAGATAATTCAAGATTTTGTTAATTAATAAAATAGGATAACGATTTTTGACTGTAAACTCATTTAAGATTTTATAATTGATATAAATGCGTAATTTATTGTTTGATTTACACATAATAAAAATAAATATTGTGATTTGTGAAAAATTTGAGTGAATAAAGTTTTTGTTAAATTATTTTTGAATATATTTTTAAATAACATTTAGTTTTTGTTTAATCATCAGATGATAATTTTTTGTAGATGGAGAAATGGTCTTTTTAATTAATTAAATATTATGATTTTTTGATTGATACAAAAACAGAATATTAGTTTTTTGTTTTATAAAGATGTTGATCATAGAATGATATCTTTTGAAGATCTTTTTTTCTAATTGTTTTAATGTGTAATTTTTCTTATTTGTTAAAAATTTGTCAAAGTCTTTTGAGCGTATTGTATTTATAATAAATGTGTAAAAATATTTGCAGTTATCTTTAGATATTATTAAATAATTATGATTATTTTGATAATTTATAAAAAAGATAAAATGTTTAACAGACACAAGCGAAATATTAAAATTGAAATCTTTTATCAATTGAAAAGTAAATTTATTTATCAAAGCTTTAAAATTGCAGATCTGCACATTATAAGAAATGTTTTAAGACAGATAGTTCTTTGTAAAATAATGAAACAAATTAAAAATAAATGTGCAATTTTTGAAATCAATTTAAAAATTGTGTATGAATAATCAGCAATCATTCAGTATAATTTAATAATATATTAAAAAAATAATATAGATTGTTAATTGTTCTATATCATTGTCAATTATGCAATTGAATAAAATTATCTGAATCATAATAAAATAAAAAAAAATCATTTATAAAATAAAGTGGGATTAATGTTGTTAAATTTATAATGAATAGATTGAGAATGTGTATAAAAAAATTAATAATTTTAATTTTATTTTCATTGTCTATTAAAATTGGGATTGTTTCAGATCGTTTTTAAAATTAAATTAATACAATTAAATGTTGATTATGGTTGAGCTGATTTTTCAAATCTAATGTTAGTGAAAATAAAAAATGATAATTTTTTTTAGATCAAGTTCCTAATCACAATTTTAATTAAAAATTATTTTTTTTCGATTCAAAAGCTTGATTTTGATCATTAAAATTTGTTATAATAACAATTTTGTTCACAAAATGATAAATATTAAAAAAGAAACAGCAAAAATCAATTGCACAATGATTCAAATTATAACAATTTTAATATTAATTAATTTGATTTAAAACATTTTTATTTTCAATAGTAAATTTTTTAGAATTGCGCTACGATTCAAATTATTTTTTAATTTAATTATTTGGCTTAATATTCAAAAAAAAACAAGAATAATGATTAGTTCTCGCAAAAGAATTCGAAGTCGAATTAAAGACAATAGTGTCTTTTGAAAATGTTATGATATCAGATTGAAATTTAAATGAAATATTAATATCATTTAAATTATTAGATTTATTATTAGAAATAGATGAAACGTTGTTATAAATTCTATCAAAAATAAAATTGATTTTTTTATTGTTGTGTTTTTTATATCAAATCATTTCTAGAATTTCAATTATAAAATAAAAAATCTTGTGATTAAAAATTTTATTGATATATAATAAAAAAATATATTGAAATTTAATTATACAATTTTTTTCAAGAATTTCAGCATAAATCCAAAAAAATAGAAGACATTGATAATAAACAATTATTAATTTATTTTTATTTTGTTTAACAATTATTAATTTTCTTTTTGTTTTTTCTTCAAAAAATGGATGCCCAAATACATTTTGAGTTTTTTCATGAAAATTGGATAAATTATATTTTTTATATATATAATATATTGATTCATAGTTTTGAAAACATTTTTAGATATATATTTTAAAATATATAAAATTTTAAAGGAATTGTTCGAATAAAAAATGTTATTGATATAAAATTTTTTATTTATTGCAAAATATCATATCGAATAAAAATTAACATCATTTTTGTTGTTATTTAAATAAAAATCAATTTTTTTTTTACAAAAACGGTCAATATCGATAGTTGCAATTTTGATAATGTATTAATGTTTAAAATGTTGGGATTTAAAATGTTGAGATTGATTGTTAAAATATAAATTTTTATGCAGATTGTCAAACAGATTGTTTTTTATATTTTGAATAGACTTTTCGATTTTATAATTATTTTTATTTTTAATGAAAATCCGCAAGTCTCAAAATTGAAAAATCTTAAATTGTTCAAAAACTTTGAATTATTTGAAAAATTTAGATTGTTTGATGATAATTCTCAAATGAGCAATTTCTTTTTGCAGGTGAAAAATCGACTAACTGATTTTCGCGAAATTCTTTTTATAACGTTTAACGCGGGCATTTTGCATGTGAATTAACGTTTTAATTTTGTCTTTTTTCATTTTATAGATTCTTGTTTGTTTATTAAGAATCTTAATCTGCATTTTCAACATATCAATCTTTTTACTGATGAAAAATGTTTCAATAGAATAATCAAAAACAGAAACCTCGAAAAAGCATTCAAAAAAAACATGAAAAATTTTAAAATTATTATTTTTATCAATATCTTTGCGATTTAATGTGAAAAATTTGAAAAATTTTCTTTTGTTCGTATCGATATTATCAAGATTGAAACAAATATTTGAAATAAAAACGATTGTGATAAAAATTACTTTCGGTTTTGATTGAATGTTAATAAAAATGATTTTTGTAATTATTTTTGTTTTTATTAATTTTTTTATAACAATATTAAAAATCAAAAATTCAATAAATTCATTGCAATTTTTAAAAAAATGTTATAAAATCATGTTGTCGGTTTTGTTCGAAATTTTATTAATAAAATAATCTATTTTAAATTCTAACGGGATTCTGATGAGATTTTAATAAGATTTTAAAAAAATTTTAAAAGATTTTGGCGATGTCAAGGCGGTGCAAATAGATAATTAAATAAAAGATTAAACAAGAAATCAAACGAACTTTTAATTGATCAAATGACGATGTAGTTTATTAATGTAAAAAATAGAAATCATTGAATGTAGGTATATATTAGCAAAGAATAAGTTGCATGGGATATAGCAGCTGGATGTGGGCAGAAGCCCTTATTTATGATACTGTCTACTACTAACATGACTGCCAGGAATCGGGAGATTCCTGGCGGGAAGTTCCATATGGAAGGATCCTACCGGCAAGTTCATGGGAACATGCCGGAAGGTTCCTGACATCGAACAATATTTGATTTGAAAAATCTTTGATTTATTGATTAAACAATATATTGTATATAATAAAATTAAAAAGATAATCTTTTATTAAATTTCAATTTATTTACAGATATTTAATAATAAAATAATAAATAAAATGATTAAATAAATTATCGAATAAAAAAATAAGATTTTTTTAAATTATTTATAACACATTTTTTAATATATAAATTTAATATTTTTATTTTGCAACGGAAATTTGAATCAAAAATTATATAAAAAAAATAAAAAGATAATTGATAATATATAATTTGTAAAAATTTTCTATATTAATAATTTTTAAAATTTGATCTGCAAAATAAAATATTGCAATAATATTTTGATCTAATGATTATATAAACAAACGTGTTATTTTAGATATATATAAAAAAAGCAGATTTAATTATTTTTTAATTAAAATCAAATGTTTGGACATTGTGTTTTGTCCATATAATTATAAAAAAACAATAATTTATATTTTGTTTTATTATATTTTATATAATATTTTATAACACAAATATTGAAAATACAATCACACAATATATTTATAATATACATAAAATATTTTGATTGATTTTAAACACATTTTATACACAATGAAAATTTTTTGATTATAAATCGATTATATTATTTACAAACAATGATTCAATTGCAGATTACAAAAAACAATTAATTAAAAAAATATCAAAAATTAAAACAAAAAATTATAAAAAATGATTTCGATATAAAAAATAATAAAAGAATTTTGGATTGCAATAATTTGAAATAATAATTAAAAACAAATTATAAAAAAATAATGGATTTTAAATCTTTTTTTTAATTATTTAATTTGATATTTTTGTATTCATTTTTATAAACATTTTTTGTTTTCATGAATGTGTTGATGATGTGTTGTTTTCATATAATATTGGATTACAAAGATTATAATTGATTTGATTATATAAACTAATAAAATAAAAGTTAATCGATAAAGATCTAACAATTTTTTGAAAGATCTTTCATTGATTGATTTCAAATAAAATATATATATTTATATGATCAATTGTTATAACCAATTAACATTTAATAATTTTACAAAACAATGTATCATGTTGCCACCGCAAGCTTCAACGTGATCTCATACAAGTGTCAAAATGGAGTCTAATAAAATGAATGAATCAATCAATCAATCAATCAAAATGAAAAAATTGATTATATATAAAAATAAGAAATTTTATTAGAATGTGATTTTTATTTAGAATCTTAAACATTATTTTTGAAATAAATTTTGTATATTTTGAAATGAAAAAATCAAAATCTTATATGTGAAAATGCATTTTGAAAAAGATATATAAAATATTTAATGTTTATTATATTCATCAAATTTTTTAAACGTCATTTTCGAAAACTTTAAAATTTTTTTATTTCATTATATAGAAAAATGAAACAATCGAAATTAATTTATTATTAATGGATTTATAAATTTTTAACAATAATTTAAACAAATAAAACAAACAATATTTAATTAAATAATGTTATTTATTGCATTGATTAATAAAGATATTAATTAATTTTATATTAATTATTATTTTGAAATATTGAAATCAAATTTATAACAATAAATTAAATGAATTTTTGAGTTTGTTATAAACAAATATTTTAAAAATTTTGTAAAGATGAAAGTTTTTATAAATTGTTATGAGCGATTTATAATAAATAAAAAAATTTTATGTTTATATTCACGGATTTGTGAATTACAAAATCTGTAAAACAATTGTTATTTAAAATTTAGACAATGATTTTAATGAAATTTATTTTTGCAATTTTTTGAAAATAAATTATTAATAAAATAAAAATTTTTTGCTTAATCAGAATAATTATTAAAAAGATTTTGCATTTAAATAAAATAATGATGTTTAAAAGATGGAAAATATTGTTTTGTATATAAAAAAATGAAATGTTCGAAGAACAATCATTTTTAAAAAAATCAAAAACGGAATTTTTTTTATGTGATAAAAATTATGAATGTCTGATAAATATTAAATTAAAAACACATTTAAACAATAAAAAAACATATTTTTGAATTTATATGCAATTTAATCTGATATTATTTTGCAACATTTATTAATTATAATAAAAATATAATTGAAAAAAATTCATGATTAAATGTTTATAAATGCATTATTAAATATAAGAATGAACGATGATTTTATATTGTTGTAATTTTTAGAAAAATTAGATTATACTTTTGTAAAAAATAAATTATTATTATTAATTTGTTTTATTGATAATCAAATAATGTTATATGATAGATTATTTAAATGAAATTTAAAAATGATCAATTTAAATGATAAAATATGCAATTATAATATGTGTTTTTATATTATTGATATTATTGATTTTGATATAATGTTTAATTATAATTGATTGAAATTAATAGATTTAGATTTTTATATAATTTTAAATATATGACGATATCGCAATGATTAAATTGTGATATAAATTATAAATTGATAATAATTTGTGAAAAAAACAAACAATAAAAAAATAAATATAATGATTGTTATTTTTATAATAAAAAAAATTCCATTTTTTTTACATGATATTTGCAATACGCAAGAATTTTTTTTTGAAAAAAAAATCTATATTTACAGGCAAAATAACGCATCTTATTATATTGAAACTTAATAAAAAATTGTTATATAGATTATTGTATAGCATTTTTTTAATAAAATTGAAATTGTTTAAAAAATATTTGAATAAAATAATTAAAAAAAATTAAATCTAATTTTTTTAAGGCTAACAACAACATCAATATTGTATGTGAAAAAATCAAATGAAAATTTATATTTTTATATAAATTATTGAAGATTCAATGTCATTATAATAAAAAATTAATATTATTTATTATAAATTGATAAGATTATAAATCAATTAAGAAATATTCAATTTTTTACAAAATTTGATTTAAAAAATATATATTATTGCATTTGCATTCAAAAAAAACAAATGAAAAATTATTTTTTGAATATATTACAATTAATATAAATATATTGTGATATTGTTTGAATTTTATAATGCATTATTAATATTATAAATATATATTAATAAAATTCTATAAAATATTTTTAGTAATTATTATATTATTTATTTAAATAATATTTTCATTTATTTGTAAATTTGAAAAAAACACATCAAATATATTAATAAAATATTGATCCGATTAAAACAATATAATTTTTTATTAAAATATTAAAATATATATTTTATATAAAAAAAATGCATTTTTTCGATTTTATTGTAAAATGAAAAAGAATTCATTTGAATTTGATATACCTAAAAATTATTATGAATTAATTTGTATTGTATTTTATGTACAATACTTAAATTTTTTTGAGATTTATTAGATTTCTTAAACATTTTATTTATCAATATATAAAGATTATGGCATTTTTTATACATTTATTGAAAAATGAAAATGAAACGGATTTTTTAAAATGATTTTATAAACGAAAAAAGCATTTGAAAATTGTAAGAAATCTTTATAAAATGATTTGTTTTTAATTATTATAATTTTGATAAATCAATTTTTTTGATTATTAATATGTTAAAATATATAATTATAAATATTATTTTTTAATTTGTAATAAAATTAAAATCATTTTGATGAAAGATTATTTGAAAATTTATTATGTTCTTTTTTAAAAAATTGAAAAATGTTAAATTAAAAAATGCATAATCAAAAATTATTCATTATTGTAAAGAATTCTAAGATTTTTTATCATTATTTTATAGAAATTTTAAAATTAATTTGAATATAAATCAATTATGTAAATCTTCAAGATTTTTTTATAATAAAAATTTTGAATGTTTGTCAAATCTATTAAATAAAATTATTAATGATTTATAATTTCACAATTAAATATAAATTAGATTATTGGAATTTTGTTGATATATTATTAAAGCAATGTAATTATTGTTTAAATTTGAAAAAAAATAAAAAATTTAGAATGTTTTTAACATTTCAAAAGAAATTACAATTTAAAAATTATGAAAGATTATTTGTTGAAAAAATAAATAATTTTATATTTTTAATTTTGCAAAATAATGTTTAATTGATTTTAAAAAATAAAATCTTTTAGATTGCGATCAATTAACAAAAAGACTTTTTATAAATAAGATTGTTTGACAAAAAGATTTTTCATAAGATTTAAAAAAAAGTATAAAATAAAAATTAAAATAATATATTGTAAATAAATTGATCAATATATAAAAATGTCAAAATATTATTTTTGATTAAATATTAACTAATTTCAAAAATATAATTATATATATTCAATATAAAAATGTTTATATAAGACAAAAAATTAATTTGATTTTTAATGTATTTAGTCAAATGAAGTATTTCAAAAGAAATTAAAATATTGATAAAAATGAATTTTTTGGATTTGAAAAAATTACATATAATTTCAAAAATATCGTGATATAACAAAAAATCTTGAAAATATTGTATAATGATTTTTTGCGAAACATTTTGATAAAAATAAAATATTGATCTTAATATGGCAACGATTTTATTGAAATTTATTTAATTATAATGTAAATAAATATATTAAAATATATAAAATTTATTAATTTATAAAGATTTCGCGACATTGAAAATATGGATAATTAAATTCTTTATTTATATTAAAAAAATTTTAATAAATTATAATTATAAATTTTATTATAAATTTTTTATTATTATTTTGAAATAACTTTGTACAAAATATAATTCCAATTATAATAAATTGTTTTATAAAAATAATGCAATATATTTTAATGTAAGAAATAATAAATGTTAAATAATTGATTGATGTGTTTATAAAAAAATTGTTTGCAAATTTGAAATATTGAAAAATTTTATTAATGATTAAAAATCTTTTTTATTATTAAATATTAAAACAAAATTTGTTAAATTTTTTAAATCAAATATAAAATAAATATTATTTTTTATTTTTCAATTGACGATCAAACGAAATGTTAAAATCAAATAATGAAAATATATTTATAATATTATGTTATTTATTGATGAAACAATTAAATAAATTAATTATTTTTGACGAAATTTGTAAATAACAATTTTTTATAAATATTGTTGAAAATAACATCAAATCATATTTTAATAAAATATAATTTTGTTTTTTTATAATTTATGAATTTTAAAAATGATGTCAATCGAAACTCAATTTGATAATATCAAAAAAGAACTGATAATTCTAAAAAAAAAATCAATAAGATATTTATAATATATAATTAATTCTCAAGTATAATATTACAATTATTATTATAAATCAATTAAATTTTACATTGATCAATAAATTCTTTTGAATAAAAAGAATTTTAAAATATGATAATTTTTCAAAAAGTTGAACAAAAGATTCAATAAATTTTTTGAAATAATTAAAATTAAAATAAATATATTAATTGCGCATGTCGGTTTTTTGAAAGCAAATGTATTTAATATTTTATTTTATTTTTTTTTTGAAATTATGACATTAACGAAATAATAAAAAAATTGACAATATATGAAATCATTAAAATCAATAATTATAAAAAATAAAAAATAAAAAGAATTTTCAATCACAAAACGCATTAACGTTTTCAACAAGCGAGCCGCGCCTACAAGCGAGCCGCGCCCTTTCCACCAAAATATCTGCTTTCTTAATTCAACGCGTCTTTTCTCGTCACCACAATTCAATATGCCTCTTTCTAAAGAATCGCGTATTCAGATGGCTATTTCAGCCTATCAAAAAGGCCAAGTTAAATCAATTAAACGCGCTGTGGCTCTTTTTACAGTTCCTGAAAGTACTGTACGCGACAGGCTTCATGGCGCCAAATCACGATCAGAAACACGCGCTAATGGTCATAAACTGACCGAATTTGAAGAGGAATTGCTTTTAAGGCGATTACTAGATGCAGATACGCGAGGATTTCCAATTCGACCCGAATTTCTACGTGGAATGGCCCAGATTTTGCTTCGCAATCGTGTACACGACCCTACCGCAGTTATCGGAACTAACTGGCCTTATAACTTCGTTAAACGCCATCCTCAGCTACGTACGCGATATACAAGACGTATTACTTATCAGCGCGCAAAGCAGGAGGATCCGAAAGTTATAATCCCGTGGTTTGAAGCTGTACGAGCGACTATTCAAGAGCACGGCATACATGAAGATGACATCTGGAATTTCGACGAAACTGGCTTTGCAATGGGACTTTGCTCTACTTCAAAAGTGATTACTGCAGTTGAGCGAAGCGAGCGACCGCGCAGAGTCATTCAGGGCAATCGTGAATGGGTTACAATCATCGAAACAATCGGATCAAAAGGCGTACATCTACCGCCAGTTATTATATTAAAAGCGAGCTATCAACAAGCTGCCTGGTTCCAAGAACCTAAGCTCCCTCGCGACTGGTGGATTTCTACTAGTCAGAATGGCTGGACGACTGATGAAATAGGTCTTCTCTGGCTAAAAAATGTCTTTGAACCGCTTTCTAAGCGCTATATGACTGGTGCAAAGCGGTTGCTTATTCTTGACGGTCATAGCAGTCATTTAACTGCTGAATTCGATGATTTCTGCAAGCAGAATGCAATAATTTGTCTCTGCATGCCTGCCCATACTTCGCATCTTCTTCAACCGCTTGATGTGGGCGTTTTTGGCCCGCTTAAAAGGGCGTACGGAAAGCTTCTTGAAGACCGTATGGCTGTTGGTAACAACCACATTGATAAAGAAGACTTTCTATCGCTATATCCAGATGCGCATAAGGAAGTCTTTACTTCAGCTAATATCTGCAGCGGTTTTAGAGGAGCAGGGCTTAAGCCGCTTGATCCAGAGTATATTCTTTCTAAGCTTACCTTTCAACTACGTACACCTACGCCACCACTAGTTGAAGGCTCAATTTCCTCTGCTTTTCAAACTCCGCAGAATACTCGTCAATTAAATCGAAAGGTCCGAAGCCTACAGAATAGCCTTAACAAAAAACGGCAGCTTTCTAGCAGTCCTATTGCTCATATTCGACATCTTGAGAAAGCGGCACAATTAGCGATGCAAACCCAGCTGCTTTTAGAACAAGAAATTAAGGCTATACGAGCTGAAAATGGACGGCAACGTCAGAGAAAGACAAGAAAACGTGCTGAGATAGGTAATGACCGCCTTCTTAATGTACAGGAAGGTGAAAATCGCGTTCAGCAGCTTGATACGCAGCTTAATGAGCAGCCTGCGGAATCTACTCCAGCGCCTCGTCGACGAGCTCCGCAACGCTGTAGTGGGTGTGGAACAGTCGGACATACAATTCGAAATTGCCCTAGAAAATAGCTATTATTTCATGTATTTAATCAGTCAAATTTAATGGCGTTGGTGGTTGAAAAGCCTTAGGAAGTAGGAGTTTTGGTGGAAAGGGCGCGGCTCGCTTGTAGGCGCGGCTCGCTTGTTGAAAACGTTATAAGAAGTTATATTATCTAATTAAATAATTAAAATATTTGAAATATGAAAATTCATGAAAATTAAAATTGAATTCAATGAATGTTTTAAAATTTTTATAAAAATTTAAAAATATAAAAAATTGTTATTTTGTGATAAGAATTTAACAAAATCAAAGATGTTATAAATAATGTTTTTTTATAAGATTTTTTATTACAAGTGATAATATTGCGGATTAATTTTAAAATAATATTATTATTTTTTTATTGTTTACAAAATTGAAATTTTAATGGCATATTTGAAATTATAAATATATTAATGTTTAAAATGAGAATTAAATTAAAATCTTTTTTTAAATTAAAATAAAAAAATAAACAAATATAAATATATTTTTGAAATGAATTGACACAATTAATTTTTTATAGAAATGATATTTTTATTTTTTTTAATAAAAATGTGAAATTTAATTTTAAATATTTTAAATTAATTAAATGAAACGTACTATAATTTTGTGATTTAATTATTTGAAATGTTTTTTTTATAATTAACAAATGTTATTTTTATAATTTATGAATATATAAAAAATTTTTGCAAATCTTTTTAAATTTTTTTTATTTAACATTTGAAATAACATTTAGTTTCTTTGTCAAAAATAATAAAAAAACCAAATTTTTTTTGCAATATGTGCAAACAATGAAATTATGTTTATATATGTATAAAGTCTTAGATTTTTTTAAACATATTTTTAAATATTTATAATATTATTTTAGATCTTGTGAAGGCAGTTCAAAAATTGAATAAAAAAGATAATATTATAAAAGAATTAAGGTTTTTTATAAAAAAAGTTTTTTTGAACAAAAAAATATTTAAATCTTTTATTAAATTAAATTTATATTTTTTAATGTTGTTTCAATTTACAACTTTTTTAAACATTTTAAACAAGATCAAAAATTTTATTTTTTAACGATAGAGAAGTTGTATCAAAACAATTTTAATTTTTATTTAAAAAAATTGAAAAGAAATTATGTTTTATTCAAAAACAAAAACACAAATAAATGTTTTTTAGATATTTTTTTGGTTTACAAAACATTATTAATGTTTTTTTTTCTGATAAATAAAAAAGCAATTTATTGCAATTTATCAAACGAATATTAAAATCATTTTTATAATATTTGACAAAATTGTTGACGACATATTAAAGAAATTTTAAAACAAAAAAATGTAATTTTGGATAAAAATCCAAAATCAAAAAATAATAATAATTCATTTTTTTAAAAAAGATTTTGTTATTATTATTTTTTAGATTTTTTGGCTAGCATTGATATAATTTTTTTAAAAATAACAATAAAAAACATTTATAAAAAATTTAGTTGTTATATTGTTCAAAAAAAATGAAAGATTTTTTATTAAATATATTTTTCTAAAAATAATCAATATCAATTATATAAAATTTTTATATTAAAGATTTATAATCACTATAATTATAAACACATTTATTTTAAGATATATCAATTTATGTCGGGTGAAGATCATTTTTTAAAAAAAAAAATAAATGAAACAATTTAAAAATGATTAAATTGAGTTAAATTAATATAACATGAACGTTCGCATACGATTTAAAATATTATTTATAATTAAAATGATTCGATTCTGGTTTTTTTTGACAAAAACAAAACAATATAGATAATACAAAATAAAAAAAATCTATATTATTATTGTTTTGTTTATATTTATTATTGTTGAACAATAAAGATTTTGATTTTTTCGTTATATTTTAATCTTTTTAGAATTATATCTTACAATTATTTCAGAGAGTTTTTGAGACTTTATGAAATATATAATAATTAAAAATGATTGAAATTTGTGATTAAAAAAATTAATAAAATATTTTATATTTATATTGAATTGTTAAGATGGATATGATTATTTAATTAATAATTGAAAACGATTATTTTGTTGAAAAAATAAATTTGTTATTGAAGATTTTTGAAACAATAATGTTGAAATTTTTAAGATTTTTGTAATTTAATTAATTTAATAATAATATAATCAAATGATTCAAATAATGAAATTAATAATTACACATTTTCTTTATATAATGATTTGATTAATTGATTGTTTAAAAGATTAAATAATTAATTTTTTTAATTAATAATTTTTTTTAATCAATAAATATTTTTTATTATATCTGTATTTGTTTTTATATTTAGATTATAATATATTTAAGATTATTTTAATGTATCTGGTATTTCTAGTTAAGGGAGTCAACTGTCCAAATAAGAATCTATCCTTTACAGGGATTCTTCTTACCATATTGTGTTTGTATAAATTGTAGAAAAAATGTGAATAAAAAATGTTAATAAAAATATTTAATATATTTAAATAAACAATTGATATTTTTTTATTTTATTTTTATATTGATTAAATAAATTTTAATTATAATATAAAATGTTGTGTTTGTTTTTTTGTTTTATTTATTATTGAAATGATTTAATAAAAATAATTTATATATTTTAATTAAATAATTAAATTGTATCGCAAAAACACTTTTCAAGATTTTGTTTAATATATTAAATAATATTATCAATTAATAGATTTTTGAAATGTTATAGTTGGATTTGTTGGATTTGTATAATGTAATAATATAAGATTTGTAAAAATAGAATAAATAATAATTTAAATTAAGATATTGATAAAAGAAATTGATCATTAATGAGATAAATTTTATATAATATTTGATTAAAATTTAAAAAATTTAATATAAGACTTTTTAAACTCTAAAACATAATTAAAAATTGATTAATTGATAATTGTTTGTATATTCTTTTTTTACTTTTATTACAATATAGAATACTTCTATATTTTAATATAGAAACTATCGCATTCGAAGATTAAATATTGTAATATAAGATTTATTATCTGTGAAACTAAATAATCTTTAAATTAATTTATCTATTTTGATGTAAAATATATTCAGTTTATATAGCTAAAATAGCCTTTAAAAAGAGATCTTTTATTTTATATAAATGATAGAGTTCCAATTTTTATAGTGATATTTACAGTGAAAAACGGCAGTTCGGTATCGCGGCGGTTCGCTGTCCGATTACGTTAGTTACTTATGCATGGATCAACAATAGTTGTGTGATATATATATTGCCTAAAGGCTATTCGGTACTCTGTAAGGGTTGAATTATCATTTGCTTTATTCAGCAGCAAATCTTGCGCCACACATCGAATTGTCTCGGTGGCGCAATTGGTTAGCGCGTACGACTGTTAATCGTGAGGTTGAGAGTTCGATCCTCTCCCGGGACGTTCTTTTTTTCTTTTTCCATTTTTTTTAATAAAGTTTAAGTCTTCCAGGAATAAAACATATCATGTATGTATCGAACTGTCTCGGTGGCTTTTTTCGGAGGAGAGAGGAGTACTCCTTTTTGACCATGATTGGGTGGATGGATGGACGCCGTCCACTTCATTGGCCGCGTGAACGTCCGGTAGGTGTGTGGTCAATAGAACATGACCCATCTTGGATGTTTATCTTGCTTGGTACATATTGATCAAAGACAACAAAATGGCTGTCTCTGCATAACCGTTGTACGTATGTAGGGTAGGATCCTTGAAGATGCCATCCATGATGTCGTATACTAGCAAAAGGCTTGGTAGCCCCCTGATACCTAAAACACCTACTATTTTATGTCATGTCCCTTTACACCACCCACTTAGCAAAAGCCTCATTGAATACACCAATGAACTATACTCTTGATGAAAGAGCCAGTGCAGTATGTACTTACTACTTGATTCAGAGGTGTTTCCATAGCACCCCCAGGCCATAGGCTGGGCCGCCGTCTACAACAGAGGTGTGGAAGGAGTGCCAAACAAAGCACACAGTAGCAATCGCTCTGCAGTTTTCTATTTTGCTATGAATGGATTACAAAGACCCTATTCCCGTCAGCTACACCAATACCCTCCGTTGAGTCCTACGACCGTCTGACTTAATACGGCATCCAGTCATGTTAGGCTGAAAGCAATTTCAAGCTTTCACCCATTTAGGGATATCAGGCCTAAAAGCATGAGCATGCTTATATAAGATCGTCTCGGTGGCGCAATTGGTTAGCGCGTACGACTGTTAATCGTGAGGTTGAGAGTTCAATCCTCTCCCGGGACGTTTACTTTTTTTCCTACATAAACTTCATCATTGTTGATACCAGCAACTACTATTTATAGTGATCCTTTTACAAGATTGAATGAACCATCCGTGTATTAGCGCCTTTCGAGGTTTAGTCTTCTTTTCTCCTGTAATCGTACCCCTCAAGAATATCGTTTATCTCACAGATTATGTAGTGAGTACCATGTGGAAGTCCCCCTTTTTTATCTTGACTACTGACGGAAACCGCCAGTCGAGTAATCGGGTCTGTACTTCATGTGTCTCTAATATGACTCTTCGGATGCTCTCTACCAGCAATGTGAAACTGAATGAGGGTCTCATCGCTTTTTTGGAATCATCACCTCTGTATCATGTGAAACCGCGCACTGGAACAGCGGAAGGGCCACGTTTAGACCCCAACGGGACTTTGATTAACTTCTCCTCCGGTCAGCTGATCCTGAGATTCGTCAATAGGCCGAGAGCCCAAGGGATGCTTGTAATCAACTACGGGTCTCCGATGCTAACCTCCGAAACTACTGGGACCAGCAGATGCGCTTCTCATTGAACCAAGCTGCTATTTCCCAACAGGCAAGCTCGATCGCCCACATACAACAATACCTGCCTGGGAGAAGTCTCGGCCGCAGGTGATTAAACGGTTCTTGGAATATCTCTACGGCAGTAATATGTTTTGGTATACCGCAAGGTTGTTGTGGCTGGAGATGGTAAGAAGAAATCTATTAGAAAATGAAGAGACGCAACACTAGTTCTAAGGAAAGTTTTTTCCACCTACTTCAAAGATAGATCTTTTCACATTGAACGTTTCAGTCCAAACACGAACAAGAACATTAGATCACAACTTTAGTAGATATAGATTTCATATTGGAAAGATAGATAGATTTTTTTTAGAATATATTACAACAATTGATATTATGTTACAGGCGAGAAGGTATTTCTTATAAAGACCATATTGTATTATTCAACTTGATTGGGGTCAATCTGGCAAATTAAGGCCGATGATACATCAGTAGACCACACGGACTGGGCCGCTGTTAGCTTCCCGGAAGACAGCCACACTAACTTGAGGTTTGTGGATTATATGATCTAGGTTATACTACCACTCGCAGGCCATGTTGCTGACACTTGGTATGTAGCTTCAAGTGTCCACAAGGACCAATGACCGAGTATCTACGGGGTTCGATAGAGCCCTCGGCACATAAACAGCTAAAGCGTAGGTTATGTGATAAGACCGGCACGGAGTCTACCAGCTTGCTTACCAGTGAAAGGCTGTAGGGAGGCGGAAGGCTACGTATACTGTTATGTGGTAGAATCACTTAGCAGGCTTTTATAGTCATTTGCTGTTCAATTACAGTATGTACAATAGCAGGCGTGGCAGGTAAATAAGTGGGTATCGACAACTAGACTTCAAGCATGATGTCTTTATGGCCGATTGCCTCCTCTAAATGGAAACCGAAGACAAAGCGGTAAAGATCCCCGAGCCAAGGAAATCGTCCGGCCTGCATTGCTGATTGCGCGGCTTTTGCTATGTCGGCAGCACTGGCACGGGCATGAGGCCCTATCTCTCGAAACCAAGGATCGGTTGCAACAGCCCTCTTGTAATTCTTAAGCAGTGACAATTGCCAAGACATTGATCCAAACGCGTCTGAAGAAAGTGATTTGATGAATGATGGCAGGCCCTGCGGACCGTCACGTAAATACCCGCAGTTGATTGCAGCCTGCGCCATCAGTATCCTAAGGCTTTCTAAGCTAAGATCGTTGGAGGAAGTCTTTATTGTGTTCGTTGAATGCCCAGAGGATTGGGTTTGTTCGGAAATGCTTGAAGAGTTTGATCGCCATGTTGCTAGGCCTTGTCCTAAAACAAAGATGTTCTGAAGTGGCGCCTCATCAGGAGAAGCTGCGGCAGTATCCTCGAAGATGGTTGTAGGTGTTTCGGGATTCCCTTGCTGTTGCGAGGCCTTATCACTCAGATGAGCCTCAGAAGATCCCTTTTCCCTAGTCCGAACAATCTGGGGGTATGTCGTCTGGCTTGGCCGGGGCGTGCCGCGATCAGGATTACGCAGGCCTCGTCGAGACCAACCTTCTCGGAAGATATCACAGAGTTCCCAACAAGCTTGTACGGCAGAGCCGAGTAACTCCTCATCTAAGACTCTTCCCCCTTTCTGAGCCTGTCGTATGCTGAACAGCATCTCCGCGAGTGACCAGCAGGCGCTCAGTAGAGAGTCGGAGTCATTGGTTCCAGTTCTTTGCTTCATAAGACGATGGCATAATGTAATGTAAAAGTCTAGAGTCCTTTCTCTAAAAGCGTCTGGCAGATTCCGATCATGTGTGTTATATAGATGGTTATTGAGCTCGAAGCTGACGCGAAGGACCGAGTCTGCTAATTCATCATCGCAATCTCTAGCATCGAACAATGTTTGACAGAAGCTTCGACAGGTATCAAGCGTTGAGTTTACCTGACATCCATGGTCATTGCACTGGGAACTATAGAGTTCCCGACAGAGTGCCCAGCATGATTTCCATGCCTCTTCGTGCACGTCGTCTTTACAGTTTAGCTGATGCTGGTGAATATAGCTCAGACTGGCCAATGTGTTACAAAGTGACCAACACTCAGCAAGCGCTGCTTTCAAGATTCTGATTTCAGCTTGACCATCCGGGACGTGCTCCACATCCCAGTTTAGCCCGTGGGACGTTGTACCGACTTCAAGGCTGATCCTCTTAAGAGCATCATATCTTTCTGGTATATCTGATTCGCTGTCAATACCAAGCCGAGGCCGAAGAAAAGGATATATGGAGCAGCCACTTACCCTCGAGGTTGTTTGCATGTGAAGAACTGTCGAGATATTCAAAGTCCTGCATCGTCTGCGCTCGAGGGGTGCCGCGCTCAGATAAATCCTGCGCGGGCTTAATAGCAGTAGACAGCGGGGGAGGTGATATCGGGCTGGAGGAGGACTTCTGATAACTTTCAGCTTACATCAAAAGCTTGTTGATAGGGGTACGTAACAAACCTTCGTGCCTCTAGTACCTAATTGCGCCAAAGGCAGTTTCATCATCGTCATATCAGAATCCGCGGACGACGTGGCATCTGATTTGGGAACCGATTGGCCATTGAATCGCGGAAATCCTAACTTCTGGGTGGCTCGCAACATGAGTAGGAAGCATCACACAATAACATTCAGGACAGTCCCTCACAAATTCCTTGAAACCCGAAGGGGCATGTATCACAGATTGGGGAGGTTCATCATCATCGCACTTTGCTTTCAAGTCGAAATCAATCGATGGTGATGTTCGTATCTTTGATGTGCATATGTCAATACAGATTTCTATGGCCTAAGTATGTCTGTTGCTATATGGCTGGGCGGAGTCTTCGCGCGTACCTTCAACTCGGACCGGGTATCATTTGCCAGTGAGCCAACATGCAAGGCGGCTGTGGATGTACTGGTCGATTCAGCATCATTCCCATTCCCAGCACTTGCCGCCTTGCGCTCTGTATCATCAAAGATGGACATTTTTCACACTGGAGGATATTCCACAAGGCTTATCTACAGCAGATTATGAGTTCATTGTGGAAATAGTTCAAACTTGTCACACGTACTAGGGAATAGGAATTGGACGTGCTGGCTTGACACACTGGAGACTAATTTGACCGATCAATCACTTTCGTGATGGCGTTGGTTCTCCAACAGGAACATGATGCGAAAAGATGACCAAGTTTATTAAGTGAAATGCCCAGGCACCAACACCGTTCCTGAGATGGAACTCCCGAACCCCCGCATATTATGATGATACCACATGATCTCGGCTAGCCGTCGCCTTTGGAATTCCTTCTGCCCCGAACTAGCTAAGCCACTTCATACGCCATAGACAGGGGTTCGGAATTGCGAGCTGTGGAATTGTGCCTCTATCTCAAAAACAAAAAACCCACTCTAGGAGATACCGCGATGTCTACAGAGTGGGCTTAATTATGATTGTTGTTATTATTATTTGAACGTACTTTTTCACTTCTTAACATCACGCGTTGTTTCCTTACCAATGGAATGGGTATCTGGTTGATTCTTGCTTCATTCATGCGGAAAACAATGCATAACAAAGGCCTCCGATGGACTCCCACCTGCAAAGGGGCATCTGTGAGCATGAATGTACTTCCTCAAAACCCCGCGCTCATGTGCCCATTGGGGAAAAAAATAAAAAAAAAGGAGCATGAACGATAGGCCGACACTCGGAATAAGAGGACTGGTTGCTTTCCCCCCTTTTTTGTCTTCTCATTGCTCACTAGCGTTTTCCTTGGGGCCAGTACTTTCTCAAACAGCATCGGTCGAACTGACATTTATTTGCTGGCTTTTGTTTCCCAGACGAGAGAAGGGTAGGATAGCCGGTCCCATTGCGTTGACAGATTGCTAGGGGCCTTTTCCCTCCTCAACGATACTTGAGCTTCCAATGAACCGTAAAAGCAAGCGGAAGGCGCTTCGGCATCGAACTAATCAGGCGTATTGATTAACGGGTGATAAGACACATTGTGTGAATACTTGGCAGAGCGATTTGACGACTGCTAAGTACATGCTTGGACAGATGAGTGAAGAGCGGCGTAAAGGACTTATAACTGATTCTTCGATTTCTCCCTCTCCGTCGGATTATAGCTGAGCAGGCCGAATTAGTACGACACAATACGCGCACAGAGGAGATTATAGTTACCGCAGGAGTTTCTCAATCAAATCCACGTGCGTCATGATCATCCGGCGGCAGCAGTATCGCTTGCAGCCAAGCTGGTCCATGGCGTCACTTGAGAATGGTCATTCAAAGTCCCAATATCGAGCAAAATTTAGTCAAACATCTGCAACCTACCCATCCGGAATTCCCTCGTCAAGTAACTGGAGATAGCGCTCCCATAGGTCACCAACAACCTAGATGAGCGAAGCATCAGAAAATGGGCAATTCAAGTTGCTTGATGATACAGGATATGAGGAGAGGCCTTACCTTGCCACATGAAAAACATCGGACAGGAATAATCATTTTTGTGGTCTTTTGTGATTAGGCCAATATACGCTCGATGAAAAGAACGTACTTTCGGAGGCTGATTTATAGGTGCGCTTAGATTATCGCTCTCGGAGCCAAGTAGGCTGAGGATTCTAGGGACAGTGTTGGCTGTGAACAAAGAGAGACAGGAGTATCGGTAGAAGGTAGGTAGCTATCGCTGTATGAAGTCTTTGTTTCCATCACCGGAGAGATTTTCTGAACGGAGCGCAGACCCACATCTTGCCATGTACAGAGTGCACTAACCCCTTAGGGACTAGCACTCTCTCGCGCTGTGGCTCGAGACTGGAGAACTAATTGGGTACAGAAAAAAAAATCACTGATGAGATGCCGATCGACTACCACATTACACCCTCTTGCTATACCGGCGATATAATACATGAAACAAGAGTCATTTCTCCATTTGCCAGCTTGTTAGCCTGTGGAGATGATGACCAGCCCTGATAATTCCAGCAGAGCAACGAAGAGATCTCGAGCCAGTGATGCAACCCCAGCGAGGAATATGCACCTAAACGAAGGGCGAACGAAGAGGCGCCGTGCCTCTCATAGCAAGAATGATCCTGACTCGGCTTTTGTGCCGGGCAAACGCCAAACATCTGACAATTCAGGTGCTAGATTGCTCCCGCAATCCAATCATGTTTCTCTTAACGACAGTGTTAATAAACCAATGACACCCCAAGACACCTGGACTTTATCAAATACTATTGCGGGTCAATTCAGCAATATAGATCCGGTTCTTACCTCTGATGAGCAGTAAGCGCTTCTGCTCCCTATTGTTTGAATATGCTTTAACGTAATTTCTGCAGGTATCTTTTTGTTGGGCTTGAGTCGGCTGTTCATGTCTACTCCGTTACTACGTCGCGTCTCTACCGTACACTGCAGCTGAAATCCTGCCAACAAATTGTTGGATATGCTCTTTCACCCGCCAACCAGGAGCATCTGTTTATATTTACTTCAACCGGTTCGGTGACTAGATGGGATTGGCTTTCTGGTGAACAGACTTCGTGCCTGGGCTCTCGGGGCAAAACAATATCGATTGACTTGAGTACCCATGGAACCGAGGACCATATGGCGTTCCGCCTCACATCCTTGAGGGAGCATAAAGATGGGAAGAAGGAAATAGTGATCACCACACTGAGCGACCAAAACCCACGTGAAACAACCGTCCTTCAGACGGCCGCTCGAATCAGTCAGATCGAAGTCGTGCGCAATGGACAGGTCGTTGTCGCATATGGCAGCCAGAATGTTCTCCTTGGGGTGGCTCATGGTGAAATCAAGAAGTCGGAACCTTCGTACGCCTGGCGCGAAGTAAAGTTACCTGTCAACATAACCTGTCTCGATTTGCGGTGCACTTCCCAAGCCGAGGAACACACCGTAGGCGGAAAACCACGCGCAGGAGAGGTTGACCTTGTACTGGGAGACTCAAACGGTTCCATATTGCTCTATCATGATATTATTAGTTCATTTGAAGAGAATAACTCCGAGCTATCAAGGAATTCAGCACCAAGACGATTGCACTGGCATAGAGGACCTGTCAGTGCCGTTCGGTGGTCAAGAGATGGTAAGTATCTCTTGTGCAATAACCATCCATACCATACAGCCAGCTAATGTTCGTCCAGGGAATTACATCATTTCTGGTGGTCATGAATCAGTTATGGTTCTATGGCAGCTCGAAACAGGAAGAAAACATTTCCTTCCTCATCTCTCGTCTCCAATTTGCAATATCATAGTGTCTTCGACTGGAAACACTTATGTTGTCAAGTTAGCTGATAATTGTATCATGCTGCTATCCGCGAGGGAATTGCAACCGTTTGCCACCATCATTGGTCTGCAACTATATCCGAAGGTGTCTAGACCTCAGGATCGATCAGTACCACTGCCGACTTACTGCGCGCCCCAATCCACTACAGCTGTGCTACACCCTCAGTATCCTGATCGGATCCTGTTGGCCGTCCCAGCCTCTCGTCAATTGACACACTGTGGTCGTCCGTTGCCGAATTCTTCTGTTCTACAGACGTATGATATCAACACGAACAGCCACCTCTCTCGGCAAGCTCTTGCACGTACGAACGCAACTACTTTGAGTGTTAGCCCTGAAGGGTCGCAAATAGTTGCCCCGGATGTCAATCATCTATGTATCTCCCACGACGGGAAATGGATGGCTACTGTCGATGATTGGTGTCCATACCCACAGGACGTCGAAGCTTTGGAGCTGCTGGGTCAAAAGGAAGCGACAGGTATCACATTACGAGAGACGTACTTGAAGTTCTGGAAGTGGAATACCGGTTCGGCTATCTGGGAATTGGCGACGCGCGTCGATGGGCCCCATTTTTCACGAGATGGCCCTCTCCCGGTGCTGGAGCTCGCTTCTCGGCCACGAGGCCATGAATTTGCTACCATCGGCCTCGATATGGTTGTGCGCTTTTGGTGTCCAACTATCAGGTATCGTAGCGGGTTGAAGGCAGCAAATGATACCAGCTCCCTGGAGGCGTGGAAATGCCGAAGCAGCGTCGACTTGAGTGGATATTTCACGAACCATGCGCCTGGCCAATCAACTGCGGCATCCATCAGCTTCTCCCAGGATGGCTCAGTGCTTGCTGTCTGCGCGCAGTCGGTCGACCCGTCGGATGCTGGCCTGGCTGTTCTCATTGACGCACAAAGCTGTGAAGTCCATTACAGCAGAACCGGCTTATACACTGGTAAGCCCTGTGTAACCAGATTCATGGGATGTCATCTGGCTATTGCTTCAGAACAGTCTCTGTCGATTTGGAACATTGTCGATGATACAGTGAGGGTGGTTGCTTTGCCCGGAAGCAACTATTCCGCTACCGCTTCGCCCTTGCTGGCTGTGAGCCCTATGACTGAGACATTTGCCGTTGCTACTCCCGATGTGCAGGAAAACCACTCCGTGAAGAAATCACGGCAACCTCAGTTCCGTGTTCGGGTCTATGATATTCACTCCTTGTCCCTGGTTTATCAATCCCCGCTCAGGCATTGCCCTCTGGCCCTGCTTGCAGACCCAAGTTCAGTTGACTATATCATTGTGGATTCTGCAGCCAATATACAACGGCTTGGTAGCACAACAAAGATTTCTCATCCCAGCCAGTCGTCTCCTGATACGGCTATTCAGCTTCATTCAGGCCTTGCGAGTTTGTTTGGTAGCCAACTCCGCGGGACCGGTATCACATCCCTTCCCCATGGGTCTGATTCCTTGCCTCGCTTAGATCCATCAACCGCTCAGAGCAAAAGTCTGGCCACCGTCTTTGGAGATGTCCCCCCTTTCATTTTGCCCCCCGCCAATAAACTTTTCCACGATGTTGTGCATGCGCTTTCCGGCTAATTGCTTTACCTTTTGTCTGAAACCGATGGTATTGGGCTTCAATTATGTATTTGTATTTTGATGTGCCCGATTTTCGGGCCTTTTTATACCTGTATTCGAGAGGGGCCAGGGGCGATTTGTTAGGGGACTTTATCTTTGGAAGGGTCCATATTGTACAGAAAAGCGCAAAATCGAATTCAGGTCAATTGAACTCCAAAATGTTGATTCCCCTCTGCTCAGGTAACGCCAATGGGCTTTAAATTTCTAAACGCTGCTGTAGGATTATCCGGCAGGTACTACCATGAACCATTCGTGGCAATTGCTGATAAATTAGATGTTATAGTCTGTATACACCGCAGCCCCGTTTTAATCAGGAATTTTGCAATTTTGACAATTGCACCCGACTCAGATCTGTACTTAGCGCCCCCGAGCTTAAAACCCGTAAGACTTGCTGGTGGCGGCGGTGGTGACGAAGGGATCAGACACGATCTAGAGCAAGGTTGAATGATGCCTTTTTGCCCTGAACGTGAGTCAAGTATGCATCAAGTTCGTGGTCCTCGTCAATCACAAATGGGATGCCATTCCCGTCCTCGTCCTTATCGAGACCTTCAATCCTAGTGATGATGGCATCTGGATACTTGGCACCGACCAATTGTCGTATTTCAGCAACAGACCTTGTCGCCAATTTTTCGACCCAGGTCTTAGAGTTTCCGTATAGTTGACTCTGGGGACCAATACGGAGGTAAACCGGAATGTGCAAAATTGTGGGCTGCTCCAGCATAGGATCCACGTAACCAAAAGAGTGTTCAGAATCATGCTGGCCCGTTGCAGCAAAGGTGGGATCATTCGCAGCTTGAAGGAGTGAGGGGTCTATTTGCATATCACCTAGGTCATTTGAAGCAACTGGAGCGCTGGCCAGGGCTTGGGAAGCAAGTGTGCTTATTCCATTAGCGATGGCATTACCAAACGCACTCCCGTCGTCGGCATTCTGGTGAGTCTGGGGCTGATGAAGCGCAGACTGTTTACGGGATGAGTCTCTTTTAGTCTGATCATCGCGAAGTCGCTTCATGACATCTCGGCAAAGGACCTCGAGAGCCTTCAATCTCGTGGTATGTTCCGAGTCCGCTGGGCCGGGGGCGAGAATTCGTTGTAGTAGTTCAGAGCTTTGGACCCACTGTTCTTTCAGCTCTTTCCAGTGCTCATCGCCAGCCTCCAGTTTGCTTGTAAAATGATCCGCTTTGAGGGTGTTGTAGAATGCATTTCGTATCTGACGGCTCTCTTCGGGATTTATTCCTAGCGCGTTTTTGGCCTCCGCGATCGTCATTCGCCGCTCCAATGTTCTCATTCTCTTGGTGACATCCGTACAGACGACGTCTAGCGCAAGGTGTTTCGCGTCCAGTTGACTCGGGTCCTGCCAGAAAACCACTTGAAGATGCTCGGATTCCTGTATCAACTTATTCTTTGCCACTTGCCATCTTTCAGGTCCGGCAACTGTTTTCTTTATGAAACCCGCCTCTTCACATATCTTTTGAAACTGATCTCTAATTTGGCGGTACATGGCACTGTCTAACCCTAGATATTTCTTACTCTCGTCAATAGTGGTTTCGGAAGGGAAACGAGGAGGACCTGGAGGGTCGGCAGGCAGCCCGGCCCAGCCACGGGTACGGCGCCGGCGCTTTTTGGCTGCCCATCGTTCAGCACTTTCTGCCTTCAATCGATCAAGTCGTTCTTTGCGCTTCAATAGAATCTCGGAGGACGCACCCGGGGAAGGAGGGTGAGAGTTCGGAACATCATCGGGAACAGTATCGCCATCATCGAATGGGCTTGATGTCTTGTAAACTTCTTCATGTAGAGCAAGTAGGCCTTCATCTTCCGGCACCTGAACCAGGCTGTTCTGCGACTTCATTCCATTGGGCACACGTAAAAGCCAGCGGTTCTTGGCGCGTACCCGCATCAGCTCTCTTTCCTTGATCTCATAGCCTTCTTCATTCAGTATGCGAAGCATATCTCGTTGGCTGGTATTCTTCTCCCATAGTTGTTTGACACGTGCAACGAGGTTTGTGTTCTTATGGGCTGGGTTTTGTTTTGAGGGGAACCCCCATCGTTTGAACTGCGTTTGGAATGCACGCTTGCTGGAAAAAGCCATCCACACGACTTTGTTAACGAACTCCAAGCCAAAGCGCCGGACAGAGTAGGATAGTAAGGTTGACGGTTGTTGAGATTGCCCACTCACCTTGGTGCGAACTGGTAGGTATTCCTCATGAATTCCATGATCTCCTCTAAAGCCTTCTTTTCCTTGATATACATCTGGAAGCAGATCTCCCGTTTACCTTCCCAGTCGTAAACCATGATGAGGAATTTGCTTGGAGACGCCTCCTCCAAGCTGGAGGTGCGGCTCTGGGTACAAGCCCCTTTGCCTTGGGGGAGGTGATGATTGGGGGAGTATGTGACGGGCGAAGGCACCTGTTGTCGCTGCTGCGCACCGTAGTTTAGCAGTGCTAATCATGATGCAGTACGGTCGCCGAGGCCCCCATAAGAAGGTGCGACTACGCAGACCACTTGTGCTATCACGTGATAAGTTTGGCCATGTACAGTATGTGCTGTACAATACACTACTGAGGGTTTCTATAGAGTATAATACAATACACTACAATAAGTTGTATTAATTACATCACTCCCAGTACTTACAGTACAATACATATACTAGTATCCAAGAATGCCTCGCTCCCAAAACCTGGCTCCGATGTAGACAGGACCTATATCCAATTGTATGTTCTTGTATATAGCTACATTAGCTATTCCCTACCTACATGGTTAGCTCTGGCTACTCCTACAAGACATGTTTGCCGCCAGCACAAAGCCGCCAAACAGAGCTGGATGAGAATGCTTTAACTCAATTGATTCTTCTTCTTATCTTGAAGAGTCGGGTTCGCAGCCATGTCAAGAAGTGCATCCATGTGTTCTTCGGCTGGGGCTTCCATGTTTCCACTGCCGGTTCAGGTTGCGAGGCAGACCGAGAGGGAGCAGGGATACCGTGGACCTCAGAACGTTCCTTCTGCCAACCTTCTTCATCCTGCCTTAGAGAAACCCTCCAGGGCTGCTTTTCCTTCCGCCTGATTTCTCTTGCTTCTGCTTTCAACTGTTGTTCCTCTAATTTGCGTGCTTTAGCTGCCTCTTTCTCTTCGAATGCTTGGCGCGCCGCCTGCACCGTAGCCGCTCGAGATATAGGATCCATACTGGTCCTCGTTCTGGACCGAAAGGAAAAATCCAGAGACGACCTTGAGATTGGAGAAGCTGTGTCTAGAAGACTCCCAGCGTCTCTGGAATAGCCGAAAGACTGACGGCCGCTAAGATTTGTTTGCGAGGTGCCATGGAGTTTTGTGAATGGATCCTCTTGGATTTGTAATGATAAGCGCGGCGTTTGTCCCGATGAGCCACGCATGGATTGATGCAAGCTATCCGAACCCCATTGTGCCACGGGCTCTTCCTCGACATGGCCTCCGCTGACCGAATTATCGCTCTCTGCAATAGATGCCTGGTAGGATTGGTTTAAAGGCGGCGTATATGTGCGAGGAGCTTGGCGCATTGGGTGAACATAGTGTGGGTTTGGTTTACTCATGCTGGAACCACTTGCCGTCGATAATTCGGAAGTTCCGCTAGTCGATCGATGGTGGATGCAATTCTGAGTCATTGCCCTAGTGATAGGTTGATCATTTCGACGCCCATCCCTATCATCGTTCGAGGATGCTGCAGGGCCGTCGTTATCGACAGACGCTCGCGGAAACGTCGACGACGCAGATGATGATTGGTCTCGAGACATCTTCCTGTTCACAGGCATTGTATGCACTCTTTCCATACTAGCATTTTTCGGCGAAGAGTTGGCGGCATTTCCTCTGTTCCCAAGCAGGTCAAACGGCGGACTGGGACTTGTAGTCAGGCTATCCTCGCGAACTAATGAGTCGTTATAGATCTTGTCCTTCTGGGCGCAACCCTGGACATTGGTTTTGGGCGAATTCGATCCGTCAGGTGCTTTTAGCGGAAAGCGTGTGTCCTTGGACGTAGGAGGAATTCCAGACGAGTGAACTGGCACCACTCTATCATCGCTGGGATGTGTTGCGAGATCCGCAGAGCCATGGACCTTCGAATGGGTATAATGAGGATTGCGCTCGGATTGATGATTTGACGCTTGGTCTCCGGTCTTCAAGCGCTGCGCGCTCGATGGAAGCGGTGAGTCTCGAGCGAGACGGTTTTGGGAGCGCGCCATGGGATTGAGTTGAGTCTTTTGTTTTCTTCCTTCCCCCTATCCGGCTTCCCTGAAAGAAGTGAATTCCCTTCTTTCCCTTAATGAGCTGCGGGACGCATATTAGATGACGGCACTGAACAATGGGACAAGTACAAATTGCAATTCCGAATCCTCCACTGCAGTGGGTCGTGATAAACCGTAACAGGGAGGTCAGACACAATGCATATAGGGGCACAGTTTGAGGAACAACACCGCAGAACACAGCGCAAGTATATATGAATGTTATCAACTCTTGACCGTCCATGAAATTGAAGATTAAATTCCTAGGCGAGAGGTAAGGACGACCTGAGTACGGGACCTAGTACAAAGCATCCAGAATGACCTGAGGATCTGCCCTATCCCCAAGCATCCTTTCCGCCCTTCTCGTATGTAGGGCAAAGAAAGAACACGGAAATCTATAGAGGCATAGAAAGAGATGGTCGGAGACTGGGGGGCTGGGGAAAAAGAAAGAGCGAAAAGCGCCAAAGGATGGGCTCGGAGTGACGGACCCGCTCGGCTCGAACAAGCCACCGGAAGTGCAGGAGGGGAAGACCGAAGAAGGGCCAACGGATGCGGAGGGAGACTTTTTTTCTTACTACTCCAAGTTCCCGATTACTACCTTGGTCCAGTATTCTGTACGGAATACTCCCTCCTTTTTTCCATACTTCCACAAATCCTTCTTGATGATGATCACACGCACCCTTCCAGCGGATTACACCGCCCACTGCTACTCCAGTTCACTATCCAGTAGTACTAACTATCTACAGATTACCGGCAAAATCAGGGTGGAGACTGGAGCCGCTGGCTTGAGACAGTGACTGAAAATCAGTTGATCGCTTGTGGGAGCTCACTCGTTGCAAAGAATAGCAAGATGAATGGTGCTGCCCTTCTTGGCCTTTCCTACCTGAAATGATGAATATCATACACAGGAGATTATTCATATGTCATACCTATCAGACTGTCCTTTATTTGAGGGCAGAAGGTCTTGATGGGTTCAACGATTACTCCGATAGCGATACGATTTGCCAAGTTATTTTGGCGTCTGTCTCATGCAGCCAAGATGGACTTGGGCAATCACGTTCCACTCTGACTTGTCTGTACGGAGTAGTTACTATGTAGACCAGTAGTTAGCAGCGTCCCCCCACCTTCCTCTCTCTCTTCCCGTGTGCTCAGTGTTGCTCTTCGTCTATGGAGTACATGGCGGGGCAATCACTTGCCTCCTTTTCATTGACCGGTGCATTTTGAATTTAGAATCTGATATTTTCACTCTTTCCCCCCGTTCCTTCGATCTCTTCTTCTCTCACGCCCAGAATCAAGTACTAGACGGGGTTGAGAGAATTCTGCATACATCAATCAGAGTATCATGGATCTCCAGTTCAAGATCCCGTTCTTCTCTCTTTTCGTCCTTTTCGCCCTTTTCCAGAAGACCCAAGCTTTTGGAGCAGGAAACATCGCCTCCATTTCCCGTATCGAAGGCCAAAATTGGCGCCATGGGGATATTGAAGATGCCCTTCTAACTTTGTTCCTGGCCCGCGTTGCTGGTGGCCGTAAATTCAACAAGCTTGATGTGCAACGCGTCTATTTCGGAAACTGGTTGCGTGACTATAGCCAGGCTGTTGATGTCGGAACGCTGAAATATGTAAGCACCGAGGCTATTCGCATTCTGATATGGGTATTGGGGTTCCTCAGTTTCGGGTAAAGGCCCCCCACAAATTATCAGCCCTCTGAATCTACACTGACGTTTGACCAGCTACGGGACCAAAGAGTTTGAGGTGACAACAGAGCGTCTTGGGTGTTATGAACCGACGGAACACATAGATAACCCTCTTGGTTATGCGGAGGGGGAGGATGCCCGGGATTATGATCCCAGACTGAGAGGCCCAGTTGATGAGGAGCGTGAACTTTCCGTTGACCCAAGAACTGGTACGTAAGGTCGACCACATTCGCGGAAAGTTGGAGGGCTAACTAATACGCGGTCGATGATGAGCGTAGGCCTCAAGAATTATATAGCCTCCGAGGACTTGGGGATTGCAACCTCTGCAGGCCTAGTACGACGGGTATTTCAACGATCCATCCGGCTGGCTCGTCGGTACGCAAGCTCGAGAAACGACGAAGATTTGCACGAAGCTCTCCGTCTTCTCGGAACTGGGCTTCATTGCCTTGAAGACTATGCGGCGCATTCAAATTACGCCGAACTCAGTCTGATCGAACTAGGCGAATCGGAAGTGTTCCCCCACGTCGGCCGTGACACTAAAGTAGAAATCCGGGGCGCCCGGGACTACGTCTATCCCATCATCACGGGGACTTTTGGTGGTGTTGACTTCTTCCATTCCGTGCTCGGTGAATTATCCGATAAAGCCATGCAGTCTGAAGTTCAATCTCTGGAAGGCGTGATGGCTGAATCGCAGAATGGAACGCCATCCGAGAGCTTCATACAGGAGCTGCTCGGGAAGATACCAGATGGATTGATCGGTGACACAAACGGCCAGGCCGACAAAATGAACGAATTCAAATCGAGATCGGAATCGGCTAAGGAGACCAATCAACGGGTTTCTCCCCGCGAACCCGAAGAGTGGACACGATACCTGGACGATGTGCATCAGCAAATTTATCCCATTTTGGAGTGGCACGATAATTTGATCAAATCTATTAACAGTGCGATCGAAAAAATTCCAGTTCTACCGGAGCTGATCGAACAGATTCAAGAACAGATAACGATATTCGTCTTTTCGGTCATTGCGCCATATGTGCTCCCCATTCTCCAGCAGGTAAAAGTTGAGCTGCAAACCGGATCGTCTGAAGTCATTCAAAGCAGCAAGGAGCAGCAGCATATTGTGTTTGATGATGACTCCTCTTCCAACCCGACGCACTCGATGCTTTCGAAAGACCATTTCTCAAACTTACTCAATGAGCCTGCGGGCCGAGTAGCTTCCCAAGTTGTCAAATGGGTGGTGCCTCAGCTCATGGAATGCTGGGACAATGAAGACATTGATGTTGACAGAACGCTGGATAGGATCATATCAGGTGTTTTTCATCATCCCGCCCTCCGAGAGTTCGGTGAAGACGGTGCGATTGATGTCCGTCAAACCATGTTTGGCACTATCGAAGAGTGGTGGCAAGGAAAAAGCGAGGAGGAGAAAGAGATGTTACGGGAACATTTATCTCGGGACGGTGTATTCGAGGGGAAGAATCATAGGGAGGGAGTTCATGACTCAGGTCATGGATGCGGCAAACCACTGAGTATCCAGAAACACCATACTTCCAACGACAGTGCCCAAGCGGATGACAGCAAATTCGGAAAGTTCGCAGCGGAAGCTGCAGGTGGCGGTTCTCTTGGTGGACTGGTTGGTGGCCTTGTGAGCGGTGTTGGGTCTTTGTTATTGAACAACAATTCCGACCGATCTCAGACGGGCGATGACGAGCGCCGACGACCCTCATATAATGATGACGGCCGATTGGAGCAAGACGAGGATCACGCGGACTATGGTTACGGCCAACGACAAGCTCAGGAACGTTTCGACTATTCAGGCGGAAGCGAGTACGTGCAGAGCCAATCGATATATACCGATGTCCAGTATCGTGAGTCGCAGGAGACATTTACCTCGAGACGCGATGACTATAGTAGCGAGCACGTCGACCGTCGTTACGAATATGAAAGCCACCCCAGATATGAGGTGCAAACGAGTGATTACACCGAATCGCGCTATGCGGCATATGAAAGCGAGGGTGGACGTTATGAGTCTCAGTAAGTTTGAATATTATCCTCTCCAGTCTTGACGTGAACACTTTCCGCATATATGTTCTTGGTATTGACCTTCTTAAAGAGAATATGCACCTCGTTATACTCATGATGCCCGCGAAAGGTATGGGGATGATGAGTACTCTCGGGAAGGTGGCAGTTATTCCAACAGCAACAGCGAGTATGTCGAAGGTTCGTATGGGTATGGCGGACGCCCGCGCTACGATGCCAACCCAAGAGGATATGAGTATTGAGTGGGAACGGACTTTTTTGCGATCAGAAGTTGGTTTTGCATCAACTGTGCTTCATATTGGCAATAGCTCAGGGCCGGAATAATCGTTTGGTTTCACGCTTTCAAGAGCCTGACGGAAGGGAAAATTTGATACTCTCAAGGTTAATCGGAATAGTAGTCTGCAACAAGCGCTGGCCTCACATGAATTGTGCAAATCACCATTCTTTAACATCACCCGGGGCCGGAGGCTCTACTCTAACAACCTTATCACAATTAAGCAGGCAGAGAGGGTCGAAGGCCAATTTTAACTGCATTTGATGCCAGTATGTCAGTGATGAGATTATACGCTTGCTGCTGCATGTAAGACTTACCCGCCGCATTGTATCCACAGTAGACTGCCCGACTTCGTGCTCAAGGTAGTCCCGTTTGATGAGGCCAACTCCATGCTCTCCCGTCACAGTTCCCTCCATTTCTACTGCGCGTTTGACCATTCGGTGAACAACCGCCTCTGCATTTTTTCTTTCGCTTTCATTGAAGAGAATGATCGCTGTACATGTAAAGTTAGGTTAGCAATGCAATTAGTTGAAAAGGGAGGGAACCTTACCGTGGAAGTTGCCATCTCCGACATGGCCACAGATGCCGGCCAGCAGCCCGCTTTTAGTCATGTCTTGCTTGGTTGTTTCTACAATGTCAGGCAGCTTGCTCATCGGAACTGCCACATCCGTCGTCCAGACATGGTCCTCGGGGCCCCTTCTCATCGACATTACACTCCAGAGAGCCTGTTTTCGCGCACTCCATAATTCTTGCATCTCCTCTTCGCCGCGAGCAAACTCAAACGACCGACCAGCAGCGCCAGAGACTATTTTTTGAACCATGCTTATTTGCTCCTTGACGCCAACCGGAGTTCCCGTGAACTTGAAAAACAACGTGGGCGACTCCTTCCACCGCCGGCTAGTAGCCTGGCTGTCGTTGATGCACTTCATCTGAACATCATCCAATATCTCCACGCCAGCAACCGGGATACCTTCCTCAACCACCCGCGTGACACACTCTGCTGCGCTGTGAATGGTCGGGAAACTGGCAACCGCAACGCTCTGGCTTTTGGGCTTGACAGTCAATTTCAGAGTAGCCTCGGTCACAAGTCCGAGAGTTCCCTCGCTCCCGATGAAAAGCCTGGTGAGGTCGTAACCGGCGCTAGATTTCCGCGGGCGCTGCTTCGTCTTGATTACGGTTCCGTCCGCAAGCACAACAGTCAGGGAAAGAACCCATTCCCGCATGGTTCCGTATCGGTAAGCATTGGTTCCCGAGCAACCTGTACCTACCATGCCACCGATCATGGCACCGGGACCAGGATCCGGGGGGAAGAACAAGCCGTTTGCTGAGAGCTGCTCGTTCAGGTCCTCCCATCCCAGCGCTGGCTGCACCACCACATCCAGGTCCTTCTCGTGGACTTCCAAGATACGATCCATGCGGCGAAAATCAATGCATATTCCGCCTCGCGTGGGCGCAAAGTGGCCCTCCAGGCTGGTGCCTCCGGAATAGGGCGTTACCGGAATGACCCTCTGATGGCAAACCTTCATGATGCGCGAGACTTCCTCGGTCGTTGAGGGATAGAGAACAAGGAACGGTTTCTCGTTTTCCTTCAGCGTATATGAAGACCAGTCCGACCCCGAATGCATTTCCAAGTCGCCATTTTCGGTCGATACGTTTTCCTTTCCCAGAATTTCAACAAAGTCGGCCCAAGCGGCTTGCAGGTTCGATTGAGAGACATTGTGTTGCAAAGGTTCCACGTCGAGTAGGGGCGCTGTCGATGATGTTGGAAGGGCGGGAGGTTTTAGGGTTCCAAGGAAGTAGGCTCCCGTCGAGAAGAAGGTCAGAGCTGTGGTAGTTCAGAGATTGGCATATGGTTAGAGACGCAGGTGCACGGTAGGTGGTCGGGGAGCTGGGCACCTACCAAACAAGAATGCGGCATAGCGGCCACCCTGGGATTGAGTTTGGTATTGGGCATGACGCTCCTGTTCCGCGCGCTCCCGCTTCAACCGCTGTTGTGTGCTCTCATATAGTTGTGTTTTGAACGACTGATTCCGCTCATTGGCACTGCGCGGAAAAGAAACCTGGATATGTCTCGACTGGACCGAGGGACAGCGCGGCAGGGTTCTGCAGCAGCCAACCCTGGATTGGAATTGGAGTGTACGGAGAGACCCTCGTACAGGAAGAGAATGCGGTCTAACCATGACAAAGGCTGGAGGGATGAAGCTCTCTCCGGTGATGTATGAGGAGAAGGCTTACAATGATGGGTAAGCTAGGTACGGAGGAACTACGGAGACTGGAAGACTAATCCCTTTTGGGCGGCATATTATGTCATCTTCTCGGGCCAATCTTACAGTACGTCGTACTCTGTAGGTATTCCTACGCAGTGGGCCGACACCGGGTAAATGCGGTTAAATTCCGTCCTTCGGTCTTCGACCTTCCCTTTCGTTGCTTCCCCCGCCATGATGAAAGGTGGGGAGGAAATACGGGCCCATTCCTACGGAGCTGTACACTGTACACCGTCAGTGCCAGTACCTCTTCAAATCTCCGTCATGTAGTCTTGTCCTATTTTGTACTCCGTATAGCCATTCTGAGTGTCTCCCATTTTTCCTTTTCTTCCCTCCCTTCCCCACCTGAAACCCATTATAAGACTCACGTCTTCCCCCCCCCCCCCCCCTAACCTCCCCTTCGTACTCTCCTTCTCTCTCGCTCACATCCTCGTTCTATTGAAGAGCAACTTACATTGGACAAATTGCTACACAGGCTCCGATTCAAAGGCCCTCACAATGAGCGCAAACGCCCAAGTACGTTAGATGAACAAGATCAATCAAAGAAAGAAGCTCACGGTCTTTTGCCTTCCTAGAACCTCTCCTTTGTCCTCGAAGGGGTCCATCAGGTCAAGTTCGAAGACCGGCCTATCCCAGAATTGAAAGATCCTCATGACGTGATTGTGAATGTCAAGTTTACGGGCATCTGCGGTAGTGATGTAAGGTGCTTTTCCGGTTAACGTTTGACGTCCCTCAAACAACTGACGTTTCCTCGCAATTCAAGGTTCATTATTGGGAGCACGGCTCCATTGGCCAGTTCGTCTTGAAGGAGCCTATGGTCTTGGGACACGAGTCCTCGGGCGTCATCAGCAAGGTTGGATCCGCTGTTACGAGCCTGAAGGTGGGAGATCGTGTTGCGATGGAACCGGGCACCCCCTGTCGTCGGTGCGAACCCTGCAAAGCCGGCAAATACAACCTCTGCGAGAGAATGGCCTTCGCCGCCACCCCGCCTTACGATGGTACCCTCGCCAAGTACTACGTCCTCCCCGAGGACTTTTGCTACAAGCTGCCGAGCAACATCTCGCTGGAGGAGGGCGCGGCCATGGAACCCCTGGGCGTTGCTGTGCACATCGTGAAACAAGCCAGCATCACCCCGGGCCAATCCGTCGTTGTTTTCGGTGCCGGCCCAGTGGGATTGCTGTGCTGCACTGTGGCCAAGGCCTACGGTGCCTCGAAGGTTATCGCCGTGGACATCCAAAAGCAAAGACTGGAGTTCGCCCGGAAATATGCCGCCACGGCCACGTTTGAGCCCGGCAGGGCCCCTGCCCAGGAAAATGCGAGCCAGATCATCAAGGAAAACGAGCTGGGCTCCGGCGCTGATGTTGTCATCGATGCCTCGGGCGCTGAGCCCTCGATACACACCGGTATTCACCTTGTTCGGCCCGGTGGAACGTACGTCCAAGGCGGTATGGGCCGGAGTGAGATCACATTCCCCATCATGGCGGCTTGCACCAAGGAGCTGAACGTCAAGGGCAGCTTCCGCTATGGCAGTGGCGACTACAAACTTGCGGTTGACTTGGTTGCTTCTGGCAAGGTCAACGTGAAGGAACTGATCACCGGCGTGGTTAAATTTGAAGATGCTGAGAATGCCTTCAAAGAGGTCAAGGCTGGAAAGGGCATCAAGACGCTAATCGCTGGGCCATGATCTCAAACGCTCTGCAGTTGAGACTGGCCAGTGGGGCCAAGGTTCTGCACAGAATTCGTTTTCTGCTGGTTGTCAGGAAGTGGGTACCCTCTTGGAAACCCCTATAATGGATATACGAGTGTTAGATGGAAGGGTCTGATATGACAGAACAAAAATTTAGAACGAAAACCTAACGAGAATAGCCACGGAGAGTCCTGGAGAATTAACGAGGCTGAATTAATTTGAAAATAATATTGTTTTGACAAGACAGTATAATAAAAGAAGGACATTGTGGGTATCAGCTAAGGTGGTCGAAGTACCTCACACGGAAGTACCTCGCGCTAGAACAAGAATTAGATAGAGCCAAAGAAGTGTGCTACTTGGGTGACGAGGGAGGACACGGGTAGGCGGAGACAGAACATTCAGCAGCATCCGCCACCTTTCCTCTGATGTGAACCACCTAGTCGAAACACGTCCTCCCATTCTCGTACACCACCTCTCCAGTGGTTCGCACCCCTTCTTCTTGCACTCTTAGGATGCAGATGCACGGCGCTCTCATCAACGGTCATGCGACTGTGAATGCTCGAAACATCACTGGTGCCGTGTCCGTACAGGCCGCCATCGCCATATTGTATCCCACTTTGAGGATCATCTGGGTCTATTTCACCTAGTTCAATCTTTGTAAGGATTATACGGGCCAATCTATGGAACAGCTCCTCAACGCCTTCTCCCGTGAGCGCCGAAACTTCCACCGCAACGGGTATGTTCGATTTAGCCGCCCAGCGGGACGTTTCATCACCGATGACCTGGCGACCCTCGGGGGCCTGGGTGGCGCTTAGCCTTGTGCCTGTTACCATATTGCTTGTAGAACGCATCGAACCTCCTCCGCCACCCGAATCGAATGGGAACGAGGACTGTTTGCTGGAAGTACTGGACGGTGTTTGGGGAGGGTTGTCGACGAAGCCCGCATGTGGGAGAGGATCGGTCGCGAGGTCCCTTTTATTACCGGCCAGTAAGACGGTGAGACTCGGGGACGCAAGGGCCCGCGCGTCCATCAGAAAGGTCGGAAGGGAAGCGAAGGATGCATGCGAGGAGATGTCGTAGACCAGGATGGCCCCGGCAGCACCGCGGTAGTAGGAACGGGACACCGATCGGAATCTTTCTGTCCCCGCCGTGTCCCAGAGCTGCAATTTGATTCTTGTTCGACGTGGGCCCGTGCCTAGCTTGATGATTCGCGACGAAAACTCGACCCCGATCGTTTGTGACGATAGCACTCTCCCTATAAGGCGCACGGTTGCATTAGCGAGCCGGTTATTCCGTCGGGAATAAAACAGGCTCAGCAGAAGGTCGGATCCGTACATTCATTTTTCACGAATCGATGTAACACACAAGATCTAAGGTGCGCCAGCACTTCGTATGAGTTATCGGACCTTTCAACCAGTGGGGAGGTATCGGTTTGTAGCTACTTACTTTCCGGCGCCGCTTGGCCCAAGGAGAATGACTTTAGCCAAGTAGTCATACATACTCTCCAGCTCCTGGTTTGCTGTCAGAGGGAAGTCAAACGGGATAATGGTGCGTATGTCCAGGCGATACCAAGCTCCATCGCATGCGGTGGGTGGGAAGGCGGGGATGATTGTACCTGGTTTCTCTCCGGAAAAGAGGAAGTCGAAGATGCATCAGACGTGCTCCTTTTGCGCACCATGATGGTGAGCCCAGCTTTCCAGTAGGATCATTCAATACACGGAGAGTTGTACGGGGAGCAAGCGGGGGTGAAGAGGGATGGCGGAAGGCCGATGAACGGACTGTTCCGCCGCGCTGTTTACCTGGGAGGTACTCCGCAGGTACCACTAGTCCGTGGGTTGTAGGTAAGCGCGGAAAGCGGAAGGCCCCAAACTATCTACAACGTTCAGGGGAATTTAAGCAGCCTTGTCTTTAATTGCTTGCTACAGGCGAGGTGGAATCCCTATCTGCTAGTCGCTATTTAACCGGGTGCAGTATCCATGCATCATGGTGATAAAAACTGCCAAAAAGGAAATAAAAAAAAGAATAATAATGACAATTAGTTCGTACAAGAAAGACGAAGAGAAAGTAAGAAAGACACGCCGACCAGCTAACTGCATGGTTCGTTTACTTCGGTTAACACATAAGTTGCGTGTTTCAAAAGATGTCGTCACAGACACTCCAGTCCTGCGCGTCTCTGGACTCCCAGTATTTCCCATTGTGAGCCCAGTACTCCTCGCCGGTCACGGGACATTGCTCCCTAACAAACCACTTGGGCCGATGCTCCTCTCCCTTCATTTCCATCTCTCTTCGCTTCGCTCGTTGCTTCTCTTCGACCCGATGCTTCTCGGTGGCCGCTAGGTCATACTCACCCTCCTCCATTGCACGCTGGTCGGGTCTGCGGCGAGTGTCCGTAGGTGGTAGATACTTCTCCAAGTCTTCGGTGAGGGCATTGAGTGTGATGCCAAATGGGGTCAAGTTGAAAGGAACACCAGTCGGGCGGGAATGGGCTTGCCACACCAAAAACGTCTTGGCTGACTCTGGATCCTGGCCCGATACCTGTGCTTCGAACCCGGGAGTGTGACGGGCATAGATCTTGTCATTCCAACGACCGCCGATGCTCCATCTGGGTAGCCCATCACGGTCTACCACCTTGCCAGTAACCTGGTATGCCGACGAAGCCTTCCAACCTCTCGGCTTGAAATCCAAATAGCAAACCTCGCCGGTGGTCCAGTTCTTGATCTCCATCAACCCATAATTGTCAACAGTGGGGTTACCGGTGATGATGCCGACCACGGAAGACGTAACTTTCTTCCAGGTATAGAGCTCTTCACCTCCCGATGCAGGACGCAACTTTAGGAACCAGGTGCCGAGCAGGTTGATATCAAAGGATTTCCCGTAGAACTTGGATTTGAGAGCAGATTCACCCTATCGGAACTTCTCAGTACTCTGCAAATGGAGATAATGGTTAACAGGGAGTGGGCTCTTACATAGTATTGCCACTTTGCTGATTCCGCCCATGCCGCGCCAATCGGCGGGTGATGGCTGACTTGCTCGACGAAAAACCGATATCCCTTGTCAGGTCTCGCATACTCGTACGTTTCTCCCAGAAGGGGGTTGAACGGCTTAGCAACACGACCGATGGTTGAAGCGTATTCACTTGCAGCGTATGCAGCAACGTGAACTAAGCGTTCCATCGAATCGGATCGGTCAGCTGCTATGTCGAGAAGATCTGCATATTCCAAATCCTCGGCTACACGCTGTAGCAACGACGTCGGCTCATTGAATGAAACTGGTAGTGTCATTTTGGTCATGTCCTTGCCAATCATAGATTTCAATATGCCCTGCAACAATTCGTTGTTAGATGCCGTGCGCCTGACTAGGGAAGGGGGATCAACATACCCACAACGAGATCCTGGGTCTGTTATCGTAGTCCATTTTCAATTTCGTCCTCACAGGCTCCTCGTAGCCCTTGAACGAAGGAACAATTTCGGCATGTTTCACGGCACGTAGCTCGCTGGTCTTCTCTTCGGGTTCTGGTTTTTCGTCCTTAGTTTCTGCGGTGGCGAGATTCTCGACCTCAATCTCCCCGGCATCGATCGCATCAAAGAATTCATCCTCATCGTCTGATGCAGAATCATATAGGCTGCTTAGCTGGGACACTGTCGATTTCTTTCGACGCAGAGGTGGAGCAGTTGTGGGATCGTCCTTCGACTCCGAGGCCTCGGGGACTTGTTTTTTGGAAGTATCGTCAAGATCATCATCAACGTCTTTCATGTGTAACGACGCTTGGTCGGCCATGCGACCAGCTTTTGCTGACGAACCCTCTAATGCTTCTTTGAGAGCCCGCTTGGTTCGGCGTCGCTTTTCCTCGGACTCGCCCATCTTCGATTGCAGCTCCTCGTGCTCATGAGCAACTCGCGCCATACTCTCTTCCCACATCTTGCGGAGGTGTGCCTCTCTGTTTAGTCTATATTGCCAATATGAGTCGCGATCTCTAGATATCTTTAATAGGTCCTGCACCAATCCTTGAAGACTGCTCACGGCTGCTTCATAAGCACCGAGGGCTTGATCAACAGTCGGATCACCGAGAGACATGTCCGGATGGCTCGACTTCTCGGCCTGCAATGAGGAGGACACACTGGCAAGAATATCCAGCTGGACCTTTGCAGATTGGGCTGTGATGTTCAAAGCATCTTTATCAGCTGGCTGCATCTCGCGACTGGATGCATATTCGCCATAGTCGTCATCATCACCCTCCATATCAGGTGCAGTAGTCACGTGGCTGAAAACTCGATTGATTTCGCTGTGTGCGCCACCACCTTGGTCGTAGGACTCAAATACCGAGCCATCGTCGTCTGCCGGCGTACTCTCCAAGGTTGTGCGAGAAGCGTACGTACTCAGCCTCGTGCCGCTGCTACTTGGAACACCAAGAGATGGAGGGGCGAGGCCTTTGCCATTTGACCTTGCCGCTGCTAAGGTGGAGGATTCAGAGGGACTCTCGCCCGGTCGACCTTCGATCTGCTCCATTTTCGCTTGGCGTAGCATCTCTGCGTCTCTGGTCTGACGTCTTTGCTCTTCTTTGGCTTCATCCTTTGCCCACTGGATGGCATTGTTCAAAGTCCAAAACCAACGCTTGGCCTCGACGACGTGATTTGCTTTCAGATGGTACTTGACAGAGGACTTCCCATGAATTTCGAAACGTGTCTTATCCTGGGAATCCATATTGAGCCTGGCAATTTTCATGTTTATCGCGCCGCGACAAGCAGATCCCGCATCGTCTGCAAGAGTTTAGAGACTTTCCAGTATCGGGGGTATTGGGAATAGAGGCTTTACCTTGATGCTTATAGTAACTCAAAACGCCGTCTTCGAGGACAAACCAGCGCAGTTTATACCCACTCGTATAATTGGTCCACTTCTTCAAGTAACCTCTCATTTCACGAGCTTCTTTGCCCGCAAAGGGAGCTTCACTTGTACTAGCGCGCCCGCCAGAGAGTCCCTGGCCAGAATTCGTCCCCAGGATGGCCTTCTCCTGAATACCGCGCTGGGCAATAACTGCAGCGGGCGACTTCTTGAGGATGGCACGTGTCCGGTCGTCTTTCGTCACGTCCTGGGGAAGTTTTCCTTTCTTATCACGCCGGAAAGGATCGGCGCCGTGCATGAGTAGTATTTGGATGAGCTTAGTATCTTTCTTTCTCGCCCCCTCATGCAGCAAAGTACCCCCAGACTGAGCGGTGGCGGGGTCAGTCACCAAATCCAGACTGTTCACATCCATTATACCCTCCACGCGGGGCTCCTCCAGCACCTTCTCCAGCTTCTCGTAGTCACCCTGGGATATGAGCTGCTGCATTTCCTGGGTCTTTTGATCCATGAAGAGGGACCGCGCTAGCTGAAGTTGTTGGAAGATCTCCGGGGTACGGGCAACGTCGAGCGCAGTTTGACCGCGATAGTTCACGATAGAGTCGTTGAGAGACGGGCGGTTGAGCAACTCGCGCACCAACGGTCCCCGACCAAGCTGGGCAGCCAGGTGAAGAGGGGTGTTGCCATCCCGATCACGTTCATTGATGTTGAGATCCTCGTCAACGGAGAGGATGTATTCCACAACCTGTGGCTCAGCACATTGAATCGCCAGGTGAAGTACGGTCGTGCCAGATAGGGCACCTGCGCCCTGGGCGTCCTTAGTCTCCCGGATGGCCTTCGCGATCGCAGTCGTGTCCCCGCTACGCAACGTCTCGAAGAGTCGAAAGGTGCGCACAGACTGGTCTAGCGACATGCTCCTGCTGTCAACCTGTGTTCCCGACGGTAGTTTCTCAATATTCTCGCCGCTTTGGTTGGAGCCCGTTGGCTCCAAGGGGGGTTCTTCTGCCATCGATGGCGGGCGCACTTCCTGGTGGGACTTTCGACGACTCGAGCTTCGTGGGATCGGAAGGGAGGTAGACGGATTGTTGTTCGTGGTTGATGAGGGAATCGACGATCGAGATGAACTACTGCTGTCACGACCCAAGGTCTCCTCGTGACTGTCCTTTGACCTGTCACGGTGCAAGAGTGAAAGTGCCAGCGCACTTCGAGAACGCTTATGTCTGCGGAGTTTTTGCATTATACATTAGCGAAACATTCGTGTGTCCACCTTGATACAGGTATCTAGACAAGCCGTGTAGAAATGTGTACATTTCCCAATGTTCCACTACCAAGTTGTGACTGTCCGGCGGGATGATCATCCCAGGACACAGCCTCCCATGCCAGGACCCATGGAACCAAAGCCGACTATCCCAAGAACGCCAGAGGGAACTTACCCTTCGCCCTTTTCCGTCATCACTAGAAAACCACGAAACCGCCGCCAAGTTCGTCCGGTGGTTTAGAAAAAGATCGCATATGAGGATATGACTTTCGTAGGAGGAAACGGGGGCTGCAACTAGAATCGATCTATTGACACCACATGGAAGGGATGGCTGATAAATAAAACTCCGACTGTCATTCAAGAGGATCAAGAGGGGGGGACACTGGGGTTTCCACCGTGCCTGGACAGCGGCTCCCGTGCCTTGGCAACAGCCCCTCGTGACTGCAGTGATCGCCTTGTTTCCCTGCTTCATTTGGATGTCCGTAGGTAACCGTATTTATTGCTCTGCTTCGAGGGAGAGGAAGGAAAGAAATTCCGGCAACATTATGACATTGTGCCAAATACATCAAGATCTAAAAACTATAATACATACATACTATACTGTACATCTATCAATCACACTCATTGAACGTTATATACAAACACGCTGCGATGGGAAACCCCAGGTTGGTGTTGGGCTACCCCGGCATCCGAGCATGTTTGAGCTATTATTTTGTATCGCCGCTCACCAAAACAATAACGCTTCCAAGCTGGCGTCTCAAATCTTCCTTGTCGACATCATGAGTGTCTTCAACCTCGCCCCACATGTCTGTCTGCCACTTGACTTCGAGGCTAGAAGCCTCTGCTGCCTCTTCAATACCGAATTTCTTGGCCTCTGACCGTTGAATTGGCCGGAAGTTTTCACTCCACTCGGCGACCAATCTAACGGCAACCAGCAGACTCTTTGATGCGAGGATTCCTCTTTCCAATGCGGCCAAGTCATGCGCATGCAGGTTCGAGATCCAGAGCCGAATGATGTCCTTTGTAGCCTGAGACTGGGAGACAGGCAAAATGCTGTTGCTGTCTAGGATAGGTTTTATGTCAATCCCCGGCCATACTTTCGTGCTCAAGAAAGCAATGGTGTCTTTGGCAATCCTCATCTGAGCCTCCCGAAGGCTTTCCGATTTCACGCCATTCTCATCAAGTTCTTGGGGTTGTTCAGGTACCCAACAGAGCAAGGTATCCGTATCCAGGTAGCGCATTGAGGTCGTTATGATTTGGTCTCTGGTGCCTGTCTCGCCCCGATCGTCCTCCTGAGCAATGTCCGTCGCTCGGGCAGTGAGTGAGGTAAGTGGAATCAGGTGGTTTTTCAAAGCTTGCTGGGCGGTCGTCATAACATCCCATTCCAAGGCAATCGCATGGGCTAGGTGGGGTTTCGTGGGGGGGATGGAGAGAATATCCTTGGTGGGCGTGCGAACGGGCCGAGCATCTAACAGGACTCGATATCCTCCTTCTGTAGCCGCAAAGAACGGAGTCAGTTTACAGATAGCCCCAATCATCACGCGCATTGTGAAGCTCACATACCCGGCTTTTTCTCGACATTCACATCCTTCCAGAAACGCTTCTTGAGCGGCTCCCGTTGCGATTTCAATTGCGACTTGAGCTCGTCCGCTTGGTTTTTCTGCTGTTCTACACGGCCACCATACTCCGGTGCGGCGGAAGGGGCCTTTGGTGGTGGGCCATGAGCAGTGATGGGATGGGCTATAGCGGCCTTCGATGAACAAGAATGAAAACCCCGGGGTTGTAGAGCAGCGACTCTTGTGGTGTTGGATAAAATTGCTCGCCTGGAGGATATTCGGGCAAAATGGAGAACCGGCATTGTTTCTCTGACCTCAGGCAATTATTTGGTAGAAACAGACGTATTAAGTGATTCGCAAGTGAGGTGATTTATTCGACAGAAGCCACTCAAGCCGCAGTTCAAAAGCAATGTACAAGCGACGTTTGATGCAAATAGCAAAAAGGGCATCATGGAGAGTTCGGAAGTGACACTATTTTCACCGCCCGTGGGCGGTCAAATACACCGAGGTTCCAAACACCCTATACCCCCTATGTAATCACGATTTAAGCAGTTTTCAAGCTTCGGAAACTGCAAGGCACAATCAAATTCGAAGGTCGCTATCATCAGGCCTACTGGGCTTTTCCACCCCTATACTGGATTTGCACTTCCCGGGTAAAGTGGGTTCTAATCTATCCAAACTACAGAAGTTTTCCAACGAGTCACAAGTGAATTCATTAGAGGTTAGAAGAACATTATTAGTAGCGCTGAAATAGAAGGGATATAATGCCACAATAAGGGAGAAAAGCCCCAGAGGAAGAAGAAGAAGAAGGATAGAAAAAAAAAGCAGAAGCTTCCAGTCTAACACGACAAAAGATGATAAGAAAATTGGACAAGCGACCATGGAACCCGTCCACGCTTTTGTAATATACAAGACCCTTGGATGCCAAAACCTTCCAGGGCAACATTAGTTTGGGAGGTGATGCGGGAAGAAGAGAAAAACGGATCGGATAAGCCAACAGCGCAGAGGACGGACTTGGTTCTGTTAACCCTGGTATCTGTCACATTGCAGTGGGACAGAAGTCAAATGGGGAATCAACAAAATGATAAAGGGAAAAATGAGATAAAAAGAGATTTTTGCATATTTTGTTCATCGAAACGATGTTTTTTCGGTGAAAGGAAGCGCAAAAAAAATGCTTTCTTGATCACGATTTTGTTCTGCGTTTGGGGACGGTTAGATCTCGCGTCATCCTCACGCATTGTGTCATAAATGCGTCGCATCGTAAAAGAAAACAATAGATAGCAAATCGCCATTTTTGCCAATCGGGTTGTCAAATGTATTTTGCAAGCTCGTTGAGCTGCTGAAAAAACGGCTTGCTATTATCGCATTCGTTGGATAGGCCATGTTTACTGAGTGATGAACCTCGGGTAATACGGTTGCTTCACTCGGTCGTTGTCTGTTCGTTTCTTCATGCGCTCGGCATCATAGTCATCGGCACCATCTCTGCTACCCCATGTTGTCTGTCACGGGGAAGAAATTAAATTAGCAAACTTCATGTGACGAAGGTTTTCTTTCCCTCCATAAGGAAGAATGAATGGACTGAGTGACATAGAAAGAATGTGGGCGGGGCCGAAAGGGATGATATCGCGAATGGGATAAGCCAATAAGATGTATACGGGGTGAGGGTATTAGAAAATCAGAGGGTAACCGAAAGGGGGGAAAGACGCGAAGAGAGCGCGGGGGGAGGGGAACAAGAAAAAAAATAAACAGGAGTATTAACAGTACGGCTGATCGGAGCCGAATTGCCCATGACCGGAGCACCAAAGGTACATTTTGGCGACATGGGACTCATGGGGCCATGACCCAACAATACATGAGGGGTTAATACTCCATGAGGGATGAGGGTTTCAGTAGGGCAAAAGTCTAGAACTCATCTTGAGGTAGCATCTGGGCTAAAAGCGCAGGGCTCCACGAAGTGGGTTTCAAGACCTGTATCGCACAAGCGGATGTGTAGACCCAAGAATTTAACAAAAATCGAAATCATGCAACTTACCACATTGAGTGTTAGCACTGCGTACATCTTGATTGCTCCGTGGAAATACCCAAAAAGTATGGACACAGGCAGTAACAAGACATCAACCGGGTATCGGATGTAATGGCCCAAAAGTTTGATAAACTTGCTGATAAACATCCATACGCCGAGGGCTTGCATGGCCATGAGGTGCGAGCTTTCATCCCAAGACGCCGTGGCTTTATGGCATAATAAAACAAGCAGCAAGTCACCCAAAAGAGCCGGAGGCGACAGGGTTGTCAGATGGACGGCGTATGCGCTCCAAGGCTGGCGACTAGCAACGCAGAACCAAAATGTTAGTGCATGGTCTAAACGAGGTATTTCCTGCAATGATGGGTTGCTCCAGCTGGACGCATTATTCTCCAATGAATCCCTCATCATGCGCTGTCTTGCTAGCGGCGGGACAATGCTCCACACATTGCCATTGCCAAGGCATTCAAAGCCAGGCGTATTGCCAGGGAGTGCGCGAGAGTCCCCTTCCCCCCACCAGAAATGCGAGGTGAAAATCAAAATGAAAACGAAGATCAAGGACACTGAGTACTTACTACCAAATGTGCTTCTCATGGAACATGCTCGTAAGGTTGCTCCTCCAGTTGCTTCGTGACCACCGGGCGCATTGCTTCAGGAAGATAGGGTTATCTTCCAACGTCGTAAGAACTTCGGCTTCGGGGTGGTACTGCATGAAGGTCTCCCACCCGTGCGATACCATCCAGCGAGTGATGAAGTTGTCATCGTCGGCATTCAATTGGTATTTCCCAAACCACCATTCTTCGTTGGTGAAACCATAAGTAAAGCCTTCATTCTGAAGGATGTCTGTTCTGTATGCAACACTCCGCCCTGACATGCAAGGGAGCCCGCCATCGATATGCGTCGTGGCTGCGCAGTCGAAGTTCCTTCTTTCCAGGTAGAGAGCGCCAAGGAATCCCCAAATACGCTGAGACATGGTCGGCGCAACAGCACGACGAAGTCGCTGGCATGTGACCACGCCTCCGTAACGCTCATCTTTCTCAAAGGGAGCTAAAATCCAGGGAAGTACGGTGCGCGGCCAGCTCACATCATCATCTGCAAAGATTGTAATCGGGGTGCGAACTTCCGGAATGGCTCTTGTCATTTGACGGCGTTTATTGGGATGGGTCACGGTGAAGAGGCGGATCCTTGATTTCGAAGCAGGCATCAAGTTTAACATGTTCTCGGCTTTCTTTCGGTTGGCCTCGATTGTCACCAACAAGAGTTCATATGGATGATTATCAAGAATAGTTCTGATTGTCTCAACCAATTCATCGCCACATCCCTCAAGAGTAGGAATAATAACCGTAACATCTTGTGCGGTTAATTTTGGGTTTTCTGGGGGAGGGATGGGCCTGAAAGTCCAAAATGAAAACAAATTCACGACGAGACGAAAATAACGGTAAAAGCTGATGGTAATAAGGTTAGCCCTTTCTACCGCAAGGAGAGGGTGTGGGTGACTTGTAAATCGTGCAGGTGCCAGGAGAATCGCCACCTAACGGTGGAAAGCTCAATGAGAAGAGAAAATGGTGAAAACCTACAAAAGAGCGATGAAAGCTCGCATAAACGGGAACTCCATGTTGGTCTGACGTTATTCGAACCCTTTTCCTTGTTGGTATGGTCCCCCCGTTTCTTTAGATTGGGTTCAAGTCGTACAGATATGTAGGTCAATGCCGTAAGTCCTACTTATAGCACTGCCTTGGAGGATCAATTGCCACCAGAGGCGAGCGAGAAGGGGAAAGGGAATAGAATGTAGGGAAAGGCAAAACGAAGGGCACTTGATGAAGGAAAGAAAAAAAAAACAAAAACAGAAGAAGAGGGGGGGCAAGAAGGAAGAATTGGAAAGAGGGGAGTGAGATAAAAAAGTAGTAAACGAGCGTCTGGATGACGAGAGCTCCTTAGAACTACTAACCAAAACAAAAAGGTCCGGAGGGAGGGATCTTTCCGGTTAATGAGTTTTTTAAAAACAAGTGAATCTCAACTGACATGCAACATTACAGACTTTTATTCTGTTCAGATGGGTCGATGGCAGGGAATGCACATGCCCAAAGACCGCAATCCAGACAAAATCCATGAAATCAATCCCTAAAAAAGATTTTTTTTTCTCTCTCCTTTTTTTTAATGTCTAGTTCCTTTGTCATTTCGAGTGTCATGCAGGTGTATTTTTGCCTCGTGCGTCAGAGACCCTGGATCTAGATGGATTGAGGGAGAGCACTAAAAGTGGAGAAGGGATTGGCGGCGGCCCATGCAGCTACGGTGCATTGACATGGGCCTGGTGGTGGAGACACTTGATGGTGTGTGGGTTTATTTCCTCAAGCACGATGTCAACGCTAAGGAAAGAGCTAAGGTGATCCTGGTTAGTAGGCACGGTGGATGTCTCCGAATTGCTCGGACGCGTGTTGGGGACCGGCGTAATCGTCTTTAACAAGAAAATGATAGCCGTATTCCACCACAAATGTAAGTTCCGTTTATTTTACTGTGCCCTCTAACTTTGGGGGGAAAAGAGAACGGAAAAGCAAATTTAGAAAGCAAGTGCGGGCCATACTAGCCGTTTCAATTGGGGCCGTTTCGTTCCATTTACGTTGTCCTTGCAATTGAGGTACGGAGCAAAAGGAATAGGCATCATGTTGGAATTCAGTATATCTGGACATCGTGCGAAGTAATTCGTTTCCCCATCAGTATACGAGCCTAACTTACCCCGTGATCAAGGATTTAAATTCTGGGTAAGATTCTAGTCAAGCGGTACTGATAAACCAAAATCTCAATAAGAAAGACCTCGGTAGTAATAAATCTAGATGTGCGAGTTTTAATGATTCAGTTTACTCCTAGTGAGTTGACTATCTAGCTTCTGACATAATAGGATCCCGGGTTGCAATCATATATGATGTTATGTACTGACAAGACACTACTATTCAGAGCTAAACCAGAATAGAACAGAGGAACATCCCAGGGTGAATGATAATGAGATAATTCAGAGGTTTGTATAGGACACGTCGGGATCTATACGGAGCACTAACCGGCAGGCTACGAACAACATTCAATGAACATATGATTCCTACCAAGGCTAGACTTCGAGATCCTCGCAGGAAATTGCTTAACAATCCCCAGGGCCGACCGCTAAGCATTACATAATAACCAGGTATTGAATCTATGAACATTGTCTCAGAAGTCCCCAAGGCGGCTAGACTTCAGATGAAATGGGAGCAGGACGTTGATGCTAGCGGCGATCGCCTAACCTTCTGCCAGTACAGAATTTAAGCCACCATCAGCCCATTGCGGCCTCGTGTTGCCTACATAAGTTGGATCATTATTAACCGTGGATAGGTCACAAAGCTTAGGTGGGAGAGCAATGCCATTCCATAGGCCACCAGAGTTGATGTCATGGCTATAAGTATTAGTTCTACCTACTACGGGCGCTAGAACCGATACAGCTGAACCCGTTCGCTTTTATCTGATTTGGACGAATCTGAGAATATGACAAGCGATAGTTATGGATATGAAAGATCCTACTCTGTGAAATGGTGCCGCGTTCGATGCGCCCAGTACGGTACTCAAATTGCAGGCTCCTCAGTAGTACTCCGTAGTCACCTATGTACGTAGTTGATGACCAGTTAACTAGTTACTTAGACATGTATAGCTGACAAAAGATCACTCAAAATAGAAACGGAGGTGGGAGCTTGTACACGATAGGCCAGGATGGATTTAGCCATCTGTAATAATATAAGGAGAGAGCTAGGCCTTCGAGGGCTTAGATGATGCAACCAAGAGATTAAAGAATCAAAATACTAATTCCACACTAGCTGAACTGCATGCATTGTCAGCCCGGTAGGCACTGTAGGTACTTCCTCATTTAGACAAGGGAGAGTGGCGCCGGATATCCGAGCAACTCCTGGCCAATCACCCGTGGAGCCATCGTAATCTCCGAGGAAAGGTATTTCTCCGCCCATCGCTATGTAGGTCCTCTCTGGTCCTACCTTAGGTAGGACTGTAGGAGTAGGATTGCTGTGGAGGTTGGTAACACTTCATTTGCAATAACTAAACAATTAGAAATAGGGTGGCTGGCTCGCATATCATGCTTTATCAGGGGTATTCGTGCCCATGATAAGGAAAGGTAAAACCAAGTTCCTCCGTATAACTAAAGTAATTGATCAATAGCTAAAATAAAAAGGGAGCACGGGTGTACAGAGTATGGAGTACATATGTATGGCAGTACGCCGTACTCCGTAGGTGGTCTGCCCGGCTTGGTGGCTGCAGATGAGGAACAATTCCCCTGCAACTTACCCCAAACGGCAATATGCTTCAGACTCAGACCCAGAAGCTGCCGGGGTTTACTCTGTATGTATTTATTCACTACCACATAATACTCCGTAAGCAGAGGTTATAGGCTGGTATCGTTCATTGTACTTTTGTACCAACTCTAAAAAAAGGCTCTAACCGCAAATGAAAACAGCTACATGAACATGCATACGCCGTAAACCACCTTAGAATCCCCGAGTGTCCATGCTCAGTAGCCTACTCCGGTGTATGTACCAGATACGTATTGGGTATAGGCGTAATAAATTATACCACGGTCGGCAGGCGTAGCCAACCAATGCTATATCCTGTTCAATAAATATGATTTAGTGATGAACCAGTTTGGGTCGGTCTATGACAATGTTCGAGCTAGTTAACTCTGCTGTAAGGAGTATGTCAAAAGTCGTTAATGTTACCTACAGCGTACGAAGGAGAGCACGGTGCGAGTAATTACAGAGTAGCACTTACTCTTATCATTACTCTTTGAGGTTAGGTGATATTGAGCTACTGCTGTGGGTATCTGCCCTAATGGACAGCATCCCGTTTACCGTATCGAGGTAACTACAACAAATTTGGAGTCTGTGTATTTGGACGTGCTCGCAGGAAACGGGACCCCCTGGATGCCGACGAGTATCTACCTGGCTAAGACATCAAGGTGCATATGGTGCTTTGTAGGCACGGACCAGCCAGGGGCACAAAAGCCACCGTCTACTCGAGTACAGTGTGTCCTAAACTCTTAGGGTCTCATACACATACCTATTATCACAGGCGAGAGTGAAACAGACGCGTATCTTTCGGCTGCACGGACTAAACTCCGCCAAGCTCTCCACTCATACCCGGGAATGGCCGAGATTCCGTTTCGAGGTACTCCGGACGGAGGAAATACCTCCCGGTCAACAAGGGTTGAAGGGACCCTTCTTCCTTTCCTCGTATCGAATACTATAATATACTTACTAATTCGAGGATTCAGAAATTGTGCTCATAGACCGTTACAGAAAACTAACCAGGTGCGCTACGTGTAAGCCTAAATTACAGAGTACAATATCCACACGAAGCCGTTGGCAGGTGAAAACGGAGTATTGAATCCTGGGTGGGACGCTGAAAGGATATCCACAATATTGAATGCACTGTCCACCTCCCCAAAGCTGGAGGCTGGTGCTCGGTGGACCACACAGAGTACACCTATTCCGTGAGAGTTGAGCATTGAAGCACCTGCCGATTAATATTAGGTTTGCTATTGAACCTAATGTCCAAAGTATCTCAACCTGCCAGGGTGGGATGTTCGTTCGCAGCCTCGTAGGAAAGGTTACGGAGTAGTAGAGAAATAACATCATTAATTGACAAGTATGGAGTATTTGACGGCACCTTTACGGAGTAGGTTCAAAGTTCATAACAGGCCATGGGGCACTAAGGAAAATGACATGCATCCTACCTATGCTGTCGATCCCTCCCCTCCCCATTTCTCCTTACGGAGGGAGTTCACATGATGCTTGGGTGGCCTCAAAGGCTCAAACATTCGGAATCTTCCATATCCAACCCCGATTAAGATAGGAATTCAAATTTAAACCTCCAGGACCAACGTCCAAGATTTTCTCCGGGGGCTGGTTTTGCTGCATTCGAAAGGTGGCTGCATCCCGAGTCATACTACCCTGTGACCCGATGGAGAGAGAGAAACGGCAGACTCATTCTCCTTGGTCGTCGGTCTCCGGAGTACACTATACTAACGACTAGGCCGAACCTTAGCGCCTGGTGCAAGCGGACTGTGCACAGGCGCAGACGCTTGACTGGTGGAACTCTCAAGAGATGAGGTGGATCTCCATTCGCCTGTGGATAAGTGGCCTCAATCATTCTAACTAGTAATCGGTAGTAACGGTAATATGATTGGGGTTCCCTGTCTACCCAGATAGGTAGGTAGGTAGGTAAGTAGATTGGTTGACTACTGCGTGAACCTGAGGTATTGTCAAATGTCACTAGTTTCGTGGTCGAATTACTGACGGGGTGATTCACTTGAAAACAGCAGCAAATCTCCACCACGAGCCTTGTGGGCTCGCTTACCCGGTTGGCAGATGATTCGGACGCATTACAGAACACGGAATATAACACTTAAGGTACAGCATCGGTCAGAAATTTCCGAGGTACCTAGTTGTATTATTGATCGACTACCTCCTGAGAGGCAGTGTTCTGCTGCGCCCGCTACATGTTAGGCAAAGATGGGCGATTAGCTCTTTGCCTTCGATTTTTTTTATTTTATTTTAGCTGCTAATCAAGAGCGAATCGCTGCATTGAAAGGAGGCAAATTACGGAGCACCCTTAATGGAAATATCGTTAAGTGGGAGCAATGCCTCGTTTGGATATAGGGCCGTAGAGGCGATGGGATTAGGGGATCCCAGTCCATCAATACTCCGTAGTAAAACTGTTCAGAGCCTTTAATACACCTACATATCTGTGTCTGTATATCTGTGTATTCCGATTTCCGAGTATACAGCAAATGCGATCGTGATCTTTTTAAGGACTATCCTTCATCGCACCATAGGTTCAGTATATCTTGAATTTCTCTGTGTCTATAGGTTTGGAAACAGGTCTTCTTTTAATTAGTCTAGTAAATTGGCGTGTTGGTATGTTGCAGCTCGCATAAAAGACTAGTAGTAGTACATTGAAGCTGGATAGGTACCAGTGAACAACGTACCCGTGGACGGAGTACTGTGTATCACTGAAGGTTCGGCCGGGCGAGACCATTTTAGTAACATAGACTAATGCACCTCTTATGCAGCTAAACAAGCCAATCATTGACTATCAACCTAGATCCCCACCATCATTTCCTTTTCCTTGAACCTTCCGAGTAGGAATGATCACGGAGCACATTGAGAATTGGATTACGGAGTACGGAGTAGACTGGAGAGATTACCCCCCTTCCCCCCCTTTGTTTATTATTCTCTTTCCTCGGAGCTGGATTGTTGCAATGAGAATGAAAGCCACCTCCTTGGCTCATACCGTGGAAAAGCCTCAACTCTTAGGAGAATTACCACTCTACGTGCGTGTATAAGATTTATTGTATTCATTTGTTTTTGTTGGGGGGAAGAGAGAGTACAGACAGATGCATGCACACACGTTGGCCTAGAACTATCGCCGTTGGAGCTAGACCTTTTGCCTATTCCACGGTTTTGTGATTACCTATTATAGTCACAATTTCTGTTATGCATCCATCATTCATTAGGAACAACTCATCTTGAATGGAACTACCTTTATAGATGTAATCTTTGGAGAAAAGTTCTCTCCGTAACAATCAAAATACACTGCAACTATACGAAGTAAGTTCAAACGGAATTTTTATTGAATATCTAATAGAGTAATCCACCTATCTATTGTTGTAGTATAGTGAGTCATTAGATTGTCCTCGGTGTAGTTGCTAATTATAACCGGTTGCCCTTCCCATAGTAACGAACACCCAAAGATACAAGGCCTAGAACTTGCGTGATTTTGATTCAACTCCCCTACTATTTCGCTGGATATTAAGAAATCAACCCCCGTCCTATGACTTCCAGGCCTTGAGCTGTATAACTGCTGTTTTGTACATAACCACATTCCAGCCATACAATGTTGGGATCACCGTGAGATAAGATGGGATGCCCTAAATAAAGCATCACGGATGAGCATGATTGATCCATAGCCTAATAAGGGGTGGGGGTGATGCTTACTTTTCCCCCATCCCACTTCCCCACAAGCCAGTCACATAGGCATGTACTGTTAGTCTGTTACCCTATGCATAACATCTATGGGACCGCTCTAGTACAAATCTTCTTCTATCCTAGAGAATCCTTTAGGGTTCATACAGACATATGACGTCAAATCCTGCAGAGGCGCAGCTCATTCTCCAACCTGCTTGCCCTACGCACCCTTGTCCAAACCAAACCATTTTGGACAGCTTAAGCATATAAAATTCAGACGGAACTGCAGTATATGCTTCCCCCCGATACACTAATGTATGTACAAGTGTCAGCAAGGGTATATCCTGGTACGCTTTCCAATTTTCCAGAAGGACTCTGCTAGAAAGTACCGGGAGCCCAGACCTTTTTTTCCGTTCATTCACACGAATCTCTTTGCTAGTCGTGCTAATGATTACGCTCGGGCAGCTTACAAGTATTAATTATAAATAGTATCGCAATAAACTGGATTCTTTTGAGGGCTTTGGTGGGGTAGATGGCTTTGGTATGTCTTCATCGCCAAGACGTGTCACGCCATCTACATGTCCAAAGAGACTCAAGTCACATTCTATGGCAGAAGCAAATTTCCCTTCTTTATTGAGGCTCATTGAAGAAGAAGTCAGATAAACCTCATGATGGTGGGTTGTATAGCCAGTGCGAACGATTGAACTGCACTTCAAGATCGACACCACCGAACAATCCAACCGCACCATATAGGTCAAAATCGCCTTCCAGTCCCTTGATGCCTCCAGCCTCCTCATCTTGCTCCTCATGGAGATCCCAACCGGCCACTTTACGGCCTTGTCGAGTGAAGAAGACTTCGATGTCAAGGTTTTTCTTGTCGCCTCGTTGAGCGCCAAGCTGGAACGTCATCCCCAAGCCTACTGTCTCTCCGACTCTGAATCCCGTCGTAAAATCCTTCCCACCCCACGAATCATTCACAAAACGGCAGCCATCGTCAGAAAAAACTCCTAGACTCCCTCTTTCCCAGCCCGGGGAGCGCCAGCTAGGATAAGGCTGTGCTAGAAAACCGATGGAGAATCCACTGGAATCCCCGCCCGGCCCTCCGCGGAGACCAACCAACTTCACTTCGAAATAGATGGTTTTGCTTCTACTGGTCAGCCAAGGAGAGTCCGCTTTAGAAAAGAAGAGAGGCAAATTGGTCCAGATCGAACAGTCACGGGCCCCATTGATTGTGGCCACTTTCCAGCGTCCCTGGGAAGAGAGGCGAAGTTGGCCAGCAAACTCCGGAGGCTGCACCGGACGGACGTCATGTCTTTGCACAGTGTTGTACACAGCATGAGATGGTTGGACGGGGTTATAGAGAAGGGTCCCATCACAAAACTCATGGGCACGCTCGGCATCGTCACTGGAGGCATTTCCGGTGCCTGAACGGTAGTAGCCTGTGATTGGAGGCGGGGGGAAGGTGGTGGTGTCTGGGACAGCTTCCTGCCAGTCGTGGTATGGAGGTGGATTTGAATCATCAGTGCCTCGGGAGCTTTGATTTGCAGCATCATAACTGGGCGGTGGCTCGTGAAAGTCGGCTTGGTTTCGGTATGCCATGGTGACAAACCCAGGTGGGTACTTGGTAACGGCTAACCTGTGTATCTTGGGTCTGGGGTTCTAGATCCTATTTCACACGTGTGAAATCACTCAACTGGCATGTAGTGATATCAGAGTCTTACTGTCGTGATCTCGAGGTAGGAATGGTATGAAAGAAGATACCGCTCCACGGACTGCGAGCGATGACCCTTTTATGTCAACGGTCACATGATCCACAGCATTTACATGACGAATTAAAACGTCAGGGCCCGTTGATAAAGGATATGTGAAGGTTTCTGTTGTTCCAGCGAGATATTTGTATCGGAATGCTCAGATTGCCAAGTGTGGCTATGCTGGAAGACAATGGATACCTACATAGCTACGGAGTAATTAGGCCACCCACAACTGGGTTTTTCCACGGGGATCCCCTGACACTGAGTACCTAACATCTCGGGGACACCGTTGTTATTAGTTCTTGACTCTTGGGCTCTTGAGTTCGCCTATCTAGAGTTAGTTGAATAACGGTGTCGCAAAGTCTTAATGGGCTGTGTCACCCCCCGTTCTTTTCCCCGGCTGGAAGACGGAGTATTCTAACCCATTATTACCCCACACTTCATGTGTGCGTTCCTGAATGAGCATTCCTTGTCAATCTCTTGCATATCAAGAAGACAGGAAAACTGCTTATTTCTGTCGTAGTCAGCTAAGCATCCATCAATATCTGAGAGCATCTATCAAGAGGATCTGCAGCTGATAGCCTCGCTATTGGATTACTTATTTGATCATTCTAGCATAGTTGACTACCTTACTGCCACACGCCTCTCATCAAACATTTACCTATTACATACAATATTACCTTGTGCAACCTCACCACCTGGCAAGGTTTCATCCAACCTCCGAGGAGGTTGCAATAATAGAACAACTGTGCAGATACGTCCATACATCTGTAGGCTGAGGTTTCAGATGGAAAAGCGACTTATTGACTAGCCTGGCAGCCTCAGCCCAATCACCAATCTTATCCTGTCAGCCACCGCTACCCTGATTGCCATCCAACGTCTGTTTCTTTTTTTTTTTCTTTTTTCTTTCTTCTTTTTTTCTTCTCTTTTCTTTTTTTCAGCCCCCTCTTAATCGGAAACCTCGATGCCCTCCACTCACCCGATCTAACAAAAAATATTAGGGTTTTGCCTACTCCGCTACCTCCATGTTTTCTCCAAATCTTTTGACAATCCATCGACCTTGCACGCCTGTAACACCCTTCAAGAGTGTCTTGACTGGCAGTAGAGATTCTTCATCTCCAAGGCGCATATTTCCTATTGGGCATCCTTAAACCACCTGCTTAACGGAATTCGTGCCCTATCAGAGTCAACGTTCTCCAAAAATTACCACCATTCTTCTTGATCTCAATACCTTGGGTGCTCCTGTCGTGATAACAAGGGGATGTCTTCATGCGAAACCATCAACTAGGTTTCTCTACACAATGGATCTAGCTACTCAGCCCGGAAGACCACGTAGGTCGTCATTTACACAACAATTGCAACGCCTACTGCATTTCGACAAAACGGGCAACGTGAGTTTCCTTCGCTCTGAAGTCGTTGCGCTTCACTAAACTATATTGTCTCCACACCTCAAAGCGAAGACAGAGCAATGTTTTTCAACCCCATACGGACTTACAGACGAAGCCAGTCTCCGACCGGCAAACCTCCGAGGACCCAGACTGCCGCGTCGCAACGAGAACCAAGGAATGCGAATATCAACCCCACACTCAATTGAGTTCTACGGATGCGGTTCCAAGTGAAACCGAATCGCGATTCTATTCAACGCAAGGCCCCGCTCTGGGACCTTCTGCAAATAGATCCTCTACCAAAGAAGGCGCGGAGTCAAGTAATGGTAGCAACGTTGCCCAGAAGAACAGACGAGCCACGATGCGCCTAGAAGCAGATCGAATTGAACTTGAGAAACGACTGTTGAAGCTTGAACAGGCGGGACATACCCAAGATTCGACTACGTTGCGAAGAGAATCCCGCCGCCTTACTAAGAAACAACCAATGGGCAGTTCAAGCAGAGCATCGAGTGCCAGCGCGGATGAGACTAAATCATCCTCACGATTTTCCTCGGTTTTCTCAAGGCGCACATCTCGGTCCCGATCAAGCTCTACGGACAAGGCCGATAAGTATCCCTCCCAAAACCAGTCGATCCAAAGTGAGGTGACACTCAGAGATAAGCCATCCGAACAACGGCATGATGCTCCCTCTCCCGTTCCCACTACTTTACCGGTGCGTCTTGGAGCGGCGATATCTGAAGGACTGGCTATCAAAAACAATGCGTTACTCCCATATCCAAATCAACCAGCACAGTCAGTGTCACAGTTACAAGGAACTATTTCGCCAGATACTGTTAGCATAGATAAAAAACCGACTCTTGCAGATGGAGTGGTTGGTGATTCGGAACATGGATCTAATCCACACGACGGGCCTAACCCAAGTTTGATGAAGTCAGGCTCGTCTGATCTTGATCGCGCTTCGTTCGCGGCAACTTTAAAGCTCGGTCGAGGCTCGGATACCATGCAAACGGAAGGTTCCCATCTGCAAAACACGAAAGCTCGTCGAAAGCCTTCGACTACATCTGGTAACAGTCACGCAGCCAGCATCCCAAATAGTCAACCCCCCACCCCCAATCAACATCCGAGTCTAACGAGAACTGTCCCCATAAGATCCTTGACGGAGAATATGACACAGAGGAACTCGAAAAAGTTTACCTCATCTCCTCTCGCAGGAGTTGCTACGGTCAACGACCCTGATCGCCGTTCCAGTGCTGCTTCGACCGATCGTGTAAACCTCCGAGCACCCGCAACTGCTCGCAATGGAAGAGCAACTGGCACCAATTTCCCGAACGCCTTGCTTTCCTCTCGCGCTATAGATAGGTCGAATGGGCCAGAAACCGTGACGCGTAACTCTCCTCTCGACACCGGCAACAAATTGAAAAACATTCCCATATCTCCATCGTCTCATATTCTGAAGACGCCAAGCAATGGCAGCAGACGATCCTCGGACTCAGGCGAGACTACAGCTTCTAACCATGCAAAAAGGTATTCTGCGCCGACTTTAGACCATAGACCTAAAGCCAACCCTACAAACCAGCCTATAGGCCCCCCCTTGAGGAGAGAATCGCAACGTCGGTGCTTCCCAGAAAATACTGGACGGGTCGAAAGTACAACGGTTGAGCCTGCTTTAGAGGAGGTTAAAACTAAGGCGATCAGGAGACACACGAATGCTGAACAGTTTGAGTTTGGGAAAGTCGATACTAAGCAGAATGTGCTGGGCCATGAAGCAGACATGTCAAAGGTTTCCTTGTCAAGTGATATGTCACAAGATCAAGGGTCGGAGGAATATGACACGGCTGATGAAATTGCCCCAACTCCACCGCCTGTGGGTGACCATCCAGCCAGCAACCCTCGTGGACCGGCTCCAGATCCTTTAGAGAAGGAGAAGGCCCCAAAGAATGCGATATCTAGTGCAGTACCCCCGCGAAATAAGGAGCCAGTCAACAAGGTGGAACGTTCGGGCCATGAGCAAGCGGTTACAAAGCTATTCGTTATCTGTTGTCACTGCAAGTCATGGCATGATATGCCGTCGGAGGTGTACGCGAAATTAAGTGCCGGCTCCCATGCACCTACAGACCGTCACTCTGCCGCGCCGGGGGGCCAACACTCTCGTTCCAATAGTGGACTTCTCTCTAGAAGGTCATCGAATGCCCAATACCGATCAAAGAAGGTACAAAGAAACGTTGGAACGGCATCTGGTGTGCCACTGTCGTCGACTGTGAAATGTTGTTGGTGCGAGCATTGTATTAGTCGGACATGTTGTGAGGCATGGACTACCGCCGTACGTATGTGTGAAAGGCAATTTTGGAAAGCAGATTAGAGGAAGTGATATAGGTTGATAGAATGAATATATGACTTGTGTATTTGTGGGTGTCGAGTATCTGTTGATCGAGGGCGAGATATTTGTGTTGCAAACATTCCGGTTGAGTCTGTTCAGAGACTCGTCTCTATTATATGTATCGACGGCTTTCTAGAAGCAGAAAGATATTGGTCGCTGTCCATTAGTGTTGACAAACTGTAGATTTATATGATATGAACTGACCGTACCACCGCCAGATCACGTGACCATGTTTCAATCGCGCGGCCGGCGATACTCCATCTCATCCATCCAGGCCACCGCTAGCTTCAATCCCCTAGTCGCTCACCTCTCAACCAGCACACACCATGGCCGGCGAGCATACCTGTGGACGCTGCCTACAGGTGCTCCAGCGAGGAGCCATTGGACCCACCTCCCCCGTTACAATGCTTCGAAGGCTACCGGTCTCCAGACGAACATGTCCCGCTTCTGTGCGAAACTTTGGCTCACGAAGCCTGTCCTCCAAGAACCTGCAAGGGCAGGCAAAACGAGCATCGCCCCATAGCCTTCAGAATGTTTCCCATAATATCCAAAACCTCCGGTCTAAGGCTTCGTCCGCGACATTGGGTCACTTTCAGCAGGACCGGTCGTTGCTGAAGCCTAATAATCTATTCCACCCGTTCACCCAGTCCCCGGCCGCTGCGATCCGACAGCGTGCTGCCTTCATCAAGCAAAACTCCTTCTGCCCTCATCCGAGCCACCAGCAAACGCGCGCGCCCGTATCGCCCCACGATCCCGAGTCACGCAAGTGCCAGCACGGGTCGAGTCTTCCCCCGGCCCATTCCCACTTTGAATGTCCCGACTGCGGTGTCCCAATTTACTGTTCGGAGGGACATTGGATGGACGACTTCGAGGCGCACCTGGAAATTTGCGAGACCATCCGACAGATCAACGAGGATGACCATGACCTACATTCGGGACGCTTCTTCCCGGAGTTTGTCTATCCCGGTTTGCAGGATGAGAACTTTGTCATCAACATGACCAATTGGGACACTTTCCTCTATACGCGGGAGTTCGACGCGATCAATGACGACCGGAGCATGAGACAAGTGACTCGGATGCTTACCTACCCGCTTACGATTGGAAGTGTACTACATGAGCTCAGCCCCTATAGCGTTCGGAAATCCGGCAGACTCACCACCGAAGGCCTGAAAAGTGTGAGCGGTAAGCAATTTCCCTCCCCATCTTCCGGCGCAACTTGTTCGCCCGAGCTGACTGGATCCCCATTGCAGCTCTGCGATACACCCTGCACCCCCCCAAGACCGGAGAAGGAGTCGATGTCAAAGGGCTCCGGTTGAAAGCGCCGCCCGTCCGGATTTTCATTCTGGGCGCACGCGCCGAGTCGTCCCTGCCCCGTGATGTCTGGCTGCAGCTCAGCCACATCTTCCCGCGATCCCTGATCCACCTCATCTTCATTGGACCGGAGAGCATGGCCAACCGCGACGAAGAATTCCCGCTTCCGGAGCGCACGCCGGAGAACCCGTTCGGCGGGATCGTCGAGGACCGACTAGGCGGACAGTTCAAGATCACAACCTACGTCGACTACTTCCACACGATGTACAACGCGCAGTACTTCCAGCCGTTCGACCCCTACCTGGACTGCTTCATGCTCTTCCATCCTGGTCTCGGCCACCCTGCGAGCTCGCACGAGTGGGAAGAAACCCTGCCGCAGCTTCTCGAGACCAAGGTCCCCATCCTCAGCACCGGGTACACCCAGTGGGACATGGAGAGGGACATCAAGTGGGTTAATGACAAATGCGCCGGGGAATTCGACATCTTGCTGGAACCCGGGGAGAATATCTTCCGCAGTCTACGGTGGGATCTGAATGACCTGGACCCTCATGACGTTTCCTGCGGCAATTGGGGCGTATGGGCATTCCGAGGAAAACGGTACGTACTATCTCTATCTTCGGATTCATGGGAAGGAAAGTCATCCGCAACAGTGAAAAGCGTCGCTAACTGAACAATGTGCTTTCTTTATAGGTACGAGGCAACTTACAAGGAAACATAGTACGGCCTTTTTCTATTGGCGAACTCGCCTCCGTGTTTCAATTGCTTTTGACGCTTTCGGCATCCTGCGCCGCAAAATTCCCCTTGTAAATTATTGCATAGGAGTGGATTGCTTTCTGTGCTCTTTTCTTTCTCCAAGCCGGACAAGATGGAGCATGCGCGCATCAAACTCCGCTCATTCCAATGTGTTAATATGTATGACAAACTGCGTCCTCTACTTGTTATATTTCCGCGTAAGAATCTACATAGCATTTACTTTTACATAAGAATAAACACGTAAGACTGCATTGCTCGTCCTACATTCGTTACTTCGGAACAATAGCTAGGTTCGGATTAAGCCAGAGAGGAAAAGAGAAGAAAAGTAAAGGTAGCTGATGAAGTTCAAGAATGTCAATAGGGTATAAACCAAGATAGAACTGATAAAATAAAGTAAAAAAGAGCCGAGACCGGCAGAGGCAATAGATAAAAGTCAATCCCGAGGGAGAGAAAGGGGGGATATTAGAATCAGAATTAAGTAGGGTACAAGAAAATAAAGTGTAGGCAATAACCCGTCCCAACACATGAATACCGTTAAATCCGTCATGTAGAAACCAAGATGGCCTCGGTTAGGAGTGTGTACAATAGAAAGAGATAAGAAAATGGTAATAGAGAATAAGAAATGATCACATGAAAGAGGCACATAAAAGATGCCATGGAAAGAGCCGATATGGACTGTGGATTTCCGTTCTTGTTCTGTCTGTCGCATTGTCGCATAACCAAGATCAAGCCATAACGTGGCCGACTACAGTTCAGTCGAATATTTCCCCGGGCGATGTTATTGATCGTTGGAGTCGCCACAGGGATAAGAGGGCTCAAGAACAGTCGAGCAGGCCACTAGGCAGGAACTGAGACAAAAAGGGTCCCTTAGAGCAAGAGAAGCCCGGCGGCGGCGAGAACACCACCAGTCATGGCACCCGAGAGCTTAACCGCCGGGGCAGCACCGCCGGTGAAGGTAGAGATGGACGACGAAGCCGGGGGCACGGCGGAGGTTTGCGACGGCCGAACGGAGGAGCTAGAGGCTCTCCATTTGGGCGTAGGAGACGGGGTCGCGGACGAGCTCGGGGTGATGCTCGCGACGGAGCTGGAGCTGGAGCTGGTGGTAGTGGGCAGCAGCGACGAGGTCGAGGACGACGAAGTCACGGTGGTGACGGAGGAGGGCTGCGCGCCGACGCTTTGGACGGTGATGTACTGAGTGACGGGCGCAGCAGCTTGCTCCGCGGCGAAGGCGAAGGGCGCAAAGGCGGCCGAGGCGACGAGAAGAATGTTGGTGATTTGCATGGTGAAGGATTCTAGATTTGATCTGCGATTGAAATCTGATTCGGAGTTGTCTTGTCGCAAGAAGAGTGATGTGGATCAGATCAGATAGATCGTCGATTGTTTATTTGTTTTTTCTCGTGAATGAGTGATGATGAGCCTTTTCTCCCTCCTTTCTGGTATAGGGTCTGAACGACAAAAAAAGAATGAATGGAGCTGGAAACGAGTGACAGCTCTTGTAAAGAGAAAGGAAGCAGAAAGGATTGACTGGGGTGGGAAAGAAGAGGGGAGATTATGAAGGGGGAAGAAACGAGGGAAAAGGGGGTCGCGGGAGAAGGAGCGAGCGCTAAAGCGAAGTTAGTGAAGAGTCCGGCCGTTTGGAAGCACCGCTAAATGGGCCATACGAGAAATTGGATCATTTGATTGCATAATGTCGATCCCCTCGCCCGGGTGTCCTTGGCGACCCTCATTTCTGAACGGTTGTTGTTCGCGTACCTGGCGGGTTCCATGGGTTCGTCTTCTCGGACACTGGTATAGTCCAAGTCTCTCGGATCCGACATGGGAAGGGGGATGAAGCCATTAGTACGGAGTATGGATGAACACTGACCACAAGCCAAGCCGGATAACAAGCAATGCCATTGTTAGAAATTGAATTATCCTGCGACGCCGTCGTCTAGGCGTGGGGTATCTATCTAACAAACAAAAATCCAGTGCCAGCATTCTAAGTCTAAAAGAAGCCAAAACGCCGTCTTCCAGTGTTTCAAGCCCATGAATCAAGCACAATGATTGTGCCCATTAGAACCGTGGAACACCCTAATTTGGCCCGAACCCATGATAGTGATGGTGGAAAGGATAATAAACGATTCAGGGGCGGTTTCTCGTTCTCTCTCGGTTTCTTCTTTCTTTTTTTTTTTGGTGCCCACATAGTACCCACACTCAAAGAACCACCCAAACAAAGCCAGTCGAAAAACAAATTACCACCCCATTACTAACCACGGTTTAGAGAAACAAAAGAAAAGCAAAGGAAAGAAACGAGCTGCAAGCGAGATCACAACAAAGAAGAGGAAAATTAAAGGCCCCAGACGGTGCCAGCCACCATGGCGGCCACCATCCAGTATCCGCTGGATTCAAGCATTTTCGTAGCTGCTGAGGCGGCCTCGTCCGCGGACGGATCGTCCACCGTGGTGCCGTTAGGTAGGGTCCCGTTGATATAGATTGTCTTGGTGCCGTTCACCTCGGCAACCCTGACCGCACTAGAATTGACCGGCTGGGTTCCGTTGAAGAGGTCCTCGTAGTAAGTGTTGTTGGAGTTGTCGTCGCATCCACATTCGGAATGTTTCTCACACAGGCAGACCACGGGCAAGGACTCATCGCGATCAGTTTTCTGGTCCGTGTAGTTGTAGTGATGGTGGTAAGGGTAGGCGTATGCGCCGTACAGCCAAAGCCCCGGAAAGAAAGCCAGCGCGGCTACTGGCAGGAGGAAAGGTGTCAACCCCAACGGTGACCTTCCGCCGGCAGCATAAGGAGTGCGAGCACCGCCGGCGTAGTAGGAGCCTCCGCCGTATGCGGGTCGCGGTCCAGATCCGCCCCGAGTGGCTCCTCCAGAGTTACTTGACGAGCTAGATGGTAGGAAGCCAAAGTATTAGTCCAAGATAGATCATGCCATGATTCTGTAGGCTTGCAAATGCAACACTTACCCAGTTCGAGACGAGCCTCCTCTGCTGCCGCCAGAGCTGCCAGAGCTGCCTCCACTTCGTCCCCCGCTACCTCCACCACTTCTTCCTCCGCCGCCGCCTCCGCCGCCTCGTCCTCCACCGCCACGACGCTTCTCCAAATCAGATATCAGGAGGGCATGCGGTTGAGTGGTGGCGTCCGATACGATCAAATCGGAGCGAGGAATGCCCAGGCCTGGGGCCGTCGCAAAGAGAAGAGCGAAAACGGTTGCAACAGCCGTGACTTTCATGTTGTGTGACGATGAGTATGCAAGTGAAAGGTGAGAATCAGCAGGGATGTGAGTGGGAGGTGGGATGATTATAACGGGTACGCATCTTTGTTGGTTTTAAGTTGCAGGTTTCAAGTGAAAAGTGAAAGTACGGGTTGAAGGAGAGATAATAATGAAGTAATACGGCAGTTCGGAAACGGAGTCCAATGGCAAAAAGGAAATCGTCATTACTGCATTCACCCAGGGTCCACGTGGGGGGCGCAGCTGCATTACCTCATCCACACGTGTTTGCCCCAATACGAGATAGCCTGAATCTGCAGGAATGTCACTTCCTGCATACAGTGCAAACTACCACTAGATTTGTCACCTGTTCATCCATGATTCCATCTGCCGATGACTCTTGGAGGCAAATCTGTCCCTAGCCACTTCCTTCCAGGGTACAAGAGGGCAGACAACCAACAGAGGACGAGGCTTTGATTCCTGCGCCCGACCACAAACCATCATCATCGCCACTAAACCTTAACCAGCGGTCTATAGACCGGCTCCCACATCTGGACGCGGATCCATTCGTCCAGTTCTTCTTCGGCTGTGGGGATATTCTGCTCTTGAGCCTCTCCCTCTTGGACGGCCGTTTGGATAACTGCCTTGGCAATATCCACACTAATCCCTCGTACGTCCTCTACATCGGGAAGAAGAGGCTGGTTGGGATCTTGACGTGCCGGCGACCGAGCAGCCAGTGCTTTGACCGCCGCCACAAGCATCTTGTTCGAAACGATCCGTGTTCGTGACAGCACGGCCCCAAGACCGATGCCCGGGAAGCATGTCGAGTTATTGCATTCCGCTGCAATAGTGGTAAGCGATAGTGAACAGACGTGGGGAGTAATAGATGAAGATCTGGGGCCGACGTGGCTATGGCTGCAGCTCACTTACCAATCTCGTATTTCGTGCCATTCCGTTCGACGGGCGGAAACGGACTTCCAGTGGCTATGAGGGCTTGGCCATCGCTCCAACGATTGATGTCCTCCGGACAAGCTTCATGGAGCTGGGTAGGGTTGCTGAGTGGGAACACAATCGGTCGTTCCACATGCTTGGCCATTTCTCGAATGATCGGCTCTGTGAATGCTTTGGGCTTGGTGGACGTGCCGATCAAGACGTGTGGCTTCACCTCTTTGACCACGGCAAGTAAATCCTTGCCCTCCTCGTCATCCCGCGCAAATGGGACTTGGGCTGGCGTCAGTTGATGCTTGAGGGACTTAACTAAAAGCCCTGGCTTATCCAAACACCTGTAGCGTGCTTTAAGTCAGTATTGTCACTGGGAGGGTCATCTCAACCCGATCATTGGAGAGGACTATACCAGATTTGTTTTGAGGCCTCCGACTTCGACTTGCCGGTTTCAGTCACGATACTATCGGCAATCTGCTCTGCAATGCCAGTCCCCGCTGATCCGGAGCCAAAGATCACAACACGCGCATCCCCTAACTTGACCTTACTGACATCAAGGGCTACAATTAGGGCGGCTAGGGTTACGCATCCTGTCCCTTGGATGTCGTCATTAAAACAAGGGACTTGCGATCGGAATCGATCCAAAATCCTCTTGGCGTTCTGCAGACCAAAGTCCTCGCTGGATTCTCTGTCAGGTCCGAGTATATTCATGGACAGCGTACACGCTTACAAGTGGATATATGCTCGAGGGAACTTTTTCTTAGCGGTGGTCACAAACTTGTCCACAAACTGGTCGTATTCCTGGCCTCTAGCCCGCCGCTGTCGGACTCCTAGATACAGGTCGTCACGGAGCAGGTCTTCGTTCTGTCACCTCAGTCAGTCTTTGTAAGATGCACCGATGATTGTTTCGCAAGACGTACATCAGTACCGCAGTCCAAAACGACAGGCAACTGTCTCGAGGGGTGGATTCCAGCACAAAGGGTAGAGATAACCAATTTTGCCACGGAGATCAACATGGCGCCCACTCCTTGGTCTCCAATCCCCAAAATCTGAAAGCGAAGGTGTTAGACAGCTATCCTCGAAAATCTTGGTAAGATCAACGTACCTCCTCGCCGTCACTGACAACGATATAATCCACCTCGTCGCCGGAGCCGAAATTGGAAAGACTCTCCTCGATCCGATCCTGGTCATTAATGTTCAAAAAGCAGCCTTCGGGTTTTCTGAACAGGCTTGAGTAATTTTTGATGGCATCGCCTTCCGTCGGAGTGTAGATCACACTGAACATCTCCTTCAGATGAGATTGTAGTAGCTGGTTTGGGAAAGTTAGAAAGCAATGCCTCCAAACCGACCAACGCCATCGACGACTTACCTTGTAGTACAAAACCTCATTTTGAGCCTTCATGCTCGCCATGAAGGTGTTCTTGGCCAGATCATCTGGGCGGCTGCTATACTGCTGATATGCCCGATGAACCTGTTCCTCTAAGGTCTGTACATTTGGAGGCAGCAGGCCGTGCAACTTGAAGTTCTTGCGCTCTTCATTGGTGAAGGCCGAGCCTTTGTTGAACTGGCCCGTAGCGATAAGGCTTTTACCCTGCTCGACAAGTTAGTAAGGGTTTTCCTCTCATGGATATTCATGGTGGGGGGTGATTATCACCTCGTAGGGACATTGCAATGGTCCCCATGCAGCTCGTGGAAGATGCTTGAACTTTGATGAGACCGTGGAAGGAGGCATGATTGGCGATGAGAAGGTAATGACTATAACGTTTAAGCAGTCAGGTACTACCAGCCCGTCTAAGAGAGAGCAGATATAAAAGTCCTCGCATCAGCCTTTTAGGTTAAAACAAGCCTTGTCCGCAGGTTACACATGGTCTGAAAGAGCGCGCTTAGTGGAGAATGACGTAGAGAGAGATATCCCGGTTTGAGCGACCGCAAAAGCCTGGTGTGACTTCGGTCCGTCCGGTCTATACATGGATAGGATCCATAAGGTATGGACCCAAGCTTCAAGTCCGTGGTCTGTTTCACAGTTTTTATTGATTGCTTGGACCCAGGCCGATTGTTTAGTATGAGAGCAAGTACACTCGCACGTCACCGGAGAATAGGTAATGACGTCGATCTTGAATAAGCGTTTGGAGCCATGGGATCATGTCGGTTTGGTTCCTATCAATGGCATATTATTCAGTGATTGGTTGGTTCGACTCAGCCCTGCAAGGACTTACTGGGTGCATAATGCATCCTTGTGACGCGGGGTGTATCCTGCAACATACAGAGTGCATGCATACATACACCGGAGTAGACAGTGTAGGCATGTAGCCGTCCTCCGCTCCGCAACAGCCGATGATCCTTACTCAGCCGGTCGCTAGTCACGTGATCGACCACTGGCTAAGCGAAAGAACAACAAATCTCCTCTTTCTCGTTTCCTGCCTTTCTTCCCACCAACCAACTCGGCTGACGTCGTGCCACCCTTTCCCTCCGCCCTGTCTTTGCAGACCATGCAGCAGTACACCTGTGTACTGTGCGCATCAAGGATTAATGATTCCTTCGTGCTAAACGCATTGTGCTGGGGCGCTCACCGATGAACAGACGTACGCGCCCACGTCCACCCTCGAGCGGCCAATTTCAGAAAGGGATTGGAGCATGGAAACAAACACAAACACTCTGATACAAGTACAACTCGAAGATGGCGTTTGATAACAGTCACAACGATTCTTCAATCGCAACTTACACAATCCAGCTGCCCTAGTCTGCGTCAACTCGATCGGGATTTTACCCCTTCGGGAGTAATGACAGTCGATTAGCAGACAGCCTCATCACGGGCCCTTCGTTCTGAGGGACAGTTTTCATATGCCACGTCTTGTGGCTATGGCTGACTGGAGCTGGATTGTTAGGGGGATGGGGAAATCTGTTCACGCAGGTTTTTCCGTCTCCCTTGGAGGACCGGGGTCCAAGTTGCTAGAGGAATTTTTTTCAGGGCCTTCATAGTTCATGCTAGCTCTTTCAAATCTCTTCTACGAGAGCATGACTCCTTGCGCACCTACATTCTTTTGTTGTAGAGGTATATAGTCTAGGTTTAGGGAATATATAGATACTTTGTTTGACATGACATGGAAATCCGATGTCTTCATAATTTGCTCTTCACCTCATCGTCGATAATCTTCACCACTACCTTGCCCCATGTCTCTCGACCTCCGAGGGCCTGCAACGCCCGAGGCACGCTCTCCAGCCCGACGAAGCTCTCGTCCTTGAACGCCGTGCCCCGGAACTGGCCCTTGGCCACCAGATCGAAGATGCCCTGCCATACGGGTCCCACCGTCTCCTTCTCGAACTTGGCATACTGACCCCAATGCAAGCCCACGATGCTCACGTTCTTCAGTAGCACGCGGTTCAGCGCCACCTTTTCAATCTGACCAGCCGCGAACCCGATCACCAAGAGGCGCGCATTCCACGCCACGCACTTCAGACTAGCCTCGATCATGCCCACGGGGTCATACACGATGTCCACGCCAGCCTTGCCGTTCCCCTGCCGATGCTTCGCACACAGCGCCTTCACTTCCTCGGGCCACGCCTTATCCTTATAATCGACGACGTAGTCAGCGCCGAACTCGCGCGCCACCTCACGCTTACGCGGGGTGCCCGCCGTCGCAATCACCGTCGCGCCTTTCGCCTTGGCGATCTGCACGGCGGCCAGCCCGACGCCGCCGGCGGCCGCATGCACCAGGATCCAGTCCCCGGCGCGGACGTTCGCACGATGCACCAGGCCGCCGTACGAGGTGGGCGCGGTCACGAACAGCCCCGCGGCGTCCTCGTAGCTCCATCCGCTCGGCACGGGCAGCAGCGTGGCCTCGGGGGCCAGTACGTGCGTGGCGTAGGCGCCCTGCGTGGCGCCGAAGACGCGGTCGCCGACCTTGAAGCGCGGCGATGTCGACGCCGTCGGCGTGGCCAGCACGGTCCCGGCGAATTCGGCGCCGCCGACCCACGGCAGCGGCGGCTGGTGTTGGTACTTGCCGCGGATTTGGAGAAGGTCGAAGAAGTTGGTGCCGGCGGAGTGGATCTCGATCAGGTAGTTGGTTGGCGAGGCCGTTGGCGTGGGGAGTGTGCTGACTTGGAGGTCTAGGGGGCCCTGGTGTCATGGGAGGTTCGGGTTAGCAAGTGGACAAATTGTTATTATATAGATGAATAATTTGCATAAGGCACAAATGCAGAAGTATGAGAATGTCTACTCGTTGGGAAGGAAACACGTCGGTTCTACTTACCTTGACATATTCTTTCACTTGGATAGCCCTCATGATGATTGCTGAGGTAGGAATTGATTTAAAAGAAGTAGATTTAGGAGAGAGGAAAGGAGGATGGAGGGAAGAAGTAGAGGTAGAGTAGAAAAGTAGGGAAACTAAAAGTACCGAGAGAGCTGCGGCCTGCAGGTTCCCCGCGTCTTGCGATGGGCCGAGGTCCCTGCTCGGATCAACGAAACGGTGGCGTCTATGGCGTGTGCCCAGTTTCTATCCTCATCCACACACGCGTCGGTTCTGAACTTTCCAGGCATTACTTTATCTGGAAACTAAATTCTTTATAATAACATGTCTTCCAGAATGTATTGTAATCGCCCCGTTCCCTAAAACCCTGGATATGATGACATACATAGGTTGTGTAAACCCGTTTATAAACGTATATTAACATGAAATCAGTTGTACAGCTGGAAAAACTCCCAAGAGATCAAAAAACAAAAACTCCGTCTTGCTGCAAATGTGGATATCAAGCGGGACAATTCTCAAGTCCTGGTTCGGTGCCAACCCCCTCCGGTACGCCAGAATTCCATGCCTCGATTCGAGTGCATGGCTTGTCTTCGAACATCAAACAAATATAACAAGTCAACCCCACCCAATGTTCATGTCGAGATGCCGAGATGATGATGACAAGTCGGGAGTTCCAATGACAAATCCCGGAAATAGATAAGAAAAATGGTTGGGAAAAAAAAGAGAAGAAAAGAAAAGACATGAAGAGAGAAAAAGTGGATATGAGACCAAGCAAGAAATGGCAAATTGGGGGAAGAGATCAGACAAAATAAAGGAAAAAGTCATAGTACCTAGAAATCGATACTCGACGGCTTGTGTACAAGGGGCTCGGGGCCTGGGTAATGATACATAGGAGCACACATAACGGGGTGCTGGCCATTAGAGTAGAAAGGGGAAGGAGGAGTCATCAGACCAACCGGAGGCTGGCTGGATGCTTTGGAAGGCAGCGGCGTCTTCCCCTCCAGAGGGGTGTGCTGTCTGCCCTTGGGGTCCATTTTCGGATGGCCGCCCGCGGCATCCGGAATGTATGGGACAGAGACGGCGCGTTGCCAGGACTTCGCATCGTCGTGGTAATTAGGCATATGCTGCGTAGAGAAGCTGGAAGCTCGAGGAGACTGGGGGTAGACCCCATGGGGATGCTGCGGCATCATTAATGCATGGTCGATCGGCGGACTCAAAGGCGCCGTAGTAAAAAATGGCATCGACGGATGTTGGGTCCCGGCTTCCAGAGCCATGGAGTACCATTGAGGAAGCGACCACTGCACAGGTGCCGTTGTTGACACTGGTGGTTGCATGCAATCGGTGGTGACAGTATATGAAGGTTCATGGAACGGAGATGTCATAGACGGGTCGAGTAAAACACCGTCCACGAGCGGCGACGCATGTGACGGATCGTAGGGATTTGACCCAGATAAGACTGCCACCGATGGAGAGCTGGTCGAGGAGCGGCCGTCAAATGACGCCGTGGCATGCGGTCCTTCATGACGAGAATAGATACCATTGCTGAGAAACCACTCGGGCTCGGAGGCAGACACATGGGCAGTGGAATGTTGCATAGGACGCGACTTGGTCTTGGGTGATACCGAAGACGATTGACCCCGTTGACTGCCATCGTTGCCCGAGGCCTCTTGTTGGTCATCCGAAGACTTCTTGCGCGTCTGGCGGGATGGTTTGGTAACACGCCATTTCTTTAATCTGCTCCGCAGTTGTGTTTCACTAAGGGACGAAATCAGTCAGTCTTTGTCCACAGGTCGGTGTCTATGGTGAGCGTAGAAGTCTCACCTTGGGTTGAAATCATCCGAGCGAATCTTCTTGATGACTTGCTTTAGAGGCCACTCCTCATCTTTGTACAGTTTCGCAATCATCGCCTTCTTTCTCTCCCACACGTCCGATGGGATTGAGTTCTTCATTCTCTTAGTGGTTCTTCCCTCGAGTCCGAGGAGGGGTGATGGGAGGGAAAGGATGTCCAAGAGTGAATCAGGTCGTAGAACAACAAGTGTATGGCTTAGAGCAAAGTAGTTGAGAACAAGATAAAGTAAAGAAAATATAAGGAAGGGTGGGAAGGAAGGATGAAATAGGGATTGGAGGGAGAGGTAGATCAATAAACGACTGGGGGGGGAAGAAGTGGATAGGTAAATCAATGTAATTGATAGATAATATCAGAGAGACAAAGGCAGATCAACGAAGAGGGAGGGATCTGGATATAAGTAGTGACTACGGAGGAATGAGCAGCGATAGATGGAATGGAGCCCGGGGTGGCTCTATCTAGAGCAAAGAGGGTCATCCCAAGGATAGCTACTTTGGTACTAAGGAATTTAGTTACCTACCTAAGAGGTACATACATCCGGTCCAACAGCACGCGATGAGGAGAAGTGGGTATTGAAGTTCAAGTCACGACGAAGGAAAGCTCGTGCCCACCGTCAGGCCAGGGCAAGCAGTTCTTCCGGGGGGAAGGGAGATCGACCAGCACGACGATGCCCAAGGAACGGCATCCTCAGGTCGACCGAGGTGATTGGCACCTGGCCCAGGGACCCAAGTGGACTGCGGTGATTTGGCTACTGGTGGCACGTCCATTGTCTCGGGTCCTGTCATTCACGATAATCCAGGAGTTGGAATGAGGGCAAAAAATAATTTGTGTTTTAATTTAATTTAATTTTATTTTATTTTTCTTTTTTTCTCTCTCTCTTTTTTTGTTGCCCACGAGGGTGTTGGAGGTAAGCTTTCTTGTCGATCCCTCTGTCTGATTCCATGCGCGTTGTCAGTCTGGTAGGCCTTTTTTTTTTCTATGCGTGGTTTCCAATTGGCACAATTGAATGGAAATTTCAGAACACGGTGAATCCAAGGTTGAGTAGTTGGAGATGGATGATATTTGGCTCTCGGGCAATGGGAAGTTTCTCACCACGGAGTAACTACCTCTGTATTATTATTGATGTGTCAACTCAATGGCCACTGGGATTTTCTTTTTCTGTTTTTCCCTGCAATTGACCCGTCCAGCGACAGGAGAATAATCTTATTGGATCCTCTAATTGTCATCCCGCCAATAGTTCGAATTGACCTATCTCGGTCCATAGTAGGCACACACCTAGACCTTCGTTCATGTCAACGAACCCCGTTGCTCGACTCCTATATCTGAGATGCAGTGGATAGAGGGATAGATGACGATAGTCATTCTAAATCTCGTCCAGAAACGCTAGATGGCCGACTCAAAAATGTATGCAGAAGAGCGCAAGGAAGAACTCCCCAAGGCGGATCTCCAGTAGGTAGGGACTAGGTACCTACCTGGGTAAGCTACCGTACTAGTGCCGTACCCTCCGGTACCGCACTGGATACCCAATCCGGGCAGCGCTAGTCCCCTTTGAATGCTTGGCGCAGTTATCGGTCGGTCTGATTGGATTCAGACCGGAAGCAAAGGCCGGTTGGAGACAACCGGATCCAGGAATGATCCTAGCGCGGTACGGTAAGTAAACCACCTGCCAGACCTTACCAGAGATAGATTAGTGCCTCTACTATGGAGCGTTCGAGTTGGAGACCCCGTCAAGTACTCAATCTACTCCGTACATTCACTACGCAGTAGAGCCATCGATAGACTGCAGTCCAGCACGGAGTACCTACTTGACTTCTGCATCGATCGAGGTGCATATTGCATACGGACATTTACGTCGCCTTTTCCACTTCTCTCTTCCTTCCCACTTCCCTCACCCCTTCAAACACGCCGATAAGATGAGCTACGGCAGCCATCGTGCCACCGTCAGGCATTCTGCTGCAGCATCCCGGTCGAGGCTATCTGGATGAAACGTGATTCATCGCCGGACAAGATTCGGCTAAGATACGGGGACTCATGACTGATGAAGTGATGATGGAAGAACCACCTAAAAATACCTCGGGCCCTCTTAGTCTCCTGGCTCGGAGGCGTGGGGATCGACGGTGCAGTCCAGTCCAGCCCAGCCCAGAAGTCAATTAGATTAACTCAGTCATAGTTCTTCCCTCTCCTCAGTATCATCCTTTGGCGTTGAACCAGTTACCAACAGGCTAACAGCCTCTAATGACTAGCCTTTTTGGCATTCGTTTGGATCGTCATTGCAGGGCGCTACCTGCCAATCATGATTTCATTTTGTCGGTCTTGTTGATTCAATTTGCGTATCAATTTCTTTTTTTTTCTGCCCCATGTCTACTCCGTAGCCTATGTGTACCCAGTATGTGTATGCCTTTTACTATTACTTTCTATTAATATTTTTAATTTCACCCTCTGGAACTCTTGCAGACTCTTCCACTCCCTCCCTTAATTTAATTAACTTCGCTCGCCGCTGAGATCTCGATGGATCAGGTGATTCCACTCTGAAGATGGGCGATCAATCATCTTTCCCCCTCCTTCTTCTCCTCCCCGAAAACCATGGAAACCCCCAACTCCCCTCGGATCCGTTCAACGGCACTTCTTCAATCATGATGTTGACTTGCCTCCCATTTACCCACTTTGCTTATCTTACTTCCTAGATTTGCCTTTACCAATCACAAAATGTCAAGATAAAAAGTAAAGCAAAACACGTGGGTGGAAAAAAGAACGGTGAAGGATTAGTACTACTCCGTGTACACCGTACGTGATCCTCTCAAAGTAAACACTGGGGGGAAGAAAATCTCGTTAGTCTCATCCATTCACCGACCTTTACGCTATCGACCTTGCTCAATGCTGCCAGGAGGCGAAAGGGAATAGCGTACTGACTAGTCTGTCTAGCCTTGACAGAAGTGGGGCGCTCAACATGAGACAGTCCGATTCACACGGAGTGCATGCCAGACTTTGCCTGCCTGCATGGATTCCAACCCCTCTCAGTTCCAGGGAAAGGATTTGGCTAGTAGGGAGCACTAGTCGGTGGTCTTTGAGGTGGACCGACTGCAAATCCCTCCAAGACGCCTGGTCGATCTGGGTCCGTCTGGGGACACCATCATCAATTCGTCCTGCGCTAGAGAAGATCTCTCCCGGTGGATCACTCTTACTGATCTTCCCGAAGGTCCTCAATAGTCTTGCCCTCCAGGATTCACTTTGTCCAGTTGCGAAAGGTGGAACGCCGGAAACGATTATCTCGTCATCTCAACATTTCCTACCCACGGTGCACGGCACACCTCCCTCTATCTGTCTAATCGTCCGCTCATCGTGAACGGGCAGAGTATTACCTCGGCCCTTGACAGCCGTGGGGCTCTCTAGATTTTTTTTCTTTCTGCTTCCCTCCGAAATTTGCCCTCTACTTCGTGTTAGATGCAATCTCGTCCCACTCACCGGTCTTCGTCTTGCGTCTCCGGTACACCACCCCCAACTTATCATTCATTGCCGCCATTCGTCACGCAATTCCCGGGATTTTGGTTCTGTCTTAGAAGACGTCCCACTGATAACATGGGCCTTAGATTCTACTCTGTCGTGGGTTCTTCACGGGCAAGCAATGCAACAACAGAGTCGATCCATGGAACCGTCCTAACCAGGCGCGCCTGTCTAATCTGGGGGGCGCCTGCAGAGGGCGATAGCGGAGCCATCTCGTCACTATGCCATCCAACGGCACATTAGCACAGTAGATCAGCCCGTGGCCAGCGACCACGCTCACCTGACCGCCGATCTTCATCCGAACGCATGCTCTTTTCCGGGCTGGCTGAAGCAGAGGCTGAAAAGGACCCCCAGTAATCTACGTACTCCCCACCCTACAATCACTTGTAAGGACAAATCGTCCATTATACGGGCCCGCGATTGGCACGCATATTCAACAAGCGCGAGGCGGTGATTTGTTAAAGCTATGCCAAAAGGTCTTGCGGGCTGTCAGTGCCTACTCCGCATGGCCGAACTAGCGAAGCCGACTAAGAGAAGGATTCTGCCATTGCCAGGCATGAAAAGATCCTTTCCCTCATGTCTGCTGGCCTTGATTTTCCTGTACTCTGTCCACCCTACGGCGTGGGCTTACCTTGTTACCTTGGCCGACTCATGATCGACGATATCGGAGCAAGTGGAGTCGATAGCCGACTACGAAATTCGGAAATGTTATACCTCGGACGTCTGAACTCTGCGACTGCTCCAAAGATATCGGTACAAGGTACCGAATAAGGCCAATTCGACCGTTGACCAGGGGACGCATTATTGACTTTAGGCGTGCCTCGCGGTAGTCATACTGAAAGCGTGCAGGAGCACCGAAATCCCTCCGTTTTAGGACAGTTGGAGATCCGTTCCAACGGCGAATATCAGGGGGGTTTGGCACCCACGTGGACGTTTCACGCCTGAAGTCTAAATCCATGAGAAGGAGGGGAAAGTACAGAGGTCGCCAGCAGAGACCAGCGCTCATTGAGAGCGGAACCAAGGCTGCCATTCCGTAGGGCCGAGAGAATCTCTGGTCCATGACGGAGGGATTTGAGGATCCCCCGGGAGGAATCACGCTTCAGGACAGCTGGTTTCATGATATTCGGATTACGGTGTAGAGATGATAGCAGCGAGCAGCAGGAGGAACTGAATCCCTCCTGGATGAGGGAGATTCCTTTGCGGCCGAAAAAGGAACTCGACGCGCAGATCGTGAGGTCTCGGTGCACTGTGCAAGACATGATTCCAAATCCAAGTCCGCCATCCCCCTTTGTATGTGTGTACATGGCTTTTTTTTCTTTTCTTTTTCTTTCCCCCCTAAAGTTCCTAACGGCCTTCGCGTGCACGCTAAACCAGCCATCGGAACGAACTCCCTTCGAGATGGGGGCAGGCAGGGGCAATCCTTGCCCTAATCAGCGTCGTGAGTTTCTCTCCCCAAAGTTAGAAGAGGCTCAAGCTCATCATGGCCTGGAAGTCTCCGGATCCGAACAGTTCTCCGATAGGTTGATACTTTTGGAGTTTCGTCCGAGTATATGACGGACGTTTTTCCTTTTCTCGGCATGGAATGGGAAGCGGACTGTTGCCATGGTCCGTATGTCGCTCGCCGCCCACGAGGGCAAGCATGATCAACCAAGGATAGATGATCCTCAACCTCCATGTTTCTCCAGTCCCAGCCCAGCCCTTTCTCTGTCTCCGGTGCTGATCGGTGGGTAGGGTTGTCGCGGTTCCACGGTTGAGTCATTACGGGCACGACAGACCGTTGTTGCTCGTGCTGAAAGTTTCGCGGCGCTGACTCCAACTTGGACCACTATCAACTTCCTCGGTTCGGGGTTTAACCTTAAAATCAGAAGTTACACAACGCAATGAATAATATTGTTTTTTCTTTTTTTTCCCCTTAGGGTTCTCGGAGGCCTCTCGGCAATTTGATTCCCCTCTTCTTCCCGACTATCTATGTGGCCGTCCGGTTTCGCATCATATCGGCATCATCATCCGATCCCCCCTCCCTTCGAGAAAGGACTGGGTCGAAGCACGTTTCCCGGATGTCAACTCACTTTGCGCCGGGTAAAGGGGCAAAAACCGAACAAAAAGAAAGAAGAGCAAACCCGACAATGACGGTCTCACTACCAGAAAGGATAACTGTCCCATCCGACGCCTTCCGGAGCATCACCTGCCTGTTTGAGATTGTCTGCACAGGTATATGTGGGTATGTTTCAAACGAAAGCTGTATAGTTGAACTTAAAATCTACTCTCCTTCTGCATAGGGAATGCTTTCCTAGACGCTGGGTTCCTCCCCCTAGTCCATAACCATCATAGTCTCTCCTTTACCAACCGACCATGTGGAGGGATTTTTTTTTTTTTTGCAACAAATCTAGACCTACTCCGTAGCAACTAGGAATCCAATTGGATTGAATCAGAACAGAGCCTGCGCTAGACTCCAACGTGCATTGTGGCGACTCACAAGATTCACGGAGGTACTCACTCACTCGGAAATCCAGATCCTTTTTGCAATCCAGTCCAATCCTAAATCTCAAATTAGCCTTTTTTCCTGTTCTGTCCGACTCCTCTGTACATTCCATGATCCCATCCCTGCACTGCACTACACCTCTATGGCCCCAGTCTAGTCTCGATCGGCGCGTCATATCCTTCCTCAATGGCAGACAAGCCAGCCAGACAGGGTCTCGGTCTCAGGCCCTGCCTGGTTTGCGGATGTTTCAGAAATTCTCATACATAGTACAAACTATGTTGATGTTTGAGAATTAAATGACATGGGGGCATTCTTTCTCGCTTATTTCCCATTTTTACTCTAGTTCCAGCTCGGTTTGGTGCTGTACTCCAGAGTACCTACATGTTGTGCGCTAGTCTTCCCAAGAGTCCGCCGTCTAAACTCTCCGGGGGAACAGATGAATCCTTTAAGGTAGACTTTCTTAGGTGTACGGAGTAAGGGTTGGGAATCGAGTTGAATCAAATGGAAGGGAAGAAACCGGGGAAAGAAGAGAAAAACTGATCGATCGGATTAATATGAAACTAATGAGAAGAGAAGCGCTCAGACCCCCTTTCCCCATCAGTCTAGACTTTAGACACAGAAAGAAAGACTGCACCAATACCGCCTTCTACATGTAAAGTCTCTTTCTTCCTTCTTCCTGATATGAACAGACGCCATTCCAACTCCAGACAAACCCCCTTTTTTGTGGCTCGTGAAGAGGGCAAACGCGCACACATACAAGCACAATAGAAATGACAGTGAAGAGAAGATGAGAAAAGGTAACACCGTGAGAGTAATAAAGCACAGATAAAATTACAGGGGACACTTCATGAGTCCGTCATTACCCGATTCCAACCCTAATTTCCTTAACGACGTCTCTTGTGAAGTCGATGCTCCTTGCCCTTCTTGGACTTCTTCTTGCTCTTGTCCACTGGCAACACAAGCGGTTCGTCCTTCATGTTCCATTCCATGAATCGTAGTAGATAATCATCAATATGACCCAGCTGGGGCTCGGTTTCGGCGATTTCGTCGACCCCTCCTTGCACATTCGGCGTCGTCGAGGATTGCGGCCCCGGAGTTCCGTCATCAGGGCCGGTGGCTAGCGGCGTGCCTGCCTGGGTCTGAGCGGGTGTGCTTTGCGAGACGCTGCGGTCCTCGAAATCGCCGTCGTCGGCATGCTCGAGTTCCTTTTGCGCATTCTTCGCCGCGTCGATATCCTCTCTGTCTTCGGCCTGCTCGAAAACCACCCGAGAGCCGCCGCCGCCGGAAACCCGATTGTCAAGCACACGATCCATAGCAGCGCTGGCCTCGTCCTGGCTCTCCAGGCCCTCCTGATGGCCGATCATGTGACGCATGTCTAGCTTGGTGAAGTAGTCCGTGGTAAATTCACCCTCTTGGATGACGACATCATCCAACATTCTCTTTTGGTTCGCTTTGCGGAGGATGTTGGATTCGATGGTGTACTCCGAGACGAAGCGATAAATATGCACGTCGCGCGTTTGCCCAATACGATGGCAACGGTCCTGGCACTGTTTGTCCATGGCCGGATTCCAGTCAAGATCGTAGAAAATCACGGTGTCAGCTCCCGTCAAGTTGATACCAAGACCACCAGACCGACTAGACAGAATAAAGGCGAGAATACGATTATCATTGTTGAATCGGTCAGTAAGGATCTGGCGCTGTTCGACTTTGGTGGTACCGTCCAACCGAAGATATCGGTGGCCATGAATGTTGAGGAACTGCTCCAAGATGTCAAGCATCTTAGTCATCTGGGTGAAAATCAACGCTCGGTGACCGCCAGCCTTCAGATCTCGCAGCAGCTTGTCGAGCCTCTGCAATTTACCACAGTCATACTGTAGCAACCTCTTGTCGGGGAAGGCGATAGAGAGGCGCATCTGGGCCTCGTGGAATGGGTCATAGGCCGGGAATCTCTCCTTCTTAGTGAGATGTCGAGTCTCAATTGGGGTCAAGGCCGCCTCGGTAATTCCGGAGGCAACTGCAGCCGGAGTGATGCAAGCATATCTCTGCACATAGCCATCCAGATTTTGCGCACGCTCTTCGACTGATAAGATCATGGATGCCAGGACGGAAGATCGGCTAGACAGCCAATCTGCCAACGAGTTCTTCCGGAGCGGGCCGTTCGAAGTTGGTCGCTGCTTGCTGTCCGCCGTGAGGAACTGAAGAAGACTGGTTCCGTATACCGGGCGACGGCCGTGGCGTTTGGATTCGAAGTACAGGCACCGTTCCAGCTCAGCCATCCTGACTTTTCTGCAGTCGTTCTCTAGGGCTTGGAGTGCAGACTGCACCGTAGACCCGTCGAAATCCATGTTCCAGTTGGTCCGATGATACTGACGCTCCCGGAGTGTATTAAATGGACCGTAAGCCATTAACCTCGTGCTATCATCTGCGAGTCTTCGAGATATGTCCTCTCTCGAGATCGGGACCAGGTTCAGGAAGTCCAAATCCAGCCTGTTGAGCGGGTGCTCATACAGCAATCTCCGGCGAACGAGAAGCTCTTTTATCTCGAACTCCGTGGCTACAGAGCGTGCCATTGCAAACGAAGTAGAGATAGGCCGTGTCTCAAAAAGGTCCGGGTGATTGCACACCTTTCGCAACTGCATCAAGCAGTTGATGATGGAAAGATAGTTCCCAGAGGCAAGGGTTTCTTTGGTCTGCGCCCGAGACATGAATCCGTCATACAGATAACGTTGGCGTTTCGAAAGCCTGCAATATACGACATGTTCGTATTTTCCGGGCATTTGTTTCTCAACGTCGGCTTTCAAACGGCGTAATATGTAAGGTCTCAGAACGGTATGGAGTTTGGTAACCACTTGCTTAGCCTCGTCATCCATCGTTTCTCGGCCATGCTCCAGGATCTGCTCCACCGGGCGCCGGAACCATTCAGAGAAGTTTCGTAGGTCAGCGAAACCCTCGATGCCAGCTTCGCCGCCATCCGAGGGCATCAAGAAAAATAACAAAGACCACAGTTCTGTTAGGTTATTTTGGAGAGGAGTACCGGTGAGGAGGAGCCGTGCGCGAGTGCGAAAAGTGAGAAGTGCTTGCCATCTCTGGGAACGGAAATTCTTGATATTGTGCGCTTCATCCAAGATCATGTAATGCCAGTTCCTTCTTTTCAAGACCTGTTGATCCTGGAGAACCAACTGGTAGGAGGTAATCAGCACGTTCCAATTAGTATCATCCATCCATCCCCTGCGCTTCTGACGGCGCTCCTCTTGGTTGCCATAGTAGGTCATGATTTTGAAACCCGGGCACCACTTCTTGAACTCCATTTCCCAGTTCAGGATCACACTGGTAGGAACAACGACCAGGTGCGGTCCCCATACCTCATGCTCTACGGCCAAGTGAGCAAGTAGAGCGATCGTTTGTATGGTTTTACCTAAACCCATCTCGTCGGCGAGGATACCATTGATATGGTTTGTGTAGAGGCCGGCGAGCCAGTCAAGTCCAAAGTGCTGATACTCTCGCAGGTTTCCGCGAAGTAGATGCGGCACCGGTGTCTTCAACCCTGGAGCTGGCGACTCGCTCGGCTGCCGGCCCTTTTCGGCTGCGGCGTCATATGAGGAGACTGACTCCGGTTCGGAAGGTTTGGTGGCAAGCGTTCCGGGGGATGCTTCACTAGAAGGCTCGCCACTATTGTAAGCATCAGGCTGGTCCGGATACATCTCCACCTGGGAGTCAGTATTGGTTTGAGTCGGTGCTTCGATGGCGGCTTCGCTCTCAGGAGGGTTACTCTCGCGAGGTGGGTTATCAATCATTTCAATTTCGTTGAGTTTGCCGTCGTCGGCGGGAGGGGCGTCGGCAGAGACAATGTCAGCGGAGGGAACATCGGCAGAGGGGACGTCGGCAGAAGGGGCGTCGTCAACAGGGGGATTCTCGGCGATGTCCATATCGTGGGGTGTGGAATCTCGATTGGCAGGTCCGTTAGGAACAAGAGAGACCTCATCAGGATCACTTGGCTCTTCGTCCTCGTCATCAACCGAAGCCATTTTCATGTCGCCTTCATAAAGACTCTCCAGGTTGTCATCCGCATCGTCAGAATCGCTTCGAGATTGATCGTCGTTTAAGGCTATATCTTTTGCAGAGAAAAAGCCGAACAAACCGGGCCCGTCATCCTCATGGGAGTCGGCATCATCCGAATCCCTATCCTCATCGGTCTCTCCCATGTCGTCGTCCATGTCTGTAGATGCCTCATCACTGTCGTCCATGAGCATAGGATCAACTTCATCCAGCTCGACAGGCTTGAGATCGACATCCTCTAAAGGTACTTCAGATTCAACTGCGTCAGGTGCGTGTGAGACACCGGCGCTATCTGACGGATCAGTTTCATCAGATTCCACAGACGCGCGGTCTGATACTTGATTGGCCTCTGAAAGGTTGGCATATTTCAAACGGAGTTCTTCGGCTGTCAAACCCTCGTCATCATCAACGTAGTTCCCTCCGTCGCTTTCAGAGTCCGTTGATGACATATTGCTTTCGTTGTCTTCATCGTCGGCTGAATCATCTGTCTCTGCTTCGTCGCCGTCGCTAGTATCAGGGGCATCGCTTCCGGTTTCGCCGAGGATTTCCATTCGTCGTTTTTCAAAGAGCATGGTGGATTGCTTGATGGCACGGTCTAAAGCCTGTTGGTCCTTGGCTTTCCGTTCTTCTTCCCAGTGGGCCAGGCGCATCCTGTCCACCTCTGCCCGAGTGAGATCGAACATTTTCTGAAGGTCCTTAGCCAACAGCTTGCGCTTCCCTCGTACCTCATCCTGCTGTTCTCGAAGAATGTCTTCAGGATCCTTGTTTCGCTTCCTCCAGGCATCGGCGCACCATTGCGCAAAAAGCCTTGCCGTGTGGCGATGACGTCTATGTTCCTGGTCAAGGAGTTTCTTAAAGTACAAAGCGTGCGCAACAAGATGGTCCTGGTGTGAATACTGTTGTGGTGGCTCTTCTTGTTGCTCCGGGAGATATGCAGAGCACACATCAGAACTCAAAGGGCCGCCCGGTTCGGCCGCTGCCGCGATTCGGCGCCTTTTCTGAGCCTCTTCATGCGCCCCCTCCGGTGTGAGTACTGTGTCATCCCGCGCTCGCCCATCATCGCTATCAAGCCACTCTCTAAACGATCCATATTTGCGAGGAGGTAAAACGTGAGACGGGTGTTGAATACCAATCGATGGCTTCTTGACCTTGATACGCAAGCGGGGAACTCGCTGGTGCGACTCGTCACCCTCTTCTCCTACCACAAGTCCTCCCACATTGTCGTTCGTTTCATCTGTCCCAATACCAAAACCGTTGAGTCCTCCATTTGGAAGCCGACGAGCGGAGTTTGGCGTACCAGAACTTTGGGATCTTGTTCGCGTGTGGGCTTGTTTTGATACTGGCGACTGTGATACGCGTGGCCGTCGAGTAGAGGCGCCCCGAACAGAGACGTTCCTCGGTGACCCAGTTCCAGTCGCGTTACCACCAAGAGCCTTCCCGTTCGTCTCGTGGTGTAAGGAAGATGCCGATAAGGGCGAAGACGCAGCTGCTTTGCCCCCACCGGCGATATTCTTACCGACCACTGACTTCTGGCCCGCTCGTGTTGGCCTTTTGTCGGACGGAGGCTGCAGCGCGGAGGGTACGGAGTTGACTCGAGAGGACTTGCGTCTGCCATCTTGGATGAAGGAGGTCGGGCCATCAACACCGGGTTTCTTCCATGGAGGCGACGCCGCGCGGGAGCTCGACCGTCGCGAGGTGGTCGAGTCCACAAGCTTTCGCTTCTTCGATGGCGGTCCTTCCGGGTGGTTGGTAACGGACTCGTCTTCTTTGGGCACCGGAGGAATCGAATCAATAGTCGCAGAATCGACGGGAAGATCGTGGATGGGGGGAGCGGACAGGGTTGTATCGGGATCGGGGGTCACGCGTGCATTTTGGTGGTGAAGGCCTTCGGAGCTGCCGTTTTGCATGTCTCGTAACGACGGAGGCAGGGGCCCTCTATTCAGCTGACCCCAGTTTTCCCAACGAGGACACGGTCAATATGGGAAAAATTGGCATCAACGTGTAGCTGTAACTGAGTGGAGGTGCCACAAAAGATTTGGCATAGTTATCGGCACTGTAGCGCGACTGGTGACGAAAAGAACGGGTGGACGGGCAGATAGCGTGGAGAGGTGGTTTTTTCCTTTTCCTGCCGTGACGGAGGAGCAACTACGAGCAACTACGGGGGGGGAGGACCCGACGTGTATGTAAGCGCGTCTGGCCTCAGGCAGTCAGGCACCCAGACAGACTGTCCGTGATTAGCTAATCCACATCCCCGTCATGGCCGCTTTGCACTTCATCCGCCGGTCCTGCCCTTTTTACCCTGTCGGTTGCTTCACTACCACCTCCCTCCATCCTAACCCTCTACTACCAAGGTTCGTTCCAATCCCTCCGTGCTGGCTCAATCCCGCCATATCGGTCTGTCGTGCTAATGGCTGGAAATATAGATGCTGTCTCAGCGGCTCTTGACCAGGCGCCTGCCTCAGGTCGCTGCCCGTTACGCCGTCCCCCGCGCCTCTTTCTCACATGTTCGCTCTCTTGCGGCTGCGGAGGTCAATGACCCCGATCCGTTGCAGGTATGATGCCTTCTTCCATGTACTTGCGGTCGATCCGCATTCCCCCGTGGGATTTGGACTCGTCTGACTCGTCCCGCAGAACAACAACTACGAGAACCCTCCCCGTGTGAAGCGTGCCTTCAGAGACCCCTATGGTGGCTGGTGGGATCAGCAGGAAAAGCGCAACTTCGGCGAGCCGGTCCACGAGGAGAACGAAATCCTTGGTGTCTTCAGTCCCGAGCAGTATACCCACGTCACCGCTCGCCGGGGCTTCTTCCACCTGGGAGTTTTTGTCGCAACCTTCTTGGGCTTCTGCGGCGTTGTGAGCTTCTACTATCCAGACAAGCCCAGCGCTCCCCGAACATTCCCCGACGGTCTGGAAAAGGAGCTTGGCGGACCCTATGCCGCTCCGGTGCGTTAATACCCTCTCTCTTGTTGAGGGAACCAATTTCGGATTGGATCCCTCCTCTGGTCCCGGACTATTGGCTAATGATCGATATGAATTTATAGGCTCGCAAGTCCGGTGAGGAATCTTGGTAATTGGGCGTTTAACTTCATGTTGTGTAAATGTAAATAAATACAGTACGATTTAGTCTTTCGGCGTCAATCGAAGGTCTGATATCAGGTCGATTCATTTGGGAAAAAGAGGGTAATTACCTCGTCAGCTACTTGACAACCACAGTGGATTCCAGATCTTTCGGTCTTTGTGCCATGCTTTCTTATACGAGGCAGAGGAAAACTGCGGGACACCAAGTTCAACCGATCCATTGCTCAATACGTCATGGAGCAGAGCAGGAAGCCGACACTCCTGTATCCTGTTCCTCGAGATATTCCTTTACGAGTGACAGTGGGCTTAGACATAGGAAATAGTAAAGAGTGAATTGTGGTCATCGGAGCCTGTAGAGGTCTTTACATCCTTTGATATTTATTTATATATTCTGCGTGCTCTGTCCAGTTACACAATCGATCCACCCGCAGAGAGAACAACAGACGACGTCAAAGAAAACTCGCGGATGATTATGGCCGACCTTGTCCATGTAATTTGCAGATGAATGCCAGAGTGTAACACTGACCATATCGCTTATTATTGGGGTTGTTTTGTTTCAGGTAACCAAAGCCCTTCGCGCAAACCAACCAAAACCCAACCCAACCCGCCCCTTTCTTCACTGCCAAACCGCCAGTCCAGCTTTCCGCAGCTCAAAGTTCCAACCCCCCTCCTCCTTCTTTCTCTCCCCTCCCCTCAACACAAAGACGCCTCCCCCCTCTGCGCCTCTTTGATTTTGCGGGTCAAGAGGAGCCTTGTAAGCAGTTAATTTATTGTCCACTCCCCCGGTGGTTTCTGCTCGATTCCTGAACTGTTTACCCATGGTGCCACGTCCCGCTCCTCCCCTCGTCCCGATCGCCGCAAAATCGAGATAGACACGTCCACTCCATGTCGACAGCTTCTAGTCAGTCCCGGGGCATTAATCGACGGATTAACAGCCTCCAGAATGACATTCGCCACTCGCGCAACCTTTCTGGCTCTCGCAGACGCCCCGTGAACTCCTCCACGGCCTACAATTATGCCCTCCGCGTGGCCTACCTCGCTCACCTCCTCCAACCTCGTATGCGCCGGGCTCAGACTGCGCCAACTCCCCAGCAGCGGCCCAAGAGAGCGACTACATTCCATGATCTTATGAGTGATTTCTCTCTGGTCCGCGACTCCAAGAGCACGAGAATCCCCCATGGCTTCATATCGGAACTGGAGAAACGGTTGACGGGGATCCTGACAAAGAAGGAAAAGAGGAAGGAGTATCAGGATCCGTTGGTTGTGAGGACTTTCGCTGCCTTCCTTAACGCCTTGAAAGACCAGTCATTCAAAAAACGCATGGAGAAGGACCGACGTGCGGAGGACCTGGTCTTGATCTTCTATTCGAACGCCACCAAGGAACTGAGCAAGGGCAAGGATCCGGATGATGATCACTGGAAATTCATGGTGGACCGACATGTCGCCCTTTTTGTCCGGCTGTTTGGGCTGATCTTGAAGAACAACGACTGGGCCAAAGATCGTCCGGAGCTGGCAAACCGACTGTCGGTTTTGGAGAACAAGCTTCTTTCTCAGGACCAGGATCTGGTAGAAACAAATGGCGCGTCGACCGTGGAGGTTTTGGCCCCCGTGAGCTATGATGTGAGGGACATGCACCTCGTGCAACACGTGGCGAGGATTTTCGACATGAGTACTACGCAGGTCCAATCTGACATCGATAAACACCGGGGCGTCTGGACGGCCCAGGCGGCCCTCAAAGACCTCAAGGCCTATCAGGCTCATTTGAACCTCAACACTCGGAAAACGTTATCAAAGGAGGATTTTGAGAACGAAGAGGCGTATGAGCATTGGAAAAAAAGCGAAGGCCCTGATCTGTCTCAGATGATGCTTGCCATCATGCAATCAAATCCTGAAATTGCTAAAAGCACACCTGGAAATAGTAACCTCGACCCAGCCCATGGGGAGCTATCGAGAACAAACACCGATAGACCGATTTCATATGTTATTGATCAGCCCATTGATCTTAGTTCGTTGTCGCTGAGCGAGGACGCTACCAATGAATCGGATGAGTCGGACACGTATACCTATATACCGCCAGACCCGCGTTCGATGTACAGATATATCCTGTCCCAAACATTGAGCCATGACCTTAGGGAACGCGACCTCGAAACTACATCCGAAGGCCCCTCGCACAAACTCCTCTCGAAACAGTCGTCGGAGTTCCTGAATGAAGTCTGCTTACGATGGCGGCTACCCAGTTTCTCTCGGATCGTCTTGTTCCTGGATGTCGCGCGATCAAAGTTCGTCGACAATGAGATGGATCTTGACACTCTGGATTCAGCATTTACATTTGTCAAGGAGACTCCGTCAGATGGTAAAAAGCGCAGCAGCTTCGTGGCTTCCGTGATGTTTGAACGGCACAAGTGGACAATCCATGATCTTCTATTGATGCAGCAAATACTGTCATCTCTGCACGAAGCTTTGCTGCGGGAGCTGTATGTCGTCATGATGGATTGTTTCGAGGCCAAACCTCGTCCGCTTGGCCCCGTAATGTACGTGCTGGAGAATCATATCCAGCTGGATCCCAATTACACTGAGGATTCAGAAGACATGGATCGTTTCTGCTCGTACGTGCAGGATGGACTTGCGCAAAAGGCGACGGAGAAGTACCAAGCACTTCTAGGGCAGGAAGTCCCCGTGGAGCAAGAGGCGTGGGAGCTAAACCATATCATTCAACTCTGTGATGCTATTGCGAAGCTAGGACAAAAGATCCGAAAGCGGTATCGACATAACCCAGAGATTATGGGGTAAGTACCTTTTCCTCGCTCCCTACAAACATATCGGCCATCAAAGCTAACAGAATGTAGGGTCAATCCCTACAGGACGCTGCTCTCGAATGTCCTCCCAATCTTTGCCGAAGACGCCCACGAAATGGTCGTTAGGATTCTCGAGCAGGAAAAGATTCGAGGCGAAGAAATCGCGATGGAGGATGGCTTTGACCTCTATAAGCAATTGACGTCTATTCGTGCTCTTTTCACAGAGGCGCTTCCAGAGTATGCCCGGCCTTTCTTTTCTACCTGCCCAAGTTCATTGCACTAACGCTAGGCTATAGCGTCCCATTCCCGTTCAAGGTGGAAGACTTGCTGGAAGATTTTGTGTGGCGATGGATTCACTTGACCGACCAGAAGGTTATGGACTGGGTCGAACAGGCGATCAGACAAGATGCGTTCACTGTGCGGGCTGACGATCCCACCTCCGACTTGGTCCCTGAAGATCACCGGCACAGCGTCTCCGTGATCGACATTTTCCGTTCATTCAACCAGGTGGTGGAACAGATGATCTCGCTCGAGTGGGATGATGACCTCCAGTACGCCAAGTTTATGACTGCGCTGTCCAAATCGATCGGAAAAGGAGTCTCAAGATACTGCGAAGCCTTGGAGCAAATGTTTGCCAAAGAAATGGACCGACTCTCTCCTGACCAGGAAGCCGCCATGAATCAGACAACCCAGGAGAAATTGATGCAAATTGCCAAGGAGGCCTGGGCAAGCAAAGAAAAGATTGAGCCTTTCCAATTCTTTCCGGAGGTAAGAACACTCGCGCAAGCAAGCACCTTTTACCCCGTGTATCGTGCGCAGACATGACTAACGATTGACCACAGTCCTTGGTGAAGCTCAACAATATTGAGTATGCGCTTTCTCAGTTCGACAAGCTTGAACATGAAATCAATGTCGATGGGTGTGCGGACGTTATAGCACAGCATGCCCCTCCGCAAGCCCAGCAGAAGATCCGCAGGTCGACCACATACGTTTTCACAATCAAGATCGTGGAAGCCGAGGACCTGAAGGCCTGCGATATGAACGGAGGCAGTGATCCATACGTCGTGTTGGCAGATGAATATCAGAAGCGCATTGCCAAGACTCGTATCATCTATAACAATCTGAACCCAAGATGGGATGACACCGTTGACATCACCACCCAGGGGCCACTGAACATTATTGCAACCATCTGGGATTGGGACGCAGTTGGGGATCATGACTACGTGGGTCGAACTTCCATTAAGCTGGACCCGGTGCATTTCAGTGATTTCCTGCCACGGGAGTACTGGCTGGACTTGGACACCCAAGGTCGTCTGCTTTTGCGGGTTAGCATGGAGGGCGAGCGCGACGACATTCAATTCTACTTTGGCAAATCGTTCCGCACGTTGAAGCGCACCGAGAGAGATATGACGCGCAAAATCACGGAGAAGGTAAGACTTTGAAGAACCCCCCTCGCTTGGATTGTAATCTGTTCGCTAACAGGAGCCCTCGTCTCTAGTTGTCTGCATACATTAGCCATTGCTTGTCGCGTCGAACCCTGAAATCTTTACTCTCTCAGAAGCTGAGTATATCCAGCGTCTCTAATTTCCTCAACCGAAACCGGGCGCAGTCTGCTACTACCATGCCATCCAATGTGGATGTGGAAAACGCCCTGACACCCCTCTTTGACTACTTTAACGACAACTTTGCCATCATGAACAAAACTCTCACTTCGGAAGCCATGAAGATGGTCATGGCTCGCTTGTGGAAGGAGGTGCTGAGCACCATTGAGAGTTTACTGGTGCCTCCTCTGTCCGACAAACCGTCGCACCAAAAGCCTCTTACAATGCAGGAAGTCGACATCGTCTCTCGCTGGCTCGTTCTCCTCCTGAACTTCTTCCATGCCATTGACGATGAAACCGGCGAAGCCAATGGTGTCTCGATCGATATCTTGAAGTCGCCCAAGTATCACGAGATCCAGACCCTGAACTTCTTCTATTTCGAGCCCACTGAAACTCTCATTCGGACGTCTGAGCGAATGGCCTCGGCGACCATCTCTCGTCAACAAGCCAGCAAAAACCGAGCGTCTGCCCCGCCCCATATTGGATCGAGCGGCACAGGCAGCGTTCTGGGTCTTCCCAGCCAACGACGAGCCAAGAGTATCATGCTCTCTCGGAACCTGGGCACCATGCGGAAGATGAAGGAGGAGAAGCGGCGCGAGGCCCAAGCGGAGCCCAACGACGATATGATTCTGCGTATTCTCCGCATGAGACCGGAGGCAGCGGGCTACCTGCGCGATCGAAGCCGTCAGAAAGAACGACTTGCAGCAGCCGCAGCGGCCGACGCCATTGTGAAGCAGAGTCTAATGACCGGGGGAGGACGAATGACGGGGACTCTGGGACGACGGTAAATCTTTGCATGAAAGTCCTTCCATGGAATATTGATGTTAATTGCTGCATTTTTCGCATCCCTTTATTTTATCTGTCTATTTGCTTTTCTTTTGCAAGTCTTGAATGTTTTCACCCTTTCCTTTTCTTGTCATGAAGCTGCGCGCGTCTGAGCATCGTTTGGCTATTCCGGTACTAGCATGATGATTCCCGATTCTGGTCTGCTCTTTGTTATTTGTCTCTGCGACGTTACGATTGTTCCTCGTGCCTGCCAGGTTGTATCCTACTAAGGATTTGCAGCGCTTAACCTATAATGAATTGTTTAATTAAGGAAAGATCTTCTCTCAGCCCTAAGTAAAAGCCGTAGCTTAGTTACAAGCCAGAACTTAGATTCTTTTCCTGAGAGTTGTCATTCCTATCAATCTACATCTTCAATATCATTTCATATAACTCTCCCACCTTCCTCAACCCTAGACAATTACCCAGCGAGATATACGGATGTATTCATGTATTCATTCGATTCGATCCAATTCATAGATATATAAACCTTTGATTTAGAGAAAAAAGACATTTACTGCAAAGCAATGCACTCAATCTCAACAGGGACACCCTTAGGCAGCTGAGCGACAGCAACGCAGCTGCGAGCGGGCTTGTGAGCGAAGAACTTCTCGTAGGTAGCGTTCATTTCAGCGAAGTTGGCCATGTCAGTGAGGAAGACCTATTCCGATAGCACGCGCCTCGTTAGTGACTGATCCATGACTATTCGTCTTCTTTCCCCATCCTCTCCCCCTCATCTTCATAAAGACAGATAGATAGAGAAAGAGCAACAGGATCAGGAATTGAAGATCGGGAAAGAATCAGATCAAACGTACATTGACCTTAACGATCTTCTCGACGCTCGAGCCGGCAGCCTCAACGATGGCCTTGATGTTGTTGCAGCAGGCCTGGGTCAACTCGCCAATGTTACCGGTGACAAGGTTTCCGGAGGCGTCGGCGGGGATCTGGCCGGAGATGAAGACCTGGCCGTTGGCGCGGACAGCCTGGGACTATAGATAGACGAGGTGGTCAATTGAGATGTTTTACTTTTGTGGTGATTGGCATGATATTGTCCCGGGGGAGGGGAAACTGTGACGTAACAGTTTGACATGGGGTTGTTTTCGTTGTAGGGGGATTCGATGGATGGAGTATTCAAGGGCATTTATTGTTCATTGACAGGAAGAACTCACGTAGGGACCGGCAGCTAGAGAGAACAGGTAGTTAGCATTTGAGAGTTGTTTGTTGGAGGGCAGTGGGGACCCGTGGGAATATTTGCGATCCATCCCGGTGAGCTCTGATGTCTGGAACCGGAGCTGGGTGAACTTACGAGGGCAGGCGCCGGAAGCAGTGACGGGAGTGAAGGCAGACATGGCGATGGGTTGCGTTGAGAAACGGCGAGGAGGAAGATGAGAGACGAGGATGGGAGAGAGGGAAGGAAGAGAAGATGAGGGGAGACGAGAAGAGAAGAGGGAACGACGAGGGGTGAATCGAAGCATGAGGGGAGTGGGGACGAGAGAGGGGCAAAGGAAGATAGGTACGTCCTCTAAGAACCAGAGCGAAGGCGAGCCTTAAAGACAGACCGGAGTCTGGACGACATTCCGCGGGAAAGTCGCCTGCCCGATTGGTCGCCCTCCCCCGACATCGGTGGAGCCGCGTTTTTCCGTTGATCAAGATTCAATTCGAAGGTAAAGAGTAGGTATATACAGGAGTTAAACTATGCAGATAGCTTTACAGATCATCAATCGTCATCATATGTGCAGGTCTGGACTGTCCTGAATAGAACCATATCCGAGGGATATCAATATGTATAGTGGTATAGTGTCATGCCATGCATGTCCACTGATCATGCTGGGTTATGACCTAGGCGGCCCAACTGCTGTAGAAACGCAGCTGTCTGGTCTGGCGAGAAGCCAAAAAACACCGGCCCGTTGAAAACAACGCTGGCCGTAGGGTTGCCGGAGGGGCCATGGAACTCTGGAGGTGCTTCATAGTCTTGTCCAGTAGTATCCTCCGGGGTGTCGTTGATGGGATCTGGGTTGCGAATAGTCTCAGTTTCCGGTGCCAAATGGTCCGCCGGGGGTGCTCCATGACCAAAGGGGCAGCGACCAGTTTTCGGGGCAGGTGGAGCAGCGTCTGCCGTGTCGTGAGACGGGCCTTGAAGCGGCGCTATAGAAGAGACATCCGCATCGGCGTTGTCAGAGGATTTGGGAGACGGATGGCTGAGAGAAGCTGGGACTGGAGCCGCTGGCGAATGTGGTCCTGCTGGCGCCGCAGGCAAGGGAATAGGAACAGGGATCCCCCAAGGTCTGCTAGGGGATTCTCCAACTCGAACCTCTCGTAGTGGGCGATCAAAGTGCCCTTTCCTCTCTTCTCCCTCCTCCTCTTCCTCTTTGATCGATGGTTGCATTTCCGATTTCAGGCCAACGTCCTCAGCCCATTTTTCCACTCGCTCAGCGGAGGAACTGGACGTTGGCCCGTCACTCTGCCCATTTCTCGGCAGGAATGCCTGGTGCTTAACGGACAGGCCCCGTATCATACTGATCAGATTACCATACTTTGCGTCTAACTGGCGCATGCTCGACGAGTCTTTCTGGTATCGTTGCACGCAGATGGCATGACTCCGAGGGATCTCGTGTTTATGTCTCTCGACATAATCGGCAACCTCCTCGGGACTATGCTGATCTAGAAACCTAATGGGACATCTTGAAACTTGGCATTGGGTAGTCGAGGATCTTGCGGAGGGCGTGTGAACAGATTGTTTATCCTTCTGCTCAGCTTTTATGGGGTCCAGGTCTTCGTGTCCGCAAGCATCATTGGGGACATTCGAGCGATCCTCGACCCCGTTCGATACTCCATTCTCAGAGGTCTTATTGCGAGATTTGGCAAACGGGCAGCGTAAACTGCCCTTCATGCCACGCGTTGTAAAGTCCTTTTCCAAGGGACGGGGGGCACCAGCTCGAGTAGCAACGACACATTGGTTGAGGTCAGACATCAGCCCACCTTCTTGCGAAGGTACGACGGTCTGGTAGCAAGCCAGCCCATCCGTAATGGCCGACAGAGCCTGTTCTCCTACGTTTCCAGACTCTGCGAGTGATTTTACTACAGCCTGAGGATTCGAGGGTTCCTTCTGAGTGTGATCATATTCGGTATAACGACCGAGGATCTTCTCCGAAACGATTTTGGTATGGGTATCCGGCCCATCGGGGAGTCGATCTGCGAGTTTCATATACTTTAAGAGTGTAAATGTTAGCATGCGTCATCAAAGATTGCATGAAGCCAGAACAATTTGTGTAGGGAAGTCTCAGTCAGATAATACATGACATGTCCGTCACCGACACTATAAAAAAGCGCCTCCTGATCTAGAGCTAATCAAATTTTCTCATCATGAGAGACTTTGGGGGAAGAGCCCGGGGATAGGCAGACAAAAACAGAAGTGGGTGGCAATTACCTCGTTGTTGGCATATTTCAGCCTTTGCTGCAAGCTCTTCTCCTTGCAGCTGAGTTGCTGGGCAGTTAGCAGAAGAGCTTCGAAAGCTCGGGCTAATGTTTGTAGCGAGTGATCGGTCTGCATGTCAGCAGCCACAGGTGCAGGAGACATGATGCGATCAAGCAATAATGTTACAAATGGAGATAAATATCACATCTGCTGGGCTTCGCAAGCACTTCTGCTCTGGGCAGAAGCACAGATGGAAGGGCATGGGGTGTGAGATGAACGGGAAGCAGGGGAAAGAGAAAGGGAAGAAATCGGGCGGAAGATCGTTGCCTGAAGATATGGCGAGATCCGGAGCTAAGCTAAGCGAGATGGTCCGTGCATGCCACGTGATGCTTTGCCTGCCTGCGCCTGTCTAGTAGTACATACAGTTCACGGATTAACACCTTCGTATGCTAATAGAATGTATCGATATCCTCATGGTCTTCCATCTGGCTGATAGATCCCCACCGGTCATTCCCGGTGTATGGCTCCCTCATCATGCTAGCAATATGTCTTCCTCTCATTACCTCCCATCAAGAATGTAATAAAACAATGCAAATTGACTTTTGATCCGGAGTACTAAGACCCAACAATGCCTGGAAATATACTTATCAGTGGTTGTCCATTTTCTCAATTTGGCCGATCAGAATGCTTACGTGTGAGCAGGAACTTTTATGTGAACAAAGAACTCTCTTTCAATTCTGCTGCTGAATGCATCCCGCGAGTGGACGCCGAGCTACTTAGTTCCATTGATATGGGAGGAGTCGTGAAGGTGTTTTGCGACAGGGGAGGATGGCGGGGCCAGCAGAGGCTCAGGCGAATCGTTGGCGCTGGTTGAATAGAATCGTCCGCGCACAGGTGGAATGTTTTCCTGATTATGTTGTTGAGCAGCAGTGGTCTGGAAAGGTGCTTCAATTGGTATCCCAGCCATCGCAAGGGATTCGACTGACTCTTCCGCTTCGGGACAGTCTACACCCTGCTCACTTTTATCCTCATGAATCACCTCCAAGCCATTGGTGTGCGGCGACTGGGTATCATCGACCTTCAGTTCTTGGTCAACTGAATCGATGCAGCGCGCGCTCAATTCGGGGTTGTTGGCGAGTTCCTCGTTCAAGCGCTCTGCGAGCTTAGGCATCGAGTGTTGAAGAAGACGGTGCAGCTCTCCTTCCTCCCAGATTTGCTGGTACTCAGGCTCGGGGCTTCCGGGGGGCGGGTTCATTGCGATGACGTGACACTTAAGTTTGTATTGCCTAATCAATGCGTTGAAAGAACTGTGATGGATGATAAAATGATGTGATGATGAGACGATGGATGAGGCAGAGAGAGGGAAGAGGGTGAAGTGTTGTGGAGGAAGACCCCATCGCTACAATGGTCACTACGCCTACCCTGAATTTGCTCATGTGCAGTAACACCTGGACGTATTGAATGCAATGGTCAATACGGTTCCAGTCTGTGCATCGTTGAAGATAAGGATCATTGACTTTTCTATGGGCTCTATCATATTGAACCCCGATTTGACGGTATCCTCTGGAAGAATATATGCTTCTAGTCCACCTTAGCCCTGCCCTCTATCTGGAGACAGCTTCTTTAGTGTTAATTGCTATATGCGTTTTATCGCCGCAATTCTTTTATCAAAGCGCTCCATGAGGGTGTATGTTTACTTCTTAAATAGGTGTATTGCCTCCCAAGTGATGATACTTGTTGAGGGAACTAACAGCAATAGCATAGCTCGATGCTCGGTTTCCTAGCAGGACAATGCAAGATACTAGTTCATCCTTGCTCTTCATGCCTGAACCTGCCTACGTGCTACATTTTTGATAACTAAAACAAGTTTCTAGTAACAGGTCAGCAATTGCAATGATCTATTTAGTTTCTCGATTACCCTATATGATCCAAAGACATAGCCACATTGGTATCAGAGACAGCATCTAGTTCATATTATTGGCGAATCAAGCATGCAGCTAGTGAGACGTATTTACGTTGTTTCTTTCATAGGCCGAAGGACTACAAGCCACCAACTTCCCCTGTTAAGCGCAGCTAGGACGACTGTCCTATCTCGTAGGATACATGGAGAGCGTTTGCCCTCAAGGTATCGAGACATCTCCCTCAGAATGTCGAGACTAGACAATGCTGCCAGCCCATAAATAGACATGGAACATGGATGGCAAGACATGGGCCCTGAATCATGCGTACTACACTGATCAAGTACTAACCCTAACTCAGTACCCTGAAGGCGCGTACGAAAGCTAATGATCTCCACGGTTGAAGCGGAGAATCTGCGTCCTCCCTTTATTCTTTTGACATTCTTTCTATATCCTTCAATTCCATCCGATTCTGGATCTAGTCTGCGATAAATTACGTTGCGCCTATCTCCTCAATGGCGATGAGCGACCCATGCCATCCGGAACCCAGCGCGACAGGGAAGCAGCACCTCGGGGAGGCACGGTCTGCGTTATGCATGCGGACTGGAGGGACGGTGCTGCAGGAGGCTGCAGGTCGGATGCAGGAGTGGGGAGACAAGCTAGGTGTCGCCGGGTCTTCCTCGTCCCTATTAGTCGGATGGTCTGTTCCGTATGGGGTCATGATGCATAAGGGTCGGGCATGGAGTCCAGGTCGATCGCAAGGGGTAATATATTCAGCACAGGATTTGCCATCGAGAATGACCGGGTAAATCGTGATCACAGACTCCGGGGGGCATTGGAGGCCGCAGCTGAAGGGGGGATTATTCCGGGAAGATAATCCCATGCACCGGAGCATTCTAGGCCGGATTCTTTCGGATATGCAGGTTGAGTGGAGATACAAAGGGAATCGTGCCTGGATCCTGCCGACACATCTTCAACGTACTTTTTGTATTTTTGTCATCGTCTTTTTGTTCCAAGTTATTCTTGATTTGAATTTAATTTCAAATGTTTCGACCGTCCGTTCAGGGTCGGGCCACTGTTCCCGAAAACTGACCATATAGACGTGTCTTCCAAAAATGTTCGGCCATTACTAAAAGAGGGCGGGGAGATCCTGGAATACCCCCAGGTAGCACCCGTCCCAGCGTGTCACAAAGTCCGAGAACAGACAAAGGGTCGTATACGTATGAAGTGTCCAGACTGCGTACACCGACAAAGGGACACTGGCAAATCATGGACATCCACGGTGTCCACTCAACTTACACGGTATCACCACTGACTCACGGTGCGTTGTCGCTCTGGTTGGAGAGTTGCCATTTGCCGCGGCGGACGACCAGGATGCGACGGTGGGCAGACCCAGGAGGATTGCCAAATCAACTCCACCGAGGACGAAAGGCCGCCGGCCGTCGAACGGACGATCGGGGGTGGCTTTGTTGATCCATGCCACTAACAGGGTGCAGATGGCGTCGTGCTATTTCTTACACGCTAAGCAGAGAAAATAATCAGTCACGGCCGAGTAGTCTTAGCCTGCGGTAACCTTTCTAGCCTCTCTAGCGTGTAATGGGCACAGGAGAATGGAAAATGCAGGATGGAGGGAGGGGTAGAAGTAGGGTAGTCAGTATATTGTACTCCGTAGGGCTAGTGGTGCAGTAATTATGTACTCTGCGTATTCCGTACTGAGCGCCAGGTAGGTAGTAGTAAGAAGCAAGTACAGTGTAGGTGGATAGTACGAAGTACAAAGTAGATGCAACGGGAAGAATTGAAGGATTCCCGGAGGATGATTGAGGAAGAAGAAATGGAAGGATTCTAGACTCTCCGCTGGCAAAGAAGGAAGGAGGGGTTGTTCGTAAGGAATACCCCGCCATACAGACTGGTAGGGAGGACTTACTGACCGCCGTTCCTCAGGCGGTGTAAGAGTGGTGTATTGTCCCATCCACGGACCCCTCCTTCTTCTACTTTCTGCCTCTTTTTATTATTATTATTTTTTTTTATTTCATTTTGATTTTTTTTTTTTCTTAATTTTTTTTTTTTACAACCCCTCTACCCAACCCTCAAACCCTCTAACCCTCTAACCTCTAGCACCGTCTTTCATTCTTACCCCCCTCCGCTTATCACGTCCTTTTTCTACTATTTTTACCTTTTGCTATCTTCTGCAACCCCTCACCTTACTTTCCTCTCTCTCCTTTTTTCTTCTCTTCTCTCCCCTCTCCTCTTCCATCATGTCCCAATCCACCTCCAGCCAGACCACTCAAACTCCCGATGCCGCCGCCCAAGTCGCCGGACAGTCCTCCCCCCATGCCTCCAGCACCGCCGAACTCGCCAATCTTAAAGTAAAATTGCGCTCTGCTCTGCGCCAGTTCCCCGACTTCCCCTCCCCCGGTATCCTCTTCGAAGATATCCTGCCTATCTTCGCCGACCCCTCGCTGCACGAGGCCCTCCTCCGCTCTCTGGAGCTTCACATCCGCGAGGCCCATGCTGGTCAGAAGCCCGACGTTATCGTCGGCCTCGACGCCCGTGGCTTCCTCTTCGGCCCTAGCCTGGCCTTGCGACTTGGCGCCAGCTTCGTCCCCGTGCGCAAGCAGGGCAAGCTCCCCGGTCCCTGCCAGACCCAGGCCTACGAGAAGGAATATGGCCAGGATTTCTTCCAGATGCAGGCTGATGCCATCAAGCCGGGTCAGAAGGTGATTGTTGTGGACGATATCATTGCCACCGGTACGTGTCTTCCCTCGTATATGTATATATAGTTTGATCAAGGCTAACGGGATACTCAACAGGCGGTTCGGCTTGGGCTGCGGGTGAGCTGATCAACAAATTGGGCGGCGACCTCATGGGCTTCATCTTCATCCTCGAGCTTGAGTTCTTGAAGGGCCGGGATAAGCTTCCTGCTCCCGTTTACACCCTGCTTTCCGGCCAGGAGAGCAAGAACTAAACCCGATAATACCAAAATAATGCCTGTTATTTCCTTTGTTGTGTGACGAATTCGATTTGCATAGCTTGCCGGCGGGCTTGGTTACCACCAAACAGAAAAAAAGAACGAACAATCTTGGAATTCGCTTGCTCGGGTCCCTTCCCTCGCCCGCAGATGCCTTCAGCTTTTGTTTCGGCCATTTTGAGCGGCACCACCTCTCAATCATGAATTGGGCTGCATCCTGCAGCGGATAGTCTGCATGCTCTATGCATGCATGGGAGCCGTTCAAGCGACGGGCTCCCCCTTGGGCGTTCGGGTCCTCCCTTCATGTCTGGATGAAACACCAGATCTGATTGGATCGCCGGTCTACATCCTATGAGCTTGATATATGGCATTGGAACACTTGTGAATTTGCATGTCTGCCGAGAGTCATCGGTATTCCTTGTTTGTTCTGTCTATCTTTCCTGAGTACCTCTATAGACTTGATTGAATACACCATCGTAATTCATCTCGAACCTCACGTAAACCCTCCCTCTGGTCTCTAGAACAGCCATACCTTCACCCTCTAATTCGGCGGGATAAACTTCCTCATCACCTCGTCCGCCCACTCCTTCGGGAACCCTATAGTCTCGGCCTCGCGCATCGCCCGATTCATTCTCGGAACATACTCCTCCTTCGGCTTATCCACCACCACGCCCACCTCATCCACATACACCAACACCCTCGTCGTCGACGCATCCCCATCACCCACCCACCTCCTCCTCTCCTCCTCCCCAACCAACCACCTCGTCACCCCAGCATCCACATACCACTTATTATAAGACCCACGTCCCTGCTCCCTCGGCCTCACCCCGACAGGCACCTTCCCCGTCTGCCCGGATGCCGGACGCTCCGTATCCACCCCCTCATACCCATCCAGGAGTATCTCATCCGCCTCATCCATCTCATACAACACCCCGTACACGGTATCCTCGGGCCCCGAGACCGGCACCTCGTCCCCGGAATCGATTTGTCGGTCGACCCGCAGCCCTCGCGGCGGGATCACATTCGCGTACCCGTATTGGCAGATCAGCCAGCGCCAGTGGTCGAGACGGGCGATGGCGACTGGCCGCGACGAGAGGTCCGGGTTGTGCGTGCAGCGCATGCGCATCTGTGTGAACGAGAGGTTCGAGCCGTAGGCGAAGTAGAGGGCTCGGGGTTTTGGTGTGGGCGCGGGGGGAGGGTCTGTGGTTATGGTGATGGTTGTGGAGGGCGCGGTGGTGCTGGAGGAGCGGGGGTCTTGTTCGTGCATTTTTTCTTTTCTTTCCTTTTCTTCTTCTCTTCGTTTTTTTTTTCCTGGGTAGATCTGATGTTGTGTAGGTGTGAGGTGCGAAAAAGGGATTGAGGATATAGAATGAGAGGAGAGGAGAGGGGGATATGGAAGTAAGAAGAAGATGAAAGCGGAGGGGAGGGGAGACGCTGGAAATGGACTTCCGTATTGGGTCTTAGTGTGGGTATTAGATATTACTTAGGTTGGTATGGCGCTTCACGTGGAGTCTCGTGCCCCCGCCTTGGCTTTCTTATCGATAAAGACTGCCTTCACTTACCTAGTTTACTCCGGGTTACCTTAGGATATGTCACGGAGTACTTCCCTGGGCTGCATTGGAACTACGGGTTGCATTCCGCTGGATTTATCAGTGTCTGACTTTAACCAAGAGAGGAAATGGCTTGATATTCATCCGCTTACACCTGCGACGGCTTCACTAGATCTTCCCTAAAGCTTCACTTCTATCCCAAACAGCGCCTGGGACATTGGCTCAATTTCCAATAGAATGGCGTCATATCCCGGCTCAATGAGCACGCAGGAATTGATTTAATTATATGCAATGCTCTATCCAATTACAACTATACGGATGAAACGCCCCACAGTAATACTAATCTACTTATTTAAATGACGTACAAATTATTGATCGGAATGCCTTGCGACCGCACCGTATATCGTCGCTTAATGCCGATGCCCGTCGAACGACGGAGCAATTCATAAGTTTCATCGCCTCCGCCGACCATCAACATGCTGATTAAATGGCGCCGCGGTGTCCCCCCGGCAGTCATCTGGGCCTCGTCAAGGTAGGGCCGGGCAAGGAAGGGTCCTGCGCGGATGGCGGCCAAGGTGTTGGGGGATTTGGACTCGGAAGCCTCGTCGTCCGGCGGCTGCTCGTCAGACGAGACCACGATGACGAGCTTCAGGGCGCGGCGCGAGGGTGGATATGCGGCAATATTCTGCAGCTTTTGCGAAAAGCTGCACCCGCCGCGCTTGATCACCAGCACTTGGTGAGTTTGCGCGACCTCCCGCGGGATGCGCTGATCGCAGAGCTCGTCGGCGAAGTAGATCGTAGACCAGGTGAGACGGTTCTTAGACGGATCGCCTGTGATCGAAAAGGTAGTTGCATCTCCCACTTCCGGGAGAGGAGCGGACCCCAATCCAGAGGAGACCGCGGCCGGTAAGGCCAGTCGCAGCGACGGTTGTTTCGGGGACGATGACCAGGACAGGTGCGTCTGAGGCTCGTCGCGAATCAAAGCAGACACCGAATTCATCAGAGAAGACAGTACAGTCCTCATACTCGGGGAAGAAGGGTCTAGGTAGCCGAGCTTTCCGTCAGTGGAGGACTCGTGAATGATGGGGTTTTGGCCATTTTCTGCCGCAGCCGGTTCTTGATGATCATCTGAATCGTTTCGTCGACGGACGGTTTCTGGGATAACGTCAATGACGATGTCAATCATTGAGGAGTCACGCATGCGGGTGAAGTTCGGATCGGTGGGATCCAGGACATCGAACGTGATCTCTCGCGAAAGGAATACCTTCTCATCTTTTCCAAGTGGCACGTTGTTGATCACCTGGATCCGGAACTCGTCCTCCGCCGGGTTCTCCGGCGCATCTTGGGAGGGCACGTCTTGCACCATGCTTAACCGCAGTCCGCCGATAGCCTTGATGAGAATTCCCTCCCGAATCCGTTCCAAGGAGTTCGATCCCAGGACCATGCCCGGGATGCTGGGGAATGAAATATCCAGTGTGGGACGAACAGTCATGGGAGAGCTCGTCGCATTAAACGGGACGAGTTCAGGGGGCAAGGTCCACGGGAAGAAGGTATAATTAGTGGGGGAGGATAGATCAGACATTGACACGCTTGGGTGGTCCTTCGCATGGTCCAAGAGAGGCCCTTCCGCCGAACCTCGATGTGGCATCAGGTGTAACCGGGCCAAAGTCGCGGCGTGAAAGACATCGGGCCGCGCTGCTGTTGAGGATAAGCCGAAGGTTGGGGGCAAGGGTGCTGACTGACAAACAGAGTCCTTGTGCTGCGGCTGCGGTTGTTGCTGCTTCCGGGCTTGAGGACGTTGCGCTCCTGTCGTGCTCTTGGGTATAATGAGAGGATGTCCTTCGGTCGAGAAGACGAACGGCTGATCCAGGTTGTTCAAAGGGTGTGCCGGATCATAGAGCAAGTACATATACTTAGTAGTTTCTCCCAGGAAGAAGCTCTCCATCCTGTCGCTCAGCTCGCCATTGCGGACGTCTTGAAGACCCGCCCAGCCGCACTTTGTCCAGCATCGTCTTTTGAGGTCCCGCAGAACCATTTCGCCGACGTGCAAATACCACGGGTCCTTTGTGGCTTGGTAGAGGTAATAAGTGGATTCGACAAATTCCGGACGGCCGCCGTACCATCCGAGATTCCCTTCGACATTGCCTGTGACAACATTCCACCTCTCCGGGAGGCCAGAGAAACGATTCCAAACGGCTGTCGGCAGAAGGTGGATTCCAATCGCCTCATCGAGCTCTCCTGCCAACGTCAGAAGTCCCGGGTAAAAGGCGCTCAGGCTATCGATCCAAAACGCTCGTGTGGCGCCAGTAAAGACATCCCCTTGGATGAGGTGCGGGTGTTGATAGCCCTCTCCTCGGTACAAGTGACGTTTGATCGCCGCGTGGGACTCGTGCCACACTTGCAGAAAAGCATCTGCAGAGTGTTCATACTCTGTCAGAGGGCCGAAATGATGGTCGAACGCATGCCACGGACTGTCTAGGTCGTGTGGGGGTCGATCGCCCGAGGACAGTAGGACATATGATTTGAAAGCGTATTCGAAAAAGCTGTCAATGCCAGCACCAATCTGCGAAAATTCAAGGTTAAGTTAATTCTTGTCGCGAGCCCCATGTGCGCTTCCAACCAAAGGACAACCTACCCCGGTAAAAGAGTGAACCCATCTGCCCGATTCGGCGTCAATCCCCGAGCCAATCAATCCAATTTCACTTCTTCTCTCCCACACTGCCCAAAAGGCCCTCTTGGCCAACTCCTCGTATCGGCCGTCTCCCGTGAGCCTGCTCAAGACAGTAAATTCGAGGACTAGACTGCCAGCGCCGGCGCTGCAAGTTTCTGTGATTTCGGGCGGAGATGATTGTCGTTTCTTCTGGCAGGACTTCACGTTGGGATGGTGACATGATTCAACATTCAAGGGCGAATTTGCGTAGAATGGCTGTCGTTGTACTCCATAACGTAGATTTACCCGGGGGTAGGGAAGGCCGGTATCCGTGTAGAATGCTGGAAGAATGCGGTTCGCCAGATCCGAGGCAAGTCGCAAAAATTGACCATCATAGACAAACCCATTCTCCCACTCTATCCCGCGGCTGCCCTCCGGAAAATCGGATTTATTCCAAGCTTTCGCGTAATGCGCTTCTGTCTCCGGCGGATTGTACCCGGCAATAGGAAGATCGCCTACGGCAAAGAGATGCGCACTGAGTAGACCACCTGGATTTGAGAAACAGCGATGTGAGCAGGCAGCCAACAACACAGCCAGTCGCCAAGGGATCTCGTACCTAGTCCACGAATGACGGTCTCAAAAACCTGGACTTTGCTGTCCCGATCGAACCCCCTCCCCCTTTCACCCTGTCCAGCAGGGCCGTCCGACCCGTCGCCGTACAGCCGAACAAAGTCCTTCATTCCATCCTGAAAATATCCCCACGCGCGTTTTCCATCGTCGTCACTGGAAGACAGGATCGCAAGCGACGAGAGACTGTCAATCAGAGTTAGGGAGTAATTTCCCAGCACATCGTTCAGCTCGGCGTGTCCTGGATTATCTCGGTCGCGAACCAATGGACGGCAGGAGAGGGGACGTAATTCATCTTCCGGGAAAGCATGTTCGATGTAGTTCTCAAATCCGTGGTAGAACATATGCTGTGTTTCTTTCCTGCAAGCACCAACCGCGTCCGATCCGTCAGCTTCGAATTGAAAAGAGTCACACGCAAAAGCGCAAAGTACCCACCTGAGCTCATGGATCTTTTCTGTCCTCATCCCCTGGGCCAGGGACAGCCATAGCGACAAAAGCAAGACCCAGGTCATCGTCCATGCTGAGCGAAATTCAAACATTGGGGACCAGCAACATCTCGAGCGCATTACCGCAGTAATGGAACGACTGTATATAACATGGGAGCGTGGTAAATCCCCAAGCGTTATAGCAAGCTTTGTTGGGGGGAAGGAAGTGGTCTCATGGAGGGTTCAGTCAATGACCGGTTGGTGGTAGCAGCTGGTGCCGCACGTGAGAGTGTTTGGGGGAAGTGACGGGCCAGATATGCTGCTACTCCGCGGGGAGTCCACCAATTGGCACCCTCAACTATATATCTTCTGTATGTATGTTTCCTTCTGTACACTACCACAGATTCAATAAAATCATGCTCAAATAAATTGAGTCAAAATTCTACATATTGACAGATAATATACATGACTCGCTGCTAATGCAAAGCTAATACGTCCATATAACGCCCGCTTCAATCACATAGGTGTAAAATCGAATCAAAAGGGAGAAAAAGAAAAAGGATATCTTAAAAAGTAGTCAAGAAACTCCGGAACAGATAATGCGAAAATGTTTCCCAGACTTCGGCCGAAACAAAAATGCCGAGTTGGATATGATGATTGTTAACGATGCTCAGGTTCTTCGGGTATGTTCCAATGTGAGAACGACCGCGGCTGTGCTTCAACGACATAGTCAATGCCATTGTCAGATGTATAGCTAGGCGGCCGTGGGGTAGCTTTGCCATTAGCTGATTGCTCCGCTCGGCTCATGCGCTTCTTCATCGGATGCGCTTCCTGATCGACTCGCTGCCAGTATAGTAGATCGGGATTGATTCTCTGTATTCTTCAATTAGCACTTTGATCGATTGTTGATCACATGGATCATCGAACGTCGGGAATCGGCACTTACCACGCTGCTTCTCCAGAGTCCATATGCTGGAGGAGGTACGGTAACCTTCTCCCGACTGGGGCCCTGGCTTTCGGTCAAAGCCTCCTCGTCGTTGGCAAGAACAACAGGAATAGGACGTTCCGGCTGCGCGTAGCCGGTAGGTCCAGATCTACTCGGGATGCGATTGGTAGCGAGCGTTCTCGGATCTCGTAAGACCACCATGATAAAGCGGATCAAGGAATGACATAAGACAATGGCGAGAATCAGAATCATGAAGACCAAAAGAATATGTAGTTCACGGCCCAGATTTGAGTGGGAAACGGCAAATGCAAGATCTGCAAGGCTGGTTAGTACTCAGATTCCATGGGCATTCTTGACAGGCAGGCCTTACATAGAGCGAGAATAAAGATAAGGAAGACGGCGGACGTGATTAGTGTAATGAGCTTTCTCCTGGGACCTTTCTCTTTAAGCAAAGATGTGCATGACCGCGGACGATAACTGCGGTGCCCCGACGCATGCCGCTGCGATTCGGCATGCGACCCTAGCCCCGATCTATCGCTCAACTGGGTTCCTTCTGTCGTCGACTGCGGATCAATTTGGACATACGAACTTCTCGTCGCAAAGGCGGATGCTATACCGTTGGCTGCTGATCGAGGGAATGTAAGTCTCCTTGATTGCCGACTATTTCGATGCGTAGTCCGATCGCTGGGAATCTGGTCCCCGGTGTCGGGACGATTGCTGAGATTGTTGGAGGATGGAGGCTGTTCTTCATGGTGGCGCTCCCTTTGAGAATGCTCATTTGCATTGATTCCAGTATGATTTGAGTTGGAAGATGCGTTGATCAAGGTGGGTGACCCCAAAGCGCTCGGATGCGATGATCCGGAGAGAGATTGCGGAACCGATTCCATGTCGAGGGGTGTTTCAGTCGGACGGGCACATTGAGGCATCGGATGAAGAGAGAGAAGGATTGTTCTGCGAAATCCACTGCCCAGCCGCGCTGTTATAACGAAAACTGTCGCTCAGTTCGCGGCCGAGTTTGGCATTCAATGGTATGTATGTACTATTCCCGCTTCCGCATTCGTCAAAACACAAATATAGGGGGGCGGAAATCCCAAAGGCGACAACAGTTGCCTAAAACGGGTCGTCTTGTGATGTATGAACAAGATGTAAGGAATATATTTAGAAAAAGAATTGAGAAAAAAAAAAGGCAAAGGAAAGCACAATTTCCTGGTAACGGCTGTCAAGCTGTGGTTGCGGCGGGAGGGATTCGCGGCGCTATACATTCATTATGAGGACGAGATGGGCGGCGATCAGGGATCCCAGAGGCAGCATTGGCGATGAATATAGGTATACCAGCGAAGGGAGAACCCGGGGATAATATTTCACGGGCACGAAGATCGGAAAGAATGAGGGAGGAATTTCACAGGAAGATAGAAAAGATGGGGAAAAGTCCAAAAAGGAGCCAAAAGGCAGGATAGCAAACGAAAGGACAGGGGCTCCGGGCCACCCAGGTTAAATCATAAATACTCGATTGATGTTCCAGTGCAGACGAACGATGGGAATCTGAATGACTGATATTCAGGATATTGCGATAGAGAGCAAGAGGGATTGATGGATAGATTGATTGACAGGAAATGCGAAAGAGGAAGAGGGGGAGGCAAGACGGAGGAGAGCTGGAGCTGGACTCCGTAGTCCGTAGTGTAGGAGGAGCATGCACTTCGTACACTTACAGTATGCATAGGTCATAGATACAGGACTAGTCTTAGCGTTACCCCTGGATGACCCACGTTGCTAAAATCCAGGTCCGGTCCGTTTCCAATTTCCAGGGGGCGATTCTGCCCGATAAGCCAGCATTTACCCGGCCCCTACTTCATAACAGGAATGTATGTACCTGCAACTGCAAGTATGCAGGCTCGCGAGACTCAGTCCCGCGTCGAATTATCTGGAAGTACATAGTTAATGTAGTACATACATGCATAAACACACACGTCCATACCGAGTACTACCTACAGTACTACTTACTCCCTACTGCCCGCCAAGAAGCTGACGACGGACATGAAACTTTGGACTGTCATGGCGATTGCGAGATTCTAATTTCAGACCCAACTAGTCCCGAAGGAGGTAGTGTCTTTACAGTAGTTCTTCGTAAGCACGGGGTCCATCGCTATTCGCTTGTTATTGGATTTCTATAGTATACAAAAACAATAACCGTGGAAGCTCCTCGGTCGCCGTTGCTCTACTAATCTTGTCCGATTAGTTATATTTGAAGATGCATTGTAAATCACAATGTAAAAATGCATGCCTCGACAAGAACGAAGGGCTAATTTTTAGACCCCGGTGGGCCTATACTATGAGCCATTGACCCTCCATGCTTGAGGAGCAATCGTATACAACGGTTCGTTGGTATACATGTCTCCTTTTAGATAGCTTATGAAATAGTCGTCTCCGTTGTCGTGAGAGTGCCCGGTTACCCGCGAGCTCGTGGAAATTTGGATTCAGTCATGCATTGGGTGGTATCAAAACAAACGCCGCGGTGATGAAATGGGTCCTCGGTCCGCTATTAATTTGCAAGATCTGAAGTAGCATCACTTGCCGAGTTCACCCAGCATAAGACCCCGATCAGACGATGCGGAAACAACTACACACAGGTCAGTAAGTTAAGAGATATAAGACGGCCCGGCCCATTGAAGACTTACTGATAGGTTCGGTGTTGGGCGAGAACCGCACGTCGTTGACAGTTCCTTTGTGGCCGGGAAGCTTGTACAAAAGTTTACCGGTCTTGGTCTCCCACACAACCACGCTGCGGTCACCGCTTCCTGCGGCAATTTTCTCGCCACTCGGATCCCAGCTTGCACGGATGAGGTTCTTCTCCAGACCAACGGGGGCGCCGTCATAGGTCTTAATGTGCCGATTCGTCGGCGCAAATGGTCGGATATCCCAGGTACGGACGGTCGAGTCGTGGGAGTTGGATAGGAGAGTTTGCGAGTCGGGCGAGATTTCAAGAGAGGTAATGGTGTCCATGTGCCCCGCCATCGAGTAAGCCACGGCCTTCTTGCGCAGGTCCCAGACGTGGATGGTATTGTCGATACCACCGCTGTATATTTCATTCCCCGTCTCCGACAGGGCCACCGCAGTAATGGGCAATTCAGACTCTAGGTACTCAACAGCATCCTTTTGCCTCGGGTCCCAGATTCCTACACAGCCATCATCGCTTGCGCTCACCAAGAGCTCCTGCCCTCTTTTGCTAATATCGAGGCAGTTGATTATTTCTTCGTGACCGACGTGGCGGCGAATTCTCTGCCCCGTTTCCAAGTCCCAGCTTGCAAGTGTCATGTCGGCCGACGCGGAGAAAATCGTCTTGGAATCGCGAGACCACTGCAGGTCAAGAACGGCCCCTCGGTGGCCCGAAAGAACGCCGTAGTTTTCGCATTGTCCGTATGTATTCCAAAGCACTGTTGAAGTTACAATTAGCGACGGTCGCAGTAATGGGGCCTTTGTAAAGACTGTCGGCAGGTAACGTACGGATGTTTCTATCCATTGAGCCGGACGCTATGTGCTGCGCGGTAGGGTCAAATCGCACAGAGAAGATCTCGCCTGAATGGCCTGCATTCATACATTTTAGTAAGTTCCCAGATATCATAACCTTGGGGCGCATTGGTTCTCACCTGATAGCTCCATAATCGGTGCATCCAGCCCACTGGTGCGGGGAACCTGGACTCCTTGTTAGCGATGTTTGAGGTCAATATAATTTGATGCATGAGCTCAGATCATAGCATACCGATTGTATCAGAGCTCCATTTTGCGAGGAGCTTTTAACAACAGCTGTGCCCTCGTTGAGATCGGCGTCCGACTTCTTTCGTTTCACGACGACCTGGTTAGACGAGCCGAATGCCGTCTGAGCGGGTCGCTTTTCTCCAGACATTATCCCGGTTGAGTTACGTGGCCCACAAGGTAGGAATAAAGATTGGGTCGGGGGTGAGGATCAAGGGACGAAGGCGAAGGCTGTTAATATGTTCTGACGACTGCGGGAGCATCGATGCGGACTTCTTCACAGACGCGGAATGGCCGAATGATTAGCCGCGCTAAACGCGAAATCTGGCCCACCAGGCGCGCGAAGCTCCGCCCGCCGTGTCTCCCCCCATCGCTCCACTGACTGCGCGGGGAGGAATGTGCTTTGTGAACATCGTGTCAAGGTTATAATCAAGTGCGCTTACCACTTACTACCTGGTTTTCTTACTACACGAGGCTCGACCTTCCAAAACCTCATCTGCCACCCGCGCTCCATTGACTGTACTGGCTTACAACCGGGTAAACATGTCTACTACAAAGGCCTCAAGGATCGGAGAAGAGTACGTCGCATCTTTCTGAACCATATCGGTGACATCTTTATTTGCTACTGTACTAACCGTGAATCTCTCATGTAGGCTATGGAAGTCAGTAAGCTGAATGCCGTTGTTTCTTTCCCCATCGTCTCGACCACCAAACCGGGGAACTCAACACTCTGTTCTTCGAAACTAACATCTACGATAATACGTTCCAGAACAAGGGTTGACAAGGTGAACGCGGAGCTGGTGACATTGACTTACGGAACAATCGTTGCGCAGCTGTGTCAAGACTATGATAGCAATTACCAGGAAGTGAACAAGCAACTGGACAAGATGGGGTACAACATTGGGATGCGACTTATTGAAGACTTCCTTGCCAAATCGGGTGTTGGCCGATGTGCGAATTTTCGAGAGACGGCCGATATGATCGCCAAGGTACGACTCCCGCGTCTACACGAGCTTCTCCCCGTCTGGGTTTCGATTTCGCTGGGAAACTAACAAGCGTCGCAATTGGATAGGTCGGGTTTAAAATATTCCTCAACGTCACGCCTACCGTGACCAACTGGACCAGTGATAATAATCAATTCTCACTTGTCTTTGACGAGAACCCTTTGGCCGACTTTGTGGAATTGCCGGACGATGGTAGAGCACAGGACGAGCTATGGTTCTCTAATATCTTGTGTGGAGTCCTCAGAGGGGCATTGGAAATGGTAAGTGAATGGTCGTGAGAATTGCGATCTCCTCTAGGCCTTTGCATCGTTTCCCCGCGGAATTCTGGCTAATTCATCTCTCCAGGTGCAAATGCAGGTCGAGGCGCACTTTGTTAGTGATGTGTTGCGGGGCGACGATACAACGGAAATGCGGGTATCTCTGGTGAGGTACATCGAGGATGAAATGCCCCCGGAGGAAGAGTAATCGGAGCTTTCGTCTTCAAGAATAGCAATGGTGTAATCATCATGTGGCGTATGGTGTCTTCGAGCTTTGGGCTGCTTTTTTTTTTTTTGTTCTTTTAAACTCGCATTCTTATATGTGAAGCTGGTACATAGCAATACATATCAAAATTACCTCTATTCAGGTGGACTATGATTTTGTGATCTATTTATCTGTGCTGTTACCCTTCATATGAGAGAAGAGTTGAATCAATTCCATGGGTATTGTTTTATGATTGTTTCTTGCGTTGCGGGGCGCGAATATTGTCCGTATGTATACCAAACCTAAATAAACATCGGAAAGTACATATAGGCGGTGAATAGACTAAGACACGGTTATTGATTGTAATTGAGCAGATTCAACTTCTGTATTCGATTTAGTGAAGAAATGCTGCTAAAGTGCAGAAGGAATAAGATCTACTTTATATAGCCTAGGTAAGTATGGAGTAGACTAGAGCAATGATCGCCAGGAAATTTTATGCCAACTTAGTCATCCAGCCGTGACAAGCTGCGCACGGCATACATTTTTCATTATGTTCAGTACAATTCCCACATAAAAATAAAGATCGCGACAACTAGATATGACTTGTCGCCATTGCTTACTACTCCGTAGAGATAATTGCCACCAATGATAGCTCGTGGTGGGATGAATGGGAGAAACAGCAAGATTTGCTTCACAAAGGGCACAGAGCATAGAGAGTGAATACTTTAAATGCGATCCACAATCTGGGGAATATTCAAGAGCAGAAGGAGCAGCAGAGCAATCGGCAGCGATGAAAATGATCTACAGAGGAAATTCTAATCCGCCGGAGGGGCACCACGTGATGCGCCATACCCGTCGAGGTCGCTGCCGTTCTGGGAAGTACGCGCTGGAATCCAATGGATCGCTTCGATCATCCGTTCTTCTGCAACGTCTTGCCGGAAGTCTCGCTCCTTTGCCTGACCATTATTCATCTCAATCCAGATGCCATCAGCTCCTGATTCATGATTGTGGTTGAATTGTGATACTCCGGATTGCACCATTGGGCCTCTGTTGGGGGGAATTGAACCTCATCCCACACTGTCCACTCGGGAGAACATTTCTACGCCATCCTTACCTACTATGGGAGGATACTGATCACTTTTCAACTTTTACCTACTACTATCTGTACTAAACATTCTACCCTGCCTCTTCTTTTTTTTTTCTTAGTCGGTCTTTAGTATGGTCACAATTCTCTTGCCTTTCCTTTTTCTGATTCACTCACGGTGATTCTTTTCCACCAGCGGCTTAACTGGACATTTTGATTGCAACTTCAATTCTTAACTTCCTTGCGTTTTGTCTATTGCGACGATTCTCCATCTTCTATCTCACTCAGACCTGGAGGTAAGTACTCAGTCGCATCTCCCGATCTATGGACGACTTTCCCGGAGTGTCGGACTGCATGCTCAGAAATACGCGAGACAGCAGCATCTCCCAGCCCTCCCGCCGGCTTCCGAGCGAGATAATCCGCGCCGAACAAGCGATTCACGCCCAGCCGGCAGTGATTGAACAGCCCAGCACTCCAGGCACCGCGCCTGATATCCACGTCCTCCCACCCACCAGAACACCTCAGATCCACCGCAACACCTTGTCCTAACCTTCGCCTCCCATCCCTCCCACTCCCCCCCCCCCCCTCCACCACCTTAACTTATCCTGACCGGGTCTCGCCGTGTCTCCTCTTTCCCTTTTCTGCAGGGACCTGACGGACATTCTTGTCACTTGGGATCTTTCGGGCTCTTCAATTTTCCAGTGGGTTTATCGTCGGATTTCCTCTGACTTTCCTTCTCTCTCCTAAACGCCGTTCCCGTCTGCTCTGGTGTCGCTTGTTCGCCGCCCACCCCGGTTGATCCTACCGCGCATTTTTTTCGGCTGGATTGTTTGAACCGATACCTCTGTATCCTATCCTTCTAGACTTCTTCTTCTTCTTTTTCTTCTCTTATCGTCCTTTAAATTTGTCTCCCTCTTTTTTAATCTTTTGCGGTGGCTTGCTCCTTACCGCGCCGTGAAAGCAACGTCAGATTCTTTCGTTTTCCATATCTCGCATTCTGCTCCTGAGCGGATCACACTTGTCTCCCTGTAGGTGATCATCGCAACACCTTGCCTCTGCGTTGTCATCGATCTAGTGGATCCTTTCTTGATATCAGACGATTTGTTTTAAAACCCCCATTTTGGCGTCACCATTGCCTGATCTCTCAACACCGCGTCTTTTCACCCAGTCGCCCGCGCATACTTGTCTAACTGACCTGCTCTCTCTAGGGCTGGAAGCATCGGTGACTCCGCTTCTCTGTCGAATTTCTCCTCCATATTACGATTGCCACGCGCTCCACGTCTTACCTTGTGGTGAGCTCCCTCGCCTCGAGACGGTGGATGCGCGTTGAAGAAAAATTTAGTTCCAACGCTCTTCATCGAGGACAAGCATAAGGTGAGGGTGGCTGAGCCACGTGAGTGCCACCATGAACCAAATGAATGTCGCTGGGATGAACCCTGGAGCCGGGGGCCCCGTCGGGGGTGTTCCAATGGTCAACAACGGCTCTGCAGCTCCTCGTAACGATGGAACCATGAATAACATCTCCGAACAAATGATCAACAACCTCAACACATATATCTATGACTATTTTCTCAAGCGCGGCTACCACGACTGTGCCAGGGCCCTCCTGAAGGACGACGCGATGAAACTCAGCACCGAACCGCCAATTAAATCTAGTCCTGGCCATCGTCGCGATAACGAGGTGAATGGGGTTGATGGCGATGCCATGATGACGGACGGCAAAGATGGCGAGAAAATGAAAATCCCCGATGACTTGCCGCGGCCCAACCTTCCAAGCGAGGGCCAACAGTCCCCTTTCCTCTTAGATTGGTTTAGCCTTTTCTGGGACTTCTTCTGGGCTCAGCGCAAGAAGGGAAACAGCAATGATGTTAGGCAATATCTTCAGCATAACCAGGTACGCACCATCTGTCTTGCGCAATTTAGCCGGCTGCTTCAAAGCCACAGGAAAAAGAAATCTGAAGGAGTTAAAAATGAGGAAAATGAACAATAATGAGAAATAACTGACCATGTACCAGAACTTCATGCGCATGAGGGAACAGCACCATAACCAGCTTTTGCGACAGCAGCCGATGATGCCCGGACAGCTTAACATCCGTCGGAATGGGGTTCCCCCCAACCTTCAGAAGACAGTACTGCAGAACAACACGCCTGGCCTGTACGCTTATCCTTGGCACCCCTTGCAAAGGCAAATGTGAACTTGAGGGGCTAACTAGATATTTTCAACATAGTTCTCAGCAGCAGATCGCTCAGCTCCAGAAGAACCAGCAGATGCAAATGATGCAGCAAATGCAGCGAGAACACTCAGATATCGACATGAACGGCCACCGCCCGCAGTCCCCGTCCTCGGCAGACAATGCCCCCTCCCCATCGAAGCGACCCCGGCTTGAAGGCACACACATGAATGGTCAGCAATTGGCACCCAATGGACGGGGTCAAGGCCAGGGCATGCCTGCCCAACCGAACCCCCAAGCGATCATGTTGCAGAACGGTCTCAACCCGCGGACTATGAATCCCGCCCAGTTCCAAACTTCGTTCCCCCAGTCGGGCCCTGCTGGTCAGCAGAAATCTATCCAGGTATATGCTCAGAATTTAGCCCTTCACCACTCACGCTCAGCATTGAATAACCAGGGCATGCCGAATGGTTTGATGAATCCCGGTGTCATGCCACCCCAGACGGATCTGGTACCCATGCCAGATGGCCAGGGTATGTACCCGATGAACGGCGATTACTATGGCGCAAATGGTCAAATGGCCCAGGTTCGGGCTGGAATGCAGACACCTGGCGGTCAGCATGGGAACCATGCACTCCAGGATTATCAAATGCAGCTTATGCTGCTTGAACAGCAGAATAAGCGGCGTTTGATGATGGCTCGTCAAGAGCAGGATAGCATGGCCCGTCCTGACGGCCAGCCCCCAATGCCTGGGCAGCAGCAGGCTTTGCCACCAGGCACCTCTCCCCAGGGCAGCAGGGCGGGCACGTCACCGAATCCCAACGATCAAATGAAGAGGGGTACGCCAAAGATGCCCCAGACCGGTCTTCCCGGATCCCCGAGTGCCGGCGATGTGATGGCTCAAGGCCGCGCCTCCCCAGCGTCTATGAGTTTCGCCGGCGGTCAGATCCCTCCTGAGATGGCCGGCCAATTCTTCGTGAAGGGTATGCCAGAGGGTATGCCAGGCCCCAACGGCATGCGACCCCCGAGCTCCAACCCGGCCTTCACCGGCCCTCAGATGGGCCAGCCGATTCCCGCGGGTGCGAACAACCGGGTGCCGAGTGGCAGCTGGCAGCCTCAGCAGGGCCCTCAGGGTCAGCCTATGGCGCCGCAGCCGTCTCCGGCGAGTCAGCCTCAGACTACCGGAACTCCGCAGAACAACCCGATGCCTCCCCCTCAAGCGCCGCCAGCAGCTGGTGGCAACGCCGGTCGAGCTTCACCTCAAACAGGCGCCGCTCCGCCAACGCCGCAGCAAGCTAACAAGCCCGCACCGAAGGGCAAGAAAGATACCAAAGACAGTCGCAAGGTACGTGGCCTCCCTTATCTACTGTTGTGTTTAACCCTGTCTTCATTTTCTTTGTCTTTGCTCCCCTTCCTTGAAAAGAAAATGCTGAACGCGATTTAGCGACCTTCGAAGAAGGCTTCGAACGCGGCCGCAAACGCGAACACGGCGGCCACTCCGTCTTCCGAAGCGGAGCATCCACCAACTCCTACTCCATCTACCCCTATCACGCCCCAGCACCCCAACTCATTTAACAAGGCCGGTGCCAACGCTACGACGACCGCTCCTCAGCCGCCAACGTCTGCCCCTGCGCCGCAGCCGCTCGTGCAGCAGCCCCCTGACCAGAGTCAACAGTCGTTCAACGACCTCAGCATCCCAGACGTAAGCTGCTTCTCTATGTTCTGTGTGAACCTTGTGCTGACCACGACGATAGCCGTCCGCTTTCAACCTTGACTTCAGCGCTCTGGAGAATCCTGATATTCTGGAGAATTTCGACTTTGACACATTCCTCAACACCGATGCGGACACCGCAAGCTTTGGGTTCGACCCCAACATGCCCTACCCAACCGATGGTGTTGAAACCGGTGCCGGCGATAGCTTGTAAACGAGCCCAACGGATATTCAATTCATCCTCATATACCCTTCCTTGTTTTGTACATTTCTAAATCCTCCATTGTGGTATTCGGCTTCTCTCTTGCTTTTGAAATTACCCTCTTTTCTCCTAGTCTCTTCCTTTCTTTTATTTTCTCTCTTATATTTTTATTTCCTTTTCTTTTCTCTTGTGCTTTGCTGTTGTCGCCATGATATTGGATATGTGTCTGTGAGACTGGCGTTGGTGTACCCGTTTCTTGCATATCCTTTCATTATTGAACCAACGAGATGTTCTGAATCCTCCCTGAAATGGATTTGTTTGTGGCCATGCTGATTTGCTGTGACTTTTTACGTCTTTTTCGACTCGATTCTTCCTTCTACTATTATTATTACTACTACTACCACTACTTCTGACTATTATCTGGCTAATTCTTGTCTCTACCGCTCCCCCTACGGGCCACAAACATACTTGCGTGATATTTGTCTAGCGTTAGTACATTCGTCATCTTAATACTTGAGATTATCACTGAAGATGTTCTTCCTGATTGGCCTTCCTTCCTCTCATTTCGAGCCCTTCTCCATCTTCACCCATCTTATCTTTTTTTCCTTTGTCTATCTATCCATGTATGCTGCTTTATCTTCATGGCGTTTTACCCCACGAGGACTCGATCTTGCCTGACGACTTCTCTTTGGAGATGAATGGTTTTATGAATTGAGAAACTTCTTCGTTTTCCATTTTCATGTCTTGATTGACTTGACTTTGCCTCCTTCCGACTGACTCGACTCGTCTCGTTCTGCCGAGGTGCTTTCTTTTCTTTTCTTTTCCCCTTCCTTTTCTTCCATTTCGATATTTTGCTCTTTTTCAGCTGTCCATGGTTTCACTTTCTTGTCGCGTGGCTTGCTTCCCTCTCTTGCTGGCTGGCTGCCTAGCTAGTTGGCTAGCTGGAGACAGGACAGAACAGATGAACAAACCAAATCATATCAGAGATACCATGGCCACATTATGCTTTTCTGGTTTTCTCCAAACTCAAGCTCAAACTCAAACTTGGAATATCATGAAACAAGACCGGAAGAAGAAAAAGCAAGGAAATCTAGTCCAAATCCATTTTACATTTTCTTCCTTCGTTGCTACAATGTCTGTATCATTATTGAATGGATCCCCTTCCTACCTGCCTGCCTGTCTGTCTGTCTGTCTGTTTGCCTGTCTGGTGAAAAAGAATAAATACCCTGAACCCAAGTATCACGATCTCGTTTATCGTTCTTCCTGTCTTTCTGTCTATCTGCTCTGGTTATCGGTTTCTGTCCCCTCCCATGTCTTGCTGTTTTGGAAGGTAGTAACGTAGGTAAGAAAGATGTTATTCGTACGTTCTGTTATGCATGTACATACAGTATACCTAGTGCCTAGTCTATCTGCATTGAGTCGACATATCCTTTGAACATTGCCCTATTCGCAGCTTTCGTCCCCCATTGTTCTCGGTCGAAGCGGACTTTCGCTGCCGCTTGTTCCACCAGCAAGTCCTTCTTGACCATGTCGATCAGGTACTGAGACACCCGCTGGGCACACATCTCTTGGGCTTCTCTCCAGGTAGAATTCTCAGTGGACACTTCCCCGATGGGCCCGACACGAGTGAGGAACGGATCACTCTTGAAGAGTGCGTCCGCGTGCCACTGACCCCTTGGGCTGACATAGTGTTCTTCTAGTCGTCCGAGCCTGAATTCAGGATAATCCAGAGAAAGAAGATTGCAAATTTCTGGATAGACATGCATTTGAGTGCTCCTTCCATCAAGGAAGGATGCAAAGGGAGAACATCGTTAGCAACCTGATCGACAAGGTGAAGGGCAGGGAGATGTTACTTCGGAGCCTTTCAGAATGAACTTTAACCCCCACGAGCTCATTACAGATTTGCTGTGGGTTGACTGGCCACCTAGCTCTTTCTATCTGAACAGGCACCTCGACTGGTGTGATCCTGCACTTTGGTACTGGCAGAAAATTCACATACTTCGGCATCCGAACTTCCAAAAAAGTTTTGGCCGTCCTGTAAGTATTAGTCTTCTTGAAGGCCCTGGCTGCCCGTCTCTGATTTGCTCTTGCTTGATTTCTCTGTTTCTTTGCTTGGGGCTCGTGGGTAGCCATTGGTACATCGTACACGACTCTGGCATCCGGTTTGCGCTGCTCTTCTCTGTATGGATGTGCTTCTCGGACAAGCCTCAGCAATTCCTTGTAGGATTTCTCTAGAGTCAGTGGTCCTAACGCATGGCAGAACGCATCTCGGGTTGATACCAAGGTTGCGTGTAGAGCCCTGAACGCTGTGTCCTTCTGAGACTCGGACTCCTCGGAGTAGGGCTTAAGGGCCCCAGAGTATGTCACGCCATCTAGCTCAACCTCATGACGGTAGCCGCCCTCGTGAAAGTGCTTGATGTACTTCGGAATCTGCAACCCGTTGAAGAGACAGTACTCTGTGTATGACTTGTTAGAAGGTACAACTGAGCACACAGTAAACATCTTACTTTGCAAAAGTTCACACCAGTCCCAACCAGAATCCGGTGGCAAATCGCTGGGCTCATCCGGGACGATCCAGCCGGGGTAAATAGACCTGAGCCTGTCAAGAGCCTCGCGACAGACCTCAACCTTGGCCTGTTCCGGGGTCCTGTCCTCCCGTAACCTAGTAATCGTGCAGCCTACACAGTGAGCGTGACACCCCAGGTAGAGCCCTCTCCAATATTCACAAATTCGAAGCGAGGCAATAGAAACTCCTGTACTGCGAGAATTCCAAAGTAGAACAATACTTGACTTTCATTCAGAGCCATGGTGTTAAGCGACTCTAAACATAGGAGACCCGGATGAGACTATGCAAACGTTTTGGTTAGAAAGATCGCGGAGGGAAGCTCTAGCATAGTTTGAGACGAACCTGGAACTGAGGTACGATATTCACGTCAGGAGCGATAGGCAGCAATTCGTGTATTTCACCTTCCTCAATCTCATCTTTCGTATCAACAGAGGCGGGAGTGGCGTCCGCGCAGGGAGCGGATTTGACGGTAGTAGAAGAGAGAGTCAGTGCACAGAAAGGGGAAGATATATCTGACCACTGAGCGAAGCCGGATGAACTACTGAGTGTGAAAGATAAAGGAGGATTTCCAGGAACCCCATCTTGGGGAGTCAGTCCGCTGGAAGGTGAGTCATAGTTGGTAGACTCGTCTGCCATGGTGTAGTTCGGGGAGAGAGAGACACAGATAGAGATGGGTGAGTGGGTGTGAGAGAGTGTGAGGTTGAGGGAATAATAGTAGAGGCGGGAAGGAAAGAAAGAGAAAGGGAGGGTTGTTGACAAGTGATCAGTCGGAAGAGGGGGGCTCCTACTCAAATAGGATGGCACAGCCTGGTTACGTTACGCGGGAGTCATTGGATGCACCAGCATTGAACATGATAAGTCTATTTTGCTTTTGGTTGTTAAGAGAGAGAAAGAGATAATACATGCGTTGGATAACCGGGATACAAGGCTTCAGTGAATGGAACTCGCTTCAAGTGGCAGGGTGAATGAGTGCATTGCACTCATTCAGTAGAAGAAGGTGAGGAAAAGGGGGCAGAGCAAGAGCAGAGCCACAGATAAATGATACAGTCAATCAATTGAAGTGACCTCAGACGTGCCGCTCATTAGCTGAATGCTAGAATCGAGGAGTTCGTCCAGACCGACTCGACGAACGACATCCTCTGGGGCAGGCAACTCTTGTACGGGCGGGCATGAGACCGATTCCCCTTTAGAAGGCGTGATGCCCTCGCTGCGTGTTGAACTAATGGACCGCTGCCTTCTATGCTCGGCTGGAGAGTCCAAGTTCCCGCTTAAACGCCTGACCGTCTTGGTCGGAGTGTTATTGATTCTTTCACTCTCCCTGCGCGGTGTTTCCCCAGCACTTTCGTTTTCCTTGTTGTCCTGAGACATTCCCTCTTTCCTACTCTTGACATTCATGTTAGGGCTAGCATGCAATTTGCTTGATGCCGTGGTCTCTGCCAAAGGATCTGGCAAGAGGCTAGACTTGACGCTTGATTCGGATGCGTTTCTGGTCCCGGCCTGTGAGATATCCTTGAGAGGGAACGATCGACTGCCATCTCTGGTGTAGGATGCCGAGCGCGCTTCAGCGGCAGCTGAGAGCTTGCTACCTACTGGGGCCACGCTAGACGGAGTGTTGGTGGGTGCATGGGTGCCGCAGGCGAGAGGTTTGGGAGGACTCAGCGCCTCGACCAATTGAGTATATGCCTCCTCGTCAATCGGCGCGATGATGCTGGGGTGCTTACTGTGCTCGTAACTAACGCCAGTCATGCTTGAGATGGCCCGGCTACCAGTCGTGCTAGAAACATAGTCTGGCATTGAAACGTCCTCCCAGGACGGTCTAGCACCGCGATGCCGGGCGGCTGGATCGAGCAGGTAAGGATCGATATAAACATCCTGCATGAACGGCGGTTCCTGAGGCGGCCACTTGGGCTCCCCGAGTTTGCCTGGCCACTGAGGGACGGGTCCCTGGTAGGTTTTGTATTGCCAAGTATTTTGTGTAGCTGGGTTGGCTACCGGAACGGCAGATATGGCGGCCTGCTGGGTGCTGTGTCTGGTTGGCGAGTGGGTGTGAGTATCCTCTGGTTCCTTCAATTCGCTGGTTCCACTTCCGGAGTTGTATTTAAAGAGACGAGGTTCACGAGTCCACATGGCAGCGTTCGGCCAGGCAATGCTAGAACATTCTAAGACTTCTGTTTTCGGTTTAAAAAGGAAGATATCGTTAGAGCAAGCTCTCAAAAGGACTTCAGAAAGGCTTACGAAGAGGAGCATGTTGAAACGAAAATGCCACAACCTCTTTGACTCGCTCAAACGGCGGAGTGCGATGCGGTCGGGCGAACCCTTCGGAGATTACCACCCGAATTCTTCCATAGAGCTCACCGGCATCCCAGTATCGTTGCTCTAGGATCTCTTGATGGAAAGGAGGAAATCGAAGCGTGTCCTGGTTGCCACTCTTGTCGACATCTAGAGGAGTAGTGTATTAGCAGGCGTGCTTTCCGGGGGCATGGAAGCCATACAGGAGCTCAAGTCTATTCATTTGGTTCACATCGGTTAGTATAAGAGCCATACACCCAGGTGTTATAGGATCTAGCGGCTTACCGATCACATGGGGCCAGCTGGTCCTCTGACTAAAAACACTTCCCCTGAGCAGTGACAAACGACCATTTGTTAGCCTAATCTCTCCATGAGTGCTACATCTGGGACGCTCGAGTACTTACGAGACACACAGACCGTCGATGAATATCCGAATCTCAAAAAGCAGAGCATCTTCAGGCTGCAAGAGGCTGTCCATCAGTCGAGTGGGACGAGGCTTTTCCCAGCTATGGACGGACACCCGGAACGAAGTGTTCGGGGAGATGCTGGGGATGAAAGTGGTGAGAACTGGCAACAGTCCCTGGTTGCCCTGGGGCAAATAGTACGAGGCCGGATTGACGAGCGCAGGACTGTGCAGGTACGGGGATTCTAAGCGTGAGAGGTATGTCAGCGGATGGCTCCCTGCAGTCAGACCAGGGATTCACTCAACCTGTATCCTTAATGACAAAACATTGGGTCTAGAATTCCTGCAGAGGCACCTTGGAGCTCTCTGGAAACAGAAGCACGTCCCAGTTATCGTAGCGCATCCTGCCTGATCTGCTATGGGTTCTGCTGCGGGATAAGATGCGAAACGAAGTATCGTAGTCTTAGAATACTGAGATAACAGAAGTAATGTCAAGGAAAAAGAGCAGATGGCACACCGACGAAGGCGGGTGGGGGAGAAAGAGAAGATGAGAACTAGAAAGGACCCGGCTTGTTGTTAGCAATTCACCACTTCGATCACGAGATGCTCCTTCCGCATCGAGGTGCAATGCAGGTAGGAGGCAGGCGTGGCCGAAACAGGCCCGGAACGAGTCCGCGTCCTAAGGTTCTATCGACATCATAAGAAATTCACTATGTTCGGATTCTCACTATCTCGAGGTATGGAAAACGCGATGTAAAACTCGTGGCAGAACGAAGGGGGAATCATCCAGGAACAAACGACTGATTAAAGAGTGTCTGAGAGACATGGAAACACATTTACGGATGACAATGATACGAGAACGCCCATCTTGGAATCGCAAATGTCGTGAAAAGAGACCGCCGCCGACCTAAGAATCGCAAGCAGACAATGAGCGGCCTTCAACCGTGAACTCCGTAAGGGGCGCTAAAGGACCCAGCAGGCTTTCCAACCTCCCGAGTAACTACAAGAACGAATGCTCAATTGCAAGGAAGAGATGCCCATCCAGTCTCGGCGTCGTCACACAACGCCGGCTCCATGAGAAGCAGCAGCAACAAGAGAAGACAGAAGGACAGACCCGCGAAAAGATAGGCCACGCAATGACTGACCAAACTCAAGATGCACAACCACAAAGGGAAACGGCGTCAAACGAGCAACAGACTTAGACGAGCAGTGGGAGTATTGAGAAAAGAAAAAGGCAATGTTGTACAGGCCGGTCTAGCAAAAAGGCATGACGTAACATCCTCGGTGTGACACACAATTCAATTTGAACTTGAAGATGAACTTTTCGCAGAATGCCTGCCCAAGGATAGGAAGAGAAGAACAGAGAAAAGAAAAGCACGTCAACGATACGATTGGGTAAGTCATACGCGTAAAAAGAACCTAAGAGAGAAATGATAGAGAGAAAAAAAAAAGGGGGAGGTAGAAGAGAAAATATCGGGGAAGACATTGAGAGTGGTAAAATAGAAAAGCATCAAGTATGAAAATGGGGATCAAGTAAGGAAAACAGGATAAGATGAAACCATAAGCTCGGATCTTGCTAAAACGGAAGCGCTCACATATAATGAAGTACGTAGCACAGGAGAAAAAAACGCCCATCAGGAGCTATAGAGGGGAACTTTGGCAAAGGGGAATAGCAGACTTAGGACACAAAGGGCCCACCATAGGAAAATGACGCAAGAACTCCTGCTGTTGCTTTCAAAAAAAAAGAGGAACGCTTTTTTTTTTACTAGAAAGGTTCGTTAACAAGACTGCATATTTTTTTCTTCCCACTAGACGCGATAGCAAGGATTTTAAGCAGTGTCTTCAGGGTGACCACCAACCTTCATAGGTGCAAAACCGCCGTACTGGTGGGCAGGGGGCATGCCCATAGAAGGGTACATCGGAGGCGGAGGGGGAGCAGGACGGTAGGGGCTGCCGGCAGGGCCGGAGTTGTTCTGAGAGCGGCCCCAGCTCAAGCGAACGCGAGAGTTACCGATGGGGTATCCCTGCATCTGGTTGATGGCCATCTCGGCAGCGTGGCGCTGAACGAACTGGACGAAACCGCAGCCCTTTCCAGGGGGGATCTTGACGTAGGTGATCTCGCCGAATCCCTGGAAGAAAGAGCGGAGCTCATCCTCGGTGACGTAGCCAGAGAGTCCGCCGACAAACACGGTGGTGTTGTTGGGGTCGGTGAACTGGTTCATGGGCTGAGGAGCGCCGTAGAAGCCCATGGGAGGACCACCCATAGGGGGGTACATGCCCGCGGGACCGGGCATACCCATGGCACCGGGAACAACGCCGGGACCCTTGTTCTTGGGGGTGGCAGTGGAGATGCGCATGGGACGGTTGCCGCAGTAGACACCCTGCATCTCGCTGAGAGCACGCTGTTGGTCGTTCTCGTCGGAGAAACGAACGAAGCCGTAGCCACGGGACATGCCGCTGATGGGGTCAGTCATGATCTTGGCGGACTTGCACGACGGGAAACGGCTCTGGAAGAGAGAGACGAGAACGTATTCGTTGACTTCAGGGCCGAGATCACCAACGAAGATGGAGTATTCGGGGCCACGGTCGTCACGGCTGTCGGGAATCGTTAGTCTAACCTGGGTTTGTAATCCCTGTCAAATTGAAATCTTACCTGCGGTCGGCAAGACCTCCACCGGTAGCCCAGTTCAGCTTGAAGAGACGGTTGGTGTTGGGCATGGGGGTGCCGTTCAGGGACAGGGCCTTAGCAGCGGCGGCGGGAGAGGCAAAATCGACGAAGCAGTAGCCGGCGTTGCTCCTACTACCATCATTAGGATCGTAATCAAATCGGCAAGGAGGGATTCCCAGCTACTCACCCAGAGAACTTGTCGCGGATCATCTTGACGTTGACCTGCTCGCCCATCTGGAACCAGAGGTTGCGAACGAAGTTCTCGTCAATCCAAGGCTCAAGCTCACCCATCCTGTGGAACCAAACGTGGTCAGTTCAGATCGCGAAAACACGCATGCCAAGGAATTTGTTCCGTACCAGAGCGTAGTCTTGCCGTCGTTGCCCTGCTGGGGAACGGCGGCAGAGGGTTCGCCGGGAGCAGGGCCCTGAAACGGGGCGGTGGTAGGGTCGGCCTGACCGGTCATGGCCGTGTCCGCGGGAGCGGGAGCGCCAGGGGCAGCGGCGGCAGCGTCCGCAGCGGGGTGCTGGTTGGGGAAAGATTCAAAGTTCTGGAAAGACATGTTGACGTGAAAATCCGATGATCGTAAAGATAATTACGAGGGCGATATCTGTCAAGACTTCACCGTTAACTCAAGCCCCGTTTGTCCATGGATGTGGATCACTTCATCGTTGCCAGCCAAGCGCCCGGTGACAAAGGGAGGATTGCGCATACCTGAAGAAATTGCAGGCAAAGGAGCAGAAATCCAAGCAAGAAAAACTTTTCTATTCCGAAAACGGCCCGTGCGACTGGAACTTCGTTGTAGTCGTCAAGGAGTGAACAGCGTATGATCGTTCAGCACTTGGAGAATGACTGAGGGTATTTTCAATTCCTAAGGAGATGGGCAAGACGATTAGTTTTGCTGTCAAAAAAAAAAAAAAAGTTGACGTCCAAAAGAGAGATCGTGACCGATCAACGAGACGCGAGAAGAGCAAAAGCCAGAAAAGAAACAAAAGTGAGATGAAAAGAAGGTGTCGAGTGATTTAGATCGCAAATAAAGACAGATTCGAACTCCAAGGAAAGGCGATTTTCGTAAAGTGAATAATTTCCGAGAATGAAGGATGGGACAAATTGGCGGAAGAAAAAGGTTCGTAAAGGCGGATGCAGCGTATCAGCCTTGCTTGCTTGCGCGGTGCCGTACTCTCGTTGCCAAGACCATGATTCAGCTAGCGACGCTTCAGGACATGAGGGCATAGCCGAAGGGCTCGGAATTTGGGCACAGTTCGATTATCTGTGCAGTTCAATGACCGAAAACACGGCGCATGTCGAGAGGATCCAAAAGCATTCCCCAAGTCGCAACCGCTTTCGTCGATAAATGGTCCCCGGATCCATCCGTCCCGATCGCGACCGTCTTCGTCGGCATTGATCCGCTTTTCCCGTCGATGCTGAACAACCCCCATTGCAGAGCCAAATTCGGGTGACCATGCCATCGTCCGAGCAATTCATAGAGACGATCAACAGGATGACCTCCATCGATAGTTGAGTCACTACTGGTGACCACGGCAAGATATCGATCGGCTGGCGCATCGAGTCCGCTGCTGAATCTAATCGGTCGGTTGGATACGAGAGGCCCCAGAGCGAGTTTGCGCGGAACTGCTCAACGGCAGGTAAGGGCCCCCGCGCCATCGCAGCGATCCATGGCAGAGAGTATGCACCTCGGCAGCGAACCAGATAGGGGAGGGGTGGTCAAGGGATAACGGTCCAACATGAGGTAAAGTGTAACCATCACCACCCGGGAGAACAAACGAGACAAGAGGCAACAAAACGAAAGACAAGAATGGAAAAAAAGATGAACATGAGAAGGGCTTACCAAGCAACAGAAAAGAAAAGCAAGCTCGTAAATATTTTGCACAAAAGATGCGTTGCTTTGACGTGGCGCAAATGACAAGTAGTATGCGTTAAGACGTTATACTGGAAGAATCGAGAGAACTCCGGCCAGATGAGGCGAGAACTAAACAATAGAGGAAAATAAAAAAGATAGAAAAGACACTGAAAGCGTTACTAAACTATCCGCAAAACCGACTCCGTCTTTTCCGACAAGAACAAGAAACGGGAGAAGAAAGGAGAGGGAAAGATGGGAGGAAAGGGAAAAGAGAAGCAAAAGGAAAAAGGGAAGAAAAAAAGAAGAGGGGTAGAAGAACTAGCAGATAATATTCTTCAGGATGGAGGGGAGGGGGGGGGGGGGAAGGAAAGGGAAAGGGAGAAGAGAAAAGAAAAAAGGGAAGAATCCGAGGACAGAGAATACTAGGGCCCAAGGACGGCAGAAGCAGCAGAGTCGATTAGACGAACGAACAAACGAATTTGGGAATCCCAAGAAAATTGAATTAATTGAATTAAATAATTTTCTTTTCTGTACGCAGTAATTAAGAGGGAAAAATACACCTGAACCAGCAGCCAATCCAGCAGGAAGAGAGGAAAGAGGGGCGAAAAGCACAGCCAGCTGAGTGGGACATGAAAGTTTGCCGACTCCTCCGTCTGATTTCTTTTTTTTTTTCTTTCTTTTCCTGGTTGGCGGTGCACTTTTCGGCTCAGCAACAGCAGCGTGTAGATCTGGATTTCCGGTGGGATCGTGGCCTTACCGGGTCTTGGTATGTTGTATGTATTCGTCCATTCCAATGGGTCTAGCCTGTGGTCTCTACTCCGTACACATTGCCTCATGGCTAGTGTACACCGTATGTATCCATTGTTATCATCCGTCAGAAGCTCGTTGCCTGAAGCATCCATCAAAGAGATCAGCAGTGATGAGAAATCAGCAGGTATGCGAGGGCCGGTATTTTAATTTTGAAGCAGGTCGAACCTGACATGATTCTTATTTTCTCCCCACCTGCACTAACCACGTACGGTGTACGAATTGTTCCATGATCAATGATCATTCAAAAGCAAGTCGTGAGCCCCTTCGGACATTGATCTAATGAGGCGTCGACTTAAGAAATTCTCATCGAACAACCTTAAATGTGCTCCTGGTCATTAGACACGATATACCCCCGGCTTTCAGATACACTACACCGTGGTGACTGACCCACACAGCTTTGCTTGACGAGGTCCCCAAAGACTCAATTATCCCTGCACCGATGTTGTTTTAATAAGGATCTCTCGACTTGATGTAGGGGGGTTCTGAGACACTGAGACAAGCATGTTGTGTAAGTGTATCCAGCCCTGTCGCCAAAAGCAAGGGTACGGAAAGGGCAAACTATGGTTCTTGGTGACGCTACCAACCGCGAACGATACGGTGTACATGGGTCGGAAGAACTGGAAGTACAGAGGAATAACTACTCCGTACGGAGAAGCTAGGGTGATGCGCACATGCAGCAGCAGAGGTTGACGGAGTTTGTCGAGGCTTAAGACTCGCGACAGTCTTCTTCTTTTCTTTCCCCTGCACATACACGGTGTACACTGTACTGTGTACAGAGGAAAAGAAGAACCCCTCCCTTAGGAACACTCTTCTCAAGTCGATTTTTTCTCCGCCATCAGACTCTTGTGACTCGTCGAGCCCCAATTCGTGACCATGGGCCTTATCGTCATAACTGTGGCCGTGTCTCCGCCCGTCGCTGCCAATGCGCGAAGGTCATTCGATGATCCCTTTCCGTTTGCGGGCACACCAGTCAACATTGTTTCCTTGGATCGCCCCGTCTTGCTCAGCCGGGCAAAAAACAGCTCCAGGCGTCTAAGACCGCTCGAAACAGGGCGATTTCAGGGAAGAGCTGGAGGCCAGGGGAAGGGAGCTGAGAGGGCGGGCCACAAAAAAAGAGAAAGAAAAAGAAAAAAGTCAACCCAATTGCTCCACCGGATATGTGCCAGAACCATGGGATCGTGGATCTCTCTCGACTTCTCGAGGCAGGGAAAGAAAAAAAGGAAAAATTCGAGACGCAGCAAGGGCTCATGTTGTTTCATTAATAATTCACGCAGGTTCTTTCATGCATGAGAGAGGCCCACGGTAAGGTAAATAATACCTTCAGTTACTACCTCATACCCACCTGGTACCAGATCAGAGCCGTTCGAGCTGGGATGGGGGAATTCAGGGTTAATAATAGCAAACACGGGGTGGTCCAAGCTGCTCTCTAGCAAGTTAGTGCCATCGGTGTTTGAGATATCAAGGGTTTGTCCGGACAGCCCTAAAGAACATGGGAGGTCACACGAGAAGAAGGAGGGGATTCATAGGGAAGAAGCAAGAACGGCAGCTCTTGACTCTCCAGGAAGGGGGGCGAGAAAAGCCAGGCAGAGCAAGAAGTAACAGCCCTTAAGAAAGAAAGGCCGACGAAGCTAAAGACCAACTCCACCAAACCAGAGCCATGGAAACCTGGCCAGTTCCCTAGTCTCATTGGCTGGAAGGGTTCGACCAGCGCCCGTAATTTTGATTGCGGTCGATTGGGGCAGGAAATGGGAGGGATAAATTGTACCTGAGTGAGGCCTTTCAGTCACGATGGGCTCGTGGGCATCGGAAAGGCAGGATGTGGTATTTGCAATTCGACTTGGTATTTGGGGCTTGTCATTCTTACCCCCGAGGATTCCCCCAGACGTTACGCGTACGCGACGCGATCATCTCACTGCTGTACAAGTAGTTGGCTAGTATAAGCAAAAAGGCAATCAATCGACTTTCCTGTTTCTTTCCCTTGCATCAGACCGATGACTGGTTCTGGCAGATACCTGCACATGCTCGACCAGACATACATCTCCGTCTGTCTGTCTGTAGGTACCTGAGCTAGGGTCTGTCCCTTGCAGATGCCCATTCATTTGAATGCTCTCCTCATCCCTTGAAGGAATTGTCATTACTTACACTGAGTAAGTAAGAAGTCAATGCTTTCCTTTGATGGACTTTGAAACCATGGAACCGCCTCTGCCCAACAACACCCAACAACCCTTCCGCCTTATCCCCATCCCAACCTTCAACGTTGCCGGCTGCCACCTGCGCATAACCAAGATTTGTAGGTATAATGTATAAGTCTATACTTAGTAGAACTGTAGAAGTACTCAGTGGAAGTGAAAAAAAAATAAAAATAAAAATAAAAAATAAACTAAACTAAATAGACCAAATAGAAGAATCGACCGAAAAAAAAAAAATCGAACCACTCAAACCCACGAACCCCAAACCAAGAAAGATCCATTCAACAACGATCCGCCCTCCTCCGAAACCTCGCCTTTTTTTCTTTTTTTTCTTTTTTTCCTTTTTTTGCCATGTGGTTTGACTACCGTTCGAGCAAGATTCTTTCATTTCCCATGCCCTTTCTCTGGGTTCGGGTTCGCCTGTCCAACGATCCACCTTTCTTCTTCTTGTGTAAGCACTAATTTCTTTTCTTTTTTCTTTTTTTTCTCTTTCTTTTGGGTCGGTCCCACTCGTTCAGCTGTGGCTGGTTTGGTTTGGTTTGGTTAGAGTTGATTTTTTTCGTTCTTTCGTTTTCTTTCTGGTTCGTGTTTTTTTGTCTGGGTCGTGTTAGATTGGATGGACTATAGGTAGGTATGGAATTGCGCGGTTCGTGTCTTCATATCTTTTTATTATGGTGAGTGAAGTGTACCTAGGTAGTTATGCCTATGTAAATGCCTCAGGAATCAGATTCAGGAAGGAATCAGGCTATGAATGGATTAGTCATTAATGACGACAACAATCACCTTAACTAACCAAAGAAAGAAAGATAGCTTATTCCGGTGTACTCCGTACTGTACAACATAACATACAATATACAAGTCCATCCCCAAGCACCTTAATCCCAGAAATGAACATACAAACTCCATACAACATCAAAGACCAAAGACCCAAAAGGAAGAAGAGAGAGAGAAAAGAGAATAATCATATCCGACAACCCCCCTCCCCCTCAACCTCATCCCCCATAGCCATATTCTCATCACAAAACTCGCCCGCCTTCCCCAACTCATCGCCGAGCAACTGGATCGTCTTCTCATACACGCGAGCCGTCTCCATCTCCCACCGTCCGGGGGCATCCGCATAGACATTGACATCGGCGTTAGAGTTAGAATTAGAATCGCCCCTCGTCCCGTAGACATCTTCCATCTCCATCCCCAACTCATCATCGTCAGAGTCGTCATCATCCTCAGCTAGTTCATCCACCGTCTCGCGCGCCTCGACAACAGTCACACGACACGTCTCGGCGATGCTCTTGATGCGGACTTTCTCCGTCATGGAGACCACGTTCCGTCGGGTTTCGAAGCCAGACAAAGGCGCGCCGGAGTCGGCGTCTTCGCCGGTGAGGAGCGACGCGAAGACCGTGTCTAGCTTTCTGAGGAGCCGGAAGGTGGGCTTCGGCGTGAAGGGGTAGTCCGGGAGGTAGGTGTTGATTAGGACGGCGAGGGAGATGAGGTATGGGATTTGGAGGGATGCTGTTGGGGTGGTTAGGGTGTGGTCATACTGTTTTCAGGGTTCTGGTTCTGATGTGATTGAAGGAGGTAGAGGGGGAGCAAGGCATGTAGGACGTCGGAGTTCAGACTCGATCATCCCATATACACGACCCAGCTATAGGTAGGTAGGTAGGCAGATACACATCCAACCACCTAGCCAAAAAAAAAAAAAAAAAAAACAAAACAAAACACAATAGAAAAAAAGGATAAACATACGAGTCCCACTAACCCAAAGCACATCAACCAACCCCTCTATATCTTTAGCAACCTCCTGAAACCCCTCATACCCGCGCTCCAACTGCGCCGAGCCAGACTGCGTCGGATCCTCGTAGGCGCTGCTGAACTTCTTAGCATGGCGCCGGTTAATAGTCAAGATGACCCGGTCGACGTGGTTGATGACGGTCGTTTCCTTGGTGGAGCCTGGCCGCAGTGGATGCGATCTCTGCTTGGGCAGGATGGATGGCGTGGCGGTGGATGATGAGGGCGCGGGAGATGGCAGAGAAGGTTGCATGAAGCCCCCTGCTGTGCTGGGGATCTCGGAGGTTGATGCCATTTGATGTAAGTACCTATGTAGGTAGGTGGTTATTGGCTGTGTCTTGTCTTGTGGTGATCCCAGGTGGAGATGGCTGCCGATAGTCTAATTCTGGCCGGATGGACTAGATACAGGTTATGTTGCAGTTGAGAGAATGGTTAACGCTAGCTGAGCTTCGGACTATGATCTTGTTCTTCAGTATGATGAAGATGGCGAACGGGTGATGAAGATGTCATGCCAAGCCTCGTTGGTCCGTGCGTGGAGGCCACAAAGAGTGAATCGCATGACTTGCATGACCTCAAAGCAGACTCAGCATTCTAGAAGATACGAGGAATACGACGATACGAGGATTATTTTGACTTGCACTGAGCCGACAGACTCATAGCATCGGATTCATATGTCTATATGTCTAAGCAAAGAAAGAATTGTACCTAGCCAAAGTCCATCATTAGCAGGAAGCATACTACTGCAGGCGGAATATCGAGAAAAGAGTGCTTGGCTTCAGAAGGTGAGAAGATATGTTTGTGACGCTGGTTTTTGCAGACATGGCATGACATCGCATTCGAGTCTTGCTACTCTGGCCCCAGCGGACTCATCATTGCAAGGAGTGAAACAAGAGACAAATGAAAACAATGGAAAAACTCACACGACCCGTTGATACAATAAACCCCAGAACTTTTGGTCTAAATCCCTAAAACGCCTCGCTAAACGAATCGATGCCGACATGAGAGACCGCATTACTCCGGCTAGGCATGGATTAGCAATTTGATTCATGAGAATAATTGATCTGAAAGACAGAGGGAAACTCACCCTGATCTTCCCCTTGCGCTTCTTCAAATCGTCCAGCTTCTTCTTGTCCTGGTCGAACTTCCTGAGCAGCTGCTGCTGTCGCTCCTTTCTCTTCTCGCGCGACTGGAACCGGTAGAAATCATCCAGACCCTGGTTCTTCTGCTTCTGCTTCTCCACCAGCGCCTTGGCTTCCTCCTCGTGCGCCGTCGACGTGAGCTTCGGCCCGCTGGTGACGGTAATGAACCCATCCTCGTCGGGCTCCTGGGCCCTGCGCGCCTCGTCCCGCTTCCGCACCTCCGCCACCTGCTCGAACACCGTCATGAAATCGTTGACCGTGCGCAACAGCTCCGCGCGCGACGGGAACCGCGCTTCCTGGTGATGCAAGTACCGGGGGAGGCCAAGAGCCGGCAGCCGGTCCTCAATCCCATCACCCCAAACAACCACGGCAGACTCCTTCTTTCTGTTCTTAGATGCCTTCTTAGCCGCCTTCACGCTGGCCTCCATGCTCGGCTTATCGGCGAAGACGACGACAGCGTGCGCGCCGCTCTTCTGGAGCTGACGGTCCCACGTAGACGGCAGCTCGATGTCGTCGAGCTGGTTCTGGAGCTCGTCGGCGGTGACGCGCTTGCGTTTCTTGTTCTTCGACACGTTCCCCTGCGCGGCGACTTGCATGCCGCCGCCGGTTTTTTTCGTCGGGACGGCTTCGAACTCGACTCGTTCGACGCGGCCGGCGGCGAGCTGCGTGCCGAAGAAATGGCGCAGGTGGAGTTCCGTCGTGTCGATGGGGAGGTTGACCACGAAGAGCGAGCGAGGGGTGTCGGGGTCGGGGATGCGTGGTTCATGAGGCCGGAGGTAGAGGTAATGCGTGGCAGGGTCTGCAGATGGGGTTTCGGGGAGTTGGATCGGGAGGACGGTGTAGCCTGCGATTTCCTGGGGTTCTTTTTTCATTTTGCCGGTGAATAGGAAAGATTATTTCGCAAATTGGGATCGTCAGCAATTCAAGATAATTGCAGAATGTAGGGTGAGGGGAAACGGTAGGCGGCGCAGGAGAAAAAAATATATCGGAGATTGGCGCGGGAAATTTTATTTGAGCTCGGAAGGCGGAGAAGATCCGCCATCTAAGATTCACGAACTAAAATCGAACTAGATACTCGACAACAGATAACAGAACAACGCATAGCTTGGAAACGAAATGCTCTTTCTGACATCGAATCTGATCAAACTAGTGACTTGTTTTCCGGTGGAATCCTTCAAGAATGAATATTCAGTCTCCCTTCATTGTTCGAACCATTCCCATATGGTCAATCTATATTTTGTCAGGGTCATTGATTCCCCCGTTGGTAATGACATATGTCGCCTCGCGTTCAGGACAATCTGTTACCAGTTAGATTAGATTCAAACACGGCGAGAGGATACAAACCAGGGGAGTCCTGGATCTTGGCAACTCGTTCCTCTCCACGACCTTTGCGAAGAAGCACCCGAGTCGTCGACGCATGTGCCAGAACATGTCCACCGACAGGTTTGCGGCCGTCGGCTCCAGCGAAAAGAGCACTCGCACCGGGGTCACTTTGTACCTGATTCGTCTACCTAGAAGCTTAGACATTAAATCCATAGATGGGACGAGGATGTACTGACCATCAAAACACAAACGTTGAACTCTAGATCCAAACCCATGTTAGATCAACGGGACACCAACTGAGAAAAAGAATGAGGAGCATACCCTCAGCCATATGAGCAAGTTTCATCAAAAACTGATTCAGCTTCTGCTGACGATCTGCCAACTCTCCACGTCCGCAGTAATCCACCCGAAAGCAGTTCATGATACTATCAATGATCAAGAGTCGATACTCCCCGGCAGCAAACTCTTTGCTCAGGGTATTCAGCAGCTCCAACTGATGCTCGCTGTTCAGGGCTCGCGCATAGGCGATATTCTCCTGGGTGGAATCCGGGTCGACGCCGAAACGCTCTGCGATCTGTGCAATGCGCTCGGGCCTAAATGTACCTTCCGTGTCGATATAGGCAACCTTGCCATCCGCGCCACCCATCTCCTTGGGTAACTGTGCCACCACAGACATGGTATGAGACAGCTGGGTCTTTCCGCAACGAAACTCGCCGAAGACTTCGCTGATACTCAAGCTCTGGAAACCCCTAGAGTTTGTGATGGTCAGGAGCATATCCAGCGGAAGGAGACTAGACATTCATACCCTCCCAGGATCGAGTCGAACTGCTTGCTTCCCGTCGAGATCTTCACCACCCTTTTCCGCTGGTGACATAGTTCCATGGCGGTGATAAAGCCGGAGGCAGAGGGCTGGATGGAGTAGTCAGCGTGGCGCGGATATTCGTTGCCTGGAAGAATGGCATACTAAGCATTTATGAATTGCATCTTTGATCTTTTCGACCTTCACCTCGCTGAATCCTTTGATTTTCAACAAGGTCTTCCGAGTAGCCCCATGGACGGACTGAATTAGACAATCAGTAAGTATGGCAGAGACCGAGCGGACAGGGACGGTGTACCGCCACAGTATAAAAGCCATTCGCTTTCAACTTTGTAATGTCCGCAACGCCGATCCCTGAATCTTGTAAGCCCTGTTGTGCAGTGAGAAAACAAGTGCATACCATGAGCTTGAATGGAGTCGATATCTACGATGAAAACCTGTTGTGAATCACATTAGACGAAGGGATTGGGAAGGTATGTGCTTTCATCACGAGAAGGTTGACTGTACATCGTCATCGAATTCGTCACTTGAGTTAGATTCAGGCATGGTGTACTTTCTGATGAATGTTCACTGAATGAGAGGAATTGAAGATACTTGGTCGATATACGAAAACAGCAGGAAGGATTGGCTGGTGAGGTGGATGGGGATGGGGAGGAAGAAGAGATGGGCCAGCATCACGGGATTCAAGGCAAACCAGACAACATCACTCCGACTCGGCATACCTTCTTGCGCAATGAAGCAGAGGCATCAATGTCATGCAAAGATACATAGCAGCTCGGCTCCCTAGATCTTTGTCAATCCCTACTTCGACATACACCCTTCCAGACAGTAACACAGTTTGTTTGTTTGAATTTTTATTTTTGCTTCCCATTCAACGAATATAAGGAGAATATAGTACGAAAAGATGAGGAGGTGGCCGCGCCAGGTACCATTCTTCACTCGCTCACGATCCTCAGCACAAACAAACCCATCCGTACTACCTTGAAGCCTTCTTCCCATGTATATCCACGCCACTTGCTTCAGTCCACCTATGTCTCTCCTGCGCTCAATTAACCCGTCGCATCGCCTCGTCTCCTTCTTTTCTTGCCGCACCTATAATTCAAATGAGAGAGATACCCGAGGAGATCAAATAGACGCCAATCATAAGAACCTGAGCCGTGTATAGGATCCAAGCCGTAAAAGGAACCTTAGACATCGTGAAACTTTTTGTTCGTCGTATACATAATAGAAAAAGGCCGGTGCCGAAACCTGAAACATTTGGGGGGGTGTAATATATGCAAAGGAAGAAACATGGGAGAAGAAGAATTCAAGACTTAGGTCGGCAGACCTGAATACAGAAATAAACTATGATGGAAATAAAAGAAAAGGAAACCAGGCTCCCTTGAAAGTATGCATAAAACCAATCAAGGTGAAGAAAGAGGATAGTCATGTAGGAGGGCCGTTTAGGCAACGGCCGTGGGGGCGGCGGCCGCAACGGGAGCGGCCTCTGCAGCCTCAACGGCAGCAGCAGCAGGAGCGGCCTGAGCAGCGGCGGCAGCGTTAGCATCCGCAGGCTGAGCAGAGGCCTCGTTGTTGGGGCAATCCCGAGAGATGTGACCGGCCTGGGCGCACTTGTAGCAAACCTTGCCAGCAGAGCTCAAGGGGCCACCGTTGGGAGCAGTGCAGTCACGGGAGATGTGGCCCTACAGAGAGTGAGCAAAACAGAACCATTTGTTGTCTCAGCGAGGGTGACAAGCATGGGAACCACTTACAAGCTTGCCGCAAGCGTAGCACTTCATGGCCTGAGCCTGGCAGTCACGAGCGAAGTGGTTGGGACCACCGCACTTGTAGCAAGTGGCAGCGCGAGGGTAACCGCCGTATCCACCGCGGAAACCACCGTTGAAGCCACCACGAGGAGCACCGACACCACGGCCAGCAGGGGCACCGGCACCGGAAGCGGGGGCAGGGCAGTTGCGCTGAACAAGACAAGACAACCCGAATTAGACCAATTGAACAAGAAACGGAGCGGAGCAGGAAGGGTAGAGACATACGGCAAGGTGGCCCGGCTGGCTGCAATTGTAGCAACGGCCGTTAGCACCGTTCAAACGGAGCGTAGGGCAATCGGCCTGAACGTGGCCGAGACCCTGGCAGTTGTAGCATTGCTTGGCTAGACAAACAGATCAATACCCATGTACGGCTCGAGGGAAGAACAAGAGAGCGCTTACTCTCGGTGGTACGAGGACGCGGGCAGCTGCTGGATTCGTGTCCTAGATCGAGGAATTAGACGATTCGGTCGAGGTCGTCGGTGGCACACATGACAACATACCAGGCTGCTTGCCTGTTCAACCGTCTATCTGTCAGCCAAATGGAAACCAATCGCAAACAAAAGCAGCGGGGTAGCAGGTTGTTTCACGCACAGTTGTAGCAGAGACGCTCGGACGAAGAGCAGACCTCTACGTCACCCGATTAGCACATTCTTCGCGGCAGTCGAATTCATTCGTCTTTTGCCAAAGCAACTAACCAGCATAGTGGCCAATGTTGCCACACTTGTAGCAAGCACGTCGAGACAACAACATTTTGTCGGTATGATAAGCTGCAAAAGAGAGAAGAGCGTCCGTCAGTCACTCGAGTCCAAGCCATTTTTGTAATGCGACTCTAGCCGCTTGCAACATTCTTTCGCATCGTCACATGAAGGTATGAATTGACTCGTCGGAGGCATTCAAGCCGGAAGGCAGTTAACTGCTTTGAGAGTCGGGATTTTATTCTAACGGAAAGACAAACGGTGCCCGCAGAAAATACAAATGGAGAAAAGGAAGGACGATCGGTCGAGAATAGCAGCAAAAAAGCGCAGCGAATGCGAGAAAGATTCGGAGTTGCGCGCAATGCGCAGCGAAGGGTGCAACGAGAGCCAAAGTCACGGGATTGACGGTCGACGAGAGACTCACACTTCTTTTTAGATCAACAACAAGCTTCAGATCACCTTGACAAGAATACTTTTCCGACAGTCAGCTTGAGAACCTTGGAGGAGCAACGCTTTCGACAGCCCACTCTCGAGACTCGGAAAAGGTGGGCTGACAAAGACAAGCGACCAACGAACGAACTAAGAGAGGGAGGGCAGGAAAAAAAAGAATGTAGTATAATAATTTAGGCACCACACAAATCGCACGAAAGGAAGAAAACTTACAGCAACTCTCCTCACACAACACTCCAATCCCTCCGGGCCTCAGAGCAAGATGCGATATGCGATATGAAAGAGCTAAGGATGGTTCTAACGTTCCAGAGAAAAAGCGGTTGCCCACAAAAAGACGTAAGAAATAATCGAACGGAACAAGCGACGAGGCCGAACAGGGAAAGGCGGGAGGGGAACCCATGGAAGTGTTCCAAGACAGTTATTTTTACTACTATTTACTACCTACCACTGCAGTCCTACAGTCTACACAAGTAAAGGACAAAGGTACAGCTACCTATCCTTTCCTACCCATAATCATATGTTAACCTCTCTTTCGACTTCCGAAGCGACCCGTGTTGCGTACATGGTTGAAAAACCCCCGGAATGATTGACACGGGACGCACGGCCTGAGGCACACGTTCCCGAGGATTGACCTGGCTGAGTCATCCACATGACGGGTTCCTCCTTGCAGGCAGACAGTAGTGAGATGACGATGATGTACTTCATTCATGCATATTATACTAGTTCAAGGCTCATGACAGTGATACCACTAAACAATTTATGTTCATTCCTGCTCCCCCTTATTCTTCCTTCTCAATCACAGCCGGGGCCTTGATTTCACGGCCCTTCAGGAACTCGAGTCCCTCGCCGCCCTGTCATTCCGCATGTTAGCGCAAGGTTCATCAATCAGGGAATGTATCAAGTATAAAACTGTAGAAACTTACGTAGCTGATCAACGGGGACACCTCAACACCAACCGACTCGTCCTCGGTGACCACAATGCCACCGGCCTGCTCGATCCATCGTTGTCCCTGCTTCATAATGTCCCGCTTGCTGGTGTCCTGGTCGTCCTCCCCGGTACCCTTGGCGTTCTTCAAGGGCGAGAACTCGTCCTCACGGCGCACCTCGATGGAGGCGAACTTCTCCAGAGGGGTCAAGGGGAAGACGTCAAAGACGAACTGCTCCAGCTTGACACCGTTGGGCTTCTCGGGCTTGAAAGCCTCGCCGGTCTCGGCCAGGATGCAAGGGATCTTCTTGCGGGCAACGTGGTGGGGCAGCTTGTGCGCCCAGGTCTCGATCGAGTCGAAGAATCGGAAGGAGTAGTAGTGGTTGACAATGTTGGCGGCACGGAACTTCAGGACATCGGGCTGCTTGGGGTCCTTGGCCTCGGCAGTCTCCTGGTCGATCTCCGAGTATTCCACCACGTCGGGCTTGCCGTTCTTCTGCAGGATCAATCCCACCGACTCGGTGGCGTTACGCTTGCGGACAACCTTGGTGGCAATGTCGACGTCCTTCGAGGCGGCAAATCCGAGGAACACGGGGTCGGCAACCTTGACCAGGCAGTTGTCGACACAGTAGGTGTGAATGTGCTGGATACCCCGCTTCCGCATGTCCTCTCTCACGCCGGAGGTGAGGAGGGCCTGGTAGATTCCACCGTTTCCGTCGGGGGCAACAGCAACCTACAAAATATTCCGCAGCGGTCAGTCTTCCGATTTTCACAGGGAAGTGTACATAAGGCTGAGGGGTCACGTACCTTAGACTTGGATTCCATCAAGATCTTGCCCTCGTTGGAAATGCAGGGCAGAACACCCTGCTCGAAGATGACGACGTTGCTCGAGCTCAGGCCGAAGTACTGGTTCTTCTGGAAGAACTCCTCCGTAGGCTTGCGGGTAGGTCCACTGGTCATCACGTACCAAGGGATCACGGCCTCCTTGCCGGAAACCTTCTGGGCCAGCTGCTGGAGCTTGGCAATCCGCTCCGCCTGAATCTGGAAGAGGGACTTCTGGCTGGGCAGCTCGATGTTGAAGCAGCCCTTGGGGGCGGAGCTTCCCAGGCGAGTACCCTGGCCACCAGCCATCAGGACGACGGCAACCTGGTTTGCTGCGACGAGCTGCAGACCTTCATCATACCACTTCTGAATGTCCTTGGGGTCGGAGTCGAGGATCGAGGCCGTGGCCACTTCGGGCAGAGGTTCGAGGGAGACGGGTCCCTCCTGGGATTTGGCGGGGTTCAGAGCCTTGTCGGCCAGCTCGTTGATGCGGGTGGGGTTGAAGTTGTTCAGCTGGTGGAAGAGCTGAGTCTTCTCGGCGGGCTTCAGCTCGCCGACGAAGGCAAATAGGTGTCCTTGTCCGGCGTCGGTGTACTTCTGCTGTAGTTGCTGGAACTCTTCGTCGGAGGGCTGACGAGGGGCATCCTGGTGACCCGAGAATTTGTCCACAAGGTTGGAGACGGTCTCTTTGATAGCAGCAGCCATGATGGGAGGTTGTTTTATTTATTTACGGAAGGGAAGGATTATGTATCTGAGATAAATAATCCCAACAAGAGATGGAGGGGAGGAAGGGAGGAGAGAGACAGAAGAGAGGGAAGAGACGAGAGGAAGAAGAGAGAGGATTAGGATTTAAGAATGAAAGAAAACAAGGGAGGAAGACAGGAGGGGAAGAAGGAGGGAGGGGGCTTTTAATGGGACGCGGGGTGAAGCTGAAGCTTAGGTTTCCAGTGTCCCCTGACCGCCACGAGAGAGCAATTTGTTCTTTTCTTGGGCTTCTACTTCTGGGTGTGTCCTGTTTCTGATTCAGACCATCTAATAATATTATGATCAGTCTCTATTCTTAGGGACTGGCTTCCATGGACAAGCCACCATTCAGATGCGACCGGCCAATCACGCCCACCACGGCGGGGTGCGCCGTCGAGCAGCGTCGTGGGGCCGGTTTCACCGACTCTCGCTAGTGTGCTTCCAAAGCTTCCGATTATTGATTGATTCTATTTATTTATTGTCGCTGGCAATCCCCTGTGATCTGGATACTACCCAGGATATCCTGGATAGACTCAACGACGCTCACGTTGCCGGTATCGATCGTCACTCCGACCGCCTCGCCCTCGTCGCTCGCGGTCGTTGTATCGATCCCGGTTCTTCTCCCGCGGGGGACTTCGACTGTATGATCGATCTCGGTACCGATCTCGATTGGAGCTGCGCCGCGGGCTTCGGCTGGGTCTCCGCTCACGATACGAGCTTCCCCTGGGAGGACTCCGACTGCTGCGTCGTTCGCGAGAGGTTGACCGTCGCCTGTTTTCGCGCTTCTCAAATACCATGGAATAATCATCCCGATGACGAGGGTTGTCGGACGTACGGTACTGACGCTTTTTCTCCAAGCCAGCTACGCCGCCAAATCCACCCCGTTGGCTACTGCGCTTGGAAATCGTAGCGTTCCGCCAGCTGTCGGATAGTTTTGACACCTGTAAAAAGATTATGAGTGCATGGGTCAGAGCAAAGGCCAAGACTGTCTACTCACACTTTGAGAGAAATCTACGTGGATGCGATGATCGTCGATCAGAACGCCTTGCATCTTGAAGTAGGCTTGTTCGCAATCCTTCTGGTGTTCAAACTCAATGAAGGCATATTGTAGACTGTCTCCTGTTCTTTTATCTCGAATAACCTCGCATGAAAGAATGCGGCCAAAGCGACTAAAGATCAAGTTAAGATCCTCATCTGGTCCATTTTGTTAGCGTTCAGCATCAGCCGGTACGACGGGGAGTAGAACAAAAAGAAAAGAAAAGAAAAGAAAAGAAAAGAAAAGAAAAGAAAAGAAAAGAAAAGAAAAGAAAAGAAAAGAAAAGAAAAGAAAAGAAAAGAAAAGAAAAGAAAAGAAAGAAGTACCTTGCGTGACAGGGTTCAACTTGCAGACAAACAAGACGTTCTCTGGCGGTTTAACCTCGGCAAATGGAAGATCCCCAACCATTTCCAGCGTGAGCGCCTGAGCTCTTGCCTCGCGCTCTCGGCGAAGCGTTTCCATGGACTCTTCGTCCATGTTGTCATCCAGGTCTTCATCGTCGGCAATCCGCACAGTCGCGAGCTGTGCCTTCGACGGTACAGGGCTGTTTGGCGGCTCCGTCAGGCCCGCGGGATCGTCGAAAGGATCGTCTAGAACGACTGTATGGCGGATTCGAATGTCTTTCAGCGGTCGTCCTCGATCATCGATGAAAGAATCATTGATCTTCTCGAGGACGTCGAACCCCTCCACCACCTTTCCAAATGGCACCGCTTTGCCGTCTAGGTAGTCCAAATTATCTCCTAGCGTCACAATGAACTGACTTGCAGCGATGCGTAAATCGTCGTCGTGCGGCGATGGCACCGTTGCCATACTGACCGTTCCGCGTTCGTCGTGTTTCAACTTCGGAGGGATCTCGAGGGGGAAAGTTCTCTTCGACGGGCCTTCCAGAAGGCCCCAAATTGACGAGCCGCCGTCGCTTTCGGGGGAATCGGGGCCAATGGGGTCGCCGGTCTGGAATGTAAAGCCTTTTTGCACGCTGTGGACGGGCGAGAAATTATAGTACTTGACTTTACATAGCTTCAGGAAGCTAGAGCGAGAGAATGTGAACGGCTTTAGTTTCGGGTTCAGCTACTCGACATTGCATACGCACCAGGGCCATGGTGGTTTTACTGTAAACGACGGAGTGCACCTACTTTTCACATGGTTTCGGAGACTCATCGACCAAGAGGTCAATGACAATGTCGCCGAGAGAAGTTTCGAGTAGTACGCTCATGGCGTTCTACCGGCAGCTGCGCGTGCGATGCGACAACCAACGATGCGCGAGGAGAGAGAGAAATGAAGAAGGAGAGAATCCGACAGGTCAACAAACCTGAAATTGACCGGGGGAAGAAAGATCGAATCAAATAATTTAGAAGGCAAAAAATAAAAGAATTTGTTGAGTGGAGCAATTTGTGAGCTGCAGGATTGGGGGGGAGAGAGAGAACGAGAGAGAGAAGCAGCGCGCGAGCAATTAATTTGATGACGGCAAATTTAATAATCAGCAGGGCGGAATGGATTTGCTTCCCCGTCAAACGCGTCGATCCGCAGGGATTCCCCTACTCTTTCTTCTCCCTCCCCGGGGTTGACTCTGCTGTTCTTTTTCCTTTCTTTTCTTTTCTAGGCTCTCCGCAGCTGGAAAACATCATACGATTACTGCAAATTAGATGTATTTGATTTATCAGTGTCTCCGCATCTCTTCGACTCTCGAGGGACTCCAAACTTTCGGATGGACCATCCGGCGCTCTACTGTGTAACGCCTGCTCTTTTGAACCCAACGGCATATCTTCCGGTAGAGCCGTTGGACAAGAAATCCAGTTAGTGAAAACAACGGGCCTGAACGCAGGCTTCAGCAGATCGCCGTTTGTTCGGACATCTCGCGCCAGATGGTCTGCTGTGAAGGTCCCTGGACGAACTCCTTTTTCCCTCAACATCTTAGAATGAGTCCAAGTGCTATTACGATCGACCGTTAAGCATTGAGACTATCTACGCCCGCGTAGAATACGATCTTGGCCGTGAAGAAGAAGTCAAAACTCAGCGCAGCGGAAAGCTACTGTGGCACCGCTGCTTGACCGTTCTTCTCTGTCTTCATCAGTGTTTCACAACAGGCGTTGGACAAACGGGCGGTCTCCTGCAGCTCGGACCCAACAGCTAGTTGATACGGAACAGGTCTGGCATCTTCTTTAGTCTTGCCAATCTTCTTCCACTCGTACAAAATTGGTGACGACGCTAGCATAACTCCCTGGAAACACACGTGGCGGGCGTCGTCCCTTTATCTATCATTCCTATTCATCCTCTTGACCCCTTTAGGGCTAACGAGTAACGAGCAAGTCTGACTGGTTCTGGGCATTCGGTGGCTGGCCCTATTGCCAATAGCAGGCCCTCGCTTAACCAAACGTTTGGCTATGATGTCGACAGTATCGAAGATCCTCGCCTTCAAATTTAATATTGTTGTCATTAATTTATCTTTTTCTGGGTGGCATTTACAAACAGAATCCTTCGAGCTGAGTTTTGATTGACTATCAAGCCTGAACAGGGACGGATCGAATTCCTTGGCTTTCCTTCTCCGTTTCTCTCGACCCTTGAAGGGCTGGCTTTGAAACCATTCCAATCAAGGCTGACCCTCAATTGTTGGTTGGACACAATCGAATGACATTGGTCCCTAACCAGCTACTTATGTACATCGGGCAGAGTCCTTTAGGCCCCTGAACACCGTGCATACTGATCTTCTCGGGGCCCACGTACTTGTCATCCCGTTTTGATGACGCCGGCTGATCGTTGTCCTTAATTTTAGCTCTGGTTTTGATTCCTTTATCTTAACTTTATTCTGCTCTCTCATGCCAGCCCTTGCGATTTTACAGCTTCTCCACCAATTTAACACGGACCGTCGCAGATTTGGAATTCCTAGGTAAGAGAATGAGACAGAGGGAGGGTCTACAGAAACCATTTCCTTCCAGAAAAAAAGGGGGTGGGTGCTCAGAGAAGGACGACGCACCTTGATGCACAGATGCAGATCCAGCCCGGTGACCTGGACACAGGTTTTAAGCCGGTCCATTTTCGCCAGGGCTTCTTTCTGGTCCGGTCTTGGCTACTAAGCCTCATTTGCCCTTCATGAGACCAAGATGATCTAATGGATCTGACCCAGTGGTCTTTCACTGCCTTGGTCTTGAGACATTGGTGTAATCATCTGCTTATACTCGTTTGCAGTAGTCTTCCTCCACAACAATCCTTGTTTGAAATTGTGTCATTGTTACTTTTACCTTTTCTCTCTTAACCAACCATCCACTAATTAGTGAGTCTCTCACTCTCAAAGGGGCATCGCCACTCAAATCCACACCACAGGAAAATGAAATAATTTTGTTTTACAAAAGTTCACGACTTGCCAAAAGTACCGCTGCAGGATCCAGGCTGCCGCAAAGCAATTCAGTTTGCTTGATATTGGCGACGGCCCAAAGCCGAGCCAATAGGCGCCCCAATCATCCAGGATTCCAACGAGCAAACATTTTCCCCACAGCCGTTGCTTTACAACCCCCAATGGACTGTTTTTGGCTGGACAAAGGGAGGGGATTCCTGCAAACGCAGCCGGCGGCTGTCCGGCTCAGCGACAGCATGCATCCTGATATTGGCGTTGCTTATCGCATTGGGTTTGGCTGAGGTGCCCCCACTATTCAAAGACAGCGCTGGTGAAAGGCAGAGCAGCTGTGGACCCTGTCTGCTAGTCCATTGGCCGAAAATTACTCGCAGCAGCGATCATTCTCTCCCAGTTTTCAGCTTGACTCGTTCTGGCGAATACCAGGCAAGATGAACCTGTACGACATTGGTGTCACCCAGTGCAACAACCTCAGACCACCGGGGTATTCTGGCCGTCTAGCCTTCTATCAGGACTGAGCATGCTTGTGGACGACCCAGCCCCTAGGTGGATTTCCCAACTTTTCTTTTTTCTTTCTTTCTTTCTTTTTTGTTTTGTTTAATAATAAAAAAAAAAAAGGAAATTGGAATTGGACGGAAGTCTGCATGGGTTCCAGTACGACAAAGCAGAGGAGAACCAGGTATCAAACTGGGTACCTCTTCTGCATGAGCAGATGAATGGACAAAGCCACTCGTTCTTGGAATATTCTAGTTCACAGATGAGGTTATGACCGGTCGAAACACCCATCAGCGAATCAACGGGGCATCGTATGGCTTTGACCAACAGGAAAGGAGGAACAGTGAGAGAAAGAAAGTAAAATAAAAATTAAAGGAAATTGGAGAAAACAATCAGGGCAACAAGGGAAGACTGACACATGGACCTTAAAGTCAGACCTTGCTGCCGGTTTAAGCCCCCCTCATCCTTTCCGGTTCCTCTTGGAATACTAGACGGTAGTTGGAACATGCTGAACACAAGCCATCCCTGACCCAGTGTCCTTTTATGCTTTTGTCCCCCGGCTCCCTTCTACCTGGTGTTCCTTTCGAACTTTCTTGGACTTGGTTTTGACTTTGGATGTGAGTGAGTCTCGGTAGACCACCATGTTTTCGTCCACACTAATGAACGAAGCAATGGCCCATCCTTTCTACACCTCCGAGGATGAGGTCGTCTTTGACCAACCTATAAAGCGAGACCCTCTACCCATACCTCATCCAGTTCAAAGCCATGGAGCCCACGACCTGCTAGACAGGAGCACCGACTGCCCGAGTCCTGTTCCGGGACAAGATGGCAAAGGCCGAAACCCGGGGCGTCGTCGAATCCAGGTTGCAGTAAGTACTCAAACCTCTTTCGGGGATGAACAGTATCCATTTCTTACCGTCTGCCAGTGTCAGCGATGTCGGAAAAGAAAGATCAAATGCAGCGGTGATATGGGTAACAACCAGGGCTGTTCGAATTGCGCTTCCGTGGGAAATGTGAACTGCCAATTCTTGAGGGTGAGATTGACCCTTCTGGCCTCTGAGCAGAGAAAGACAGACTTTTGAGTGATATGTATGCTGAGACGATCGAATTAAGGTAAATTCGGCAATGTTGCAGCCAAAAGTGACCGGTTGGCCGTATGCCGCGATGAATGCCGCGATCTCTTCGTCCCAGAGGATAGGCTTCTATGCGCCTTCTATGACTCCGAAGATGGGACCACTGTCGGCCAATCCGTCTAGCTTTCGTGCCGCCTCGATATCACGACATGTGCCAACAACTTACGAAATGGGGCCCACCGATTGTCCATATCCCTACGGCCGCCACCCGTTCAGCATTGATCATGCAATCAATTACGAGGACGAGCCCTCTGATGCATACAGTATTCCCCAGACTTCGGGGTACTTGATCCCCAACACGCCCCCAACCGTTCTGGCAGACTACTGCGAAGCCCCATGGAACCCCAAGACGTGGAGCTCCGGCGGTGCCAGCACCCACCGGGTCCCGAATCATCATATCCTGTTCTCAGCTCCAACTTCCGAAGGCTGCGTGCACCCGCCGGCTTACCCATACCTGATTCCGACACTGGCAACTTCACCGTCGACTGACCCATCATCAGTGGCGCCCCCAATGGCACCCCTATCACCAGAAGGGCAGGTAGCCGACCGAATTCTTCCCAACCCTGCCGGTCGTTATCACATTGGCTTTCCGAGTCTACCGACCTCGTCGGAAGCCGTTTCGGGCGTACATCTTCCTCCAGACTACAGGGGATCCAACCCCTGGAGCAGCTACAGAGGCGTTACTGCAACACCCGACAGTGCCACTCGGGTCCCCGGACTGCCGAGCTCGAACGGAGGCTCCATGGGAACCAGTTCCATGACGAAGCCATTCCCTCCGAGCACACACGAGCCGGTATTAGGTTTCTTGCCAATGACTACGGTAGGGACGCCGTCATCATTGCTATCATCCAGCGGGACATTTACCACTGCAGCCCTGGATCCCTCTGAGTCGGGAGATGAAATCCGCAGCAACGACGGCCGACTCACGAGGGCCCTTTCTCGCGAGAATAGCCGCCTGCTGTCTATGGAGGGCGGCTCCGATACCTACCGGTATATCACCAGCGATAAGACGAGCAAGAAATGCTCCGAGGCGGGCGGTTCCGGACGGCCTGGGACCTTGGTCAATGGACTCCCCTACACGCGGCCCAAGCCATCGGACTGTGAAGTTTCATTGCCGTACGGTGCCCTCTGCACGGGTACATCCACCGAGGTGCACCGTCCGCCAGTCCCCGCTCTGAGTAACCCGGGGGGATTCTGATGCATGAATGCAGATTCGTTGGGGACATATTGCGCCTGACGGTATCCCATGGCTGGCGTCTACAGCCCCAAGTACCAGCGGTAATGGCTCTGTGCTCACACACCAGGGAACAAAAATCAGATAATTCCCTCATTTGATGTTCCCTACGAGCTCTTTTCCTCTTTCTCTCCCTGTTGCTACTTTAGATTATCTTTGTTTCAGTGTTCTTGATCCCCTCTCCTTGGTTCCACCCACCCTTTTCCTTGTCTGTTCTGGAGGCCTGGAAATGATTTCAAATATCCCCTTGACTGTACTACTTCCTTGGAACATCCACACATTCCTGCTTACTGTTTGCCATTCTAAGAACCAGAGAATAATGTTACACTAATACTGGGGCTGGGTTCGCAGGAGTGTTGTCGCATTAGGGTCGGCAATCTCTTTCATTATTCATTATTCATTATTTCCTTTTCATTTCATTTTTCGCCCACCGCGAGATAAACACCGGTACAAACAGGACCGGGCCGCAGTTCTCAGGGGCGTTTTCAGCTCGTGTTGGTTGGTTTGGTTGGCTGATCTTTTTTCTTTCTTTGTTTCCTGGCGGTTATCCTGTATGGATCTGTGTCTTTTTTCCTCTGTTGTCTTGTCTTATCTGCCCTGCTTTTCTGATCCATTATTGCTTGACTCGTTGATACCACCGCCTAATTGGGATCGGCGCATAGTGTGGCTCTTGTCTAACTAACATTTCTGGTTTTTTTTGTTTGTTTGAATTTTCATCGATTTGTAATGTGTTTAACCTAAACGGCGAAAGTAGTCAGCCATAGGTAGTTACTTCATTCATTTGAGAACAAAGAAATCATCTTTAATTTGTCTTACTTTATACTTTTGTCTGTCTTGTAGTTACGCCCTCATGGTTTGGGGATTCCAAATCATACGATGAAAATAACTCGGACAAAGGAGAGTGGCGGGGTGGACTTTTTGCTTGGATTCATGGGTTCTTGGATTGGTTGTGTAGATTTTAGATTTTATGTCCGATGTCAGATGTCTGAGGTTGTTAGTAGTTAGATCAGTTGTATAGATGTAGTAGTTCGTTCATATGGTCTGTTTCCACCATCAGACCATACATACACTTGCATAAATACATAGACACTAATTCAATATTCACAAAGAACGATCAACAGACCCTGGACTCTAGCTCTATATCACAGAACTGGAATCAAACACCTAGCCAATTAACTACTAGCTAATTCATCATCTCCATACCAATTAGTTAAAGCGAACGAAGGAAGGTGGCAACCCCCCACCCCCCGACGAAAGAAAAAAAAAAGAGAGGCGCATTAGACCCTTGAATAATCTCAACATGTACGACTTGAACAACCACCCAGTCAGACCAGACCAGACCAGACCAGACTTCCATGTCTTGTCGATGGTTTTATTTGGATTCCTTAAATCCCTCACTTTAGGCCAGCCACAGACTAGCTTTGAGACCTACCTCGGTCAGTCAGCAAGTAGTAGTAGTAGTAGTAGTAGTAGTAGTCCATTCTAGACCGAATTTAACCTTTCTACCTTTCGAGCTGAAGCGGATGGAAGCTGAAATCGTGGATTGAGGATGAGGGGACTGATTTCTGGATTCTGGATCTTGGATCCGGGATTCCGGGATGTGAGCAAACAAATCTAGATTAAGGGAGAGAGAGACAAGTAAGTATTTCGAGACAGGAGACAGAAAGGGTTACATGTACACGGCTATATTTACATTTTTACATGCTCTACCTTAGGTAGCAAAGCCTGTCTCCCGGGAGGTCTCCGTGTGTTCCTGCTTGTTGATCAGGCCATACATACTCTACCTGAGTTACTTCCTTGCTTGCTTGCACCTGCGTACCGTAGTTAACAACAGTACCAGGTAACGTACCACTCTCCTCCCTAGTACAGATATAGGTCCAAATATAACACTACCGACATAGAACATATTACCTACTACCAAAATATCAACACTCTCACCAAACCCGAACATCCCATACGCCGTTGGGGGAAACCGGTAGGACCTGTACCAGGCCAAACATTACATGTTGGGGACATGGACGTCTCGTGCGACTTGATCGTCGCTCCGACGAGAAGGGAGACGGAAGCGAGGTTCCCAACTGGGTGGTTCCTGGGAGGAGCTAGGGTACTTTACTCTGTAGTATGTGAGACGGGGGATGGATATACATAACTACATGAGTATGTGAATGTAGGTCTGGGGAAGGGCATGGGCATGGGCATGGGAAGAGAATCAAAATCCTATGGATGATCGACAGTGTTGGTTTTGGTTATTTCTTCTCTTTCATTCGATATGTATTGAATGAGTCGAGCTGATCTGAACCATATCGAATCATATCAATGACTGGATTCTAGAGGCATGAAGCAAGTTGGGATGGAAATGGTCAAAGTCAACAGGAAAAAGAAAAGATTCCTTATATCAAAAAAAACAGGTAAACATGGGGAAATCATTTATTTTGTTGTTCAATCCGTCCCATTCCCCGATTCCGAACACCGAGAAGTTGATTCTATTCTCCCCATAAAATAAAAACATGAAAAAAGGTTTCATCTCGGCTCGGGGTCAGTCTGTCGGTCAGGAAGTCCGGATCAGATAGACATATGGAAGACGCTGGCTTGGGCGTGGAAAAGAAACAAAGTAAAAGAAAAAGAAAAGGAAGTTCGCTTTTTTAGTTTTTTTCTTTTCTCAGTTGGTTTGCCTTTGTTTTTTTGTTCAAATCGTCACAAGGGTTGGTTTTCCACGGGTATGATAATCGAAACGGGGGCAAAGATGGTAAAGGTAGAAGGATCTAGCAGTATGGAACACACTGATAGACAACCCAATGGACCATTTGCACAGGTTGTAACCTATCATACACCCCCATAGGAGGGCCGCCATTATCATTATCGTCTTCTCCATCGCTATCATCCCCAGCCCCTGGCCGCATCCGAGTCCATCTCCAACAACCACCGCCTTCCCATTCACCCAGTCGAGTTTCCACAGAGAGAATGCGCTTAGTTCTTGGACTTCTTGGGGCCCTTGACCTTGGCGACACCGCGGAACTTCTTGGAGCGGTTCTTCCGTTGCTTGCCTGTAGGGATCTCTCGTTAGTATTGTGTACTTGGTATCTGCGATATCTGGATGTCGAGTGGATCGTCCAGATCTGGAGAATGAGAAGGATAACGTACGCTGCTGGCGAGAAGGCTTCTCCACCTTGGTGGCAGCACCGATACGGACGAGACGGTAGCGGGGCTCGAACTTCTTCAGGGCCTCGGTGGAGTCGTAGACGAGAGCGAAACCAGTGCTCTTGCCACCACCGTACTGCGTACGGAAGCCGAAGACGGAGACCTGGTCCTTGTTGGACTTGTACAGGTCGGCGAGCTTGTCGCGCAGCTCATCCTTGGAGACGTTGGCACGGTTGGGGTGGAGGACGTCCCTGTATGAGGAGTTGTTAGATGAGGAAATCTGGAGATGGTAAAACGAGAGTGAAGATGCTGGCTCGATCGGTGGTTGCGATTCCAGATTGAAAATCTCAGTTTCCATTCAGTTGGTTTGCCTTCTGTTGAATTTCTTCAATCATGATGAAGATGGATTGTCGTCGTATCGGATAACGCTTTCAAAACCCAGATATTTTCTCGTTCAAGAAAATTCACGCAGCATTTCCCCTCCTCCCCCTTCTTTTCTTTCCCAAGACGAAATTGAAAACCACCCTTTGCCGTACTGGAATTCGCAACCGCCGAGCACAAACCGGGATCAAAAAAACAGGTAGGATGGAAAAGTAAAGTGGAAGTCTTACACGACCATCTGCTTACGACCAAGCAGGGGGTTGCGGATGAACTTGCGAGTCCGCAGGGTAACGGGAGTGTCGGCCATCTTTGCGGTAGTCTGCGTCGTCGAAAGGGACGGAGAAGTTGAGGCGGGTGGGATTGTCGAAGTCGCTGTCGGCGGGCTCGAGATGTTCAAGACAATTTTGGGTTCCGTTTCGTTGTGCAGCGTGGGCTCTCGGCTAGCCTTCTGCGCTAGCCACTTGGGGTTAGGCGGCACGTGATATGCTTGGCACCGGGGGTGGAGTCGCTCATTATCCTCTGTCGCTCTTCCCTTTGTAATTTGTACTCGGTCTTTGCGATCATGTTGGATCTTTATTGCAGTTGTTCCTCTTCATCATGACTTCACCTGTTCTTCACCATGTCGACCTTCTCACCCGCCAATTCCACGAACAGGTCGACCCTCCCCTCCTACCCCTCCCCCAAGGCCGCGACATCGTTCACCCCGCCGTACAAAGCGCCATCTATGCGCACATGTTCGACGAGACCTCAGTCTGGCCCATCCCCCCGGTAAACTACCAGACGCGAGTGCTGAAGATGATTCTATCACGGATCGAAGAAGCGATCAGCGACCCTGAGGAGGATGTATGAACCCAACCTTGCCGATTGATCGCATTTCCTTTTCTGTTCTGCAAATCGCAAATCTATATACCCATATACATATAAATTCTCTCTCAATGCAAAAAAAAAATCAAATATCTTATCAAACAACCCTTTCTCTCTTCTCCCCATCCAGGAAATCCACCCCGACCTCATCTCCGCCTGGGCGACGCTCATCTCGCAACCAAAACCGTCCTCCACAATCCACCAAGCCCAACAACTAACCTACATCAAATACACCGCGCCGTGGCCTCCGCCGTCATCGTCATCCTCCGACCCCCCACGAACGATCATCACCTCCGAATCGCGCGGCCTGATCCTCGCCGCTGGCACCACGGGCTTCCGCACTTGGGAAGCTTCTCTCCATCTGGCGACGTATCTGTCGAGTACACCTGCCGGGGGGGCGCTCGTGCAGGAGAAGAGGGTCATTGAGTTGGGTGCGGGGACGGGGCTGGTGTCGATGTTCTGTGCGAAGTATCTGCGGCCGAGGAGGGTGGTGGCGACGGATCGCGAGCCGGCGTTGATTGAGAATATGAGGGATTGTGCGGGGAGGAATTGTCTTGAAAACAGACCTGGGGATGGAGAAGAGCAGGGACAATTCAGCGCTGCGGTCTGGGAATGGGGGACGCCGTTGGATGGTGAGAGCATGGATACGGCTGCACAACAGGACGGAGAGCCGATTTCGAATGATGAAAAGAAAGAGACTGCTGCCACACCTACATTCGACGTTGCCCTTGGTGCTGATTTGGTATGTCATCATCCCTCGTTCCTCTTTCCTCCCCTTTCCTCTCCTTTCCTTCCGACCCTTCTACCTCGTAGCATGGTATATACTGTATACTATATCCAATGGATGTTGGGTAAAGGACACCTAGATACATCTACAACCTATAAACTAAACCACAAGACCCGATCTCACGCGCAAACCTACCTACCCACGTACTTACTAACCCATCAACTCCCAGATTTACGACACAGACCTAATCCCCCTCCTAATCTCCACAGTCCACGACCTGTTCCAAAACCACGGAATCAAGGAATTCGTGATCGCAGCGACATTGCGGAATCAGGAGACGTTTGGGACGTTTTTGCGCGCTTGTGGTATGTTCTCATCTCTTTCCCCTTTCTTTCTTCCTTTCTTTCCCTTCCACTTTCTTCTCCTCTGTCGGGTCGAAGCTTACTTGCATGGGTGTAGAAGAGAATTCGTTCACAGCGGAGCAAGTATCGTTTGAATCGCCGTCCAGGGAGCAACAGACGGGGTTCTTTCATTCGACAGATGTGCCTATTCAGATGTATCGGATTACAGAGACAAAGTAATAGAACTCTTGGTAATGAATAAAGAGCCAACATGCTTATCTATTTGCTGGCTGTTGCCCGGATGTTGCAAAGTAAAAATTATCATGCATTTTAAAGGACAGGAATCTGACGTAGGCTTTCTATCTGTTGGCCACGCTACCACTTCTAGCGAGTCAACCCTTCTGCATCTCGTTCTCTGGTTAGATAGAATGGCTAGCAACAAATTCCTCTCAAGAATAAGGTCCGGTGGGGTATCAGGTTCAAAATTGATCTATAAACAAAGACGCCTTGTGATGGAATCGCTATGCATCACATGCAAAAGGCAAGACAGTAGGAGATATATAAAGGATGGACAAGATGGCACGGCTCAGTGCAAGTATATAATAAGTACAAAGAAAAGGATGGGCAAAGTAACATAGTGGGAGCCACGTATACACAAGGTACATGACAGGTATTGTGAGCAGGATCATTCGGCTAGACTCTCCCTCAACAGATTTTCGTCAATCTGTTGGGCGTGTATAGCAGATGGCGCTCGCGGAGAAGGTCGGAATCCCATGATCGGGCCCTTTTGGTTGACCCCTGGATACCGGAACCGCAAACTCGGAACCGACTCGGCTTTGAGGTTCGATGTTTTACTGCTGATAGACGGATTGGAGGACCCCGAGCGCATGGACGAAGCGCAAGACGTTGTTTCCTCTTCTGCATGGGGCTCTAAGGATCCGTCAGTCGCCACGGCGGCGGTGCCCCAGCGCCCCCGGACCCAACCGCCCACACGGCGACTGAGTGATATTTTCCGAGCAGGTATAGGGGCGGTGGACTGGGGACGAACAACGTCCATGGACGCAGGTCGGGCTTCCGGAACTGGGTTTCCGCTGGCAGCAACAGAAGCCAGTAACGTCTGGGGAGACTGCTCTGAGCTCCTGGAGGGCTCGCGACCGGCAGTGACGGTGGTGGTTGCGGTCACCGGAGTGGTGGAGAAGCGGTCGGTCCCATACGACATGATTCGGCGTGTCATGTGCACAGGTAATGTGGCGGAGGGCAGCTCGCTCAGGCGTGACGGGCGGCGACTAGGGGTGTGAATGTCCATTCCTGCCACCGAGAAGAGACTTTCGTGAGACGCGGCCCGGCGATGGGATCGATAAGGTGTGGAGAAGGCTTCGTCTGGGATGGCTGGCGAACCAGCCCGTTCAGATCCCGCATAATGCACCGACGACGAAGAGTCTTCCCGTTCCTCTGGGATGATAGGTTCAAGCGGCGCCCTGTCGCCGAGATCTAGGCTGTACTCGTTGAAAAGGTCGTCCTCCAGGTGATCATCGCCACGACCGTCGAGCCCATCTGGTTCATCCAGCGGGCGAGACCCCGCATCGAACGGACCGTTCTTGCCGCCGTAATTTCGGAGAGGAGATAGGAGGATAGTACTGTCGGGACTTGTGGCTTGGGACGAGAAGCCGCGGTCCACCCGGTCGAAGATAGACGATGTTCGATACGCCGACTGCGGCGAACTCGCCAGCGAATCGGCCGTGGGCGATTGCAATGACCACCGATGTGAGGACCCGGGAGGAATAGAGACTGAAGTTTGAGATAAGATAGTAGATGTGGAGGACGTGGAAGACTGAGATCGATGCGTGGACTTGCGGGCCAGCTGCGTGCCAGAAGCCGAATGCAAGACCGAAGGACTGCCCAGAGAGCGTCTCTTCTTCGAGCGACGGAAGAGCGTGGCCTTGTCTTTCTTCGAACTGGCTGACACCGGTGGCGTATGGTAATGATGGTGGATGTGAAACTCCTGCGACACTCGGCGCGGTTCTTTCGACTCGAGTTCCTGACTCAGAGTCGTTGCAAGCTGTGGGGGTCCCTGCCCAACCTCGCCCTCGGTTGTCGATGCCAGCGGCTGGTGTGACAGAATCTGATCCCGCAGACTTTGCACCTCCTGGTTTGAACTCTCGAGCATTTCCCGTAACTCCACGATCCCCATTTGCAGGTTGGCATTGTCCTGTAATATATCCCGAACGAAGCGCGACACCACAGTTCCGCCGTGTTCACGCCCCAACTCTTGCGCCGCCGCGGCTCCCTTTAGCCGTCCGGCGGCGCCGTCAAGTTCTCGTTCCACGGCCCGTCTCCGCTCCATGCGCTGGACCAAATCCGAATGACGCTCGCGTTCTTCGCGGGCTTCCTTTTCGATCCGATCGACCTGATCATGCAGGTCCCGCAGGGTACACTCGGCGTTCTTCCAGCGTTGCACCGCCGACTTGGAGTCTTCCTGGGCAGACAGCAGGCTTTCTTGCAGTTTAACCTGTTCTGCCTCCATGTGAGCCAGCTGCGCTTCGAGGTCGGCCGCACGCGCAGCCGACGCTGTTAATTTGCGAAGCTCGGCCTCGGCGTTCTCCAAGCTGACGGCCAGCGATTTAGCATGGGAATCCGAATCCGCGACAGCCTGGTTTAAACCGTCCAGCTGTTCCAGTAGACCACGGTTCTCCTCGATAATGCGCGCGTTCTCAGCCTGGGCCAGCCGCTTTTCGCGTTCGAGATTTTCGATGTTGGCGAGTAACCGATGACGGTCCTCCTCGGCCTCGGCCATGTAGGATTCATGGCGATGAAGTAAAGCCTGCAGCGCAAAGGTTAGCGATGACGAGCTCATGTCGACGGCCGCCGAGGCAGCTTTCTCATGGGAGGCAGCCATGACGGACTATAACGCAGTGGGATATGATAGGAGACCCGATCTTTGCCGTCGCCATCGGAGGTGAGGTGGAAGTTGATAGAGTACTCGAATGCATTGTTTGTTCTTCATCCGGTTTGGGACCGAGTGTGACGAAAAGGGTAATATGCAAATTCCAGAGCGTAAACAGAGGAAGTAAACAACCAGGGAAGCACAAGCCCCACCGAAATGGATAGATGTATACAAGGAATAAAGAGAAGGGAAAGGAAAGGCAGGAATCTATCTACAAACGAGCTCGAGGCCAACAGGCACAACCCCGCTCAAGTATGGGCAATGACGACGGGACGGTATGGATCATCAGGCACAAAGAATGAGAGGCCTAATACGTACCTGACCTAATCTAGCAGCAGTCGCAAGGTCCTTTTCCAGCCCCTCCAAGGCGACATTATTGTGGTGAAGGAATGCGCAATCATCACGGCCACAACAGCAGCGGAGGGCCGTCGGAGTGGTGGCCGAGTGGGTAGGAATGCAGGGAACCTCACTAGCCAGGTCCGAACTATGTGGACGGGAGGAATCCATGGCTGGTCAGTAGAATGCGGCCTTTCCCTTTCGCACGAGCGAGAATAATGTGCTGGCACCCCTTGACGGAGCAGTGAGCTGGGGGGTGGAGGCGCCAGATCATCGAGCTAGAAAGTGATGAAACAGGGTAGGTGGAGTCGGGAGTGAGTTGTAGACGAAGTTCACCACCGATGACAGAGCAAGAAGAAAACGAAAGAAAGAAAGAGAGAGAGACGGAGAGATCGGCCCAGGAATCTCTCTCATCTCCACCTTCGAAATCGAGAAGGAAAAGGAAAAGAAAGAAAGACCGACGGTCGTGCCTGCCGCCTCCAGAGACCGCCGTACGGTCACCGCCTCGTTTTGTCAGCGTCCGTGACCGCCACTCCCGCCGGTATTGTGGTATCATCCATACATGCAATACATCCAGCATATGACGCAGTTCATGCCTGAGGTGTCTCTTCAGCGTTCCTCTCCACTGCAAGACATACATACACCATACTCCGATACAGATCACTTCAAACTCATAGCATAGATTGTATTCTTAACTCCTATGTCCCACATATTAAATCCTCAGGTTAATCCCAGGGAACAATGACTTCTGCACAGCGCATTGCTCGCGTCCAGGATCGTCACCTCGCATTGACGCCCAATATCTCCTGCGCCCCCTGCAGATGCATCATATCGATTCGCTGACAGGCCTTATGTCCGCTGTCCATTGTCCGCCCCTCGGCAAAAAGAATACAAGCGTTGAAAATAGACTGAAGCGGAAAAAAACAAAGAAGCGTCGACTCATGACATGGGGGACTATATTACCGGTTCATAACCACCGAACCTGTACCTCTGAGTGGTGATGATAAGAACGGACAAAGGGCCTCGGAATCAAGGGATACATAAATGAGTTGGGAAACGAAAAGTGGAACGAATGGTCGTTCGAGTCAGTCTTCAAGATGCCAGGTCCGCCCGAGAAAAAGTAAATAAACAATAGTAAACAATTCCATCTCTGCCCGGTATGCGAGTGAAGAGATCAAAGCAAAAAATCATTTCGCACGTTGATAAACGCCCCGGCGCCGCCCTCTTCGCTAATCTCGGTAACCAACACTTCGGTCTGCTGGTATAGCCGCTCCAGAGCAGCCGATGAAGATTTGCCCAAAGACACTGTCAGATGTTAGTTTCTACCCGTTCAAATATCTCTCCTAACGCCAAGGCCGACCGGGAAAGAGAAAAGACCTACCTAAAATGGCCGAGTTCAACTCCTCTGCAACCGCAATCCGTCCGGCAGGGTCGAGGTAATGCCCATGCACCGACCGTTTCGGGTCTGGATATGCCACCAATGAGAAGATGTCATCCAGCATCTTCTTGTCGCCTCCACGCTCGTCGTTCAGGTAGTCCAAGCGCAGCTGCTGCCCGTATTGAACCGCTTCGGTGAGAAGGATGTTGGATTTGGCGGTTTGCTCCGGTTCCTCCATGTCCATTCCGTCCGCCTCCCAGCCATCTCCGTTCTGCTCGTCGAGCTCCATCTCTTCGTCCAGGATGGCGCTGCTGTCATGTAGTCCGTTGGACGCCTTGGCCTTCTTGGACGCCGCAAGGGACAGCTCGTGGCAGCGTCGCATCATCTCCAAGAATTTCCGGCACCGTAATCTAAAGTGAATATGGGGGAATGTCTGCAGAACATTCGCGTAATAGGCGTTGGTATACTTCAAGGCCTTGTCGATATCCCCGTCCAGTATAGCCGCTCGTATTTCTGCCCATACAGTTAGTCAAGCCCGAGACATCGAGTAACAGTATCAGAATACTTACTCTGTCGATTGACCGCTTCGATGTCCTCCTCCACCTCATACTTCTTGAGCGGCTCCTGGCGACCGTTCTCCAAAGCGGCCGACTCCGACGCAACCTCCTCGGCAAAAGCCCGGGCCGTTTCCACGTAACCGTCATGAGCCAGGAACTGTGCAACGAGCTCTTGAAGTAAAGCAGATTCGTCTAAAGGTGGCTGAAGGTTGGCAGTGTTGGTGGCCCGGATATCTGAGTAGACCGAGGATTTCTCTTCCTAGAGACCCGTTTAGCCCATGGATGGCATAAAAGAAGTTTCTTTAAACGTACCTTGACCATTCCATCGATATCAAACATGAAGGGTTGCTGGCCGAAGTTTGCAGCCAGATGAACGGGGGGTTGCTTCTTCATGCCCACCGACGGGTACACCTTGACGTTTTGCAACTCCCGGAAAGCGTTGCCTGAGAAAATTAACCCAGTAAGCCCTATGTCAATACAGAAATTTCAAGAGCTTTGTACATACCGAGAAAGACGCCGTTCTTGGTGAAGAAAGCACATCCCGTCGCGAAGTTCACTCCGCAGCCCACGGTATCGTTTTGACCGAAGGTAGGACCGTATTGTTTTCCTTGTCCTTGGCTTTCGCCAAAAAATGATTTACCATCATCGCCGTGATAAGCCCACGATTCTTGCTCCCACCCGGGGAGTCGTTCAACCGACGCTTTTGTACTCGAAAACCCGATGCCGATCATTCTGTGGTAGTTAGCATGCTAATACTTTCCCTTTCCCCGCCTTGCTTTGAGACCTGGAATCATTGTATCATATGAACATACCCTTCTTTAGGCTTCGAGAGAATCGTTATCTCGAAATAGTAGATGCCACACTGCGGAGGCATTGGATTATCTGCACGTACGGCGGCGGCTTCGTGCTCGTGCTTGTTGACAGGCCCCGTGTACCGGACCTCCAGCCCCCCATTTGTCAGTTCCAGACCGGCATATTTATCGCCATCACTCCAGCGAGATGGCAGAGGCAAGAGATGATCGTCGTCACCGGGCGGCTCCCTCTCGATGATATCATACGTCATCCCGCGGTGGGAGGGCGTTATCCGAGGTAGGCTGGCCTGGCTGGAGGATGTGGAGAGAGGATTATTAGGGGTCGAAGCGGAGCAGAGGGCATCTCGTTGGGATGCCTGTTTGGCTCTTCGGGCGGCATCGAGGCGGGAGATGTAGCGGGAGTTGCGGAGGTAGGAGGGCGTGAAGAACGGGGCGACGGGATCGGAGAGCCCGCCCGGGTTTTGAAATAAAAGATCGGAACGAGAGAAGTCGGCGTATTTGCGAGAGTAAGGAGGGAGGGAATCGCCGGGTGACGTCCTCCAGGAGGAGTTGTTCATCTGCATGTCTGCATCCACGGCGGCCGAGTGCCTCAGCAGGCGGCCTTCGGGATGAAAGGGTGGGGGATAGGAAGAGGTGGAGGTGGAGGGCAAGAGATGCGAGTAGTCGTTGCTCGGGGGCGACAGTGCGGTGCCGGACAGGACGGAGGCGTAAGATGAGCGACGGGGAAGAGAAGAGATACTTGTTGGGCCGGAAGATGAGGTTAGAGGAGCTCGAGCTCCATCGGAGGGGGGGAAAGGTGCATCCATAGGGGAATCGTTCGCGGGTCTTGGAGCCAACGAACGGGGCGGCGGCGGGTACTCCCTCTTAGTTCGATGGGCATAAGAATTGGCGCTCTCTCTTCTATCGCGCTTTCTCCCCCTCTCACGCGAGCTGCTCGGGTGCTTTACTCGACAACGGTCCGGTCAAGACACCACCATTTGCCTCGGATAATCTCACGCACTTGTCCACTGGGCTGGTCGAGGTCCCGGAGCGGGTTCAATGTCGTGTTTCTGTACGATCTTGCGCAGTGTTCCTATGGAAGGTCACGGCTTTCCATAAACGGAGAGTGGAGCACCGGCGTAGTAGCAACAAGTCACCCACGGCGTCAATGTCAAGGCCTTGGAGTATCTTTCTTCTGTGTCCATGTACAGGAGGCAGACAACGGGACTCAATCAGAACAAGATTCGCTCAGTAAAAGGGGGTTCTGGACGACGGTCTTGATCCAACAGAATCAGGGAACCAGCATAGACCCGATAGCCTGCGTTTGGTCTGTGTGACAGGTCGGGGAAAGCAGAACTCCAACACTACAGGGAGATCCTCCAATACGGTAAATCTGACAGAAATTGTGGGGAGGGGAGGAGAAAAAAAGTAGAGTCGAGGAGAACGAGACGGCAAGAATCACCCGACAAGAAACAATAGGAATGAATGAATGAATGACTGGCCTGACAAGGAATGCTGCGGGGGGGAAGAAAGAGAAAGCACGGGATTCGGGCGCTTTGGGCCTGAAGATGAGCCGGCCGTACGTAACGCTCAATTGCTACTCAGTAGGTACTCAATACTCAGGACAATGAATTCCTTGCATGTCTGGCCTTGACCCCTCTTCCTTCTCCTTCAGATGCAACTATCCGATCAGTCTTCGAACCCCTCTCGCCATGACTTCATCATCCCGGTCCCTCCAAACGGTGACGAGCGTATGAGCCCGGAACAAATATATACTCAGAATGTACCAAGTAACGAATCAATCCCCGCCATCCATCATCCCTGCTGTCAAATTTGCAAAATACAAAGGATCCAGTTCCGATCACATAGAATAAAACATATACTAAATCCTCTCATGCTTTGGTCCAGGTAGATCCCCATCTGTGGTTCCATCTGTTTTCTATCTATCTACCGCATGCCTTTTTCCTCCTTCCCCATCCCTATCATAACACCGACTGGAACTGACAGATGCTGCGTTGAAAGGGATACCAAATCCAATGTTTTCACAACCCTAGTGGTACATAACTTATTCGTAGATAACAATTAGAGCAAAGGTAAGATAAGAAAGAGGGAGAACGTGAAGAACAAAGGAACCAAGCAGGTTCGTAGGGAGAAAAGTAAGATGAAACGTCCTTGTGGTGAATGAACGGGACAACGATCTTTTTCCACTCTTTCAAACTGGACCGCTAGGCCAGTCCCTCGACAATAGATAGACCAATTACAAAATATTGACCGTAAACTCCAGACCGGCAAAAAAAAAAAAATACAACCCCAGACGACAAAAAGAGAACAAGAAACGCTCCAGTATCTGCCCAATAGATGGAAAGGAAAACACAAATAAAAACAACAGGGCGGCAAGGTATGAAAAATCGGAGTCAAAAAGATAATGTACAGAAAGAATGTAGAGATGCAAATGGTGGACGTAGGTCAATGGCCTACGCAGCCATGGCCATGGCAGGCGCAGGCGAGGAGGCTTCAGTAAGGTTGGGAGGAACCGGCGTGAGGTCCCCGTCGCCTGAATTGCTCTTCTCGCTGGGAACTCCGCTGGCACTCTGGTTGGCCTTGCTGTCGCTGTCACCCGTCTCGAGGACACCCTCCTTGATCTCGCCGTTCGTTTCCGAGACTTGAGGCCGAGGGGTGCGCCAGCTGGACAGGTTCCAATTTACACCCGTGAAGCTCTTCAATTGAAGAGGCTTTCGCTCCCACTTGCGACAGGGAGCCCCGGTACGATCCAGGGCACGAAGACCGGCGTTGATGGCACCGGTGTTGGCCTTGGGTCCGAGTCGGTGGCTTGCCGCTAGTTTCACGTGGTCGACGGTGCCGTCGTCACTACAAGACAATAAGTTAGTATGAGTGATTCCGTGAATGGAGACAATAGAAAGATTTGAACGTACAGTCGGGGCTTCTTCTTGGGACCCGGCTTGCCTCTCGGCTTGGGTTGCGTCTCGGCCGTCTGGTTCAGGCCTCTCTTACTACCCGGTTTGGGGCCCGGCATGCCTTTGCGGCGAGGAGTGTCGGCAGCCGACGTAGCGGCCGCTGGTGTAGAGGCGGCATCGGACGCGTTGTCCACAGAAGATGGAGGGATCGGAGCCTCGGCGAAAGACGAGGCGGGAGAAGCTTCCTTCTCCTTGACGGGGGTTTCGGCAACGGGCTCCTGGATCTTAGGAGTGCTGTTCTTCCTGGACTTCTTGTCCTTGGGTTCGGGAGGCGGCGTGGCAAACTGGCTCAACGCTTCGGGAGACAATTTGAGGACCAGGACCCCTTTGGAGGCCCCCGATCGACTAGAGCGACCGTTGGTGGCCGACGACGTAGCAGAGCTAGAGGCAGGCATGACGTTGACGGCCTAGTGGTTTGCGTTTGGCAACGACTTGTAGGAGAGATGCAGTGCTGTCGCTGGAGAGAAGGCTATTCACTGAGCCGGTGAAGAATTCCTTCCCTGGGGGTGTTGGACTAATAAGTGGTGGAAGCCGTCCCCTGCGCAAAGTGGCAGTGTTTTTTTTCTGAGGCAGGTCGGGGGTCGTAGTGTTGAAATAGGTTTAAAAAGGGAGACGGACACCGGGGGAGGGGAGGGGAGCGTGTGTGACGAAGCACGGTGGAAGATTGGTTGCGATGGGGTTGCGTGGTTCCGAACCAGAAAGGCGACAGGTGAGCGGCAAGTCGGTAGTCACGGTCACGGCGAGGCTTGTTGACGATAGGAGAAATGAGGCCGAAATGACATAGTCCGGGGGTGGTGGAGTAGAAGCTGAAGATGAGAGGGAAGGTGGTGAGAATGAGTCGGGATGGAAGAGAGAGGGAAGGGGGGATGGGAGAGAGGAAGAAAAGGAGAGGAGTGCGAGACGGCAAGGCCGGGGGGATGGAAGGGATAAAGATGTGGTTTCATTATTGTTGGTGTGTTCATCTCGTCTACTACTAGACTCAGACTTTGTTCTGCGGCGGCAGACTGTGGTGCAGCCCAGCGGATTTGCAAGAGAAAGGGAAGAGACCTTCCCTAAGGTAGAGACGGGGGGGCTGTAAGGTACGCGTCCGGTACCGAGGGTTTTTTGTCTTTTTTTTTCAGCTTTACGCGTGAGAGCAGTCAACGCGGACGTCATCTGGTACGTGTAGGTGACCAAATTTACAAGTATTCTCGATGCTCGATAGAGACGATCAGGGAGATCCTGGTATTTCTGTTACGGTAGCGTACAGGTATCGTACGCAGCAGGTACGGCTCGGCGTTACGGCCAGGACTGATTACTGTCCCCAAACAGGCAAGTGGATGAGTCAGCCAGTCCTGTTGAACCTCATCTACGGAGTACATTTACATCAATCTCTCTTTTGTTCACATTCTATCCATTCTCATCTGATGTACTTGGATCATCTCCAAGGCCTCTGACAATATCCTCCAAGATTAATATCTCGAATTGATCTTCCGTTCATTGCTCTTCTCCCCATTCTCCCCATCTGCATACCTTTACCAGGCCTCCGCATTCAACCAGCCTTTCCACCGCTTCCGTCCGGCGTTCATTCGCAGCGATCAGGCCCAATTAATTACGGGAGGATCCATTCCAGCTCCATCGGATGATTTTTCTACTTTTCTTCTCGTATTGACTCTTACGGGCTGAAAGCCTGGACTGCCTTTCCACTGCGTCTCCCTGCTACGAACTAACTTACCAGAGGGTCACGATCTCCCACCAGCATCATGTGGATAGACAATCATTCTTTCTTTGGAACTGATTGGAGTGCCGGGCACAATCAGAAGAGTTGGCCTGTCTCTTTTTATTTTTTTTGTCTATTTTTTTTCTCTCTATTTGAACTAACCTCAAGGAACACACCTGCAAATCAAACCGCTTGACGCCCTGGCTCGACTAACAGATCGACCGGCGGACAATCAATAATCACGATTCCACGACCCAAGAAATCCGGCTCGCCACAGTCGGAACGCAATTGACGCATGGACCGGGACGATGGGGGAAAAAAAGGCGCACCTATTCGAAAATTCAACCCGACTGACCCGGTTTATCCACCGTTCTGTTTCTGCTTCCCTTGGGATGCACTGGCTCGTCGACCGGTCTTTTTGGTTTTCGACGCTCAGTAAACTAAACATGAAAATAATAAATAATTTCCATCCCAGATCCTTCTGTTCGCTTGCAAACGGACGGACCATGAAACCAACTTGGTACTCGACACACTAGACTAAATTCTTTACTATTCAGTACATACTATTACCTACTAGACAAAGAATTAAACATCAACAAGTAATTGAAATATAGCACCCGATCAGGTCATCCATGTTCATCCAGATCACTCCAGAGGAACTCAAAAAGTATCACCCTTCAGGCAACTCGCCTGACCCGCTTACCGCCTCCCCAGCAACCTCCAGCCAAGATCTGACTTATTTCCCCTGTCCTTCCGAAGACAGCTCCTCTCGTGTGTCTCCGCACGATGAAATAAATATCTTGCCCTTTGTCAAGGTTGTACCTACCCACTTGCACTGTGTCATGAAACAGACTGGGCATTTGCAAGACGTCGATGAAGAGCCTTGATACCTAATCCTCAATTCGCACGTTCTGATCTCCCACGAGCGAATTAAGCAGAAGCGCCAGGGCGACGTGGCAACGAGTAATGAACGTCGAAAGAAGACATAGCGTCATCGCCTCAATGGGCACCAGCTCTGGAAATTCCTATACAGAATTGATCTAACTCCCTCAAGATACCTTCGTATCGCAGTCTGATGAGAGACATCGTCTGTCTTGACTCGATTACAACAAGGGAATAGAGGTATCTAACCACATGCCAAACCGAACCGAACCAAGCCGAGCTCCCTCGGAGTCTCTTCCCGTTGCTATCAGAATATCGGATTGGCTTCCCTTTGATCGCATGGACTGGGCAAAGAGCCCTACCGTCAAGGTTCTTTCAAGAGAGAAGGACTCTGTCAAGCCATAGAAGCACCTTAACCGGATGCCAATGTGGATGTCGAATAGCGGACGTGTGGATCATGACGACGGAGAGTAGTTCCAGTGATCTACCATTGAGTATGACCGAGGTGGACTTGTGAGCTGGTACGTATGTGAGTATACTAAGGCATTCTAGTGCAATAGCCTCCATATGAGGTTTCTCGAACAGTCAACATTCAACAGTCGACTGTTCTCTACGCAGTAAACTTTATATTCAAGAAGAGTGCACTGCTATGTAGACATGGTTCATTTGGCATCAGAAAGGTTCCGGGCTAATGATTAACTTGATAGACCATGGATATCTACATTGCTTTACTGCTGGGTCTTCGGAGTAAGGAAAATCAATACCCTGAATCGATGAACGCGAAATCAGAAGCCACAAAATTGATGATAAAGCATACATGCTACCGTCTATTACTTCCCTAGTTGGACTAATCAATCGACCATGGTATACCCCAGACTCTTCCATCAAATTGACTATCAAGCTCCCATATAGTTTGTTGCAGAACGAGCACCACCCAATTGTTCGTGTGTATGAAATGGAGAGGTAATGTGGCGACTTGATAGTCGCTTGCACTATTACAATGAAGGTAGCATGGTCATATATGACAGGCATGTATGCTGAAACCACTGCATTTTGGTCTCATCTTGCTTTGCGTCACTTGACATTTGGCATGGTCTGTGAAAAAGCGGTATTCAAGCAGCAAGAATGAAAGGGCTACGACTGAGTGGAGTACATAACTGGTTGTGTTCATATTGTCATGGTCCCTCAGTGCTTGAGTCGCGGTCGACGGGACCTGTTGGTCCTGTCCCAATGCCAGGCCAGGCGGACAATGATCGTCAACCTCGAGCGGAGCGGTAAATTTGCGAACAAGGTTGCTCTGTTCTACCATTGTGTCGAAAACATTGCCTGAGGTAAGCCCATGCGGAGTTTCTAGGCAATAGAATGGAGTAGCCACTAGGAGTGTGGCCAGTCGCTTGAACTATTTCCATTAGATGCCTTGCAGCTTGTTTGAGACAAACCTCAAGGGTTGAACTTAGAGAATCATGTCGAACTGTAATGCTTGGGATGTAGTGGGCTCTGTTTATCGAGTGGATAGTAGCAGGCTTGCGGAAGCTATAGAAGCATGTCGGCAAACAGCACGAGCCACGATGGTTTATCAGTATTTGGTTGTTACCAAGCATATTATCCTACAGGTCACACATCTTATAGATGATTGTGTCGATGGTACTCATAAATCTTTGCTGAAGAGGCCTGGTCAATTCAAGGTAGCATCCCATATGCCATTGATATGGCCTTCGCTTGTAGATGCATTTGTTTGACTTCTCTGGGGGCTTTCCATTCTCAGTGACCACGACCCATTCGCACCACTTGCTCTGGCGACAGTCAAGGGCAGGTTGTTGACCTCTCTTTCTCCGTTCTCCTTTGCGTTTGATTGCATTTTCAATTGTTTCGAAGCCACTCTAGAGGAGTTCAACTAGCAAGGGAGAGCATTTCTTCTTCGGCTTGCTGACGGGGATATCGTAGTGCTAAAACTCATTAGTATGGACATGTTTCTATAGAACAAAAGATAACACCCATACTCGGATAACTTGGGTACTTAAGATGAGAAAGGGCTTGTCTATACCGCAGATTACCGTTGGCCTTGCTGCTAATTCAGTAGCCTAGCCTGCTGAGATTCCGGACGGACATGGCTTTTGATAATGATTGTTTTGATGCAAATCTAGTCCAGCTAGATTTATTTCTTCTCCGAAGTCAAAGTACTCTGACTCGAAGAATCTTCAAACGATTGAACAAGTTTTGGCGGAGCATGCGGAGGCACTCCTTGTGCAATTCTTTCACAACCCAAGAATTATCCACAGGTGAGTGCTATATTGGACGCACCTGGATCAGTGTTTCGATTGTTTGACTCGTCTCTTAGCCTTAGCAGGTCCAGAGATAATCCCGTCTTTAGGCGCGATATTCCCTGCACTCCATTGATGAAAACACCAGTAAAGGAGGGAGATGAAGTTTTTGCCTTCTCATCGCAAAATCCCGCAACGATTGTGAAGGTTTTTGCCTTTGGCCCGGGATAATGATGTTCATAACAGATCATGAAGCTTGACTTCCCAAGGTCCACACCCGCGTGCTTAGTATTTTAAAAGACCCATCGTCTTTGAGGTGCTCCTATAGAACGTGACGTCTTTCATCGACACTCTACTTGTCGTGAAAAATGCATGTTGTGAACATTCGTGCTGGTCCGACAGTCGTATCAAAGGGGGCACGCTGCCTATCGTGGGGATCCGCATCTTTATGGCCACTATGCGACTAGAATGTACCTCATATTCGAGGAGGTTCTCTGCCTCGTTGTAAATTGTCACAATCGGGAGGTTCATATGCAATATCTGTGCTGTGCCACCATGGCGTCTGCATTGCCCGTTCCAACAAATCAGGGCTATTCAATCGTGCTTGTTCATGTTTCTCGGCTTGGGACTCTTCATGGCGGTTGAAATTCGGCATAAAGCTCTGATTTCTGATCCAGTGAAGACGATCCAGGTCTTGTCTGGCAGTAGCTAGCTCAGCACGGAGACGATTGATATCTGACTCTTGAAAGGTTTGTAGCAGCCCGCCTGCTGCTCCTGGGCCGCAAACTTCAAAAGCGCCAGCCCGGTCACGGTTTTGCCCAGCCCACATCCGTGCGGATGAGGCGTTGATTTTCGCGCTCTATGGCAAGGTAGTCCTCCCATGTCCGCAGACGCAGAAACTGTGCCTCTGACCAGGGGGATGCCTTATACTTCTATACACCCTTAGAAACGCGCATCTCGCCCAATTGCGGTTATTCCGTACACCGGGTGCAAAAATTCATTCTTCTGTTCTTGACAACTTTGGCTGAAAGGCCCAGCAAAGCGAGAGGAACACTGGGCGTTTTCCTCAATTGGGGGTAATCATGATTGATGGTTTTAGAATGGACAGACTAGAGCTATTTCTCCCGCAGCTTTCCGATTCTGGTATGTATGTTCTTTGCTGCGTAGATCTATCGCTTTACGCCACTATTTGAGACATGGAGTACAGATGCGGATGTAAGCCGGTTCTATATAGAGGCGCGATGCGTCTTTGGATCTCGGCCTCGGTCCATAGAACCATGGTTGTTGGCAGAACTGCGGTTGTTAATTTCCGGAAATTTTAGTAAGATTGATTTAACTCACAAAAGTTGGTACGAGAAGTTTGCTGCCGCCAATTCTAGGAACTGATGAGAGCATTCGCCCTCTCGGCCGTTACTTGACCGAGTAACAAGCCGATTGAGGTTGGTGCTTGGGACTACCATGAGTTTGAGTCCCAACCCAATATAGAACTGCTCAACGCAGTGACAGGCCCGGCATTGGCCAATATAGCCAGTCCAGGTCCCCTGAGTGACCGAGCGAAACGCTATATCGATGCTGCAATCTAGAGATTCTGGGACATTGGGATTTAAGAAACTGAAGGTTGTAAGAAGGACAATGTAATGGAAATTCTACTCCTCTGGCTATGAAAGATAGGTAAGTGACTTGCTTCGTATATTCACACGGATACTGAATTCACGACTTGATATTCCCTAAGCATACGGACTTGGTCGTGTCCTGCTAAATTCACAACTTGACCTTGGTGAAGCAAATCTGCCTGGATCATGTTGAGTCTTTCACTATTCCTCTCCAGTGTGGTAGTCTAGCACACCTCTCGAAATCCAGTTCTCGAGCATCCTATTGTCATCCGTTAGTAGTCTGCCGTGAAACAGAATTGGTGCTAGACACATCCTACGCGAGACATTTGCTGCCAGCTAGGTAAAAAGGCGATAGACGTAGCCTCCGTAGCCAGAATCTCAAGAAGTCTTCGTGTATGCATCAGACAGGAGTGGAGTAGGTCAGTCTATAGAGCGCCGTGTCTCGGCGGGATAGTCACTCCGCACCCGGACAGCGATCGGCAGAACGAGGCTCAGACCAACCTGACCGCCAACCCCATGCTGACCGCTTTCAGCCGATCTGACCCGTTCAGACCTCGATCTCACGAAATGGGCGTAAAGCGCGCTGCTGTATGTAAATCAACTCTCACAGCCGCCGAAAAGGCGATAACGTTCCAATATCCGAGGAATAGATAGGCACTGGACTTGTGCACAAGTCTCCTCAGTTTAGTAAAGATCTCACTCTTTTTAAGAAGGATAAACGCATTTTACTATTTTGGCCCATACAAATATTGTTATTGTCTGGCTGAACCACACCCAGAAAGCCAGACAAAATCTATGGTTTTTATACTTTTGGTCACATGACACTCCCGCTTGCAGGCACCTGACTTTGGCCGTCAGCGCCGACCGTCATCTCGAGACTCGCCCTCACCAAAACATAGGAAAGGCCGCCAGCCGGAACTGAATCGGGTCCTGGACCCGCAATAAAGCCGATAATCGAATTCTGGAAGAAGAGCTAGATAGCTGGTAGATATGTTCGCCCTTTGCGTAGATTTCGTACATTCTGCCCTCTTTTTGGCGGGGGGAATTGCGTTTGTTTGTTGGATTGCATACAAATTCTGTTATTGTCTGACTGAACCACACCCGAGATGTCATGTGAAATCTGTGGTTTTTTAGAGTTTTGGTCACATGATTTTGTAACATTACTGTACTGTTACTACCACTGGTACGAGATGTCGGATGGCCTCTAGTTAGGGCTGTCTCCTTATTACCTTTTCCTATGCGTGCATTTCATATTCTGAATAGATTAGAAAGCGGGGATGCTTATAGTTAGGGAGTTTCTCTCGATGGAACTTAGGCGAGCAGTGAACTTGGGGATTGTGTGGCTTCCTGACGGCTATAAAGAAGTATATCTTGGGTGTCCCGTTTCCATCAGGATATCGCACGAAGTATACAATTATCTCAATCATCTACAACCAAGCGCTCATAGTCTGATCCTCTTACTCCGGAAAAGTTACCATATAAACTGTTCTATTGGCCATTTTCATATATCCAAATATCTACACTAGCTATCCAACCATCCTATCTTCAAACAAACAGCAATCCAATCCATAAACTACTCACCCTTCTTCTCCCTCATCTTCCGCTCAACAACCTCCCCAACAGCCGCCTGAACCCCAGGACTAGCCCTGACACTACTCAACACCAACCCCTCTTTCATGCCCTTCCGCAGCGTCGCCACACCCTCGCGATCGCCACGGAACGGCGCAAACCCCAACTGCAAGAGCCGCGTGGCTTCGCCGTCCGTCGTGCGCGACAGTTGCAGGAGTTGCGCGAGCCGCTGCATCGTCTGCGGGTGGAGACGATCACTGGGACCGGAGGGTTTCTGGCTCACTTCCGGAGGCGTGACCTGCGAGATGAAGATGTGTAGCGTGACCGAGGCGCGTTGCGCGAGGGTTAGGATCTGGAACGGGAGCAGGTAGAAGCTGGGGTTCTCGGCGGAGATGCCGAGGAGATCGCGCAGACCAGGCGGGATGTAAGTCGATGGGATGAAGAAGGCCCCCGGTTGGGTGATCAGAGTCAGCTCGAGAGTGAGCAGGGCCGCGAAGGTAAAGAAGCGCCACTGGAACCGACATCCCATTAATAACAAGAACACACAAATCAGGGCACATGTATCGAAAGAGGAACTTACATAACGACCCCAACTAGCCCACCAGGTGAAATTCAAAAAGATTATCGTGACGAACCCGCCGACATACGGCAACAAAGACCGCTGCAACCCCGTCATCAGAAAGTCCTGCATCGTTTTGTTGCGATCGCCCCAGCCCAGAATATCAGGACCGAACCGGTCATACGCAAACCGCTTGGCAGGATCCAAGAGCGTATCCTGAGCCAACTTCAAGTACACGAAGTAGTTATCGGCGGGGAGGCCCTCGCCTTGGGTGATCTTGTCCGGGTGATGCTGTGCGGCGAGTCGGCGGAACCGCGACTTGATTGTACGGTCGTCGGCGAGGGGAGACACGCCTAGGGCTTTGTAGAAGTCGCCGGCGACTTGGATGCGGTGGAACGCCTCATAGAGAGTGTAGAGGAGGTAGCCGGTCACGACTAGGACGAAGATGCGACGGCGATGGCGCGCGTAGCGCGGGGAGGGGGGTTGAGGGCGAGGATCTCCCGCGCGAATGGTAAGTCCGTAGTATACGCTTTGGACTAGGGAGGTGACATACTGTATGGCCATGAAAGTCAGTCAATCCATACAAGATATCATGTTATCCGGAGAAGCTCCGCACGGAGAGTCAGCTACTCACGTTGGGAAGCACCGCCCATCCAACAAAGGAAAGAATAGACGACATGATTGAAACTAAGAGTTCGAGTCCATCGAAATCCCCCAGCCAGACTTCCACTAACTGAAAACGAATGTATAGCGATAGCGCGATGTTAGTGTTCTTTCAGGGTTATAAAGTCGCGATTTGGTCTCTCGCGAGTGCTGATCCCCCTCCACCGCCCGGTTCACCGCCTTCCCCGTCTTCTCCACCCGGCGGACAGTAAAAAAAAAGAAGAAAAGAAAAAAAAAAGATCTCGACATCGGAAAATCCATCGAATCTCTAACAACCTCGGAGGAAAGGCGCATTGATCTGCGCCACACATCACACACAATGGCAGTCGACGAAATGGAAATCGATTCGAACCCGACGTCTCACTCCGTCCAGGAGCCCGAGAAGGAACGCAAGCGCAAACACAAGAACAAGGACGCTTCTTCATCGTCACCGTCGAAGAAGAAGCGCAAGCATGACGCCAACAATTTGATCGCGGACGAATCCAGCACGCGCGAAAAGAAGAGCAAGAAATCCTCGAAAGACAGCAGCAGCAAGAGCAAGAAGTCTTCTAAGTCCAAGTCCGCCGCTGCGTCTACTCTCGATTCGCCCTACACCCTGACCACCGCGACGCTCTATCTGCCTCTCTCTCCCATCTCGATCTCCCCGACTCATGCGCTGGCGTCTCTTATGGCGGAGCATCTCTCTCCGCTGATCCTCACCTACTATGCTCCCCTGAAGGGCGTCGTCCTGGCCTACTCCAACCCCACGATCTCCAGCACCGACCCCGCCGAGTCCTCCAGATCCGCGTCCGATCCGAATCCGGAGCCTCTGACCCTCGCGAAGACGGCTGGCGAGTACGGCGTCCTGTACGTCTACCTGACCGCTACCTTTCTGGTGTTCCGGCCCCAGCGCGGCCAGATCCTCGAAGGCTGGGTCAACGTGCAGTCCGAGGGATTCCTGGGCGCCGTGGCCCTGAACCTGTTCTCCGTGGGTATCGAGCGCAAGAGACTGCCATCCGATTGGAAGTGGATTGCACCCGGTGAATATGAAGAAGGGCAAGACGATAAAGCCAACGGCGACGACTCCATCAAGACTGAGTCCCAGAACAACGACAATGACGACAACAACTCTTCCTCCTCCGAACCCTCGACCACCTTCGATCCCGAGAAGGAACACTTCAAGCCCATCACGCTGGCCTCCGACACCAACCCCCTCCTGGACACGGACGCGACGGCCGCTGAGTCCGACGAGTCCGCCGCCGCGCAGGGCTACTTCCAGTCCGTCTCCGGACATCGGGTGCGCGGCACCGTGCGTTTCCGTGTCGTTGACGTCGACGTGATTCCTGGCGCGGAGCGCGATCGTGGCTTCATGAGCATCGAGGGCACGATGTTGACTCCTGAAGAGGAGGCCCAGGTTGTCGAGGACGAGCGCAATGGCGTCGTGTCCTCGTTTCCAGGCACCCCGCGGAGGTCGGCGAGTTTGCCGATTCGGACGGATCCGAAGACCACTACCGCCATGTCTGGTGCGATTCCGGAGTCCTCTTCGACGGCAGCAGAGGTAGAGGTCGAGGTTGAGGCTGAAGAGCCCGAACAAGCATCCCCGGTCAAGAAGAGCAGCAGCAAGGAGAACAAGGAGAAGAAGTCGAAATCGTCCAAATCGAAGAAGAAGGAAAAAGAGAAGAAATGACCTAGAAGATAGGGTTTCCTTCTTATGTTTTCTAACTGTTCCTAGACGCTTACTCTTTTGGTTCCACTTTCCATGTTATATATTCCGATTGTCTATCTGTCCAACTCTGTCCAACTCTGTCTGTCTCTATTATGTATGGCGTTACGAGGAGAATAAAAATCTTCATTGCATATAATTTCTTCTGCTTTGGTTTTTTTCTTATGCATTATGTATCATTGGCCAAACTAACTACCAGGAATACAAATTTCATACCATTAACTCTGCTTGATATGCGTATTCACTTGCTATACCTTCACTATCTATACCTTCACCATCTTCAACAAATTCACCCTGAAAACATTCAATGCGTTCTCAATCTGCAACCCAGTCGTATACACCATCTGTAGCGAATGTTTCAGAGCTCAGGTTTGGCAACTATCATGTTCCACCAGGATACAATCCGGATACAGTTCTCGATGTCGAGATGCTTACTCTGCTTGATCCGATTCATGGATAGCTACATGTCGACCACTACCTGCCCTTCTGTATGAAGATCCAACAAAATGAGATCGACTATACACCATGGGACCCCGAGACCGATTATCTGATCTCAATTCGAGCTCACATTGACAAAACAGCTCGTTTTTTCGTGATCGAATAGATAGAAAACGCATTGGACTCTGGATCTTGAACCCACTGTTTTATCCAGAGATGGCTACGCAGGTCTAGTAGGACTCTTTCAAACTTTGACATCGTATGTACAAGCGGTCGAGCCAGAGACACTAGGTTGCACTAGATGCCCCAGGGATATACGCGATCTTTGGTCCCCTTTCGAGTCGCCATTATGGTGGCTAGTTGGCTTGGCTTCGAGAGGAGCTTGAGGTGTTTTAGTTGAATGGATATGTGGGTAAGTTTATCTGGTTGTCGAGACTGATCAGCCTGTCTACACTAGTAGCAGAAGGAGGCAGAGGAGGAGGCAGAGGAGGAGGACCTGCTTGTTCACCGAAAAGACCCAATATCATTCTCCCTGTATAGATAGAAATCTTGCATGAAATTTCCATACATCCAATGGAAATAGTAAAGACATTACAATTCCCGTGATTACACTATTCCAGAAACACATCTAATATAGGTCAAATCATTGTCATAAACTGATCCTACCTACTTACTTACTTACTACCAGGATATACAAATTTTCCCACTACTACTTCTTCGATATGGTTATATAGGTAATTATACCTTCACCGTCTTCGGTACACCAACTGTAAGAACGTCCAATCCACCCTCAATCTGCGACTTCGTCGGCATATTCCCCCGACGCATCAGCTCCGCGCTCTGCGCCATGACAGGGTCCATGCCCATCGTGGCCACGGCCACCACTGTTTCCCCCTTGGTGTAGTACGCGGCGAATTTGCCGTTATCCGGCTCGCCCTGCAGCACCAGCCCGTCCCAGCCGTTGGGCGTGTTACCGCAATACCGCAGCTGGGCGCCTAGCGCGGACCAGAAGATCGGGATGAAGGTTTTGGGTTTGAGGGATTGCAGCGAGGAGGATGAGGCTTGACTGTGCACGATGGCGCGCGCCACGCCGCGTCCCGCGTTCTGGGCCACGTTCCAGTGCTCGATGCGAGTGTATGTGCCAGTCTTGGGGTCCGTGCCGGGTCCGTGGTACGGGTATGTGGCGATGTCGCCGATGGCGAAGACGTCGTTGTTCAGGCCCGGGACGACGAAGTGCTCGTCTGTCTTGATGGAGCCGTCTTTCTCGAGCTGCACGGATGCGTTGTTCTGGAGGAAATCGGTCGCCGGGCGCACGCCGACACCGAGCACGACCAGGTCGGCGGGCAGCACGGAGCCGTCGTTCAGATGGACGGCGCCGACTTTACCGGCGTCAGTCTTGGAGGGCGTGGCTTTGGCGACGCCGGCTTCAAGCTTGAACTTCACGCCGGCTTTCTCGAGGTTGTTCTGGAAGATGCGGCCGACCTTTTCGCCCATGACGCGTTCCATGGGGGCCTTTTCCTGGCCGACGATGGTGACCTCGTTCTCCTTGGCGAGGGCGTTGCCGACTTCCATCCCGATAAACGAGCTGCCGATGACTACGATCTTCTTGTTCTTCTCCTCGCCGACGGCTGCCAGGATGGACTGCACGTGCGTCACGTCCCGCAGCTGGAAGATGTTACCGAGATCCTTGAACCCGTCTAGGGGCAGACCGCGCGGGACACCTCCCGTGGCCAGAACCAGCTTGGTATAGGGATAGCTGGTGCCGGACTTGGTGGCCACGGTCTTCTTGGTAAAGTCGACGCCGGTCACCTCGTCGGAGACCATGTCGATGGAAGCTTCCTGGTACCATTCCCGCGGACGCCACTGGATCTTCTCCGCGTCGGGGATCAGAGCCTTGGACAGCTTGGTCCGATCGATGATGAGGTTCGGTTCGCGGGAGATGACCGTGATGGCGCCTTTGTATTTCATCTCTCGGAGGGCCTGGACGGTACCTAGGGTTCCGGAGCCACTAGACGTTCCATCGTTAGCTGATATCCAAGACAGTCCAGGAAAATCAAACCCTAATATGAGATGGTTTAGATAATAAGACTTACCCTCCAACGACAACAACCTTCTCAGCCTCAGCCGACGAAACACTGCATTTCACAGCAGGATCTCTCTGCCCGGACTTAATCACCGATTCCTCGCCCTTGACATAAACCGCGCCGTTCTTCTCCACGACTTCGAATTTATTCAACGCGTTCGGAGCGGGGGCGTCTTCGACATCACCGGTGCCGACATTAAAGCAAGCTATTCAGACAGAAATATTAGTCAGACCATATACACATATCTAAACAAAACCACCCCAGCCCAAAGATCTCTATACCCTACCACCCCCTCCCTCCAAACCACGAAAGAAAGCCACTCTTCTCAACCCCAAAACAAACAAAACCAACCCCAAAGCCAAAAGAAAGAAAAAGAGAAAGAACATACCACCATGCCAAGGACAAGTAATCCTCCCATCCGGCGCAACGACGCCGAGCTTCAACGGCGCCCCATAATGCGTACATTTATGGCTGAGGGCATGAACCTGCCCGTTATGTTTGACGAGGAGGATCTTCGCGTCATCGATGCCCTCGACCTCGGACTCGAGTTTATCGAGTTCCTTCAGGTCTGAGAGGGAGGTTATGGATTTGAGTTTGTATTCCTGCGTCTGGCTCATGGTGGTGGAGAATGATCTTTTACGAGGGGATGAGAGGGAGGAGAAGTTCCTATAAGATGGTCCTGGTATTGAGGATGGTGTTAAGAAGGAAGGGGAGGAGGATAAGGAAGAGAGCGGTCTAGCAATAGAAGATAACGAAGAAGAGGGGAAAGAGGGGGAATGAAGACAACAAGAACACGAGCAGCCACTAGCAGAACGACAGCCACATCGACAACTGCGGCGGGGATGCGTATGCGTGCAGGATGAAGCAGAGCGCCAGACCAATCGGCTAGAACACGACCAGGTAGTAACTGGCGGTGGGAAGCTCTGACGAGAAGTAGTACGAAGGAGGGGGAGGTACATTGAGGAGGGGAGGGGAGGGGAGGGCCAGCGTTAATTAAACTAGAAAATTTTAAGAGGGCAGACTGGCAGGATGACCGAATATATCGGGGACATGGCGTGGTCTTTGCATGACATCGTAGTGAAGCAATTGAGTTGGCAGAGAGGAAAGGAAAGGGAGGAATGTTCAGAGAAAAAACAATGACGTCGTTGGGAGGTGGACACCGCAGCCAATCACGGGACAGGTTTTGTCACCCACGTCAGACCTTCAGAACACTTGGATGAAGTATTGAGTAATCAATCCTCTTCAGATTATTATTCCCCTATTTACACATACATGCTCAGTAGTTTCATCCATTCCCATTCCCATTCCACATCATCCCCTGGAATTCCCCCATCGTCGCCTCGGTGCTGGCGGACTGATACTGGCATCCTGCAACCGGTGCATGCGTGCCCCCGCCGACGACTGTCGCGTCTGTCGCCTCGTCTTCGGTATGTTCTTTTGCACCCATCCTGGCCCTCGAGGCAGTCGATTAGATCGAGCAAAGTCCTCGTCGCTGCCCCCCGGTGACACGAGGGGACTGGACTGCGTCAAATCGATCATCATGATATCGGACTTTTGGGAATCCGGCGGTAGACCGTCCTCGCCTGGCATAGAATCCTCGACTAGAGTCTCCGGCACGGCACTGATGAGTGACTCGGGCTGGGATGGTTGCCGCTCGGCAGGGGCCGGGGGTTGGCACGAGACCGGGGAGGAGGGAAATTCAGCTGCCGATAGATAGTCCATCGTAGTATCGCCGTCCTTGGCACCGAGGCTAGTCTTCATCTTTTTGGAATTGCGTCGCTGTTCTTCGTACGCTCGGTCGATTTCGTAGAAGGGATTGGGAACGACCGAGGATCGAGATAACGACAGTGCGCGTTCTTCATCTCGTTCTTGTACTTGTTCTTCTTCTTGCTGCGGTTCTTGTTCTGATTTGTCTTCGCCATTGAGCTCAGCCTCTTTCTGTTTCGGCCCAGACTTCTGCTCAGGCTTCTTCTCTGTTTTCTGGCTTGGAGTTGGGGACTTGATGCCAGCCTTATTGTCAAATAGCGATGCGATGAGGCGATTGAAGGACACCGGACTCTCGGGACTGCTGATCGGCTCGAGGTCTAGATCTGACCCGGTCACCGGCGGCGCCGCTCCGTTCTTCAACCGATTCGGCGGGACGCTGAAAGTAGGCGTGGATGGCCGTGAAAGACGACTGCCCGAATTCGGATCCTCGTCACCAGCGCCGCCTTCATGATCTGCTTCTGCTTGGAGACTGCCCGATGCCTGTGATGCCAAGGCCGATTCTTCCTCGCAGGACTGGAATCCGTGAAACTCCGGCGATTTTACGCCGGAGCTGGAATCCTCGCCAGAGGCCCCTACGGCGTCGACTGCGTCCCTCGTTAGTGCGTCGGGCTCTTCTTGAGTTGACTGCCGGTCTTTCGGAGGTGCCTTCTCGTCTGCTTTCGCATCCGGCGTTGGTCTCCGTTCAGGCGGCTCTGCCGGAGAGCTTTGGTCGGTGAGCGCATGCACGCCAGAAGAACACAGTGAAAAGGAAAAGTTAATGTACTGACAAGCTGGCTTTCTCGGCTTCTCCGGGGCCGCCTGCAATATTTCCCGCTCGGAGAAGCTTGGCATCAATGAGATCTGAAAGTGGCACTTCGCGATACCCATCGTCCTCCGCTTCGTCGTCATCAAAACCGGGCATTTCAAATCCGCTGTACTCTGGCTCGTCCTCGTCATCTTCCGTCTCCTTGAGCTGCCTTCGATCACGCTTGGCCAGCCGAAGTTTGAGAACCTGGTCTTCGAACACGTCGTGGATCTTGGCTACTCGATATTCTGACACCGTGGGCTGCCAGTTGGTCGCTTTGGACATGTCCAGCTGCCTGAAGGCAATGACTGAGCCTTTCTTCAAGTCGTCTTCTACCAGATCCCCGAGCGATGCCGGATCATCGGGAACTTGAGGAAGGTCGCCCTCTGTCTCGTCTGATGGCTGCATGTCCTCGTGTCCATTCTGCTCAATGCCTTCCATCTCGTGGCTCGGCTGCTCCGTGTCATCGTAGTTGAGCTGTGGATCTTCTTCATCTTGATAATAATAGTCATCATTGCCATAATACTCTTCCTCTTCGTATTCCCCGTCGTACACCTGAATGCGCTGCTTTCTCTTCCGTTTTTTGCCCCATCCCTTGCGCTGCCTAATGATAGCGTCGGCTTCGGCATCCCATCGCTGCTCAAAAGGAAAAGGAGGCGCAGTCAACTCGATATCTTCAAAGAAGCACTCGGTGGCCCGAATGACTAACTTGTCTTGCCAGTTCTCGTCCGAGTCACTTTCGCTCTCGGCCGGTGCTTCTTCAGTGACCGACTTCCGGGGATATCCATTGGTACTCTTGACTTTGCCGGCCAGCTTCTTGCGCGTGGCTTCTTCGTCCTCTTTGGTTCGAGGCGTCCGTACACCAAGGGAACCGAAGAGCAGTCGCCGAGAGCTGGCAATGTCTAGCGTGCGGCGTTTTGACTCGGCACTGGCCTCATTGGCGGTTTCCGCAGCAGGGATGGCGTTTTCTTTTTCGGACTCGGGCACTTGATTGTTTACTTGGTTGCTGTTCTCTTTGTCACTCGATGGCACATTCTCCTTCTCGGTGACGTCGATTCCTCCAGATTCAAGATCACGAAGCAGCTTCTGCCGCTTCGCTTCGAACTCTGCCTGCTCATTCTCGTTCGTACCGGGTGTGGTTGTGGGAAATTGATACGACCCTCCATGCTTCTCCTCCAGGTCTCGAAGAGCAGCAAAGTCTGCTTCGGCCGGTAAAGCACCCAGTTCTTTGAGTTTGGCTAACCGTCGTCGCATCTTGTTGCGCTGGTTGCTCTTTTTGGTTCGTTGGGAGCCCAGACCAGGGGGGTTCATCGTCGAAGAGGCTATACCAGAAACCTCTTCTGACTCGGAATCTGACGCCGAATCGTCAGAATCAGAGCTGGACGAGTCAGAGTCGGAATCGGAATCGGAGTCTGAGTCTGAGGAGTCTGACGAAGACGAGACCTTTGCATCCTCATCAGAGCTGCTATCGCTGGATTCATCGGAAGATGAGGTGCTGCTGCTACTGCTGCTGCTGCTATCCTTTTGAACTGCAACGGAATTTTCTTCTGGCTCTGGCTCTGGTGCTTTGATGACTGGAGGTTGCTGAGCAGAGGGCGGTGGTGGCGGCGCCTGTCCCTCGAATCTGACCGCCTTAGAGTCTCGTCGCGAAGCATCGGCGTCTGCAACCTTCTTGCTGGCATTATGCAAGATCGATTGTCTTGGTAGCATGTACAGGCTTGACTTCTTGCGCAATGGATAGCCACCGCCATCAGCTTTGTCGTCTCCTGTCTTCTGAACACCAGGCATCTCAGAGGTCTCTTGATCCTCTTTGAGGTCCTTCAATTCCTCGGTCAAATCCCCGGCATCAAAGTCAGATATATCGGCATCACTCTCCGACGCTTGGTCATCTTCGTCCTGGTCCACATTATATCGAATGACCGTGCCATCACCGGTTTCTTCATGGACTTGATGGAAATCTTCGTAATCGTCCTGATAAGCATCTTCATACTCATCATCATCATCGTCAGGTTTGTCGTCGGATCCACTACCATCCCGTAGGGCCGACAGCTCTTTCAACGACCGGACTCGCCCAGGCGCCCACTCCGTGTCCTCCTCCTCGTAGCCAGCCGGTCCATTGCCCCAGCTCGCCACGCTCGTGCGCCTCTTCTTTCTCGGCGGTATCGTGATAGCGGGTCTCGACGAGGTAGGTCTTTTCAGGAAAGGCTTTCCGAACGGCACGCCATCGATCAAATGCCTTCCATCGGTGGATATTTGGTGTCGACCGGAAAGGCGTCGGGCGCGCAGGTCAGAGAGTTGCAGAGCTCGTATTCTAGACAGACACAAAGTTAGGAAGAGGAACGCCAATGGGCAGGGACCCAAGCGTAAACAGTACTCACAAGACTTCGTCCCCATCTCTGAGGAGACCTTCAACTTCCATGAAATGCAGACATTCTGAGCCCGCCACCTCAACCACGTAGTCTTCTAGGCCCCATTGCCCACTACATTCACTGTCGAACAATGCCGGCTCGGTCTCCAGAGGGATCACGCCGTTGACATCCTCCAGGAGCTGCGCAATGGTATAGCCGCCGTTCGCATACAGCGCATTAGGGGTGCGCGTCGACGTGATGGCAGACGAGGCGGCAGGGATGACGGCCGAGGTACCGGGCGCATTCTGACCGAACAGCGAGGGCGGCGCGGTCGTCCAAAGAATGCGCGTCACCGGCAGTCCGTGACGCTGGATGACGAGGTGGAGACGCATGATGGAATGTTGGGTGACTGTGCGCTCTCCTCCGATTCTTCAATGGAAGATTGCTATCAGAGCATCAGTGATTAATGTTCGAGGGTAAAAGTGTATTAGATTCGCCGTGTTTGCGACTCGCGAAAATTGAGCTCCAAAGTCGATCGGTCGCGTTCAGAGCAAGCAAGCTGTGAGTGGGCCACGCGGGAAGAAACTGACAGCGGAGGGCAGATGCAGGTCGAGAGGTGCAACGAGAAGATCAGGGGGAGAATATTAGATTAATCATAGAAATACATGGTACTAGGAAGGGAATTGAACAGCGCGATGCGTTTAGCAAGAAAAAGCAACACAAGCAGACGGGACAAGAGACGGTGAAGGTGAAGACTGGAAAGGAAAGACTCGAAAGTGATGCAAACACCTCCGGCTCGAGCTAAGCCTGTTCGGGAATCCCCGCCTCAGGCACTCACGGAAGTGTAAACAGGATGGATTTCTTTTCCTGTTCTCCTTACTTTGGACCCGTCGTTCTGCCTTTTAGACTCTTTCCTGGCTATACAAAGTCTATGCAATTGACTGGGGGGCCTTTATCTGCATGTGATTGCGGCAATGTGATGTATGCTCATGCATGTAGGCATATTACTTTTGTTGCGTTTCTTGGACAATGTAAACAAAACTATACTCTGACGTCGCTATCTGCTTGTGAATATTTATTTTGGGTAAACCGTCGTGCCAATTATGAAAATCTGTCAAAGATGATGTTCACTACCTAGATAATCGTGATATAAAATCGAGATTTTCCAACAATCCACAGCTCAGACAAAAGCAGAAGCAAGACATGGTATCAATATGCGACAAATGGCAATGACGAACATTTTAAGAAAAGAAAAGGCGTTCAATCAAGATAAAGACCGCTTATATGCGAGTGGTTGGTGTCCAACTAGACGCGATCCATGTTCCATGGTATATAGTGGTTTGGTACCGCTGAGGAAAGTCGTATATAATCCGTGTTGGTAGTTAGAAGGTTCCGATATTCCTCGAAATGGATAAATTACGGATGCCACTCAGTTCGACCCCGTTATGTATTAATAATCGAACACAGAGGGGAGTGGCCAGAAGGTGCTGGATTACCTGTTCCTAGAACTGGCTCAAGGACCTCCGGAACTTGAGCTTCGAGGGACTGGTTTCCTACTGGGCACACCGAGTCTGATGGGACGGAATTCAGAACCGGAGGGCCTCCGTTCTGCCGGACCAGGGGATGCTGGTTGCAGGTGACTGTCGGCTACTGGCTGGTACTGAGGCGGGTTGTCCTCCGGAGGGGGCGCCATTTTGTGGATCTTCAAAATGCTCTGTTGACGAGCAACGGGAGACGTCGGGGGTGAGCCGGAGTGGGATTCCGGCGGCGTCGAAGGAAGCATGTCGAAGGACTCCGAGGATGAATTCGCTTCGCGGTTGCCGTACGGGGTCTGAGCCTCACGATCCTTTACCGGGTACACTGACGAGCTTGGATCAGCTCCAGATTCAACGGGTCTTCCGGAAGAGGAAGAGGCATCTGGTGGGTTATACTCGCGACGGGGGCCATCTACGGGACTGAGGGTTTCGGCCATCGCATCCTCGTAGCTGGGAGGAGCATCGTCATAGTTTTCCTCCGAGGCGGGCACGGGAACAGGAGCCGCTGAAGGTCTGGGAGGCATGGGTGGACGCGAACTGGTACTACCCGCGGGTCGATCTGGGACTGATGGTGAAGGTGGCACCTGCGCCGATGGTTTGACGCGCCCATTGGCAGCCATGGCGTCCAGAAGTGCCTGGGGTGGAGCAATACCGGAGAACACTTTGACAGGCATTCTTAGCGGGAGTACGATAAGTTGAGGCTATTCAAGTTAGTACGCCGAGTGCACAAAAGGTCAAGCCGAAAGATCGTCACGTCGTTACTCACTTTCATGTTCCCAATACTGCCATGAGTCAATCCAATTCGGACCTCAAGCTCGTAGGATCTTGAGATGTTGCATGTCTCGAAACTCGGAGCCACTGAGCTAGGCAGAGGCACCCGATTCCACATGCTGGCGTCGATGGTGTATTCCGAGCCCGCCGGATCACCTCCTCTCCCAAGGGGGATACCCATGTTACTGCGACTCATTATAACCCAACTTCCGCTTTCCGTTCGCCTTAGGTCGTGGGCAAGGATGTGCGTGTACCCGATCAACTCGATTTGCAGCATCTGCAGGAAGATGGTTTCGTATGACTCGGACACCTTGCTCACCAACACCCGCAGCGGGATGGGCTCATTGCAGGTGAGGATGGACGGGTTCGGAAGTCGAATGTCTGCAGAGACGCGAGGAGTGTCCGAGGCACCATCTCGAAGGGAAGTAGACGAGACCTTTTGGAATAAGTTCTTCGTCTTGGAACCACTGGGGGCTTTTGTAAACTGATGCTGGCGTCGCGCATACGTTTCCTCGTTTAGGCTGCCTGTCCTTGGTGGTTCGATGGGAAGGAAGTTCAAGTCATGGATCTAAGACTCGTAGTGTCAGCCGTAATCCACCCCGCTGCTTGTAGTGACCATACCGCTCTGATGTTTTCCTTGTAAAATTGTGGCCGGATGATAGTCGCCTTTAGATAGTATTTGATGTCTGCCTCGCCCGGAAAGCCGCTTAGAGAAGGAGGAAGGGTCTTTTTGACATGCCGATTCGTATCCTTGGCCATTTCGACTTTCAGCCCGGTGATGTTCAGATTCGTGAGCATGCTATTATGCATGCTGCAGGCATTGTTGAAGGGAAACTTCGAAGAATCAGTGCCATAACGAAACGATTTCGATTCATGGGTCAAATTACCTTGAACTGGAAGGGATATTCATATGTCCCGGACGCAAAAGTATACGTCGTATTCGGAGCCTTGGAGTTGAACACCTCCGGGGTAGGGAAAACGGTGACGACTTTATACAAGAGCTGCGAATCATAAGCAACTAGAAGCGATGCAACAGGGGAGACGAGAAGAATGAAATTCAGAAGAGTAAGGGAAAGAATTAATACCTTATGAACTTCTAATTCGGTGCGCTTCTTATCGGACTGTTCATGGTGCGGATTTCGGGGCCCCGACAGACGCGTGCGACTTTCTCCCTCCAGCTTCACTTGAATACCACCTATCGCTGCTTCAGACGGCAGATTAATCACAACTCTGCCGGACAGGAAGTCAAGGTTGGTGAAGTGGGTATGTGAATTGTCTAAATGGATGGTCGCGGACATGGCGAACACCTTGACCCGGGTCGGCCTCTAGCGACACGGCCGATTGAGATATGCTTATTCGATGGGGAGAAGAAAGAGATTATGTCGTTGATAATATTGGGAATACTCTACTTGGGAAGGGGTTAAGCGATGAGGAGTGGGGGATAGGGAGAGAAGGATTGAAGGGATGAGAGCGCGAGAGAACGGGAGTTCGGCATACAAAAAAAGATACGAGGGGGAAAATGACGTTGAAGGAAGTGGCAGAAGAAGAAGACCGGAGGGCGTGGGGCAATCGATGGTTCAAAGCCAAAGGAACTCTCGGCGTGGTCGGGATCCTGATCAGGGAATGAACTGGAAAAAAATTAGAAAATAAAAAAAAGAAACCCCTTCCTGGTCCCAAGAAATACTTGCTGGCAATCAGGTGGGTTTTATCTTTTTGTCTGACTCTCAGTTGTTTAAACTGTCATCATGGTGAGTGAGGAAGTCTAGGCCGTCAGAGGTTCGGAGATGAGATCGTCTCACACAGGGCTGCTAAGCCACTCGGATGCTTGGGACGCGAAGACACCGCCACCTTTCCCGTCAATTGAGTCCAGGTCTTCTGTCTTCAGAGCACTCTGAGCAGTAACTACGAGTCCGGTCTATGTCATACTACATCAGTGACTCATCTCATTGGGTATCACTACTGGTTCTAAACCGACTGCCTAGATCCCTCCCGTATTGTGCCCTCTAGGCATCAAAATTCTTCCCCGTTAGCCGCTGCAACTCTGCATGTTTCTCGTCAAAGACCCTCCTTCGCCAGCATATCTGGTGTGATGAGACCCGTCAGCCACAGTGATCAAAATTATAGTCTGACAAGGAATGCTTGTCAGTGTGTCACGTACCTGCAATATCCAGGTAGAGTGCAATGGCGTTGAACCTTCGCCGATTGCCCGTAATCTCCCCAGCCAGCCACTTCAACCGATTGCTCCAATTGATCAAATCCAAGTGGCTCACGTCAAGGAGGGTCCCCTTGTACCCTGCCTCTCCTCCCCACCGACTACTAGCAACGCTAACTAGCCCGTCGTTAAACCCTTCGACTTGCTCCAGAATCCGATGGGACTGGCGGAAGACCGACCAGAAACTTGGCTGCATGCTCGCCCCGTACGAGAAGTATCTGTCTAGTCTCAGCCCTATTCCGTTGCCCCTTTTTTATTCGTCTTTCTTCTTTTCTCTTCTCTTCGTTTCTCTTCTTTTTTCTTTGTGGTTGATAGGTTCACGTACCGCACGTCATCCACATCAGGCGTATTAGGATTGAATGTATTCTCCATGTATTCCCGCGTCAACTGGGAAAAAGCTCCCGTTTCGACTTTCAGTAGTCCCAGGGCGTAGTATAACTGGGCAAGGCGGTCATCTGCAAGGCATGGTATGAGTTTCTTCATCTGGGGGTGATGCGGACTTCATTGTACCTCCAATCTGCTTGATTACATAGTCTGCAACCGACGAGCCTAATAGTGGTATTAGTGGGAAAATATCAACATGTATGTAGATTGTACAAACCTCTGTGTGGAGTTGCAATGGTCGTCAAGGATTTTACATTGAAATCCTTGGGTTTCAAACGACTGATCATATATCGGGAGTCCAGACCACTTGGAGATATTAATCGGAAGTCAAAAAAGAAAAAAAGAGAAGAAAAGAAAAAGAATGTCATGACAGTCAGAAAGAGTCTCACCCCTAGACCCCAAGTCAATAAACATAGATAATCTATGGCCAGGCACGACATCTTACCATACTATGTCTACACCAAATTAGCACACCTCGTTTCAGCTAAACGAACGCGAGAGAACGAGGACAACATACGCAATAATATTAACATCCTGACCCTCCGCCCCGACAGCGATATCTCTCGCTAACTCCTCCGCGCGCATCTCAATAGACCCCGACGGCGGCACCGTCGCCGTAATGACCTGGACGCCTTTCATAGACAGCGCTTCCTTGATCCCTCGCCAGTACTGGACCCCCGGGAAATAGGGACCAGCTAGTCGCAACTCGTCGAATCCAAGCAAGCCATGCGCGAGGACGATGGGGTGCTTAGGTGTATCTGTCGCGGTATCTGGTTAACGGCCGATTCGTCACGAATAGTACTGCACCTGACGATGACAAGTAGAGGTAGGCTCACCGTAGCTGTCTCGAACCACTGCATATTCATCCTTGATTACCTTCCCTAAGCTCTCCAGTCGTGGATCTTGCGCGTAAGTTCTCCTTTGTTCATGGGAATTGCACCCGCGTGTCGAGGAGCGGAAGTGTTGCGCGTGAGCAATCGGCACGAACTGAACACCAAGTGTCGAATTGGCTGATTTAACACTCAGACGGAGTCTGTTAACTATATACCTCATTTTCCCTTTGGAATACCTTGCCTATCTTCTAGGAGGACGGTATATCATTGGCCATATTTGTACATATAATCGCTTTAAAGTTGGCGCGTGCCTGATGACGCAACTCCTGAATCGGAGCCGGTTGTTGCCTCAGGCAGAACATAACACGAGAGACAGATAGTTCGCTACAAACTAATTTATTATGAGGTAACGCTTAACTACTGAGAAGCGTAGTCTAATCTGCGCGGATTCTGTGGATGCTATCGACTCGTCTCTAGTGAGAATACGATCTACTAAACTCGCCCGATACCCACAGACTACAGATACTACAGTCTAATGTGCTGACCACAAGCCATGCCAGATCGATTCAAATCGTCAAAAGGTATTTGCACAAAGCTCAAATCGCAAGAACCATATATTCACAGCCCTGAAAAAAGCAAAGCAATAGTATAAATCAAAACAGAGAGACCTCCATCGCACGGCTATAACGACTTTATGTCTTGACCACGATCTTCTCCGACGCCTCGGGCTTCACTTCCACGACGGCGTGGATCAGGTCATCCACCACCTTGCTGCCCTTGCTGTTTCCGGCCTGCTTGATCTCCTGGAGCTTCACTTCGGCTTCCTTGTTCGAATCCTCTTCGGCTTTCTTGTATCCGCTCGAGTGCTGGTTTGAAGATAGTGTTAGCTTGCGTTGCAAATCTCGCGAAATTATGGGTCGAGAGGAGTCCATGCTGAACCGCTGGCTATCGGGGATCTCTCACCTCAGCCTCGAACTTCTTGAACTCGGCCTCCTTCTGGTTCTTGTATTCTTCGATTTCCTTTTGCGCTTCGGATTTGGCGTCCCTCACTCGCTTCGTGCGGTCTGATGGTATAAGTCAGTGGCTGATCGATAGGTAGTGCGTAAGGGCGACGATCGTACATTCACGGGCTAGACGATGCGAGTACGTTAGCATATTCCCATAGACGGACGGTCATGGAGCAAGACAACCAAGCGGGACATACCTTGCTGAACAATCTTCTGAGCCTCTCTCTCGGCCTAGAGTAATCACCGTCAATCCATGATCAAACCCGCGGGGACTTCTATGCTGCGACCTACATCGAGGAGGGTCTGAATGCCTGCGGAGTTCTGAGCGGACTATAGAGCACGGTATTAGCATCTGACGACATCCAAAAAGGAGTGAAATACATAAAACTCACCATATTGCCAAAGACCCCTGTATATAATAATAGACCGGTAAAACGAGGGCGTCAAGGGCGTGGGGATAGAAGTACAGATAAGGCGGAGGTCGGGGAGCTTCGTGATGCGAGCCCGTCCCATGCGCCCCCCGACGGGACGCCACGAATGATCAATGACAAGGCGGTCAGGGTTCTGCCATCCGTGACCGCCGTGATAATCGCCGATGAATCTCGAGCCGGTCTGGGCCTTAAGCCATCACGTACTCTTTTTGCTGTCTGGGTTAAGGTGAGTTTTTGTTTCATCTCACAGAACTAGCTGGTTTGTGTACTGATTATAGACAGGAAGATAAGATGTCTCGAGCCTCGAAATTGACATTGGCCGCGACGGGCCTCGGAACTGCGGGCATCGTCTACTTTGTGCACTGGTCGCAAGAACAGGAGAGAGCGGTATGTTCGGACTGAGGATATTCATGTCATAGGAGCGATTTGGGGCTGATAAATTCTAGAACATGCACAAGGGCGTTGAACGGGATATGGAGAAGCAGCGCGTGCGACATGAACGACAGGCCGATTTCGAGATGCAGAAGAGACTCGAGGAGGAATACCTGAAGCTCCAGAAGGTTTCACCGAGCGTAGATGCGTCGTCGCCAGGAGGGGATAATAATCCAGCGAAGGGGACATAGAATGGGGCCGTGAGGGAACTGAATAATCTATTGGGCTACGGTTGTACCTGGACGGTGTCACCCGGTGATAGATTTGCATTCGGTAAGTTATCAGATTCGAGGACCAGGCCCCGTGCTGATTGAGGACTTAGGACTCGCGCTGTCTGATTGTTGAAGATATGTGTATACAATACCCACAGTGTATATTATGAACTAGAATTCTCCTTTCAATTTATAGACTTTGATGGATACAAATGTTTTGCTACGTTATTGACAATGACCACGTAGAAGAGGCAAGATAGTCAGGCTTAGAAACCGGCAATGTGAAGCGGTAACAAGTGCAGTCCGAGTGCTTCTCACAGTACCAAGCCTAGGTACCGATAAGACCGAATACACATTCCAAATGATAGGTGGTAGTGAGACTCGTAGGGCCTAATAAAGCAAGGCATTGGCCCTGATAAGTGAAGCCAACACCAACTACCCTGCCGGAGTACAGTGGTTGGCTGGTCGTATCAATGCAGGGCGCATAACACGCATAAAAGGCCGGCTAGTCACGGTCTGAGAGCCTGAGGCCGGCCATTGACGGAGGCCGGAAGATTCCGGCCAGACCAATCACAATATAGCGGCAAGTGGGGCTGCATTGCTTGGCATATGGTCAATCCATACGCCGTTGGAGTTAATACATCCCTGGGCATTGGTGGTGGTTATTGTTTTTTGAAGCAACCTATGGGCTGGAGATGTTTGAGATTCGGTGCAAGAAGACTTGTAGCCCTGTAGGATGATCAACGGACTTGATATGTCGGGATTCCTCGCCTTCTGAGTTCGTGGGTGCGTTTGGCAGCTCCTACTAGATCGAGCCTAGCGTGTCCCGTGATGCTGGCTGCCCTTGGTTGCCAAGTCTTGATATAGATCGACGTAGATGGCTTCCTGTGCAGCTAGAGTTGGGGGAGGGCATGATTTTCTTCAGAGATGCTGTGGGAACCCAAGCGGTTTATTTTGAACTGCTTATCGGATACTATATCTCGAAGATGTATCCAAAAATGCAGTCCCCACGCCTTTTTGCTCGGTCAAACGTAATAGAGACTCCGTGGCCGGAATTGAATCCGGCCTCATGGCAGTTATAAGAATCGCCTTCACCCGCTGGATTTCCCTTCCTTCTCTTGAATCTACAAGCCTATTCTGGTCTCTACCACATTTCTGAAAATTTTTCTTTCTTTCCCCCTCTAAACTTTCCTATCCTCTTGGAGAACTATAAGTGTCTCATATCCTTATCAAGTCCTCATACATAGATAGATTTACTTTTTCCTTTGTTATTTGGCACTATGACCCAGATCAAAACCCCTCGTACTTCTACTACTACCCTGAAGTGTTTCCCTTATGTTCATCATGACCCGGCTACCCTTCCTCGGTCCTTGGACCCTTTTACCATCACCACTTCTACAGGGTTCATGCCCTTCATCATGTCCCCTACCAACCTCCCCGAGCCCTTCCAGCCTCTAGTGGCCCTGCTTGATCGGATGCCCGTGACCAAGCTCGACGGCACTCCTGGTCTGCTGGCGACTTATGAGCTGGGACCTGCCGTCGCCGAGCTCCCTGACCTCACCGCTGAAGTCGACAAGCTCGTCACGGCTGACGGCTCCCCGGATCTCTACGCAGTCACGGCCGTGTTCAGGGACTACTCCTTCCTGGCGTCGGCGTATTTGCTTGAGCCCTGCTGGGAGAACTGGCGTAAGAACCCGGACAATGGGTATGGTCTCGGAAGAGACTTTTTGCCTCGGGCCGTGGCTTGTCCTATGTATCGATGTGCTCAGCTGTATGTTCCTCCTTTCCTGCAATACCTATCCTCCTATCCTCCTATCCTCCTATCCTCCTATCCTCCTATCCTCCTATCCTCCTATCCTCCTATCCTCCTATCCTCCTATCCTCCTATCCTCCTATCCTCCTATCCTCCTATCCTCCTATCCTCCTATCCTCCTATCCTCCTATCCTCCTATCCTCCTATCCTCCTATCCTCCTATCCTCCTATCCTCCTATCCTCCTATCCTCCTATCCTCCTATCCTCCTATCCTCCTATCCTCCTATTCTTCTGTCTTACTATCTTAATGCCTATACTAACCACCATCCAGCCTGGACATCCCTCCCTTCATGTCCTATGCCGCCGCATACTCCCTTTTCAACTACACGGTAGCCGAACCATCTAAGGGCCTGACCTATCCTAACCTCCGTCTGGTCCGCGCCTTCGAGCACGGCCTTGACCCTAAGAGTTCCGAGGCCGGGTTCATCCTGACCCACGTGGACATGGTCAAGGAGTCAAAGGGACTGATCAGTGGGGCGCTCAAAGTCGTCGATACGCTTGAGCAAGCCGGGTCTCGAACTGAGGTCAACGATGGGTTCCGAGAGATCCTGGCTTCGATGGAGAAGATCGAAGCCAGTATGGAAGGTATGTCTCTGCTCTGTCTAGTTAGCACCTAATCTTCTTTTGTAAAGATGATGATATGATATACTGACTAAGGTCTAGATATGTGGGCCAACTCTAAACCCCAAGACTACCTGTCCTTCCGTGTCTTCATCTTCGGAATCACCTCGCAGTCCATGTTCCCCAACGGTGTCATCTACGACGGCGTTCTCGACAATCAACCGCTCTTCTTCCGCGGAGAGAGCGGTGCCAACGACAGCATGGTCAGTCCCCTCCCCCCCTTTTCCCTTGCTATATAAACCTACAGACCATGCCCCTCCCACCCACCCAAACCCCCTTCCACAAAACCAATACTAACTAAGAATCAAGATCCCCCTCCTAGACCACCTCCTCCAAATCCCCATGCCCTCAACCCCCCTCACCAAAATCCTCCACGAATTCCGCGCCTACCGCCCCCTCCCCCACCGAACCTTTCTCGCCTACCTAAACGCCAAATCAGCCGAAGTAGGCGTCCGCGACTTCGCAGTCCTCGATACCGAAACGACCATCCTGTTCCTGAAGACCTTGAACCACGTCCGGAGCTTCCGGTGGCGCCATTGGTTGTTTGCCAGGGAGTATATTATTCGGAGAACGCCGCATCCGACGGCCACGGGTGGGAGTCCGATTGTTACGGTATGTTATTTTTATTCTTTCTTTTTTTTTTTTTTTCTTGTTCTTTAGTGTCCTTGGTTTGGGTGAGGTTGGTTGACTAATTCTGGTTCGATAGTGGCTTCCGAATCAACTCTCCGCTGTTATGGATATGATGATATCCATGTATGACACGTACCTTGCACCACAGAAGAACGGGGAAGTCGGAGCTCACGGACTGAGCGGGTATGATGCCTCGTATCAGAAACAGGTGGAGCCGATGATGGAGATGGTCAAGGATCAGAGGGAGAAGTTGGCGAAGGAGGTGGAGAAGTGGTGTAAGGAGAGGGGGGTTTGAATTCACTGAAACTCAAATTAGAGTTAAAGTTGACCAGTGTTAATTCGAATGCTTCTGTGCAACTAGCTAATGAACAATGACCAATGCCTGTCTTAACCGAGAAAAGATAGACCGAAATTCAAATATATGCTGGTATCACATCATCATCATAATTCCTGATTCCCGTCCTTTCCGAAACGCCCAGCATGTCATTTCGCCAAAGAATAAAAGAAAAATAGCAAGTCTGTTCCAAAATCCACAAGAAACTAGACAGATAACAAAAACCCTAGACAAGACAACCAGAAGATAGGTTCTCGCATCAAGTTCCCATATCGACAGGCATGTCATAACAGGCCTTCTTGACAAGGTCACCCGTTTCAAACATACACAAGTCTATGCAATGATCTCAAGACCGCTGGCCCACCCATAGGCAACGGCATCGGTCGAGACTTGCTCGCAGCCTCTTGCAAATATGCGCTCCAGCTGCGAGTTCGCCTCGGACGAACGGACATCCGCTAATCTCTTGATCGAAATACCGGTTATCTCGGTACAGGTCATATTGAGCACCTTCAAGTTGAGCAATTTTGCCGCAAGCATCTCCACGACCTTGTCATCAATCGCGGAGATGTGCGAAACATTGAGTTCCTCCAACCCTTCGGAGTGTTCACAAAGGAGTTGGGCCAGGCCAGAGCCATGGAGCCGGAAACACTTGTCTACGTGAAGGACCTTTAGAGGAGCCTTGGCCTCGAGCAGAAAATAAAGGAACGTGCGGTTCGTAACCCAAGGCACGTCGCTCAGAATAAGAGTATGAAGTTTTGGAAAATTGAGAGGCGGTTCGTTTGAAAACGGGAACTCTTCCGCTCCAGCACCACCACGGATGCGAAGATATTCAAGACTAGATGGCAACGCAAACTCATCCCCAATATAAATCCCACTAAGATCCAGTTTCTTTAGTCGCTGAAGATCCAGCGGATTGAAGGTAGGAGGGTAGGGGACAAAAACTTCAGGGTTTGAATCAAGCCGCAGCTCTTCCAAATTTGCAATTGGGTAAGGAATGGTCTGCGCAAGTCAGTCATCTGGTCAACAGTAGGGGCCACGGAGTAGTACATCTTCTCGGCGGGGAATGTAGAGCGCAGGGGTATGCCCGATTGGTCTGGACGGTTCGATAGAGCCTATCGTGATACTCCGTAGATGAGGAAGTTTCGACGGCCACTGTGCCTTTGTTTCGGGCGAGGACTTGGCCTTGTGGACCTCGATGCGTTCGAGAAGAGGTAGGCTTGCGAGGAATTTGGCCAGGTATTCCTGAGGGACAACCGTGTCTGCCGATATGATAAGGGTTTTCAAACGCTTGGAGCCCTTGAAGAGCTCGTAAACCGCCTGATTGTTGTACGGGTCGAGCAACTCGAGATTTTCCAACCGTGGGCACCTGCTCACATATTCCAGAACCTTTTGTGTCGATGGAGTGGAGATATTCTTCAATGAGACTTTGGTTAGTAGAGCTTTGGAACGTCGAATGTGAGCTAGAACGGATGACGAGCTGATCTTGCCGCGAGCGACGGAAAAGTCCAGCTCCATCCAAAAGTCGCGCATCGAGGAGAGGAATTTGTTCCATCCTTTGGACACACGAAGGATTGCACTTGGAAACGTTAGATTCATAAGCCAAGTGTGGGTAGCAGAACCTACACGATCTGCTTGAAGTCGAAATGCTCCAGAACAAGCCGAGCAAGTTCCAAAGGCAACAAGGTGAAAGGATCATGACACTTTGCCGTCATCTTTTCGATCAGTTTGTCGTGCAATTGTTCTACGAGCTGCGCTAGTCAGCTCGGTTCGAAAGAGAGTATGGGAAGTCCGATCCCAGAAAATCAACTGACCGAGCGACGCGGATGATTACTGGGCAAGACCTTCAGTCCGTAGGCGTACACTTCCAGGGCCTTTTCAGGCTTGCTATCCAGGAGCAGGCTCTTCGCGCAGCGAAGATATCCCTGCACCGTATTAGCAATGAGGCCGTCGTTGATCTGACATGCGCAGGCTCACCCGGTAATCCTGCTTGTCTTTCTTAATCATCAGCCTGGAATCCCGCAGCGCGCGATCATATTGTGCCAACTTAGTGTAAGTGGCAGCGCGAACATCGAGAATATCCAGATGATTGGCATCTTTTACAGTTAAGGCCTAATTTAACCAGCAATTGGTTAGAATAGAGGATAGAGAATTGATTCCATTCGATGCACATGGCAGTACCTCAGTAAAGGCTTCTATAGCAGCTTCAAAGCTGCCCTGCTGATAGAGTCGCTGGCCGTGCTGCTGCAACGCGGCCGCCTCACCACGCGCCAAACCTGCAAGGAGAACGAACCTTTAGCCATTGAAACACCGCATAAGACTTGTCGTAAAAGGACAAGGGTAATGAGTGTCTCGGCCAAGGAAACGTACCTAACGAGCCCATGATCGTATGATATATGAGCCCAAGTTACATTCTCGTCGCGCTAAGCGGAAGAGACGGGAGCGAGAATGACGCGAAAAGAGAAGAGAGAAGAGAGAAAGTCGCGTCAGGCGGTCGAGGTCAACGGGGCAACGCTGCGTTTGCCGTGGGGCTGCACAAGTGGTCTCTGTCGCCGCCCGCAGCGCCCCCGGTGTTTACTTTTGTCCCGATTGGGAATCCCTGTCGACGGCAAAATAACGGTCGGCTTTGCGATCCACTGGGGAAAATTTACCCTGATTTACTTCCCTGCCCTTCATTTCTAGAACTTCCGACCCCTTTACCGCCATACTCAGGAATCTCAAGGCAAGCTTGCTGGCAAGCCATGGAGCCGCATAACCTGGAGGCGGCGTCGACGTACATTAATAATGTCCTCCTTGCTCGCGGGTTGCTGAAGAGCGGCAGCCCGATCGACTTTGCTCAGCCCGACAATGACGAGGGCGGAGTGGCCACGACGATGGGGAGGATCATCAACCTGGTGAATGATCTGGTTCTCAGAAGAGACGTATGTGATCGGAGAGTCCATGATTGTTGACGGAACCGTGCATCTGACCGTTACGCAGCGCGAAGCAGAGCATCGAGAGAATCTGGCCAATACGATTCGAACACTGCGTGCAGAAGATGCGCAGAAGACGCTCGATATTGTAGGTGGTCATAGTTACGGAGACAGGTTGGCAAACAAGAATACTAAGACTCTGCGATACAGGAAAAACTCCAGACGAAGACCTCCGACTTGACTCGATCACTGGCTCTGGCAGAGGCCCAGGAACGCTCCTTAAAGACCAATATGGCCGGTACGGACTCTACGATCAGGGGACTGAAGGAGCAAGTGCAACGCATGAAGACCACCATCCAGCAAGTGCGCGCGCAGTGTGCCAACGACATCCGCAAACGAGACCTGGAGATGCAGAAGTTGAAATCCCACCTGGCCGAGCGGCAGAGAGGAAAACGGGAGGGGCTCGGCGTCACGACCATCAACATCAACCCCGCAGTCGATCGCTCATCTAGAATGAAACTCTCCAAAGGGGGTGAGGGGGTCAACGACCCGGGATACAGCTTGAAACAGGAGACGAACGATTTCCTCACGGAGCTATTGCAGAACCTGAGTGACGAGAACGACGCTTTGATTATGTTGGCGCGGAACACCGTTCAAACCCTGAAGGATCTCCAGGGCCTACCGCACGCCGAGGAGGACGAGGAGGGCGCGGTTGGATCTGCCAGCGTCGGAACTCACAAATCTTCACAGGGCCCCGTGACTACTCTGCCTTCATCTTGCGAGGATCTGTCCGAGCAGATGGACGGGGTCTTGGAGCATCTGCGAACGTTACTTACGAACCCATCTTTCGTCCCATTGGAAGAGGTCGAAGTGCGAGACGAAGAGATCGTGAGACTGCGAGAAGGCTGGGAGAAGATGGAAGCTCGGTGGAGACAGGCCGTCACTATGATGGATGGCTGGCATACGCGGATTGCCGACGGCGGCGGCTCGGTGCAAGCGGAGGAGCTACGACTGGGAATGACACTCGATCTGAGCGTGGATTCCTCGCGAGGCAGAGCGGCCGAGGGCGAGCGAGACACGGGCGTGCAGACGCCGATCTTCGAGGATCAAGAGGCCGAGGAAGAGGAAGAGGCCGCCGACCACGTCGTCCCAGTCATCCAGTCCGACCGAATTTCCGACGCCGCCAACGAGAAGCGCGAGGAGAAGTCGCAGAGGAGTGCTAACCGCGCATTGAAAGAGCGAAGCGACAACATCAGACCTACACGACTGTCGCGGAAGGTTTCGTTCACGCCCGGACTGCAGGGATCTCCATGCGATCCTCCCCGCGAGGAGGATGAAACCCTCCAAATCAAAGCTCATCGATCAGAGGCTGTGACGCGTAGGACATCCAGGCGGAGGCCAGAATCGCAGACGACAACCCGTCAGGCAACCCATCAGAGCAGAGCGCCGAAGCAAGGAGAGTCCAATCTGGCCAGCAAGGAGCAGCCGGTGTCCGAACCCTCGACCCGACTCAGCGTGCCGCAAAAGCTTGCCGCCGTGGAGAGTGAAGCGCGAGCTGCCGAACAAGCTCGTAAAGAGAGCGAAAGCCGCAAACGAACTCGAGGCGGCAAGAGTGCGACGAAGACGAGCGATCGCCGACGCAGCACTCTGACTAGCGACGAACTCGGGGAGCTGATGGGGATGCCCTCCAAGTGACCTCTTTCATCGTTTCCGTGTAATAACCGATAACCCCATTGTGTTCAGGATATGACTTTGCTTGATACCCCCTCTTTAATCCGTCCATGTGTATATATCGAACTTCTGTTGCTTGCATATTCGACGACGAGCTATCATGACCTGGCGCTTGTGAATAATTGTTTGCCTTGTTAATTTTGGAACGCATGTATGATTAATATTGATGTCGCTCATTAAGATCGGGCTTGGGATTGATCGCCGTGGCATTCGGCACTCGTGTAATGGACCTCGGCAATTTAGTCTAGTTCTCCGCAACTTGCTTCCTTTGCTGTAGAGGACTTTAAATACTTCTATCCAGTTACTCTCCTCCCCAGCAACAATCTTGCTCAATTGATTACACCATTGTGCTGGTCCCGAATTGAGCCCAGATCCAGACCACGACACCTACCATCGTCTACAACCTACAACTACCACCCACCTAACAGCTCCATCTTACACTCCTCAACTCATCAGAAAATGTCCTCAGATACCTTCCAAGGCTGGGTCGCCCACGACGCCACGAGTCCCCTAACATTCACCACCTTCACGCCCAAACCGTTCGAACCCACCGACATCGAAATCGACATCACGCACTGCGGCATCTGCGGCACCGACCTCCACACCCTCCGCTCCGGCTGGGCCCCAGCCGACTACCCTTGCGTCTTGGGACACGAGATCATCGGGACCGTACGTCGCGTGGGATCGGCCGTCTCCTCTCCCACACCCTCAACCTCAACCTCATCCTCGCCCTCGCAGTCCGACGACCAAACAATCCAACCCGGCGACCGCGTCGGCATCGGCGCCCAAAGCGCCTCCTGCCTACGCCCCGACTGCGCCGCCTGCGCCGACGGCCAAGAAAACTACTGCACGCGTATGACAGCCACATATAACAGTCGCTACCGTGACGACGCTAACTCGAAATCCTACGGCGGCTACGCGACGCGATGGCGCGGACCCGCGCATTTCGCATTCAAGATCCCTGCCGCGTTATCCTCCGCAGAGGCCGCGCCGCTGCTCTGCGGCGGGGTGACGATGTTTGCGCCGTTGAGGAAATATGGCGCCGGGCCGGGGAAATCCGTGGGGATTGTGGGCATCGGGGGGCTAGGACATATGGGGATATTATTTGCGAAGGCGATGGGTTGTGATTCCGTGGTGGGGATCTCGCGAACGAGTAGCAAGAAAGCAGACGCGGTGACGGGCCTAGGGGCGGATGGCTTCATCGCGACAAGCGAAGAGAAGAACTGGGCAAAGAGGCACAGCCGGACGCTGGATTTGATTATCTGCACGGTCGATGCAGCGGATATGCCCCTGAGTGGCTATCTGCGGTTACTCAAGCTCGATGGCACGTTTGTGCAGGTCGGGGCGCCGGAGCAGCCGTTGCCGGCGTTGACGGCGTGGTCGCTGATGCAGAAGAGCGTGAAGGTGACCGGGTCGAGTATTGGGTCGCCGGAGGATATCAGGGAGATGTTGCGGTTGGCGGCGGAGAAGCGGGTGGTGCCGTGGATTCAGAAACGGGCGATGAGGGAGGTGAATGAGGCGTTGGGGGATATGCATGAGGGGAAGGCGAGGTATCGGTATGTGTTGGAGAATGGGGAGGAGTTGCAGGCGAAGTTGTGATGTCTTAAGAGACTTAGAGTAATTGGTATTCAGGGGAGTTTGTACAGTATGTTGTGGGGAGTATTCCCGGTCAAGTATAAATTAGTTACAACGATCAGCATCCAAAGACTAGAGAAGCAGAACACTAAACCCTCAAGGGAACTAAATACGAACAAAGCGAAGAATTGGATTTACGCATCTCCACTTTGTCTCTTCTTAGCACCAAAAAGCTCGATCTTGACCTGAATAGGAAATGGGTACGAGATATACGAAATCGTCTACTGTTGCTGTGTGGACGATCCACCAAATCATGATGCCTGAAGTGGAAAGGTTTGAGTAGGTAGATTGAAGAAGAATTTGATTAGAACGATGAATCCTCTTGGGTCTTTTGCTCAGTTTCTCAAATCTTTTTCTTTCTGCGAACAAGTACTCTTCATAGTCCATGCCCTTGGGCACAATGGCAGACACCGACACCAGCCATGGAGGCTGGAAAGCCTATGAATACTACCCCTCGATGGCCGCGGCCGTCATCTTCATCCTTCTCTTCATCGTCGTCAATCTCCTACATACATACCACCTGATCCGGACGCGGACGTGGTTCTTCATTCCGCTCGTGCTAGGCGGTTGGTGTAAGTTCTCATGCGACTCGCTCTTGGCCTATATGCTTGGTAATTGTCTGACACGCACAGTCGAATTCCTCGGCTATATAGGACGCGCCATGTCCGCGAAACAATCACCGGACTGGACGCTCGGCCCGTACGTTATGCAAAGCACCCTGCTGCTCATCGCGCCCGCCCTCTTCGCCGCTAGTATTTATATGGAACTGGGTCGGATTATATACCTGGTCAAAGGACAGGCGCTGTCCATCATCCGCGTGAACTGGATGACCAAGATCTTCGTGGCGGGGGATGTGTTGAGTTTCCTGATGCAGGCTTCCGGTAGGTCTTGCGTTCATGATTTTGATACAATCATGGGAGATGAAAGCTGACAGGAACAGGAGCGGGAATCATGGTGAAAGGATCCCAGGACACCGGCAAAGGCGTCATCCTCGGCGGTCTGTTCGTGCAGATCATCTTCTTCGGCTTCTTCCTGATCAGCGCCATTTTCTTCCAGAGGCGGATTGGTCGCCGGCCCACGCCGCAATCGGTCGACGTGTATATCCCCTGGCGGAAACATCTGTTCGCGCTGCATGCGTCTAGCGTGCTGATTCTGATTCGATCCGTCTTCCGTGTGGCTGAGTATGCGGGGGATACGGATGGGGTTCTCATGTCGAGCGAGGCCTTCATCTATATCTTTGATGGACTCCTCATGTTCCTCGTTATGCTCATCTTCGTGGTCGTCCATCCGAGCGAGGTGAACTGCCTCTTGGGCAAGGGGACGTATATGACCGTCAGGGGTGGGTTGGGAGTTAACGCGAAGAACATGCCTGTTTAATGTCCCTGAATGAGTAACGGTCTTGGTGTTGGTTTCTTCCTGCTTGTTTTCCTGTCTAGTCTTGATTTCCCAGACATGCGCCACAATAACATAGACTTTGTACGTAACTGTAAATCTTTGTAAACTCGTATGCCATAACATCACGAACAAGATGAGAGAACTTCAGCCTGTTTGATCTGCGAAAAAGCTCTCCCCGTAGACCGTCTCCATGGGCCAACGAGTCAACGGTTTCCAGCGATCATCCAGAACCTGCCATATCGCCTTGGGCACCCTAACACTCCATTCGCCCACGTACCAAACCCCCCGCATGGTATGCAGGATGGCGCAATAGTGCGCCAGAATGACTAGAGCCAAAGGGTTACGATTGCGGACGAGATCCACGTACTCGGGCCTCAGTTTGATCGCCCACCTGCAGAAAATGGTGGCGGTGATCAGGCCGCTGGAGATGGCGGCGATCATATCAGCCAGGTTTTCAATGGTATGGCGATGGAGGTCCGTGTCATGCGCCGGGTCCTGCTCGCCGTACTGGTTATTGGCCTCATGTAATCGATCCAGAACAGCCTGGGCATCCTCCGGCGGGGTGTGGTCGTAGTCACCCAGCACAAGCACGGACGCCCAGTCGCTGGCGACGATCGACGGGGTGGCTTTCCTCAGAACCTGCTGCACGCCACGGGCCAGCACGAACACCTGTGTTAAGTCATCGACGCAGACCCACGGGTCGTCCACCTCGAGCGGATGGGGAAACGCAAGCGCGTACAAGACGACGACGCCAGCGAACCCAAACATGGCCTTAGCATTAGACTCGGTGATGTCGCTCAACGACTCCCGGAAAAACGCTAGCGCGCGGTTCTGATGCGAAACAGCTGTATCGACATACGCGGAACTGCGATGATCGTCCTTCGTGCGAGCCAGATGCAGCGCGGAGAGAGCGAGGATGCCATGCATGAGGAACGGGTGCGAGAGCGCTTCTTCCGGGACGCAGCACCGCCAGATATGGTCGGTTTGGCCGTTGCGGGCCAGACTCAGATATGTTGAGTTGCACCACTGCATCATTAACTCTAGATCGCTGAGGTTAAGATCGGTGGTGCTCTGAGGATTTCTACCGCCGCCACCAAGTCTCCCCAGCACCCCGAATGAATTCGCGGTGATCAAGTTCGATTCTGGAGGCTGGGACCCTTCGGACGGAGATAAGTTTGACGCAGGGCGAGGCTTTGGGCCCTGGTTTGCCCAAAGAAAAGAGCTTGTAGAGTCATATTCACATTCAGTCAGACGCTTGGTGCAGTTGGAGCAGACTGGTCGAGTTTCATCACACTGCGCGAGTTAATTATGGAGCGAGAAAAGGGAACATTGGCAGGTTGAGTACCTTGACACGCCGTCGCTTGCATTCTAAGCAGCCGTGTCGAGATTTGCGATGGGGTCTTCGGAGCGCCATCAGGGATGAAATGCTGCGCTTCGCATTGCGGTTGCATCATGCGCAAGGTAGACAAATGACGATGAAGCAATAATGGGGATGTCTCGGAAGCCTTAGGCAGCTGCATACAGTCGATTATGTCATCCGCTATCCGTGGAGCTTGTTAACCGGACAGCCCTTATGGTAAAGACCCCCCTAGATAGGTGGTAAGGATCCCCTTAGGTGTCTACCTCGCTAAATCGCTCGAAAAATGCAATAAAAATCGATAAAATCGATTGCCTAATTAAGATTAGTCTGCCTATCTACCGCCTATCTATTTATTTCGCTCATTATCATTTACTTGTTTCGCCCATCACCATCTTCCTGCCTTGCTCACTATAAATCGCTCAAAAATGCAATAAAAAATAATTACATTCTATTTTCTATTCAATATTAGGTTGTTTAGCTATCTGTCTCGCCGAATCGCTCATTAAATCGCTCATTAAATCATTATTTATCTATTTATATGTTTATACAATTCTTATATTTTAATGTTATCATCTTTGATCGAGAGAATATAGTAAAATATACAGCATTTTTAATACATTCTTTGCTTGACCGATTCCTACCGCTTTTTCGAGGTAGTTTAGCTTCTATCGAGTGAATATCGCCTTTTTAAATAAAAAATGGGCTGTCCGGTTAACAAGCTCCTCCTCAGCGACAGTAGCCAAAGCCGCGGGAATGCTCGCCGTGATAGAAGGAATAACCACCCACCCGCCTTGCTTGTTTGGTATACTAAACTTAACACCAAAAACGCAAGTATGGGACTGGGCCCTTACAGCATATATTGCCGTACATCCTTTCTCCGCTAAGAACCGCTCTTACCCTTTATATTGTACAACAAGGACTAGTTTCAGTTCTCCCTATCGGACCATGAAAAACGTGCAAGTATCGGCGACGAATGAAAGTACTGAGTTAGAGAAGCAAAAAGGTCCTGGGACGTCAGCGTCACGGGCATCTTAAGTATTGCATTGTTCCGACTCATATCACAGCAATGCAGTCGTGAATTGAAATGGACTACGGCGGTATGCAATTGTTTCAGTTGTAGCTCCGTCATGACATCACCTGGTGCTCAAAATATCGCATTGGAGTGCTTAATGTTTCCATCTCAATACCAGCGTATCGATTTAGATTGTCTGGAAGGTTAACGGCCTAATAATTATAAACAAGCAGCGAAGCCGTCCGAGTTGATAAAAATCTCCTGGCCAATTTCAGATGGTACCAAGCTAGATGGCACTATTACTTTTCGCCCGCAAGCATCCATGATGACGTCGAGTATATTGGAAAAACCCTCTACCATACAATGCGAATGTCCCCTCGATACTCAATAAAGGTATTCTTTGCCTGTTAAATTATAATTCCCAACCAAGGGAATCCGTCATCTATGACATCGAGGGCAAAGTCATGACGTTAGCAAAGACGCATGCGGTTTACCACATGATTCCTTGTCTGAGAGGCATTAATGGGGCGATAGATTTAAAAGCTCAAGACATTCTTCCCAGCGCTCACTGTTTCTTATAATTTTACATAAAAAATTATACTTATCCACCCACGCCTTTGTAACAGCCATTAATCTCTATTCCAAACGCTTATCACACGCCATGGGAAGCAAAGTCTATGCTGGGTAAGCTCCCTACCACAAGCTGCTCCCCGCTCCGTATTCTGATCAACACAGGAACCTTACTTTCGACACAACCGCTGAGGACCTCGATCATGCCTTCAGTGACTATGGCCACGTTACTAAATCTGTATGTTATTTACCTTCTCTCTACCTGACACGGTAAACTGACACGGTAAACCACGTTAATTACAACAAGGTCATCGAAAAGGACAGAGATACGGATCGAAGTCGGGGGTTTGGCTTTGTCACGATGAGCACCCCGCAAGAAGCGGAAGCTGCCATTAATGGCCTGAATGGCTATGAGTAAGTTGTATCAAATATTATAACTACCACATGATGAAAACTAAGATTAATCCTGTTAGCTGCCATGGGAGGCCGCTTAAGGTTAATATAGCCAGACGCTAGGATGACACTTCAGAGTAGGATCAATATACTCCGTAGTAGGATAGGATTCGACTAGTGTTAGCTCCTTGCGGGATAATAATAATAGTACTCCGTAGTAGCGGATACATTATTTTTCTCGTCCAGGTCTTGAGTAATGTAGAACTGTTAGAAGACCTCTCGTACTTGATAGGTCCACCTGGTTTAGTAGAGAGATCGACGGTTATAACACCCATTATCGACGACTGCGCCGAGATTCTTACCCTCCCAGTCCGAAGCTTCGGGTCTGTAACACTTATCGTCTGATATGAGTTTGGGAGGTGCGCCGCTCGCTTATGGAATATGTTACTTAGTCTTCCGCTTATACTTTCAAGAGGTCAGGTCAGCTGCAACCACTTATAATAGAACAGTAGTAGATATTCATCATGATATTGTACAGTCCAGTAAAAGCAAAAGGTATCTAAACATTGCAAAAGTCCAAATCATCAGAAACAAAAATTGTCATCGATTGCTTTTCACCTTCAACCACCGCCGCCTCCACCACCACCACCTCCATTGCCGCTATTATTGCGACGCCTTTGTTTCTCATACAGAGCAAGCACGGTAAGAATGACCATCAACTCGAATTCGCGCCCGTAGTCCGCCGAGATCTGAAGTTTCCCACACTTGGTGAAGCTCTTGAGGTTGTTACTGGTGAACACAGCGACAATGCGCCCCGTCTGTTCGTTCACCAGCTTGAAATTGCGCGAACTCAGTATCGAGGGTTTACTATCCTCGACCCCGACGTTATGAGTGCGCTTCCAGACAAACGACCGCTTGATCACTTCTTCATAGGGGGATCTCGTCGTCATTTGCCAGCGGTATTTGGTGAGCTGGTAGTTCTGGCACACGAGGTCCTCCCACTGCACGTCGCTGACGTTCTGAGGATCGCCCAGTCCGATTTTCAGATGTCGCGAGAAGTGAAGGAATTTGCACACGGCCACCACGGGGCCGGTCTCGTTGCCAGCGTGGACCGTGAGATCGGGCTTTTTGGGTCGGATCAGCGAGTTTTCCACATGGTATAGTGGTGTTTTGTCGGCTAGGGTGACGTCGTAGTGGTGATGTAGTACAGTATGGTAGATGTTGTATATGCGAGACCCAGAGTCCGCTGTAGGCATAGCATCATAAGATGAGGCAGGGGGACTTGAGGGATGTACAGGAACACCACGCGCGCCCTCTGCGGTGAACGAATCTTTGAATGGATTCATTGTGTCAACATGAGTGATAGTAGAAAGTGACGATCTCACAGTCGTAAGCTACTTGGGAGGAGGATCCAGTCATCTTATATCTTCCATGAAAACAAGGAAGGCGTAATGATAGACCACACTGAAAGTTAATACGAGATAATCACAAGGCTTAGCGTCGATCGCACCACGGATCACAATGCAGAATATACGAGGACATCTCGGGCGCGGCGGTGTTCTTGGCTAGTTTTGCCCAACCCGTCAGTCATGGTGGGCTGGGAGAATCAGCCTTGGGCCAGTTAAGGCCGATCACCGGGTGGCTTGGCTGCCGAATACGATATTCCAAAAGGGGCAGGGTAGACACGTGACTGAGAGTCCATGATACACGTGATATAGATCACATGACATCACCTGACGGCGCACCGTGCCAAGAATCAAGACCGGCGCGCGTTGATCGGCAACGAGAGAAGAAGTCGGCGAGTTTTGACCGTTGATGGTGACGGCTGCTGGCCATTGAAGACCGCCATTCACTCCCTGGTCTGCCTTGCATTAACTCTCTATTAACTTCCTGGGCAATTGTGCGCCTGCCTTCTTCCAAACCTCTCTAGCTCGAGCTTGGGGTGGACCGCTTATCCTGAAGATTCCGATACTCTCACTGCCGTTCTAGAATTATTTTGTTTATCCTCCGCCTCCCTGCACCGCTACCTCGTTGATCGCTCAACACACAGCATGTCCTTCAAGGTCCCCTACGATTCAAGCCCCCCGTCGACCCCCGGGAAAGGCCGCAGCTTTCTCAGCAATGTCTCCATGACTCCCGGAGGTGCTCCGCCGTCCGAAGCCAACTCCTTCACTCCTCAAGGCCCGCCACCATCCACCGTTTACGGAAGCTCCCAGATGAGCTCTCGATCGCAGTTTGACTCCCCCCAGGCCCTGTTCACGAAGTCGGGCAACATAAATCCAAACGATAGCATCTTTGGGTCCTCGATCGCCTCCAACGATTATCCGGTGTCGCGGGGGAGAAAAGAAGCGCCGGCTACCAGATCTTTCGCCGCATCCTCGGTCTTCAGTGTGGGGAGCAGTCGCTTCGGTGAATCGTTCAACTCGAGGGCATCCAATGAGTTTGGTTCGTCACAAATGGACCAAGGCCCTGGCTCTGATGCCGAGGACATGCTTCCCGAGGACGAAAGCGAGGAAGAGAGAATCGACAAGAACAAGGGAATAGGACAAGCACCGAAAGCAAACAACCCCTTCAGCTTCCTGGACTCCCAATTTGACAAGCCCGTGTTTCCGCCGCCGTCGAAACCAGCCGAGCAACGAAAGCCACTATACTCCAATCCAGACAATGCCAAGCGCGCGAAGCTTGACGACAAATGGGCGACACAGTCTCCGCTGCGCAAAACGAAGCTATCGCCTAAGAAGGACTCCGCGATGCCGTCGATTGTGCGCAATTTCGCGTCCCGCGCGCGCGTCACATCAGTTGAGGAGTCCAGCAGTCTCATCATCGAAACGGAAGACGAAATCTGCAACATGTATGACGCTGCGAAACAGGCCGGATTTCGGGAGTCGGAAGTCAACGCCACCTTTTCGGATACGTGCACTCGGCTTGTCGATATATGGAAGACGCACGCAGGATGGAATAACCCACAAGGATTGGGTATCGGTCCGGGCGACCGTGCCTCCAATGCCGCCAAGGCAGGCTTCTTAGGATCGCTGTTGATTCAGTTGCATCACCGTCCTTTGGTTCACGCGAGGACCGGGGGATTCGCCGGCCCTCTGGGCTTCCCGGCTCCGCGCACCCTTGTGCCCGCTGGCTTCCGGTCAGACTTTCTCACACCCATGCCCAAGGTCCTCCTAGACTGGCTCAATCTCAACCACGCCCAGCAAACAACCGATCTGCGCACGCTGAAGGAGGTTGAACCCAACCCTACGTCATCGCCAAATTTCTGGGAGAATATAAACGCCGCCGTTCTACGTGGACATCTCTCACAGGCGGCCGAGGTCTTGCGATCCGCTGATTTCAACTACGCCCGGTCTGCGTTGGAGGATGGCCTGCCGCAGCCCGGCTACAAGGGCGCTCAGCTGCAGAACATTCAGAAGTGCATCAATCGCGCTCTTCAGGTTCTGACCTCGTGCCCGAGTATTCGTGATGACTGGGATGTCCGTGGCGCGGAGTGGGGTCTGTATAGGAAGCGTGTGGTTGCGGCGGTTGCTGATCTGGAGGAATTCGCTGAAGGGAATGAGCAGCCGGAACCTGAACCTCCGGTTCTGGGCAATCGGTTCCAGGCAGCCAATTTCGGGCTGAAGCCGAGCCCCAACACGCAGAACTTCTCGTTCACCCAGTCCTCGCGGATGGCGGAAAGCCGAGTTCCCTGGGCCATCTATCAGGCCCTCAGATCGCTGTACCGCATTCTGCTTGGCGATACTGGGGCTATCATGCGTCACTCGCAGGATTGGATTGAGGCCACTGTCGCTTTGACAGTCTGGTGGGATGGCGAGGACGATGAAGACGCTCCTGTGCAACAAACTGGGATCAGCTCAAACCAGTTCCTGCGTCCTCAGCTGGCGAAGACCCAGACTCCCGTCGGCAATAACCCCCCGGGCACCTACCTTCGCCGCTTGGAATTGGCTTTGAGTAGCGCAACCAACCAGGAGAAGGACAATGCCGGCTTCCGCATCAACTCCCTGAGCAGTCTGGAGGTGGGTCTGGCTTCTGTCTTCGAAGGAGACGTCGGTGGTGTGATCGAGCTGCTCCAGACCTGGTCACTCTGCATCGCGTCTGCTGTGGGCGAGGTCGCGGCCGCCGGCGGCTGGTTGGACACGGCAACGGGCAAGAAGCCGCTATCAGGTCTCAGCGAGAACGACTTGATGGTTCTGTCATATGGACAAGACGACAGTGCATCGTCGCGCAATGTGAACAAGGACGATCTACTGAGTGATTATGCGTCGGGTCTGTTTGAGCGGCCTCGTATTGAGAACGAGTCCGGTTCTCGTACTGGCTGGGAACTCGCGCTGGAGGTCATGAGCCGTTTGGACGATAAGGACAAGATGCAAAAGAAGGTGTCAGAAATGGTCGACACGCTTCCTCTCAACGACGCCGTTGAAATGGACCGGGTGGTGTTGCTGTGCTCCGAGTTGGGCTTGCATCAGGAGGGACGCAGGGTTTCTGAGGTATGTTCGTCGCCAACCTTTACCGAGTCTTCGCTAATAAGAAATACTTCTGCAGCGTTACGGAGATCTTACGGTCGACGAGGGCGAGGAATACGGTCTTGCCTTGATGTGCTACGCTCGTGCCCATAACCGACACAAGGTCAAGTCTGTTGTGGATCTTCTCATTTCATACAGTCTGGTGCAATCGCGCGCATATCCCGCGACCGCTAACCTGGACACGCAACTTGCTACCCTGGTGAAAGAGCCCAAGACCTGCCTTTCTTCTATTGCGTCCATCGACGAAGAGGCTGCCAATATCATCCAGTTCTACTTCAGTGGATACGCGACCCTCCGACGATTCTACGAAACTCGCGACGAAGCCATTGGTCTCACCGAAGGACCGCCGCGATTCAAGCCTCTTGCAAGACGGCGAGCCGCGGCAAAGGCCTTGGTTGCGGTCATCAGCAGTGCTGCGGACAGTATCTACGGCGGACTTTTCGATCCCGAACGTGACTCCGCGATTCAGGTGGATGGGCTGTTGGTGCTTTTGGGCGAAGCCCTTGCCTTTATCGATCGTAAGTTATGCTCTACCCAGCTTTACCATGTGACATGGATTAACCAGAGTAGAACCCACCCCTATGTTTACCGTAGACCAGCAATTCGCCATTCTGTCTGCAATCGAGGATCTTGAAACCGTCACACCACGTGTCTATCGACAGTGCGCAGAATGCTTCCGCGCCACGCTGCTGCAGTACCAGTCGCAGAACTCTGGCGACCAGTCACCAGCGGAGGCTTTCGTTCTGCCTCCTTCGCGCGAACTTCTGAAAAAGTCCGTGACTTCGCTCGCACCCCCAAGCACCTTCTCGTTCCTCGGAACCGACATGGTTGGAACTGCCCGGAATCGGTCGATGTCCGGCTCCGGCGCCAGCTCCGGCGTGTTGATCGCTCGCCCTGGAGATGGAGCTGGTTCCCCCGAGCGAGGTTGGGACTGGCGTGCCTCTTTACCCGAGGACGTGAAAGGAGAGGATGTACTTCTTAAGCTACGGTTGGGATTAGCGCGGGGATTGAGTGCGGGAGCTCTCGGGTCTGTTTGATAGGAAGGCGCAAAAGTCTGCATTAGCATTGTATGTTATGTATGATCGAAAATTCTGTTTTCATCTGTCGTTAAAGCTCTGAGATAGGAGCGCATAAACTTAATTCACATTCAAGGATGTCTGCAGCGGCGGTCATACCGTCATAAGCTTCAGCCCGTAAGCAGGATGGAGCACGACAGAGTAGTTATCGAAGGATTTCGGGCGTCAAGAGCGGCTGCCATTTCGGTTCGAGAGCATTAGAGCGTTGCCTATCCCAAGCGAGTGTAGACGCAGACCCCTCTGTCGGATGAATCGGTCCAGAATTCGTTTCTTTGAATTGAAGTCTTGGCGCAGCAGCGGGCCGTCCACAGTCCCCAGTTCAGGGCGCAATTGCTCCTACTGGAAATATCTGGGAGGTATACAGGTCCACACAATTTGGCTCACAGAACTGAATTGACAGGATGGCAAGATATCGGACTTCAGCCTTGCACTGATCCCAATTACATACTCATAGGATTTGTCGAGCAGATGCGCATCTTCTGTGCGAAAGACTTTCAGAGTCCGTACTCTGTACACGGTGTAGTCCACAGCATGAAACAGGGAACCAAAACGAGCTAAAGCACAATTCATTTCGATTGTCACCATCAAACTTTCCAGTGGCCCCAAGGCCCAGTTCCATCTCCCACGTGGGTCCAGGGCAATGAGGATGTCCGTTGAATCGTTGTCCTCCTACTCCTAGTCCCGCAGGGTAGTCGGCCGTGCTATTTTGAGAAAAGCTCGGTCGGTCCATCCTTGGAAAGTGGGCAGCAGCCAGCAAATCAAGATCCCTCGAGGTCAGCCAGAACAACGGCTCGTACCGTCCTTCACCGTCGACCGCGCACGACTTGTCGGTTGTGGAAAAGGTGCAGACGGAGGGACTGGAAGGATAAATGGTTGCCTGACGGAGGGACGGCGGTGATTGGTGACATCATGGGATGAGTCAGGTGGGATCCAGTGACTGCACTAGACTGGATTGGGATGGCGGGGCACCTGATGCTCCACTCGGTCAGCCTTGTGCTTGTGCCCTGTCGTCCCTCTTTCTCTTTCTCTCGCTTTCAGACTCTTGCTTCTCGGTCGACTCGACTGTGGGCTGCGGGCTTGCGTCTTGCACAGTCGATGATTCGCTCGGAATCATAACCGTCCCATGCATGCTCGGCCCTATGGCTCAAACCAGTATCTCTTTCTGGTATCCCGGACCACCCCAGCTGAAAACTGCCGACCCCTGCAAGCCACCGTCAACGGCGTCAATGACAGAGAAATGAATGAGTCTATGAGATATTCTTAGCTCTTCTCAGGCAGGCTCCCGTGTCACCGTCAGTCATCGCTGAAGTTGATCCAGCTGTTAGACTGCAATTGAGGGCATCCGTCGGTGTCAAATCGATCAATCCTATTCCTGCACTACTCAATCGTAGTGACTCCTTCAGCCCGACTAAACCCCACTGATCGACTAAATATTGGTGTTGGTCGTGTTCGCCCTACGGGATTGGAAGAAAACCAATATGGTATGGTGCTAATCTTGCCCGACAGACTGGGCATTTTCTTTTCTTTATTTAATTTTAATTTTTAATCCAAATTTTCTTTCGTCTTTCTTAGCATGTCTTTTCCTGACCCTGCCCTATCCCTATCCCGTTGATACACCGTACACCGTTCTCTTCCCCGGGCAAAAGCACGACACCACCCGTTGAATTCGATGGATGCCTTGTTTTCTCGGAGTCACACTATTTTCAGGCCGAATCCAAGAGACAGAGACATGTAACTTAACGCTACCACATATCTCTGTCGTTCTTTATCAATTGGAACTGTCTGTGAGTTCAGCATGGTCTGTCGCCTGGGTCGCCTGATAATCGATCTTTATAAATGATTCCATCCGATCTTTCATGTGTTTACTGTTTAGCAGTCCCCACTTCCTCTTCTGCGTTCGTTTAGACTTTCCTTTCTTTAATCGTCTTTTCTTGTTCTCTCCGCTGGACATCGATTGTCCTTACGCAGTTACCCCGCCATATATAATACCACCTTGAACATTCTCACCATGTGCTATAAATTGGTGGAACGATTTTCAGTCTGCGGCTGTCTTTACTTTCAACATGCGGTTGATCCGTGTGAGGCATATGGTCAACGAGGCCATGTGGTGCAGGAGAAGACGGTTCTCGTGGGGTATACCTGCGACAAGCATACTGTTAGACGGGCTGAGTCTGCACCAAAGGGGACGACTTGGCCGGATTCGGGGTATTCCAGCGCTAAGGGATATTGATCGTTGTGTTCGACGATGCGTGAATATCTCCGAATTCATCTTCAATTCGTTTCGATCCGACTTCATTTCGTCTTCATTTCGTCTTCAATCCTAGTCGAGCAAAATCGACATCGAGCGTTTGTCAGTCGACCACCGGTCTTTAATGGTCGTTTACTGTCTGGAAGCGTTTGGCCGGTTCCAACCCCGAAATTGATGTCGACACGATATCTTGGTCAGCTACAGGAGAGCTCATTCAACTTTCTACAACCATCTCTTTCGCCTATATTCATGCCCGGATCTACATGCCTGGCTAGCCAAGCAGGATTGGGATTGTACGCCAGTTCACGAGACACGAGCAACGCATGCGACCAAGGCAGCAACATGCACTGCAATATACCCGGGCATCTTAGTTACAGGTTATAGGTTACAGCTAATGTGGAGGAGTTGTGTGGAGATGCTGTGGGTGAGAGAGCAAGAGAGGAGAGGTGGTAATCATCCGACTTGCATGGAACGGAGTTTGTGTCGAAGTCTGGCTACTTCTTTGCATGTTCTTTTTGTTCATGCATGCGTGACTGCTAGTCGGTCTGCTGCATGTGAGGACTGTCTTTACTGGAAGGTGGACTATTTATATGCATGCACATGTATGTACAGGGTACAAATCAGATGCATACTGATTAATCGGTGTTCTATTCCTTGCTTGCGCATACATAGTATGTACTGTATACATAACATTTGCATGCATACTGAATCAGTCGACATAACAACAGTCTTCATGCATGTATGTACTGTACCTATACATATCGGAATATCTACAGTAGCATAACTGAGCATTTCCTCTTCTAAAAGTCATGCGAAATAGGTTAGTCAGCGTCAGCGCTTACAAGAGTACTAATTCTGTACTTTCGCATTCAGTTGCTGCTGCTGCTGGAGGTATGGTATATATCTAGGAGCCTAGGAAATAAATAAGCTAACGACATATTCGCATGCCTACACCACTCGCATACAGATCAAAAATTATCCCAGATAAATGATAAAGCGGCGTGATTGTACAGGTATAAAAAATGAGGCACGGTAATATACAACGATGTTCCTTCTGCTTTTGCCAGAATGACTTGAGGATACCTTAAGGAGCATATATAACTTCAATGATGTCCATGTGTCAGCTCTGGTAGAAGGACCATTGGAAAAGTTCAATGTTCCGCTCGATATGTTCGCTTCTACCTTACCACACTTTTTACGAGATACGGCAGCGATTGAAAGACTACGCTTGATGGTCTGGATATCCAATCCGACACTGCCATCAAATTGCGTGATAGACCAATCGAGATTACCTAGGCTACTACTCTAATCCACTCCACTAATATATCCTGCCTTCCATGGAATCATCTTGATATTTAGTTACTGTCGAGTTATTAGTTTCGCTAAAGCTAGAGTTCGTTAGCGCAACTCTTGCGCTACCTCATCTTGTTAATGCACCTTGCAAGACATATCATGCGGTACACAAGGTGTGAAAACCAGAACTAAAAATCAAGCCCCGCCTGCAGCAGCTACCATGTTGGCACGTTTGTTCTATAAACAGTTAGTTTTGCGTATATACTCCAGGTCTGCTGGCTCGCGGATTGCATGGGAAAAGAAAACTCACTGCCATGAAGACCGCGGAGAGCAGGCTGGCTCCAGCCCCGAAAGTCACACAAGCGAAACTTTAAGGATGATATTAGTTTATATATATATACCACAAGGAATAAGGGAAATGACGAGCGAGAGAACCCCCGCTTACAGATATCGCCAAGCGTGCACGATTACATCCAGCGCCTGTTCTCGAACAGGATCTGGGAGTTTTTTGAGCAGCGCACTGCTGGTTCCTGAGACAACTTGAGAAACCTGCTCCCGGGGTAGATGGGGAAGTAACTTGAAAAGACCATTTTGGGCGACATTGACGAAAACGGCACCGGTGATGGAGAGTCCAAGGGTCATTCCGGTGAGTTGAGCTGGGTTATTGTAAGCATGTAAGAGAATCTCCAACAAAAGCCCTGGAGGACGAACCGAGCAGCATCAGAGTAAGACCATCGGCCGCTTCAGAGGGGGCCACGACGGCCTGGATCACAGCAAAGGCTGCCTGAGTGTATGAACCGGCGCCTAGTCCGATCACAATTTCAAGTCCGTAGAGAATGGCCGGTCTTGTGTGGACTTGGATAATAGTAGCTATGCTTTGATTAGCTGTGAATTCTCAGAGACATGAAAGACAGTTATCTCCTCACCTAGCAGAATTGCTGGGACCAGGGCTACTGTGCTGCCGAGTAAATACCATGGCTTATAATAACCAAAGCGAGACATCAAGGCGCCACCGGACTGAATGGCCACAATCAATAGAAAAATAAAGGGAAGCAACCGGACCGCAGATTGGATTGCATCATCGCCCCGAGTGAACTGGAAGTAGATGGGTATGTAGTACACAGTTGGATATGTCACCATTCCTACTGCAGCGCAAGCACAGAATAGTAGGGTCGGTTCCTTCTGCCTGAAAAGATACATGGGCAGTAGCCGACCCTGCAAGGAGGTAGCAATAGTCAAAGCTTGCTGGATGCCAAATAAGACCCAAAGCGTGCCGGACACTATGAACAACGCAATAATCTGGCCACTATTCCACGCATAGAGAGTTCCGCCAAAATTAATCGCCATCACTAGGGTCGCAAATGCAGCAACGTTCAGTATGCTGCCAACCCAATCAAAACTGGCAAGCTTTTGTCGGTAGGATACTCCCGGTGCTGGATCTTTAGACGGAATCACGAAAACATAGGTCGGTATAAGGATGGCGCCGAAGAGTAGATTAATGTAGAATGCCCAGCGCCAAGTATACTTTTCAAAGCCACCCCCAACGACGGGACCCAGGACGGTTCCTAAACCCCAGACTAGGCCTCTGTTGTCCTTTGTCAACAAGTCTGGCGTTTGAATTCACGGAGCGAGCGGACTCACGTCAAGCTCAAGTATTGCGGACGCTCACGGCTGGTCGTATTCGTTGATAGAAGGTCTAGAATGCCAAAGTACATTCCATTTCCACCTGCACCTGCGAACACGCGCCCAACGATCTCAGCGTTGATGGTAGGAGCGGCGCCGCAGAGTGCAGAAGCGGCCATAAAGATAACCGTGGATGTGATATACAGCCATTTCGAGTCGAATAGCGCGTATAGCTTGCCGTAAATAAGAACCATTGCCACTCCACCAATCATAAACCTATCACCCCGGGGTATTTTTAGTACTCATCAAGAAAGCCTTTTCGTATTCAAAACTCACCCAACTGATAACCACGGCAAGTTCTCGACCGCATCGAAATGGTTAACGATAGCCTTTTACGTTTAAGGTCAGAGGTTCCTTCTTGCGGCAATTGAGAAGTAAAAAACCGGTGCAATATCAGCGACGATGGTATTATCCAGAGCATAGATGAAATTGCCTGTCAACGTGCTAGTAACCAAAAGAAACCACTACAGCTGTTAGTATATCTCAATATCAATCTAACGCACTTACTCGAATTCCATGAATTCGTCGCTTCTCTTCATCCGGAAGATTCTCATCTAGGGCTAGGGGCTCTTGTTCTGGAGTTTTTTGCTCGATATGTCTCTGCGATATCGGCGAGTTTGACATAATGACTCAGTCTCGGATGGTCAAGTTGTAATTAGCGAAGTAATGAGGCCGCTGACAGATAGAGGTTCTTAAGAGAGACATAAATAAGAAATCATGCTGAATCTGTCGGCAGACCGGTATACGTCGTAGCATGTGAACCTCTTCTTTCCCTGGATTGAGCAAGTTCTTTGTCTAATGTTTTCAATGCACTAAGGTATATCCTACCGCGGAGTTCTGTACTCCGTAATTGACGTTACATTCAATAACAGTAGTATATACAGGGGTCATTGATGTAAACCAGAAGATCACTGGTTAAAGATGATACGTACTTGTACTCTGTAGGAAAGGCTGAAAGCGGCCCCACTTCCCGATGACTTGAATCTTAATACATTCTAAGCCTCCCCAGTCCCCTCTCACCATCCATATCTGTTTTGACAATAAATCGGACGTGGCAGCCCCAAAAGTGGAGTTAGATCTTTACAGTAGCAGTAGTGAGTACTCTGTAGTTACTCCGTAGGCTCGTACAAATCTCCACTTACCTCAGAAAAAAAGAATCCTTTGAGGCGAGAAGACCAAAACCTATGAGTCAAGCATCTTTGACGTAGCCTTTGGCGCAGGGTGGCTTGCGGCTATTGGCACTATCACGCACGATGTTACTCGGGTGTGTGTGTGTGTGTGTGTGTGTGTGTGTGTGTGTGTTTATTAATGATATTAAATCTGATTAGTTATAGCCTATCATCGTGCTCGCAGCGCACGTAACCCAGTTACCTTCTCGCGGTACCCTGCAGGTCCTACTCCTTAGCCCCCTCCCCCCCTTTGGCACTGCCGTGAGATCCGGACTTGTCTGTGCATATCGGTTTGTCTGATCATCTATCCCGGGGTTCGTTTCCGGTATCGTGCGTCTATCCAGGTTCATGCCAGAATGTAACCTTTTTTTTCCCCCAGACGCGCAGCACTAGAGGGATAGTGTAGTTCTGTTCGGCTTACGGCCTTGGTTTTATGGGGACCGCGTCGAGGCTTGAATAGTTCGTAATAGTATCAGAGAGTTTAGAGTGCTTCTTATAAGAGATGTTTATATTATAATTGAAATGAATCCCTTCTATATAACTAACTACTAACTAGACAGGAAAGCTTAATAATCACCAGTGGCGATCCAGCAACGTATATTAATAGGCGGAGCGGATAGCAATTAGTTCTTCTGCGTAAAAGGGAGAAATAGAAATGTATTGTCGGATCTCTTACGGAGACGTCCTCTGTAATACGAGATAATAGAATATGTGATGATGGGTGGATATGTGAGTCAGAGTCTAGTCCGTATCTTACAAGATGATTCCTAGCCGGGACTCCAGGCAGGAGCCGTAACCCTGTATAGCATGGAGAATTCTCATCCTCGTCGCGAATGACAGGATAGGAAGTACTCCGTATGTACTGTCCATACTCCAGTCGATCGCAGTGATTCCATTAGTAGATACATTTCACTTTCTATAATAAATATACTATTAAATTTAAACCCCGACGATGTCACGGACCCGTTAGCGGTGCGAAATTAGCTAAACAACCATATTGTGTGCCCTCATGCATGAGATGATTTGGCCAGTAAATGCCGTTTCTGCGGCACTGTATAGTAGTCCCTAACGGTATCTTATTCGCGACAATATCTAAATGGTTAAAACAATGAGGGTCCGTTTTTATATTAACAGTCCTAGTCCAAAACATAAATACTCAAACAAACCCACCCTCACAATCACCGCTTCCCCCAAATATTGAATTCATTCAGATTCTGATCCTGATTGCATAATACCATATCCCCTCCTCCTATCTAGTAGAGATAACCTCCTCCAAAAAGTCAAACCCCCTCCTCTGCACCTCCCACGTCCTCCCACCCACTACCATCCCCATCGCAAACGTATGGTCCTCCCCCTCGACATCCACCATCTCGCATCTGACTCCGTGTTCCTGTAATCGGGATAGTAGTTCTCGGCTGAGGAAATTAGGTACCATTCGGTCTGCTGTGCCGTGGATTATACAGGTAGGTGGGTAGGTGGGGTGGATGCGGTGGATGGGGTCGATTTTGCGGATTTTCTCTTCTGAAGCCGATGGGGAGGAAGCGGTCGAGGTAGAGGAAGTGGTGGAGGAGGGAAGACATGTAGAAATGACGGTGCCGTTGGCGATTTGCGTAAGTGCGAATAGATCGCGAGGGGAGTTGAGATTCGGACCTGAATTCTGTCTCTGCCCTTGGGACTGGTTCTGGGACTGTCCTTCTAATGAAATCCCACTGCGAATAGGGACCGGCACTTCGTCATATACCTGGCGAATAAAATCTGGGTCTAATGGTGGTAGGTTCTTCTGGACGTGAGGCAGTGGCTGGCTCCAGAAGGGATGGGTGAAGTGGACGGCGCCGTAGAAATTGAGGATGGCGGCGGGTGGACGGGGGGTGTCATATCCCTTTTTCCTTGGTTAGTATCATATATGGAATAGGTATGGGATGGAGATGAGATTGAGATAGAGGAGGGGAGGGAGGATATACATACCAACGCCAATGCCAAAAACCCACCACTTGACGTCCCCATCGCCATGACCTTCTCCTTGTCGACTTGCCAGACTCTCTTACACTGCTCTTCTCCTGCCCCTTGCCCACCCCCAGCCACATGCCCAGTATCAGATGGTGATGATACCTCAGCAAGAAAGCCATCCAACCCCCCTCCCCTAATTCCATCCGAATAAACCCACTCCAACAAATCCCTACAATCCCGAACCGGCCCCTCCGCGATACTCACCTGCGGACAGAGCCGATGGTTCGGGGCGACCACGATCCATCCGCGCGCGAGACACTCGTCTACTTGCGCGAGGGAGATCAAACTCGAGTGGCCGAGCATGAAGGCGCCGCCGTGGATTGTTATTACTTTTCTCACTTATCAGCATTCTACGCTTGTGGGGTTGAGAGGGTTGGGGTTATTCTTTCATGAGGTTATTTTGGGGGCTCAGGTGTTCAAGATAAGGGTTGGTGTGGATATAGATGTAGGGTAGGGTAGGGTAGGGTCTGATATAGGGTAGGCTATGAAGGGAGGAAACATACAAACAGGATACTTCTCCCGACGAGGGGCATTTTCAGGGAGATAGATATCCGTGGTGATTTTTGTGCCGTGGATTTCTTTGTAGATGGTTGTTAGTGGTTTGGGGGGCATTTTCTCTGTTTCTTTCTTTTTCGGTGCGGATTGGGTTGGATTGAAATGGTTTGGTTTGGCCTGGGTTGAATAAGGTAGTTGGTTGTGAGGTAAAGTGGAGTGGAGGATGAGATGAGCTAGGATGTATATTTATGTTCGGCTCGGGTGTCCGCTTCGGGATATCCGAGATCGATTTGTTGGTAATACTTGGAGATGCCGAGCCAACTATACACGTAGAAATCAACATCACCGACTATTCATTCTAAGTTACTCCAACTGTACTGAGTTAATATTGCAAAAAGTCCATACAATAAATCATCGCTTCATTCCAGAACGAGCGTATTTACAGACCCTTCCATCTTCTCGGTACACTGACGAAAGGCCAGACAGCTGTTCCAGATTCAACATCAATCCGTCATCATCATCATCACTTCATTCCACCTGGCTAGATCCCATCATTGTTTTTCAGTCGACAGGGAAACTAGAGTGGCCATTGTCTTTCCCCCTTTCTTTCTTCCCTCTTCACCTTGCAGAGTGAATCTGCAATTCTGTCCTCCTCTTAACACGGCGTGGCCCTACGAAGCGAGTCCGGCCCCCTTCGTAGCTTCGGGCTACACGGTCCGGTTTGATTCCCTTTTTTTGTGCTTTTGTGTTTTGTATATTGTGCTTGAATCAAGTTCATGCAGATAGGCGGGGATTACCCCGAAATGAGTGACTTAGCGTGAGTGCTATCGGCGCAACTGCTGCCAGTGCCAGTAGGCAGGGATACGGTTCGGACAGGACAGCTTGACGCAGTCCTAATCACCGAGATTATAATGCAATGCAAGAAAGAAGAAGATACGACGAGGCTCAACCCCGCCGTCCTGACAGAAATCTACCGACGAACAACGATGCCCTGACGACGGACAGCGCTGCGAGCTCGACGGTACTCCTCGTCGCTGTCAGACTCGGAACAGCTAGCCTCCGACGACTCGGTGACGTAGCCGCATCGACTACCACCGCAGTCGAGCTTGACGCGGTCGCCCTTGCGGGTGATGCCGTAGCGTTCGCAGCGGCAGATGGGCGTGGGTGGGTCGCTCATGGACGAGAGTGACGAGGGCGAGGTGCTGCCGGACGACCGCGAGGAGCGGGACGACAGGGACGAGCCGACGGAGCTGGGCGGGCTGTTCGAGTACGAGTACTCGTCGGACAGACGGGAGTCGGCGAACCGCTCGGTGAGGTCTTGCATGGTAGGCGCGAAGTCCGACTCGCGGATCTGGCGCGACGCGTACGGCTTGGACGGCTTGGGGTGCTGGATCTTGGATGGGGACAGGGCCCGGCCGGTGGGAACGTCGCCGGACGTGCGTCGGGTCTTGGGAGCTGACGCGGGAGTGGAGGATTTCTTGCTGCTGCCGCCGGGGACGTCGAGGATGTTGAGTTTACGGCCAGTGGTGGGCTCGACGGTGTAGTCGACGGCGGGGTCATGAGAGACGTGGTACCCATCCATGATGTACTGTACAGATATTAGTATTTGAACTGTCTGAACTGTCTGAACAAGGCAAAAAGATAAACACTTACGTAGTACCAGTAGCGACCGCCCAGCTTCAGCATCGACGTCTGGAAGCGAAACTTGCCGATCCACGCACCTGGCTTGGAGTCATCCCGAGAAAGAGGGATCTGGCGGGAGTAGTTATCCCAAGAGCCAAGCAGATGGACGGTCTTGCAGTTGGAGGAGGTCCGAAGAGAGAACTTGAGTTGAACGGCAGACATGTTGCAGAGATTGACCAGGTTATACTAGAAATTAGATTATATGAAGTGAATGAATAGATGGCGTCGAAGAGGATGAGAGCACGATCTTCAGGAAGCAAGGAAGATCTTAAGTCGTGATGAACTTGGATAGCAAGACTACCAGAGCCTTTGATCGATCAAGTTCAGGTTGTTGGTTGTTGGGTGGCTGATGGTCCAACAATAGCAGCACAACGAGGCTCTGCGGTAACAGGATCCAGTCCACGACACCGATGCAAATTAGAAAGATGGTAAGAGCGCCTTGGCGATTAAAGTAGCAGGTTGAGCAAGATAGTGTCTGAGCTGAAACGGGCACAAGTCGACCGGCGACAAGAGACGAACCGTTAGGATTGGACAATTAAGAAGTATCCTGGCAGGTAAAAAATATGGGGATGGGGGCTTCAGAGAGCACAGCTCGCCTGAAGAATTGAAATGAGAAAGGGTTTTGAAATATTTTGATAGGAAGGGGGAAAGCAAAAGAAGCAAAAAGATTAATAGTATATAATGCAGAACCGAACAGAACAAAAAACCAATGCAACCAGTGCACAGGATACTTCGAAATTAAGGGCAGCTCAAAAAGACAAGACCAAGCTTGCTGAAGAGAAAAGAAGAGAAGAGAGGAAAGGAAATCAGTTGGCGGCTGCGGCATCTTTAAAGAGCGCCTGAGGCTGTCACCGCGCGAAGTATGCGAGGCCTGAGGATGCCTGAGGACCAATCGAGTTTCCGCTGCTATTCCGGGATGCATCTGCCGGTGGGTCCGCCGTGTCCTATCAGACTACCTCCTGGCCCTCCTTCTCACCCGTCACGGCGGGTAACCCACGAGGATTATTGGCCGGGTGACAGTCCAGGCGCTGTGACGAGCTCCTCCCATCCAGTCACGGGCAGTGAATGGTCCTCAAGAGGGTGTCCTGCAGGCCAAATGGGGAGTTAAGTTCAAAGGAGGGGAAGGACTGCCTTGAGCTGTCCCGCCTCTATTTTCCCTGGGTACACAACGATCATCTAAATTGATTTCGATATACTAGGTGAGTTAGGGTTACTGACTGCTATCAAGACAAGACAGGGAATGGTAAGCCAAGCAGGTACAATCGCTCTCCGTTCTTCCCTCCCAAAACAGCAAAAGTAGACTGGACGAAAAGAAAAAGAAGAGTGAAAAAGTAATATACGATGTAAGCCGCAAGAGGAAAGAAAAGAAAAATGAAATAAAAACATCCCTCAGTCCACGATACGCCGGAAAAATGCCACAACAATTTGTTTTTGGTCGCGGGAATCCCACGCGGACAATAAGGCAAGGAAATATAACAGGAATAGGAAGACAACTGCGCTAGGGCGCACATTACATCAAGGGCATCACCACGGGCGTTTCCCCTCACCGCACGGACACACCAGAGCGGTTGGTAAACATACGAGCGGCAATGTTCATCGAGGCCAGCTCTTGGAACAAAAGCTTGGCTGCATACGGAATATGCACTTGCGAGATGCGGTGCTTGTTGTTGCACAGTCGGCACTCGAAGAGGCCCTTCTTCAGTTTTCTGCAGGAGTGAGATTTCGTTAGCTTCATGCACCAGGGAGGGGAAGTCGCCAATCACGACCGAAGAAGAACTTACGCAACCGGCGTCATCAATCCGCAGTCATCGCAGATGTGAACGCGGAACGGGTCGGACACGTCGAACAACCGCTCCTTCAGGAAGGAGCTGGCTCCGTGCGCTATCATACAATCGCGCTCCATCTCTCCGAATCGCAGTCCACCGTCACGAGCACGACCCTCCACCGGCTGCCGCGTCAGGATCTGGGTCGGTCCTCGCGCACGTGCGTGGATCTTGTCGTCGACCATGTGGCGCAGTCGTTGGTAGTAGGTCGGTCCCAGGAACACTTGCGCCACCATCTTCCGTCCCGTGTGCCCGTTGTACATGACTTCGAATCCGCGAGACTGGTAGCCGTGCTCGCGGAGCAGTCGCGAGATCGAGTCGACCGTCACGTCGGTGAAGGGCGTGGCGTCACCCTCGAACCCACGCAGCGACGACACCTTACTGAGCTGACACTCGATCAAGTGAGCAATGGTCATACGCGACGGAATGGCGTGAGGGTTGATGATCAGGTCGGGGTTCAAACCCTCCCGCGTGAACGGCATGTCTTCCTGTCGGTAGGTGATACCGATGGTACCCTTCTGTCCGTGACGAGACGCGAACTTGTCTCCGATCTGGGGAATCTTGGTCGTCCTCATGCGCACCTTTACGAACGTCAAGTCGTCGTTGCTGGTCGTCACCACCACCTTATCCACGATACCGCTCTCCGTACTTCGCAGAGGCGTCGACACGTCCAGCTTGGTGTGCGCCTTGGTTCGCTGTCCGAGCTCCTCCGCGTCGGGAGCCAGAGGTGCCGTCTTACCGATGATAATATCCTCTCCGGAGACACGGACACCGGGCGCGATAATTCCGTCGTCGTCGATCTTGTCGTAGGTGCCCTTGCGCATACCGATGGTGTCGGCGCGCATCGGCTTCTCGAAGCGCTCCACCACCGTCAACCCGACCATCTTCTCGGTATCCGTGTAGGTACGGTAGAACAGACTGCGGAACAGTCCACGGTCGATGCTGCTCTGGTTCATGATCACGGAATCTTCCTGGTTGTAACCCGAATAACAGGCGATCGCAACGATGGCATTCTGTCCGGCCGGCAGTTCACGGAACCGCAGGAACTCCATGGACCGCGTGGTGGCCAGCGGCTTCTGGGGGTAGTAAAGAATGTTTGCCATCGTCTCCATGCGTTGGTCGAAGTTGGTCAGGAACACACCCATGGCCTGTTTACCCATTGCAGACTGGTAGGTGTTACGAGGGGACTGGTTGTGATCGGGGAAAGGAATGATACTGGCGCAGACGCCCAGAATCATACTGGGGTGAATCTCGCAGTGTGTCCACGTGTGTGCCTTCTGACTCAAGACGGAGCGCACACGCTTATTGGGGTCGTTCTCCTCTTCAGGTAGAGCGTAACCGGCCTGAAGGTGCTTGGATAACTCCAGATCCTCCGGCGTCATGACAATCATGATCGTCTCTTCCTCCTCCGCATCGACATACTCGACAACACCGCTGGTCACCAAACCCTCCCATCCGTAGTAGCGCTCACGACGCTCTTCGGGGTCCAGGTCCGGAGACAGTTCCTTGTCCTGTTCCAGTCGGCGGATGTGGTCCTTATTCAGCACCAGCGAACCGACGTTCTCACTGTTGGGGTCGTTGTCGACGACGAACAGCGGCCGACAGACACGACCAGCATCGGTGAAGATCTTGAACTCACGCTCACGGATGTCTCGGATCAGACTGACTTCGTGGGAGATCAGGTTCTTGTGACGCAAACCCTGCATCGTGTGAACCAGGTGCGCCGGATCCCGGTGAATACCGACCCAGACACCGTTGACGAACACCTTGGTCGCGTTGGGAGTGACCTGAGGCTCGAATTCTTCCAGGACTTCCATGTTTCGCTGGATCATGAAGTCGATGATCGGCTCGCTGGGCGTACCGACCGTGATGTAGCACATGAGGGCAAGGTTCTTGACCAGACCACAAGCCTGACCTTCTGGGGTTTCAGCGGGACAGACCAGACCCCAGTGGGTGTTATGGAGCTGGCGAGGTTTGGCGATCTTTCCATCACGTCCGATGGGGGTGTTGGTTCGACGAAGGTGAGACAGCGTGGAGGCGTAGGTGTAGCGACTCAGCACCTGAGACACACCAGCCTTCGAGCTGGCTGCCTTCTTCTGCTCACCCCAGTTACCAGTGGCAAGAGCGTATTTCAGACCGCCAGTCAAGGTACTGGCCTTGATACCGATGTTCAGATAGATCTCGCGGTTGGTTTCCACACATCGCTGGACGTAACGCTGGAGATCACGCGTCACCCTCGTAAAGAGCACACGGAACAGGTTGGCCAGAAGGGGACCGGCAAGATCCAGACGCTTCTTTCCGAAGTGGTCACGATCATCGACATCCCGGCGACCCAGAGCGCACTGCAGCAATCGGTGCACCATGTAACCCAAGAAGAACGCTTTGCGGGTCTCACTGCCTTCATTCTGGGAAATATGGGGAAGGAGTTCCTTCTGCATAATCTCGCGCGCGTACCGGATACGGCGGTCGTGGTTCATGCTGGACTGAGAGGATCCTCGCTTGGCGATGAAGTCCAGAGCCACCTCACGGTCCTGGATCACGAAACCCTCCTCAATACAAGGCTTCAGCATCTCGAGCATGGGGGTATCGTTTCGGTCGTAGCAGATGTGGTTAAGGATGTCCTCGTCGGAAACAACGCCGAGCGCTCGGAAGACGATGACAATGGGCACATCCGTCTTCACGTAGGGGAGGGTGGATCGGATCGTGGGCCCGAATCCTCCCTTCGCACTGTCACCCTTGGCAAAAAGCTTGATGGCCAGTTGCGAGAGGAGTCGCGAACCCTTCTCGACGGCACTTCGGATCTCCGCGACGTAGGGCGTCGGGCTTGGTGGTGCTTTCTTGAAGACCTGCACGGTGTTTCCAGCACTCCGCTCTTGGGCGATCAGAACCTTTTCACTACCGTTGATAACAAAGTAGCCACCCGAGTCGTACGGGCACTCGTTCCAGTCGTAAAGCGCCTGCTCGCCCAAGTCCTTCAGGACACAGTACTTGGACTTCAGCATGATAGGCAACTTGCCAATGAAAATGTTTTCTGTATCTTTTTGACCTGCAGGAAGCGGCTTATCCTCCCAATCGAGATATGTTCCTTTGTTCTTTTTATCATCGGTGGACTCGCCCATATCGTCATCGTCCCGGTCGGCGACTAAGCGCTCACGTCCTTCCATGATACGCTTGGAAATTTCGAGGAAAAGAGGACAGGCGTAGGTAAGGTTTCGTAGACGGGCTTCGGAAGGCAGGAGAAGATTGCTAACACCATCTCCTTCGATCACGGACGGCCGGGACAACATGATGCCTCCGAATTTGAGCTCGTATCGACGGATGACCACGGGGTCAACTTCATCTTCGTCTGGCGGAAGTGTTTGATCGAGCGTCACTTGGCCTTGTTCCTCCACCAGCTCCTGCATTGTCGACGCGACGAATTCATCGTAGGAGTCCAGCTGCTGCGACACTAGACCCTTGGTGTCGAAGAAAGATGAGATAACCGTCCAGCAATCCTCCGACGTGATCCCCTCCTCCATATCATCGTAGTACTCTTCGTCGTAGGCATCTTCGTAGTCGGCCATTTTGGCGAAAGGGATTCAATCACTAGAGCACAAATCGAATGAGTCCGTCAATCCGAGGGCGCAAAGGGCGCGACGCGCTCGAACAGAGATCTTGCCTCGAAGGTGAGGTTGGGTGCTGACAAAGACAGCAAGACCTTCAAATACAACAAAAAAACAAGAATATATTATGCAAAAGTGATAGAGACAAGAAAGAAAGCCGGGAGTCTCAGTTCGATGAAAGTGAGAGATCCCAGACCGACCGTGGATGGCAACGCAGCGACGCTGGAGGACTTTCACTTCTCCGGGCGCTGATGGGATCTTGAGAAGAGCCGCCACTAGCGCCTCGACCGCCTTGCTCGGCCTGAGGCGGGCTAGTCCCAGTGAGGGAGTGTCACGTGATATATTGTTCTTTGTTCAACTTTTGCTTTGTCTATTCGATACTAAAAGTATACAAAGCTGGTATCTATCTTACAACGTTGCACTTCATTATCTCCCAGAGTTAGACTATTCCTGTTACAGGAATTGCAAGAGCGTCTCAAGCATTTCCTTCTGATCCTTCTGCCCAGGGTCATCTTCCACTAGTCCTTCAATTTGCTCTGGTGGTCGTTAGCGGTCTGAACCATGACAAGCAGAAGGGGGCGAGACTGGTTTGGCTTACCTTTGAGGGTGGAGTGAATGAGAGATAGAGTCTCGTCGCGGTCTGCCAGGAGAGAGACGATCTTTCTCTTCGCGCCGTCGTCCTCGGCCACCAGCCATGCCAGAATAACGTCAATGAGCTGGAATCGATTATTAGTATCGAACAATGTAATGGGGTGTACTCAAACATACCTGTACGGAGAACAGACCAGCATCAAAACGACGCGAGAGCCACTCGGCTGCCATAATCTCTTGTTCCTCCTCAGTATAGCTCTTCCGTTCCTTAGCAATGGCCTCTTCAACCGGCGTTACTCTCGACGCATATTCCCGTCTCATTTTGATCAGCTTCTCGATCTTCTCGTAGTCCTTCTCCATGAATTTCGCGAGAGTTCGGATACGTGGGGCAGAGCCTCCTGGCAACAGACGCAGAAGAGATGCGAAAATACCCAAGAGGTGCTCAATGATTTGATGCTCTTGCTGCTTGTCATTAGCTCCAACCATGATACAGTGAAGAAACGTCTCGCCTACCTTTTTCATAAACATGCTGAACACAGTCTTCAGACCCGCTGCCTCTACTAATCGCTCGCAAGCAGGGGCTCCCCCCAGTCCACCTAAAGCATGATCGAGAACCAGTAGGCCACGCTGCTTGCTGAACTTTCCTTCTTTCAGCATGATTTGCGAGAGCTCGACACCCTCTCCTTCGAGGAACTTCTCTTTCCCAGCGTCCTCATCTACGAGGCATATCAGGCAATCAAACAAGTTCTCTGCGTACTCTTCTTCATCGGAATCCTTTTCGGGATCCCGTTTCCGGTATTGACTGAGTAACTGGAGAAGAGCATCCACTCCGTCTAGACCGATGAACTTTTCCCTGTTTTTGGAAGAGGATTGTAGTAGGATCGCAAGGATCTCGGCCGAATATTGCTGATTCTGGCTTACGGGCCTTTCTTTCTGTTGCACACGGGTGAGGAGCCACTGGAGCATCCCCGACTCTTGTCCAATTCGCTCCGCGATTGAGGTTTGCGATGCAAGGTTTTCCAAGACGCCTAGAATCCAAGTCAGTTTCACTGGATTTTGTCCAATGCCAAGCTGACCATACCTAGTACATAATACACTCCTGCCCTATCGGCCTCCGAGCCTTCGTCTAGTCGTGATAGGTTTTGGGAAAGAAGTTCGATGAGATCGGCGTCCAACTAGATTGGTCAGTGTTTGCGATCCAAGACGGAGACGGGGGATGTACCATTGCGTTGACCAGAACGTCCCATTGCTCTTGTTCCGCTTCGACATCTTCGTCTGTCAACTCACTGATGATTTGAATAGCATCAATGGCGATATCTGCGTTTTCGTGCGACAGGAGAGAAATCAGTGATCCGACACAGCCCATGGTAGCAAACTCGCTGTAGAGTTCCGGATGCTCGGACAGTATAGACAGCTCTTTGATTTCATTGTCCAAATCGGCCTCGGAGGCCATGAACCTGAGGTTGGTCAGTAAGAGACGTGTAGAGACAGAATTTGAACTCGAAGCTTACTTCTGGGGCTCATTTTCGAATTTCCCACGAAGCTCCGCGTTCTTCGAGATCTTCTTCTCGAAACTGAGGGCAAATCGCCGCAACCAAGCGACATCGAATTTCTCCGGCTAGCAACAATTTAGCACCACCACCAACGAACCAGTCTGCATACCATACCTCTGCCTCCCCTTCCTCGTGCTGATCGATATATTGCATCGCTTGTGCGGTCTGGCGTTCCATTCCTCCGCCAAAAAAGCGCCCTTCTTCGTCGTCGGGGACATCTTCGGCATCGAAGTCCGGAGGCAGCTCGGGGCCAGCCTCGCCGTCGTCTTCCTCATCCTCTACCATGGGAGATTTTCCGGATTTCACATCACCGCTTCCGTCTAGCTTGGCCGCCTTGTAAAGCTCATCTTGGATTGCGAATCAGTCATGGCACGGAGGAAAGCGATAGGTTATGCGCAACGTACTGGGGTCACTATTGGCATCTAACTTGCGCTTTGCGCTCGCTGCCGACAAGGGTTTCTTCTCTGGTCAGCATACGAACATATGTCATTGTAACGAAGACTAACTTACCTTGAAGAGCTCATCGATGCTGGTCATGGCTGCGGTTTGAGTAGGTCGCAAGGGGTACGAAAACTCCAAATCGACCACCAATCCGAGTGGATGCCGGTAGTGAACAAAATTTCAAGTCGAACCCCCTTTTAGAGGAAATATAGAAACTGTTTTCAGGTGATTTCCCGTGTCTGTCCCACGCTTTGTCCGCGATGGTTGGTCGCGCAGCTCCGAAGATTGTTACGGGGACCGCGACAAGCTAAAGACGCAATTGCCAAGCACGCGAAAGATTTCTCGGAAAGCTTTCCATCCATCCCTCCGCAGACTCTCTAACTACAACATCACCCTCTTTTCAACTACAGGACTATCTCCTTTCAGAACACTATTTCATCATGCCTGCGAAGCAAGTTGTCGTCTCCTCCGGTCGCCCCCAGAAGGGCTTCTTCGCCTCCGCCTACGATGAGATCACCCACCCCGAGAACGCCACCGTCGTGAGAAGTCTTCTGGTCTTCGGCGTAAGTTGTCACTCTGACGTTGTCATTTGTTTGGCTCTCTCAGAAATACTGACTGTTTGTCCGTACAGGCCGGTGTCGCTTTCCTTCACAGCAGCCTCGGCGAGCTCCTCCTCCCTCCGTAAGTCGAAATGCCTCTTACAAGGCCTACGATTCCCGCGCTTGTTGTGACGGCCATACTGACGAGCGCAGTATGTAAACCAATACCCGATTCAATTGTGAATCATTCTCGAGGTTGTGATATGGGTTTTTCGATATAGGACAGGCGATCGTCGGAGTCGATTAGAATTGTCGACATTGGCTTGCGATACCATTTTGCTGGGTTCGAATTAATGGATACGTGTATTATATTGCATTTTTTTGCTTCAATGAACAGAGTTCTCAACACCATCTGCCATCTTTTCGTGCCATATTATCCTCAGTCCACGAGTTCTCGCCGGTCGCTCGGATAGCTGCAACATGCGGATTGACGCTCAACGGTCACGTCTGTCTACGGAGTCAGACATCGGCTATCAACCATCATTCAGGTGATTTACAGACCATCTTCAGACCTTCAGAACTTCAGAACTTCAGACCATCCGGACCCTTCCTCGTTTCTCCGAGTACGCGTGCTTTGTTCAACCACAAATAGTAGGTGGTCGGATTCTAGTAGTCGATAACTAGACTCGTTAATTTCAAAATGGCTTGAATGACGTTTTTATGGTGACGATTTTCGGCATGATTTCATCTGTTGTAACTAAGGATAAGAGTTTGACTGTTGGCGCGGACGTAGTAGTAACTGGAAAATCCTGAGGCAGGCCAATCTGACATCACATTATTATGCAACTTTTATCCCGCGCATATAATTATGCCAGCACGTGTGGATGGAATGCCCAAGGCACCCCTGCGTAATCCTCCGGAAGTCAATCGATGTTTCTTTGTCGATGCCGTCAAGGAGGTCACTCTTCCACGCCACCGCCACACGTCAGAACTCATGACTCGCCCCATCCTTGGGACTGATTGAATTCCCGCGAACAATAGCCTACCATGCCAAGCCAAGCGACTACTATTATCAAATTGGCGGGGAAGCCCGCAAAAACCCCACACGGCCAAAGAATCCCGAACACCGCCTTCTTTAGCGCCGGGGGGCAGCGCTATGGGTTCCTTCAGAGTTCTGAGTTCTGACTGACGATCGCGGTGGTTTCTGTTCCGCACTGGGCCGCGTTCTTGCATTTGAGACATCCTGACCCCTATGCATTTTGCATCCAGATGCGGATAAACCTGCTGTCAAGATGATGACTGCCAAGCGGAAACTACACAACGCAGACGGATATGAAGACGGGCGCGTGGCCAAACGAAACAGTCTAAGCTACGATACTCATACGCCTTGGTTGCCAGATGCCAGGCCGCCGCGCGAATGGCGAACACTCGGGACTCGCGCAGTCCAGCCGTCTCTTCCGCTGGAGAACATGGTTTCCGCCGTCCGCGACCTCATCGACCCCGACTTCGACCCGCTTATTGCCATCCTCGACGACGAACCGCGTTTCCTCAAGCCGCTCCCTACTCGAATAGCCCCGGAAGATTTGGAATTTCTGCGATTTAGAGGGGCCCTATCGACCCCGGAGAGTGGACTGCGCAATGAACTACTGCGGTGCTATATCAAATGGGTCCATAGCTTCATGCCGGTGCTGAACCTGCAGGAGTTTTTGCGGTGCATTGCGCAGAATGATCCTAATGGAAACATCAGTCTTTTGCTGTTCCAGGCAGTGATGTTTGTGGCCACGGCATTTGTAGATCTGAAGCATTTGCAAGATGCTGGGTATGCCACGAGGAAGAGCGCTCGCAGTGCGTTCTACACGCGATTGAGGGTAGGCAACATCCGACGCGGAATCACTCCAGACGTACTAACGGGACCTTAGCTGCTGTATTCCCTGGACTGCGAGGAGGACCGGATTGTCATTCTGCAAACTCTTCTCCTGATGACATACTGGACAGACCATGTCAACCACCCTAACCGAGACATATGGGACTGGATAGGGGTTTGCAATACACAGGCCCAGTCTATAGGATTGAATCGAGACCCTAGCCCAGCCTCTCAGATGGATGTGAGAACGAAACGGCTGAGAACCCGAATTTGGTGGTGCATGTTTGCTCGAGATCGACTTATTGCGATGGGCCTACGACGTCCAACGCAAGTTAATGAAGGAACCAGCAACATACCCATGCTGAATCATGACGACTTTGATTTTGAACCTTTCCATCCGTCTGTTATCAATTTATTCCGTTGTCGCCAGCTCGAGGATGTTTCGCATCAGAAGCGCCTGGCAACCATGTTCATAGAGAAAACCAAACTGTGCCAGTGCATTGGCCGGGTGCTCTTCGCCCAGTACTCAACCTCACAGTGCCTTTTCGGTATGACCAACCGGACCACTATCACTCTGATTCCAAGACAGGCCTCTGAGTCCGAACTGGCCCGGTGCAGCCAACGACTCGATTCGTGGCTCAACTCCCTTCCAAAGGATGCACAATACATCCCGGCATCCAAGAACAACTTCAAAGATGGAGAGGATGTATTGCTTCTGCATGGGGCTATGGTTAGAATGCTGTACCATGCCACGATCAGCGCTCTGCATCGACCATGGGCGCTCTTGTCCAACAAGGATCAGACCCGGTCTCGCATTCAGTTGGCCGACAGGGCGCGCTCAAAGATGCAAGACGCCGCGATTGGGATCACACATATTATCCAAGGACTCAATCAGTTGAACCTTACGCGATTCCTCCCTCAGTCGGGCGTGACGGTCATCATCCCGGCGGCCGTCGCACATCTAGCAAACATCATGTCCGCTAACCCGGCAGTCCGCGAGGCAAGCCTCCACAACTTCCAGCGATGTGTTCAAGTCCTCCAGGGCCTGAAAGACATATACCCTGCAGCGGACATGGAAGTTGCGAACATCGAGGCGGCTGTCAGACTGCAAGCAGATAGTACAAGCACATACTTGAAAATAATGCAATACAGCCATTCCAGCAATACAAACAACCACCAGGCCGCCGAGTCACCGTCCCGAAAATTCAGCCACGTCTCGACTGTACAAACCTTATCTCCAACGGAAGACCCATGGAGCTCTCCGCGGGACGAACGGGCCCAGTTCAACAGGCCACAGCACACCAACCGCGAGCGATCACACTCGACATCCCAAGAACAGAATCCCAATCGCAAGAAATTCAGCACCGCATCCACAACCACCAATGGCTTTCTTTCTCCCGAAAAGGAACAGCCAGAGTCTACGCCTTCCAATAGCAACAATCTCAACGATCACTTCAACTCCACTCTCCCCCCCTCCGGCTCACCTTACGAAGACACAAATACCTTCCTCCGTACAGATCTATTCGACTTCGACATCGAGCCCGACTTCTCCTTACCCAACAATAACAATAACAACAGCACACCAAACCACTCCCTCTTCGGACTCGACTGGGTGCAGAGCCTCCTGCGAGACCCGGACGATAACCCCGAGCCCAACCCCGAACCCGAGCTGAATTTCAACTACCCCAGCTCGCCAATGGAAGATCACACCCGGGACATGTTCTCGTTCTCGGACAAGCAGGAATCGCGCTCGCTTGGGCACAGTAATACCGATATCACGGGCGATCTGGACAAGGATCTGGGACTTAACTCTGGGGATGAATTGTTTGGTTGAGATTGTATACATACCGTGGCCTATCTTTGTCTCTTTTTCTTTAGTATATATTATCTACTCAGGTTGCGTTGGAAGCGTATAGCGTGCATCTTTTTGTTATTATCATTATCGGGAATTCACAGTACATGGTTAGGTTAGGAATTTACGATGTTTGATTTAACTGCCGTCTATTCCTTAGCGAAGTGTTCATCTCTTCTGTAATTGAAACCCTAAAAGTCCGAGTTCAAGTAAAGTAGATCCATGTCTCCCACTCTATTTGATATGGTTACATAGCACAAATGGCAAAAAATGGTATCAAAATGGATGGGTAGATAGATAGATAGTAAGCACGGGACTCGCTCCTTAGCCTCTATTAAATCAACCATCGACTTAGAATAGGTGCTTTTTCTTTTCTTTCTCTCTTTTTTATGGTCATTTTTTGTCTTCCGCGGTTCCTGTTGTTGCTGCTCTTCTTCTTGTTGTTGAGGTGAATTACTTGCTCCATCGGTTACTCTCGTCGCCCTGCTCCCATTCCTGCTCGATGTATCCGAGCTGCTTCTTCACGGCCTGTACCTTCTCCTTGTCGCCTGTGTTCTTGCCCATGTTGTCGCTGAGTTTGACGGCTGGGCGGCCGTTCGCGGTAGAGATCTTGATGACGATGTTGAGGGGCTTGGATTTCTCGCCGGTGGTGGTATTGGTGTAATCATCTAGATTTCGATTAGCATGTATTTAGGAAAGGTGGCAGTGGGGGAGAGGAGAATGGGGGTTGGCGTACTGGTAAAGAAAGTTCCGACACCAAAGACAGGTTGGAAACCGGCTTCCTCCGCGATGGTCTTGTATTCCAGACAGAGCTCGATATTTAGCGAATCGGAGAACACGACCGTCTTCTTCTCCTTGATGCCTTCTTTGTCGTAGAATTCCCGCGCCAGGTGCACGAAGTACGTGGGGTCTCCGGAGTCTTGACGGATACCGGTGTATGCCTGGGCGTAGGTCGTGGGGGATTGTTGAGACCCGTTGTTGGAGATAGGTGCGGAGATTGGGGGCTTGGTGGCCGCTTCGCTTTGGATGTTGGAGTCGCTTGTCGTGGACGGCCCGGACGCTGTCGTGGTCACGGCGCCGACTCCGGCGCTGGTGTATTCGGGGATGGGTTTCCGGAACGCATCGAGGAATGCAGGTGTGCCGAATGTATCGGTCAATGCGACTCCCAGGACCTGCAGGCATTATTAGTTGAGGTATTTGCAAGTAGAGGCGCGCGCACTCACCCCCTCTCCGAAGCAGCCGAGCCAGTACCGTAGGGCCAGCTCGTTGGCGTTCGGGTAGTCATCCGTGATAGCCGCAATGGTCATGTACCATTCATGAGCCACCGTGCCCACCGGATTGACATCATACTTCATAGCGAAGTGAACGTTACTTGTCCCTGTGAACACACCCTTAAAGCCCTTATTCTTGGCTTCCTCCGCAGCCTGGGACAGTCCAGTCATCACCAAGTCGTGGGTATGGTAGTCGCGACGTCGTCGGGACCCGAACTCCGAAAACACGCACCCATGCTCAAGCAGCTTGAGGCCCTTGCGGTACGCTTTGTCGATCTGGTTGCTGTAGTCCCAGGCCTTATCGGAGAACATGAAGTAGGCCTCGCTGGTCAAAGCAAGGAGGGGGATTTCGTAGAGGATGGTGTCCAGCCAGAGACCCTTGATGATGTATTCCACGTCGCCGAAATCGTCATCGCTGCCGGTGTCGTTCACGGGAGAGAATTTGATCTCGATGTGCTCGGAGGGTTTGAGCTTGAAGGTGGTGAGGAAGCCCAGGTAGGCGTCGTTGAAGTAGGGACATCGTTTCTTGAGGAAGGCGATTTCGTCGTCTGTGACTCGGATGTTTGCGAGCTCTGATCAAAGGTTGAACATTAGAATTTGGAGAATTAAATAGGCAGGCATATTCGCATACTATCCATCTGTGCCAGAAGCCATTTGTAAGCACCCCGCGTCAACTTCATCTGAGGAGTCCGGTTGGTGAAGCTGTAGGTGACGTCTGCAGGTTTCCGTGTTAGAATCCGACCACAGTGGGTGATACCAGGGCGCACACTCACAGACATCAGGAAAGTACTTCAAGATAGCGCACTGCATCGTCAATTTATACAAATCGGTATCCAGAAGCGAGGAAATGCCCTCCGGAGGCGGAGGGGAGCCATTTTGACTCATTTTCGCGGTGTTCTGTCAAGGCTCGCGGGATAGACTAGGTGTCAATCGAGGAATTGTCAAAAGAGCAGGATGTACCAGTGAGAAGTTTCAAGCCTCACTCGGACTACAGACGACGCAATGTGCATGTAATATAGAAAAATCTCCGGCCGAGGATCGTCAGGAATGAGGGGAATCTCGGAGAAGATAAAGTTGTTTGCGCTGTTTGCACCGGAGGGGGCTGTCATCTGCGAGTCGACGTCATGATATAAGCATGGAACATTGATATGAAATTATCAGGCATGCTAGGATTAGCCTTGAAATGCTAGTGCAATTAATATATAGCCGATCTTAATTAAGCCCGTCCTGGTCGTTTGGTCCGCATGCGGATGTGGTGAGCATGCAGTACATACTTCGGACGACCTGATGCGGGCAATGATCATCTACCGTACTTCAATTGAACTATTTCAGACAGAGAGCGACGTCAATGAAATGTATATTACTGTTTAATGGCACTCTCCAGCCGGAATGCACATTGAATATCTCAAAAACTTCTAGGCTACATTTGTGGCCTGATATCTCAGGCCGCAATGCCCCTCCTGCTTGATAAGGCGTGCCTGGTGTGGCTGGAGACAGGTGTGGCGTGTTGTGGCTGATGCGTACGGCACGGAACAGGTATAGTCCGCTCGCGATTCCATCGCTGCCGCCCCATATTCACCCTCCGTCAATCATCGAAGACACACCCACCGAACGACGTTCCAGGCATATTGCCACTCCACTCTCCACTCAGCTCCTAGCGGCGGTAAACGACTTCGAATATCGTCAGATTGGGGTCCAAGTACTCCGTAAACCGCAAATACCCCTGCGCCCGAGGCGCAACTTGTCCGATCCCAATATCGCCGCGAATCGACTCTAACGAAAGATGTCGCACGGCTCTGAAGATTGCGCATCCGTACTTGAACAGTTTGTTCATGATGTCGCAAACTTACCAGCGGAAATCAATCACTTGATGGAGGAAATTCAGGCCAAGGACAAGATCATCCAGGACTGTCGCACGACCATCAACTCCCGCGACAACAGCATCCAGAAATTCATCAAACTGAATGGCAGCTTAGCGCCGAACCCCAAGGAGGAACAGTACGGAAAGACGATATTGCAGAATTTGGAAAGGTCGGAGCTCCTGCAGGACGAGAAAATCCAACTCAGCGAGAAAGCGGTGGTTCTGCTAGACCGGCAGATCAAGAAACTAGATGTCAAGATTCGCGACTTGCAGAACGACGGCGTCCTATCCAACGATCCTCCGATCCCATCGCTCTTCGTCAATAAAGATCAATATCGCGACCCTCCGAAGATCTTCCTCAGTGACTCCACCTTCGACTCGACATCCTACAACAGCTCGCCGCTCAACCCTACGTCCGGAAATGCCAACGTTATCATCGGCGCGACACAGCGACTCAATCAGTCTCTCGCTCGTTCAACGGGCGTCACTGCACTAGGCTCTCCAAACCACGCAAGAAGCTCGGCCCCAGCCACCCCTGCCGCCGGGACAACACACTTCCAACAACGCCAGCGCGAGTCATCCGCCGGTGCCGTGGAAAACAAACGCCGTCGCCTCAACGCATCCCTCGGAACCCTTCCCGCCGCATCGTCCAATCTTCGACAATCGTCTCTCGGCCCCGGCACACCCAAAGGTGGAACTCCGGCGTCTAGTCGCGCCGGCAGCGCCGGGCCTCGCGCAACCGGCTCGGTGAAAAAGGCCTTAACCAAGAAAGTTGCACCGCACCAACAACTCAAGAAGATTAAAGCGTCGTCCGGACTCCACGGGAAACCATCAAAGCGGTCCTCCAGCGCCAGCGGCCGTCTCAAGATCAGCAGCACGAAGAAATCCCCGTCCGCGGCCGGTGGGGATGACGATGAGGACGATTCGCTCCTCAGCAGCGCCGATATGTCCGATTCTGAGAACGCGAGCGAGAACAGACGCGGGGACGATGACATGGACGATGAGGAAGAGGACGAGGGCAACGAAGACACCAAGGTCTACTGTACTTGTCGCAGCGTCAGCCACGGGGATATGGTTGCTTGTGATAACGAAGACTGTGAATTTGAGTGGTTCCATTGGAAATGTGTGGGCTTGACCAGGGAACCTGTGGGCAAGTGGTACTGCCCGCAATGCTCTGCGAAATTAAACAACTGATTATACCCTTCATGATTTTGTACTTTATACTTTTAGCGCGGGGGAGTTTTTATGGTTTGTATCTACTTATCTTCGGAATGGTTTCTCTACTTGACACTTCTTATTACCGATTATCATGAAATTAAAAGGTTTTACTCTCGGATATCTCAATAAATTTTGTTCCCTATCTATGCGTGCAGATTAAAGGATAGGCTATGACGTTATGATGTGCCAACTTTTCCACTTTTGGTTGTAGATCCGAACCCATACCTAAATGCCACGACATTTTTCTAAAGTTCGTGAAATGTCCAGATAAATCGAGATGACCACTCAACTTCAGACAAAAGACATGCAAACGCCACCGCTATGCAAAGCAAAACATGACCTGGCGCTGATGCGCACATAGTACATCGACTATAAGAGAGAAAAGGAAGATGATAGAGGAAAGAGAAAGGAGGATTGGGCGGTGCTCGGCTGCTCAGAATCCCAAAGCTTTCTCCAACCACGGGTCAAAGTATTCGCAGCTTTCCGGACTCACGGCGCCTCCGGGAGCACAGAGTTTGAAGACAGGACAGTGGCCGCAAGGGGCTTCCGTCATGCCGTTCTGGACCAGTCGATCCGACGCGTCGTCGTCTCCGGCGGGTTTCCGAGCTTGCGATAGTTTGACGGCCTCCGGGTTTTTGACCGATCGGTAGACTTCGCCGTTGTTCAGGGCGACGAGCTTGTTGTCGAAGCAGAGCATCTCGAGGAGCTGCAGGACACTCTCTTCGCCCAAGCGCACGGGGGTGAGAGCACTCTCGTTGACGGCGGCGGTGATCGTCGCGACGGTGGGATAGCCCTGGTAACCCGCGGGGAAGGGGATGTATTCTTTCTGGGGGGGCTCCTGTTTCAACGATGCACTTCCGTCGGCGGTTTTGATGCGCTTGCCTCGTCCGTCTGCCGGCGTCGTTTCGAACCAACTTTTCCGACTCACGGTATATTCGATATACCCGGCCATCGTGGTGATGAAGTCCTCGTCCAGCACGCCGTCCGTGAACCAAGCGCCACCGGTGACATCTTCGCTGGGGGCCAGGCCCGCCAGCATGTACATCTTCCGGCTGGGGAACTTGACATTGTGGACGCTTTTGATGTAGTTTTTCCCTTCGAGCGACTTGAGGCAGCGATCTAGGATGGACTTGTGGAGGTTTGTACGGTTCTGGATGGCGCGGACCCAGATACCAGAACGTCCGGTCGAGTGAATCACATTGTAGACCAAACTTTCGTCGGGGTTCAAATTCTGAAGTCTGAAGTGGGGAAGCGGGGATATATTAGCATCACTCATGTATATGCATAGTGAGAGTCAGAAGATCATGCAGTCAAGATCATGCATACTTTTCAGCATCTTCCCGCGAGATGATCTTCCAGGCTAAGCGGTTATCTTTCTGCAGAAGTCGGAACAGCTTTTGGTCCACGAGCGATTGGGTGCATTGGAGGAGAAGCGCAAGGTCGGACTTGGGAAAGATGCCCAAGCCGAGCAATTCTTGCTGAACGAAGAGATGATCAGGAGGGAACTTGGTCAGGCATGCATCGTAGAGCTTCGCGGCGAGCTCACTGACAGAGCCGCCGGACGATCCCGCGGAAGCCATAGTCAGGACGGAGGAAGCAGGTCGTCAAGTTAGAACACAGTCACCGAAAGGGCCTATGATAAAGCATGTTCAGAGAGGCATCCCAATCGAGTTTCCAGACTGCGACTCCGACGATAGCTGAGCAAGGTTCCTCGGGGCCGAGACGGGGCGCACGGAGGAAGAAGAGATGCGCAGGTCTGTGACTGTTGAAAGAAGATGTTTTTGGCGGCTTTTTTCCATTCGTTCTTTTTGCGGCGCCCGGAAGGGTTTAGCGCCGTCGAGGTGCGGGCAGCCTAGACGCCTTGCTGCCTCAGGCACTCAGGCCCATGGTTTCTCCCGGAAATTTCGAGAAGCTCCCGGCCAGAGCTTCATTAGCCCGCAGGTGATCTCCTCTGCGCTCTCCCGGCTACGTTGGTCTGGTTTCTTTTTCTCCTCCCATCATCACCTCATATCACCCTCGCTGTCATTCCACACCTCACAACCATGGCTGACGCTTTGAAAGCAGAAGGCAACAAGGCCTTCTCTGCTAAGGACTACGGTACCGCCATGTAAGAATGTCTTCTTTCATCATACCCCGCTTTCGCTCGGATTGACCTCTAACACTTGCGCAGTGAGAAGTTCACTCAGGCAATCGGAATCGAACCCCAGAACCACATCCTATACTCCAACCGGTCGGCTGTCTATGCCGCACAGGCCGAGTACCAGAAGGCGCTCGACGACGCCAACAAGGCGACGGAAATCAAGCCCGACTGGTCCAAGGGCTGGAGCCGTAAGGGCGCTGCCGCCCGCGGTCTTGGAGATCTTCGTACGTCACAAATTGGTTTGAATTTAGGGTAATGTGGCCTTCTTTTACTGACAGCATCGATAGTGTCCGCGCACGATGCCTACGAGGAAGCCCTGAAGTACGAGCCCGGTAACGAGCAAGCCAAGTCCGGCCTGAACGCCGTCAAGAGGGCCATCGACGCCGAAGCCAAGGCTGACGGTGTCACTGGTGACCCTACGGGCGGACTCGGTGGAATCTTCAACGACCCCCAGCTTTTCCAGAAACTCGCCAACAACCCCAAGACCTCGTCCCTCCTGGCCGATGGCGAGTTCATGTCGAAACTGCAGCGCATCCAGCAGAACCCGAACAGCGTCGGAGCCGAGCTTCAGGATCCCCGCTTCCTTCAGGTGATGAGTGTGTTGCTAGGCATCGATATGAGCTTCGGTGCTCCCCCTGAGGCCGCCGGTGCCGCCGGTGGTGCCTCCGCGGCCCCGGAGGCTGAGGACGAGGAAATGCCCGATATCCGCCCTCCCCCTTCGCAACCCAAGAAGGCGCCCGAGCCTGCCCCCGAGCCCGAGCCCGAGGATGAGGAAACCCTCGCCAAGAAGAAGGCGCAGGAGGCCGGAGATGCCGAGAAGAAGATTGGAAACGACTTCTACAAGAAGAAGCAGTTCGACGAGGCCATCGAGCACTACAACAAGGCCTGGGAGCTGCACAAGGATGTCACCTATCTGAACAACCTTGGAGCCGCCAAGTTCGAGAAGGGTGATCTGCAGGGCACCATCGAGACCTGCCAGAAGGCCGTGGAAGAGGGCCGCGAGCTCCGGGCCGACTTCAAGGTCATTGCCAAGTCGTTCGCCCGTATCGGTACCGCGTACGACAAGATGGGCGACCTCGCCCAGGCCATTGAGTACTACAACAAGTCTCTCACCGAACACCGCACCCCCGACGCGCTCGCCAAGCTCCGCGCCGCCGAGAAGGCCAAGGCCACGGCTGAGAAGGAATCCTACATCGACCCCGCTGAAGCCGAAAAGGCTCGCGAGCTTGGTCAGAAGAAGTTCCAGGAGGGCGACTGGCCCGGTGCCGTCGAGGCATTCACCGAGATGACCAAGCGCGCCCCTCAGGATCCCCGCGGTTTCTCCAACCGCGCCGCTGCCCTCGTCAAGCTCATGGCTTTCCCCGGGGCCGTTCAGGACTGCGACGAGGCGATCAGCCGCGACCCCAAGTTCATCCGTGCGTACATGCGCAAGGCGTCGGCCCTCATGGCCATGAAGGAGTACAACAAGGCTCTTGATGTCTGCACCGAAGCCTCGGAGCACGACGACGGATCGTTTGCTCGTGAGATCGAGCAGCAGCAGCAGAAGTGCCTGGACTCTCAGTTCAGCGCTCGCGCGGGCGAGACGGAACAGCAGACCATGGAGCGAATCCAGAATGACCCTGATGTATGACCCCCATTCCTTGAACCCCTTAGTCCTTTTGGTATAATCGATCCTAACATCTCATAGATCATGGCTATCCTCCAAGACCCCGTCATGCAGAGCATCCTGCAACAGGCCAAGACCGACCCGGCCGCTCTGCAGGAGCACATGAAGAACGCCCAGGTGCGGATGAAGATCCAGAAACTGATGGCGGCCGGTGTCATCCGTATGGGACGGTAAATGAGTTTTTTTATCAAATGACGCCGAGAACGGGCCGAGGGACACGATGGAAATGAATGAATTGAGATGACAGCAATAATCTGGTTTCCGGAAAAAAGTAGTTCTCGAAATGATGCATGCTCCTTGCGTTTCATTAGTTTAATGTTCTAGCATTCAATACCAGTGTTATATATTTGTTGAGGTAACGAACAGTGGCATTAGCATAAATATATTTTCGGAGTAGTGTTCCGCTCAAGAACTCTTGAACATTTGATTGATAAATATTAATTCTCCAAGATAGGTAGCTATGTCGACTGCACTACCTAATCGAGCTAACACACTACTGGACCACTCCCTAATCTAAGTAGTCTAAGAGCAAGTCCCTTGGGCGTGGCTGAAGATCCGATCCCATCACGATCGATCGCCCTGAAAAATTTTTCATTTCCAATTGACCAACAGATACAGGTAATCAGGTGCTACTAGGAAATCCGAATAACACAAAAAACATAACAGTAGAAGGAAATGATAATCCCAAAGTGGAGTCCGTATACGTACCCCGACAACCGACCACGTACTTTAATAATAAATCTCGTAAGGAGCAGATATATCTAGGTTAAGTCTCAGATTCCACGAACCGGGAATGGGGGATATCGAAGTTTTACGGTAGGACCCACGATACCAGTCACCAATTGAGCTGTGAACAATTTCCCTTCAGTGTTCCTTTCCTTAGCCCTAGCTACCTACCTAGCTAGAGTAGGTAAGGTCCCTAGGGATTAGTTAGGGACATGGGGAATGGGAATAAACTCCGAATCATATTCTACCTACCAGGTCCTTTGCTGTGAATCTCCACCGTGAACCGTGGGCGCGCAATTGCCCCAATAATGCCCGCAGCTAGGGTTTTTGCTGGAGATATTTCGGGGGATTTTATCTTCGGGTTCGGGTGGGTTTGGTTTGGGCGTTTCAGGCTTTCAAGCTGCGCCGGAGTTCAGGTTGTCTAACCCTACACCGAGGTATCTTACTTTGTGTTAATCGGGTTAAGATTGGTTAACCACGGAGTTCTCCATGCAGGTTAGACAATTGGACAGAAAAGGGTGGCTGGGGCGCCAGGGCAGGGATAAGAAAAGACTAGCTAGGCGATGTGCATTTAATCAGTTATAGGGCTGGTATGGATCGTGGGTACCCTGACTTCTCGATTGGTATTTGCATTTGGCAAGGATGTTGGATCTATCGGAGTACTCCGTAGATAGGAATAGGATTATCCTCCAATTCAAAAGCGAACGACTCCGTACGAGTCAGAAACAATGACCGATCTAGAATCCGAGCGGATTGCGAGGCTGATCCGTGGCGAGGAACTAAAAAAAAAACATTGTAGAGAAGATATAGAAGTGGCTGGGAAGAATGAGGATACAGTACTTAGTGCGTGGGGGATCTGTAGATCTGACGCAGCTCGCGTGTGATACGCTGTACACCGTACAGTAGAACCTGGATAGTCCATGCTTTCTTTTTTAGGGAATCTGCCCTATGAGGAGAGGCTCTCGCAAAAGAAAGTTAAGCCGGGGTTATCGGGTGGCTGAGCTGGATACAAGCTGAAGCGGTGACTTGATGACATGACAATGACAGTTGACAACTGCTAAACTTTGAGGGTCATACCTAATTGAACTTTGTACTATTCTCTATATATTTAGGGTGTGATTGTCTGTCTTTGATCAAGTATACGAGCATGGTTCAAGAGCAAGGTTTAGCATGACGCGGAAGGAGAAACTACTAGCTCAGCTGCATGCCACGTGTCAGGGCTGACGAACAGGGATGCTATGGAAGTGAGCGCGCAGTAAGAGATTCAAGGAATGCTACAAGAACTCTGTAATCTGTATCTCTACTCCGATGTTCCCAGTTCACGGATCAGTGGTTCGGGAGGACGGAGGATGGAGGGATTGACAAATGAGAGAAAACCCGAGGTCCAGGACAGGGGAAGAAGGACTAGTTCAAGCGACTAGAGAAACTACCAGAGGAGAGCCCACCGGACTAAAGTAGTCGACCCGAATTGGGTGCAAGTGTGGCGCGACCAGATCCGGTGGCGGTGCAGTTCCGGTCAAAGGAATTCGATCCCACAACTTCCTGGTCGATCGACAGGAGGCTCCTATTTTCAAAACCATCATTTGGATGATAATTAGGATACTTATTATCATCATTCTATCAAATTCATCATATATTAGATATAGGAGAATATAATACAAGCTTAACTACCCCTAGAATAATTGAAATCCCCTTTGAATCAAAGCAATCGGAATCTTCGAATTCCTTCTGCCTGTGGAGAGACTAAGGAGGAATTAATATGGAATAGTAAATATTAAATATTAATTCTTAATATTGATATTTAATCGCGGATTACGTTCTCCACGCTGGAATTGGATGCTCCAGTCGATTTACGTCACGACCAGCGGATCCCTTCTTCCTGCTCGTCTTTATTCTCCTCTCAACCTTTCCAGCTTTCCTACTCCGTCCCTTATCTTTCGTCTTCCATCCCTTCCCTTTTCCCTCGTCGTATACCTCCCTCTCCCTCTCCTCTCTGAGCTCTCACGGTCTCACCAGCCACCTCTTCTGCTTTACGCAAGTGGCTTCGCATTGAGCTGTCAACTCCCTTCACCCCCTACAGTTTCGCTTTCTCATCTCCAGTCGGTAAGAAACTAACATTAACCCCCTCAGAAAAAGGGACCCCCTCTTCCTTTTCCTTCCCTCGCTTCCCCTCTTCTTCTTGCCCGGTTCCCATCTCCTGCCCCTCTCCCTCTGGCCATTATTGCAACCTCAACCACCCACCTAAGCCACTGTCTCCCCACTGCGGAGGCCCTGAAGGCAACCATCTTAACTATACTCGACTAAGCGCCAACTCATTTCCGAACTGCTTCCCTGCCCTTTATTTTATTCTATTTTTTTTTTCTGTCATCCTTTGTCCCCCATTCAGCCCTGTCACCCCATTCCTTTTGTAGCTCTTCCGTTCTCTACCTTTTGTTTCATCCCCCCTCCCCTCATCAATTCCTGCCATTGAACTCCGAAACAACGCGCATTGGGGTCGTTCTGACAACAGGACCTTCTAGATCCTATCGCTCGGGGTTCCTGTAGGAGGTGATCTCACTCACCGAAGGCTGGTCGTCCTCGCACCCCCAACACAGCCATGGCGTCCCTAGAAGTAGAAGATCAACAACGGGAATTGAGGCAGCAGGGTGCCATTGAGGCCGCCGAACAGGCCCCTCAAGATCCCAAGGCCGCCGAGGCTGCCGAGAAAGTGCTGGTCGAGGAAACTCGGAAGGCGGGCATGCCCGCCTACCAATTCGATCCGAATGCCTCGCCTGAAGAGAAAGCCGCCGCTGCTGAAGCTGTAAGTCTTTCCCTGGCCGCTGTGGACTGTACCGGATAAAGGTGGTGAGTTGGCTGACCTCGTGTTTTCCCCGTTTTGAAGCGAGTACCGCCCGGGTTTCATCGCGACAAGAAACCAAAGGGCATGGCGATTATCACGGATAAGGTATGTGCTTGCCTGCGTGGAGCCGTGCAACTTGGGCTGTGAGGTTGCTCGTGGAGAGAACTGCGGTTTCCTAACCTGTCGGTTGATTCTAGGATGACGGTACCCCCGATGACTACGATCTCCCTCTACCTAAAACCGCCACCGATATCGAGAAAGACTCCAAAGAATCCTCCGACGGACAGACAGACGAGGGTGGGATGAATGAGGACATGCGATGGGCGCGAGACCGAACGGGATGGGCTCCGCAGTTCGTGCAGGTCCCGACCGAGGAGGAACAGGCCGAAGGAACGCTGCTAGATCACCAGGACTTCCTGGAAGGAAAGTTGGACGACAAGTTCTTTGGAGGTATGCGGACGGTGCGGGTTTTATCGGTTGAGAGGCCACAATGCTAACCGTCGTTAGATTGGTATCACAACGCCGGGGTCATCGTTTTCGCCTGTCTGGCCTCTTGGGTCGTCGCCGTCCTCGGCGGTGGTCTAGGCTGGATATTCCTCGTCATGGCCGCCTGTAGCACATACTACCGCACGTCAATCCGGCGAGTCCGGCGCAATTTCCGCGACGATATTAACCGGGAAATGGCCAAGCAACGCCTGGAGACCGACACCGAGAGCTTGGAGTGGATTAATAGTTTCCTGGTCAAGTTCTGGCCCATCTATGCGCCCGTCCTGTGCGACACGATCATCAACTCCGTGGACCAGGTGCTCAGCACTTCGACTCCCGCCATGTTGGACAGTCTTCGTCTGAAGACCTTCATCCTGGGTACCAAGCCTCCGCGATTGGAGCACGTCAAGACGTACCCGAAGACCGAGGTGGACACCATCATCATGGACTGGAAATTCAGCTTCACGCCCAACGACGTCATGGATCTGACTGCGCGCCAGCTGAAGAACAAGATTAACCCCAAGGTTGTCCTGGAGGTTCGACTGGGCAAGGGTGTCGTGAGCAAGGGTCTCGATGTGATCGTGGAGGACATGGCCTGTAGCGGCCTCATGAGAGTCAAGATGAAGCTGCAGGTTCCCTTCCCCCACATCGAGCGGGTGGACGTCTGCTTCATGGAGCGCCCAGAGATCGACTACGTTTGCAAGCCCTTGGGTGGTGATCATCTGGGATTCGATATCAACTTCATTCCCGGCCTGGAGTCTTTCATCAAGGACCAGATCCACAACAACCTGGGTCCGATGATGTACAGTCCTAACGTCTTCCCCATCGAGATCGCCAAGATGCTGGCCGGCAACCCCGTCGACCAGGCCATCGGTGTCGTGGCCGTTACCCTCCACGGGGCCCGTCAACTCAAGAACCCCGACAAGTTCTCGGGCACGCCTGACCCGTATGCCGTCGTGTCTTTGAACCGACGCACCGAACTCGGCCGCACCAAGACCATCTACGACACGGACAGCCCGAGATGGAACGAAACGATCTACGTCATCATCACCTCGTTCTCGGACTCTTTGACCATTCAACCGTTCGATTGGAACGAATTCCGAAAGGATAAGGAGCTGGGTACGGCTACTTTCTCTTTGGATCGATTGGAGGAGGAACCAGAGCACGAGAGCTTGTTCCTTGAAGTTATGGCCAGCGGCCGGTCTCGTGGTTCCATCCACGCGGATATCCGATTCTTCCCAGTCTTGGAGGGCAGAACGATGGAGAACGGCGAGAGCGAGCCGCCCCCAGAACTGAACACGGGTATTGCCCGCTTCACCGTTGAGCAGGCCAAGGATCTGGACGGCACCAAGAGTATCGTCGGACAGCTCAACCCCTACGGCGTCCTCCTTCTGAACGGCAAGGAGATTCACATCACCAAGAAACTGAAGCGCACGAACAACCCCATCTTCCAGAACGCGTCCAAGGAATTCCTCGTCACCGACCGGAAGAGCGCCCGTCTGGGGCTGGTCATCAAGGACGACCGAGACCTCGCGAGAGACCCGATCCTGGGTACCTACCAGATCAAGATGAACGACATGGTCAAGATGATGGAACAAGGCAAGGACTGGTTCCACCTGCATGGAGCCAAGACCGGTCGCGCCAAACTCACGTTCCAGTGGAAGCCTGTGGCCTTGGGTGGCATCTCGGGCAGTGCTGGCTACGTGGACCCCATCGGTGTCATGCGCTTCCACTTCCAGAGAGCATCTGACCTCCGGAACCTGGAGAAGATGGGCAAGTCTGATCCGTACGTTCGGGTGCTGCTCTCCGGATACCAGAAAGCGCGGACTGTGACGTTCAGGAACAACCTGAATCCCGACTGGGATGAGGTGGCTTACGTGCCAATCCACAGTGCCCGCGAGAAGCTGACCCTCGAAGTGATGGACGAGGAAACCATCAACAGCGACCGTTCGTTGGGAGCGGTGGAAATCTCGGCGGCTGACTACGTAAGGGAGAATGAACAGGGCGAATTCGAGGTCGACGACGAAAAGCAACTGATCTCAAGCGGCCTCCGCATCGGACGGGGTCCTGTCAAGGGCCAGCTGCACTACACCGTTGCCTTCTACCCGACCATCCCGGTTGTCAACCCCGAAGAAGATGCCGAAGAAGAGGGTATGGATGACCTCAACGGCGACGGAGAGCATGACGAGATCCCGAGAAAGAGCGTCGAGTCCCGGCGCAGAAATGGCCACGCGAGGACGGCTAGCATGGAGTCAAAGACTTCCAAGACCAACGGTACATCCCAGCCCCCGACTCCTTTGCCGCCACACACCCCGGTGCCAAACACCCCTGGTCGCAGCAGCTTTGAATCGGGCGTCTCCAAGCCCAACACGTCGAAAGATTCCGAGATCATGTCTATTAAGTCACTTGACATTCCGAAAACCTACATCTCGGTCGAAGAACTCTCCAACTACGGTAGGCGCCTTTCTAGTAGAGGTCGAATGCTACGGCTGCTAATTTTATTGCAGAATCTGGATTCTTGGTCTTCAAGTTCCACGAAGTTCAACTCTCTCGCACCAATGTACAGGTTGAAGTTGTTATGGACGACCACATGTTCCCTGCCTACGTCTCTCCCAAGCTTCGTTCGAAGACCGCCCAGATAGAAGACAGTATGTGACCTTTTGTGGAATCGGTGGACCGAGGAAAGCTAACAACCTGCAGTTGGTGATGCCTTCGTTCGCGAGCTGGAGTTCTCGAAGATCACTCTCCGGATCGTCGATAAGAACAGCCCCAAGGATAACAGCGACGAACATACTATTGCGAAACTGACGGGTGACACGCTGTCGACCCTCCAGCGCATCCTATACACCCCCGCCGAACTTACTCTCCGATCTAGCGATGGAGAAGTGAGCAAGGTCACCGTCAGTGCCCGATACATCCCGGTCACCATGAAGCTCGACCCGACCGAGAGTATCAACAACATGGGTACTTTGCGGGTGGATGTTCTGGACGCTGCCGAGCTCCCGTCCGCCGACCGCAATGGCTTCAGTGACCCGTACTGCAAGTTCCGTCTCAATGACAAGGAGGTCTTCAAGACCAAGGTGCAGAAGAAGACTCTGCACCCAGCGTGGAACGAATTTTTCGAGGCCCCTATCACGTCCAAGATCGGGGCCGACTTCCGGGTCGACGTCTACGACTGGGATTTCGGCGACAAAGCGGACTACCTGGGCGGAACGCCCATCGACCTTGGCGTCTTGACGCCGTTCCAGAGCAAGGAGGTGTCGTTGGTTCTGGATGGCAAGTCTGGTGCCATCCGGTTGAAGATGCTGTTCAAGCCGTCCTACGTCATCCGGTCCCGGCAAGGATCCTCTACGTTCTCCGGTACCTTTGCCACGCCCGGCAAGATCGTGGGAGCGCCCGTAAAGGGAGTGGGATTTGTTGGCGGCAATGTCATCAAGGGTGCTTCATTCTTGAAGCACGGCATCATGTCGCGATTCCGCGGAGATGATTCTTCCAGCATTCACGAAGGCGAGGAGCCGGAGGAAACCAACAGCAGCCCGCCGGCGGCGGCGGCAGCAGCAGACGGGGGACTTGCACGCGCGCCCTCTCTGGCGGTGGACGGCGGCACTCCTCCGAGCGCTAGCCCGGCCAGTAACAATAAATTGGAACACGCACGGTCGCGCAGTGTGGTGTCGCACTACGGCGATCGACTGAGCATCGGAGGCGGGGCCGGCAAGGGCGAGACGGGCACGGCCACGATCACCGTGGTTTCCGCCAGTGACTTCCCCCCGTCGGCCAACGTGCGGGTGTTCGTGAAGGCCATCGGGCCCAAGGGGGCGAAGGAGGTTCTCAAGAGCAAAGCGCACAAGGCCAGCGGCACCAGCCCCGTGGTGTTTGACTCGTCGCACGAGACGTGTCGGGTGCACAACACGACGGCGGATGCGCAGTATCAAATCCGGGTGGTGGACCATTCGACGTTTGGCTCGGACAGCACCCTGGGCGAGACGCTGTTCTTCGTGGACGACCAGGGCTCCGTGGCCGGACAGGACAAAGCGGTCAAGGTTGGCAGCGGGACGGTGGTGATTCGGTCCAGTTTCTCGGGTACCGAATCGACGCTGCGGCCGTCGACATCGCATTCGAACAATGGCGATGCGGCGTCCGAACTGATGGACAGTCCGGACTCGAAGAAGACGGGTCGCCGCAGTTTCCTTGGCAAGAGGAACGTGAGCGGTGCTTAGATTTCCCTCCTTTTCTTTCTTTGTAACCAACTACATCATTGCTTTTTCTTCCTCTTATTGTCTGATGTCCTTGATGACGAATTTCTATTTCCTGTCTGTTTACCTGGCTTGTTCTGCTTTTTGCTGTTGTGATTCTTTCCTTGATCCTCACGATTTTCTTTGGGCATCAATATGACGTGATATCCTTGCTTTAGCGTAGTAGCGGTCGATTGGATATTGGATATGGATACTTCTGCCAGATCCGATCTGGGCGACCAAAATGAACTGAACTGAAATGAATGATTTCCGGTTTTAAATTTTCTGGTCACTGCATGAATGGTGGAACTACGGAGTACGGAGTAGAGCTAGGGTACCCTTGGTTTCTTGGTGTTTGGTAGAATGTGAGTAACCGAACCGGTGACACGAACATTGACAGTTTGACGCAGACACCGAGTTTGGTCTGTGGAAGGTACGTGGGTACGTACTCTCTAGAACGAGGATAGTTATGTGTACGGAGTACTTGTGTGCAGTGTACACCGCCTATCTAGATGTTAGATGTTAGATGTCAGACTGAGACGTCAATAATAGGATAGGGTAGGATTCGATAGATAGGAAGGAATATGTGATCGGTCTTATCTTGATGTGCGGTCTAGGAGTTTCGTGGGGTGTTGCGGTGTGGTGATTTGCGTTGGAAGTGAACGCACTAACTTGCTAACTGACTAGGTGAATTTACGGAATGATTAGGTGTTGTTTGAGATGAACTGAACTATTGGATACTGAATTTATTTGGTTACCTTGTTGACTAAGTAGTTATTGTATGTAGTTGTTGTCTCGGGGGTCGGGAGTTAACTATGTATGGTAGGACCGTAGGAGTTGGGAGAAAGGAGCGAGCGTCCTACAGTACCTACACTGCACGGAATGTTAACTACATTAGTTGCATGGGTAGGTAGGGAATGCATGTCTACCCTGTTCTGCCCTACAGGTCCACTTTGGTTGGCTTTGTTCCGGAATAGTTAGGAGATTGAGGTTAGTTTCGAGTTGAGTAGTAGTAATAGTTAGTTTACTTAACTAGCTAACTAACTGGAGAACAACCTACCTAAGAAAGAGATATGGAATATATATGTCGAGAACTATAGTATAGACGAAGAGTCTGAGGGTTAACTATAGTATAGACGTAGAGAGCAGAGACTAGGAAGATGAGCATCTGGATCAGATCGGGGTTCATTTCCTCTAGTGACAGCTGTCAGTTAGTGTTGGTTGACCAAGTCATTAACTAGCTATGGTCTGCAGGGTTTATATACTTCCTACAGAATCCAGATCCAGAGCGCTTCTAGGCTAGAATCTTTAGCTCCCTAAGGTACCCGACCTAACTAACTAGTTAGTAGTAACTAGTAACTAGGAGGTAGCCGTAGCTGACCGACTCCAGTTCAACCCACCGTAGAAGAAAAGGAGAAGGAAGTAGAAACACTAGTCTGTCTGTCCATGCCATCTAGAATTCTAGAATATAGATAAATATAACTTAACTGTTATATATACCAATAGAAGGGGCCAGCCCCGGCAAAGGGGCCGGGAACTCATTCTTGATTTAATTTTAGAAATCCATCTCATACCTAACTTTGCACCACTGCGAGAATTATATTATTACTACATAGATGAGCAGGGAGCAGACCTCACGGTCGGACGTCCAATGCCTTGGACTGACCTGCATGAAAGATGAGGGGAAAGGGAAGGGGAAGACAGCTGTTGCGGTGTTATTTGTTGGTGCTATTTGCCCCTCCCCCTCCCCCTTCTTTCCTTCCGCCACTTTATGTATACTTCGAATTTCCCTGTAGTTACACTCAGGACTCTACTCCGTAAGTATCTCGTGGGGATATACTCCTTGGTAGTAGGAGTAGGTACTAGACAAGGTAGTATTTATAATTAATATTAATGCTATTATGGATCCCCGGAGGACAGGGGACCTAGCCGGTTGGAGCTAGGAGCTAGCTTGGTTAGCAGTTAACTAAACTGCAACTCCGTAATTAGAGCTGGTAGAACTAGAAGCTCTGGTCTTCAGGAGAATGTTGACTGCAGGCGAGGCATTTATTTCGAGCAGGCAGTTAGTGGGTAGGTATGGAAGCCCAAAGCCAAAACATGTCGGAGGCATTGGCATCTGTGTGTACCATAACTACTCCTGTAAAGAGGAATGCAGCATGGCAAAACGTCGGTCTTTGAGTCGTCAAATAAAATGAAAGGTGACGAGGACAGTGGGCCCGTTGGAGATTAGGATTCCCTTCCAGGTAGAGGAAGCCTGAAAAGGGGCATCGTCGGTCTAGATTAACCGCCGTTTTCAACGCGGCTGTCAGATGATGCCGTGCGTTTTTCTCTCTGAGTGCTCCTTGGAGTCTCTGCAAAGGAGTTGATAGTACCGAGGACTACTTCGTACACCGTAGATAGTAGATACTACTGTGTAGATACCTGGTCCTGGAGAGGTCACGGGTTACCCGCCCGACCGGCGATACTAAGAATAAATCATTTTTATTCGAAAGGAAAGGAGACTCTCCCCACTTTCCCCTCCCTCGTCCTGCTCTCTGCACCTTCAGCCTTCATCGTCATCAGAAATAAAATCGTATTTAATATTAATTCAATTCATCGATCATCCTAATATTAAAGAAACCCTCTGCCCCCTCTCTGCTCTCTGTCCTTCCGGAACTTCTTTCACTCTTTCTTTGACCTCATCCCTCATCCCTCATCCCTCAGCTTCAACCCACCTAACACCTCAGGTACGTACTTCCTTCTCCCCACTTCTCCTGCCTGCTTGTCGCACCAATTGCTTGCTCGAACGGTCGCCAATGACGGCAGCTTGTCGACATCCCTCCTTCCGAAGGGATCGACAGCTGCGGCCGTGGCAACTTTGGAACCAGGACCCCTCCTCTGCTGCTGGAGGGGGGCCCGCTTAAAATGAAGTGTCGTGTCCTGTTGGCTTTTTCTTGGTTCCGTCCTGACTTTGACTTGACTTGACTTTGCCTTGTCTTCCTCCACAACCCGTCCTCTTTTATTTGTTTTGACTTCCCGTCTTAAGCTTCGTCGCTGACTTTTGCCTTCCTCGTCTTTCAGCGACCTCCGCCTTGAATTCTTCTTCGGCGGTGTTTACATTCTCGTCTCCATCTACCCCGTCCATACCTTCAGCTCCTCTTCATACACAATGGCTTCCAAAGCTTTGCCTTCTCACCTTCGCGCCCCCGCCAGCGAGTCCAACGCTGGCGGCTTCGGCAAGCACCACGGAAAGTCCCAGTCTCACATGGTAAGTTGCGCAACTTTGCTCGTACTCCGCGCCCGTCGCTGCCCCTGATCTTGGATTCTCCCTGTTTTGGCTTCATTTGGACGCGATTATCGTATGATTCCATGAGAATCCCCTTTGGACAGTCCAGGAGAGCTGCAAAATCCCTCGAGTTGCCGAGTCGTTCGCCCACGCTCTGCAGTGCTCCGGGTTGCAACTACTCATTCACTGTTCTGGAGTTTTCCCGCTATCAAGCGATTCTTATTGCTATCGTTTAATCCCGGCTTCTTCATGCTCTCCCTATCGCATCTGCTTGCTTGCTGGCTTCATAAAAAGACGTGAAGCTCTCCATTGCCATGGTACCATTGGCAGCGAATTGCGATAAGCCCTCATGTGTCGTTTGATGTATTGATTTTGGACCACCGTTTGTTTTCTGTCACCCACGGTTCTAAAGCTTGACATCCGCTTCGCCCTGCCCCTCACCAAAGTTATTCCTTCAGTTTTCAACCTTGAATTAACACCACTCTTCGCTTCCCCCCTTTCGATCTCTCTCCGTACTAATGACTTCCCTCGTTCAGGCATTCGAGAATGCTTCGACCAGCGTCGCTGCCTCCCAGATGCGTAATGCCCTGAACGCCCTCGCCGAGACCGTCCCCGATGCCAACGAGCGCAAGCGTTTCGAGGCCGAGACCGACAACTTCTTTGCTCTCTTCCGCAGATTCCTCAACGACAAGGCCAAGGGCAACGAGGTCAACTGGGACCGCATCGCCCCTCCCCAGCCCTCGCAGGTGGTCAACTATGCCGATCTGGGCAGCGAGGCCTCCGTCGAGTTCCTGAACAAGCTGGCCGTCGTTAAGCTGAACGGTGGTCTGGGTACCTCCATGGGTTGCGTTGGACCCAAGTCCGTCATCGAGGTCCGTGAGGGCATGTCCTTCCTCGATCTTTCCGTGCGCCAGATCGAGCACCTGAACCGTACCTTCAACGTCAACGTGCCCTTCGTCCTCATGAACTCCTTCAACACCGACCAGGACACCCAGTCCATCATCAAGAAGTACCAGGGCCACAACGTCGACATCATCACCTTCAACCAGTCCCGCTACCCTCGTATCATCAAGGATTCCCTCCTTCCCGCCCCCAAGTCGTTCGATGCTCCTCTGCAGGACTGGTACCCTCCCGGCCACGGTGACGTCTTCGAGTCGCTGTACAACTCCGGTACCCTCGACAAGCTCCTGGAGCGCGGCGTCGAGTACATCTTCCTGTCCAACGCCGACAACCTGGGTGCCGTCGTGGATCTCCGCATCCTGCAGCACATGGTGGACACCGAGTCCGAGTACATCATGGAGTTGACCGACAAGACCAAGGCCGACGTCAAGGGTGGTACCATCATCGACTACGAGGGCAAGGCCCGTCTCCTGGAAATCGCCCAGGTGCCCAAGGAGCACGTCAACGAGTTCAAGTCCATCAAGAAGTTCAAGTACTTCAACACCAACAACATCTGGATGAGCCTGCGTGCCATCAAGCGTGTCGTTGAGGAGAACGAGCTGGAGATGGAGATCATCGCCAACGAGAAGTCCATCCCCGCCGACAAGAAGGGTGACGCCGACCAGGCCATCTACCAGCTTGAGACCGCCGTCGGTGCCGCCATCCGCCACTTCAAGAACGGCCACGGTGTCAACGTGCCCCGTCGTCGCTTCTTGCCCGTCAAGACCTGCTCCGATCTCCTCCTGGTCAAGTCCGACCTGTACCGCCTGGAGCACGGCCAGCTGGTCATGGACCCCAACCGTTTCGGCGGTGTCCCCGTCATCAAGCTGGGTTCGGACTTCAAGAAGGTCTCCGACTTCCAGAAGCGCATTGGCAGCATTCCTCGTATCGTCGAACTCGATCACTTGACCATCACTGGTGCCGTGAACCTGGGCCGCAACGTCACGCTAAAGGGAACCGTCATCATCGTGGCGACCGAGGGCAGCACGATCGACGTGCCTCCGGGCTCCGTGCTGGAGAACTGCGTTGTGCAGGGAAGCTTGCGTATTCTGGAGCATTAAATGCTTGGTCATATCCGTTCTGCGCGTTACTTCAATTCTACCGATTCCCCCATTCTTTGTGTGTGTGCTTTTTTTTTTGTTTGCTTTACACAGCTGTAATTGATTCCCTATCTGGAAGGTGTCGCAGAAGGCATTTGCATGGGTTGATAGAAGTTTGTTAAGAGGACAATTGATGAGGTCGAAGACGGCGACCGAATTTTGGTTCCGATTCAAGTGATGGAATCTGGCAATCGAGCTGTCCAGTGTTAGGAAGATGTTCACCGTGGGAATAAGGAAATTAGTTTAATTCAACGTCCTGTCTTTACATTTGTCCTGGTCATTGATAATCCTTCACCGACGGAGTAATCATAATTGTCTTCACAGCAATGAGCATAATTTCTTTGAAGCTTAGCTTGAAGCTTAGAATCAACTGCGGCGTTCAGGACAACTGCCATCAGCTACGTGATATCTCAGATAGTCTTTATGGAAAGCGCCTTTCCTTCCCAAGCAACTTTGTTCAATTAATTATCGTTGCCCATTCCCATCATCATATTCTTAGCCGTCCAACAGTTATGTTTCATCTGAGAGGTTCGCACTACCTTACAAAGGAAACAATCACAACAAACGATACGAAGCACCTACACACTCTCTCAGTAATTTCGGCCCGACACTACTAGTCGTCACAAGATAGTTGAAATTCCCTGTTACCCTAGCATCAATTAGTAATGTCTTCTCGGAGATTCTAGGATGCCTGACACATGTACAGCAGGAATTCCGAGCCACATCCTCCCCCCAAGAGCAAAATATACTTTCAAGGGCGAAGGGTCTAGAGAGGGCTTTTACAGCCGGATGGACAAGAACATCCGCCATAGCCAAACTTTTGACATTCCAAGTCCGCCACCTGAATTTCCTCCCCGCCTTCGGTCTCCTCTCAATCAGGGAAATGCGTCCTCTGATTCCTCATGCTGTGGATCACGTGGTGTTGGGCGACAGATGTGCTGCCTGTTGGCTCCCCCCATCTATTCATTTTCCTCTCCCACTTTGGTCGCTGTTCTACTTCGGTCCCCTTCAGTTACTGGCAGTGCATTGCGACGCTAACCAGCCTGACAATCGCCGGAGTCATTCCCAGGTTTTATATCTGGTCCTGAAGACGCCACTCGTATTCACCACTCCCCGTGCCTGATGCTTCTACTACGTTCGAGACCACACTCCGAATGTTCTCCAGCGGACATGGTTCCACGGCGCCACTGCCCAGCACACCCCCTGGGACGTCCTCATTGTCGAACGCATCGATCAGGAGGTGAAGGAAAGGGTCACCGATCCACGGTCACATATTTCCATTGCATGGAACTATTGTATTGGTCTGGGTCCCTTTTCTTCATGACCCAGAAACTAACGAAGAGAAAGAACAGGAGCTCTATATAAAGAAAGCTAGATGGTCCTTTGGAGGGAGAAAAAAAAAAGGAAGTTTAGAAAGACAAATCTGGGATCTTTTTACGGCTAGTCTGTTCAAGGATACCTCAGCCACCATACGTGATCGAACATCGTGAGTGATTATATTTCCCAGCACCGCCAGTTGGCGCCGGGTCCGTCCCCCACTTCTGGAATGCCGAACATTCCACTTGGGGGGGATAGCCCTCCTGGTGAAAGCTATCGAAAGTCCAGCGACCCGGGCAAGAAGCGAGTGTCTATGGCATGCTTGGCCTGTAAAAAGTCCAAACGAAAGGTACCTCTTCTTTCTCACGGGCCCTTCTCCACCTGTCTATCAACAGGTGGTAGCCTTCTCTTGTCCTTCCTTGATCCCTTCCTTCCTTCTTTACTTCTTTTCCATTCCTATTCAAGGCAAGCAAACAGACACAAAGTACTTCGGTTGATATATGTACCTTTTTGATGATAGTGCTCCGGCACCGCCCCGTGTGATAACTGTCGGACCTTCAATCGGCAATGTGTCTTCGATGAGACATTGGATCAACGTCGCCGCGTGGCGGCCAAACGCACGGCCGATGAGCTCAGTTATCATCGAGACATGCTCAATGACATGCTCAAAGTGATGAAGGCGGAAAACCAGTCCTATGCCCTCCGGCTGTTGGAGATCGTCCGGAACGATGCCACAGCGGAGGAGATCCGCTCTTTCGTTGACGAGACGCTCGCTCATTTTGTAGATACGGACAGGGATTCTGCTTCGACTTTCCAGAAACTGGAAGAGGTGCGACGGGTCATCGATACCGAAGGCGCTGGACCATCGTTTCGCCCAAAGGTCATGGATATCCATTACCTGTGCGACGAAGTGCCAATTCGGGTCCCTGCGCAGCCGTGGACTACGGTCACCGAGGACTCTGATCTTGTATCGCATCTGGTGTCCCTGTACTTTACGTGGGACTATCCTTTCCATGCCTTCTTGGACCGGGACGTGTTCTTGACCCATATGACCTTGGGTGATACCAGCTCGAAGTTCTGCAGTCCTTTTCTTGTCAATGCTCTTCTCGCCAATGCTTGCGTGAGTCCTACGCATCCGAGATGAGCCCCTCCATATCTGATTAGTTCGTGTTAGTACTTTTCGGATTATTCCGAAGCATATGTCGACCCGGGCGACATTGTGACAAAGGGCGCTGATTTCCTCGCCGAAGCGGAACGTTTGAAGGAGGAGGAACCTGCTAAGCTTAGTCTAGCGTACTTACAGGGGACGCTTCTGCTTTTTGAGAAGTTCGTCTTGCTGACTTCCACCTGTTGACCATCGTGATACTAGATTGACACTCACCAGGTACTCCCTCTCCGGGGATAATGATCTTGGATACAAGATGCTCCACCAAGCGATATGGACCGGCGAATCGCTAGGGCTTATTGGACCCAGGATCTTTCGAATGGAACCTGGACACATGCCGGAAGATATGGACATATCTGTCAAGCGAACAGCCTGGGGTCTGTTCCATATTGATACGTACGATTTCCTTCCTTTCTTTCCTCTTTCTGTCGATGGATCGCAAGCCAAGAGACTCAACTAACATTACGAAAATAGAGTCATCCACACCGATTTCCTGAGGCCAAGCTTAATCGACAAGGTGAACGTAACTCGGCCCAACCAAGTGGAGGATTCGGCCCTGTGGATACCATACCCTTCCCACCGATCTGCACGGCTTGCCTATATCAGTCAATACTTCGACGAGTCGTGTGACCTTTGCGAAATCGCGCGCGACATATCTCGACAACTTTTCACCGTGAACGGGACCTCATCCTCGGCGGAACACCAGCGTCGAATCAAGGAGACCTTGTATGAGAGACTTTGTCGTTGGCATGATTCACTGCCGGCCATCTTCGACCCCGAGTATAGACCTCCGCCGTATATTATTCTGCTCAGGTGAGTCTGATCGTTTCGAGTCCTGCGCAACAATGTAAGGTCGTGGACGGCCACAACAACTAGTCGGGAAAATGGGGGAAAACGCCCGCTTTTTCTAATCTAACTTTTACGCTGTAGAATGCGGTATTACACATTGATCATCACCATGTTTTCCTTCACGCCAAAAGAGGACGTCTCACGGTTCGAGTCAGAGGCGCCCCAAACGCCCGAAAGTCCGCCCGGCCTGAATTTGTTCCCCAAGTATAATGCCAATGATATTGTTCAGTCTGCGGCACGGACTATCTCTGGTCTTGCCCTTTTGCACCGGCGAGAATTCGGGATGACCCGCGCACATCAATTTGCACTGTATGCCATTAATCTCGCTTTGTTTACGATGCTCGTACATGATACCTTCGACATTCTAGATCCGGATTTTCTTTCGCTGGCCAGCTCCTTCCACACCATAGCCAGCCGCTCTCGCCTGGGTAGGAATCTGTTCTACCTTTTCCGAGAGACCACGCGCTCCCGGGACCAGAATAAGCGACTGCAAGATTCCCATGCCGTGACCGCAGAGTTGAAAGCGTTGTTTGAAATGACACCCAACTCTCATTTTACCGCCCTGGATGACTACGCCAGAGGACTGGAAAAATTGGAAGCGGACGAGCGCTACCGTGGAATGCCCGACGACGTGGACCATAGCATCTCTAGCATGCTCGACCGTTATGAAAGTCTAAGTCTAGGAAAAGATGAAATCGCGCCCGAGAGACTGCATCCAGGCGACTAACAGAATATTGCCTCAATTTTGACCAGTTTTGTTCTCTGCTCTTTTCTTCCCTTTCCTGCTCGGCCAGCGATCTTGAAGCCAGCGGTTCTCGCGATCTATTCTTATCCGTTATCTATGTTCTTTGCAACCACGTCCAGGCGCGAAATTGAAACTGAATTGTCTTTTTGCGATATCACATGGAGATTTCAGGGCAAACCCCGTAATTTGACCTGTCTGCGGAAGGTTGAAAACTTGTATGACGACCGTTGATTCAGCGTCATGTTCCACCGATGGTCCGCACCACGCGAGGCTCTCTTTGCATACGTCGGATGACATCACGGGTGGGTTCCACTCACGGGTCAGCTCATCATCCTATCCTTACCTTCCTTTTCTTCTTTCTCTTCTTCTTCACCTCTCCCCTCTTCCTGTCCTGCCTTCCCCCACATCGAATCATTAGCACAGCTCGAATGAGCTGTCGATCATTCTCTCATTGAGTCTCTTAATAAATAAAAACAGGGAAGAGATTTCTGTCTCTTTCTGTCAACACACTATGCCATGGAAGGCTCGACTGGGTACTATCCATACGATGGCAGCTTAAATACCGACGGCGGCACTCCTCATTTAGATCCCAACGAAATTTCAAGACTGCCCCCGGGCTACGACTGGACTTGGGGACACGGAACACCCGCATACCTACACTCGATGGGCCTTAATCCCTACGCCCCTCCCCCTCCTCCTCAGTACCATGACCGACCGCCCCTCCCACCCAACACGTCATCAACATCGTCCTCCTCGCGAGATGTGCCCGGATCGACACCTAAGGTGGCCATTCCACGGTCGCAAAGCTCAAGCAGTCAATCTGAACGACGCCGGTCGGCGAGAGCCTGTGAACCCTGCCGACAGCGGAAGATCAAGTGCGATGGGAACAAACCGGCCTGCAGACAGTGTGTGGAGCATGGCGTGAAGTGCACCTATATGGATGTCAAGCGGGTGCGGGACCAGAAACAACTTGGGGCATTGGCGAAGAAAGTCGATCGCTATGAGAAGCTGTTGGAAGACATCGAGATGGAGGTCGAGCCTCAGACGTCCAGGCGAATTAGGAAGGCGATAAAGGTGTGCCTCGCGACGTTCATACACTTTGGCGGTTTCTGTTGGTCTAACCATACATACAGACATCGAATCAACCTTACACCGGCGACGAAGCTTCTGACTCGGACGACGATTCTGAATCCATCGGATCCCTAGACAACATTGACTTGGTTGAGGAAGACCTCAATCGGAATGAGAAGACGGTGGCGATGGGGTTCTTTGGGAAGAACTCCGAGGTCTCGTGGATGCAACGCGTTGAAGACGAGGCCATGAGCCTCAGTCGCCAGTCCTCGGAATCTATCGACGCAAAAGACAACCCAGCTTCTTCCAGCCAGAGCTCCACCCACCGACCGGACTATTCGATCTCAACGCTCAATTACCACCTCGATGATCTCAGCATCCCGTTCCTGGAATCGGTGGACCCCTACGCACTGCCGCCTAAGGAGCTGGCCGACCGGTTCTACGCGGCCTACTTGGAATCCGTCAATCCTATTTACATGGTAATTCGACCGAAGACGTTCACCGAACAATATCAGAAATTCTTCCGGGGACCGTCGCGTCCGCCACGCACGTGGCTCGCCATCCTGAATCTGATCTTCGCCATTGGATGCCGTTATCTGCGACTGGTCAACAACGCAGATGACGGGGACCTGGATGATCTGGTGTATCTGAACCGGGCTCGCAAACTGGCGTTGAGCGGGAACGTGCTGTTTGAGCATGCCGATCTCCAGCAGATCCAGGTGGAATCTCTGGCCGCTTTCTACCTCCTGTCGCTGGACCAGGTGAATCGGGCTTTCAAGATGTCCAGCTTGGCGTTCCGATCCGCCCTGTCGCTCGGGATCAACCTTCGCTTTGTGGATGACCGGACGCAGAATGCCTCGAAGGAAGCCCGCAGCCGCCTCTGGTGGGCCATCTACATCTTCGAGCACCTGCTCACCTCGATCACTGGTCGGGTGTCCTGCGTCGGAGAGGGTGTCACTGCGACTCCGCTGCCCGTTCCATTCGATGAAGACAATTTCAGCCGACCGGAGGCGCTTTGCCTGCTTCAGGACACGCCGCTGCGGGCGAGCCGTCTCAAGATGACGCTCTTCCAGACCCCCGAGGAAGGCAGAACCACTGCCGAGTGGCTGGCCACCTGCCCTCCGAGCCCGTCACTGCTCTTCTATTGCATCTCTGACCTGTCCAGCATCATGCAGGCCGTTATCAACAAGGTCTACAGCCTCCAGGGATTGCGGGACCGAGCCAGTCAGGTCGAACAGCGCATCCGAAAGTCCGCCGCCACCTTGGAAACCTGGCTGTCCAAGGTGCCCAAAGTCTACCGATTTACCGAGTCGCATAGCGATCGGCTTCACATTCCCGAGCACGGTCCGTTCCTGCGAGAACGTGTTTACCTCGCGTTTTCGTTCTACAGCGCTAAAATCGGCCTTTGCCGACCCTGTCTCTCGCATTCCAACATGAAGCCCGACGTCGCCGAAGAGCCGACCCGTCGCGCGCGTCTGCGTACCGACATGGCTCTTACCTGCCTGCGATCCTCCTGCTCGCTAATCTCCATCTTTCCCGATGAACCGGATATCTTCTGGCTCGCCCGGATCGCGCCCTGGTGGAGTGCCCTTCATTTCATCATGCAGGCGACGACCGCACTTCTGCTGGGGCTGACGTGCTGGCCGAAAGTTGAAATGGAAGATCGGATGCTCACCGAGTGGCAAACGATCGACAAGACGATGATGCTCGCGTCCACCCGAAAGGCCTTCCAATGGTTGTACGCGATGAGCGAGAAGAACACCGCCTTTCGACGTGCTTTTATTACCTGCGATAGTTCCCTCCGTCGAATCGCCCCGAGTCTGGGCCTCGACATTAGTGATTTTCCCGATGGCAGTTCGCTTTCCCCGACGGATGGCAACATCCTTGGTGGGGAGAATATCGGACTTGATTTTTTGGATCTTTAATTTTGGAGGGTCTTTTTCCTTAGCGCGGAATACTGGTGTTCAGGTAGGCAAGGTATTTGAATTAATCAGAATGGTGTTTGAAAAGGTCAGCGTCAGCGTTGGAGTCAGATTTTGGAGCGAGTTACCCTTATCATCTTTGTTGAAAAACACCTTTGCCTTTGGTCTTTCTGCTGTCTTCTACCTTATCTATCCTCTACTATCTTATCATTCTCGACATGACCTATGTTATGAACTCTTGTCAAACCTGAACAATGTGTCTCCATCTATCTACCCTCAATCTCCTACCTGCTTATCATTCAGGGCATGGTTTCTTGTCTTTTGGGGATAGAATCGTGACTGTGATGAATTGTGGTCGTCAGTTATATACCTTATTTACCTTGTATATATTATCAAATTGAGAAGGGTTTCTAAACCTGATATAACTTGAGTTTTCTGTGGTTGATATCTGTTTGTGCGTGGGTGTTTGTCTATCTGTATGCAAATAGTCTCAATGTGAGAGACATGAAGCATGATCGGGAGAGAACTTTACTTATCCTTTCTTTCCTGCTCATTTGTCACGGGTTAATTCTTTGGGATATTGGGTCTGGTGATATGACAGCACCGCATACCCAAAGCAGGCAGAGAAAGGACAAAAAAAAGGAAGTTAATCTAGATGTTTATGTATATGTATTTAGTCAATGGTGATGGTGCGGATTGGATATAGCCGTACGTTCATGGGAATAAACATATGCTGCACAAGGGACGTGTGGGAAGTTGATCCGGATCAATCATGTAGGTTCTGTTCTGTTCTGATCTAGGTGAATAAATATCTGTTGCCTCAAAAGGACGCGAGGGGCTACTTGTGAGGGATCTTATCTTGGGGATTTGTTTGGATTTGTTCATAGGGTAACTAGAGGGTAGAGGGTTATTAACAGTGCTGGTCTTCCTCTTATTCTAGGGCTGAGTTGGTCTTCAGTATTGTTTATTTTGTTCATTGTATTGTACAAATTCATATCACTAGATCTAAAGGTACATGGCCAACTAGGCTTCCCAAAGAGGTAAGTCAAGTAAAGTACCTTTGTAGCTAGATTTATAGATACAAGTTCATTTGACACATATATATAGGACTGATTGATGGTATAAAGACAGTAAGTATACAGATACGGTAGGTACTCACTCTGTAGGTGAACAATTCAATGGATGCATGAATGAATAGTTACTAACTATTAAGCTAGCGCACACACACACACACACACACACACACACACACACACACACACACACACACACACACACACAAACCCAGAATAGAACAGGCTGAACAGTACACACATGATAAACTATGGATATGAATGAATCTGGAAATGAAGCTGGCAAAAATAAGATAGAATATGATATGATATGGCATGGTATGTTAAGAAAAGAGTAAACCCCCAATGTTGCCAGCTAGCTAAGTGCCTTGAATAAGTGACTAAGTAAATATAAAGTTTCGTATCATTCAGTGTCGAGTGGAATCAAACAATCAATCAAATCGAACAATCAAACAAGCCAAATAAACAGAACAGAACAGAACAGATAAGACAGACGCGGAAAACAAACAGCTAGACAGGACAGGACCGATAAATACCAATAACTACCACAATACCACAACAGATGACAACAGGTCGTAACATGTACCTTCAGTGAAACTAGATCAACAATTAAGGAATGAGTCCCATGGATCTTGCACGGAACAGATTAGGTCATTTGCAATGAAAAACATCAATGATATAGAAAGAAAAGCCGGGATGATGGGATATGAAAATGGGATGGATGGGAATAACACTTGACAAGACAATGAAAGCACAATGAAAGTAATGATGTCAATCACAAGACAATAAAGATGGCAATCGCGATGACGATGACATGACTAAAAAATCAAGGATAGCAATGCAAACTACATATGCTGAGGCATGATATACGCCCGCTTCCTCGGGTCATCATCAACTGTTGACGGACCCCGTTTCTGCCCCGGGTTCAGACCCAACGTATCCGCCACGTGCGGATGGGGTAGCGCATGCGCCTGAGCATGATGGTGAGTCGGTTGTTGAGCGTGACGAGGCGGCTGCGGATGGACCTGCATCTGTGGCTGGGATTGCGGCGGCATGGGAATTTGATGCGGTTGTGGCTGTTGGAGATGGGCGTGGCCATGGGCGGCGTGCGCGGCGTGGGCGTGCTGCATGTGCATCTGGGGCTGCGCTTGAGACACGCGAGCCGCCGCTTGCATCTGAGCCTGAGGCATCTGATGCTGGAGATGGGCTTGGACTTGACTCGGCTGCATTTGGTTGTGCGCGTGAGCCAACTGGTTGTGGTGGTGCACTTGTCCGTGAGAGACCGCATTGGGCGTGCGTGCCTGAGGCTGCTGCGTCGCCTGTGGTTGAGCCTGAGGCTGCTGTACCGGAGTCAGTGCCTGAGGCTGAGCCTGGGGCGTCAACTGCTGAGGCTGCTGGGGCTGTTGCGACTGCTGTTGCTGTTGAGGCTGCTGAGGTTGTTGCTGCTGCTGCTGTTGTTGTTGTTGCTGCTGCTGTGGCTGCTGTGGCGGCTTCTTCTTCTTCTGGGTCGGCGTCCTTTCAGGCAGCTGCAGGGGTGGTGGAGGTGGCAGGCCCTGAGCTTTGGCCTGCGCTTCGGCCTCAGCGTGGGCGGCGCGAGCAGCGATATCCGCCTTGCGAGGACGACCACGCGGCCGCCCCGTGCCGGACGGCTTGGAGGATGGCGGCTTACGCGGAGCCTTGGGCTTGGGAGGCGCGTTGGGATCCGTCTCGGACTTGCGAGGCCGTCCGCGACCTCGTTTCATCGGCACCACGGTGCCGTCGGGGAGGGTGATCATGGGCGGCGGGTTCTTGGTCTTGGGCTTAGGAGGGGCGGTAGGCGGTGGTTGAGAACCTCCAGGGACTGCACCAGAGGCATCTGGAGCACCAGGGACACCGGGAATACCGGGGACGCCAGGGACACCAGGAGCCCCAGGGGGAACGGTCCCCGGCACGCCGGGAACAGCAGCCCCGGGAAGACCTGGCACAGCGGTATTGTTCGCATTCGCCGCGGCGGATTGCTTTGGCTTCCGGGGTTTGGGCGGCTTGGCACCTTCTTCCCCAGATTTGCGTGGCCGCCCACGCTTCTTGTTGGGTGTCCCAGCGGCGGAAGCATTTTCGCCGGGTGGCACAGCAGGCTGCTCACCCGGTTGACCTTCGGAGATGTAGATAGGTTGATGTTGCTGCCCGGGCCCCTGTGCCTGCTGCTGGTGCTGCGGGTGCGGGTGCTGGTGCGGCTGAGGGTGCGGTTGGATTTGACCATTGATTTGGAGAGGGTTTGCGGCGGGCGACGCGGTGGGTTTGGCGGGCTGTTTCCGCTTCTTGGCCTGAGGAGCTGCCGGAGCAGCAGCGGCAGCGGCGTTGGAATTCGACGTGCCAGCGGGAGTCTCGTTATTCTCGACCGATACAAGGTCAATGGTTCCACCGACTGTCGACGGCGTGGACGACTGCGGTCGATGGGCCTGTTGTGGGTGTTGCTGAGCCGACTGTTGCGGCAGTATCGAGTGCGGTTGTTGATGGGACTGTGAGTGGAATTGCGCCTGCGGTTGCTGATATTGGCGAGCTTGAAACGTGTGCTGCTGGAATTGATGCTGTTGATGCTGATGCGACTGCTGTTGGGCCTGCTGAGGCTGCGATTGGTATGGAGATCGCTGCGCTTGCTGCTGCTGATAGCGAGCATGCGCCTGTTGCTGGAACGAAGGATGCTGGGCTTGGGATTGTTGAGTTTGCTGAGCCTGAGCCTGCTGTTGTTGGTGTGCTTGTTGGGCCTGTTGCTGCTGAGCTTGTTGCTGCTGGGCCTGTTGCTGTTGCTGGGCCTGTGTCTGTGCCTGCTGTTGCTGAGCCTGTTGTTGGGCTTGTTGCTGGGCCTGTTGCTGTTGCTGAGCCTGCTGCTGCTGATAAGTCTGCTGCACTTGCTGATACGGAGACTGCTGCGCCTGCTGATACGGAGACGCATGGGCCTGTGCTTGTTGATACGGAGATTGCTGCGCCTGCTGGTACTGCGCCTGTTGGTAATGATGAGGTTGCGCCTGATACTGAGCCTGCTGTTGATGGTACTGCTGCTGCTGCGACGGTTGCTGCGATTGCTGCTGCTGGGGTTGACTAGCCGCCATCATCGGCGAAGCGCCGGCCGGAGTGGACGCGGACGGATGCGAATGAGTCGACTGGCGATGCTGCATGTGCTGGTGTTGCATGCGCTCCAGCGATTGCTGCGGCGACGAGATGGTCATGGCGTGCGCATGGGGCGACAACCCCTGCGCGTTCATGGCAGCGGGGTGCGCGCGGAAATTGGCCATAGGATTCATATTCCTCTGCAGACTCTGCAGCGATAGATAAGGGTCCTTCAACTGGCCGACCGTGTCGGTGTTCCGCTGCAGCAGATCCGCCGAGCCCTGCGGCGGATAATGACTGGGGAAGGGACTGAAATTGCCACCCGGCGGCAGACCGACCAACGGAGCCGACGCGGGAGTCATTTTGCGAAGGTCAGGAGAATTCGCGCCCGTCAGGTCAGTGGTTTGAGATTGACCACGAAGTAGAGAGCTGTTGGCGATGCCGCTGCCATGGTGGGGATTGGCGGCGGCCATGGATGGCGATTGCAGGTGATGTTGTTGATGCTGCGGATGAGATGTCTGCTGGGACTGCCGCTGCTGGGCGAATGGATGACCTCCATATCCCATCATCTTGAAAGATGGGAGGGAGAAGAAGTGGTTGTGGAGAGCGTGTGAAGATAACTATGTATAAGATCCACTTGTATATTGACAGGTTGGGGAATAAAAAAAAAAGAAAAAAAAAAAAAGAGGATGTCAGGTGCCAGACATGTGACCGCGTCGACAAACACGGTACGAGATTCCCCGGCAGCTGAGCCAGCGGGTGCGTTGTCTCTCCTGTTAGGCAAGAGGGAGAGAGGGAGAGGAAGAGAAAGAGGAGGTGATTGAGAAAAACAATTCAAGGGACCAAGTCAATCGACACACCGAGTCTCCCAAGCCCCCGAGCGAAGAGCAGAAGGGACTACTTCCAACGCGCAGTTCAGCGCGCGTATTTTCAGACGGAGAAGAGGAGGAAAAGACGGGGATTGGAGGGCCTGAGGCGCGCACCGAGGTCCGGGGAGCGACAAACACCGAAAGTGCAGTTCGGCGACGAGGCGGCCAAATAATTCCAGGAAAACAGGATCAATGCAAGGTGTCCGACTTCAAGAGACTGCCAGACGAGTGAATCCCCTCGAGACGCGTCGAAACTCCCTGGAAATCGAATCTCCCGGGGATCTTTCGATGGAAATGAGACTCGAACCGGCCAAGAGGATGACGATTTGGGATCTTTTCGATGGGCAACTTTTTTTTTTTTACCCTTTTTTTGATTTTTGATTTTCAGGAATTTGGGAAATTCTTTTTTTTTTCTTCTGGCGGGAGGAGGCGACCTCACGTGACGGAGAGGCCAAGTTGGCCACTCCGCGTTGAGGCCGTCAGGCACAAAGACGAGTCACGTCGGTCGCAGAGAAGGCGAAGATGCCTGAAGGTGATGTTGATGCTCTTCATCTCTTCTGGAGTTGAGGACAAGAGTGATACTATGCAATCCTCAGATTCAATCTTAGATCTGGCGGAGTAGATCTGATTTTACCCCAAGCCGGGGAAGGATAAATAAAATAAAATAAATAAAATAAAAATGAAAAGAAATAAAAAAAATAATAAAAATAAAATAATATTCGAAAATTCGAAAATAAAATAAAATAATAAATAATGAAAATGAGGATAATAAAAAATAATCAAAAATCCATAATCTTAAATGAAAAAGAAACCCCCATCTGATATTCCACCCACCTTCCACCGACCCATCGACCATTTAAGCTTCCTTTAGCAGCAGACTTGACTCCTTTCGCTGGTGGATGCTTGCTGGGATCTGCAAGTTGGTGGTGTTGAGTTTGAGAAACCCTCCATACCAAACATCCAGAAATAAATTTAAGAAAATTAAATTAAATCATCTGAAGTATAACAAAACACAAGGAAATAAAAATAAAACTCCTGCCAAATCCCCTCGTCATGTAACCTCAGAAACCTAATCTTATCATCGGTCGCATTCACTTCTGGAAGATGATGCTATCCCTGACGGACAACCACCGCGTGTTAAAATTGGTCAATTAATTACGAACACCCCGAACGAGGTTCCAGAAAGAATTAAAAAATTGAAATCAAAGGAGCCAGACCCGCGGGATTCAAAAAATCTAATAAATCTCCTCAGGCTGCCTTGCCCTCCTCGACCTGCGGCTCTCGCTCCATCACCGGGAGACAAGGTGCGAAAAACAAGCGACCGGACCAGACGCCCTTCAAAGTCCCCACGCTCACCACGACCCACAGAACCACCACACACAGCGACAGAACCTGCCACGGACGTTAGACAAGAATGGATCACAAGATGACGCCACGATGTTTTGACCAAAATCATTTCAAATCAACCAATTTTCGAGTAGAGGCAACGTACCGTTCCTAATATGCGGAAGAACCTCGACGGCAGCGCCGCCCCCATCTCACAGGTACAAACAGCAAAAACCCCTAGCGGGAATGTGAACCCCCACCAGCCGATATTAAAGGGGAAGCTCTTGCATCGAGCAATCGAGGCCAGCGCGAAAAACAGCCACACCAGGCCAAATGACCACATGATCAGCGCGATCAGGAATCCGACGCTATGGAACGTCTCCCCGGTCGACGCTTCCAGGGTCTCGGTTTGCGGGAAGATCGCGTGTGCGACCTCTCCAAGCTTCAGTGCTCTGTTTTATGGCATGAGTGTCAGTTGGTTGTGTCGGATCTGTTGATGACTGGGACAGGACGTACCCGTATCCGCCTTGGCCCAGCGGACCTAATGGCAGAAGAACGCTCACGATCACCCCCTTGGGAGGGATTTTGTGCAGAGTTAGTCGCTGCAGGTAGATCACCAACACCATCATGGCCAATGGGACCCCGATACCCCAGAGCATGTATGAGCAGATGATGGTCCATAGTGCATGTTGCGGATTCGGCAGGACGCTGGCCACGATGCCGCCGGACGACCCGGCCACGATACAGGTGACGATGGGGAGGAGCCAGACGGCTGTCATGGAGGACAGTTGCATGTCGCTGCCGTGGGCCATGCTGATCCATTGTTAGACGGTATTTTTATCTTTTCTTGAGGGGGAGCATACAGTAGAAAAGGTAGAGACAGGGCAATCACGACGGACAAGACCGCGTCGAAAATCCACAATCCCCAGGCAAAGTTGCGGGTCCACTCGCCCCAGGCGGGAACGCAGACATAGCAGAACATATTGATTATGGTTGCAAAGCCCATAGGAATGGTGCCCAGGAACATGGACTGCACGGGATGGGTGATCATGAGGGTGAAGATTTCCGGATAGAGGGTATATCGAAGGACGGAGATGACGGTTCCGATGGCGAAAAGGACGACGTTGAGCACGAAAAGCACGATGGATATGTACCGCAGCCAGTCACCGTTGTAGGGGAGCGTGTTCAGCAGAATAGACACGATTCCTGTTCCCATTGTGACGGAAAACCATCTGATAACGTTAATCTGGGATGCGTGGCTGTCAATGGCACTTGGCACTCACGAGGGCGTGAAATGACGAACGACTCTCCTCCAACCCACGTCATGCTTGCTGGGTGGAGGGCCGTCGGGCGTTGGGTCAGGGTTGTACATGGCATGCGATTGTCTTTCTCTGTCTTGAACTTATTCAGGGTTCGCGAGGGAAATTTCATTCGAAGCTGTGCGACGTCGGGTTGTCGGCTCTGCAAAACCGAAGTCGCTGCTTCCTATTTGAGATGATCTTTCCAGCCTTAACAAAGACTGGCAGAGTATCCACTCTGTGTCATTCCTCAGGGTCAATTTAACATCCTTCCTGTTGGACTATAGTGAATCAATCCTTGCCATCCGTGAGTCACCGAGGCTTCCGTTCAGGTCGCCGAGGATGGACTCGGCCGAGATGCACGGATTCCGGAGTTATCATGACCAATCCTGGTTGAAGACTTATTCCATGCCGGATTCCGTTCTGACAGTCCAGGTGAATAGATTGGGTAAGCCGTAAGTTTATTATAGAAGTGTGGTTTTAGAAGGTTCGCCAATTCAATATTTATGCTTCAGGCTTAGGGATGACTTAGGAGTCTAAACTTAATACGGCAGTGACCGAGGCAGACGCTGACCTTGTTGATGATATCATAGGGTTACAGCGAAGCCATGGGACCAGAGACACGGACGGATTCGGACAGAGCTTGCAGACAGCGGGGGAAAAGTTTCTGATTTTCTTATTCGCCTTTTATTCTAGAAATTAATTCTGTTATTCTAGAATGCTTCTATGGATACACCATGGAGAGATTGAGCTAAAACTCGGCAGTCGGCGAATGGAGTGGGTCTTCTATATATCTCCACATTTTATTTTTTTAGTCGCCGAAGTATGTCTCCATCGGGCAAATCTGGGGATTTTTATTTTTAATTTATCTTATCTTTCTTTCTGGCCCTCTTCTGGTTTAATGGTTTGCAATCCTATCATCTGACCCAAGCTATTGAATGTGTAGAATTCCTACAATAGAACTATAATGAATGAAACAAACCATCTTGACAGGTTCATGGCTACCAGACTTACCAAATTTACCAGAGAACAGCATCTACCTAGAGTCATCCACTCGAAGATAAATAACCTAGAACCATGAAACGCACTATTTACGATCGCTGTAGACTCCCTCAACAAACCATGTGATTTCCCGCATAGCTATTCGATACCCTACAATATCAGGATCAACTTCATCAACTTCATCAACTTCAACTTCATCAACTCTCTATTCTCCACACTGCCCTCTTCATGAACCAAATTTCCCACTTTCCTCCAACAAACCCCAAAATGCTCACCCGTTCCCATCAGCCATCGACCTCCTCTCTTTATCTCACGTCAACGAGCAAATCCACCACTAATCACACCCTAATCCTGAAGTCTAAGCACTCCTCATCACGCCGTCACGAATTGTCCTCTGCGTCTCCGCCCTCATCGACCCCGCAGAACATACCTGTCTTCGCACACAAACTCTACTTTACGCGGGTGCCGAGGGCCGCGTGATGGGGCGGGGAGGATGAGAAGGGAGAAAGGAAACAGGAAAAAGTGTATGAAGTTTACATTAACGAGGTCGGAACTCCCGTGGAGATACGATTAAGGACTTGAGGTGATTAAATATTCTCGACTTACTCGCATGCTGATGACTACAGACACGAAATCATAGACCTTCCGGCACGAAGACCGCTAAACAACAGTCGGCATTATATACGAGAAAGCTCCTTCTCCGAAGTCCGTCAGAAGAAAGTCATCCACGGCTGTGACTAACGACTGGGTTTAGAAACCGAACGGTTGCTGCTGCTGCTGTATCGCCGTTAGTCGATGCTCATACTCGAAACTCGAAACCGTATCCTGCGCGCTCTGCATCGGACACAGACTCGCAATACAATCCAACAACCTCCGATTCAACCCCGGCGTCATCCGACAGATCGGATGCTGTGCCAGACAAGGCGTACCCCGAAACAAAGCTAGCACGCGGCGAATGAGGTCGAAGATGCGGTCCGGGATGATCGAGAGCTGCAGCGCATAGGTCTTTGTGACCTCGAGGAGGAAATGCCCCGCAAAGGCGATCATAATGTGGAAGTAATGCGGCATGCCGACGAGGTTCTGCTGGAGCTGCTGCTCTTCCTGCAGAAGCATCTCGAAGATGGCCACGGCAGCGTCATGGGCCATACAGGCGGCGGCAACGAAGGATGGCGGGATCGGTTGTCCGTCGAGGCCTTTGAAGACCTGGTGGCCGAGATAGAGCTTTCCGAAGTGGTAGTGCAGCTGGAGGCCGCGCCGTGGGAACTCGCCGATGTAAGGGTCGGATTTGAATAGCACGGAAAACTTGGTGAACCATTTGTCGAGCTGACGAGAGTAGTGCATGATTTGATTTGCGAGGGTTGGGGGAACTCGTGTCTCTTGCTCGGAGCCTAGCAGATCCCGAATTTGCCCCATGATTAGCAGGAGAGCTACCTGGGAGACCAGACGCACGTCGGAGTCGGTGGCTTGATCTTGATGAAGGAAGGTTTCCCAGTGCATGGCGATGTCCTTGTCATTGCGCAGCAGGGGATCGCGATTATGTAGCACGGAGAGGTGGTGGTCGGATATGAAGATCAGATACCACAATCGCACCCTATCTCTATGTCCTATGGTACTAGAGGTATGACTTGGTGACGAGCTGTCACTAGTAACAGCCACATGTTCAAAGCTGCGATGAAGCCGCATGTCAGCCGCTCGACGGACGGCATCGCTGGAGAGGATCCGCGAGGCATCGGACAGCCAGAAAGAGCTGATGCAGAGGGCACGGACATACTCCAGGTCGTGCTTCTCAAACAGGGAGCGAGATACTAAACGGCGGAACTCGCGATTGCAGGATTCGTAAAGGGATTGACCTTGGGGATCGTGAAGGGCCGAAACGGTGCAAATGGCTGCCAGGAGAGGTGGTGACTTGGACTGTAAGTGTTGCAGGCTGTGATATTCACCGCAGATCCCGTATAGATAAGGGTCGAGTCGTGTGAGGTATTGATTGACGAGGCTCTCGGCGACGGTCACATTCAGGACTTTCTTGCTGATGAAATCATTGAGTATGGTCTGCCTCGGGCGAGATGCGCCTGGTGGGCTGTTCGGAGATGATCCCGGGCTGCCGAGCTTGGCGATATCCAGGAATGTATCGATAGGAGCGTGGACAGCCGAGGGAGTGGCAGGAGGAGATATTTCACATCCTGAGAGGCTCGGATGGTCTCTCTCGTCACTGACTGTATTGTCATTTTCCCGCTCAACACTGGAATCTGCACCAGATATCAAAGGCTTTGGCGATGGCACATTGATGTGCTGGCAGACGGCATTAAGAGTCGCATGGAGGTTTTGAATATCGGATTGGAGAAGCTCCGTGTTTCTGACAATAAGAGCCAAGTCAGCAGCACTCAGCACAGAGCATGGTAAGATTTACTTGACCTCCTCCACCAAGGACTGCAGACTCTTATTCAAGACACAGGAGAGAGATCGACGACGGCATCGCGCACACGGAGGCCCATCCGCCATATCACATTTGATCTACGCTTGTCAGTCAGAGCAAGCACTGAGCGAGCCAAATTGCACACACCTTTTGCTTGCGACACGCCGTGCAAGCAGTGATCTTGCGTGTAATACCGGGCACGACATCGACCATTGCCGAAGCATCTTCCTGGCTGGCAGGACCAGCAGGATGGGACTGCGGATCTACGCCCGGAGACTGGCCTTCTGACGGCAAGGTGTCCGGTCCGACGTTGCCAGTCAACGATCGCTTCCGTTTAGTCATGATGCGAGATATCATTGAAAACAGATGCTGTATTGCGAGAAGCCTCCTAGAGACGAGCGGAAATGCATCGGCGAGCTTCCGGTCATCGGATTAAATAACAAAAAGAGGGGATTCTTTCTGATCGACAGACAGGGATCCGTCATTGCCGTCAATAAGAACAATACGTTTTAGGGCTCCTGCAGCTTCCCCGCATCTCGAAGGATTCAACCGGTGGAGTCTCGGTCAATTGCCGATTCTACTGCATGGTGAGGTCGCCGACCCATCTGTTATTTCATATGAGATATCCAGGCACTCGGATACAACCTTTTCAACCCAACAAATAGTTACAATGTCGTCCAAAATATCCCCTAAGGAAAAAAGCCCCCCCACCAGGGATCTATTGCCCGGTCATCTCACTCTACAAAGCAACCAACAGACAGGAGATCGACCTAGACGCATCGTTCAAATCCTTCAGCTACCTGATCAACAGCGGCATCGACGGGCTAGTCCTGGCCGGAACAACAGCAGAAGCCGCCCTTCTATCTGCCGACGAACGAACGGATCTAATCCAAGTAGCACGAAAAGCAGCGGTTGAATCAGGACGACCCAAGTTCCCTATCATGGCAAGAATCAGCGCCCAATCGACCAACGAGACAATCCGACTCGCGCAGTCAGCACTGGACGCAGGCGCTGATTCCGGACTCCTGCTCCCGCCGAATTATTGGCCTAAGGCTGTGTCCACGGGTATCATCGCGGAGTTTTACCGTGAGGTTGCAGATGCTACGTCTTTGCCAATTGCCATTTACAGCGTAGGTATCATGGCGCCCACCCCAGGAGGGGAGTTACACTCCAGGTGATATAGAATGCTAATAAATGGCAGTTCCCCGCCGTCTGCAACGGCATCCACATGAGTTCCGACCTACTAGCCGACCTCGCCGTGCACCCTAACATCGTCGGCGTGAAACTCACCTGCGGCAACGCGGGCAAAGTAACCCGTCTAACGAATCGATACTCGCACGACCACTTCGCCGTCTACGCCGGGTCCTCGGACTGGTTGATCCCATGCCTCAGCGGCGGGGGCAGCGGCTGCGTCACTGGGATCGCCAATGTATTTCCTAAGACGGTAGCACATCTGTACGGACTATGGAAGAATGGGGAGGAGCGTGAAGCGCGCAAACTACAGGGCGTTGTCGCGGAGGCCGAGAAAGCGTGTAAAGAAGGGATCGCGTCGACGAAGTACGCCACGGCGTACTTTGTGGGATCGAAGGCTGGGGTTGAGGATGAGAGGGTGTTTTGGCCGAGGAGGCCGTATCGGGCCGTTGGGGAGGAGAAGAAGAGATGGGTTGTTGAGGCAATGGGTCATTTAGAGGTGGTTGAGGGGGAGTTGTAGGTTTGTTCAAGGTGTCTGTAGGAGGTGTGGACTCACGTACATGATACTAAGCCGCTTAGGTAGCTATTTATTTCCGTTGAAAGTTGTTCATGTGCTTCCCTCATTAACACCCCTAATCTAATATCTTCCGGGGTGTGATAGATTGGTAGCAGCCCGTTAGAGCTGTCAAGCCACATAAGATCTAGTTCATTAATTTGTTGCATGTGCATAAGGCCTCTAGTATATACTCTTGGGTCCCTGACTTACCTCCCCAATGTACCATCCCGCCAGATATAGTAATATCCCAACCTCAATAAAATATCTCATCATCCTCAACGTCTTCATCATCCTCATCATCCTCATCATCCTCATCATCCTCATCATCCTCGTCGTCATAATCAGGAATGTAATTTCCGGAGGCCTTAACGCAGTAAGCACTTCCCACCACCAGCTGCTCGTCGCAAGCCCCCGTTGCCAAGGACGGATTAACTGCCAGAAACAGTTTCCAGTCTATAGAGTTTTGCACGCAGAGTTTTGTACAAGTTTCTTTTTCTCCGCTAGAATCCTGGTCCTCCATGATGTACCATCGCGCACACCGATAGCTTGTGCCTTCGGCCACTGTTACGTTGGTGGGCGGCAGTATCTCGGGGTAGGAGTGGAGCGCCTCGTCGGAGGGAGGGGGCACGGTACCGTTTGCTGTTCCGCCTTGAGGTCCTCCGCACAGAATCGTTCCATATACTTCATTGCTCGTTTCTTGGAGGTTGGAGCAGTCGTGTATGATCCATGGGTTGTATTTGCGGACGGTGTAGCCCGAGGCTGCATCCAGATCAAGGGACGTTTCGATCGAACGGCACGTGTCGCCGTCCTTGAGCGTGTATGTGGGTGTGCAGCTAAATGGGAGGCAAAGTTCTGTACCCACGGGGATGTTATGGCAGTTACGGAGGTTGGAGTTGCCAATGAATAGGGCGGCAGATGAGACGCCGTGTTTGAGAGCGATGGTATCGCACGTATCATGGAAAGCAGTAATGTATCTTGTGTCGGAGGCACAGAATGTGCTGTTGTTGGCATATGGGTCCGTTGGTTTCTCGATGGGTGGAGGGATATAGGTGGGCACGGCAAGGCCACATTTGGAGTTCATGAAGACAAGGTCCGATTGATATGTTTTGTCGTAGATAGAGTAGGGAGTTGACTGCATCACCTCGTATCGCTTGACGTAGCAGTATGAGCAGAGCTCAGTCGTGGGCATTTTGTCGATGGTTTTGGCAACGGTGAAATTAGCAATAACGTCTGGAAATACCGGTCAGTAAGGCTTTCGAGGAGGCTGTAGTCTGGGTTCGGAGAAGTAACTTACCACCGCAATATTTGCCAGATTCAGGATCCTTCAAGCAGGTTTCGTTCCAACCTGCCCACAGAATACCCCCCGGGCTTCATCAAGACGACATTCTCTTCATGATAGTTGGCGCAGTTTAGCGAGACGCTTTCGAACCATGCTTGGATCGATTCACCGCAGGTCTTATCGCACACCAGATCGCTTAAGGTATCGTTATCTAGACCCGCCCTCCAACTTTTATCACTGAGCATGTACGTCTCATCATGGCATTCAATTAAACGGGTCATTGCCGTTCGGAAAGCCGAGGAGACACTTGATAGAAGATTTTCATCCCATTTAGGGCCGTATAACTGAAATCCGTCAAACGTGCGTTTGCCGATTGTCTCCAGCCCATGAGATAAAGCCAATGTAATACTGTTGTGCACAATTAGAAGCAAGAGAAGAGAAAGTATGCGTCTCATTTTGAGACGTGCCTCCTCGGAATGTCAAGAAAGATGCTCGTCTCGAAGGACAACTGGAGGACGAGATGTATATGTTCCTTGATGGAACCGGGGCTCAAAGACTTAACTAAGTCCGTCCAAGAGGTCGTTCCAAAGCGTTATATTTGATGCCCCTTTGATATCACCCATGAAATTGTGGGAATCGTGGCAACGTGAATTTCGCCAATTGAGTATTGGCGAGTCACGGTCAGCCACGAATAAAATGCAGTTCCCAGGGGTATTTCAGATCGCATTGCCTCCAAATCGGTTCGACGCGGGTTTAAGTCCAAGGCGAGCAGACTAGTCTTCTCTCTAGTCTCTTTCGGAAGTTCTCCGCGTGCATGGCCACTTCTCGAGGCCCAGCGCACGAATATGGTAACAGAGGCTCGCTTAAGAAATTGATCGGTGGACGCTCCTGGTGTTCATTAGTTGTATTGAGCTCCTAGGTCATGATTCAACTCGAACTTGGGGGATGAGATCATGAGATCTTTTGGGGGAAGCCGGAGGTAACTGCAGGTACACCATTTTTTAGACCGACTATAGTGGATATTAAGGTTACATCGCCTGCGCCTATTAGGGCTAGACAGAGGCGAACCAGCGTTTGTTGATATTTTCTTAGTCTGAATGAGCCTATAACTCAAAACTAGGCCCAAGGTCTGGCAGCGTGGAAGGTTTCTAGGACATTGATGTGCTGTTGGCAGAATATGTGGCTAGATGGAATTGATTGTGCATTTTTCGCTGCACTACAAAGGGTGAAATGGTGAACTGATGGAACAGCAGAGTATAGGCTTGAATTGATGAAGTCGATGAATGGATGAAAGGTCTCAAAGACCGCTCGGGCGTTGGCCAATGTAAGGCCCACTGTGGGTCACCTACACACTAAACCACGTTGGGTAAGGGAAGGCGATACAGCCAAGTGGTCCAACAACAAACCTTAGCGAGAGGTTGTTGTAGTATTCCTGGTCGTGGACACTGCCAAGTATCCTCGAACCTGTCAATTGATGGGACATAACTTCTGCTCCCTGCTGTACATGAGAGGCTCTTCGTAGATACCAGTCAAGTAATATGATATCGTCGGATCTTAAGCTGCTGTTGTATGGTAACAAAGAATATGTACGTGAAGTTCCTGGATTAGGCCAAAGATTGAGGGACTGTTCATTTGCCAAGGAATACTATCGAGTTAAGCGTCAAATGTTAGATTGCGCCAAGAGCTGCCAAGCTAAGACAATGTTTTCTTTTCCACTAATAAGTGGTAATACGCGCCAGGTACCTGCAATGCACTCTGGTCTCCTCGGATGACTTGGGATCCTTTTCACTGTTTAAAAGGTAAATCGAAAGATCATCTTGGTTTATATAGCAACCACATGCTCCCGACCTATGACGCTGAGACGCGATATTGGCACTGCTAAATCATAAGCGTTATACATTCGAATTAAAACCCATAAGGAATAACTAAGAAATCCTCCCGGAAGATCCGGCATGAGCCGAGGGAGGGCGGAATTCCCCGGGCCCATACAAGATTGGACTTTCTCGAGGCTAACCAGTCACAAATTACAGAGTAGTGGCGCACTGGCGAACGACGATGTAACTCAATTTTTAACTAGAAAGACTGGTTTTCTCGGTTGCGATTAGCAGAAAACTAGGAGGCATCAATACACCCAAGATAGTCTTTGGTTCCCAGTGTTTTAGGCTCCACTTCTAGGTGCTCAATTGGTTAGAGTGCTAAGTGAACCCTGGATTAGAATTTGTCGGAAAAAAACTCGATTGCCCCTTTTTACTGCGGGGAATCGAATGCCTACTTATCATTATTGAGATATCTTTTTCATGAATGAACCACTTGCGCTTCCTCCGATGTATACGTGGCAGGAACCGGCAAACACAGAATGACGGGAGTTCAGAGACCCTTTTTACGGATCATAAGCCTGGTAGTTGTCTTTCTCTTAATCTCTAAATGGTCTGAGATACCCATTTTTCCACTCAATTTATGCTTCGCCAATTTTGTAAGCATGCGGAGTTCATAGTCAAGTTTGACGTGTGTCCATCTAACCTTTCAATTAGGGATTCTGCGGCGTGACGAAGGAGTTTGTAAGTAATTTCTAGGCTTCAAAATAGAGAAAATGAAACATTGACTGACCGTCTTTTGCCACAAAGTCCGACGATAAACCCGTTACGCATCGAACATGCAGCAAAAATGGTACACTCTCACGGGTTGTGGGCTACTACGAAGGTTGGGGCACTCGGCGGACCTGCAACAGGTTCTGGCCCGAGCAGATCGTAGGGGGAGTCTACAGTCACATCAATTTTGCTTTCGCTACCATTGATCCCGAAACCTACGAGGTGATACCTTCTGACCAGGCAGATGTATCACTATACGAGCGCCTAACTGTTCTTAAGCGTTGGGATCCGAGGCTGAAGGTTCTGATTGCTTTGGGGGGTTGGACTTTCAACAACCCCGGACCGACAGCTACTGTTTTCTCTGATATTGCGGCGTCTGAAGAAAAGCAGAAGAGGTTTATTAAGTCGTTGATCTCATTTATGTCAACGTACGGGTTCGATGGGGTGGACTTGGACTGGGAATATCCAGGAGCAGATAATCGTGGTGGAAGACCAGAGGACTATGGGAACTTTCCCAAGTTCATAGCCAATATGGAGAACACGCTTTCGAAGACACCTGACAGATTCGAACTGTCGATTACTCTCCCCTACTCGGATTGGTACCTTCGACATTACGACCTCAAGGAATTGGAGAAGCATGTCAGTTTCTTCAACCTCATGACATACGACATGCACGGGACTCTGGACCGTGGGAATAAATGGACTGGCGAGCAGTTGAACGCACACACCAATTTGACGGAAATCAAGGACTCGCTCGACTTGCTCTGGCGGAAAGGTGTCAATGCCGAGAATGTGGTAATGGGTCTGGCATTCTACGGCCGCGGGTATACTGTTGCGAGCCCGTCATGTGTTGAGCCTGGCTGTCTGTTTCTGTCGGGAAGTGTAGAGACGCATTGCTACTACGAGACAGGAATTCTGCCTAACAATGATCTTATGAGAATCATGCGTACCAAAGGGTTGTCATCGAAGCTCTATGAGGACGCTGCTGTCAAGGTAACTCATTGGCGGGATCAGTGGGTGTCCTATGACGATGAAGAGACACTAAAGACCAAGACCGACTTTGCCCGTGAACAGTGTTTGGGGGGTGTCCACGTATGGGCAATCGGCCATGATATGAAGTACGCAAACTTCACTGAAGCCCTCTACCGCGTGGCCAATCGCCGAGGGCCGCGCAGAAGGCATCACGGTTAGGGCTGATGAAGACACGTGCAAATTGAGTAACTGCGGCGAATCCTGTCCTGACAGGGGGCGCACGATCTCGCGTAAGGTTGATAGAGAAGTGACATAGAAATGAATATATGCTGGACGCATCTATATTAAATGGCGCAGGCGTCCAATCGCGGTGCTGCCCTTCAACAAAGCCCTCTACATATGGTTGATACAGCCTCAACAACGGACACTAAGCATCCCAATGCTTAGACCAAAGGATGTGAAGCTTCTAGAATGTTGGGTCTCTTCCTATACACCATCATGGAAGATAGGCCCACAAAAGCTACCAGTATGGTACCTACAGTGAATTGATGTCTTCGGATTCAATAGTCATCTGGCTGTCCATTTCTCTATCTTCGTGCGCGCTGCTAACTCCCTCAATGCCTGATCAACATTACCACATTCTGAGCGATGGCTTTCCCTACATTCCCTGAAACAGGCAAAATAATCTGAGAAACGATATGGTCAAAACCCAGAGGAAGAATGGAATGTTATTAGGTAAGTTCTAACTACTCCGGAGGGGGTTAGTTCAATTTCACTCCACTTTTCTTTTAAAGGCGCCGAACCCCATCCACTTCAAGTCCCCGTCCAACTTCTGCCTCCTCACTTCTTGCACGATGTCGGACCCAAACAAGCCATCGTCGCCCGGTTTGTACGAAGATTTTTTCCGCCGTCAATCCTGGCCTGAACCATGGGATGAATCCGAGTTCTCGCCTGATCAAAGGAGGGCGGAGATCCAAAATCGCGTTAGAAGTAAGGTATCAAAAGGGATCACGGAAAGTTTCTTCGAACATTCCTTCTACCCGTTTTCGTGCTGGCCATGGGGATTTTTCATCTACCGGACAGCATACGGATCCGACGAGGACTGGAACCAGGCTCTTGCTAAGCTTCATCGCTATATTCACTATGATATATGGCGCACCGTTAAAGACGAACCGGAGGCAGCTAAGATTGTTTGGGAGGGCTGTCACAACGTCATTGTTGAGGATCGAAAATTGCTAGAGGGCGCTTCACCCATCAAAGTCCGGGAACTATTTCAGGAGTGGATAGTCCGAAATCCAGAGCACGATAATCATAGCGAGCCACGATCAAGCTTTTGCTTGATGATTGATGATCATGCTATTCAATCCATTCTAGCGAGTTCGGAGCCAGGTCTGGACCGCAACCAGCCCGGATACGTGATCTTGATCGGTCGCTCATTTCCTGATAAGGGGGGGCTCAGATTCGAGCCTTTTAATGGGAGTTGGATGCGACTGCTGATGCATGGGATCTGGCGCGTTACCTGTAATGCTGATGATTTTGATTTTGATGACTTGTGTCGGTGGATCGCGAAGCCGTGCTTGATTCCTTACTGTGATGGCTCTGAGAGCTGGGTGGAGGACGTGAATGGGCAGAAGGTAACGGGCCCTTATTCTTCGGGCGATGAGGAGGACGAAGACGACGATGACGATGAGGAGGAAGACGGGTATACCGAAGCAGGCGGTTATCCCCTCTACGATAATTATAAATTTCTTAAGAAGGGGGGGCATATTTAGATCGGAATCTTGACTTAAATGCCAGGATGCCTCTAGCAGAACCCATCATACACAAGGAATAATGCCATCTTCTTCAATTCAAATGGATTCAGGGTTCTATGGATGTCCATGCTTTCATCTTCCTGCGCGATACTAGTCCCGTTAATTCCCGGTTAATACCTGCGATTGTTTACACCCTGGGAGGTAATAAGAGCCCAAAACTTTCTAACTTTCTAACTTACTCCGGAAGGGCTAGTTAACTTCCCCACTCTCTCTTTTTAAAAGGCGCCGAACCCCCCTCCAAAGAACCGAACCCAGCGGACCTCTACTCCCCTTGATCTTTGCAACATGTCAGACCCAACTCCGGTGCCCGATGCGCACGAAGATTTCTTCCGCCGCCAGGCCTGGCCTGAGGCATGGGATGAATCCGCGTTCTCGCCAGACCAACAGAGGGGGAAAGTTTTCCGTCGACGTTGGGGTACGGGCACTGGCACGGATTATTTTCTCAGTTCATGCATGCGCCGCGGCCCATCTTGGCCGTGGGGATACTTCATCTACCGGACAACATACGGGTCGGACGAGGATTGGAGCCAGGCTCTTGCCAAACTTCATCGCTATGTTCACTACGCCATACGACACCAGGCCGTGCGATCTCGGCTTAATGGTCCTGAGAAACTGGAGAATGATCTCGAAGCAGCTGAGGTTATCTGGGAAGGATGCCAAAATGTTATCGTTGAGGATAGAGAGTTGTTAGAGGGGGCTTCACCTACCCAAGTTCGGCGACTATTTCAAGAATGGATGATACGGAATCCGAAATACAAAAAGTTTAGCAGACCACGGTCGACCTACTGTTTGATGATCGATGAGCATGCCATGCGGTCTATTCTGGCGAGCTCGGAGCCTTGTGCGGACCATAGGGAGTATATGGGTGCCCAGCCCGGATACGTCATCTTGATCGATCGCCGACATCCTACTGAGGGAGGGATCAAGCACGAACCTTATAATGTGGGATGGATGAGGATCACGATGGTATCAATTTATACGGCTTGGGGGTTTACGACTGGGCGCGACGACTTGGAGTTTGAGGACGTTTATCCCGCTATCGGGAGGAGGGGCTTGATCCCATATTATGATGGTTTTCGGAGTTGGGTGGAGGACGTGAATGGGCAGAGGGTGGAAGATTTCTTTCATTCAGAAAGTGAAGAGGAGGAGATGGTGGAGGAGGATGTGAATGGGAAGAAGGTGGAAAGTTTTTCTCGTTCAGAGAATGAAGGTGAGAATGATGTGGATGAGCAGGATGTGAAGACTGCTTCTCATTCAGAGAATGGAGAAGAGGAGGACGAGATTGAGGACGATGAGGAGGACGATTATCCCGAAGGCGGTTATCCTTTCCATGATATTTATGAATATCTAAGAGAAAAGGGGCATATTTAAACCTGTACTTCTTCAACAAGCGGTATTCTCGTTCCCTCTGGCAAATGCTGCATGTCGCCGCATATATGAATTACTCTGTATCCACACTGGATCTTCTTCCAACCCTGGGTGAGTGTACGGTGAAAATTATTTTATGATACACCTTGTTGCCCACAGCTCTTGTGTGTAAGAATCTGTAACAGCAATGCCTTCACATTAGAAATCACTGCAAGTTAGGCCTAGCGATAGATGAAGCGATCTCACCATGTTTGACTAGCAGGTGTTTTTAAGGAAACCATATCATCCTCTCCAAGTCTAATACCTGAAGACTTCTCCCAAGCAGCTCGACACCTGACGTAATGTCTAACTTTCTTTTCTCTTCTCTCTTTTCTATTTGGCCCCCCTCTTTTTTTTTTTTTTTTTTTTTTTTTTTTTTTTTTACACTATCCCGACGAGATGAATGTGAGCCTGAGTATTCTACCTTTGAGCAAGGGGGAGGTTCAAGAATTCAAAGCTTGGTTTGGACAGCGCTATAGACAATTATATATCTCAGACTAACAGGGACTCCCGAGAACTTAAACGGCAAAGAGTTACTGTAGGCGTTCCGCGAGGTATAGGGCTACCGATTATGATCAAATAAGTGAATTGAACTATGTTAACTGGATAAAAGGATCAAGATGGTTGATGACGAAAAAGAGGTCCTCGCCTAGGTCTGAATAAGTGAAATGAAATGGCCGAGAATGCTTGGCAGATTGTAACCTCAGGCATCAAAAACACCTTCATATAGGACTGTCATATTCTGAAATACAAGGCATAGGAATCAAAGCGTAGGCTCTACCATCAATCAATGGCATCGAAGGTATGAGTGACAGGGGGCGGAAGATTTGTGATATAGCAGCAACTCCCATCCCTAGTTCAGGACTCTTCATAACGACGACAAACTACTTCCCCAGTACACAAGATACAGCTACCCATAATCCGGCCCAGAACGAGAAAAAGGACTCCTTGAATTATGACGGAGGGTTGTATGAGGTATTTAATTGAGGACAAAATAACGAGTGGAATAATAGTGCTGTCCAGAAGACAGGGTTAGCTTGTTGGACACGAGTCTGGACGGCTGGTGATATTGATTTTCGCTTTCACAACGGCCATTGTCGCGAGTCGGTTGCGAAGGATGAGCTTGCTTGATCATGGTAGGTTTGTAAAAATTAAGGTCCATAGATCGGCATGCCGGGTCAGGATCCTGTCATGGAAGTCTGTAACGCCTCTCGTTTCAACGGTCGGCAGATGGATGGTCAATCAACATGATAGGGGATGTCATATGATTCAGGATTTCAAAGACAAAAGCAAACCCCTTTTCTACTTTTTACAGTCGAGTAAAGGGGTTTTACTCTTTAGAGCACCTAAAAATTCTAGTACGCGACTAGGGCATCGCTAGGATATAGTTTTACCCGCCTGAATAGCCTCATGTGTCCACCTAGACGACAAGCTTCGCGAGCTTTGCCCGAAAGCCGATCCGAACCAGGTTGATTAGATCGTCGTCAGCGTTTGACGGTTCGGCAGCAGAATTCTACACCGAACTCAGTCCCCTGATCGTCAGGCAACGTCAGCTAGCCGGTGGAGCTCGCCAGATTCTGATTCATGTCACCGTAGTCGCTCCACCGATGATCATGCATCAATCAATCTCAAACAGTTCTATCGACCGATCTTCCTCCTTAATCTTTTTTGCTCCGTTGCTTCTTTCAGGATCACGGTTGTTGGATGCGGGATAGTAGAAGTATAAATGCAAAGCATGCCGCCCAGGGTTGGTCAGGGCGAATCAGCTTCAAACTCGTTAGTTAACAGAATGCAGATTCTCTCCCTCTCCCTCCTGGCTCTGGCCTCTGTGGCTCAGGGCCAGCTGGCCGGCAGCGTCGGCCCTAGCACCAGCGCCAGCGACAAAGGACAGAGCAAGACCTGCAACGTGCAAGACTATGGCGCCAAAGCTGACAAGTCCACCGACATCGGTCCAGCCATCGAGTCGGCCTGGGATGAGTGCAAGGAGGGCGGCCTCGTCTATATCCCGCCCGGTGACTACGCGCTGGGCAGCTGGGTCACCTTGACCGGTGGCAAGGGAACAGCGCTGCAGCTGGACGGTATTCTCTACCGGGACGGCGACGACGGCGGCAACATGGTGATGATTGAGCATACCAGCGATTTCGAACTGTTCAGTAGCACAGCACGGGGAGCTATCCAGGGCTCCGGGTACGAGTTCCACTCTGACGGCTCGCTGTCGGGACCGCGAATTCTGCGTCTGTACGAGGTGGAGGATTTCTCGATCCATGACCTGGCTCTGGTGGATTCGCCGGCGTTCCACCTGTCGCTGGATACCTGCAGCAACGGCGAACTGTACAATATGATCATCCGCGGAGGCGACTCGGGCGGATTAGACGGTATTGACATCTGGAGTGAGAACATCTGGGTTCACGATGTAAGTCTAGAGCATCATCGCTATCATTCATAGCTAATACTCAAATCCACAGGTCGAGGTCACCAACAAAGACGAGTGCGTCACCGTGAAGAGTCCCGCGCACAACATCCTCGTGGAAAACATCTACTGCAACTGGAGCGGCGGATGCGCCATGGGCTCGCTGGGCTCCGACACCAACATCAGCGACATTCACTATCGCAACATCTACACCTGGCACTCCAACCAGATGTTCATGATCAAGAGCAACGGCGGCAGCGGCTCCGTTTCCAACTTGCTGTTGGAGAACTTCATCGGTCACGCCAACGCCTACTCGCTCGACATCGACTCGGCATGGTCCAGTATGGACTCCGTGGACGGCGACGGCGTGTCGATGCAAAACATCACGGTGCGCAACTGGAAGGGCGGCGAGGAAGACGGGGCCCAGCGCGGTCCTATCAAGGTCAAATGTGCTGCAGGAGCCCCCTGCACGGACGTCACCATCGAGGGATTCGCCATGTGGACCGAGTCGGGCGACGAGCAGTCATACGTCTGTGAGAACGCCTTTGGCACGGGCGCATGTCTCGAAAACGGCGACGACTCGACCGCCTCATACGGATCGACGGTCGCAGCGACGGCTACTCCGTCCGGGTTCGCGGCGCCCCGAATGCGGGACGATCTCACTTCCGCATTCGGCACGGATGCCTCCATTCCCATTCCCACCTTGCCGGCCTCTTACTTTCCGGGTGTGAAGCCTATTTCTGCCAGAGTGTCGGGTTCGCTGGTCGCTTCGGCGTCGGCGACTCCCTCAGTGACTCCTTCAGTGACTCCTTCAGCGTCGCCCGCTGGGTCGGTTTGTCGGACGTAAAACCAGTCACCATGCACGAAGACAAAGAAACGTTACATTCACTCCGATGATACCATCGATCCTAGTGCTTCCGTCATAGCCAAGGCCGATCATCTCGTATTCTTCTAATTAGATCGATCCCTCAATAGAGATTTTTCATTCGAGATTTTCCGGTTGATTTGCTGTTCGGATGACCCGTCCAGATGGAAAGAAAGCCTTCCTTGCATATTCCGGCGTAGATTCTCCTCTTAACTTCCCCGCTAAGGTCGCCACCACATCATCATCAACTCATCTGTAATCAACCTTCCCTTCCTCGTTTTACTCTTCGACTTCCGCCTTCCTCTAAGTCTTTTTTCTTTCTTTCTCTCTTCCTTTCTCTTTATCTTCTGTATCTACCCTGCCTATACATCATCATGTCCAAAGGACATTCTCCCTCCCCCATAGAATCGTCTCCCTCGCCCGACCGTCATGTTTCGGTGCCGTCCGTCTATCGCGCCAATGCCGACGTACTCAATCGCGCCCTGCAGACCATCGGAATGGGTCGCTATCAATGGCAGCTCTTCGCCGTGATCGGTTTTGGCTGGGCAAGCGACAATCTCTGGCCCATCGTCACCTCGTTGATTCTCGTGCCCGTTTCCTATGAATTCAACGTCGCGCAGCCTCCACTACTGACGCTGGCCCAGAATATCGGGTTGCTGGCCGGAGCGTTAATCTGGGGATTTAGCTGCGATATCATCGGTCGCAGATGGGCGTTCAACCTGACCATTGCCATCACCGCCATCTTCGGCATGGCCGCTGCCGGGTCGCCTACCTTTGCTGCGGTCGGCGTTTTTGCAGCGCTGTGGTCGGTGGGCGTTGGTGGTAATTTGCCTGTGGATTCAGCCATTTTTCTCGAGTTTCTCCCCGGATCGCATCAGTACTTGCTGACTATCCTGTCGGTGTATTGGGCCTTGGCGCAGTTACTGGCCAATTTGATCGCCTGGCCGCTGTTGGGTAATATGACCTGCCCTTCGGCGGACAATTGCTCCAAGGAGAACAACATGGGTTGGCGCTATTTTCTCATCACCATGGGCGGACTGGCTGTCGTCATGTGTGTCGTGCGTTGCATCTTCTTCACGCTGTACGAGTCGCCGAAATTCCTCATGGGCAAAGGTCGTAACCAAGATGCCGTGATGGTCGTCCACGAGGTTGCGCGTCGCAACGGCAAAGCATCCACTCTCTCCGTCGAGGAACTCGATCCGCTGTCGGCGACCCCTATCGATGCGGAAGATGCGCCACGTCGTCCCCGTGACGCGCTGAGCACGTCCGACCATATGCGCATGATGCTCGAACCGCTCTCGCTTCCTCATGTGAAGGCCTTATTCAACAGCCCGCGACGTGCCTGGTCCACCTCGCTGATGATCATGATCTGGACGTTGGTCGGTCTCGGATTTCCCTTGTACAACGCGTTTCTGCCATTTTTGCAACAATCGCGTGGCGTGGAGTTTGGCGACGGCTCCACATACATCACTTACCGTAACACGCTTATCGTGGCGGCCGTTAGCGTCCCCGGCAGTTTGGTCGGTGGCGCGCTGGTTGAACTGCCGCGCTTCGGTCGCAGAGGCACCCTGGCGCTGGCTGTCATCTCAACGGGTGTATTTTTGCTGGCCTCCACAACCGCCGACTCATCTGCGGCCTTGCTGGGATGGAACTGCGCGTTTGGATTCTCGAGTAGCTTGATGTACGCCGTGCTGTACGCCTACACGCCAGAGATGTTCGAGACAAAGGATCGGGGCACGGGCAACGCGCTGGTGGGTGCGGCCAATCGCGTGGGGGGTATCCTGGCGCCGATTATTGCCATCGCAGCGGGCGTGCAAAGCTCTGCGCCGGTATATGTGAGCGGTGCATTGTTCTTGGGGGCGGGAATATTGGCGCTGTCGGTGCCGTACGAGACGAGAGGAAGGGCGAGTATCTAAGAGATGATTGTCTGCACGGTTAGATATACAGACGTTAGTAATGAAGGGGAGGATGGATTGACAGACTGGGATAACGGAAAGTATATGCTAATGTAGGGTTGTTCAATACATACCAGAAGTAGACAGTAGGCAGTAAACAGTAGACGTAGGAAGGGATTCTACGAGGATGGAGAATCAGAGGAGGCAAAAGGAACAAACAGTCAAATTGAAACAAACAGCAAATTGCCTAATCGGGAATATCACATGACGCCTTTTCTACTCCCTGCTATCTTCTTTTTCTCCTCCTTCCTCTTCCCATCCCTCAATCTGATCTCTCGCATCCTTTTACTCTACAGTCCAGCACGCAGACTCTGCGACTCCAGCTTCTCGGTCGCATACCCCAAGACCCGACCTACGACGGCCTCGATGTCTTCCTTGGTGTTATGCGCGTGAATCACCATCCGAACACGATCCATCCCCTTCGGCACGGTGGGAAAATGCACCGAATTCACCCAGAACCTGCCGTTGCGCAGATGCTCAGCCAGGTTGTCAGCCTCCTCCAGCGGAGCGATCAGCGCGATGATGGGCGACTGTAACGGCCTGGTAGCCCAGGTCTTCTCCGTTGGGAGGCGAACGATACCGCTGCGACTGGCCTGCCGCCATTTGGGATTGTCAGTCAGCAGACGGTAGAAGTACCGCACTTTCTGCTGTACGAGCTGTCGACGCTATATGGATTGTTCTCTGTTAAACCGTGGATTCCTCCGATCTGAAGGTTTCTCGGGGGATGGAACGAACCTTTTCGCCCTCGGCGCTGGCCGCCAATTCATACCCCGCACGTACCCCCGCCGCGGAGAGAAAGCTGGGCGCCGTACTGTAAACCATGTTGCGGGCATAGTTGATCAGTGCGGCCTTCACGGTCTCATTGCAGAGGATGATCGCTGTTTTCTATGTTAACAGGAGATCATCTTGAGGTTCTCTCTGAAGCACTCACCTCCCGTCGACCCCAGAGCCTTGCCGCACGTGTTCAGTCGAATAGGAAATTCCTTCTCCAGACCAAAATGACAAACAAATCCAGACCCGTTGGGACCTACGAGCCCGTTGGAATGGGCTTCATCTATGGCACACACATAGTTGCCACCCGGAAGCGCCTCGCGGGCGGCGGCCACAATCCCATGGATCGGGGCCGCGTCTCCATCCATACTGTAGAATGACTCTATGGATATAAACACGACATTCTCACCCGACGCCACCCCTGTGTTATGATTGCGGATATCTTCCAGACGGGCTCTCAGGGCCTCGCAGTCATTGTGTCGGAATGGTAGACAGGTTGCACGGCCCATGCGCATGCCATCGTGGATGCTGGCGTGCGCCAGCTCGTCGTACACGATGAAGTCACCCGGTTGAGGGATCGCGGACCAGATGGCCACGTTACCGTCAAAGCCAGAGTTGACAAACACCCCTGCCTCGGCGCCATGGAACTTGGCGAGGTCATCTTCAAGATCGATAAGATATTTCCTGGTGCCTTCGAAAGCACGGGCCGAGGTGCTACCAATGGTGAACCCAGGATGTCGTTCTAGCTCCCGCAAAAACGCCGCTGATAACAGCCCCGAACCCGACAGGTTCAACGTGTCATTAGAGCCGAAATCAACGGTGTCAGCAAGAGTCACTGGGACAGGGGGGACGAGGAGCCGGCCATCCCGACGACGTTGGTCCAGGGTGGCTTTCAACTTGTGAGTGAGGATGTTCTGTCCAACATGCATTTCGAAAGTCTTCTTGAAGGCGAAGCAGATTTGATGATCATACAATCGCCCATTTTTCAGCTCGTTATCCAGGGAAAAAGTTCATCAGTTATATGTCCTTCCATTCTACAGTGCTCCAAAGGTCGATGGCGTAATTCCCAATGGCCTTGAGCATTCGGAACTCCAAACAAGAATCTCTTTCTGCGCCACATACCCAATTCGAAGGCCTATCCAGAGGCTCCGCTGTTGTGTCAGAGAAGAGGGGCTCCCTTCCGCCGTCAGATGCTCTCGCGTCCTTCACATGTGCCATTTTGGCAACGAGTGGCGTGGTAACGCAATTCAAAGAATTGGGTCAACGGCATTCCCCGTCGACGGTGGCTCATCTAGAAGGGCGATGAAACGCAAATACCTCGCAATCAGATACATGGAGAGCCTGTTTTATGATATCATCATCTTGGAAAAGCCCGGGGCCCAGTCCAAGTTGCCTGCAAGACGGAACCTCTCTGCCTGACACAGGGGCCTTAGGAAAGGACTCACAGCCTCGGCTGACAGGATCTGTTAAAGTTCTGTCAAGTTCTGATCTAAACCCTATTGCTTTGGCAAGGATCCGTCTTGTCAGGTGGACCCGTCCGGACAAGAGTATCTTGTTCAACAAACCTGATTAAGTCTGGAGCTTACTCTGCGCTGGATCCTCCACGTCATTTACTGCTTGGAATACAGAATGGCAATCCATGGACTGGCCGGATCTTTCCCAAGTATCATTTAGCTTTCTGTGTCGACCAGTGACGGTTGTGTTGAAACTACATCCAGACTATGTGTGTGGCCCAACCTTGATCAGTCATTTTCACGAGATGGCAAATGATACAGGCTTTAGCTTGCATATGGGCGCCGCAAACACAAATCGAGTTTTGAGCCATGTTCATCAGATGACTGGCAGGTGACCGGAAATTTGGATTCATACAGGGTCTGCATCTACGCAGATCTTTCCTGGCAACGGAATGCGCTGAGATCAAGATGATTAGCTGGACGAACGGATGCGAGATTCGAGAAGGTCCAGAAGAGGTCAGAGATTGCATAGTTGTGCAGTGCCCATACACTGATTGCTACTTATAAAGGTACGCTTGTCAGGGTATGCTGACACCCAAATACTTCAATACCAACCATATACCTCATGTTAAAAGACTTTCACCGAGAATGGAGCGGATCATTTACAATCGTGCCCTGGAAGCACCCCTGCAAATGGCTGTCACGGATGGCGCGGCCCATCTGACCTACGCAGGACTGCTCACCGAATCCATCGACCTAGCACACAAGCTCCGATCCAGAAGTGTGTCTGCAGCAGAGCCCGTGGGTATTCTGCTTGGCCCGGGCGTTCGGCAGATTACCGCTCAGCTAGCCGTTCTTTTCGTGGGTGGCACATGCGTGCCTATCGAGCCGACCATTCCAGAACTTCGCCTGCAGGGTTTACTGGAAGAGATCCACGCAAAGTATATCATCACCGGGCAAGAGGATCCGACCGACCTGCCAGGATTTGAAAGTTTTGGCATTGGCTACCCACAGGAACCGCAAAGCAACGGAGTGCCCAATTGGGAGTTTGGTACGACAGCAACCCGGAGCCATATTCTCTTTACCTCTGGCTCCACTGGAAGACCAAAGCCTGTCCAGATTCGAACCGACAGCATCGTGCACCTGGCGACGCAAACTCCCCTTACCCCGCTCACTCGGGGAGATCGAGTTGCCCAGTTCAACAACCCAGGGTTCGACCTGAGTCTGTTTGAGATTTGGGCGACACTGCTCTCGGGGGCCACCATTGTCACCGTTCCTCGGCAGGTCGCCGTGGACCCTAGCTGTTTGTTTTCGTTTCTTAAGGAAAACGAGGTTACTGTGATCATTATGACGGCTGCATTGTGCGAGATCATTGCTTTCGCCTCGCCTGAGACATTCAAAACCCTGCGCCATGTCATCACGGCCGGTGATGTTGCCAATGTGCAAGCCATGAGAAGGATCCTTGATAACGGTCCCCCGAATCATCTGTGGAACGTATACGGTCCAACCGAGTGCACCACCTTTGTGACCGCGATGGAAGTCTTACCTGAAGAGGCACAGCGGGATCGTATTAGCATTGGACGTCCCGTGGGCGAATCGAGGATCTACCTGCTGGACGAGAATCAGGTTCCTATTCAGCAGAGCGGTCAGCGCGGAGAGATCTACATCGCGGGACCAGGGCTGGCTATGGGCTATCTGGACCGATCATCCGAGAACAAGAAATGTTTCATCCAGATACCCAGAGAGGGACCGCGTGCCAGTCAGGACGAGATCGTACGTCTGTATCGAACGGGCGATCTGGCCGAGTGGCGGCACAACAGCGATTGCCTGGACTTCTTTGGCCGAGCAGACGACCAGGTCAAGCACCAGGGTTTTCGCGTGGAGCTAGGTGAGATCGATCGCGTTTTACGATCTCATGTGGCGGTCCAGGCCGCGGTGGTGGCCCAGCAGCCGCCGTCTGCGAACAGAATGGACTCGTTGGTGGCGTTTGTCATTGTCGGCCAGGCAGAAGAGGTGAATGCAGAGAGTCTGGTTGAATTCGCACGACAGCATCTGCCGTCGTACATGGTGCCGGATACGGTGGAGATGGTGAACGAGTTCCCTCTGACGGCTCACGGTAAGGTCGATCGTCAGGAGTTATTACAGCAGTGGACCACTTCTAGCCAGGAGCCCGAAGAAAGTGCCAGTGAGGCCGGTGAGAAGAAAGATGTTCTCCGCACTCTTTGGAGCGATCTTCTCCACGTCCCACGAATCAATGATGACGACGACTTCTTTAGACTGGGGGCCAACTCCCTTCAGGCGGCCTCGCTCTTGGCAATGGTCCAGGAACGCATGAGCCGGACAATTACCATGGAGGAACTGTACCGGCATTCCCAGTTCTCTGATCTGCAAGCCCTTCTGGAACCCGAAGAGCCCGTCTTTCGTGACAACGCTCCTGATGACACGCGAGCATGGATGAAAGACGTAGATCTAGTGGACAGGATTGAAATGGTGCCGGAATGGGAAGCTCCTGGCGAAGGTCGAGTGTTCGTCACCGGTGTGACAGGTTTCGTGGGCCCTCATCTTCTCCACAGCCTGATGCACCGGCCTGGTGTCAAACAGATTGCCTGTCTCGTGCGGCCGAGAGGGAACGAAGCTGCTGCGGGACGGGTGAAATCCGCCATGCAGCGATACGATCTGTGGAAGGAGTGCAAAGCGCACAAGTCCAAGCTGCTGATCTTTGAGGGCAACCTCTCCGAAGACCACCTCGGCTTGGACCTGGAGCTTTTCACCTGGCTCTCCAACTGGGCTTCGGTCGTGTTTCATCTCGGGGCGAAGATCAACTACTGCGAGTCCTACCGCGAGCACCGCGATGCCAACGTCCTCGGGACCCGGAATGCATTGCAACTCGCCGCAAGAGGTCGCCACAAGTCCTTCCATTACCTTTCTAGCATCGACACCTGGGGTCCGACAGGCTTCATCCTCGGCACGCAAGAACTGCATGAAGATGAGCCCCTGCAACCTCATATACAAGGCCTGCGCTACGATATCGGGTACGCGCAAAGCCAATGGACCGCCGAAGCGATGGTACGACGGATGCGTGACCGGGGCCTGCCCACAGCCATATACCGCCCGGGATTCACCATCGGACACAGCCAGACAGGGGCCAGCAATCCGGACGACTTTGTCACGCGGCTTATCGTGGGAAGCATTCAGCTGGGTCTCTTCCCTCGCCTTGATCAGCGACTTGAATACGTCCCTGTTGACTACGTTATCTCCGCAATGCTGCACATCGCCTCGTCCAACGCCAACCTGAATCACTCATACAGTCTCGTCGCGCCGGACCGGAACGACTCGGTCACCGTCACCGACACAGCCCGCGTGCTCAATGAAGCCGGATTTCCTGTCACGGTCGTCGACTATCCAGAGTGGGTGGCCCATGCGGCGAGACGGCAACGGCCGGATGGACCACTAGCGCCGCTGCTCCCGATGCTTCAGGAACGTGTTTTGGGACAGCTGACACGCTGGGAGGCGAGTCAGTACTCCCCGGTATATCGGTGTGATAAGGCTGTTCAGGCGTTGAGAGGGAGTGGGATTACGTATAGAGGGCTTGATGCGGAAATGTTGAGGGGGTTTGTGGCGTTTTGGAAAAGGAAGGGTTTTTATGATTTGCGTGCCGTGGGAGTAGTATATTCTCAGTTTCATTGGTCGGTGGATTGGAATTGTGACATTCTTTCACATGGCCAATCATCTGTCAACCACACCCCTTGAGATCATTGACATATCATACCTTCTCAGAAATCCACTCATTCCAACACATTCCATTCCACACCAACTGTCCCCACCACTTTAGCAAACGTCACAATCCTGTCAACTTGCCCCTTGCTCATATGGCCCAGTCCAACCTTATTGTGGAATGTTAGTTATTCTCGGTAGAGAATTTATTGTGTTGCAATTCACCCTAATTTCAGTGTCTAGCCTAATTTTCCCAACCTCCTCCTCAACATCACCCCTGCTCTCCTCTCCCCTCTAACTTCATTTTCCAATCCGATATCTTCTTCCCACAGACGCCGACGTCACCCAACTCAAATACAACCCCGACCCCTTTAATTCAGAAACAGAAAATAAAGGGAAAGTATGATCTTAAGACTTGTTGCACTCGAAACTCCCCACGAAGAAATCGCGCGAGAACCGATGTTCGCCTTCCTTGAGACTGTAGTCATCTCCTCCGCAGTTTCTTTCGCTGTTCGTGTGAAATTCGGATTTGGGTTGTTCGTTAGTCATGATAACATGTAATTCGCCTTCGAAGAAGGGAAGGGAAGGGAAGGGAAGGGAAAGAGGAAAAAAAGGACATACGTCCAGAAAGTACATGTCGGGTCCTGCAGGGTTCCTGGGATGATGGTGATTTCGGAGACTGGCACTTTGCTGCATGGTTGGATTTTGGTTAGATTATTATGATCTTCGATCGGTATTGGGGTGGGATTTTTTTTTGTTCAAGTTTTGTAAGAGATGGCATAGGTAGGTAGGTAGGTACTCACTTGTAAGGGAAGAATGCGCAGTCACCCTCGACGACGCCGAAGATGGGGTTCTGGGTTCCGACGCGGAAGGAGACGGTGGTTGACTGGTTTATTTTTTTGGTGGGTTAGTGTTTCTCTCTTTTCTTTTTCTGGTCTCCGGATGCACTTGGTGCGTGGGGTTGAGAAAAAGGGAATGACACAGGACATACACCAGGTGCATCTTGAGCGAAAGCCACCGAAGAGGCAACGAGGAGGGCGAGAGCTTTGAACTGCATTTTGACTTGTTTGAGTCTGGGGTTTGAGTTTCAGTAGTTAATTCTTGGTTTGGTGGAGAATAGTACAAGGAAGAAGATATGAGCAGCAGACACAGCTCTTTAAATAAACCACCCCAGCTACACCCCCGAGTCGGTGTGAAGAACCTGAAAGGCAAAGCCAAGCGCGGCTGGCTGAGCAATCCAGCCCAGTCCGCATGAACTATGAGGCTGGTGCATTGCATCTGCAGCCCCTTGCACATATCACGGTCTCAGCCGCCATTGAGAATGTTGAGGGAATTTCTTTCCGGGGGCTGAACGTGTAGTTTGTTAGCCCCGGTTCAATCTGGGCCGGATTAAGGTAGGATCTACAGAAAATTAAAACCTAGTTAATTCGGAGTAGCTGTGGGGAGACCTTCATATGGTTGTCGTGGTTTACTAGATTGTGTTGGAATTGAGACCTACTGAAACATGTATCACGATTGTGCGGTGAGTTGGCGATCTCGCTTATTGTGATGTCTAGGGACCTAAAGATAGTCAGGTAGAATGACTACAAGAGATTTTCACTATTTACCTTGACTATTTCGCTGTCTCGAGTAGTTTCCCCGTTGTGGAGTTGTGATTGGGTGCTTTCATCTGAGACCGAAAGAAGGGATAGTGCGAGACTGAAAAGGCACTATACAGGGAAAAGTACACCGGCCTATAATTCTCCTCTAGGATCATAGCAAGGATAGGCGCAGTCTATCGTCCTAAGTGAGAAATAAAGAGCTTTACCTTGAGGGATTGATTAAGGTAAGCTATTGGTTTAAGAGAGAGAGTATCTGACTATAGATTTCAAGGGCGTGATTTCAAGAACTATGCCATCATGTCTAGTGCGGTAGGTTAGCTTTGATTCAGGCATCCAAAAGAATTTGTCAATCGGGCAGAGTACCCTCGACCTTAAAAAGTAGTCAATACAGATGACTTGCGTTGAAAACTGATCAAGCATGAATAAACGAAGGAGACTTGGAGATGATCAGTCGGAAATATATATCGTAGGGTGATGTTGATGAAATAATTCAACGTAGAAGTTCTAGGCGCCAAATGGGCATCGGAATAGCGAAGAGAGACCAGATGATCTATATATCCGAAAACTATATTAATTGAATGATCTGTCACAGGAAAGACTGGTCTTCTCTGAGCTGCGCACAGAAAGGGCCATGGGTGAAATGCTTGGCATTCATGCCTGAGGCAGCAGATATCTATAGAATGCAAGGCATGATAACCAATCTTATTTAAAAGGTACTAGTAGAAGTCCAATATTGATAGACAAGCAAATGCCTTCTACATTTGCGCGTTTTGAGATCTCACATGTAAACCGACATGTGCGGATATTGTGATTTAGACAATGATTGATATAGATAGCTGCACTGGTGCATCACGACAGCATTGTATAATGTGAAACAGTTATTATAAGAGTGCCCCCTTTACAAAAGAACTGTAAAAGATTTCAAGCAATATCAGGGTGCTGGGTCACTGCAAAAGAGGAATACTCAACTCGTTATAAAGCAAGCAGTTACTAGCGTGAAATTAAGCGATGATTTGGTATCAATATGTGCAAATTGATGACGTAGAGGTATCTGGTGGGTTTTGCATGTTTTATCTTTGGACGATTTAAAAATACATATTTAAAGGGTCAAGTGATATCACTAATAACAGTTATTGGGGTGTGCTCGTAGAAAAATAAACACGAATCCCTAACAACGCGCATGGAACAATCTTCAATCTCAATATATGTTCAGTGCGAAATTGTGAAATATCCAGCCCATGCCTCTACGACACCACATGTGACCCATTAGAACAGAATAGACCTACTAGTCAAATACAAACTTGTTATTGTGGTCGCCTCTTTTTTCCTCTTTTCTCCCTCCACCTCCACCACCACCCCCTCTACCACGGTTGATATCAACACCCAATCAATCCATCCACTCAAGCGGATACATCCCATACCATGAGCTCTCTAATCTCACACAGCACACACGGCGAATGGGTTGAGCGAGAGGTAAACCATCCTTTCCCAAACACCCTCGTTAAGAGATGATCAGACCCACTAAATCATCTAGTACGTACTCGACATCTCCAACTGGCAGAGGGAACTGCACGAGCTCATATCCACCTACATCATCGCCTGCCGACAGAGGAACAACGGAAGTGCCATTCAACGCGGCCGCAGCATCATAATCGAGACTAGCGTTGACGACGGAGAAGGGCAACACTATGAAGGGCCTGTAATCAAGGTTCCTGTATATATCCCCCCTTCCCCTCCCACAACCACACAACTAGAACTGACGGGGTTGAACTCATGCTGACGAACGAGAAAGATGACCAGTGTCTGTGCTGAGTGCTTCCGCTGCTGTAGACGATACATGGTCGAGCCTTTGGTGCCGTTCTTCGAGAGACATTTTTCCAGTAGCCAGGTGCTCGTCATCACGATTCTTTATGGAGTGGAGGATGAGGTAGATTGCTCTCATAGGGGATGTGAATGTGTGCCTGTTTGCTGACTGTCGAAAAAGAAGCTTCCGTACCAGTCAGATGTCGAGGACGAGTTGGATGTGATGTGGGCAGCGAATTTGGAGTCGGTGCAGCTTGATGCGCATACTGATGACGGCAATGACGGGGACGACGATACCGAGGCGGATACTGATATTGAATGAGCGTATGGACGTGGAGGATAAAGACTGCGGCGAAAAATAACACAGTTTTGGAATGATGCATGTGCTGGTGATGATTCTGATTAACGGGGTGGCGAAAGGTTCTGTAGTTAGTTGACCGTTGTCTATTTTGGAGATGAAATCTGGAATGATCTTTTATCTATCTGTAATATCCTACATCGTGGCATGGTTTCTTTCATTAAACTAAGGCTGTACATGATCGCGTCTTGACTTTCTGTTTCGATTTCCTCTGTATTACTCCGTTATTGAGTTTCTTGTCTAAGAAAGTTCGGAGATCACCGGGGATTAGATAACTCCAATTGAAGATAAGATAGGAAATCAGATCTAGCACTTGGCATGACAGTCACCTGAATCCCCACAGTAATTCATCGGAGGAATCCGACAACTAGCGGAGAATGCCCACCCTAGGGCGCGATGGCGTTACGGCACGTTCCAGGCAGACGCGACGGCCAAGACTCCCTGCCTGAATTCACATTCTATATAGATGATCGTCTCGAACAGGCAAAGAATAAACAAATCACTGTCAACCTCTCCACTCCCAAACTCACAACCAACATCTACCACAATGAGAACCATCCGAGCCGGTGTTCTCCAATCGATCAAGGTCATTTCCGACGATGAATTCATCATCAAGGATACGATCTACGGCACCCATCGCATCACCGAACCCGTGCTGATCGAGCTGCTCGACTGTCCCGCGCTCGCGCGTCTACGAGGAGTCTGTCAACACGGTATAACCAGCCTTCTCGGCTACGGCCCTCAAATTACCCGCTACGAGCACTCAGTCGGGGCATTCTTGCTTGTCCGCAAAGTTGGAGGCAGCCTGGAGGAGCAGATCGCCGCCCTCCTCCATGACGTCAGTCACACCGCGCTCAGCCATGTCGCCGACTGGGCGCTGTCGCAGCCCGGCGAGAGTTACCACGAAACCAACAAAATGGAATACATCGCGACCACGACGCTCCCTCAGATCTTGACAGAGCACGGTATCGATCACAAGGTCTTCGACGAGGACTTGTATCCCCTTGTGGAACGCCCGGCGCCGCATCTCTGTGCCGACCGCTTGGACTATACGCTGCGCGATAGTCGAGTTCTCCAGGATCTTACACATGAAAAGGCGATGCAGGTGTATGCGACGGTGACGGCGTATCCGGACGCGACGTCCCCAGATCGGATTCTGACTCTTGCCGACCCCCAGCTAGCTCTGGATCTGGCGCGAGCGTACATCGCCACAGACCAAGACGTGTGGTGCAACCCGGTTCACCTAGACATGTATCGACGAGTGGGCCAAGTGATCGGGGATCTAGTTAGTCGGAAGATTCTCGATCGAGATCTCCTCTACAAGTATCCGGACGTAGAGTTCTGGAGATATCTGGCAGCGACGGCGGAGAAGGCCGGGTCGACGGTGATTGCAGATATCGAAGCGGAGGCGAGAGCCTACATAGGCCAGAACCCAGACCTTACGCCTCCTCGATCGGAAACGCTGTTACTTCCCACGGGAGCCAAGGTGCGAACCATTGACCCGGATGTTGTTTTGGAAGGACAGGCTCCACAGCCGCTGAGTGTAATTATTCCCCAGTGGGGCTTTGAGCGCAGAAAGTATATCGAACGTCGTGAGGCGCAGCGCGAGAAACCTAGCACGAGAGGCCCAGCCCGATATTGAGGACGAGACATCGAGGGAGCTGGATAGCATGACTTGCATCGCAGCATGGAGAAGAACTGTGCTGCGGGACCTTCTCAGCATTTCTTTATCAACTCTTATGATGTATCTTATCCCGGTTTCGTCTGCCCTCTTCAAAAGTCTGTCAATTAGAACATTGAATGGTATCAATAGATCGCATCTCCGTACAGCAATTATGCACAGATAAATAGTTATGTAGTGAGATGACTCAGCAACATAAAGTAATACTGCACGTGCTCAGGCAGCCAGGCACGCCGCAGGGCCCAAAGCAGCGAAGTGCATGGGACCATCTGCATCCTTTCTTCTTCTCGTCGCCCTTCTTTCCCTTTCCCTCCATCCTGATACGCCGTTCGGAAATGAGGCGATGAGTTGGCGTCTGGCCACATCTGAACATACCGCATCATTGTTTGGGCTCCCCCGCAGTGGAGCTGATGGGTGCCTGACCGCCAAGTGGGTTGCCTGGTCTCTGACAGCTGGTCTGCTTGTCACTTTCTGGCGCCGGGCTCCGATTCCGATCCTCCCACCCACCCTGCGTATCACCTCACCTGTTGTATGACGGCCGTCTTTTCTTCTCTGTCCTCCCTCGCGGGTTTCAATGCAAAGACCGCTTCAAATGACTGCGCCGCGGCTCCAATTCCTACCCGGCCATGTCCTCCGCCCATTATGAGGGCGATTTCTGGGGAATGCTGATCAACCCCGATAAGAGCCCCGCTCCGTTACTCGAACAGCTGTGCCTGGCCATTGCCCAGATTATGGTAAGTCGCGGATCGAGCTAATTGTGGGTTGACGGAGACGTGGAATTGAAACGTGGAATGCTGATCTCCGCAGACGTCTTTTGACGAATATGCCACGTCCGACCTGACTCCCGAACGACTGGCCGCTTTCTACGGCAAAGTCGGCGGGAACTACGACGTCTTGTTCCTCGATACCAAACCCTCCGCCTTGTCTTTTATCTACCAGCGTCTAGGTTGCTTCCACAGCATTCAGCCCTCTACCGACCCGTACAAACCTCCCTCCGTGCCTGCACTACAACCAAACGGATTCGTGCGATGGCAGACAATTCAGTTGCTCCTGGACCCGGACGAGCATTCCCGATACTTACAGAATGCGGTGGCACTGTGGGATATTGAGAACCCCAATGGCGGGTATTTCCCCAAGGATATACCCCGAGACGCCTTTCCGGCCGAGTCCGACCCGGAGATGGTGAACTGGCACGAGGAAGTGAGTCGGCGCTTCGAGTTTGATTACTGGAAGAAGAACATCTTCCGCTCGTCCCCGCCCAGCTTTGGCACGTATCATTCTCACTTCAGCCAGAAGGATGCCGCGAGCAAGGACAGTTACAGCCAGGATAATCAGGAACGTCAGAGCCATCGACAACCCACCACATCGCATCGTCGACACGCCACCACCACCAACATCCCACCTATCAATCGCCCTCAGCGACGCCGCAGCACCGAGATGCCGTCTGGGGGTCGACGGGTCCATTCCACATTTGTGCGACGTCCGGAAGAGTTCCAGCCGGAGTACACCTCCCCTCGCGCACCGTCCCCGCCCACGTGGCCCAAGCCGTCCCGGCGGGGTCGCGAGCGTGCGTCGTCACGTCCAGTCAGTCCAGGAACCGTGTTTGGGAACGACACGTCGGATGCGTCCTCGGAGGACTCGGGTTTGGGGGTTAAAGATCCACGGGTGAATCGGTATAGCTACCACGACAACCTATCGCCACCGACGTCTCATGCTAGGCGTCATTCACACGAAGCATATGCCCGCCGGCCTAGACAGGAATTGTCACCGGATGCCCATCGCTGTCATGGGCCGCGAGAATCATACGCCAGTCCCGACTCGGGGCGTCTGTATGATTCCGACGGTGCACGTCGAGTGCGGTCTGCCAGAGTATACCCGGAAGAGTATCATGCTCCTCACTCGGGGAGCCCGGGAGTGTTCCGCGAGCATGTCTTCGCCGAGGCGGCTCGGGCCTCTCCCGGGCCCGACATGCCGGTTCACCCGCATGCGCATCACCGCCACGTCAGCACGAACTATCCGTACGTGATGCGTCCGCATGCAGATCTCGACACATGTGTGATGGAAGAACCCCGCCGTGCCAGCTACAGAGGCACCCCTCACCCGGCTAGCCCTCCCGAGCGCATGCGGTTCGCTAGCACCGGTAACGCGCGGGGGCCTCGATGGGCGGTACCTACTGTGACTAAGCGGATGCCAGTGATGGCTGACATGGAGTATGCGCGGGGGAGACGGACGCCGATGTATGAGCGGTGACCGACAGATTACGGCTTTTGATATATTTGCAAGATGAGGATATGAATGATGTATGAACTCTACTCTGGTATGTTCGGGTTTACTGGTTATGGTTATGGGTATGGTCATGAACATGTTGGGTTACGACTACGATTACGTTATAATGAATTATGATTAGACGGACAGTTTTGCACGTGTACATGCAAGCTTTATTAGAAGTAGGATAAACATTAACCAGCGAGACTATTCAATTATTACACATCTCTTGATACCGGCAGTATGTTCACGATCCCCCCCTTCCCACTATTCGTTCACAATCTTGACCTCTTCTACTGTCATAATACATAAGACCGATAAGTACTCAAATGACTGTATAGAAAAAAGATAACCGATCACTGGATTGTATTTGCGAGCTAAGCCACTCGCCCTCAATACACTTTGAGTCCCGGTTCGTCTTGGCGTTCTGGTGCCTCAGGCATAATAGCCAAGACTTCCGCCCTAGCCCTGATGTCCTTTTATGTATGCAAGTTGCAACACCATTGAAGACATCTTTCTTGCTATCTCGGCGAATTCATACAGCCAATTCATGTGGTTGACTTCTTGTTCTATTAAGTTGGCTTTTATGATCATGCTGTAGGATACCTCGAACGCAGGAGGTCTAGGATTTCAATCCAATGGAAGGTAGTATGTCCGGACGCAATCTAGCAAGAGAACAATGTAGTCCATGAGACGAGGGTGCGGCGGAGAACAAACAAAGGAAACAGTCTTATATTGTAATTAGGAACGCTTGGAAGAATAAAAGATCCTTGAGGGTCTTCATCATGAAATGGTCATAGACGGCAGGGTCTCACGGTTTGCAATCGTAGTTCTCCAGGCTATACGCCGAGGTCTGCCAGTCATTATGGAGTGTCTATGTATCATATGGGTAAGTTAATCTAGTAAATTGGTAGGACGCTGAGTTTTAAGGTGCACATGACAAGAATCTACGGTGCCTCTATCTATGAGGAGTGTAGGAGCACGGTAAGCCACGGTTTCGAATGTTGTAAATGATTTTCTTTTTTGCTTCATTATTTTCTTGTATCTTCCTTCTGCCACGTTGACTGCTTGCACTACTAGCGCACTTTGAAATGTTGGCGTGCCTAGGGCCTTCTCCAAGCACACGGAATGAAATGCCCATCCCTTTGACGATGAAACATCACGCCACATAGCCTAGATATAGATCCCATAATTAGTTCTGCCTGTACTACTGACCGAAATACAAAGGCCGAGAGCATACCGAACGTCGTTAGCATTAGGTTCATAGCTCACAACCACCCGTTGCACACCAGGCGTGCCCCCGTTATAGGGGTTCGAGCTACGCACGAGCGGAAACTCCTCTAGGCCCACACCGACACAGTCACGGGAGAGAGGAATAGCTGGCTGGTTGCCGTTGAGGTTTCCGAAGTAATGCGGATAGTTTCTAGGGTCATTTCCTGGGTACGGGCCTATTGCAATTTTCATTAGGTCCCGTTAATCTTGGCTATACACACAAAGAGGGGGTTGTGCTGGTGGGGAGGGTCACTTACCAACTTTCCTTCCTGCATTGTGAAGTACCCGAGCCTGGTTGGCAGCGGCAAGAATATGTGCACTGTCGAAGTTTTCGCTGGCTTTTTATGGTGTCTATGGTTAGTGGATCATGGTATACGTAAGGCTTTGGTGGAGGGTTGGTGCGAGTTGAAGAGCAGACGTACCACATCCAACGGAGTTCTGGACCAAATTTCCGTTGATCACAATAGCTCCACCTAGGCCTGCCGAGATGGCAGCACTGAAGAGAGCAGAGAGCTTCATCAAGGGCAATGTATAAATCGACGTGTGGAGAGTTTAGCTATGAGAAGGGTTCGTACAAGTTGACCGGTAGACAGAGGCTGTTCACTGCCGTTCTTATAGGATTTTCTCAGCTGACTGGTGAATGCCTTCGTCGGGTAATTTCTTGGTTCATTTTTCTTTTCTCCGGCGAGATCTATGCATATGCGAGAGTTTCAACGGCCTAGTAGACAAATTATTGAATGGAATGCCGAGGTGGCATGTAGCACAGTTCCCACATTCTCTATGGCTTGATATGCGGAACGGATAGCAAGGAAGGTAAGCTTGGAGCTCTAGCGACATGCTAAGTACTGGGTGTTACTCATGAAGGGATACTGACATTGTGAAATGGTAGTTAGTTGAACAGACGGGCGCCTTGCATGAAGGGCATGAATCTCACTGCGTATGTGATTAAAACAAACCCCTTGCAGTTTTACGTAGAGCCTGGAGTGATATCCCCCATTAGATCTTCTGGCAAACTGGGCCCAATGACCTATTGGCATGTATATCACAAAGATTGGTTGGCTACACATGCAACCAACCGGCGCAGCATTCCTAAAGAGACCCGAAAATGCCTGTCCCACGGATATCCCCGGAGCCCACATATGAGCTACATGTAACTACCGAACACGGCAGGTCAAACTAGCCTGTCTGAGTATCAGTCGCATTTAGTCCAACCCCTGTCTTCTCGCCATCGTGACATCGCATCCACATTCCCACCTTCTTAGCATACTTCTGGCTCTGGGCTACGGTCAGTGGTTGGGTAACTCAGAATACATACCTCGCTACTGGCACCTGCCCTTCGCCCCCTCTGCTTGACAGCAGATCAAGAATCCTCCGGTGTTGACATTCGGGACGTCGCAATACGAGGTCTTCCATTGGCCCTGCCACTTCGTACAGCAGGAACGAGAGGCTACTTGATTATTGCAGCCGCAGTTCCGTGCCGCTGCTATTCCCAGGATGGTAAAAGGCAGGTAAGTGGGTATATAGGGATGATAGATAGTAGGCAATGTTGGATTATGGTTGAAATCATGGAAGTTGAACGGCTTCGTTGCTGCTGTAGTCGTGACTGCTTTTATACCCTTACCCTCTTGCTGCAGGAGCTGGATCATATTGCCATCCGGTCGTTCTCGGAATTGGCATCCCGCAAAAAATGCTACGATGCGGGGCTGGGGTCGATAGGTACTCTACTGTGAGATGACATGTATGACTTGCGGACGAACCATCCCTGTTGACGGTCAAATGCAAGATTGCATAGATGACGCATGCAGTAAACGTTTAGCAGAGAGTGTCAGCATCATCGCATGCGCTTGCTCTAGCACCGTGGATACGGTAACATAGATTTTCTAGTACCGCAAGACGAACGGCTGCACCGAATGCGGAATTGAAGTTGTAGCGTATAGATGGCTCATCACGAGCTTGTCAGACTCTGCTGGACAGTGAGGACGCCGTGCCGACTGAGACATTATAACCGAGAACGGCCTCGTTACCTCAGGCCATGGACGGCCGATAGGTGTTCCCAGAAGCCGCTTGGGGATTTGAGGTAGGATGTGCTTGAATGATGGCGTTGTGCCTCCCTCCAAAGATCAAAGACTCTCGGAGAGTTGGCAGCACAGAGTGCTTTCCCGGCTAGCTTCGCTGTCAAACTCGGTGGGCCAGAAATGACTTGGGGTTGATTAAATGCGCTAGAATGGATCTATGATCAATCCACCTGTCTGCACGTTACATGGGCGTGCTCTATATTGCCCCACCAACTTTTGACTGTCGATACCTACGGACCCCGGCGTAGTATATCCTGTTGCTGGTCTATATAGTATAGGTGTTCTTCTATAATTGTGCCGCCAGCGTCGCCGTGGGCTCCATTCACACAAACCCCAGTCCATCAGATCCCAGACCTTGCCCTCGCAGTCCAAAATGGCTGACACGACTCTCCTCCATATGGCAAACGCCGGAGCCGGCGAGGCGATGATCCTTGAGTACGGCCCAGCTGCTCAACGAAAGTTCATTATCGTCGACGGCGGCCCAGCAAATTGGGACGGCTCGCTGTATCAGGACATAGCCTACTTCAAATATTTTTTCTCGGCGGCCAAGAAGATATGGGGTGACGGCGGGCGCACAGAGCCGTTCAATCCGTCGGCAATTATAAGTTCATGCCTGAATGAAGATCACTACAGGGGACTGGTGTCGTATCTGAAGTCAGCGAGTTCGAAGAACGGAAGCTTTCGGGGCCCGATTGTGGTTCTGAGCACTCAGTCACTGGGTCTCGCGGAGTTTAAGGCGGTCCTAGGGAAAGGTCAGCTGAAATGGACCTCCCAGCCAGGGTTCCCATCAGACGCTCTGTCAGGTCTGATCTGTGACGCTCCGGATAGCGAGTCGATCAAAACCTACAAAGCCAGCGCCTCAGACAACAATCAAGGCGGAGCCATCACCCAATTGCCCGCGAATGATGCCAAATATGAGGTTCTGAACAGCGAGGGTGGTATCCTGATGCATACCGACCCAGGGAGTCCACGAAAGGGGCATATCTTTTTCACTGGCGACGACGCGGGCTGGAAAATAGGCCCTAGTGTTGCCGAGAAACAGTACTCGATATACAAAATCCAGGACCACGGTAGATGGCAGAACGGGCGGCTCGCAAAAGAAACTCGGATTGTTTCTGATGGCGTCAAGCGCGAAACTGCCCTTCGCAGTCTCTTTGCAGCCAATATTCGAGGCTACGTAGGCTTCCAAGACAGTTCCCTCCTGAAGACTCGAGCGAGAGTGCTATTCAACCACATTTGCAGCGCCGAACAGCTCACAGCGGAATCAGCCGCTGCGTATCTCACGAGTTTGGATACACGGCACCAGGCCTACCTCACGGCCTGTGCATCCAACCTCGATGACGGCAATGGGAACTTTGCTATCGAGCTGATCGAGACACATGGCGGGACTGCCCTCACCCCCGTGCCCTCCGAAGTCATGCTTCGCGCCGAAGGATGGGTGCACTCGCTGCAGCCCTCGGAGCCGGAATTTCCGCTATTCTACTCCATGCAGGAGTCAAAAGTTGCACCCGCCGAGGAGTGGATAAAGTGGATCTCAAGTGACTCTTGGAGCTCGAGGTACCTGAGCATACTGAGTATTCACTCTATCTGTGACTTTTTCCAATCCTTTTCGGCTAACGCGTATGCCGTGAGTGGTAATTGGAAAGGTCGCCATGAGTTAGCAGCCACGATAGTGGGCCTGGGTCTTGCGATGCACAACAAGAAACGCACGGCTATCTTGTACCTGACTGATCCAAGTGCCTTGGCAGTGTCTGTTATAGCCTTCTATTGTTCCGTGCTGGGGAAGGATATTACAACGTTCTTCACGCCGACCTCCTTAAGTATTAGGTTCTTGAGTCAGGGTTTCTACCTAACGCTTAATGGCGACGAAAGCCCCCCAGCAAACGGCCGAGATGTGAACCAACGGTCTGCAGAGCTGCGCCTTGGAACGTCCAATATGGTGACCGATGCTGAGGTTAAGACCCAGCTGGAATCGGATGCGTCGAAACTGGCAGACCGATTCAAGGCCTCCGACGGCGGATATCAAGTCTCGTCGATGAATGTTGGTACTACCTCGTATCTTTGCCTAACGGCACCAAACAAGCCTGGAATACAGACCAGTAAGCCACTGCCTCTGGCTGTGATTGAGAGCTGGTCATCGGCAGCAGACGCGCTCGACTCTGTCCAGTGTATCCAAGCGACAGCGACTGGCACCTTGAACGGCTCAGTGATGAAGCTGGGAAAGCCATCGGGAGCGAATTCGTGGCCATTGACCTGGGTAAATCAGGCCAATGGGGATAAAAGAACCTTTTACGTCAATAATACCACTGGCGTAGTCACGGAAGGTAGTGTACAGACTCCACCGGCGACAGGTAGCTCGGTAGCCTTGTTCAAGTTTGAGACCATGGCAGCTAGCAAAGTCGCCCGAGCGCCATTATTGTCGCTTCCACCTCATACAGACGATAGATTGGCCATTTCGCCCTCACTGCGCAAGTTTTGCGAGGCTGCGGGTATAGAGGTTTCTGCGAGCTTTTCTGGTACAGATGCCCTTGCCGCGTTAGTTGGCAAAGACCATCTCACCTCGCTGGGCTTCACACTGAATATGGAGGAGGCCGCATTATCCTTTGCTGTGAATTTGGATTCCTCCACCGTTGACTTTGTTGATAGCGGTGTCTCTTTCACTGTTCATGCAGCGAGGATCCACTTCGTGCTCTCAGATAGCTCGACTATCTCCTTTGGCTCAACAAAACTTCGCGTTATATCTCAAGTGATTGAGTTAACGTGGGACACGAATTTGGCACTTTCCACCACGTTATACGTTAACTTCAAGGGAGGTATGAGTATTAAGGATCCGAAATCCGTGGAAAACGCGACGCGCACGACACCCCTTCGGAAATGCCTTTTGGGCATGGGCATGAGTGCCGATGCATTGGCGACCATCAAGATACCAAAGTTGCTTAGCTTCTTGAGCGACCGACCAGCAAGCGTTATCGAGATGCTGGAGGAGCAGCTGCCGGCAGTCCTGGTAAAGAGCGGGATTGGAGCCCTGAAGCCCGACTTGAAAAACTCAGTCGTACAGGCTTCGCACACACCAACCAAACAGGCTTATATCAGTAACGCGAAGATTGCTTGTGACTTGGGCTCAGCTCCATCCTGGAACAAGAAGATCACACTGATGGGCAAAGAGCTCACGATTAAGGACATGAAAGTTGTGATCGAAAATGCAGCCACCTCTGCGCAGCGAATTTCTTTCGTCGGCTCCGCTTCAACGCAGGCTATTTCTGGTTTAGATATCACCATGAAATGGTCTAGCGTACTTGATTCCAACCACGTGAGGGAATGGTTCTTCACCTTGAATAACATGTCCATCGCTGCCCTCTCGCAGCTCCTGCCAGACACGGCCGACCTCCCCCAGCTCACAATCCCCATTGCCGAGTCACCACTGAGCAGCCTCGTACCATCGGTGGTAGGATTCTCACTGAGGCAACCAGTGGCCAGCGTATCCGATTACCATCTGGCCAATCTCTCAATAGCGGTGACTATTGCAGAATCAAGCTGGAAGAAGATGCTACCATCGTCTTTCCCAGTACAAAAGATTGGACCGCCTACGATTCGCGTCAACGTGCATAATCCGGGGAGCAAGAATCTTCGGCAGGTAGGGGTTGACGTGGAAGTGACACTAAGAAGTGCTATTGCGTTGCAAATCCAGTTCGGGGCCGAGCCCTTAGTGGGCAACCAACATGAGTTCCGAATGAGAGTGACTGGCCCTCCTGAAGGGGTGAGCTTAGCCCAAATCGCCAGTGAGATCGGGCTGGGTAATGACCTCTCGACGAAGATTTCTTCGGCGATCCCCATTGTCGGGGACTTTCTGTCCAGAGCTCATGTCGTTGTTCTTTGTCCGACGCTCACGCTTCAGGGCTCCACCGCGACATTTGGGGATTGGCGTCTCATTTTAACGCTGGAGACCTGGCCCATCACCGATGCGATCGTGCTGCACAGGACGCACTTGACGTTGGAATCTATCAGTGGTATGATTTCAGCGAAGGGTACGGCCTCGTTGTTGGTCGGCAACAAAGAGGTAGACGTGGCGGCCAAAACGCCCCAGGCGAACCTGCCAGGTGAGGTGCGCGTCACCGCACCAAAAGGCATCTCAGCAGCGGATTTGTTGAGGACGTTACGTTTGCCAGACCTAAGCGACATCCCAGAGGTCGGCTCCCTGCTGAGCGTGCAACTTGATTCGGCATCTTGCACGGTAGATTATACAAAGACCGAGCCCCGTAAGCTGGTATGCGTGGGTGCGAGTTTAACCTGTTCAGGTGAAAGGGTTTCCATCGGGCCTTTGGTCCTTGTCGGAGTGAAAGCTACCTTCCAGTATCATGGACAAGACGATCCCCTCGGTCCCGGAAAAGCGCAGAAGACCTTCCACCTCAGCGCCACACTCGAGGACAACAGTTTCCAAGTCGACGCCTCTTATGATGATGCGAAGCCGGGATCAATTCAGCTGCGTTTTACTAGGAAGTCGAAGGTCACGTTAAATCAGACACTGACGAAACTGCTGCCCAATGATATCACGAACGTTATTGCACCAGTGGTAGGCACGCTAGCAGTCGATCATGTGGAAGTTTCTTTTGACCCCAAGACGAAACGTTTTACGTCATTCGAGGTTGCTTTAAGTGACCTTGAACCCTTGGCAGTGGACAAAGTTACCTTAACATCCCTGAGGGTTGTCTACAAGGCGGCAGTGGTGGCAAAAGGAAATGACAAAGGATCACCGACGTCCCTGAAGGTAAACGGATCGGTGAAAAAGGAGGCCATTGGTGCGACCTTCGAGATTAGTTGCTTGCCAAGCTCCAAGGTCCCGTCGGAAGTCGACTTCTCGATCCTGCCCACAAAGCCAGACAGTCTTTCTCTCGCGAACTTCATCACGCTCCTAGGTGTCGATCGGCCTGCGTGGGCTTCACCGTCCGGGAGCCCGGATTTCTTCACCTTCCAAGTCACGAAGATCAGCGGGCAGATCGCCAAGCCGGCCAGCTCAGAGCAGAGGAAGTCTCTTGTTATATCTAAGTTCGAGGCTGTAGTGGAGACATCTGCCAAGCTGACAGTTCTTCAAAACCTGAACATTCAGCTTGACCAGCTCCGACTTGACCTCAAGTACGAAAAAGGCAAAGGTCTGTCTGCCCAGTTCAATGGACGTTTGAGTCTCAAGTCTCCAACGGTAAATGTCTGGGTGCGATACACCGATGAACCCGTGAAGCAGTATGAGGGCGAACTGTCAAACATTGAAGGGCCCTACGATGCGAAGGAGCTGGCGAATAGGTTCCTCAGCGAGGACCAGTTTAAAATGCCCGAGAACGTTGAATTTCCAGCAACGCTTCCTCTCGTATCGCTTCACGTTCTTATCAAACCCGGAGTATCCGCCAAGGTTTGGGGGATGGGACAGAAAAAGTGGAATCCAACGCTTTCCGGTGTGCCAATAGAGATGGCCTCACTAGGGGCAAGTGTCGAAGTGCGAGAGCCCAAGGAAGAGAAACAACCAACTGATAAAGAAGGTGATATGGAAAGGATTGACGTGAAAGACGACGGAAATGGCGATGGAAAGGGTGACGGGAAAGCCGGTAGGAAAGACGACAAACTCCCCACAAAGGTGGCCAAAGACTATGACATTCGTATCATTGGAAAGCTGGGCTTCACGGACTTCACGGCTGCAACAGCATTGCTGGATATCCGGACCAACCATGGTCTCATTTTGCAAGCATCCGTGAAGAAAAAGCAAAATGCAAAGAACGAACTGGAGGGACTGACAAATGAGCTGGCCTCTACGGACAAAGCCCGATTTGCCCAGCTTTCGAAGAACTCGACTATTCCCTCATTGTCTATAGCTGACAAAGAGCTGCAGTTATACCTGGACTTTGACAAGAAGCTCTTCTATCTGGCTGGAACGATCGGCGATAATATATCCGCCCTGATTCTCGGTCGCCCCAAGCTTGGGCCAGCGCCCCAAGAGAGTGACGCGCGTAATTATGTGGTTTCTGTGGTAGTGCAAGACATCGGCAAGTTGTGGCCAGAGTTTGATAGCACAGTCGGTCAGGTATTTGACTGTGAGGTGCTTGCTGGGGAGATTGTTGCGTACGATGGCACCTACGCACAACTTACTGACGACCTGAAAACCGCCTATTCGCAACTCAAGATCAAGGGCTCCAACGATGCATCTAACGCGATAGTCTCGCAGGATGGTAAGGTGGGACTCGGTGTCCTTTTCTTTGGCAAGCTCAGCCTCAAGGGTACCAAGGCAATGACCGACGCCGTGAACATGATTGTGGAGAAGGACAAGCCAGCGGAGATTATTGTTTCTGCCATGGTCACCAAGCCAGCAGCTAATTCTCAATTCCTGGTCAGCATCAGTAATTTGACATTCTGGGGAGGACACCTCGTTCTCAATGATACCAGGGGCATGTACAGCAACAAGAAATTTTCTGTGGCTGGTAAACTCACCGCGACATTTGAGGGACTGGACAAACTCAAGTTTGATATCAACCTTGACGTTGAGCCCGGGAGCACCAGATTCAAAGCCATCACCGCTGTCGGAGATGATACCAAACCAGTCAAACCGTTTGGCAAGTTTCATTTTCAAATGAAGAAATTCAGCATCGAAGGCAAATTTCTCCGCAAGGACGGCAAGCGGAAGAGTGAGGTGACCATTACGGGTGACGCAACCCTGGGTGGCAAAGTCGGACTGACGGGTGCCCTGATGTTTGTCGATGGAGCGCCTTGCATTGCTGGTGTGAACTTCAAGGGCTTGGAAATAGATATCAAGGACGTGGTGCAGTTGTTCAACGGCAGCTCCAGCGGCGATAGTACCGCGGTAGCATGGCCGAACGAGTACCAAGCGCTGGCACTGAAATTGAACGACTTGTATTATGCCAAAAGCGACCAGACAATTGACGGGAGGCAGTATACGACCGGGTTCCACATCAGTGCTCTATGCAAGTTGTTTTCAGACGAGTATAAGTTCTCGCTCGATGCTGCCTTTGCGGCCCCTGGGTTAAAGATTGAGGCCAAATACCTACCGTCGATTGATCTCGACTTTGCCAGTTTCCGCGACACATCCATATCAATTGAGGCAACAAAGTCCAAGGTAATTAAATTCGCATCTTTGACCCTGCGCATGGCTAACGATCAAAAGAAATCATACACTGGTAAAACGACGGTCACTGTGCTAGATCTCAACCCGACGTCGGTTGATCTTAGCTATGCGTCGTCCGACCATTCGTACTTGGGAACGTTCCAGTACAAAGGTACAATTTTGGGCCTTTCCAATCCAACGATCAAGATCAAGTACTCGAAGGAGAAGAAGTTCCAGGTGCTGGAATTGCCGATCCCAGCAGAGCTCGGTGAGGCCTTGAAATTGGTAGAAGGGATCGAGGAAGCCTCCAAGACAATAGACACGAACAAGTGCGGCGCTCTGGTGAAAATGATTCTAAAGATTCAAAAGACGAAGTTCTCACTGAACGTGGCGCTTGGTGGTACAAAGCCCTCCGTCAAAGGTGAGAAGAAAATTCAGTTCTATATCACCGGGAAGTTCGAGATCTTTGTGGCAGATAAGATTGTGGCAACCATTCAAATGCCAAAGCTACACGGCGCGCTGGAGGATTTCAAAGCAACCAGTCTGCAAGATGCCATCAAAGAGCTCTTGAAGAACAATGCCAAGGCGCTGGGCGAACAAATCTTGCAAGATTGGGAGCAATTCCTGAAGTTATTTGGAACGATAGCCCTCGCCGACATCAGTGAGAAACTGTTGAGCGTCGCGATGTGCCGCAAGATCAAGACGGACAACGTCAAAGACAAGGCGAGGCAGACAGCAGAATCGAAGAAGACCGACGTGAAAAGCAAGGGAAGCGAAACCAAGGTGAAGCTGACCGAGGCGGGGGGCGCGGCGGGCGCGGCGGGCGCGGCGGGCGCAATGGGCGGCCTCGCGGGCGCCTTGGGGGCGGCGGGCGGACTGCTAGAGGGTTTTGGCGCCGCGCTGGCCGGCTTCGCTGGCTTTCTGGTAGGGCTCTTCAGCTTCTTTGGCATAGGATCGAGCGAGGAACAGAAATACTCCAAGGACAAGAAGGATCTCGAAGGCCTTCACACGGAGCTCAAGAACATGCACTCAGCAGCCATTGAGTTCATCCACAAAGACGTGCTAAAAATGGATGGCAGTCCAACCTGCACCTTCGTGACCGGCGAAAGGCTGCACGTTGACTGGTCCGCGATCAAACCCAATAAGGCCGGCTTCGACTATGAGAACTTTCAACGTTTTACCTGGACGGTCATCGTCAGCTTTTCGGGAAACATAGAGGACAAGAATAACTTCGTCGTCAGCGTCCCAACCACGATGAGCAAGGATATCGATAAGCCCGAGTTTCTATACGCCCCAACGGTGTATGTCTGGGTAAAGGCGACCTACAAGCACTCCAGTGATCCAAAACAAGACTTGGTTTCGCTACCAAGCAGGCGAGGTAGTAAATCCCATGTTCCTTCTCTAAAACCACCGGGGGTGAGCTTTTCTTCAGCTTCCGGCCAATGCACCGTCACCGTCAAACCGCTAGAATCCGAGAAATACCGCATTGTAATTGCAGGTGCAGACGAGCAAACGCCAGGTTCGACCTTATATAATCCGGAGCCGCACACGCTGGACCAGAACGCGTTGGATATTCCGTGGGCAAAGCTCCAGGTGCCCGAAACATTACCAACCTCCGTGCGTGCCTATGTTCAGCGGCTAGCAGGAAATCCCAATAGCCACAATGACTCGCCTTGGGCCAAATCGCCACAGGAGGTTCGTCTCGCGCCTGTGCCTAAAAACATGAATCCTAAGATGAGCAATGCGAGCGAAAACACCGACGTTGATGTGCAATGGCAACAGCCCGGTGAGGCCACGACCCCGGTGGACTATGAACTGCAGGTTTTCCGGGTTGATGACGATAAGCCGATCAGCTCCATTCAACAAACGCCTCAAACAGTGGGGCCAGATCAACGCAAAGTCCGACTTTCCTCCTCAGAGTTCACTCCGGGTCTTCGCATTGCGATCAAGGTGCGGGTCGTGCAGAACGACAACGCGATTGCCCTGACGGTAACCAAGCCATTTCAAATTGTGATGACGCCTAAACAGCCTCCCTTCTGTGACTTCTTGCCACTGGGAGCCCTCATTCAACGGTTCCGGGTGGGTGATCAGAACATCGTCCTAGGATACGACAGTCAGGATGACTACGTGCAGTACAAAGGACCACAATTTGGTAGGACCATCGGCCGCGTTGGGAATCGGATTGAGAATGGAACATTCCAGTTGAATGAGGTGGACTATCACCTGCCACAAACAGATGGATACGGCAACACCACCGATGGCGGCAAGCGCGGATGGGGCAAACGCATTTTCCAGGGCCCTATCAAGGAGAAGCGGAATGGGGTTGACGCTACATTATTTACCTATCTTAGTGCAGACGGCGAAGAAGGCTTCCCAGGGGAAGTCGAGATCAAAGTCTGGTACATGGAAAGCCACGGGTCCACGGCAACCGGAAAACCGACGACGGTGCTTACAATTGAGTATGAAGCTGCAACGACCAGGGAGGAGGTGCAAAGCACCATCGTCAATGTTACCAACCGCAGGTATGTTTGAAGCTCCAGACGAGGGGATGTTACATGCTAATTAGAGCCTGCAGTTATTTCAACCTGACCGACGAGCCGTCGATAGAAGGGACAAAAGTAAAGCTCTGCACTAGAAAATATCTCCCGGTCGACAAACGAGGCATACCAACGGGTGGTGTTTCCGACTTCAGTACTGACTTCACCCAAGAAGCCCCTCTGGGGGCTGATGAACCAAAGGTTGATCACTGTTTTGTGGCTGAAAGCAATGGCAACTGGACCATCGACACGCGGGGCAACCCTCCCAAGACCCTTGGCTCATTCAGCAAGGGCAATGTTCACCTCGAAGTGCAAAGTACAGAGCCGGCATTCCAGTTCAACACCGGAGACCATCTAAATCTTTCGGAAAATCCTCGCTATGGCCCGCGTTCGGGCTTCTACATTGAGCCGTGCCGGTATATCAACGCCATAAATAAGTCAGAATGGCAGAACATGGTTATACTCAAGCCTGGAGAGAAATATGGCTATAAGAATGTCTACACGGCTTGGAAAGAGTAGATCAAGGCGTCGTCTCAGTTGCGACATACAATCATGGGATGTTAACCAGGAGTCTTTACTGGAGTATATCCCTTACAATTCCTGTAGCGAAATAGTTGTTTATAGCTCTCCACCAATCAAATAATGGCATACGTACGAAGGATAAAGAATCCGAGAGTCGGATCCGAGAGCATCCCCTGCATACTATCAGTACATCCCTGTCTAACCTACCGAGACATTGGGGAATGTCTCTCGCTCCCTTGCTCCGGTGTATCGCGCTGTCACACAGTCTCCTGGCTCTTGAGAATGATGTGGCACTCGGGAATAACCCTCTTGCTTCCTGTCATGGGAATACTACAAGCTGCTCCCACAGCTTCGGGTCCTTGATGGCTCCAAGCACACCCAGAAAGACAGTGTCCTCGTTTTACACTTATTATTATTATTATTATTATATTGGACAATGTCGGGGTGATTTTAGTCAGGTTTGACGACAATAAGTCCAAGGACCACACGTAGCTATAGCTACTACATTCACAACAATTCGTGAGAGTCAATGTGACCCTTGTTGCAGCCTTCACTCGCCCCCTGGCTGCCAAGGGCCTTCCTGTACGATCCAAGTGTCTTAGTTTCCCACCACGGTTGAGCAACATTCCGCATGCAATTGACACCGGAATGCACCTCCCCACCTCTTACATGATGTGAGAACCAATCATCAATATAGCTCACCCTTGCCCCGATACGCTCGAATGTTTCGTTGGTGGCCTTTTGTAGGATATCCACTCCTCCCACGACAGGGCCCCATGGATTAGGCGCCAGGAACATCGACTCATTTCGGACCACGCCACTTACCACCCCCGGATGCAGTGGCGTGGCGTGGCTTGTGCTGCAGTTTCGATCTGGAGACACGCTTCTGTCTGCGCCCCAGCACAGGCCTGTTTGGAAGAGCATGGGAAGTGGATGAACGTCGGTCTCACGGATGCCAGTCTCCTTCATCAAGCGCTGTACGACACGCTTAATACGCTTCGCAAACCGCTGATTGCTCTCAATAAAGTCTGAGCGCTTCAAAAGCTCATCAATAGAGTATCCTGGAACTCGCGGGTTGGGGGGGCCAGGGGGTATCGGAAGCTTCGTCTCATTCTTTCGTGAAAACACCAAGGCGCTCCCATGTCCCTCCTTTTTTGCTTTCTCTAGGATTTCCAGGCACAGGCTCGGGTCGGCAACAAGGAGAGCCCAGCCATATGCGCTTTTCCCTTTAGGTGCTGGTACAAACTGGAGAAACTCATCTATGTGGCCGATAGCCAGCCAATCCGCGTCGAGTAGCAAAGGGTCTTGAACCTCCTGTGCCCGCAGATATTCGTAAATGTGAGGGTTCTGATGGCCGTGAGAACCAGCAACAATGCGGCCTGCTGGATAGCTCTTGCTCCCCTTTTTGTATGGAGGAATAGTGATCACGTTGCCCATTGAGTTGACCTCGTCTCTGGTACCACCGGGACTGTAGATTGAGCCACCAATATGCTTCCGTGCTCTTCTAAATGCCATTTGTCCCGCTGCCCTAGATCCTTGCGATGAACGCATATTGATCTGCAGGGTAATTGGCCCCTCGGACCCTGGCATACTCGTATATGCGAAAGTTATGTAGTCCTGGACCCACACATCATCGGCGTTGAAGAGTTCCAGACTCTCATTAGAATGGGAAGTCTCCAAAGCCCTCTTCATTTGAGTAACGAATTTGTGTTGCCAGATAAACAAGGGGACTTCGGGGTCTTGGTGCGTCTCCACCGAAACAAAGGTTGCAGCCCGCTGAAGAGAATGAGAAAGAAGCACCGGTGCGACCCGAAGACGAACAACATCATCTGACGATACCTTTCCATCCTGAATGTGAAGATGGACTTCAACTCGGCCGTCCCACCCTCCGGGTCTTCGCGTATCGCGGGCGTCGATTCCCAGCTTCAATCCTTTCTTCAACTCCTCGCTTGAGAACCGATAGTCATTGGTAGTGAAGTTCCACCTTTGATCATCTTCGCGAAAGATACGGACGTTCTTTCTGGCAATCTCCTCGTGGATCTCAATCGTTCCCCAGGCATCATCGCTTATATTTTTGGCTGGTACCGTTGCTAGGCGAGCCATGTACCGCGGGGCCCGTTGGACATCGTCAGAGGCGTCGTGGCAGGCGGCAAAGTCCTCAAAACTGGTAATATTTCCGCTTTCAAATAGTTTCTCGCATCTTAGATCGGTATCGCCTATATTTGGCAAGAATATGGCGCCGTTCTTATCCCAGTCAAGTTTCTGCACGAGGTCACTCTCCTCATGGACGTCGACGTAGCCATCCCGATTGCTGTCGGCGCGGATATCGGCGTGCAGCCCGAAACTCAGGTTGTAGAGTAGCGGGCTGGCAGCTATTACCAGTCAGTACCTTAGATCCCTTTTGAATGTGTTCGCTCATGATTTCATCACATACCTAATAGCTGCATCAAGTGACGAACGTAGCCCATGATCAATGACGGATTAAAGGCGCCTATCCTATCACCCAGAACCGACGTAGAGGCAGAAGTTGGACCAATATATCACACGTTTGTCATTCCGAAAACGGCATCATTTAGGGTTTCCTTCCGTGGGTCTTCAGAAAAGATTAGTTTCAGTCCGGCCTTTGGGACATGCTACGTGACATGTCACATCGAGTCCATGACACTCTCTGTATGATAGTAGTTACTACCTTAACCTCTAGATGGACGACGTCATGGAGTGTTGTCTTGAGGTAAATGCAACCGTAGCTTTATCCCAGATTTTGGCCATCCTTCCAGTCAACGTGTCATGCACCAGGCATTGACTGTCCTGTGTTTGGTCATAGCCTGGCCATAGGGATGGCAGTGGACAGAGTCGAGTCTACCCTTCCGCGACTCGATATCTGCACATGAATCTATTGTTGGTGGCTACCACATCCTATGGGAAAGGGAAAGAGTCCCAGAAACGGAGGGGAAAGGGGTCGGTTTGTGATATATAACTGAATCCGAGGAGCAGGTCTTCGACCGTACCGTTCGGTGACCCTCAATGGCCACTTCACATTCGCGATGCCATTTGACAAGGATTCTCTTTTAGCACTCAATTAATGCACTCGGGCGTACTGTATTCGCATGATTTCAGTCGTTGCCTGTTACACCATTCTTTTTGTACCAATCTCGCCGCCCGGTAGCTTGCACACCCACCTATATATTCTTTGCGAGCTTTGCCACTGGTGCACTGGTGCATAGCCGATATATCAGCATTCTCCGGGGCATGGGACATACATGTATACTAACCTGGTCGGATCCGTTTATTGGCCATCAATTCAATGCTATTTTGGCTATGTTCGCTCCATTATAACCTCCCTCCTGATACTTTACTGTACAACTAGACTCTGTATGCCTTATCTTTACCCATCTAGCATGTCAACCAACTGCTTTACCCATTCCTCCATCTTCGAACCCGCACTCAGAAAACTATAATGATGTCCTTCCGCCCTTATCACGGTCACATTCCCATCTCCCATAATCCAGTCCCAACCAAGTGGTCCATCTGCTCTATCGTTGAGAATCCACTCCGTCACTCCGCGCTGCGAGTCTGGGACGCTGAATCCCCTGTCTTCTTGGCTCTTGTACGTCCCGTCGACACCTTGTTTTGCGGAGATGAGGATCGTGGCTGGAATTCTCATTCCTTCACCAGGTGGGGGTATAGCTGTGAAGCAATACCGCCCGAGTTGCTCCTGTGCTAATGAGGCATCGCCCGCGCCAAATGCGGCTCTTGTTGTGGAGATATGTTGTAGTAAACCATCTGGCATACGAATTGAGTATGGAGAGGAGGGCGTAGGAGGGCACGGGCATGGCGCGTCAAGCAAAACCAGTTTCTCGACTTCGCCGCCTGCTTCGAGGAGTTGGCGCATGGATTCGAGGGCGAGAATCCCGCCGAAAGAGTATCCGCCGATCAGGTAGGGTCCTTGTGGTTGTCGACGTTTAATTTCGGCGGTGTAGCTGGCCGCAAGGTCTTGGACTGTGGGGATGGCATGGGTTGGGGTAGAGGTTTCCGGGGAGGGGAGCCTGATGTGCGTGTAGGGGCTGTTGAGCGCGTAGATGGAGGTGGAGGTGGATGGGCACGTTTGGGCTAGGAGCTGGCCTAGCTGCGTGAATACAGTTCCGTAGCCTGGACCGCCGGGCATGAGGAAGAGATTGCGCGCTGAGGATATCCCACGGTGGAGGAGCAAGGATGTTGCTGTCGCGGGGCGCGGATCTGGCGTGGATTCTTCTAGATTGGTATTGCCTACTGACTTGTTTGCCGGTGGGTCGTCACTTGCCGGTCCGATATCAGAGCATGGTGTGTCGTCTGACTGAGCTGACGAAGAAGAGCTGCTTGGCGTGTACCCCAGGGCACTTCTAACCAACTCATAGAGCGACATGACGTCCACAGTACCGGCAAAGTCTGCCAATGGGATGTCGACGCCTAACGCCTCCTTCAAGTTACTGATGATTTCCGGAGCCACTAGAGAGTCGGCGCCGAGATCGTCAAGTCTAGAACTCGGGTCGATTTCTGCAGTCTCTAGCTCAAGAACATCGCCGAGGATGCGTATGACAGTGTTCTTCCAGACCTCTGCCGCGACAGGATTTGAGTAGGACTCGTTGTCGCTGGGCGGTCCACCGCCGTGCCGTTGTGGCGAGATAAGATCACACAACGCCGCCACATCTGTAGCTGTGACAAGATCGGTGGTAGAGATATCAACGCCAAATCGGTCTGAGATACCGGCCAGAATCTCGGCGCTCACGAGCGAGTCGATGCCAAGCTCCTCTAGCATTGCTTCTTTCCGCACATCAGCGAAGGGGACATCTAGACACCTACTCAGTATCTGTTGCACTCCGATCAGGATTTCGTCGTCTTCTTTAGACACTTGCGGGGTAGGCGGGACAGTATAATCTTGCTTCTGCTTCTGTGGTTCGTCGATCTCCTCTAAAACCCCTGGATTCACCGCCGCCAGCGTCTTCACTAGGGAAGTACGAGGCACCCCGGTGAATCGGAGCCCCTCAGCAGACCAGATTATCTGCTGACTGGTGTAATCGAACGCGAGCAGGTCTAGCAACACAGTCCTCCTGTCCTCCCGCACAATCCGTGTATATGCGCGATACTTTCTGCCTTGGAGGGATCCCTTCGCTGGCCTTATCAGTCCTATTCCCGTGCAGATGTACGACGTGTTACACTGGAGACCTTCCTCCTGATCCGCATGACGCAGTGAGTGCACAAAAACGCCGGCCACTTGCATGAAATAATCCAGGAGTAACGCATCTATGACATTCTCGTTAGGTGCAGCAACCACCGACTTGTCCGTAGGCATGTCGATCTCGCCGGCTCCTTCCGAGCCCTTGCCGACTATATATCGCAGCCCCCGGTACGGAGGTGAGTAAGTGGCCAACGTGGCGAACATTCTATACACCATTGCTCCGCGCAGAGCCTCGGTTTCCGGGTCCTCGAGCAAGTGGGACATGTGTGTCCATGTGTTGGTTGTGTCTGCGTCTGCATTCTTATCACTTTGGACCTTGCCGTAGTAGACGATACCAGTGCAGTGGGACGTCGGTCGTGCGTTCTTATCGTCTTTGGGTGTGGAGAGTACTTCGAAACGCCAACCCCTCTCCTGCGTGTTATTGAGGGTACATCTAACGTTGCGCTGCGTGTCCAGACCCAGCGGCGCTTTAATTTCCACGGCTTCAAAGCCGATCTCATTCTCTTGGTCACTTATATCTTGCAGCAAACGAACCGCATGGGCGACCAGCTCCAAGTACATTCCCGCCGGGCACAATGGGCTTCCAACCACCACATGACCGCTGATTAGTTGTTGATATCGTTGACTGCGCGTGTCGATGCTGAACCGCATGGTAGAATCGGAGTCCGACTGGGACTGCGGGGGTTCTTGCACAATATATGGGAAATCAATAACGTTCTTGTGGCAATGAGGACATAATCTGTATTCGTCATCCGTTTCCGGGCCGGAAGGGTTATATTCAATCCAGTGTCGATGTTTCTCGAACTGGTACGGAGGCAGATCCACGCTCCGGCCCTGAGGCGTCAAGAAGTTGGCCAACTGGCTTCGGTGAAACGGCCAGAACTGAACCCCACGACTGGTCTTCCATAGAGCGGCCGTCGCAGCTGCGAGCGATCGCCGTGGATCGACGCCATTGAGTGCGATGAATGTATGGTCATGCTCGGTTGTCGCCAGAGCATTCTGCGCCATCGCGGTAATCGGGCCCCCGAAGCCCGCTTCTACGAATGCACACGACCGGCCTAACCGTGCGACGATGCGATGAATTGCATCTCCGAAATAGTTGGGGTCTCGGGTATTGCGACCAATAATGTTAGCGGTTGGGTCCATACACGTCCAGTCCTCCTCGTGGCCTGAATCATGGCATGACACGAAGGCGGATGATGGGCGCTGTAGTGGAATCGACGTCGATAATTGGGCACAAGCATCCAAGATCGAATCTGCCATGTGGCAATGATATGCGTATATCCCCCTCAACACCTTGAAGCGGAGTTTGTTCCTGTTTGTGAGGTTTGATTTGTATTGTCGCAGGTACGTCTCCAGAGCCTCCACGTCCTGCGTGCTTCCCGCGACAACGTAGTTGTTTGGTCCGTTGTAGCACGCAACCTCGACCCTTCCGGAAGGGTATTTATCAGTAAATTGCTGCAGGTGCTGCATGGAAGTCATGTTCGAGGAAACGAGATCGGCTTCGATGGCCATCATCAAACCTATATCCGGTCCCCACAGTCTCTGGAGGATAGAGGCACGCCCCGTGATAAACTTCATGCCACCTTCGAGCGTTAACCCCCCCGTAATGACCAGTGCCGCGCACTCGCCAAAGGATTGGCCACAGACTGCCTGCGGAATGACCCCAGAGTCAATCCACGACATGGCACTGGCATACTGGATGGAAAACATAGCTGCGTGGCGGAGAACTAGGTCATTTTCACCCTCGCTATCACCGGATCCGACACCGTTCAAAATGGTTGGAAGCACACTGGGTAGACCGAGAGCGAGCATGGCTTCCTCGCACTCGTGCAGTCGGGCGCGGAAAACCAACGAGTCGTCGTAGAGGCATTTCACTGCCGGGGTGGTGGTTCCATTCTGGCCGCTCAGAAGCAGCACGATGGGTTTGGAGTCCGACACGGAGATATGTGCTTCCGGGTTGCGGAGCTGGGCCTGCAGATCAGACACTACTGGATTTAGTTACTGTCATCAGACATTAAAGGTGTACTACTTACGCGATCTTGCTGTTGTGGAGAACCGATGTTGAAGCTGCCCATTGCCTTTCGCTGCCAAAGCAAACGCCAGCTCAGGTAAGCCAATGTCATTGCTCTTGCCGCAGATATACTCCCGGAGCTTGGCACAAGACGCCAAGAGACTGGGCTTGGATGCAGCCGAAAGAAACACCGGCCACTCCGATGTAGGTTCCAATTCAGTTGGTCTCATCTGGCTGGTACGTTGAGCAAGCGGAGGTGCAACGATAGCAGCAGCGTTGTTACCAGACGCACCAAAGCTGTTCACCAGGGCCAGGCGCGTCTCATCGGCCCAATCGTTCAACGACGTCGGGATCGCCATGTGATCTGGTTCCAGCGCGGCAATGTTGGGGTTCAATGCCGTAAATTGTGCCTGTGGCGGGATCTTGCCGTGCTTGAACATGAGCAGCACCTTGATCAGTGAGATGACACCCGCTGCTGCTTCGGAATGGCCGACATTGGGTTTCACTCCGCCCATATGCAGCACCGATCGCCTGTCTGGCCCACCCAAGACCTGTCGGATCCCCTGGACCTCGATAGGGTCTCCGACGCGAGTGCCCGTGCCATGGGCCTCGATGTAGGAGACTTCGTGTGGATCGACTCCCGCGCGCGCCAGCACATCTTTATACAATGCTGCCTGGCTTTCGAGCACTGTATTCGTGATACTGGTATTGTTGATGTTCTGGTTATTGCCGGTTGACAGAAGCACGCCGTGGATCTCGTCTCCGTCCTGGAGCGCACGGTCCAGCGGTTTCAGAGCAACAACCCCAACGGCCTCGCCTCGACAGTAACCATCGGCACGCGCATCAAAAGTCTTGCAGGCGCCTGTCTCGCTGAGAAAGCCTGCCGTGCGTAAAGCGTCGAACAAAGCCGTGTTTGGGATCAAGTTGACGCCACCCGCGATCGCCCGCGTGCACTCGCCTACCTGAAGAGCGCGACAGGCTTGATGGATGGCCACCATGGCGGATGAGCATGCCGTGTCAATGTTCTGCGAGGGACCTGTCCAGCCGAAGAAATGACTCAGACGACCTGACACGAAGGAGCGCAGCATCCCTGCCGCCGTGTACGGCGAGGGCGGTTGCGAGCCCTGGTTCAGGACGTAGTCTTGCGTGTTCATTCCCACGAAGCATCCTGTTATATGACCGGTGAGGGGGTCATGGGTCTCTGATGCTGATTGCTCGCCGCTGACCCACCCTGCCGCTTCGAGTGCGTGGTATGTGGTCTCGAGCATGAGTCGCTGATGCGGGTCCATGGCCGCCGCTTCGCGTTTGGACCTCCCGAAGAACTTGTGGTCGAAGGATTCTATATCGGAGAGGAAGTGACCACAGAGACGGTTTTTCGTCCTAGCCGAAGCCTCGGGGAACCGAACGGGGTCAATCTCACGAACCGTGCTCTCCCCGGTCAGCAGTGCCTCCCAGAGTTCGTCTGGTGTATCACCGGCGGCCGTCCGACAGGCCATACCCACGACGGCCACGGCCTGTTTCGGGTAGTCGCTGTACCTTTTAGGCTTCTTCCGCGGTGTGATTTCCCTAAGAATTGGATGCCTCAGGTGCTCGTCGGGGCCGAGTTCCAACGCGCGTACCACCGCCACCTGGTCTATCCGAAGCGCGAGAATCTGCCCCCAGGCCTCGAGCGCCTCCTCCTTAGATATGTCCTCAATGCCTCGGTCTTTCATCCCTTTGTTGATCATACGAGTCGCGGACTTTGACTGAACCGACAGTCCTACGCCGCGCCACGTCGTCCACTGAACTGAAGTGCAGTTATCCCCTTCGCGTCTTCGCTGGACCGCCAGCCCGTCTAGAAACGCATTCGCTGGCGCGTAGGAGAGCTGGCCCGGAAACCCGACCAACTGTCCAATGGACGAGACCAGGAGAAAGAAGTCCAATGTGGCTGGTGGAAAGACTGCATCGAGGCTCAGAGCGCCTCGCACCTTCGGGGCGAATACGTTCTCGATATCAGCCCGCGTGCAGCCTTTGAGTGTGTGATACCCTGCCGTTCCTGCGGCATGCACAACGCCCTTGACGGCTGGAGCATGGAGTTTACTGATGGCCTGCCGTAGCGTGGAGTCTGCGCCGAGCAGACTGAGGTCAATGGCCAGCACATGGACTTTGGCGCCAAAGGCCTCCATCTCAGCGATGCGAGCTAGGAGAGTGTTGGCACGGATGTCGCGCGCTTCGGACTCTACCCCACGTCGGCTCAGAAGTATCAGATGACGAGCGCCCTGCTCAACCATCCAGCTAGCAGTCTCGAGGCCTATGCCGCTTGTCCCACCTGTAATCAGATATGTGGACTCCGAATCGAGCGCCATCGCTTGTCTCTGTTTCTCCTCACCGTCGGGGAGCAATACGGGCTGAAGTGCCGCCGTTTGCGGCCTTCCTTCTTCCTCATCCTCACACACTCTGATTATGTCAAATCCCCGTGCAGATGTGATAGCGGACAGCGGAAACCGCAATCCCTCCTCCTTCACCTCGACCAACCCCCCAAAGAGATCGGGGATTTCCATCTTCAGCACGCGCGCCAGCCCATGCAAAGGCGCATACCCCAATTGACTAATTCCATCGTGGTTCTTGACCAGCGAGAACAGCTTAACGGAGTCAGCACCCTTCGCCGTCTCCGTCCCCGAGGCCTGGGAAGGCTGGGATGATACCAGCACCTGCGCGATGGCAATCAGGCTTGCACACGAGGCCACGGCCGCAGAGTAGACATTTTCGCGGCCATCTGCGGCATACGGAATGTGTACGACGATGGACGGTGTTTTTTCTGTCAGCTCGGCGTTGAGCTCTTCAGGGTTGGTGATGACGGCAGTGGTGTAACCTAGGTTGCTAAGCTGGTTTCGGTACGTGGCTAGCTGATGGCTTTCGCACTGGCTTTCTTCTACCACAAACACCACTTTTGTGAATTCTAGTGGCTCTGGGGACAATGGACCTGGTGTCCAGTGGATTCGGTGAAATTGGTGCGTGGAAGTCATAGCTAACAGGACGGATGTAGAGCCTGAAGATATGAGCTACCAGGCTAGATTGTCATCGAGGAGAGAGTAGAGGATAGGGGAAGATGGCAGAGTCCCGAGACCGGTCAGAATTTGAATCCTCAACGCCACAGATTCAGGCGGGGTATTGGCAACGCCCAGAATCCGCAGCTGGGGCGTACGGTGGACATCGTGACGAAGGATTTTGTGAAGCGGGTCCACGTTTTTTTGGCTGAATAGCTCGCCGTGGAATCAAATTAATTTCGGTTCGATTGCGATTCGGTCCGATCCGCACATAATCGCCGAGTTGAGCACGGACAGCTTGATCATGGATGTGTGGTTTCAGCCATTGTTGTAATGATGAGGATTTTTCCCGGGCTTCGTAAATAATGAGGTTCCTGATAGACCAGTTCAACTCAGTTGAGATGATTGGGGGCCTGGCTGTTGAGGGAGAAAAGGTCTTGCTGGACTGGCCCACTGGCCTGCAGGATCAACGTACACTAAACATCATTAGATTAAATACGATCCATCAAGGTTAGGGCTTGATTAATACTCGTCATTTTGCCTCATTCAGCACGTGGTCTACACCGTATAGTCGGTAGGTAGTCCAAAATCTGATTGTGGAAATGCCAATTGGATGAGCAAAAGCAACGGGTGATGGAGCTGCAATGCCTGGATTGATGTTTTCGATGAAGAAGAACGGGGACCAACCAAAGTTGACTTTCCGTCACATGGACACTAAGCCACATCAGGCAAGCGAGGCCATCCCGATACGGAGATATCATCCGGTGTGTCCTCAGGCATACATTAAGGGCTTGGCGTTCTGTAGCCTCAGGCATCGCACTGTCCACCAAGTCGATTGGGTTTATGATAGGATCGGAGTGGTCATACGAACAACAATATAAATTGCCTTCAATTAGTAGATTATCCTGTCATCCAAACGTACACTTCTTGGAGCCCCCACCAACTCTAAGCCATCCCCGCCCTCTCAAACGTATGTCCAAACTCCTCAAACACACGACACACCGCCGTGTCCCCAGGATCCTGCACCTTCTCCAACGTCAAGCCTAACGAGCTCACTCCTCTTGACTTACTCCCCTTTCCTACCGGACGAATCCGATCCCCATCATCCTCTTTGTCGCCATAAAACACTCCCTTCGAAAACTCATACGCAACACCTCTCGTGTCCAACCACTTCTTGTCAGGGTTCGGATCCCTTGTCCGGAAAAACGCCCCGAAAACATCCTCCATGACTTGCGCCAGATGCACATCACTGGCTCCGTAGTACGGAGCTACGTTCTTTGTCTTACTGTTCAAATTGCCCCAGATAGGCAGCACATCTGCGGCATGGCAGGTGGCGTTGAAGGTGTTGTTTGCCAAGGGGGAGCAGGTGGGAGGCGTATCGAGGGTTGTTTGCATGTGGCCTTTGGGGAATTGGATGTTGTAGATTGGCGCTTTGGTTTGATGGTGGGTGAGGTTCAGCAGGGAGGAAAGAGGACAGGTCCATTCGCTAGCTGTGAGGAAGGAGGAGATGACCGGGAGGAGGGAGGTATTGCGGCCTTGGATTTGCGGGGCGGTGGCGTTGAGAAGTGCATCCGCTAGGTCCGGGGGGTATGCGAGGTTCAGCAAGGTGGAGAGAGCTGCCGGGGAAGTCTTCATCGATGAGGCGTATTCCGGGACGTAGAGGCCTGCTTCATCGGCGACGGTGGTGAAGAGAGTGGGCACTCTGTTAACCGACGAGTTGGGAGCGGCCAGGAGGTTGTGGAATTGGTCGGCGATGATGCCGGCTTCCGGGTCGAGAATCGGAAGAAGAGGCTCAATGGATGCGAGCATGGGCGAGGCGTTCAGATATCCGAATGCAGTAGCGTTGGAGGCGTTGGCGATGCCGGATTCGAACGCTGTCGAGTTATCGAGGAATGCGCTGGCCGGGAGCGAGCGCAGACAGGCGACCAGACTGGCTTCTGGGGAGGTGTGGTGCGGGCAGCCCAGGGCCGGGGCGAGATGAGGCACCACGAAGTCCGTGTAGACGTCGCGCGTGAACCAGGGTAGGTCGACCGGGGCGGATTGCGCGATGGCGGCGGAGAAGAGGGGCGCCGCGGCTGGGGAGGAGAGCAGCGCTACGACGCTTTGGCCGCCGGCAGACTGTCCGAAGATGGTGACGCGGGACGGGTCGCCACCAAAGGCTGCGATGTGTTGTTGCACCCAGCGCAGGGCCTGGATCTGGTCGCGCGTGCCGTAGTTGCCCGTCGTCAGATTTCCCGTTGCCAGCCAGCCCAGGACCCCGACACGGTAGTTGACCGTCACCACGATCACGTCGTTGCGGCTGGCCAGGTTACCACCGTCATAGTCGATCATGGACGCGCTGCCTTTAGTAAATGCGCCGCCGTAGAAGTAGACGGCGACGGGCTTGCCGGTGGTGTTCCGGGCAGTCCGTGGGAGCACGGGCGTGTAGATGTTCAGATAGAGACAGTCTTCAGAAATATCACTACCCAGCGTCCCGAATGCCGAGGTAGACTGGATGCATGAGGCCGACACCTGCGTCGCCTCGATCTGCTTGACGCCGGTGTAGGGCTGCGGCGGGGCCAGTCGCAGAGCGTTCACCGGGGGATTGGCGAAGGGGATGCCGAGGAAGCGGAACGAGCGCGCATCGCGGAAGCCGGTGATAGTGTAGTCATGCGAGGCGACGGAGACTCTGGACGACGGGACTGCGGCCCGATTCTTATCGGTGGTTGGCGGCACGCGCGAGGTGCAAAGGGCAGTCAACTTGCGCGTGCATGGCGCAGCAATGAAGTCCTTCTGCTCCGGCGAGTACGCCAAGCAACCGGAGGAGTTCGCAGAGACCCAAATGTCGTCCGATCCCTGGATACTTTCGGAGAATGCCAAATAGCTGAACTGGTAATCCAGTTCCGTCCGGTTGGCCAACGGTGCGGCTGATAGGGGATAAAGCTGTTCGCCGATGGCTGCGCATCGAGCGGATGCTTCATCGTGGGTGAGCCTGTCATGCACAAGAACTGCGGACGTTCCGTTGTTCTTGGATCCGAGGTTGTTGTAGTGTAGGACCTGCAGAGTACCTAAGGCGTCGGCATGAGGGACCAACGCGGGGGCAGGGGCCGCCCAGGCAGTCCCACACAGAGAAGCTACAATCAGTAGTGGTAGCTGCATGCTGATAGACTGTTGTGAGACACCCCCAGATTGCTGACAGGTCGGGGGAAGCTTTGTTTATGACTCCCTGCACGTCCTGCATCGCCGGTCTTGTAACCCTGCTTATATAGGCGGGCAACACCCGGAACCCCCGGCAAGGCAAAGGAAGCCAAGCATGGCCAATATTATTGCCCGACCATAGAAATACCCATCTGCAAGGCGTGCCCAGAAACCAGTGGGGATGGCACAGCAGGGTTGTGTTAGGCGAGCAGAGCTGACTTGCCGACGCAGCCAACAGGATTGTTTCTCTCGCCAGGCGTAAGGGATTGGCTTGGCAGGTTTTGTGGGGTAAGCAGAGCTTGGGCCCCCAATGACGACTGTGATTGAGCAGTACACTGGTGTACACCGTACAGAGACTATGGGCCATCAATAGTTACTCACTAACTTGTTGTGTCTTAGGTTATTGAGTACGGAGTATTGACGGAATTGTTATTGAGGTGAGTCCTGTTAGGGCACAGATCGGCACGGTTCAGGCACTCAGGCCAGACTCTAAGGCACGCTCTCAAGGTCTTCCTAGCTGGGTTTAGCGCTGCCAAGAATCTTCCGAGGAAACAGATTCTTCGAAGTTCGAGTATGGAGTGCACTGTAAACTGATCTGTGGGCTGGATTGGTCTGCATGGTTGGTTAAGTTCCTTCTCATGATGTGCATTAATTGATAGATTTGTTCTTCAGATGGTTATAGCAGGTTGTCTTCGTAATCGGGAAAAGTGAGGTCTCAGGAGCGCGGAGATGGCGGGGGATATATATTGCCTGAGCGAAGGAAAGCCAGAGATATCTACCACGGAAGCTGAAGATTTGATGCAAGACTTGTTCGCAAGACTTCTCAAGGCTACTACTGATAAGAGACCGACAACAACCATTCCATACCACCAACAAAACAGGATCCCATATCTGGCAAACGACGTCCTCGGCAAAAGACCGACGCCGAATTGACCGAGCGCCAAGAGGCCCCGTGACTGCTCATTTGCCCCGAATAGGAAGGCAGGACTGACTCAGCATGTCGTCACGGGGCCCCGCACGGCACATCCTCGGTCCTTCTGCCCGGTGGCGATCAGTCCGTCATCCCCCGGATTCTGTCAGACGTGGCTGAGTTGCGTTGGAAGGAGTCATTCATTTATCTGGTCATGACGGCACCCCGAGGTGACATCGACTTGAGCCCTCGGACAGTCTGTCACGAACTCATGCAAGATTCATGATGAAAGACCCTAGAGGTGCCGTGCGGCTGGTCGAAGTAGGTCCGCGGGACGGCCTGCAAAATATCCACGATCACGTCCCTACGCCCCTGAAGATCGAGCTGATCCGGCGTCTTCAACGAACTGGTCTTCGCGCCATCGAACTGACCTCTGTAGTCTCCCCGCGAGCAGTGCCCCAGTTGGCCGACTGTCGTGATGTTCTCCGAAATGAGGGGATTCGCCACCTGCAGGACCAGTCGCGCATGCGCCTGCCGGTCTTAGTTCCCAACCTGAAGGGATTAGAGGTGGCGATCGAACATGGGGTGCGCGAGGTGGCGGTGTTTGTCAGCGCCTCGGAGGGGTTCAGTAAGGCCAATATCAACTGTTCCGTGCGACAGGGCCTCGAAAGAGCCAGGGCAGTCACTCAGAAGGCTAGTCAACATGGGATCGCCATCCGGGGGTGAGTCTTGCTTACTCGTTTTCGAAGACTGTCAGCTGACTTTGCAGTTATGTATCTTGTATATTTGAAGATCCCTTCGACGGACCAACCCCCCGGGCCGCCGTGCTTCGTTGCGTCAAGGAACTGCTGGACATGGGCTGCTACGAGGTCAGCCTGGGTGATACGCTGGGGACTGGTGCTCCGGATACCGTGCGCGGTCTTCTGACGTATCTGGTCGATAACAATATTCCCACCGATCGGCTGGCCGGTCATTTTCATGATACCTATGGGCGAGCCGTAGCCAACACCTGGGAGGCCTACTGTTGCGGACTGCGCGTTTTTGACAGTAGCGTCGGTGGTCTGGGCGGCTGTCCATTTGCCCCGGGTGCAGAAGGGAACGTTGCCAGCGAGGATTTGGTGTATATGTTCCATTCCGAGGGGATCCAGACCGGCGTCAATATCCTTCATCTGCTGCGGACTGGCGTGTGGATCTCACAAGCCCTGTCCAGACCATATGCCACTAGGGCGGGGCGAGCTTTGGCCTTGAAGCATAAGCTGCTGCCTTCTGCACATCGCACTACCGTTCAACCGGTCATTCATCCAACCACCAAGTGGTCGCCTATTGGAAAGGGGGCTAACTACTCTGACCGGCTGTTGGTCTATCGCTCCGGTAGTAACTTGAAGGTTGTGTTAAATCGACCGAAGAAGGGAAATGTTCTGAAGTTAAAGATGGTATCCGACTTGGTCAATCTGATCGAGAAATGCAACACCGAACCTTCCATATCACGAATCATCGTGACTGCGAAAGGGGATTTCTTCTGCATGGGAGTGGACCCGGCCATGGAGCCTGCCGAAGCCGAGAGCCCACTCGACCAGCTGACGCGGTTATTTAAAGTAATCGAGCATTCTCGGAAGACCACAATCGCGTGCATCAACGGGCCTGCTTTTGGTGCCGGTGTCGGCCTAGCACTATCGTGTGATATTCGTTTAAGTATAAAGTCAGCCACATTCACCCTAGATCAAGCTGGATTGGGTGGGAGACCGGCCTCGTCGGTGCCGTCCGACCATCCAGTCACAGCAACAGAATTGAAATCGTTCGGCGTAATCGCAGAAGTTGCAGACGACGCCGACGATCTGCAAGACTGTTTGAACAGGCTGCTCATGCGGCTGCGGACATCGCCCTCCACCGCATCGCGCATTTCCACGCGGCTGATACGCCTCATCTGGGCCCACGCCGAACGCGACAATTCAGAGGCAGCAAACGAATTTCTTCGGTTCGAGTCTGTGAATGAGATGGACATGGACCGGGCGGTGGCGGTTGGTTGTGCGCAGTAGGCGTCCGTGCCTAGATAGGGCTTGTAAATCGGTGTGATTGTAGATGGTTATTTTACACTTGCATAGTTGGGTATAAAGGACCAATAGATTTCAATATGTTGACACTTGAGATACCCTAACACGGCTCGGCTATTTCAAAGATTCATGCAGACATCATGCCACCGCTTGCGCGTTGGCATGCCAAATCACGAACGCTGTTGCCCTGCCAAGGGCGCAAAACCTCCCCTGCTAGAGCTGATCCTTAACACCCCGCTCTCCTGTCATCTCCAACCTCACCGACCCAATCTCCCAATCCATTTCAACCACCATGGTCCTCCGACCTGTCGCCTGCCCGTTCACCCCGGAATTCGATACCCTGGTCCACGAACAACTCCAGAAATGGAAAGTCCCCGGTCTCACGATCGCCATTGTCCATGGCTCTAGCACTTATTCCAAGGTATGGAAGCTTCATTCACCATTTGGAAATCCCCTACCTACCTACTTATTTAATTCTAATTGACTCCCCAGGCCTACGGCATTGCCTCCTTCCCGAACAAACCAATGACGCCCGACGCGCTCTTCTCCACCTGCAGTACCACAAAAGCCTTCACAGCCGCCGCGGTATCCCTAGCCATCGATGACAGTCAGAAAACCCCCTCGCCAGTATCATGGACCACGCCTCTTTCATCCATCATCCGAGACGACTTCGTCCTGGCCGACGAGTCCGCCACTAACAACACGACCCTCGAAGACGCCCTCTCCCATCGCACAGGTCTCCCAGGTCACGAACTCGCCATGATGATTGCCTCTCCGAAGGAGAGTTTACAGCACGAAGTTCGAAAGCTGAGATCCTTTCCCTTGTCCGATGCACCGCGCACCGTCTTTCGGTATTGCAATCATATGTACATGGCTGTTTCTTATGCGATTGAGAAATTGACAGGGAAGAGGTTAGGCGCCGTGTTCAGGGAACGGATCTGAGATTTTCTCTGTATGAACGATACTTATTCTGATGTTCGCGAGGCAAGGAAGAGTCCCGGGGCGAGTAGTCGGCTGGTCACGGGGTACACTTATGTTCCAGATAAAGACAGCTATGTTGCCGAGCCGCATCTGGGCTACGCGCCTACGACCGGCGCCGGGTCTATGGTTAGCAATGTCCTGGATTATGCGAAGTGGGTGCGTTAGTTGATTTATCGCACTGGACCGATATCTGACGACGGGTATACGGCGCTGTTCATGCCACGGACGATTATGAATGGCTCTGACGCTGACGCGGGTGGGATTGTGGTGCCGGACCCAAAGGCACCGTATCATCTGTATGCGCTGGGATGGTTTGTCGATCAGGTCTGCGGGGAGACGTTCTATTGGCATAGTGGGAGTTGGCCGGGGTTTGGGATCATGGTGGGATTAATTCCGGAGAGGAAGTGGGGGTTTGCCATGATGGGAAATGCGGTGGATGCGAGGCGTGTGGAGAGGGAGTTATATTTGTATCTGATTGAGAGGTTGGTGGGGAGCTCAGGACCGTCGCAGTCACAGCCGCAGTCTACCAGCACTAAGGGGAGGAGGTCGAGGACAGCAGAATCGGAGAGTCCGGGTCAGGAGAAATGTCGACTTTTCCCTGGCTACCCGGATCCGCCCATCCCACATGCTCTTCCCTTGCAGCAATATGCGGGTGTTTACAGTCATCCCGGGTACGGGTCATTCGGGCTGGTTGTTGAGGATGGGAAGTTAGGAGCGGATTTGACGGACAGGGTGGGAAGACTGCGATTCGTACTTGAGCATGCAAGCGGCGAGTTCTTTGTTTGTGTTGCGTATACTCCGGAGAAGGGCGAGTCGCTGGGAGAGACGTTCCTGACGGAGTTTTATGTGAATTATAGTGGGGTGGCTGCGAGGGTGGGATTGGATTTGGAGCCTGCGTTGGGTGGGAAGAAGATCTGGTTTGAGAGAGTGTCTGATTGATGATTTTCTTAGACTTGTGTGGAGGGTTTGCGCTGTATGCGGCTTAATGTGATTGAAAATAATCCACATGGAATATTTCGTGCCTTCGGTGGAAAAGCGCGTGCACTGGAGGTCAAATTCTGTTGTGGTAGTTTAAATAGGAAATGTGAGGTCGTTTAGTGTGCATTATATATTCATGGCAAGAGGAGGAGCCACTGTTGATAGGGAGGAATATTCTGTTTGGCGCCACACAAAATGAAAAACTGCTCCAGATCATAAGCGCAGGAACGAATTTTGTTAAATTGATAGAATCTGAAAGATGCTCGATGGTTGCAGGTCTGTAACTCCGTAGATGGTGAAATGCTTGGTGTGCTGCCTCAGGCATTACAGTATCCACTTGATCTTGTTGCCTCGATGGCCCACACTAATCTCCGTAATGTAGCTGAGCGTGGACAAAGCTCAACATGATAGGCCCATAATTAATCATGAGAGTATGGAGAGTTGAAAACCCAGATTTGCTGATGATCAATGCATATTTTCGTGGAAAAACCTTCCAATTGAAGAAAATTTGTATATATAACCATTATCCACGAGTGCTGAATCAAGGAACGCCGCGAAGAGTTTTTGGCATTTGGATACCTGAGGCAAGCTGGCAATCATTTCGCCGTTTGCTTAGGTACCCCTCCAAGGCACTTTTGAGATAGGCAACACCGCGGAAGACCTTGACATTTCCTACATTAACCATCAAATAGTTCAGAATTGATCAAGGCATCATGGCAATTGGGGTACCACCAGTCCTGAAACGCCAACAAAGAGAATAAGCTTTGCGTAAAGTTTGTACCCCCGAGATAAGATAGCTCCGTCTCCTAGTAAAGTAAGCAGGTGGTAACTTAGGTCTACCCTTCCGAGCGGGATCCAGGGGGTCCGGCCCCTGAAATTTAATAGCCTGCAGCTAGCTGGTCACTTAAGCGAATGTATATTAGAGCACACATCCGCCGTAGCTATAACCACTCCGTGTTTACCTAGGGAAGGCAGCGACAAGACTCGAAGCAGAGAGCAATTTCCGTTCCTTGCACGGGATCGGCCTGTGCAGGTTCAATCCAGACGAAGACGGATTCCATCTGGGCGATCGGTGGGGAGGGCGGTAGGATATCATCAAGTTGGAAAAGAGAAAAGGCCATGCCAAGACTGCCCTGCCCCAGGCAGCACGCGGTGCCTGCCTGGAAGTGCCTGGTCCGATCAGGCCCCACCAGGCGCTGCCTGATTCTGCCTGCGGCTCGATCCCGTGCCTGCTTGGCGGTGAGCCTTTGGACCCCACGCCTATCACTAACCCGATTAGGGAGTTCCATCACAGAGCTTAAATATCAACAGGAGAATCTGCTGCTCTGCCGATCCAGACATCTCAATCCTCTTTCTCAACCCTCGTCCTCTTTTCATCCTTCTGTTCACTCTCTATCATCATCAAGACGCTTTCACTCCACCATGACTTCCACCCTCCCTCCCCTGCCCGCAAAGCATCAAGACCTGGTCTCATGGATCCACAACCACCCAGACACCCCAATTAACGAGCTCATCAGACCCTTCAATGAACACGAAGCCGTCGTCCGAAAGCTCTTCGCACAGGAACCATCAAACCCCCTTCTCCAGAACAACTACCTCAACATCGCCCCCCTATACGACCAAACCGGTACTAATGACGTCAGAACCCGAGCCCGCGAACCGGCCGCCGAAGCTCCTGACGTGCGTGACAAGTATGTCCTACCATTGTCTGAGGACGCTCGACGGCCCAATGGCTCTCCTGCCGTGGTGTCGAGTCTCAGCGAGTTCAAGAAGAACTTCAATATCTTCTCCGAAGGCTCACTCAGCGACATGGACTGGAGTAATGTGGTAGTGGCCGGTAGCGCGGTGGTGACTTCGCTGCTGCCGGTACCGGAGGAGTATCGCAGTTCAAAGCGCGCGTTGCGGCAGTATTATCACGATAAGTTTGCGCCGGCGTCGGACGTCGATTTGTTCCTGTACGGACTGAGCGAGGAGCAGGCCATTGTAAAGATCAAGATGATCGAGGATAAGGTGAAGAATGCCATCTTGTATGAGACGACGACCGTGCGCACCAAGAACACGATCACCATCGTCTCGCAGTACCCCACGCGTCATGTGCAGATTGTGCTGCGTATTTACAAGTCCGTCTCGGAGATCCTGACGGGTTTCGATGTCGATTGCTCGTGTGCCGCGTACGATGGAAACCAGGTGTTTGTCTCGCCGAGGGCCCTGGCGGCGTATGTGACGCAGACAAATCAGATTGATTTGAGTCGACGGTCGCCGTCGTATGAGAATCGGTTGTCGAAGTACTCGCACCGCGGGTTTGAGATCCACTGGCCGGCGTTGGAGCGGTCGAGGGTTGATCCGGTATGTTGGGATGACTAGTTTGCGGGAATTTGCTGATGATTCTAGACTATCTTTGAGAGAAGCTTTTCCAGAACCGTTGGTCTGGCAAGACTGCTTGTTCTTGAGAAATTGCCTAAATCATCGGATCGGGAGGAATATATGGATCAACGACGGCGCGAGCGCGGACGGCCTGACCGAGTGCGAAGAGGTCGGGGCGAGTTGAACGGTAACGTCAAAGCTGACTGGGAGGATGAGACCCCGGAGTGGATGGAGGGCGATGAGCTGTCGGAGTATAACACGGTCGTAAGTATTGCCTGCCTAGGGTGCTGTTATCGTTTCTAATGTGTCTAGACTATACCATATGGACCCCGGTTCCACGCCAAAAGGATCGAGAAACTGCTCTACACAAAAGACTTGCTTCTTAACGCAGAGTGGAACAAGCCGAAAGACAGAGAGGTTCACCTGCATCGCCATCCTGCTTTCTTCGGCAATGTGGAGGACGTCATCCATGATTGCTGTGGGCATTGTCCGGTTCCGGTGACCACTGAAGAGAAGGAGGTGGCGGAGAAAGAAAGCAAGACGTACATTTCTGGAGAAATCTCGTTTATCAAGGATGACCCTGGTCGCCAGGAGGTGGGAAGTTTTAACCCTATTACCGAGACTGATTGGACAGGTAAGCCCCCTCACGCAGGAAGATAGAGCCCAGCTAACACGACTAGAAATGGCTTACATCGGAAACACCGAACGTCTCTGTCACGCCATTGTGGACGGGGATCTGGACGCGGTCAAAGAATGGCTAGCTGGGGAGGATGCGGACCCGAACAGCCGCGACTACACCGGACGCGCCCCGTTGCATCTTGCTTGCATGACGTCCACACCTGAGATTGTGCAATGCCTGGTGGACCACGGGGCTAGATTAACTGCTCGCGTGGCTGACGGGCGAACGCCTCTTCACATTGCCGCTGCTAGAGGAAGCGTGGAAATAGTCAGAATCCTGCTGCACAAGAGCGAGGAGAATGAAGCTGAGGAGGACAAAAAGGCAGAGCTGCGCAAGGGCAAGACCTTGACTGAAACTGCTACTGAAGAGGCCGGTGATGAAGACATTGAAATGGTTGATGCCGAGGATGACGCAACCTCTACCACCGGCTCGTTTGTCAAGGTTGAGAAGGAATCCGAAAGCCGTGAAGATGCCGAAACCTTGCCCGGAGACGAAAATGACGACGAGCCTGATATCTACGATATCAATGTCGTTTCTTGGGACAGTCGCACGTCTGCACTTCATCTGGCTATCCTCAACAATCAGGTGGGTGTCGTGGAAGAGCTCGTCGGCTCCTTTGGGGCGGACGTCCTGCTGCCGATTAAACTGCTCCACAACTACGATAAAAGCCCGCGCGCCGCCATCCTTACCCTGGTCCTTGCCCTTCGACTTCCCCTGGATCAGGCAGTGGTGATGACCGAGAAGCTTCTGCAACTGGGCGCCACGCCGACCCAGGCCGATCTGGATCACAACACTCCCCTTCATTACATCGCGGCTACGCCCTATCGCGATCTGATCGATGTTTACATGAAATGTAACGAGCCCGCCACCAAGAAGGCCCTGGATCACCTTGCAACAGCTGGTAGTTCCTGGAACCCCACTATGTATTCCGCCCTGATGGTGGCGATCGCTGCCAAGGACAGCACCAACACCATAAAGCTGCTCGAGCACGGAGCGACCCCAACCATCTCGTTCAATAGCTGGTTCAAGTCTGCCGCAGCGGCGACGCCTCACATCCGCAATCTGAACAGCGAGACGAACATGCGGTCTTTCCAACACGGTGTGACACAGCCCATCATCGAAGCGGTCAACAGAGAGCTTCCGGAAGTTGTGCTCGAGCTTTTGAACCGGGAGGTCGACCCGAATACCCTAGACAAGGCCGGATACGAGGCGCGCAATTCGAGCAACAAGAGCAGCTACTACCCGGGCAAATCTCTCCTGGACCTTGTTCAGGACAAGCTCAAGGAGCTGCGAGGATACGAGGGCGAGACTCGTTTCTTCGTGGAACCATCCTCCATGGAATCGGATGACGTATATTTTCAGGGCCTGGAAGAGGGAACTTACAAGATGTGGTTGGCGCGAGAGCAAGTGCGGAGGGAGCGCGTGGAGTACAACGAGGCCAAGGAGGACTATGACAAAAAGGTCCGAAACTTCGGAACGAGAAAGGGGCTTGACGAGAAGAGAGTCGTCGTTCAGCGCCTTATTCAGGAGTTCGAGCAGGTGGAACAGGTTTTGCTTGAGAAGCGTGCCAAAACCTTCAACGAGATGTACCCCGACATTGAATCGACCGCTGTTTTTTTCAATGGATCAAAGTATAAGCCTGGCGAGCCTGAAGTGTTCAAGCTGAAGTTGGACTTTAATATTCCGGAACTCACGGACGAAAAGCGGGAAGGTTATTTCAAACTGTGAGTTTTCCGACATTATATGGAACATTGCTAATTTCAGTAGATTCGAGGCAGCGTGGACCGGTGATATCCAAACAGTTCAGGCGCTTACGCTGGGAATGTGGGGAGACGACAACCAACAGCAACCTCTCCAGATTACTGCCTTTGATACTAATGATATGTCGCCGTTTGGTATCGCCGTCATTCGCGGACACTTCGAGTTGGCCGAACTCATCCTCGAGATTGCCCAGGCGCAATACAAAGTGGTGGAGACGAAGAATCACGAGCGTTATAACATGGACGATGACAGTGAGTTTGACGACGACAGCGACGAGATCCGCATCACTAGCGAGACGATTGACGACAAATTCACCGTGGATGATATCGGAGCGTTGGACTTTGATGTTGGCAGCACGATCTCTCCTGGGAGCCTAATAATTCGGGAATACCCTGTGTGGATGTTCATGCAGGATCCACCGAAGATCGGCCTGATGGGCAGGCGCCATGGCTCATTGGATCTTCTTGAGTATGCCATTCGGGAGGACAATGTTCCTCTCTTGACATTTCTTCTTGAGATGGGTCAGAAGTATCAAACGAGAGATGAGACTACAGGTTCTGAGATCTTCTCTCTGTGCGAGCCTGAAATCTACCTGGCGATTGAGCTGGGTCGGCTGCGTTGCCTGGAAGAGATCATCAGCCGTACGGGAGCGGATCTGCCGATCGACCAGCTGGTCAAGAGGAGTGGCGTACAGGTTCATGAGAAACCCAAATACTACCAAGGCCTGTCTATCCACGGACGCAAGCGTACCGACTGGGCTGCTGCTGGAGGTGGTCGGAGGGGTTGGGGGACAGAAGAGCCCGAGACGGACCAGCATCCCCCTTTGCTGGTGTCTGCCTTTCGGGGTAGTTTGAAGAGTACCGAGTGGTTCCTGGGCACAGCTCCGACACGTCTTTACCTCAACTTCACCAAGCAGCATGGGGAGGATAAACGGCTGAGCCTGCTAGCTCAGTCTATGGATGGAGTCGAAAAGTCCGTGAAAAACTGGTTGAACACGAGAAGTCAGTCCCCCTCTTCCCCTCTTCCCCCTAGACTGAGAGAACGTAACTGACTATTTAGGTCACTTGGTCCTCCACTGCGCTGTCATGTCCAAACCCACCGCCGAATCCACCGAACTTGTTCAGTACCTGATCACCCACTACCCGGAGTGCATTGAAACCAAGTCCGACTACGGATACACACCGCTCGCGCTCGCCTATTCCCTGCGCCGTGTTGCATTCGCCGAACTACTCATCAAAGCGGGAGCCAACCAAACGATCCGAGACAGTAAGGGCAACAACCTGATCCATCTCATGCTACGCAGCGCCTGCGGAGACCACCTCGAGGACCCCGACAACGTGACCAAGCTGCTCAACCTGCTCGACAAGCGTCTGGTGTATTCCATGTTCAGCGAGCGCTCGTCCGACGGCCCTGGATCCCTGACTCCATTCGCGCGCTGGATGCATTACACTTACTCAGCAAGACCCTACTGGCGAGACGAACGCAACCATAACATGGAAACCGACAAGCGGGTAGAGATTGTTCGCGCTCTGCTTGACTTCGCCGCGCCCACAGGCCAGAAACACCTCGAGATGCTCGACGGCACCGGCAACACGCCCATCCACGACGCCGTGAAAGGCCAACTCCCGCAGATCTTCGAGTTGATGATCACCCACCGCCCGGACCTGTTGCACCGCGAAAACTCAACCGGCACCACGCCCCTCGAACTGGCCGTCGACGCGTGGACCAGCGAAGCGACCGAAAACCCGCCCCCGATCCCCAACAAAGACGACCGCGGATATCGGAGTAACACTGGCGGCAAGAACGTGGTCGATACATCACCGGAGGACCTCGTACAGAAGCCAGCGGCCAGCGAACGGAAGCTCATCTGCGACATCAGTCGCGCACGAGTCAGCGGACGGTCGGAGAAGCGGAAATTGGTGAGCTTGAATGAAGCTAATGAGGTGGCCAAGAGACTAGCGGTGCAGAGCGAGGCCAAGGCGCGGGCGATTCGAGGGAACGGGGGTGTAGTGGACAAGGGGGCCAAGAAGTGGTCGGATGAGGTGACGAGGTGGTATCAAACGGCGAGGCACTATACTGAGAATGAGTGAGAACCTATTGATCAGAAAAGGCTTGTCTGTACGCAGTCATGTATGTAGAGAGCGAGGCGGATATTGCGGAATCTCATAAGAATGAGACATGAAGATTACTTACCTACCCAGTTCCTAACCTGACACTACTAACCAACTCCCTAAGTCTAACTATGTAACTAGGTAGCAATACCACGATCGCCATCATTCATCCAACAAGCAATCGGATAAGACAAGACAAGAAACACATAATGTTTACCCCGCAAAACCAACCCCGGAGCAAGCTCTTAGCGTCTTAGCATTCTGGCGGATAAGTATCCCGCCTGTCGGAAAATAATCAGCGCCCTTCCCCGTCACTGGTAGGGTGAATTTAACTTGCTCCCAACTTGGACGATCACCACTCTATCTTCCGACTTGAGTTTCCCCACCCCCGGATTCTCTTCTAGCTGCGCATGGGTGTGTGGTGTATTTTGGGATGTGGGGGTGGGTTGGTGGGGGTTCCCCGGATCATGATTCATTCACCTCTACGGAGTAACCACTTTCCTATTCGTGACATTGCTGAATAGTTACTATAGTGGAGTGATTCGATTTCCCTTCGGCATTACCGAATTCATCTGCCGCTTCTGAACTGTACCTCTCTCTCCCAGTGCCAGATAGCGAACCAGCTAATCAGCCACTCAACCCAGGGTATGCCTCAATATGAAAGATAAACAAAGTCTTGGCTTGGCTTGCTTGGCTTCCTTGGCATCGACGGAAATGCACACCATCTGATCCTTTCCCCGCGGGGGAGCTTTGAAATCCGCTCTCTTGCTTGCTTCTGTCCACGAGGGTGATGATGGCGGGGACGGCGATAGTCGGGTCCTGTCCATGTGCGTTGGGGAATGTGGGGAGGGGAGGTAAGTTGATTCGATTCGGTTGACATAGGTCGGGATGTTGACGTGACGTGATGATCACTGCGTGAGTGTGGAGTGTGTGGAGGTGTGAAGGGCATAAATATCGAGACAGGTCTTGGGGGGATGCTTGGTTCTTGTTTGTTTTTTGTCGGCGAGGTTCTCTCTCATATTACTAGCTCTTCTGTCTGGTTGCTTTGATTTAAGAGCTATTTATTCCGTCTAGCTGGACTATACGGGCACTCTGTGTCTAGTGCCTTGCATACTCCTACCTACCCTCAATAGGAGAGCCCGGTTCATCATACCCCAGAAACACTTCACCAGAGAGCTGAAACCAGAGTCATAACTCCTACAGAGCAAGAAAGCGAGAACAGATCCGCAACCAAAATGACCGACCTCAAAAAAGAATCCCTCGACTGGGGAACGGACGAAAAAGTCCTCGACCCCGTCCATCAAGAACGCGTCCCTGCTATCGTGACGATTGAGAATTTCCGGGTCTTGGGCATGGATCCGCAGGATGAGGAGTTTTATATGGGGTTCTCGGAGGAGAGGAGGAAGAGGGTTACGAGGAAGGTCTGTTTTTCTTTCTTTGCTTTCTTCCCAATCAAGTTGAAGAATGTTTGGACAAGGAGGGATCATGCTAATGCTTATCTTGGTTGTGAAATGGATAGGTCGACATCCGTCTCGTCCCTATGCTCGCAGTCCTATACTTGATATCTCACCTTGATCGATCGAATATCGGAAACGCCAAGATTGAAGGTCTGGTTGATGATCTCGGATTGAGTGGCATTCAGTGGAATATTGTTCTGAGTATTTTCTTTGTGCCATATGTACTGCTAGGTATGTTTCTTTTTTCCATCACTGCATCCCTGGTTTGGCGAACTCTGCATTGCATGAAATGATGGCTGATCAAACCAGAGGTACCGAGTAACATGCTGCTGAAGAACTTCAAACGCCCATCGGTCTATCTGGGTATCCTGATCGTGTCCTGGGGAATTATGATGACGTTGACCGGGGTGGTAAAGAACTTTGCAGGCTTGATGGTAACCCGAGTCTTGCTAGGTGTTTTCGAGTATGTTGCTCCCCTCCCCTATCTTTCCAGTCTAGGAAATTCAGCTAACGATTTAGGGCCGGATTCTTCCCCGGCGCCGTATACCTCTGCACCTTCTGGTATATGCCTAAAGTCTTGGCTACTCGGCTCGCATGTTTCTACTGCGCCAGTGCGCTGTCCGGTGCCTTCTCCGGCCTGTTGGCAGCTGGTATCGCGCAGATGAACGGCGTGGGCGGATACGAAGGCTGGCGATGGATCTTCATCCTAGAAGGTCTGGCCACAGTCGTGCTGGGCTGTGCTTCGTTCTTCCTACTGATTGACTCGCCACGACTGTCTGGTCGGTGGTTGGACCCCGATGAGATTCGGTTCCTCGAGCTGCAGGCGTTTATCAAGGAAGGTGGGAAGTTCAGGGACGAGGCGCAGGGCGGCAGCAAGAGAGTTAAATGGAAGGATCTGAAAGCCGTGTTTCTCAACTGGAGGATGTATATCCTCGCTTATATCATGCTGTGTCAGTCGGCTTGTACTTATGGTGAGTTCCTTGCGACCTTATTGTCAGCCCTGTCTGAAGACATGCTAATGAGCCAGGTAACAAATTCACTCTGCCCACAATCACGAAATCCATGGGCTTCAGCAACACCGAAGCTCAACTCCTCACTGTCCCGCCGTACGTGGCCGGTGCTATCTCTGCCATCTGCTTCTCTCGCCTCTCGGACAAGTTATACTGGCGGATGCCTTTCGTCGTCATCCCCCTCTGTCTGCTCATCATCGGTTACAGCATCCTCATGTCGATGGACGGGAAGCTAGGCGAGAACCTCGGTTTGTCTTTCTTTTCGGTTATCATCGCCCTCATGGGTCTGTATCCGATTCACCCCGCTACGTCCAGCTGGACGTCTAACAACCTGACGCCGTCGAACCGGAGAGCGATCGGTCTGGCGCTGAACATCTGTATCGGCAACACCGGTGGTATCATTGGTAGCTACATGTTTCTAGAGGAGGAGGCACCGAAATACTACACCGGCTTTGGGCTGTCGTTGGCATTGGGTGGTTCCGCGGTGCTGTTGGCGTTGTTCCTTGAGTTGTCGTTCTACTGGGAGAACAAGAAGAAAACCAAGGTTTCGGAGGAGGAGGTTAGGGCGAGGTATTCGGAGGAACAGCTGTTGGATATGGGTGATAAGTCGCCGTTGTTCAAGTATACTCTTTAGGTCGATATTTGTACTTCGCTATTGCATGAATGAATGCTTTTTATACATCAGTGCACGACAGCCAAACGACTCTTGACCGGCACATTCTCCTCCATCTTCGTGTCAGGAAATCCATCCACGTTCACTCCTGGTCTGAACAGCAAGCAATGGGTCGACCCGCCGAAATGAAACATCCCAATCTCGTCCCCCTTTGTGATATGCTGCCCCTCCTTGACCCTGACATCGCACGTCGACACTTCGCACATCCCGACCCCGAGGAATGCCATCAACCCGATCTTCGGGTTGTCACTTTCGATGAAGATCACCGCCCGCGTCGCCGTTGCCGTCAGGTACTCCTGCGCCGTCACCTCGCCGGACGGATCAATCTCGTTGCTCGCCTGGGCCGTCGCATTCGGATCTCCCAGTCCCTCGAACAGAGGCTCAGAATAGTACGTCCCTGGAACGACGTACGCTTTCACAATCCGTCCGCTCACGGGGGCGTGCCAACGATGATAGCTCAGCGCACTCAAGAACGCCTGATAGACCGTGCCACCAGCAAACCTTTCCGCCAGCTCATCATGCGCCAACATATCATCAATCGAATATGGCTGTTCCTTGATCCAGAACCGATCCCTCGCCTTAGCCCCTTTCACCAGCTTGTACGGCTGCGACTCGCACGCATTCACCAGGACATCATCATCCTCTGGCTCCGCAACAGGCCTAACCCCTTCTCTGAACCGTCTCGTGAAGAAGTCATCCCACGAGTTGAACCCGTGATACTCCTTCCAGGGATCACAGATATACAACTCCTCGAACCCCAACCCATCCTCCCTCCCCTGATTCGCCACCTTCTCCAACCACTCCTTCCCGGTAGGTCCCAACCACCCCGTCTCGGACTGATCGAGCACCTTTGCACTCTCCCTCGAGCTCAAAAACTCTCCCCAAGCGTCCAGCACCCGCTTAATCATGGCGTTGACCTCGGGGTCCAAAAACGCCGCATACCCGCTCCCGGTCCCCATCGGCCAATCCAGCACCGCGTTAATCGGTAACCCGACTAGCCCGACGCGCTTCGAGAGGTCGTTCCATGACGGCGCCGTCGTGAGGAGGTAGTTAAGCACCTGGAGCAGGTGTTCTGGGTCGCGGATCTGGGGACAGCCCGTGGGGTCTGTCGTGTAGGTTCTGTTTGTGGGGATCTCGTCGAACATCGAGTGCAGGAGCATGTGGATTCGGGTGTTTTTGGCGATTAGGGATTGGAAGTCGCGAAGCACTGGGTGGAGGGGTTTTTGGTGGTTGGGTGAGTCGACGTGGGCGATTACGCCGCCGAGCCAGGCGTGGTGGTCGCTTGTGCTGGGGGGCATCCATTTTCCGACTCTAAGGAAGAACAAGGATTAGATTGGGTAAATTGACTGGAGGAGGGAGGTGTGCACGGAGCTTTGCTTACCGGTGGAGGCGGGGTGTGTGATTGTTGTGGTGGTTGTGCTTGGCCATATTGGTTGCCTGGTTGCAGTGGCTATTCTGTGGTGAATGTGTCCATCTCCAGTTTCAGTCCCTCAAGCAGTATATATAACCAGGCGCAAGAAAGCCACAACCAAGACTCAACACATTACATCACACCCTGCGACCCATTCGTCCCGGACCTCGTACGGTGTAAAGCACTACGTCAGCCAGACAAAGACCAAATCGCAAACAACGAGGTGGTCAGCGAATCGGTTGATGGAGTTAGGGCTCCACTTCCATGATAGATGACGTCATGTTTACTTGACCTCCGCGCGTCGGAATCCGGCCCACTGCGAGTCCACTCCCTGCCTTGGTGCGATCCCGGAGAATGTGTCATTGGATGATGTGGGGACAAGGTACGAGACCAAGCTTTGATCTGTTGAGTCAAGCTTTTGCTCAGTTGGGGGGCGTGGAATGTTGATGTGAGGGGGAAAGAAGGGATCGGAATGCGGAGTCGCGTGGAAGAGGGAATGTGGGTGATTTTAAGGCGGTGGAATTTAATTACTCCAAAGGTCAGGAGAACTTGGCCAGAAACTCGATTGTTTGGAGCTTACTGGATTACTCTTCCTTTATTCAGGGAGCTGGTTGTAGGAATCTCTTGTCTCCCTGACGTCGAATGATTATCGGCTGTCATGTTCTCGAAGACTATAGTTGTTGACTAACTACTTGATTACTCCTTGATATTTGATTGATGGCACATGGGCATGCAAAACAATTTCTGGTGCGAAGAACATTATAACGGATGGAAGCCAATTGACCCTTTTCAATTCCAGAAGTTCAGGGACCCAGCCGAAGAATAGGAAATACAGCAAAGAAACCAATGCGAAAAATCCACTCAGCAAATCGTGCCCAAAACCAGAACATTGTAAACTGCCCAGTGTAATTTGAACAAACATCCGTAATAAAGGCACTTCGAGAACTCGGCGCCGTATTTGCTCTCTTCCTGTTGACCTGCCAAACGTTCTTTCCAAGCCCGCGGTACCAGAGTTGTTTGTTTCGGCATGTCGTTAATCTGTCGGACCATGTTGACCAAGCTTACGCTGTCGCCATCACGCCTTGCGCCATATTAGACTCGAAAAACAGAAGTGAAGGGAAGAAGGCATACCTGCGTGGGAATCCACCCGCTACTCTGATTTTTTCTGACGCTTGGAGCGTGGGGTTTGAGCAGGCTTGGACTCGTTCATTTCATCCCGGGCCAAACGCTGAATGTCATCCACATCCTTTACAAAATCCTTCATGTTCTCGCGAAGCTCAGAAGCCAATTCCTGAACAAATTTCCAATTGTCGTATGCCCCGAGGCGGACCCTGCTTGCGTCGAGCTGGTTATCTTGGAGGTCATGGTACTCGTCTCTGGTCTTCCTCAGCTCGGCCAGTTGCTTGTCCTGCGTCTCCAGCTTGGCTTTGAGTCGTTTCACCTCGTTCTCAAGCTCCACGTTCTTCAGAGTCACTCGGCTGAGTTCCTGGGTTGATTCCTCACGACAGGCCCTCAGCTGGGCCTCTATGCCGTTGAACATGTCACTCATACCCCCTTTCGAGGACGCAACGGTGCTGATATTCCCCTGTGTAGTGTCGGACTCCACGCCACGAACTTTCGGAGCTGGACCGTCAAGCACGACGATGTCTGCTTCCTGAGCGGTGCGCTTTACAGGAGAAGCCGCAGTAGGGGTCTTCGCAACAGGAGTGGTCGCAGTAGGAGACACAGTAGCAGGGACCATTGCAGTGGTGCGTTTTTCAGCATGACGCTTCACAGCATGAAGTTTCTTAGGGGAAACAGAAGAAGGAAACTCCGGAGCTGGAGTCTTTCCTCTCATCGGAGACTCGTTGCTCTTTGATTTGTTGGCTGGAGAGGAATGCATGGTGAGCGAGCTGGCAAGGTTTGTAATGGTGTATCAACAAGACTTCGAAGATGTAGAGAATGGCAGAACAAGGACGACGAAGAGAGCACTAGTTATTTGACAGGGAATAAGTCCTGGACCAGGGAGAGGGAGGTGAAAGAAGAGGGGAAGAGAAAGCCAGGTGCGAGAGATGGTGAAAGAAGGGGTTGTGGGAGGACAACAAGTGAAGGTACTAGCAACCACAACAGTGAATGGAGTGTGACAAAAACAAGTTTGGCGTCACACGACCATTCAAGGGTCTCTGTGGGTTAGATGAGTGGTCATTAAGAGTACATGCTATATCCTTCTATGCTTGTTTACAGTTGGCACCTGTTTCCATGGTAAAGCTACAGGGAAATTCCAGATCTCCTGATCCGGTGGTAAAGTGCAGGTTGTAGTTCCCTCAGTCTCTTGCTTAGGTTGACGAATATCTTATCTCACTGTTACCAAGTAAGGTGTATCCCTAGATCATAATCCCAAGGGATATATCCTCGTACGTCTGTCAATTTGTCGGTTCTACCGATGGTACAGGACAAGGCTTTGGAATCGGCTAGTCATGGGTTACAACGGGCCATGGATGCCTGCGGCAGATAGTAGCAGCCATGACGAAAAAGCACACTTGTTACTACAAGTGTTAGGTACCCGTCCGGCAGTTTTGTGGGGTGGGAATCTGGTTGATTCCACTTATTTACAGCTAAGGTGGGTTATATAGCGGTTATTTCCAGTTAGCTGGTTATATCGAGTTCCGTAACAAAGAATGACTGATAACGTAATCCACAAGCGAGCTGCGAATCTAAGCGAGCTGCGAATTTTCAATCAATGCAACCACTACTTGAAGCTATTTAACCACTAACTCCATTAGATTTGACTAACTAAATATATGAAAAAGTAGCTATTTACTAGGACAATTTCGTATAGTATGTCCTACTATTCCACAGCCACTACAGCGGGCAGGAGCTCGTCGACGAGGCACCGGAGTAGGTTCCTCAGACTGCTCATTAAACTGCATATCCAGCTGCTGAACGCGATTTTAGCCTTCTTGTACAGATAAAAGAGTATTCTCTCCTAGTAGAGCACGTCTTCTTGCTTTCTTTTTGTATTTTCGCTCGTTTTCGGCTCGTAGAGACTTGATTTCTTGCTGTAAAAGAAGGTTGATTTGCATCGCCATTTGAGCAGCCTTTTCAAGATGTTGAATATGAGCAATTGGGCTACTAAAAAGCTTTCATTTAGCACTAAGACTGTTCTGTAAGCTGCGTATCTCTCGATCTAGTTGGCGAGTATTCTGTGGAGTCTGGAAAGCAGAGGAAATTGATCCTTCAACTAGTGACAGTGCAGGTGTAGGTGTATGTAGTTAAAAGGTAAGTTTCGAAAGAACTCGTTCTTGATCAAGTGGTTTAAGTCCTGCTCCTGCAAAGCCACTGCAGATATTCGTAGAAATAAAGATTTGAGCCCGGGCGTCTGGATAAAGCGATAAAAAGTCTTCTTTATCAATATGATTATTACCCGCAACCATACGTCCCTCAAGCAGCTTTCCATATGCGCGTTTAAGCGGGCCAAAAACACCCACATCAAGCGGTTGAAGAAGGTGTGAAGCGTGGGCAGGCATGCAAAGACATATTATTGCATTTTGTTTGCAAAAATCGTCGAATTTAGCAGTCAAATGACTACTATGGCCATCCAGAATGAGTAGGCGTTTTGCACCAGTCATATAACGCCTGGAAGAAGGTTCAAAGACATTTTTTAGCCAAAGAAGACCTATTTCATCGGTAGTCCAGCCATTTTGACTTGTTGCAATCCACCAGTCTCCAGCAAGCTTAGGTTCTTGGAACCAAGCAGTTTGTTGTTGGGTCCCTTTCAGTATAAGAATGGGTGATATATGTACGCCGTTTGAGCTGACTGTTTCGATGATTGTAACCCATTCACGATTACCTTGAATAATCCTGCGTGATCGCTCACTACGCTTCACTACAGTAATTACTTTAGCAATTGAGCAGAGCCCCATTGCAAAGCCAGTTTCATCAAAATTCCAGATATCGTTCTCGTGTATGCCGTGTTCTTGAATAGTCTTGTGGACCAGTTGAAACCATGATATTATAACCTTTGGATCCTCTTGTTTTGCACGTTGATATGTAATTCGTCTATTATATCGTGTACGTAGTTGAGGATGACGTTTGGTGAAATTATATGGCCAGTTAGAACCAACATTTGCTGTAGGATTTCGAAGACGCGCGCGAAATAAGATTCCTGCTATTTCGCGTAAGAATTCAGGCCGCATTGGAAATCCTCGCATATCTGCATCTAGTAATTGCTTAAGAATCGTTTCTTCTTCAAACTGAGTAAGTTTATGATTATTGGCGCGTGTTTCTGATCGTGGTGTTGCACCGTTGAATCGATTGCGTAGGGTACTTTCAGAGATCGCAAAAACCTGCGCAGCGCGTAATACCGATTTAATTTGGCCCTTTCGATAAGCTGAAATAGCCATTTGAATACGTGATTCTTTAGAAGGAGGCATGTTGTATTTGGTGTTGAAGATATGACGCGTTGAATAAAGAGGGTGGAGTTTTGATTGAAAATTCGCAGCTCGCTTAGATTCGCAGCTCGCTTGTGGATTACGTTAACTAGAGGGCAATTGGTTACTAAGCAGTAGGAAAGCCAAAATCTATCGGGTTGGAGATAAATCTCCAATGATAGCCTGATGTTTCTTTTATAGTACTATAAGTATATCAAAGCAGAAAGTTATTAGTTCTGAACTATAGTATCAATATTCGGGTTCTATTAACAAGCTGCCACTGACCTAGAATAGAAATAAATTGATATACAGTTTTCACTTGCATAAAGTCAGCATGGAACTATAACTTTGTTATTGCATACTTTCACATCATAATTGATCTACTTTTTCCAATATTTAACTACCCACTCGCATTCACTCTTCTATCCCTAAAAGAGTTTCACAGAAGCCAGCTTTTCTACCAAGGTCGAGAGTTTGGTGAGGCCTGGTTTGGCTTATTACTTACTCCTATCCCATATGACAGGAGAGAATGAAAGATGATACCATCCATGACAAAAGGTCAGCGTCTAAGGTATACATTCAAGTTCCTGAAACGAGCCCCCAACATCACACATCACACCTGAGAACTGGAGTAGCTGCTCCCTAGAAGCCCCAAGATGAGGGAATTGCTGCCTATCATACATGATGAACCCTTCTTGTATGGGAAGATATCGATTATCTGGGTCAGTTGGCCCGCAGAGCAAACGTTTGTATTGGCAAATCTTCGCGTGGCAGGGATCGATGCCCAGGGCCATTTACGGAAAGATGTAGGACGGTGACCGCAACACCATTTCAAGCAACTTTGCTAAGATGCAGAATTACGTTTGAAATTTTGATCCAAGGATTATTATTAAATGGCCTTGAATGGAAACAGTGATCTGTGATGGTAGGACTGGTTACTACTGTACTACTGCCTACAAAATTTGGGAAAAGAGTTTCAGAGGAGACTAAAAGCAAAATAAAATTCAAACGAAAGAATCAAGTATCTGGTCAATCTGATCGAAGGAAAGACAAAGGTCAAAATCTGATAATAGCAGATGACAAGCAAGCAACAGAGTAGTCTCCAAGCATCCACAGCGAGTGTAAATTCCCATCCCATAGACGGACGGACTTAGAATGTGGGATTACTCTCAACCAAAAGCCAATTTGAATAAAGGTGCACGTATCTCAATGACCCTTCTCCCGAGAGGAAGAACCACCTTTCTCCCTAGGATAAGGAGTACCCTGCCGCCTATCCTGAGAGCTACTCTCTCTCTCCTTAGACGGCCCCCGCGCAGTCGCACGGATTACCGAAGTATACTCACTAAGGTGAGAACTGTACTGCTGGATGGAGTCGTTGAATTTCTGCAGCTCCTTCTGCATTTCCAGAAGCTTCTGTCGCTCCCTCTCCAGCGCAGCTACCTGATCCGCCCCGACTTGGACTCGAGGCCCAATAGCAGCCCAGACCTGCAATTGAGTTGCCAAGGTCCGGGTCTTTTCTGAGGTGTCACCAACGCTGCGCTCCAGAGCGGCCATATGCTTTGAAAGCTCACTGAAGCAAGCTTTCGGGTTGTCAATCCGGCGCTCGTGGGTCCTTTCAGCTGGCGAGGACGACGCGGGCTGTCCCTGCTCCTTGTGACGATTCTCCATCCGACGCTCGTGGACGCTCCTCTCAGCGGGCGAACTGGGCGCCGCCTGGCTCCTCTCACGATTGATATCTCTCATAGAACCTCTCCTTCTCAAAGTGGGTTTGGGCTGAGCATCTCTGTCTATCGTATGCGCTTGCATCCGGTTGATCGCAATACTAGCTCTCTTCAAGCTCGATGCGATATTCTGAAGTTCATCAGCCTCCACCCTACTCGACGAGCTTCTCTGCGGTGGCAGGGTTGAAGTTCTCGTGGATATGTGCACATGCTCCCTGCCGCCTGGAATGTCCCTGGTATAGGTTTGCTCGAAATAGTCATCTGGCTTCGGAGACGTGATCGGCTCGTTGTCCCTCGTGTCAGCGCTGAAGCTCACTCTGCGTCGCCGGCGAGTATTATCCCTCTCGGATGTAGGGGTACTTGGCTGGGTGTTGCCCCCATGAGAGGTTGAGCTCCGACGCTGGGAAGACTCCGCGTTCATATTGGACCTGGGAGTCCTTGCGCCTGCATTGCTGGGGGCGATACCCTCCGCGGCCTTGATCCTATCAATGGGATTGCTGGAGGTGGGCTTCTCCCGATGGGTTATCTCCGGTCGAAGACTGGCTCGGGAATCCTTTCGAGCAGGACTTCGGGGGTTGCTGTTCTGATCCATTTTGTCGGTAAGACGTTGTAGATAGGTTAGTAGCAGACAACAAGAGCGGTATAGATAGCTGAAGCTGAGGCAATGGAGAAGGAGTTGAGAGGTGCAAGATCTCATTGACCGGCAGCAAATGAGCGCTGCTTTATATACATTGTCCTGTGGCCTACAATGATACATCTCGGAATTTGCAGTCTGTGATCCCTGGAAGCTTGCCGTAACTGGGCGGGATATCCCAGTTTGGTAGGCCTTGCATCGTTTATATGATTGCCTCAAGCATCTTGCAATTGTCTCTGGGTGAACCGGATGTTCTCAAGAATAGACAGGGGATCTTCCGCTTTGACGTCAGTGTTAGTATAGGAGTGCCAAGTTCATTTTCTTGCAGAGAATCAATGTGGTTGCCATGGATTTGAGCATCAATTAGCCTTGTTCTTTTCAAACACAGTTTCCAGCTAGTTCGAGTGTCTGGATAATCAACATTCATATACACTTGACCCTGCCACACAAGCATACAAAAGCTAGTTGATGGCACAAGGAATTATATCGTACTCTTTCAGCCATCCAAAGGTGCCAGAAACATTAAGAAATTCTTCCATCAACCTACGCCATATGCTAGATTTGATATCAGACCCTGCTTAAAACTCAAAGCTCATCAAAAATATCCAGTGCGCATGCGATAATAGTTTCAACCGTCCGAACTTGCCAGCCGGTATCGACCATATTCGGCACACTGGAACCCATAAGCGTTGGCCTGCCGTTAACATTAGAATAGTCCACTAGAAGGATGACTGCGCGACGTACCCAAAAATGATTGCGAGATTTCCAATGGTCATCCGGTTCCGGTTGGAATGCTGCTGGACCTTATTTAGGTGCTAAATTGTCATTAGCCATGCTACGACAAACTTGTCACAGAATACCATACAAGTGTCAAAGCCCTCAGGGTCGCGTATTGTGGATCAGAAAGCTGATTCACAATAGCATGAATAGAGTCTCGACGCTGAATATCATCGCTTAATTCTGGAGTTCGGTTAGTATGTGTGTATCAAAATGATAGCCTGGGCAGACCATTTACATACTAGCTGCATCAATGAAGGCAGAATAATACCGCAAGCTGAGCAGTGGGATTGGCAGTTCCCTCAAGAATCTTTTCAATAGACTCGCAACGTTGTGGATGTTATGATGGAAGTTGGCAGGTATTGTCAAGTCGTGTTGTGGGTCTGGGAATGTATGTTGGTAAGATAGAAACGCGTGCTTCCAGCCAAGGATGCTTACTGAATTCAAACTCCGCAATCATACGTTCCATGGTCTCCGGCTTCTCGGACTGGCGGTATATCCCCTCTAGCTCAAGGCCAAATCTCTCAACAGCCTCGATGCATTGTTGGACGACTTTAGGAACAGGAAAGTCTGGGTGCCAGGAGTAGAGCTCGTCTATCGTGACCCCAAATATCTTGCGCAAACCCGTTTGGCGTCCAAAGGAGGGTGGTGGCCTGGTGTATAGGGTATCGCTCTCAAATGGGATATGAGGTTGAGAATCTCCGGGGCTAGAATTGCGTCGGGCAGACTCATCGAGCGCAGGAAGATGCTTATGGGCCTTGAAATCGTTGCTCCGCCATCCACTGAATATACCTTTGAATGTCCTGCCGATTTTGGATTTAGCGTCAGATGATTGCTTGGCAGTGGTTTCCTGCGACTGCCACGTTGGTCGTTCGCTCGTGGACGTTATCCCCGCTGTGAATGGGTCCTGTTCTTGAGGGTATCCTAATTCTGTGGCTCCTTGGACTTTAGTGAATGATAGAAGTAGCTTTCCTGTCCATCTGGGACTTACTGTATAGTTCCGAACCATTTGGCTGTTCTGGTGGTGGGTTATTATGCGCTCTTGAATCCCATATTTCTCTCATTCGCTGGGAAATAAAAGTATCGGTGTTTCCCACATCACCGGCGCCCAAATTACCATAGCCATAGGTTCTCGGTAGATCTACAGTTGATAATGTAACTCCTTTCCTGGCCGGTGAGTATCGCTGATTCAGTCGCGCCTCATTGAAAGGGTTATGGAAAGGCTGCGAGTGTTCGTTGAACCAATGAAATGCTGGTACTGTCTCCCTGACGACGCCAACCTGTGTGGCAGGCTCATCGGCATGGACGAGAGTTGCGCCTCCCATGGTGGTGGACTCAGGGTCGGCGCGTTCAACCTGAACATTTTGCGTGCCTGAACCACGGTGGATCTCGGACTGACCCTCACCAAAGAATTGAGCGAGTTCATCCAGAGGCGTCGGGTTCAGATTTACATTTTCCTGCTCCGACGAATGGACGTGGGTCCGCATGTCATCTTCGACGGGGGACGCATCTCCTGCCAAAGGAACACCAATCGTCCCGGTTGGAGACCCGGCAACCTGCCGCGAGTCCAGGCTCATGTCTCTCCCGTGGCTAATTTCAGTGTTCCATGTTGCCATCTCAGCCTCGTGTATCTGGTTAGAGTCGTTCTTTGATTCCTGTGTGGCGATAGTATTCCACGTCGCAAGCTCTTCGGATTCTGGATCTGCGACCGGAGCCGGGGGGGATACATTGCGACCCGATCTAACCGAGCCTTGACGGGATAGCGGAGCTTCATTGAACCACGTGTGTTGTAAAGCCAACTCTGCGGTTGCGCGGTGAAGGGGGTCTGGGTGCATGAGAGAAAAGATGCATTCCTGGCCGCTCTGACTGACACGTGCCGCCAGGAGTAGATCATACGGAAACATATCGAGATCGCTCATGTACTTGAACAGCATGCCAAGGTTTTTAAATGTCGCTTGCTTGGTGACCATTTGAAATGCAATCTCTCCGACCGCCCAAAGATCCGGCGCATATGGACTACCGCGCTTGATAAAGCCGTGCAGCTCGGGTGCAATATAGCCAAGTGTTCCTTTTAGCGTGGACGACCCTCCAACTTCATCTTCGATTCGTTTGCTGATACCAAAGTCCGCTATCTTGACCCACCATTCATCAGGAGGACAGGACTTCAGAAGAATATTCTATCGTGCAGCGAAAAGGTTAGCTTGGCTTTGACAGTGGTTGGGGAATCTCACTCTGGGCTTCAAATCACGGTGCGCGAATTCATTGTCGTGCATCAGGAAGAGACCATCCAGAATTTGAAAAGTGACCTCCTTCGCTTCGTGTTCTGGTAGCGCTGGCTTATGCTGTAAATACGTATGGAGATCTCCCAACTCAAGATATTCCATCGCGATGAATAATTGGTCAGGACTTTCATACCAACCAAATGACTTGACAAATGCACGCTCGTACTGCTAAGTGTCAGCCTGCGTCTTGATAGTAGCGATATACCAGTACGAACTTTCCAATGCGAGAACTTTGCTATAGCCTCCAATTCCCGATTGTAATCCACTCGTGTCGATTGTCGTCGCACCTCCATCTGCTTGATCGCTCGAAGTGCATTTTCCCGCCGAGCTCCTTTGATACATTTTTCTAGCCAAACACTTCCATAGCTTCCACCGCCAATCTTTCCATACCGCCTCCAGTGCTCGGATCGGGAGACGAGTCGACGTCGCGATTTATAGTCCGGCTCATGGTATGTATGCACAGTTTCAACGCTGCTATCGGGCAAGAAGTGGGTTTCAAGTTTTGAATCTCGAACCAAGTCCGGCATTCGAGGGGACTGTAGCTGGGACGGACTGTGCCTTTGTTCGAAGCGACTATCGGAGGGTGGGGGAGAAAGGCCAGGACTTTGCGACGGATTCGAATCGCTGCTGGAGCCAACACCAGGAGCCCTCCCCAGCTCATCCGCCATGGTGAATGTAGCTAGCCGGTAAACACCTTGTCCGCACTTCTGTCATCTACATTAGAATTCCAAACATTAGCTCTCGCGCATTCTTATGAGGTTGTTAGAGGAGTACCAGCAGTGATAGTTCAACCACCACGGGTGAAGGTGCTTATTCATGAGGGTTGAGGACGTCGACCCTTAGACCCTGGCGAGATTCACAAAGGCCACAGCCACAAGGGACGTCTGCGAAAGCGTCAAGGATGATGAGCACGATATCGCGAGACGAAAGGCTGTAATCATGGATTGACGAGGCTGTGTTGACGAAACGGCGAAAGTGCGACGACCCCTCCAGCTTAGCGCCGCGCATCTCGTATCCCATTGGTCGAATTCCTCAGCCGCACCGTCACGAGTTGTCAGAATAAAAATAGGATGAGGATTGATAAACGCTGAGGAATCCCCTCAAGCTATGTTGAGCTCATCATTTCAACTTGAACCCAATGGCCGACCCATTATCAATCATATCCGCAGTGGAACTCTGCTTCAAGTAAGTTCGTCCCTGCACGTCACCCGCAGTTATCCGTGGGTAGATGACCTCGCTAAGCCGATTAGGTACGGCGCGATTCTGGTTGAACGCTGTTCCGCTTTCGCCCATGCAGAGTCCGAGCTTTGGGAGCGATCGGTCCGGGTGAAGAATTACTGGGTCCGGGCCGAGACTCAGTTGAAATTGGTCCGAAGCATTGCACACACGCTGGACGAAGAACATCAGATAGTGCAGCAAGAGACGGTAGAGCTGCTCGCAAGCAAACTGAAGATTGCTGTCAATAGCATTCAATCTGTGACTAAACGGAAAGAGGTAAATGGTCAGGAAGTGCGGCAAGTGCAGCGATGGAAGTATGCGCTACTGCAACAGAAGATCGACGGGGCCATTGAGGATCTTGAACTTTGGCAGAGGATGTTCGACCCTTCTTGGTACTTGATCATGAAAGCCGCGACCGCTCAAATAGATGCCGAGTTGCATACCTTCACACGTGAAGTTCCGGCTGAAAGTCGTGCTGCATTAACATCCGCCCAGTCGCTTAGGATGGCTCTGGACCCTACTGCGACCAGCACCCTTCGTGTATTCCTTCGGGAGGATGGCATCAATTCACTTCAACTGAGTATTCTTCCTTTGTGCTCAGCTCAGCTAGCACAAAGAGAAGACCCATCAAAATCACTCATCCTAGAGCGATTTCAGCCATCTGCAGACGTCAACATCAAGCAGCTGGAGAAGGACACCCGGGATTTAGCAAGAAAGCTCGCCCACTCCAGCCCTGTCGAGTTTGGCCTTCTCAACTGCAAAGGGGTTGTGAAGCATTCCGACGATAATTCCCCCTCACGCGATCCAACAGCATTCACATTCATCTTCAGAATACCTACTGGCTACTCGAATCCTCGCAGCCTTCGCAGTTGTCTTGCAGCAATGCAGGGGACGGACACACTCTCCGACCGGTTCAGGCTGGCGAATGAACTAGCGAGATCAGTCAGCTATGTACACACTTTCGGCTTTGTGCACAAGAACATCCGACCGGAAACTATACTTCTCTTGACGAATGATTCGTCGGTGGGATCAGCATTTCTGATCGGGTTTGACAGCTTCCGCATGGCCGAAGGTAAAACGCTTCGCAAGGGAGACGCGGCATGGGAACGAAGTCTCTACCAGCATCCAAGTCGAGTGGGGCAGGTTGCTGCAGAAGACTATATCATGCAGCACGATATCTACAGTCTGGGCGTATGCCTGCTCGAGCTAGGCCTGTGGGTATCCTTCGTGCAATATGATGACAAGGCGGCGCCTCTGCCCAATGATTGCTCTAGTTCAAAGCCGACCAGGAATCTCATCTTGGGAAGTGATCTGCCGCCCGTACTTTTCAAAGACCATCTAGTCTCCCTGGCACGTGGGGAGCTTCGCAGCAAGATGGGAAGCCGATATGCCGAAGTTGTTGAGACATGTCTCACATGTCTTGATCCTGACAATGTGGATTTTGGTGATGCGAACGAGTTCCAGGACGACGATGGGATTCAGGTGGGAGTGCGATATATTGAAAAGGTCAGGGTCTGTGATGTTATCATTGGTTAGAAATTTGCTGACTCTGAGCAGGTAACCATGAAACTCAACAATATTTGTGTTTGAGGTGCAACTTTGCTGTGATATCGAAGAAGAGTTTGGAGATTTGGCTCGTATCAGTGGGATGTCAATATGGCCAATGGCCGACCTTTTGATGGGGGCATCATCTTGTGATGGAAGAGAGGTGGGAAATGGCCAGGATTTGATGGCAGGTATCAACTAGATGAAGGATGGTTCAAGAAGATGGAGTTGGCGCTCCTTGCCAGAAAGGGAAAGCCACCATCGTATCACGTGGTCATATGCGCTCGTCGGCATGAGCGAATATATATAGCCCCATTTTCTACCTAATTGCTTTTGTGATCGTAGAGATATGGAGTTTGCTATAACCACTAAGTCTCAGTTGTTTGCTTAATATATATTGTCATTTCGAACCTTTACGTACTAAGCATCTAAGAAACATCGTTGGCGGTACTTTCGTCAACCACTGCGGTTCAACAATGTGGAAGATTCCGGTAACTGCATGAAGAATGGAGATTTCCGTCTTCTTGACCACGAGATCCTGCATTTGAGCTGTGAAGCTCTGATATGATAAAAAATAAAAAATTTCATTGATTTCGTCATTGTATTGCATATAAAAAGGTTTTTTTTTTCATGTAAATAAATCATTATCAAAATAATCAATCTTCAATTCATGAAATTTTTGATCATTTTTATTGTTTTTAATATCCAATATTTTAACAGATTATGAACCCGACAACGTTTTAATATATTATTTGATTAATTTATTGACAAAAAACAAAAATATTTAAAAATTATATTTTTGATAAAATAAGATATCTTAAAAATTATAGATTTAATTAGAAAATAAAAAATATTATTATTGATATAATATTTTCAAAAGAATATTCGAGATTTTTATTAAAAAATTTTAAATTTTTTCATGCGTGAATTGCAATGTTCAACATAAAAATTTATTATTGCGAAATTTATTTAATTGTTTTGGGCGAAAAAAAAAGAAATTGCAATAATCAAAAAATTCAAATAATTTGAAATGATATAATATTAATAAAATGGAAAGAATTCTAAAATCATCGATGTTATTTTGAAAATAATTTTTAAAAAAATTGAACAAATGTATCAAAATTATATAAACGTGATAAAATTTATTGTTGTATTTAAAAAATAATATCATATTATTTTTAATATGCAATTTTTTCAAAATTTTCGACAAATTATTATTATTAATTTTGACAATTGTAAAAATATAACAGATTATTTTAAAAGATTGAAGATTGTATTTGAATAATTTGCAAAAAATTTTAATACAGCTTTAAAATTGAATAATTTCATAAAAAATTTAGTTTGTATTTATAGGATTTGAAAAAAAATAAAATATTTTTTTGATTTTTTATTTTTATTTTAAATACAATTGCAATAAGATTATTTCTGAAAAATTTTTTGATGTTTTATTTGAGAAAAAAATTTCATATGAAATATAATAATGAAATTGTGAATCTTGTAAAAATGTAAAAAATAAAAATGAATAAAAAAAATAAAGATTCAAAAAATCCAAAAAACTTGAAAAAAAAATTATAAAAAAATCCAAATCAAAATTTTTAATATTTCAATTATTTTTGTATAAAATATAAAAAGTATAATTATATAATTGATTATTGTTGAATCAAATATTTTGAAAAAAAATTAAAAAATTAAAAAAAAAGAATTTTTTAAATATTGTAAAAATATCGTTTATATTGTTTAATTAATTAATAAATTAATCGATTTTGATTTTGAAAAAATTTATTTTTTTTAACATAATAATTAAATTATTAATTTTAATTTAATCTGCCATTTCATTGACGAAATGAATTATTTTATTTTTAGAATTATAAAATAATTGTGTAAAATGATTTATATTGTCATTGATTAGATTATTTATTCGATATTGTTAATTAATATAAAAATGATTTTAGAACATTCGAATTATGTAAAAAAATTGATTTTTATTAATGTTTTTTATTTATTAAAAATAAAAGTCAATTTAATTGAAATGATTAAATTGAATTGAAAAGATTTTGATGTTAATTTTTTATTAAAAGAAACTATAATTATAAAAATAGAAAATGGAATTATTATGGAATATAAAAACATTTAAAATAATATTTATATTATGAGAATTGTCAAAAATAACGCATTTTAAATTTTTAAAAATCTCATTTTAAATGATTGCGAATTGTTTGTTGACAATAATGAAAAAATAATTTAGAATATGATATAAGAAATATTTCAAAATAATTATAGAATTATTATAATATGTTGTTAATATCGTATAATTTATGATTATATGATTTTGAAAACAAAAAATATAAAAAAAACAAATTAATTTATATATTTGACATAAACGATTTGTATATTTTTTTATAATTAATGTCAAACATTTTTCACAAATGATTAAAAGATTTAATATTAAGGATTTTTTTATATTTAAATATGCATGTGATTTTTGTTTAAAAATTACAATAACAATTCAAAATGAATAAAAAATTATGATTTTTGTAAAAATGCGAAATGATTGTGTTTTTATTAATTTAAAAAATAACTATTTTAATATGTTGTCTGTTTTCAACAATGATATGAAATATTGATTTTTATTTTTTGATTAATATATTGAATATTGCACAATTATATTTTTTAAAAAAAAAATATCAACGTTGTATGATGATTTAGATTTATGTTGATAAAAAAATTATGTAAAATTTTTAATTATTTATTTTTATAATAACAATGATAAAAAATTTGATAATGTTAATTTTTAAATATAAATAAAAAAATAAAATATTTTATAAAACTTTATTACATTTTATATTTACAATCAAAACGGTTTTATTAAAAAATTTTCAAAAATTATTTTTATAAAAATTTATATTGTGTTAATTGATAACGGTTTATTTCGAAAATTATAAACAAAAATAATGAAAATAATGATTTTTTTTGTAATATTTTGTTTGTTAAAAAAAAGATTTAACATTTTATAAAATTTATAATTTTAAAAAATCGAATGTGAAAAATTTTAAAATAATTAATCATGAATATACAATAATTGTTTTATTTGAGATTCATTTTAAAAAAAAAATTATAAAAATTGATTTATATACATACATGATTAAATTGATCGATTATAATTTTTTTGAAAGATAATATGTTGTGTGGAAAATTTCAATAAATAAATTTAAGCATATTAAAAATATCAGATTTAATAAAAAATCAAATTTTAAAATTTATGGATTTTCGAATGACAATTATAACAAATGAAAAGAATTTTTATTAATGTAAATATTAAAATGAAATTTTATAAAATTGTTTTAAATAATGATTTTAAAAATAAATTTTTTAATATATGATTATTAAATTTAAGATTAATGATTTCATTAATTGTTTAATTAAAAATTTGTTAAAATTATTTCAAAAAATGATTGTTTATATATTTTTTATAAATCATTCTTTTGTCAATAAATATTGCGATAATTATGATGAAATAATTAAATTTTTTTTATAAAAATAAATCAATAAAAATTATGAAATCGGAAATTAAAAATCTTATTAAATGCAAATTATAATTTCTTATTGATTTATTAGATGATTGAAAAATGTTTTGCGGACGTTAAATTTACAAATTTAAAATAAATGTTAATAATTATATTTTGTGATTTAAAACAAAATGAATAATAAAAAGTTTTATGTAACAATATAGAATTGATTTTTGAAAAATATATTTTTTTATTATACGTTTTATTATTATTTGCGTTTTTTTTTTTTGCGATTATTGTTGTTTTCGATTATAATTATTTTCAAAAAAATATAAAATTTGCGTTTTTGTAAAGCAATTTTTTTGACGATAAAATCATTTATGTGAAATAATTAAAAAATTTTGAAAATAATAATAAAAAGATTTGTTAATTTTTTTTGTTTTTTTATAATTTAAAATAATCCACAAAAATATAATTTTTCATATTTTATGTCAAAATGGCAAAAATAAATTTTTATTTTTTTTTTACAAATGAATGTGTTTTAACCAATAATACAAACATTTTTTTGATTTTATATATAAATAATTTATTGTTTAACAGATCTTGTAAAATTATTAAAAACATACATATAATAATTAATAATGTATTTGACAATGTTTATTTTGAAAAAACTGTTTATTATTTTAAAATAAAAATAAAAAAGAATTGCTTAAATCAAAAAATTAATTTAATTTAATTTATATACATATAACATGTGTTTGACAATTTTGATCGTAATTTGAAAAAGATTTCGTTCATTTTAATATATAAAAATATTTATTTTTTTAAATCAATTTTAAAACAATTTAATTTTACATTAATGAAACGTTATCAGAAATTGTTAAAATCATTAATATATATTATGTTTTAAATACATTCAAAAATGTTATTTTCAATTAATCATTTTATATGATTTGCGTCAAAATCTGACAATTTATATATAAAAAATTGATATATTTATTATATTATTTTTGATTAACGATTGATAAAAATATTATATTTTAAATGTTTTTAAAAAACGAAAATAAAAAAAATGAAAAAATTTGTAATTTTAAATGTTTAAAAATTTTGAAAAATTATATGAATGTTAATTTCGATAAAAATCTTGATATAAAATAATTTATTATTAATTTCATTTTTACGTTTGACAGAAAATCTATTTTGTGAATATTAAAATTTTAAATAATTGTGAATTTGTTTATATATGAAATTGAATATATGACAATTAATATAACAAATAAAAATTTTTTTTAATTTGTTAATTTATTTAAATCAATAAATTTTGAAAAAATCAAATCAATAATTATTTATATTGATTTTAAATTAATAATAAAATTTATTAAAAACATTTAAATGCATGTTCAAAACAAATACATTAACATTTACATGTATTAGATTTGTGACGCGATTTAAAATGATAATATTAAATTTTATTATTTTTTTATAAAAAAAATGATTGTTGACACATTTATAAAATTGTTTTCAAACATAAAATTTAATTAATATGTCAAAATCATAAATATTAAATAATTTTTATTATATATAAATTTTTTAATGATCAACAACGATATTCAAGACTTTAAATAATTGTATTTTAAAAAGATGTATGAAAGATTCCGATAATTGCATGAAAAATAGAGATTTCTGTTTTTCTAATTGTAAGATCTTATATTTGAATTGTGAAATTCCAATATAATGAAAAATGAAAGATTCCTTTAATTTCGTCATTGTATTGCATATAAAAAAATTTTTCTTTTCATGTAGATAGATCATTATCAGAATAATCAATCTTCAATTCATGAAGTTTTTGATCACCTTTACTGCTTCTAGTACCCAGTATTCCAACAAACAACCAATATCTCATAGACGACAATAGCAAGGACGATGCCATCTGGTTTAACCTCGTTTGTAGACTTCCGCACAACCCAACATAACCCGGACCCAACCCGGACCCAACCCGGGCTGGGTTGGGTTTTGGGTCGAAGACCCAGTGTTGGGTCCAGATTATGATTGGGTAACCCAGACTGTGACGGTCTACAAAGGAGCTTAGTAAAGACAAGTTTGTTTATGACTCTTAGTCAAGCAATTTTCCCATGGAGAGGAAAGGAACTATTTAATAAGAGATTCTAGAGTCTTTATATGTTAATGAGATCCGATTAGATACAAGAATCTTTTATTTTTCAATTGGGATCGTTCATCGAGATATTGAAGCCTTTTTTCAATTTTATCAGAACAATCTTTTTGCTCAATTAAAATCATCTTGCAGCTGTTTTAAGCAAATAATCAATTATATTATGTGTTCAGTTGAGTCGAAACATGATAATATTTCTTTTTTTTAAAAAGATCAATTCTACGGTCTTACAAATCCGTAATGTTAAATCGATAGATTGTCATCATTATATTCGTTCAAAAATTCATTATTGGTTGCAGCAGCGAATTAATTAGTGAAATATTGCGACAATTCCAATTTGTTTAAATATCAATTATAAAATTTTTGCAATTTGAATGACGTGTTGCAAAAATTAGAAACAGAATATCATGTTAGATCTGGGAAATGATTTTCTTATTGAACGCAATAACACAATTTTTTATTATATATACATGACACGAGAATTTTCTCCATCATTTATTTCAATTCTTTCTAAAATTCAATTGAAGATTCAAAATCGCAAAATTAATTAATTATAAACAAAAAATCAATTGTTTTTCAAAGTTTCTCCAACACGAATATTGGATGCATTTGCAGTATAAAAAGTAATTTAAATTTAAATACATGTTCGATTTGTTTCAGAATCTTATATAAATTAATTCATTAATTATCAAATTTACAATTTGATCAATCCAGTTCTCAATCTTTTGTAATGACATATATTTAATTATTAATTGTGAAATCAATTGATCTTTGATATTTATCTGTTTATTGTTTCATTTTAATTTGAATAAATTCAATTTGATCTTTGATATAATCTCAAATCTGTTCCAGTCTGCGAATCGTACAACAAGCTTTTATTTGATTTTGTGATTTATTTCAGAATTTAAAAAGCATAATTCAGTCAAAAGACATCCACAATTCATAAATCCGTTTCATCTAAAGAAAAGATAAATTAATTAATTCATGCTCGAGAATAGCGTAGACAAAATCTATAACAAAAAACAATTTTAATTAATTGTTTTAATAATAAATCACAAACAAACGAAACTTTTGAATCAGATATTGATTGATAATTTCTGTATAATCATTTATAAAAAATTTCTATTTCAAAATCAATTTCCGTTTGACTTGTAATTTTAGATAAAGTTCTTTTTAAAATGCAAAAATAAATTGATCATTTCAATCAAAAAAAAATGATTTTGATAAATCAATTTATCAATATATATATTTGAAATAAAGTTAAACCATTTTTACAGTGGTCACATTTTTATGACATAAAATAAAAATTATTTGTTTTGTTAATCGATCAACAATCACACATATTTTATTATAATTATATTTGTTTTTTGGGCAGGATCAAAAATCCATGAAAATATGTTTTTAAAAACGATTAAACACATTCAAAGATTGAAAAAATTTAAAGAATAAATTTTGTCAAATATTCGTTTTATTACAAATCAAACAATTTATTACATATTATTGAATATTATATCATTAATGTGATTATCAATATCAATTCTTTATCAAGATCTTTATTTTTGTTCATTCAAAATATACAATTGAAGACTGTCGATAAATTATATCTAAAAAATAGATTCAAAAAAATTTTTTTTTTAAAATTATCAAACAATCTTGATATAACAAAAATCCGTTTTGAAAAATTCATTCTGATTTTTTTTTGTTCGCGATTATTTGTTGCTCGTCTAAATTAATTGAATTGCAGTTTGTTTGAAATATTCAATTTATCAATTGGATGTTATCAATCTCAATAGATGTAAAAATTGATTTATTCTTTTTAAATTGAACATTTTTTTCGAGCCATTCTAATTTTAATAAAACAAAAGTTTGCGAATCTGGTTTTCGATCATTATTTCTTGGTTTAAAAAAAATATTTGTTGTAATGTTTTTCAATTCTAGTTTGTATTTGATAATAAAATGAAATTGAAAAAAAAATTCCGATTATTAAATTTGACATTCATTGAGTTTTTTAATAATTATAAAATACTCAAACACGCAATGATTTATTCAAATCTTAATTGATTGAGAATTTTGAAATTCTTTAAGTTCCATGCGTCAAAATTTTAAAGATCGAATGATGATTAATAATTTTTTATTGTGAATATTATAGTTTAGCTTAATATCAAATATACTTTTGAAAAAGTACACAATCAAATGTCAATTTCTTTCAAAGAATTAAAAGAATATTTCTGCGATCATTTTATTTAAAATATCGATTTCAAGTCTTAAAAACAATATTGGATCATAATGACGCAATAACAGTGTGAAGATCAAAAGTTTTTTGAATTAATTAAACATTTTTTAACATTAAAAAATCCATTTAAAAAAAACGAATTTCTTCGTTAAAGCATATAGCGATTTCGCAATTCTATAATAGACATTTATAAATTGACAATAAAAGTTACAAAATCTCAAAAACAATTGGATTTTTCAGATTATAATTGAGATTTTTCAATCAAAAATTACTGCAATCTTTTTCAGATCAATCTCAATCTCTTTTGTGATTAGAATAAAATTCAAAAATTTGATTCATTTAACATTAAATTCACATTTGTAAATTATTGCTTGCAGTCCAACATCATAGAATTGTTGCAACATCTCTTTGACATGGGTCTCATGCTCTAACTCGTTCTTATTAAAAATCAAAATATCATTCACATAAACTATCATATATTTATCGATCAGATTGATAAAGATATTATTTATAAATTATTGAAATGTGATTGATTCATTAAATAATCTAAAAAATAACATTTGATATTTATAAGATCTATATTTGATTTGAAATATTATTAGAATGCATTCATATTCAATAAAATTTTTATTAGATATCCAGTTTGATAAAAAATTTTGTGCAATCAAAACGATTCAGAAGTTCGTTCATAAGAAGCAAAAAATAACAATTTCTTTTATAATTGAATTTAGCTTTCGATAATTTACATAAAATCATAAATCTTCTTTTAACTTTGCAATTATCAACACGAATAAATCAAATGAAATAAAATTAAAAACAATGAAATTTTTTTGTAAATTCTTTATCAGATAAACTTTGATTATTTTCAATTTCGCGATCAAATATTGATATAAAAAACTATATTTTAATGAGTTTTTCTTTGTAAATTCAATTTTATGATTGTTCTCCCGTCTTGAAGACAACACATTAGATATTAATTTCAAAAAAACATTCACAAATCTATGGTATGTTTTAGGAATTTGTTCTTTCAACTGTTTGATTTTTAGCTACCGTTTCAAAGCAACTTTTTTTTCAATAATCTTGTTAATTTATATGAATAAAATAATAAAATATTTCGATTTGTTCAAATGGATTTAATATGTCGCCGCATTGATTTTGCAGATATCCATTTCTAACAAATTCTTTTTGTTCTTAATCGCTTGAGGATGTTTAAATATTGATTCTGGATCTTTTTGAGCTTTTGCAAAAATTCATTTCATTTTGCACAGATCCTATCGAAGAATTTTTTGTTGTGTATTAAATTAATTATTGTGAATATATATGTCTTGTCAATTCAGCTTTTGATCTAATTGTTGATTTCTGCATATTATATTTTTTTTAATAATTATAATTAATTTTAAAACATTATAATATGATTTTAAATATCGGAATCATCTGCTGAATCTGAATTTCTTTTTTTAGAATGACATTATCAAATTATAATAATCGATTACAATAGCAATCAAAAAGAATTCAATAAACTTACAATCATTTCTTTTTCAAAATCACATCATTCTATCCCAATTCCACAATCAAAAAAGAAAGATTTTATATTCAACAATCAATAATCAGAATCAGAATAATAACATAAATGATTTCATTTTTTTTTGATTATTGTAATCTTTGATCAACACGTTATTGAATAATGATGTAATATGAAAATTAAAATATTTTGTGAATAACATCGCAAAATTATAATTAAAAAAATTGATATTGTTTGTTTCGATATCAATCAAGATTTATATAGAAATTGAATATTTATTGATAGCTAATTGGATTAAAATTAAAAAATTGTCATTTTTTCGCTCAAGTAGATCTTTTATTAAGACATTTAATTCACACAATAATTGATATATCAAGTTAAGATAAGAATCTGATTTTAGACTTTTTCGTTTTTTGGTTTTTCAATAGCAGAGGCCTTCAAAGGGATCTTTTTCAAAGTTTTGAATTTATAATTGAACGAATCGGTTTTTTTTTGAAAACAATCTTTGACTTTATGGCCGATCTATCTGCAAATAAAATATTGATTTTCTTTTATTAATTAATTTTTATCTTTGATCTTGATCGAAATGCTAGATTGCAAAACAGATCTTTTATTTGAAATATTTGTTTTAAATTCTTTTTCGCAAATTGTTTTCTGCTCGTTTCAACATTTATTAAGATCTGTTCAAAGATTAGTCATTTTAACATATTCATAAACGAAATTTTTGAAATCATAGATATTATCATTGAAATCATAAATTATTATATGTTGCATATTGTCGGACAAAACATAAAAAAAGTTTTTTTTTCAATTTTTTGTATCAATCTGTTCTTTTATTGTCAGATATTGGAATTCTGAAATAAAAGTATGATAATCTTTATAATTTCATATCTGAATTATGTTGAATTGCGACAAGCATTTCTTGCCTGATTAAAATTTACAAAAATATTTTTTAAATAGCATAGAATATCATCAAAGTTGGAATAATTTTAAGATTCAAAATATAAAAATATATATTTATGGATATCTCTTTCACAACGATTAATTACATATATAATTCAGAAGTTGACAATAAAATAATAATTGATGTTAACGGTCATTTTTTGATTGATTGTAAATTGTTAATTATCAAAATTTGAATTGTTTTTATTATTCAACATAAAAGGATCAGAAATCTTGATGGTTTAAAAAATCAATTGATTTTTATTCTGATTTTTAATAAAAATCTATTTAACAACAATAACATTTTATTCAACAATCAATTTTGCAATATTTTCTTTCATTTTTTTGATAATTTTTTGACAACGATTGATTTTTTTTGATTTCTATTTGATTTATAATAATTATCACTTTGTAAATCGCTTGTGAATTTCTTTTAATTTTCGACATAAATCTTTTCTTGATCATATAAGATTTTTTGTTTATATTTGAAATCTGCATAGAATTATAAAATTCTTCTGTTTTAATCGATTTAGATCTCGCCACGATCCGCGGGTCTACCCAAACGGGGTACCCATTATCCGTTTCTTGGCGGGTAATGGGTAGGGTTCGTCTATCCGCGTGTGGGTAGTGGGTAACTGGGTAATACCTGTGGGTAGTTTTTGGGTATCCGCGGGTAGTTAAACAATGCAAATAAATGGAAATTTGTAATTTGTATATTTTGTGCATATTCGAGTTGTAATTTTAAGTATTTTATATATAATTATTAATTAGTCAAGACTCAAGATTTTTCGAATATTAAATGAGTTAAAACAGGATTAATTTTATAATTAATATTTAATAAATTGATTATTATCTCGTCTTCGTTTCTGATTTTTATTTAAAATCTGTTGTTGAGTTTTTAAAAGAAAATTTGTAATTTTATTGTCAGATAATGAAATTTTATAAAAAAGATTTTAAATAATATTTTGTTTTTACATGATTTTTATGTTTTTTTTTTGTTGTCATTAATAAAATTAATATTTTGTAATAACTGAAAAATTTTTTTGTCTCAATTTCTCCGCTTGTGAAATAATCTTTTTTAAAAACAAGATTTTTATTTTCGATTTTGAATTGTGTTGTGAATCTATATATTATAAATTTTTGAATTGTTTTAGATTTTAATGAATCTTGACAGTAGTGACAGATATTTTAAATAAAATTAAAAAAATGTTTAACGCTTGCATTTGTAACAGGAATTGTGAGAATATTGCGTGCGAAATTTGTAAATGCAAAAAATTTATGTTAATGATCTTTTCAAAATGTTCAAATGATTATTTCATTAATAATATTTAAATATTTATTAATAAAGCATATAAATAACTAAAATAATATTGATCAAAGTCAAAATATTTCATAAATTTATTTTATTTAGTTAGATTTATTCATTAAGATTCAGACTTTCTAAACATTTATTTAAAATCAAATTTTGAGATTTGTATCATAAATATATAAGTCTTTGATAATATTTAATTCTGTAATAAATGTTTCTTTATAAGATTTGAAATAATTTATAAAATTCTGACAATATTGATCATATTATTTGTTGTTTTAATCTTTTTTTGAAAAAATTAGAATTTGTTTTGCAGCGCAAGCATTGATTCAATAATAAAAAAATTGTTAAAAATGTTATTTGTTTTATTATAATATTGAAAAAGTTTCATTTTTGTTGTATAAAATGCATTTAATATTATTTTCTTTCAAATTATCTTTTTATATTTAAATTAATTAATAAATCTTTCAAGATGATCAAAAAGCTTGTTATAAATATTAAAAATAAAATATATTATGATATTTTTTGTCTTTGAAAATGCATTTGTGAATTGAAAAAAAAATGGAATAATATAAAAAAAATAATCGATTTGATGTCATTATTTTTGATCAAACTTTAAATATAAATGTTTATATTTAATGTAGAATTTATTGAACATAAATTATAAATGTTTTGCACATCAAAATATAAAAAAGATTGAATTTTAGCATATTTTAATGTTTTGAATTAACATAAAAAATATTGATGTAATTTGAAACTTGCAGAATAGTTTTAAATGTTAAAAATTTGCATTAATGAAAATAGTTAAGTCTTGTATCTATATATAATTAAATAAATGAATAAATTCTCATTATATCAAAGCTATAGATTGATTTTATTAAATATATTAATGATTTTTTGTTTTTGTTGTTTTAAACGGATCAATTGATTTTGTGTTTTAGATTATTGCATTTTAGTTATATTATTTTTTAGATTTGTTTTCATTTGTTCGAGAAACTATTTAAAATTAAATTGAATAATGTGAGTGAGATAAAAAATTTTGATAATTATAATATAATTGTTGATTTCAAAAGATTAAATAAAATTTTGAATATTTGATAATATAATATTATTGTTTGATGCATTATTGATAATAATTGTAAATATTTTATTTGTGATCTAATGTTTTTGAAATAATTTAAATAAAATGATGCTAAAATTGATTTTTAAATGTGTTTTATGTAACAATTCAAAATCAAAAAATATTTTTCGATAGTTTCAGTTTTCATTGAAAAATAATTAGTAATTGTTATAAACGTTTATTGAAAAAAAAATATTTAATAATTTAAAATTATTCATAGTTTTTCATTTTTTGATAATTTTTGAAAAACATTATTTTAATATTCAATGATAATGTTTTGAAATCAATATCAAATTATTTTTGAAAATGAGATTTGTGAACATTTTAAAAAACAAAAGATTATATAAATTAGATGATAAAAGTCGAAATATTTAAGAATTTGAAATAATAATCGAAAATTAATGATAAAATGAAACAAAGTTGTTTTCCAGGCCTTTTGAGTGAAATTAAGATTATTTAAAAAAAGTGTGATTTAATAAAAAAAGATATTAATTAAATGATTTTTTATAACATAGAAGAATATTATTTCTTGAAAAAATTGTTTAATATTAGATCTATCTTGATTATGACATTCAATTCTTTTTAAATGCTTAATCATTGTTATAATGTTATTTTCATATTATTATAAATGATTGAATATTTTTTTACATTGTTTATATATAATCTTTGATATTCTATCATTAGCTTTAATCACTTGATCAAAATATTTCCAAACATTAGACTACTGCTAAACATTTTAATGTATTTGTTTTTTTGTTTAAAATCAATTTAAAATTATCAATTTATAAAATCGTTCTTTGCTATATTGGTATAAACAAAATACGCTAAAATTCGGTCAGAATAAACACATTTGAAAAAAAAAATATAAAAACGGAAATAGATAGACAAATGAAATCTAAATTAATGATTAATTGTGATATTTGTTGATTAAACAAAAAATTGAAAATAAAATTGTCTAATTGAATAATTTAAAAATTATTTGAATTATCAACATTATATAAAGATGATGTGTATATGTTAAAAAGTTAAAAAAATTAAAATATTATAATAAAAGAAATGAAGTCAGGTTGATGATATAAAATCATATAATAAAACAAATATTTATTATAATAAATTTTGCAATTAATAATTTTAAACTTAAAGATTTTAGATATCTTGAATTATAATAACATACAAATAAATGATTTATTATATTAATGATAAATTATTTTAATTAATGAATTTTATGAATTATTTATAGATATCTTGTGAATTATTCGTGGATAAATGGATATTTCATGAATAATTTACGGAATATTCATTTCACTTTGATAATTTTTTTTATGTTTTAGTCTCATCAATTCCTGACGAGATTTAATAGTTTAAATCTTTTTTATGTATATTATAAGCATATAAAGTCAATAAAAATTAATTTAAAAATAAAAATAAAATATACAATTTAATTTATCAATGTTCTAATATAATTAATTAATATAAGATTATATAAAAGGATAAAGATAGTTTTTATAAGAAAATATATTTATTTTTTTCAAATATTAAAATATATTTTAGACACTCGACAAGACATTTTTCATAATATTATTTAAAATTATTTTTATTTTAATATATAATCAATTAAAAATAAATACATTTCATTATTATTGAAGTTTTTGATAATGTTTTTGAATTTTAATATTTAATTTATGTAGATATTGTGATTATATTATATTATGCATTGAAAAATGATCAGAACAGATATTAAAATCAATATTTTAATCAAGAAAATAAACAATTTTATGCGGCTTGACATATCCAAAAAGGATTAGTTATGCATTTTTGGGTAGTTCACGGGTACTCCGCGGGATACCCATGGTGGGTAATGGGTAGGACTCGTCTACCTGTTCCACGAATCTGGAACCAAAATGCCTACCCGTGGAAGTTCCATGCCGAGGTCTAAATCGATTCATTTTTTAATTGATTTCTCACAATTCGTGCATTTAAGATTTTGACAGATTCATTTTGCTCTACAAAGGCTCGAAAAAGAGAGAGAATCAAAATAATTGAATTCATTTTTAAATCGATCAATCGATTCGTTCAATGCAATTTGGTTGTTGTGTTATTGTGTTACAAAAGAAGCTTCAAATGGACTGCAAGATTTATTATCGACTGATAATACATTGATATACTTTAAATGCATTTATTTGAAATGAAAAAGAATAAAAGAATGAGAAAATTATGTGACGGTTTACAAAGAAGTTTAGTAAAGACAAATTTGTTTATGATTCTTAATCAAGCAATTTTCTTATGAAGAGGAAAGGAACTATTTAATAAGAGATTTTAAGACTTTTATATGCTAATGAGATTCAATTAAATACAGAAATCTTCTATCTTCCAATCGGGATCGTTCATCGAGATATCAAAGCCTTCCTTTAGTCTTACCAGAACGATCCCTCTGCTCAACTGGAACCACCCTGCGGCTGTTCCAGGCAGGCGGTCAGTCATGTCACATGCTCAGCCGAGCCGGGGCGTGACACAGACTGGGTCCGGGGCCCCAACTTGGGTTACAAACAATGCAAACATAAATTATGCAAAAATACAGATGTTTTAGAGTTGTTTTTACATATTATTTATAGTAATATTAGTATCTATAATGTATTATATAATTATCATAATATGTTAATCTATTATACTAGCTAAAATATGTAAAATATTAATATTAATTATATTAATATAATTTATAGAAAATGTAGTATATCTATACTAAGAGAAATATATATCTTTAAGATTATTATGAAAATATATCCTATCTTTCTTATTTAGTATTTATTATAATATTTATATAGTATATATTAATAAACAGCTATTCTAAATATATTTAATTTAATATAAGAAGCTACTATCTAACGTATTCAACGGGCGAGTGGTCCTCACGGGCGAGTGGACCACCTCTGTATCCCATACTAATTCATCATTTTTTGAGCTCTAATATCTCGACCACCATCAGCTTAATTATAATAAGATATTAAGAACAGCTATATATATACTCTTAGAATATATAATTATATTATAGCTATATATAAGCAAATATATAGACTATAATACCAGTTTTAGTTAAATTACTTAAAAATACAACGTAATATATTTTACCTAGAGATATATAGATATATATCCTATAATATTTAGATATTAAGATTACATCTACTTTAATATACTCATTTAAGAAATATACAATAGATTAGCTAAGGCTTGGTTGAGATATTAGAGCTCAAAAGACGATGAATTAGTATGGGATACAGAGGTGGTCCACTCGCCCGTGAGGACCACTCGCCCGTTGAATACGTTATATAAAAAGCTAACGTAATCAACCACCGAGCGGCGGATACCATCGAGCGGCGGATTTTCACTCCAACCACCTCAAGCATCATTTAACGCGTCATTTCTTCGCATCAATCATATAAAATGCCACTTTCTCAAGAAGCTCGCCTTCAGATGGCTATATAGGCCTATAAAGGTCGAAAAATCAAATCAATTTCAAAGGCTGCTGAAATCTACACGGTGCCTGAAAAGACCTTACACGCGCGTCTTAAAGGAAGGAAACCACGCGCAGAAACACGCGCAAATGGTTATAAATTGATCGAATTTGAAGAGGAATTGCTTTTAAAGCAATTATTAGACGCAGATACGCAAGGATTTCCAATTCGACCTGAATTCCTACGTGGAATGGCTCAAACATTGCTTTGCAATCGATTACGAGATTCAACGGCAGCTCTCGGAATCAACTGGCCTTATAAGTTCGTTAAACGCCATCCTGAACTATGTACGCGATATACAAAACGGATTACCTATCAGCGCACAAAGCAGAAAGATCCAAAAGTTATAAAACCATGATTTGAGACTGTACAAGCGACTATTCAAGAACACGGCATACACGAAAACGATATCTGGAATTTCAACGAAACTGGCTTTGCAATAGGACTCTGCTCTACTTCAAAAGTGATTACTGCAATTGAACAAAATGAACAACCGCGTAGAATCATTCAAAACAATCGCGAATGGGTCACAGTCATCGAGACAATCGGATCAAAAAACATACATCTACCGCCAATCATTATATTAAAAGCAAACGTCCAACAAGCTGCCTAGTTCCAAGAACCTAAGCTTCCTCGCGACTGGTGGATTTCTACTAATCAGAATGGCTAGACGACTGATGAAATAGACCTTCTCTGGCTGAAAAATATCTTTGAACCGCTTTCTAAGCGTTATATGACTGATGCTAAGCGATTACTTATTCTTGACGGCCATAGCAACCATCTTACTGCTAAATTCGATGATTTCTGCAAACAACATGCAATAATCTATCTCTACATGCCTGCCCATGCTTCGCATCTTCTTCAACCGCTTGATGTGGGTGTCTTTAGCCCGCTTAAGAGGGCATACAGAAAGCTTCTTGAATATCGTATAAAAGTCGGCAATAATCATATCAATAAAGAAGACTTTTTATCGCTATATCCGAATGCACATAAAGAAGTCTTTACTTCATCTAATATTTACAGCAATTTTAGAGAAACAGGACTTAAGCCGCTTAATCCAGAGCATATTCTCTCTACGTTTACCTTTCAACTACGTACGCCTACGCCATCATTAATTAAAGGCTCAATTTCCTCTGCTTTTCAAACCCCGCAGAATACTCGCCAGCTAGATCGAAAGGTTAGAAGCCTGCAGAACAGCCTTAATAAAAAATGGCAGCTTTCTAACAATCCTATTGCTCATATTCAACATCTTGAGAAAGCAGCGCAAATGGCAATGCAAACCCAGCTGCTCTTAGAGCAAGAAATCAGGACTATACGCGCTGAAAATGGGCGACAACGTCAAAGAAAGACAAGAAAGCGTGCTGAACTAGAAAATGACCGTCTTCTTAATATACAAGAAGGCGAAAATCGGGTTCAGCAGCTTAATATGCAGTTTAATAAACAACCTGAGAAATCTACTCCGATGCCTCGCCGACGAGCTCCGCAACGCTGCAGTGGCTGTGGAACAGTAGGACATACAATTTGAAATTGCCCTAGTAAATAGCTATCATTTCATATATTTATCTAGTTAATTTAAATGGCGTTGGTGGTGGTAAAGCTTCGAATAGTAATGATTGCGGTAAAAATCCGCCGCTCGATGGTATCCGCCGCTCGGTGGTTGATTACGTTAATATAAACTGTATTAGATAATACCGGTGCATAATTTATAATAATTTTATACTAGTTTTTATGCAAAGATTGGATCGAATTGGGTTATATTGGGTTTTATTGGGGCCCCAATATTGGGTCCGGGTTGGGTCCGGGTTAGAGAAGTTCAACCCGGACCCAGGCTGGGTTGGGTTTTGGGTCGAGATCTTCGACCCAAGTTGGGTTTTGCGGAAGTCTACTCGTTTGTCCCATCTGGGGCTGAGTGACCTTGACGGTATTCTCTTTCAACATTCGACTATCCAGCAACAGCAAGCAAGAATATTACATAGAGACGCATTCGCCCTAATGATACTCTTTGACTTCTTTATCAAACCCCCCTCGAACCCCCCTCGAACCCGCTGAAAGCCAAGTACTATTTGTGCATAGATGGGTTTGAGCGAGAAGGGCTCAAAGTCCATGAGTGCTTGTCACCAGAAGCCTTCGGGGTTCAAACTTGAGGGTGCTTGGGGCAGTCTTCTCATTAAAGGTCCACTGGTATGGTCAGATATTGAAACCCTCTTCAAGAAATTACAATGTCCCTAAAGCTCGAAAAGCAGGTACTGCACCCCATAAAGTTCCCTTTGCTTATCAACGTCAACGTTCTTATATGAGGTCGTCGAGATCGAGGTTCTCGAAGGAGGCGAATTTCTCTCATTCCTGCCACGACGCCTCTATCAGTAAGAAAATCACTGATATGTGTGAAGTCTGCGATATTACTGTCACGATTTTCCCAATAGCAGATGGCTCGAGTCTTTCCAGTTATGTCATAAATAAGGTATCCCGAGGCACCGCTGACCATAAAGTCTTTTGCGCGGTTGAGGGTCAGCATAGTATGCTCGTAAGTGACAATGCCTTTGCCAGTCTTGTGATTCTTACTTATATGCAATTCTGATAGCCCATTATAGGTTCCCTCAGTCAGCCCAGTTACGTTCCGTTTGTTAGACAACAAGGCCGAGGAAAAAGTGCGGGTATGCCGTCATCAACATATTCGTGGACATTATAGCCAAGTTCATTGTCGTCATCCTCTTCCGGATGAGTTTAGTTTTCGCCAGCTGCCATACTGGAAGCTGACACTCCATTCGGAGACCACCCCATTCTAAACAGTAGGAAAGACGGTAGGTGGGTTACTGCGTCCGTAAGCCAAAAAGTAATAACTATCGATGCCCGAGCTTACAAATGTTTCAGTCAACAAGCTAAAACATCTAATGTCGGAAACGGATTAAGAAACACCGCGGTCTGATAGGACTGATTCGGGATCTCATATATCGATTGGATCGTTCATATCAAGCAGAATAACACAGTCCGGAGTCTGCTTCCATCATTTTTCAACTCGAGTAGGTTTATAGTGAACCTTCCATAGTCCTTATATGTATTATCGAGAAGGTAGATAATTTTACAGCAAGTTTATGTGCCCCCTGGGCCAAGGACCTCTGATCTCTACGTAGGGATTCAATGCTGATCCCAAAGGTAATGCAGAAAGTTCCGGAATTTATAGCGTCATTCTAAAATATATCTCATTAGCTTAGTAACTTCAGTTTAAAGGACTATCATCTTGCCGTCAAATTGGGATTTAATCGTATAAACTCCCATTTGTTACTGTCAGTGCTTATACCCCAAATTGTCCTGTCACTACGCTTTGCGCGGCGCCGGGAGTATAGAACCATGGCTTGACACTGGTAAGCTAACAAGAAGCAGATAACTATGCTAAAGAATGACTTACCCATGTATAATAGGCATTGCTCGAGCCCATCGCTATCATTTGTCTTCGTCTCTACAATGAAAAGATTCGTTTCTTGGGACTGGCTTGTTTCCCCCTGACGAAGGCTGTAATCTGCCGTTCCCGACAGATTGACCCGTTTTCTAGCCGAATCAAACCATAGAAGCTTGGGGTTTCAAATTGGAAGTGGAGCTTCGAGTAGTCCAATCCTGGATATATTTCCTAATAGGTCGGGTCGTTTTTTATCGTATAAAGGTTTATCAACAAAACTGCGTTTATACGAACGCGGACGAGGGCCTGCCAACTCGATAGGCTCCATCATCTCTCCTACTTCGTAATATAAATCCAGGGAACTTTTTGAGCTGGACGAAAGGCTGTTTGTCATTCTTAGTCCGAGGATTGTATCCCAGAAGATCCTTGATTTGGGAGGTTGAAATTGCATGTACCTTTCGTACGTGGTCCTTTGTGGCTGGGAACGAGTGGAACACGGCATCTGCACAGGTGCAATCCTCTCGACTCAAGGCACATTGGCGTTGCGCTCCGAGCTCCATATGGGTCGCTCTAGGGTAGTTCTGCATCTCGGCATTGGTCCTGTAGATCCCGGTTTGGCCTTCATATTTAGCACGTGCCCGGGGAATATACTCGTATTGTCTTTGGACGTGGATGGCCAGCTACTTCTTGTTCGCGAATGACCACGAGCAACCAGCACGCTCACGGTGTACACGACCGAGCGAACAATCCTTTGCACTAGATCAAATAGTCATATGCTGGATTACCTCAAGATTCGACCTTGCTTTGTAGCCGACATGGTGGTCTAAAGAGCCACATTTCGGACAGGTGTATGTGGTGCCGGTTGCGGAGTCTTGACTGCCACTCTCCGGGCTCGGCAAACCTCGCGATGATTTGGTCTTGTTGGTTGTAAGGTTGATTTTAGAGAACATGGATACAAATGTGTCGTGATTAATCCCCTCAATGAAATCGAGGGTCGGCTCGGTTGCATCGTTCACGGGTGCCAGGTCAGTTATGTTATTACGAAGAGGGGCCGTTCCTGTAAACAGGTCCTTCTTGAGGTCACCGAGACTCCGTCTCACGGTTAGTCGCGACGTTCTATCGGCCCTGGCTTCGAGCTCCATTGAGTTGGAATCTGCATATTGACGATATAGATTTGAGGAGACATACTTTTATGGGCAACCGGGATGACGAGATACATAGCTTGAATCTAATTTAAAAAAAGAAAAAAAAAAAAAAAAAAAAAAAAAAAAACCAGGAATGAAGAGAAAGCGAGATAGAAGAGGAGGGGGGTAGCTCGGATTCTCCTTTAAGTGACGCGATTTACTATCTAGGTGGTGAATTGGTTATTCTAACTTTCCTACTTAACTCCGGAGTGGCTGGATATAGGTGACTATCATCCTGGCCAGAGGTGAATTCGGGTTGTTAATTCACTTTACCTGATAGTATCCTATCTTGATTGTGGGCGGCAGAGTCTATTCATCTTGCCCTCTACTCCGTATGCTTTACGTAGCAATGTAGCTGACCGTTTGATCATTGACAATGAGAAAGCGGAGCTTTGTATACATGTAGATTAGGAGTATCCGATATTTATTAAGATGTCGTCTTCAGTGGGGAGATGGGTTTTATGGGGTAGTTAGTCGTGTGAATTTGGAGTAGAATATTGAATGGTGTGCTCCAAACGCCAGGCGAGATAGGGCTCAAAGCGCCATGCAATGGGAACAACAAGGACACTTTTGTCCGTCCCTACAGGAACATTGACCGAGCTCTGAGCTTCTCGATCCCCATGACTACCGCTATCGTTATTGGTTCTGGATGTAAGCGCAAGTTGATTGCGACATTAATTCTGGCGCGCGAAGTAGGATGTTCGTGCCCAGAGGACATCGTAGAGCGTTTTGATGCCTCAGGCGCAAAGGCCAAGCCTTCATGTAGATAACACCATATCTACTCTCTCGCTTTCTTACGTCCGTGAATTCAAATAAATCGATGAAGATACCATGGGCTTTCAGTTCGGAGATCTGGCAGTTGCTTCTGACTGCCGCGGGGGTCACTCCGTACTTAGTAACCCTTGTTGTAAGCTGTAGCCTAGTACTAACTATGGGCCGAGGAATATATATTCCGGGCAATGTGCATCATTCTAGACATGGCATGCTCCAGGATTATGGGCGGTCTAGTAGTTGTAGAAAGATGAGAATGTCCTTAAGGAATAGCATCTCGCCTCTCTTCCAGCACGCATATTATCACCCTCCTCAGACTAGGGGAATGGAGGCTATCTTTCAAGGGACCCCTTATTCTACTCCAGAATAGCCGATCACCGTTCGCCAAACGCGCTCTGTCTATTCCTCCATAGTCCATACACTACTGAAGAGTGACGGAACTATCTGCGGGGAATTCGATGCTAGTCGCGGCTGTTCAGAATATCCCCCTCGTTCTGATTTCCATTTCCAGGCTAGACTTGACCACTTTCTCGATTATTGTCGATCTGAATCCTGTAACTCCGAAACTCGTAGGTACACCGTACACCGTAGTCCGTTCTATAAGCGGCCGGATTACTACTTCGGGTGAAATGACGAGGTCAAGAAACTCCAGCGGTTCTTCAACTAAACGCACCGCTACGGACTAGGTGCATGAAACTGCAGCGTCCTGGGGACAGTTGGAAACGTGCAGTGGGTGATTGGTTTGCGGGTAAAAACTTGAAACCGGATCGGCATCCACGTTGTCAATATCGACGTCATGGTGCCGAGAACGGAAATCCAAGCGCCGCAATAGTCAAGGCTTCTACGCAGTAAGAAACAAGTTCATTGTGCTGTTCCGGGGAGACTACCATAGTCGACATTTATGACATAGGGTTGGAAAATAGACCCGACCGTGGTCGGTTCCAGGAAAAGTCGATCGAGTAAGTTTCAGGTGTTCTAGGCTTCTTCGAAAAGGTTCGTCCTGATGACCGCATGAATCATGCCACTCGATCGTGCCTAGAACTTTGAGGAATTCCTCGCATTGGCGTCTACGCCACAACTGATTGAAGCTTGAACAATTACTTGGTTGAATCCTGGTAGATTCCCCGGAAGATCCGGCTTGCATGGCAATGCGGAGGCACGGAGTGAGGACGGACTTCGGAAATAGGTGTCGGATGCGAGACCCTCTAGGCCGAGTGGGCAAGAGGACGGTTCCTACCGATGTAAACACTAAACAGATCAAAGAAAAGCATTGACTACGGAGAAAGATCTCAGTGGCAAGACAGGATCGATTAAACTCATCGTCCCATCCTCACTGTCCCCTAAGATCCCGACTAGAGGAACACGTGGAATCAACAGTTGAAACTTGGCGGTAGCGAGGCGTGGCGAGGAGGCGGTTCTCGAACCTCCGAGAAGTGGAAAATGCATAATCCGGGCTGACATCTGTCGTTCCGGGCAAGTTCCACGGGGAAACCAGTCGAGGAGATTTCGGAAAGGCTCCGTTCTCCAGATGGGGAGGACGATGTTTGAGGGGGATGGGGCTACGTCATGCCCCGTACGGAGTAGTCTGTAAGCGACCACGTGCCCGGGTAGCCCTAGCCCTACAGGCTGAGGGTTAGTCATTAGTCATGGATGCCGTTCTTAATTTGCGGTTATTAAAAGGGGTGCCTGGAACGGGGCCGGAAGGAGTACGGGGTAGACTGGAAGGTAGAAATAAATAAAATAAAAAATGAACAATGCCTATTGCTCAATAGAATAGAGAAGTGTAGCATTGTTGATCTGGAGGAAACGTTTCCTGAATGAAGCCAAATTGCTCCCGAACGTGACTGTGAGAGGGTTGGCGCAGGCATCCACAAAGCTTGGATAGACGGTGGATGGTTCTAGAGCCAACCACAACCGCGGACCCAACGCCACTGACGAGAATCGGCTCGGTCGGGTTGCCTTCTGGTTCCAGGTCAATTTGGGCTTTGGCATGGAAGGATTCAGCTCGCTTTGCCGGCTTTCGGGGCCGACTTTCTACAAGTTGTTCGGTCGGCAAAAGACGTTGATTCTGCCAGCTGACCCGATCACGAGGGAGAGAAATCGGAACGGGCCAGACGCAGCGAGCTGAGCCCGTAGATGATGGAATACAATGATGGCACCTGGTTTCGTGCAAAAACTTGAATATCAAGGTCGGCAATGCGATGTCATGGCACGTTTTTAGTGGCGATTCACTCCGCATTTCCCCTCCTTTTGACGAAGTTCATGGGGGAGGAATTGGGCTTCACCGGTCAACGGATGAGGAAAAGACGAGGGTTTCTCCAGAACCTCCAGAGTTGAGCAGTTGAGCCCTGCGTCTTTTTTCTCCGTGTCCTTCCGGGCGGTCGGGCAAAAGACTCCACGGCGACTTGCCGAGACTCTGGAGGCGCCCCGCATGTACCCGCACGAAGTCTCGTGACCGTCGCCATCCTTTCATTCCTCGCCTTTCCTTCTCTTTTCATCCTCGCCGCTCGCAGCCAAGTCGGCTTCGCCTTTAGGCATGCCGAGGGATTCCACGCCCAGGAATGTGGCTGTTTTCGCTCGCCGCTTCATTCCCGCTGTCGGTTTCGGAGCCGATTCTGCGTCCTTGGGATCTCTAGGTTGGTCGTGCCGGCCGATGTAGATGCCAATGTGTCTTGCTCTCCCGCAATTCGTCGAACCAAAGAATAACTTTCGCTGACAAGCCGCTCAATCAGACATCATAGCAGTGGCGCTGATCCCCTTCATCTCGTCTAGTTCCCAGACCAGGCTCCGACGGTGTTGGCCACTATGACGAACCAGAGCCTTCTCCGAGCCTGCCGTGGAACCCGACTTTCTTCCCTCCTTTTCTCTGGTCAACCCGGCCGTTCCCCCAGCATTCCGGTCCTTCTGACTGGTTCGACTCGTCGGTTTCGGTCGGCCCCTCCCCATGGTCCGTCTCTGCTGCTGCTGTTGCCGGCTGAGTCTGACGGAGAAAGATGTGGGCAGTGTCTGGCGTTTCCCCGTGCCTGCCGACTCGACACTGGCTCTGCACTCGGCCGCCTCCACATCCTGGTGGTGGATATTTTTTCTCCCTCTCGTCGAATAACTATTAGTTTCGGATTCTGAATTTTTATTATCTTATTTTTTGCGGTCTCCATTTCCCTCGAGGGGCAATCGATGTAACATAAAAAGGGGACATCCCCCCCCGAATCTGGATTAAGTTTTTTTCATCAATTTCAATTTGACATTCATTTCTTTTCCCAACCATCCACTCCCTTGTCAAGATACCCCGTGTGGTTGGTGAAACCTGGCTTCTTCTATTGGGATTCGTGCTCCCTTCCTTGCATACAGCATACAGCTTGCATCAATTATTGTTTACTTGGATAAACCTCCGACACGAACCCTTTCGCTGTCTCACCACCTCCTTCCCGCGTATCGTACACCTACACAATGGGTATTGAATCTTCTGCCCATCACGGGGAGTCGATCAACCCGGCTGTCGCTCCCCACGCCGAACACTCCAGCCAAGAGTCTGTAGCTATGAACAAGCCGTCCGATGTTGGCGTAGACACTCCTGTCCCCCGGGTCACGCTCCGGGCCTTCGTCATGGGAGCCTTCGTCTCCATGGGTGGTCTGCTCTTCGGTTATGATACCGGTCAGATCTCTGGTTTCCAGGAAATGTCCAACTACCTTGAACGGTACGGTGAGCCGAACGGCGACGGAACCTACTCCTTCAGCACGGTCCGTTCCGGTTTGATCGTTAGTCTGTTGTCCATTGGTACCTTGATCGGTGCCCTCTGCGGTGCTCCCATCGCCGATAAGTTCGGCCGAAAGTGGTCCATCACCTTCTGGTGTCTGATCCTCATCGTCGGTCTGATTGTCCAGATCTCCGCGCCTGACGGTAACTGGGTCCAGATGGTCCTGGGTCGTTGGGTTACCGGTCTGGGTGTTGGTGGTTGCTCTCTCTTGGTGCCCATGTACCAGGGTGAAAGCGCTCCTCGTCAGATCCGTGGTGCCATGATCAGTTGCTACCAGCTCTTCGTCACCCTGGGTATCTTCCTGTCTTACTGCATTAACCTGGGAACCAACACCATGGAGGGTACCGGCCAGTGGCGTATCACCCTGGGTCTGACCTTCCTGTTCGCTCTTATCCTCGGTGGAGGCATGATTTTCTTTCCCGAGTCCCCTCGTTTCGAGTACCGTCATGGCCGTGTCGACAATGCCCGTGCCACTATGGCTAAGATGTACGGCATCCCTGAGAACCACCGCCTGATCAACCAGGAGCTCGAGGAGATCCAGCAGCAGCTTGATGCCGAGTCTCAGGAGCAGGTCTGGCACGAGTTCATCACCGCTCCCCGCATGTTCTACCGTGTCGTGCTGGGTATGGTGCTTCAGTCTCTGCAGCAGCTGACCGGTGCCAACTACTTCTTCTACTACGTATGTTACCAACATCAACCCACAACCTTACAAGTATTTTATACTAACTCATTTATCATAGGGAACTACCATCTTCCAAGGTGCCGGTATCTCCAACAGTTTCATCACGCAAGTTATCCTGGGTGCCGTCAACTTCGGAACCACCTTCGGCGGTCTCTACGTCGTCGAGAACTTCGGTCGTCGCAAGTCCCTCATCACCGGTGCCGGACTTATGTTCATCTTCTTTATCTGTTTCGCGAGCGTTGGCCACTTCGTTCTAGATGTGCAAACCCCTACAAACACTCCCGGCGCCGGAAAGGGCATGATCGTGCTCGCCTGTCTCTTCATCACCACCTACGCCGTAAGTCCACCCAACCTTCCTCCATCCCTATACCTATAAGTGCTAACGCGTCCCGGCAGATGACATGGGGTCCGATGATCTGGGCTATCGCCGCTGAGCTGTTCCCATCGAAATACCGTGCCAAGGGCATGGCGCTGGCCACGGCCTCAAACTGGCTCTGGAACTTCCTGATCGGATTCTTCACCCCGTTTATCACGCACGAGATTGATTTCGCCTATGGCTACGTCTTCGCTGGCTGTCTCTTCGTCGCTGCTGGTGTCGTGTACTTCTTCGTCATCGAGGGTCGGGGCCGTACCCTTGAGGAACTCGACTGGATGTACGTGAACAAGATCGTGCCCTGGAAGAGCAGCTCTTTCGAGATGCCTGAACTCCGCAGCCAGAGCCATGGTGGCATGGATGCGAAGTATGCGCGGAAGGAGTCGCAGTCTTATCATGCGGAGAATGTTTAAGTGATTTGTTGAGTGGTGATGGATGAGGTGAAAAGCATTGTGAAGGGGACGGCTATCGCATGTGTTATGCTTCTTATGGGTTTTCTTTTTTTGGATATCACATCGGTTGGAGTTGGGGATGGGGGTTTTGTTTATATGTAGATCATCTTGTATATATGCATGGATACCTGTTGCAACTTATGAGTTCTTATTTCTACTCCGGTTTCTATCTATCTGTTGGTGTTAGGTCATGCAGAGTCACGTGGTGCGCGCCCGTGATTTTTGTTTCCTGTTTAGGATGAGTCTCCACTGAGCAGCGTCGCCGTCAACTGTACAGAAATCAATTATACGAAACGATTTGATATTTCGACTTATTTTGGCCAAGATTGATCATTTTGATCATTTCCCGCAGGAGTTTATCTTCTTCTTTAGCGAAGTATACATTCACATAACAACCAATCGACCTATCGATTAAAATTCTCTCAAGCCATGAAATCTAGTAGGTGCCAAAGCTTGTGGTAAGGTATTATTAGTTATTATCAAGACCTTGGGCCTTAGGCGAGGTTGATACTAGATACCAAAGGTAATAATGCTCTAGAAAATGGCGTTATAGTAGATAATTCTAAGGATACGATTAATTCAAGATAAAAATTAGTATTTAGTGATTACATTATCAAAATAGTCTATAAATCGCGATTCTAAAGTAAATTCGCCTTATTGATAATAATAGTACTAAAGTAATCTATAATTCATGATAATCGCAAGCCTTTTGTTGTAGATTGTGTGTCTAGACACTATTGAAACTCTATAATAGTAAAATCGCCATGCCGCACAGCCAGAATAGTGAAGATGATTTAGACTACTACCCTTTCGGCATTCAAGAACATCTTATGATCTCTTATTAGGATACTATTAAAAGAGCACAATCTCTCCCGCTTTCTCGCATCACCACGGTAGGTATAAACCTTCAGTGTCTCTGTCATAGTTTTCATCATGCGCTAGACGGACGATACAGACATTTCGCCAGAGTATGCAAAAGCTTGTCTGCAGATGGTCATATGGCCCCGCAGAGACAGTCGACAAACGGGAAAGCAAAATGAATTCTTTCTGAATCTGCAGCTATCATAAACCTGCTGCGAAATTAATCTCGGAAAAGGCCTCCCTGGTATAACGGCTATGACCTGTAATTCATCGATTCGCTTGAGCTCGGCTATCGTTGGTCCATTCGTGTCAAAACGCCCGCTTCTGGTAAGGGGTTCGCGGATATACGCGTGGTTGGGGGTCCAATGGGTTTCGGCGAGCTCGCCGTAATCTCCATTTCATTTGAAGACATGACCCGCCGGTCGTAACAGGGGCTCAAGAAAGGGTCAGCGCCTCTTGGTGTCCACGTAGATGATTGATGTCCTGTCCCTGTTGGGCGTTACCCTCCTCTCAAATGCGCATTCTGTCATGGGCGGTATTCAAAGAGGAGCGAGTATCATGAAGGTCCCGTTCCATTGCTGGATTGGCTGCATTACGGGCATTCTCCAACTTTTGTGAGGAGTCTTCCGTTCTCCGTTTTCGTGATCCGGAGACAGATTCTGCCTTTCCTGAACACCAATTATTGTTTTTCCCGCTCATCGGGCTGTAAATCCCAAGCCCGATGGTCTTGAGCGCTCCCTGATATAATTTTGAAAAGTCCGGATACGCCCCCCGGTGGGATAGATGTGACAGCCAGCTGACGTCGTCTCAGGACCTTATTGATGGCCTCTGTGAGACTCTTCAGGAGCCTTCCTAGCTGTTCCCGTAAGCTCCGGTCTTCCGTCCGGCCGTCGAGCCTCTGAATAGATAGTGCCGCTCTATCTGTTCGAGTAGACTTCATCTATCAGTAGCCATTAAAAACCATTAAATTCGGTAAACGAGCCGGAATTGATCGAACGGTTATCAAATTGGTCAAAATAGAACCCAATTCAAATATCGAGTAAAAGCCGCACATAAAGACCGCTATCATCATCCTGGATGCTGGATTCAAGATATGTCTAGAAGAATGCTACCATGACATACTTGGTGAGACCGTATAGGGATTGAAGCTATGGGAGATGGTCAGCGGAGAGCGACTGAGGCAAAAGAGATGGCGAGAAGAGAAGAGAGAAATAAACCAGGGAACAAGAAGAGCTAAGTGAATCTTGTGGAGGTATATTCGTTATTCACCCACACCTTGCTATCTAGGTGACAAAGGTGATATATCGCTGGTGAAGACATTTGCTCGAAGGGCATTCACAAAGCTTAGATTATGACTAGTTACATATCTTCCAATTGCTAACAGACCGTAGAAAAGGAAACATGAATACAATTGACTTGACTATTGCGGCTGACAGAAGTTTAGCTTAGAAGAAAAGAGATTCGGGGACATAGAGAATCGTCGCTGGATGGAAGCAACAAGCTAAATGCCTGCTGAGGGATTCATGATTCCATACATAGTTCGCTGTGACGCTCAGACGGCTCCTCAGATTGTTTGGTAATTAAGTCCGCTTCCTCAACAACTATCCAGCCGTCGAATAACATTCGTCATTTCATCGATTCTTGATTGTGTCTATCAACGTGGGATCAGCAGGTGTTCTAGTTTTCGACGCCATTTGACCAGAATTCCTACCATCAAAGACACTGCTCCCGCTGCCAAAATAGGGAAAACGCCCTAATGGATTAGGACTTTACTAGATAGGTCAACGTACATTTGAACAATATGTCGAATGTGGCCATTGAAACGTAGACGCAGCGCAATATGTGCTTAAACAGGGCAATTTACTAAGGGTATTTCAGCTGCGCTAAAGCCTTGAGCTAAGAGATCAGACAGCTAGATCACGCAAGGGAACTCGCCAGGACAGGAACTCGGAAAAGCATGGAGAATGCCGGAGAAGAAGTGGTGGATGGACGGTCACCTGATTGGGGATGACCTGCGATTTTCCTGGCAACTTCCACCTTTTTCACCCATCTCACATCTATTTATTCTTCTCCATATCACCGCACACTTGGAGATCTTTTCTATCGGCCGCCTTAACGTTTCCATAGCTCACCATGAGTGACAATACCCAGGAAAGATCTGCGACTACCCCAGTCTCCCCCACCATGTCTGTTGCGCGCCCACATTGCTCGACGCCTGACAACCATTCGGTCTCCAGTGACGCATCTTTGATAGATTTGAGCGACTCCCTGTCGCAGTCCGAGCCTCGCCTCACAACAGAACCAGTTCCGAAAGACATTAAAGAGACACTCAAAACCATCACGAGTGCGACTGAAGCCCTGTTGCCTATGATAGACATATTGGCCGGTGTCTGTCATGATTTGGGAGCCTTGGCCCCGTACCTGACGGATTTGGGCCATGGTTTGCGCAGGAATGCTGCTCATCTTGCCAGAGCTGGCGATCACACAGAAAACACGATCTTCGATCCTGAACCAGCGGCTTCCCACGATACGTCTGATCCAACAGACTCTCGCAAATCTTCATTCGTCAGACAAAGGCCTATCGGCACCTCGGACGAGCCGTCGACGTCCGGCATTGCCCCCGACAAGAAGCCTTTGAGCAAGCTGTTCGCTAATACTGGCACCCCACCCACACTTTCCAAGACGAATAACGAGAGCTCAGAGTCCGACGAGTCTTCAGGGTCGTCCATCGCACTGATGACCAAGCGACAAAAGACAAACCCGGTGGAAAGTTCCGTCCGGCACGAGACAGCCCAAGACCGAAAGGAAGTCATGAGCGCAGCTCCAGCTGTTCCTAGCAACGGGAAATCTCACGACCAGATCATGGAACAAGAGATAGCCTTGGACAAGCCGGCGCAGGTAGCCCCTGGAGTCTATCCTCATGAATATCAGGCTTTGCCCCTACCTCCGCTTTCTCCAAGAGGATATTATAACACGCCAAGGCCATTCAACACGATAGAACTTCAGGCGATTCCCAACCTTCCACGCCGGTTTAGTATGCAAGGCAGCCCCACAACTCGAGCATCCAACCAAGACGCAGTGCCGAATAGGACAGGATCTCACGCAGCTGAGCTCCCTGGTCATCCACCAGTATTCTCAGCCGAGGTAGGAATCAGTCCACAATATGTCCAAACCACTCAAGGCAGTCCCCTACTTCACTCACAAGTCCACTACCCCAGCCTCTTGTCAAGCTCAGCTGACCCCTATCCCATATCGCCTGGATTACCGGGCGTTGTGAATCCTTACCAGAGAACAACATGGCCAGATAAATCGTTTGCTACCCTGCCCAGCCGTGACGAGATTAGACGCGCTCTGAACAGCGCACCCAATTCAGGTTCTAGAAGGCTACGACAAATCCAGGATAGGGATCTCGATCAGCTTCTCCCCTCTCTTGAGCAACCCTTCTCGCACAAGGTAACTAGCCTGTTCTTTGAACATCGCAATGGCAAGCTAATTAGGCGCAGGCTCGGAAGTAAATTATGACTTTTTAAGTCTTCTCTCGCTCGCATTCGCTTTTGAAGTGGCTAGTGCTGTTGCACTTTCTGGCATGTTTCATGGCTGGTTGTTCTTCAAAAGTCAATTGGCTGCATACTCTGCTTTCATGGTACTGAATCCTTGTTGTATCTACTTCTATGCTTTGTTTACTATCGTTTCTGAACTGCTAGTTGCGAACAAAATGTGATATTGCTGAGTATTTTGTTGACAAACTTTTTGTTTTGGAATAGCTTGCCCTTCCGGAACCAGTAGACAGGCCGAGCCACAATGACCTGCATATTAGTGTTGGTATGGCATAAAGATAGAGTCAATTATATGCTTTGATAAAGTATTAGTTGTCCGTAACGTGAAAATAGTCTCTACAACAGTGTGGCATCATTCACTTAAGTTGACCCAGCTCAATCGTAAAAACAGTCCTTCCTACCATTTTGGTTTTCCTTGTAAACCATCATTCGCCTTCGTTGCCTTTCCCAACTAATCACTCTAGTCTAAGAAGATGACCCCAGTAGCTCCCATGCGCGTCACCTTCGTCGCCCTATCAACCTCTACCGGCTGCTGTGTAGCCATTTGGAACCAAAGTACATATCACCCCGGCCAATCGAAACTCAAGTACGGTCAAAGAATGCCCATATTCACTACTACCCCATCCACTGTTTTGATGGAGGATTCCATAATCATCCTTCACTATTTCCTCTTCTTCTGGTTCCTTTCTCTTTCTCTTCTCTACTTCTCTCTCCACGTCTTCCCCGAATACTTTTCTTCCACGGCCAAATCCAATTTGATCATGCAGGTGAGTGACAGCTTCTTGTGACGTCTAGATGTACTATAACACGTCTGCATATCACGGAGCGTTTGTTAGAGCAATATATTTATTGAATCAATGATACCTGGTAGAACTATGGCTATGTTCTCGTTAAAATCAACGCAGTTTTAATAACAACTCTATTCACGGTCAAAAATGACACTACCTACCAAGATCTAGGTCCAGATATGGATTACTCTACAATCTGTTTCGAGCTCACAACTCTGCCCAAACTATCATGGGTTGACTGATATGTCGAGCCAGTTGTTGTATCAGGGGCAGCCGACTATAGCCTTTAGTACAGTAGGGAATTTAGCAGTTGCAAAATAGAAAAAGGTTAAAGCCGATGGACGTGAAATATTCCATGAAATGTGGGTAAGTCTCTACCTAAAGATATACCTGCTTTATGTTAGCTTATCCGTATGACAGGCGATGCTTTTATGTTCTCCACCCCTCCGGTGACTGTGAGGAATACATGAACGAACCCACGTCAGACAAACAGCTCATGCCTCGAGAAACAAGACCTGTTTGATTCTTTTACGCCAAGGGTGTAGATGTTCCTGTTGGAGACTAATCCAACGCAGCTGAGGCAATTCAGACGGGACAGTGCGGATGAAACCGGATTATGGCGTTGGATAAAGTCCGAGGCTTTCCGGCCATATTGGCCGGCGTCATGGAACATAGGAGGAAGGGAAAGATTCTTTGAGTACTGATCGCAAGCTAATTTGCGGAACATTCTGTACTGAGATCAGTTGGGAATAATTCATAGATGTACCGTCAAAGGTTCGTGGTATAGGGCCTTTCAGTGCGATCTCTTGATCCCATCTCCAGGCACTCTCTAGTGATGGATGATCTAATCTTCATCCAGCAGTCCATAACTCGCGGCTCTCCAAATCAGTAACTCCCGACCGGCAAGAAGCAGATCAATAGCCGGCCATCCGCCAAGAAAGATCGGGTCTCGACCGAGACTGCGGGGTACCCCACACTCTAAAGTCGGTGTGGGGTACGGATTACACCGGTCTATTTAGGTTGTTTGCACCAGTCAACTCCCCTTGCATTGCCAGCAATCTCCTCCCCTCTGATGTGTCAATTCCGCTTCATGCCATTCCGCACTCCACAGCACCTCAAACCATCACTCCACCATGGAGAAGCCATCAACAATGAACATCGATCATGTCGATGACAGTCCGAGAGATTCGGCTGCCGAGAAAGACCTCCATGATGCGCACTCACCGCCCGAGTTTACACCCGAGATGGAAAAGCGCGTGTTCCGGAAAATGGACCTGCGGTTGATTCCGATGTTGTCGCTGCTGTATCTACTGGCGTTTCTGGATCGAGGGAATATCGGTAATGCGAAGATTGAGGGGTTATTGGAGGATTTGAATATGACAGGGCCGCAGTATAGTTGGACCTGTGAGTTACTTGGGATTGACGGCTCTAACAAGGGATGGAATGTGGGGGCTGACATGAAGTAGTGACGGTGTTCTTTTTTACCTACGCTGCTTTCGAACTGCCGAGTAATTTGCTACTGAAGAAATTGAGGCCATCGCGATGGCTGCCGATAATCATGATTGCTTGGGGGATTGTCATGGTATGTTTACTTGGGGTTGAGTAATATTAACATGCTGAACTGTTGGTCTACTAGACACTGATGGGAGTGGTTCAAAATTACGAAGGATTGCTGGTTGCTCGTCTCTTCCTCGGTCTAGCTGGTTAGTCTCGCTGCGCCCTTCTAGGACATGTTTAACTAATTAATTGTTTTGCATCATACAGAGGCTGGCCTCTATCCCGGAACCGCCTACTACATCACCCTCTGGTATCCCCGTCACCGCGCGCAATACCGACAAGCCATGTTCTTTAGTGCAGCAAGCATTGCGGGTGCCTTTTCAGGTATCTTAGCCTATGCCATCGCGGTAGGTAGATCTCTTCGGCTCCATAATGCCCGTCTAATCTTTGGTAGAAAATGGATGGCGTCGGCGGATATGAAGGGTGGCGCTGGATCTTTATCCTCGAAGGTCTTCTCACTGTCGTCGTTGCATTCATCGCTCCGTTCGCGATTCACGACTCCCCTGAGACAGCCACATTCTTAAACGAGGAAGAGCGACAATTCGTGCTTCATTCGGTGCGCTTCCAAACATCAGCAGGACACGACATCGGCCACGTCGTCGAAGAAGAAGAAATCAAGTTTCGTCCTCGCTATGTGATCGATGCCTTGCTGGATTGGCAGATTTATGTTGCCTTAATCAGTATGTCAACCACCTAAAATCACCAGAGAAGGTGACTAACGCCAGTTAGTGTACTGGGGCATCACATGTCCATTATACGGCATATCCTTCTTCTTGCCGTCGATCATCAAGGATTTGGGCTACACGTCCTCGACCGCCCAACTGCTCACAGTCCCGATATACGTGACTGCCGCGATCGTCGCCATCGCCGCAGCATGGGTGTCCGATAAACGAAGACAACGCTCACCGTTCATCCTCTTCTTCATGTTCCTCATCGCCATGGGTTTTGTCATTGTCCTCGCGTCCACGGGAAGAGGCGTCCCCGGCGTGGTCTACTTCGGTGTCTTTCTCGCCGTCATCGGTATAATCCCCACTCTCATTCTTGATTGAGCATTTCTAACGAAAGAAGGAATATATCCCGCCTTCCCAGGAAACGTCACCTGGCTCAGTGTCAACCTCGCAGGCGACTATAAGCGTGCCGCCGGAATGGCCATGCATATTGGATTAGGGAATTTAGCAGGCGGTATGCCCCCTTCCAAACCACTCTCCTGTTCCATACCGTTTCTCCATCTTCTGAACTTGACATAATTTTTAATCCGACCTGACGTGGTATCTAGCCATGTCCTCTAATTTCTACCGCACTCAAGACGCACCGGAATACGTGCTCGGCCACGCCCTCGAGCTCGGCTTCTGTGGTGTGGGGATGATTGCTGTGCTGGTTCTCAGGTTCTCGTATAAGACAATTAACAAGAAACGGGAGAACGTGGATGTGTCGCTGTATAACCCGGCTGAGATGGCGAAGATGGGTGACCGGTCGCCCATGTTTAGGTACATGCTTTGATGGTAAGGGTGGTTGTTGAGGGTTGTTGAGGGTGGCTGAATGCATATATGGGGAGTGGCTATAGGCGAACTGTTTATTGGAATCAATGGGCTTAGTTACCTGGCGCCGGGGTCTCTTATAATGAGTATGAGTAGGAATATGAATATGGATATACATTAGGCGTGTTGGTTACTTTTTCCTGCCCAAGCATTTGACAAGAGGGCTAAGGCCATGGTCACGGGAGAACCTCGGCGAAACTGATATCCCTACGAAGAAAAGGGGGAAAATAGACATCCATCGCTTATATACTCGGTATCCGCCCGAAATATGAAATAAATTGATTTCAGCGCTTGAGTTACAGGATTAGTTCTGCACCCATTGCCTTTCTTCTGACGTCAGCGTTTATGAACAAGGGTTTTCGGCGTCTGACTTCACTGCGGAGATAATGCAGAACAGCAATTGGGGTAATTTTCAGGAAATCTCACAACCTAAAGAAACAAGAAATAAACCCAACAAAATCTTTCACGAAATCGACGTAGAGAAGAAACTGAAATTCTGAACAGTCAACAATCATAAGCCAAGAATCGGGTCCGTTTGTCCGAGAGGGCTCAGCAATCTCGGTGTTTGACTATCATCAAATGCCGAAGCAGTACGCCTTAACGCCGGCACTGAACAAACACTTTCACTCAGTCTCACCTAAGCAATGTCATTTTACCCCAAAGCAACACGAGAAGAACGATCCAGAATGCATCATGCAATATTACACTTACTAAATTTGTTGGGTAATTTGAAATGCAGTTAGGCATGTTGGGGGCTGGTCCACAGCGGCTCTCAGCCCTCGGTGTTTGGCGAAGAGCGGGGAAGCGGTCTATTTAAACGTCATGCTGCTGCTGGTGGCTCGATATCTTCTCTGTACAAGCAACTGCTCAATTTAATACACTATCTGACAGCCTATTCAAGAGCCTCAAACCGAGTCCTTGAAAATGACTATTTCCGGATCCTGCATGTGTGGCGACATCGCCTACAGCGTTGAGGGTATGTACTAGCCACAGAATTTCCGGATACGATGCAACGAGAAGCTTACCAGGATACTAGTGGAAAGCTACCTATCTGCGCTATGCCACTGCACTGATTGCCAGAAGGTATGTTTGCAGCTACGCCAACGCCCCACCCCCAAATCCCATATCCCAATCTACATTCGCTAACACCCACCCTCCAGTGGACCGGCGGCGCCTTCACCTCCAACGCAGTCGTCCCTCGATCCAGCTTTAGAGTGACCAAGGGTAAGCACCTGCCTTTCCTCCACCTTTTCATTTAACTTTCATCCCTCCCCGTCTGAAGATCTCCGCTAATCAGCCCAACAGGAACCCCCAAAACATATGACGTCACCGGCGCCAGCGGCAAGATCAACAAGCACTTCTTCTGCGCGAACTGCGGCTCGAGTCTGTATACCGAGCTTGAGGTCATGCCTGACAACACGGTTGTGAAGGCTGGAACGCTGGATGGTGGCGAGGCGAACTTGAAGGGGAAGATTGATGTTGAGTTTTATGTTAAGGATCGGCCTCAGTATTTGGCTGCCGTGGAGGGTGCGAAGCAGGAGCCGCAGTTTGGTTGAATATTTCAAGGTTTGAGTGGGTTGGTTTGGGTGTGAGGTTTGGGGCGTTGAAATAGCATTGGGGAGCGAGGCTGGAGTTGAATGGGGGATGTTTGAGCAATTATGTATGGTTGTGTTGTGTTTGTGTGGTGTTGCGGATGGTTCGAACAGATTTGATTTTGAGAAAATTGCACATGAAGAATGACGAAATGAAATGACTTTTGCTGGAACTTATCCATCTTTAGAGTGGTGTTTATAACTTATCTGGATCTAATCCCTCAGTGCGTCTAGAATCCTCCGCAACGCCTCCTCTAGATGCTCCTGCGGATGCGTAAACACAATCCGAAACCATCCATCATCCTCGGATCCAAACAACGGACCACTGGCCAGAAATACCTTTTTCTCGACCAGCTTCTGCATGACGCGATCACTGACATCTGCGTCCATATCCTCCTCCGAGTGCAGCTCCCGATACTTCTTCCCTAGGTTCACCCACAGGAAAAACGCCGCATTGCACCCAGGGGCATGTTCAATACCCTGCTCCCTCAGCCCACGCACAACAAAAGAATACGACTCCGATAGCCTCTGTTGGTTCATCTGAATATACCTATCGGTAAACTCGAAGTCCTCAAGAACCAACGACGTCAGGTACTCCGTCGCCGCAGAGGGGTACGAATACAATGTGGGATTTTTCAATGCAGCGTGCAGGTCACGATTCGCCTGCGAGATAATCACGCCCAGACGGAGCCCGTTCGCACCAAAATCCTTGCTCATACCCCATAGCACATGGACTAGTTCGGGATCGATGATTCCGGCGAGAGGAATCGAGAGTGCGGAGACAAACGGCACAGGGGACGGCCCCTCGTGGTCGACTATGTTCTCCCACGTAGATAGCGCGTATATCTCGTCGCTGATCAAGTGCATGCGGTATTTCTGGCACAGGCGCATGAGTTTTATCAGGACGTCGCGTGGATAGCATCGACCCAGTGGGTTGTGGGGATGGCAGAGCATCAACGCTCGGACCTTCCGGCCTGTTCGATTCTGAAACTCAAGCAGCGCTTCCTCGTACTTCTCGACCGCCTTTAGACTGAGCGGATCACAGCCTTGGAATCCCACGGGGACGACATTAGTCCCTGGCCTGGAGGAGATGTCAGGTATGAACGTTCCATAGTAAGGCCTGCCCAGGAGCATTCCCTCTCCGGAATCGGAAAATGCCCAAGACAGGTGTTCAATTGCCGAAGAGACACCGTTCGTCACGAGGACCTGATCTGGCTGCACTGGATTGACGGGGTGGAAATGGCGATTGACGAAATTCGAGACGGCGTTTTTGGTTCTCCTGGATCCTGACGGCCCGTCGTTGTAGGTGAGCCATTTGGAGGGCAGTTCGAGCTTCGTGTTAATGGCTTCGAGAAGTTTGTCATGCATGAGCATGTTCTCTGCTAGCCCGACGTTGACGAACCCATTGGGATTGGTAGATTTGCACCACGGATCGTTGACTACGTCCCACATTAGGTTCTTGGAGCCGGATGTGGTGGCTTCCTGAGCTCGTTGGGACATGGTTGATTGTGGCATGGTGAGTGGATGATCGGTGAGTGTTTTGTAGAAATTGACAAAGACTGAGACTTCTTTTCACTCCACCCTGCGAGTATATAAAGACTTGAAAGAATTGAGGTCAATTCAAGGGCCGAGATCGGGAAACGGTTATCCACGGCGGCGTTGAGTCACGGGAAGGAACCATGGATCGCCATCAAACACCGAAGGCCGATGCTTGACTTTTTTCGGCGTTTGCTCCGCTGTGGATGAGGTCTTGTGTTTCACCACACAGGTTGAAATCTGACACTTGCTCGGTAGAAAGCCGGAATTCGTATTCTGATTGGCATTCACTCTTTCGATTAGTAGGTAAATCTTTTGCTAAGAACCTGCGATGCAAAATCGGACAAGCACTGTGGATCATCGGCTCAAAATGTATGTTGTCGAAACCCGGACGATTACTGCACTGATACGGGACCAATTTTCGATGATATGACAGCATAAATCGGCATTATTCAAGAATACATCTTCAATGAATGAGTATCTACGGAATATGGGGTCTAGGTATGTTGACAGCTCAACGACGTGTTTGCCTCGTTGCACTGTCTCTCATGCCTGACTGCCTCGGCGATGCCTCAGGCATTTCAGCTGAGCGTGAGCACACACTTAGCACGTGAGAGGGAGTGTGGCACGTGACCAACTCTTGCTCTCCTGGTCCGCAAGCTTGATTCCTACAACCATCTTTTCATCGGTCGTAAGACATCAACAAGCATTCCTACCGACATTCTAGCATCAAATCTCATCATTATTGAATGGCAATGACACCCCCTCACTGCCCCGGCCACTTTGGTCTCAAAACCTGGCCTAGCGTCGATACCTCTAAACTCAGAGGGGAAATTCGTAAATGAACCCAAGACCGAGAACGCGTCTGCGGCCGAATCAGCGATCGCTAAAACTGCGGCAACTGCAAGACTAACATGGCTATATTCCTGAGGTTCCCGGAAAAACCAATTGCCCACCATAGCAACATGGGACTCGAATTACCCCCTGCAACCCAGGGGCGCAGTCGGTTTTCTTCCTCCGAGTTTAACAACTCCCAACTGTCTGGCAAACTGAATCCTTTATAATGTCCGACGTGACTCCCGAAAGTGCAGGTTGGGTTATTGACGACATACGACGGCGCAATGGTGGTGTATCGGATGAAGACCGTGCAGCAACCCCTGCCGGTGTTTTGCAAGCTCTGGACGCATTGCGAGAGGACTTGTTTTACCGGATTACTACTATCGGAAACCCCGGTTCAAAGCTGATCGTGCACCTGATATCAAGAACGAGCCTTCTCGCATATGACAGAGCGGAAGCTAGGGGAGAAAACGGCTATTTGGAGTTCACCCTGACGAAAGACCACCTTATGATTGACTCCAACGATAATGGATATTGTGGTGAAGCTATAACGGAACTGTGCAGGCATCCCTTTTCGAAGAAATGCCCGCTCTTCACTCAGCAACAAGTTCTTGGGGCATTTCAAATTGGAACCAAAATACACATTCAATCGGGACCGTTCTCATTTTCCTTTCAATACACACAGGGGAACAATATGATGGACAAGCTAACGCCCAACCGTGAACAATCTGAGTCGCTTCCATCTAATGTGTATTCCCGGATTACAATATCTTGTCTCCAGCCAGGGCAATTCGAAAGACTAGCCAATGATTTCCGTCGTCTACAAACCAATGGATTTCTGCTTTTCGATTCCAAGTGCACCTTTTTACGTTTCAAAGTCCATCCACCGGACGCAAATTATGCCCAGGTACAATACCAGATCACAAAACAGAAATGCAGGATGTCCTTGACCAGAACTTCGGAACCTGTTCCACTCAAGCAGAGCTACCATATATTTTCAAAGGAAGTCGGCTCATTGTGTTGTTTTGGTGGGGCAAAGTACAATAAAATTTATCTGGCGTTTCCTATAGACCAAGAGGCAAAAGTCTTGCTTAGTCTTGGAGGTTATCTGAATATTGATGGCAATTGCGCTCTCTTTCCTGGAGATGACCAGTTTGATGTGAACTTTCCGCTGCACTGTCCCCATATGGAAACTAGTGGTCTAACTGAGTACTTAGTTTATTATATGCGTGTCAAGGCAGTGCCCCTTTTGCCAAGTTCCTGAGGTCCCACCTGACTTTCTCGCTACTTTCCTCTGCGAGAAGATGGTCTTGCTTTCCACCCAGGAGCCTATGCAATATGAATGGGTTCAATACATCCCCAAGGCAGACCTCGTGGGAGGAAAGTGGAAAGCGATGTTAAATCACTTGTATAACCACCTTGAAAAGTGCAGGATCTATAAATCAGAGAGTGGGAAAAGAATGCACCTATCTTCCCTTCGCTACCTTGGGCCGGAACACTGCGATCAGCACGGGAAGCCGCTCTTTCCAGATCTCGACCAGGAGCTCTATCTCTCAACCAGATACAACCCATATCTGGAGTTTCTGAAGCCTCTCGGAATTCGAAGGATATCAAATGATGAGTTGTTCGATCGGATCAAGGAATATTACAAACCAGAGACTCGGACGTTCAAGCCCTCTGGGAAGGATTGGAGCGCACGAGTTGCCCGGCTTCTTACCTCGTGGTTAGAATACGACACTAGCAGCCCGTTGGCGACCAAGATAAAAGATCTCAGATTTATCTCCTTGTTTGATGTCCCTGTGCTTCTAGGTGTTGACTGCCTGGCCAATCCGTGGCGAGCTGAATTGTTCCGAAGGCGCGATGTGTGGCTTCCCTTTGACACGAATGGGAATCCCGTTCCTGCACTCCCTAACATTTGTCGGATCTACGAGCACGACGCCCCAAACTCCGAATCCACGAGGCCATACAACCTACTTGGTATCTGTTATCCGCAGCCGCAACAGGTGATGGAAAAAATCGAAGCCTGGAACCATTCTTTTAGATTCGACATATCGGTTTCGGAATCGCGCGATGCACTCCTCTATTTACGCGCTAATATGGCTGAAGGTGCTGCGACCAGGGTCCCCTGCCTGCCCATGGTTGATGAACAAAACAAAAAGGTAATCACAAGAGGCAAAATGAGTCAATGTAGTTGTGAATTGCAGACGGATGTCTATTTCCCATCGGAGCACGACCACGGAATAAGTGAAATTGCAGCGAAGGTGAACATGATACCTTGCGCCCCTAGGATCCATGTCTTGAACGAGGGTTTGCTTGATCCAACACCAGGTCGGCGACAAGGCAAGCCTGTTTTATCCACTGATTGGGTTTCATGGCTGGAGAATGCGGCATTAGTGCGCCGCGTGCCCAGGTTACAAAATAGTCAGGACCCAAATCGCCTATCCGAAATTTTCGAGACAATCATAAAGCACTACCCGGGAATGCTCCTAGACGTGCTGCGATCTCACTGGGCTACATACAAAATGGAATTAACACCAGGGATTGCTTCAACGGTCAAGGCAACGCCAGTTCCCACATTGGATGGAAACAGATTGGTTTCTGAGTGCTATGTGCCAACGCCTGAACTACGCGTGATGGCGTTAAAAGTGTTTCGATCCACAATGGGCTTGCCATTCTTGCTACTCAGTGAAGACCCCTTGGTTGAAGAAGTCCAAAGTAGGTGGGATTTCCTGTCAGTGTTCGGCGTGGTGACGGAGCCAACCCCAGAATTCTTTGTGGGTATCTATGACCAAATTGTAGGAAAGATCTCACTGGACGATGCAGCATCAGAGTTTCAAGCTCTTTACAGTATGCTTTCAAAGAAGCCTTCGCATGACAGATTGTATGTCGAAATTCACCCATATCACCGGTTGAAATATAATAACTGTTATAGGGCCTTCTTCAATGCAAGAAAAGAGATTTACGTTCCCTCCGGAAAAACAGGGCATGCGAAGCTTGTGCCCCTTCAGCACTGTCTCTGGAATGGCCCTTGTTGGTTACAAGCTTCGTACGTACTGTCATATGTGAAGGGATACTGCGAGAACCCACAAATACAGACTATGCTCAGGGTAATACTCAATCCCACTGAGGCTGGCTTAGAGACGTATATAAAGGAGTTGCGATATCAGCAGGGTATTGGGATGGCCAGCTTTCCCCATATAGAAAGGATTTATGCGCACCTCAGTGAAGATAGCATGGATGAAGCGGATCTAACCACTATGCGGTAAGTCTACGTTCCGTATAATATCGAACCATGGTCAGAATACTCAACGCCAACTTAGGGATTTGTTTAAGAGGCACAAGCTTGTCTACCACCCAGACAGTCTGAAGTGGTATAGCCCCCCAGAATGTGCTTGGGCATTATCTTCGGACGATTCCAGAATCTCCATCGGACAATACTACCCTCAGTTCCGTGAGCTGTTCATGGCCAGACTTCTGATTGGAGATTCAATGACCCGATTATACATCTCGAAATTGAGCGAAATAGTGGGTAGGAGAGCTTCCAGCCTTGATGAGCTTCTATCGGTCATGCAAAAATTCGATGATCTTCCACTGTCGCTATCTGACATTGGTTTACTGAATCGCATCAAGTTTCTACCAATTGTTGGTGTAAGCCAGGTTCAGTATTATTCCTCGCCAAGGGATGAATTCTTTATTGTTGACCGTGATGGCTGGCCCTCCAATTTTAGAGGCATTGTTCCAACCCTTCGGTTTAGAGTCGATCAGGTTCAACGAATCCGGTCATTTCTAATTCGTGTTGGGCTGGAAAACCGATTTATAACCGTTGCAGGATTGAAACAGACTTTTGTCTCGCAAGAACGCATAAAAGGGTTACCACAGCTGACTTGCGATTTCCAAGACCGAGCCGCCGCGCTATGCAGGTATGCGGATGATCTAATAATGCTACCCAGCTGATCGAAAATAGCTAATTTCAAACAGATGTGCTACGTTCTATGCCAGCGAGAACGCCATGCAGCAACAAGAATTATACGACCTTTTCCGAGCATCATTGATTTATGAGAGCCGCGATATCATAGCCAGATGCACCATCCCGACAGCTGATGGGGCCACGAAGTCAATCGATACTCCTGACATGCTCCATGTACAATACGAAAGCGGAGAGCTGCAGCTCGTTGTTCCAAATGACATAACCCAAAGACAGATTTGCTTCGCAACGCAATTGCCTGAGGCCTTGGCTAGTTTATTCTCTGCAAATAGCCCAGAAGCACGAGGAACGTTCGCAACGATTCTTCGGGAGCCAATTGACAACTTAGACAGTATCTTGGATAGCTATGGTATTCCAGAGCTTTCGGAAGTATTCGTGGATGCTGAAGAGTCTGTCGAGTCTGAAACCAGCATGGAGGAGGTGGATGAGACGCTTTCCATCTCAGATAGTAGTCTCACCGAGGAGCTCATCGATCTGGTAGATCATATGGACTTAGACACGGATCCTGAGGATTCTGTCGAGCCTGAGGTGTAGGAGTTTCAAGTATCAGGAGACGGTCAACCTGATACCTGGTATTCCTACATGAAGCTAGCATGTAGGGGCTTGGTGAACCATTTTCTAACCCGGGTTAAGCCTCTATAAACGCTGAAAATTCTGCCCGCTCGGATAATCTACTTTCCTGGCTTAGATGCGTAAAGCAAGATAAATATACATTAGTGGATCTAATATGCTGCCACGATGCCTCTGCTAGAGTAACACAAATTCTTTTAAATATTCACACCCATTTCTTACGCTCGTGCCAACGCGGAAAGACTGATTTATGCTTGCCTCAAACAAACGATGATGGATATTGCGATGAAGACGTAAGTTACATGATAGATTGTATTATCGGCTCTACCTTTTAGATAAGCATAGTAAGATGGAATGGTTGATTGCACTGGAAAAGAATATATCATGAAGCGGGCATTCAGAACCGCAAGATCGGACCGAAGCAGTACCGATCCTCCGGTACGGTCCCTATCCCTAGGTAATATTTGGGAACCCGTTCATTGTATAAATGTGAGATAGTGAAAAGACGAGATAAAGCAAAGTCTTGCACCAGGCGTCACTCCATCTAGATAAAAGTCCGCAGGCTATAAATTCCGATTGCAAGCGTCTTACTTCGTAAGAGCTGAAGTTGTTCACCTCCCATGACACGATATAGGACGGTCTGTCGAACTACCCATTGTTCCCATATAATCTGTGTTGGACTGCCAGTCCTCGCTTGTATCGACTTGCACCTTTCCTCGTGTATTTTAGCGCTGCAGATCAGTGGATATAGCCCCGCTGCAGCCTGCGAGAGCTTCATAAAATTCAAGTGCTTCAACCTCTGCAGTTCTATCAATCTGCGATCAATCTCTCCGGGTCGTCGGTATCCATGGATTTGGCTCGCTGGAATGCCTGGGTACCACCAGCATTTGCCTTGTTCAGTTTCGAGATATCTTTTCCTGTACTGGTCGCATGGAATGATACATCTGGAAAACACAGCCTGCCAGGCACGAGTGCCGAATGTGACGCACGGAGAACCGACTGGATCCTCTATATTTGATGCTATCGGTGGGAGAGTGGGTTGGCCTTCTATGACTGGACGTGGCTCATAGCCTATTGTCATTGCTTTTCTGGCCATGTCGCTTTCGTGCATGAACCTATCGATGAGGCGAGTATAGATATCACTAGCGATGGCGACATGGTCAGCTTGATCGGCTTTCTCAAAACCAAGCTCTTTGTCATAATTGAATCGTGTTTGTCTCGTAGAATGACAGAAATTGTGACTCACAGTATCATTGTACTAAAATTGAGAAATTTCCAGGGAGTGATGGTAAGCGTTATTTATCTGCTCCTCAAGCAGGAGCTGCAGGACATCAACCCGAAGACAATTTCGATACTGATTCTAGAATAAGATTGGCTAAAGAAGGCGTCCTTCTGTGAGAGGCATGTAATGAAGAAATGTATTGGAAGAGGTGGTTGAGAAGGAGGGAGATGAAGCCGATCAGAAGGGATGTAAAGTGAGTGGGGATTCACTGTTCAGCCATTCACTTCTTCCTGACAGGAAATTCCCAGCTGCACGCAATTTTTCTCACACTGATCGGTACTTGTCTTACCTCCTCTTCCTACCATTTATTTTTCAAATCGACTACCATTTCTAATAGCCCACCAGGTAATCTTGGCTGCAACAGAAACGATGGATGCCACGATTCAGGGGATAGAAGACTACACACAACTGAGCAATACCTTAAAGGATTTCAAGACAGCTATCAAGATCAGATCAGCTGAAAGGTGTCTCTGAGCTTCTAAGTGTGTTCCCGTTCCTTCAATCGTCGATTAGATAGAACATAGCTGATCGGTATGGGGCTTTCGTCAGAAACATACAATGATGGGATGAAAGATGCTCGGCAGAACAAAGCCCTTGTTCGCGTTCGAATCAACGCGATTTTATTGATAACTCTGTTTACCGCAAAGAATGACCAGAGCGACCGGCTCGATGGAGCTCCAAGAAAGTACTCTTCTAAACTCCACTTTCAACTTCAAACGCCGCTCAAGCTTTTATGGCTTGATGCCGATGGCAAGCCGGTTGTTATATCGGGGGCGGCTGAGTACAACATATGGCAGAGCGAAAGAAGCGGCTTCCGAGAAGCGAATCCTGTTACTGTAGAAGCGAAAAGCACAGCCAGGAGTAATGGCCGCATGCGAAACTGGGCGTAGTGATAGGACAATATGGGGTATAAGCACCCACAGCAACAAGTGGGAGCTTATACGTTTAAACCCCGATTTGACCGTAAGATGATACTCCTAATAAAACCAACCAGGCTGACAAAAACAGTATACACTAGAAAGACCAGCATACTAAAGGTCCTCGGACGAAGCCCACGCGGATCTACAAGAACAGACACGGTCACCTTCCGTATATTGTTACTACACTGGCTCAAATGTTTGGGCAGACGGCGATCACTTCGCCTACAGTATCACGATATACTCAGGAGGAGTCAAGAGAAAGACCCTCTGTTGAAGTAGACAACGGGAAAGGTTGTCCGCAATCAAGAAACAAATTTGCTTGTTGTAGAAGCGAAACCGTCTGCCGGTGATAAGCTCGAGCAATGCCTTTGGTATATGGGTAAGTATCTACCAAAGTATATTTGCTTGTTGTTAGGTACAACAAGTTAATGTATATAGTACATAATCTGGACATATCTAGTGGGCGATCGGTTCCGCCCTACACTCCTCGGGAGAATATTCGCCGAAACGGCGGTTCTATCGCCGACAGTCTCACTAGCATCAAACGAGGAGTCACGGAAAAGATCTTTTGAGAATGTGGAAACCTAGCCAGGGATAGGCTAGTGTCCTTCGGGACCTCTTTTTTCTGTCTATGCTTTTCTCTTTCCTCCCCCCACGACCTTTCTTTTTCTTTTCATTGTTGATGTGTTTGTGTTCCTGTTCGGGAAAGCTAGGCTATATCTTTTACTTCACCATTCTTACTGTATAGGTCAATTATAGGCCTGACGGTTCTTCTGAGCCCACCATTCTTTTTAACAGGCCAGCAATTGCGTTTGATTGAATTGCTAGAAACGAACGTACTAGCCGATTCTGTTGTGATACTTCATATACTCCAATTGGTTGTAGGGGACCTGATCAGACATTGAGAATTCGCAGTTGATAACCTTCGATTGGTAGCCTGAAATGTTGCTACCAATCATTTCACCATTGTCGAAATGGACCGAGATCGAGTAGTTCGCCGAATCATGAGTTGGGCAAGAATATGGTGCAATCCCTCAGCATGTTCCTCTGTATGGATGGTTACTGGCTCCTCCCCCGTGTTAAGGGGCGGAGGGAAGAGCTCTTGTTAAATAGTTTTCTGTGTGCAGAGAGCAGATTGTCCTCTCCCCCTATTGCTTCCTAAAAAGTCCCTTGATACTCGGACTTATTAGGAGCTGCTGGACCTTTTGGCAAAAGTGGCGGAAGTATCCTTGTAGGTTATGGATGCGGTTAAAGAATTGGATGGCAGTAGAGAGAAGAGAAAAGTCCGGCTGAATGTCATGCAAAGGTGGCTAATTTGAGACACTGCATTTCGCAATATGTGACCCTCATCGATAACTACCGAGCCAAAACATTTTGCCAATGAGTTGGCTGTTGATCGCGTGCCTTTTCGTGTACCTTTCGCTCTTGAAAAGAAACTTGTTTGATCATAAGTTGCGATGGACTGATACACTTTCAGTATGCCTACAGGTCCACAGCATGTTCTAGTAGAAGATATATAACCGCTCTCGAACACCCAGTTACTGTCAATCTCAGACAACGTTAACAAGGAGGAGCATATGAGCGATAAATAATTTCATATGCCATATCTTTAATCTAGAACATTTTTCTAAGTAATGGTGCCCATCTACCACTACATAAAATGGTTCAACTCATGCCTTCCCACCCCTCCTCCCAAAATACATCCTCCCCTGCCACCTCCTCAACCTCTGTCCAAACACCTGCAACAGCAAGATAAACGCCAACGACCCAAACGTAATCGCCGCCTGGACCCCCAACGCCCGGGCCGCCCCAATCCCCTCCACCCATTCGATCTGGATATACGTCGCCATGAAACCGCCCCAGTTGCGACTCGCCGTGACCCACGCACCGACTTCCCCGGACCCCTCGGGGTAGCAGTCAAGTAGGTAGGCGTTCACGGCCGTCGTGATGATCATGAGACTGCCGCATTGGAGGGCTGCGAACACGGCGATCACCATGTAGTGCCAGTGGCGGTCGAATGCGAAGCCGAGGATGATGAGGCTAACGCAGCAGAGAACGGTGGCTGGGTAGACGATAATGAGTCGGGCTTCGGGGTGTAGCCGGCCTTGGTGTCGGTGGGTGTAGAATGTGCCGACTGCGTCGTGGAGGTAGTGGCCGATGAGCCAGCCGATGATGACTCCGACGATGCCGAAGAAGTAGAAGTATCCTGTGTGTATGTTTAGCGTAGGGACGGAGTTGGGGCTGTGGGAGGGGGATGACCTACCTATTCCGCGGGTCGAGAAGCCGTAGTCGTTGGTTAACCAGATCCCGATCGTGGTGTTGACTCCGATCACCCATGCGAAGCTGAGGAAGTAGAAGATGAGAACAATCAAGACAGGGATCTTGGTGATGGCCACGATAGGTCGCATTACGCATTGGAGAAAGCTTCGCTGTCGCCAGAGCTGGACTTGCTGAGCACCGGTTAGACGAGCGAAGTACGATCCTCGAGGTACCTGTTGACCTTTGCGTTCGAAAAGCGTCTCATCGAGGAGGAAGACGAGAAGAAAAGCAACGGCAGACATGATCGTACACAGCCAAAACGCCCATCGCCAGGATACATCGGCGACGATGAAAGACGTGAGCAGTGGTCCCAAGTACGGACTCAGGATAATGAAGAACTCGATACAGTTGATCACCTTGAGATGCTCATGGAAGAAAAACATATCTTTCACCCAAAGAAGAGCCGCGCCTTGTCCAACGCTGCAGAACAGCCCGTTTATGATACGAGCGGCGAGATATGATTCGAAGGACGTGGCCGCAGCCGACCAGGCGCATGTTCCTACCATCACAGCTTGAAAAATGAGAAGTATTGGCATTCGACCAAAGTATCCGACCAGCATAACCACGATCAGTCCACACGCTCCGATTGCGAAGAGGTTTCCGACGACGGCTCGCTGGACGTGCTCTTGGGGGAGATTCCATTGCCTGTATCGAGTCCATTCGATTAGATCGGTCTTCCAATTACATATATGCTACTCACATGGACTGGGGAATAACTGTAATAATCGCCGTCCCTCCCGTGTAATCGGCCAGAAAGGCAATATATGCCATAATTCCAATGATGAGCCATTTTTTGCCAGAGCTCCAGTTCAATGGGTCATCCGGCGTGTCAAGCGGCTGGGGGATGAGAACGTGTCGGCCATCTGCGCTTGTTTTTAACCCCGATGCCTGGTTCGGATATCGGCTTGGATCGGTCACATATCCTTCCAGGGCTTCTGCCTCTTCGTCAATCTCAGTGGACTCGACCTGTAAAGGGGGTTTTTCTTCGGGCGTTGCAGAGGACATCTTCGTGGAGAATGAACTGCTGGGAGAATGACGTGGGGTGGGAGCTGGGCAACTGGTAAACGATCAGTCAAAGACAAACAGAAAAAGAAAAAGCAAAAAAAAAACTGGGAGCACGACAGGTACCATGTTAGACTCAGTTTGTTTGGTGACAATCAACCCCCTACACATTCATCTGACCCCCTGTTCATATTCCCTTCAGATTGCGTATACGATGTAACCTAGACAAGTCCAGGGTACCTAGGCCCTCAGAGAGCCAGCTGCAAAGCCTTTCATGAGATATCCACGGAGGAAATTCAATTGCAACCCTGCTCAATTGGCCCATCCAATGAAATGCTTCCTTTCCAAGGGTAGACAAATAACAGCTTGTTGATCAGTTAGATAACTGCGGAGTAGGTGATACTAAGGCCATTCACTAAGCCATAAAGGCCACCAAGCCATGACGATCAGCAACAACGGGGGCTTGAGAGTCGTCCCGTGTGCAGGGATTGTCGGCGCCCTAAATGTTTAATCCCAGTAAGCCTCTGGCCGGCTCGGCGGAAGTTACATCGTCCCGAACCTAGCGGCCAAAGGCATGCAATGCGGCGCAGGTCGTGGTATCATCTTCCCTGTAAAACAAAAATCACGCATATTGAAAATAGAGCAGATAGTCGGCCACCCCGAGCGAAAATGGCATGGGACAGTAGTGCCAGGGAGAAGACGTCGGGAGGGCTGTTGTTGTGAGGCACACGAGCTCGGTAGGTCCTCACATGGTAACAATCTCTACGTACGCTTCCCTTACGTGATAGATTCATTCTATTAAGACCCGTATTGACGCGGTCGTACCCCTTAATAACCAACCCCTGCCTAGATCAAGGTGTATATCGTTACATAGCACAGGGAAAGACGCCAGCTTTTGTGGCCAAGAAATCCGACAGCATGGTCCAAAGCTTTCGAGGCAGGATAGTGTGAGGACAGGACATCTCAGGCTCTGGGAATAACGATTTAGCATGAAGGTAGTCCAGGACATTCTAACAAGCACTCCGTCAAGGACGCCATGTCGGACACATATGGAGGTCGCGGACCTCTTTTGCTCGGAGTGACATGGGCAGAAGCATCACTGACCCTAGTCCTGTTCGCTCTGCGGGCAAAGACAGCCTCAATATGCCCACCCGAGAGCATGACATCCGGTATCTTCGGCCTGCGGTGGGATTTCGTTTGGGCGCTTTTTGCTCTGGTTGGTTATGTCTCCCCATAATTGAGAGTCTCTAACACTACAGAAGATGATTGCTCTAGCTGCACAATGCACAATGACTGTGAGCGTCAGGTACGGGCTTGGGATGCACCAAAGCATGTTGTCGGATTCCGATATCGTTCAGACGAACTTCTGGAGCTGGATTGCTCAGGCGATCGGGATCGTGGATCTGGCTGTTGCGAGGTGTGCGGTGATTGCTTTCCTCCTGGCCCTGCAAGCACGTACCCACCGCAAGGGACGATGGGTTCTGTTCTTCGTGGGCGGAATTCAGGGGGCTATTAATATCGCCGAGATAGGTGTTATATTCCATCAGTGCAATCCACCGCGGAAACTTTGGGATATGAGTGCTCCCGGGGCTTGTGATCTCATCGATATTTGTTTACATATTGGATACTTTCAGGGAGGTAAGTGCGTCCCAATGCACCCAGATAAAGTCATTGGCCTAACGTAATGATAGCCGTTGGAGCAGCAGCTGATATCTTCCTCGCCTTCTACCCCGTCTACATAATCGGAAGACTTCAAGAGATGAGGTTATCGTTAAAGATTGGCCTCTGTCTGCTGATGAGCGGTGGCATAATGTACATATCTCATCATTCCCTCCTTTATAATTCCACACCTCCGAAACAATGCGACTAACGATCTGAACCAAACGCAGCGCCGGAATCGCAGGAATAAACAAAACGATCGCCATCGCCAACATCACCGAAGCGACCGACCAGACCTACGCAATCGCCCAGCTAAACATCTGGGTCCTTACCGAGATGTGGTTCATCCTGATATTCGGCTCGATTCCAGTCCTCCGACCTTTCTTCGTGCGGTTCTCCCAGAGCATCAAAAGCGCCGCGTATGGGAGTTCACGCAATCGGTCCCTGCAGCCTCATTCGGGTTCAAATAATGATGCTTGGATGTATTTGCGGGATCGGCCGCATCGATCGTGGGTTTCTCGGGGGAAGGAGGATAGTAAGGGGACAAATGGGTTTAATAGTAATAGTCAAGAGGAGATTCTGGGGTTTGAGCTTAGGGATCAGATTGTGGTTACGCGAAACACAACTGTCATCGAGGAGAGGCAGTGATTAGTTTTACTGTGCTGCAAGGGTATCATTCTGGATTGGTAGACGGATATTAACCTATTCATCATGTTAATAAATGTACTAATCAGAGCATTCGAGGTCGAGGGCTCCTTGTGACACCTGGCATCTATATGTGGTAGGGGGCCAAATACACACAAGATTTGTGTAGCCTTCACCAATGAAGCAGAATGATATTCAGCAAGTACTCCGAAGGCGAGCAGCTAATCCCAACACCTCAGTAAATTAGGATTACGCACGCCTCAATCCCAACAAAGCCCATCCCATCCCTCTAACCCTGATAAGAAACAACCGTCCCTCACCCCCTGTCGAACCGTTACCCGTTCCAGCAATGCCGCAGTCATATCACGGCAGGGATAATCGTACCTTTGTCTTCCGAATGTAACTTCGATAGATTGGCTCCTGATTGCAAATGAGACAAGCAAAACAAGGTTGACTGTCCCACGAACAAGCCACTATGACATCTGCGAGCCGAGACCACTATTTAAGAGGTGAATGGACACCGGTTTGTGCTCCCCTCACTCTCTGCTACATTTTCATTCTTTGGACTGTTGTTAGAGCGAACAAGAAAACAGCAAGATGACAATTTTCGACGACATCACCGACGTCAAAAAATTAGCGGAAGCTGAAGCGGCCGGGGACGTGAATGCCCACGGCCAGCTGCTAGCCGCGATCCGCAAGCTTCAGTTAACGGCCGAGAAACCGGTGGAGACGACATCTCGGGTCAATTTTCAGGCATGTTTTCAATCAACCCCTCAATTCCTGGACAGTTAGACTGACGAGACAGATAATGCAAAATATCTGCGTCCGCGTTGCGGTCGAGCAAAAATTCCTCCAAGCCATCGCGGAGAATGACAGCCCCATTACCTCGGCAGAGATAGCGCGGGGAACAAATACGGAGGAATTGCTCATCGGTAATTAATCTAATCGATCTGGATAATGTGGATTCCAAAGTGTCAACCGTGGTAACAGTGTGATCAGTGCGCGTGATGCGGGTTATGACGGCGATCGGCTTTGCGGATGAGACGGCACACCAAACGTACGCTGCGAACGAGGTGACTCGGTTTGCGATCCTGCCGGGGTCAATTGCGGCCGTGAAACACCAGTAAGCTTGGGTATTCTCAATTGGGCTGCGGTGATCATGCTGATAACTAGTTGCTAGCTTCGAGCCTGACTTTGGCATGGTAGGTTATCGCGGAATCCGACCGAACATTCTACTCCGTGGGTTACTCCGTCGTATGCAGTACTGACCAAAATAGGGAGCGAAGCTAGTCGACTACATGCGCGGCCCTGGTGTCTCGCAATTCGCTGACCAGCCGGATGAAGTCACCCTATTCAAATATGCGCACGGTTTCGACAAGATCTTCGGCATGCTGGAGGTCAACCCCGAGCAGAAAGAAGCGTTTGACGAGTACATGGCGGCGCGACGACTGGTGCAGCAACCGCAGTGGTTTGAAATGTACCCGGCCGCCAAGAAATTGAGAAACGTACGGTCGCAAACAGACTCGGTGCTGCTAGTCGACGTGGGCGGTGGACCAGGTCAAGAAATGGCGCGATTCAGGCAGCGACACCCGGAAATTGCAGGTCGGATCGTCTTGCAAGATCTTCCCCTGACATTGAACCGGATCGAAAAAGTTCCGGAGGGAATTGAGCCGATGGAGTACGACTTCTTCACACCGCAACCAGTCCAGGGTATGTCATATCACGTGATCCCGGGGGGAGAAGAACAGGTGGCTTCTGGAAAAGCGACGGAAAAAGTTGCTAACGCGGGGGAAATCACAGGAGCACGGGCATATTTCCTCCGGCAGGTGCTGCATAATTGGTCCGATGCGAAGAGTATCCAGATTCTCTCCCGGATTGCAGACGCCATGGATGCGGACTATTCGACGCTGCTGATCGACGACTATGTGCTTCCCGATACCGGGGCCGGGTTGCGGGCGGCGGAGATGGATATCCTCATGTGGTTACATACGGCGGGGTTAGAAAGGACGGTCTCGCAGTGGAAAGCGCTATTTGATGCAGTTGGGCTCGAGTTGGTGGGGTTTTGGAACACCGATAAGAGCGATGAGTCAGTGTTGGAAGTGCGAAAAAAGGCAAAGAACAGGGAGAACAGGGCGAATGGTGGACCCGCGATGGTGGCAAAGCTCTGAATCTAGGAGGAAATCAGCACTTGGGGGCTGCACGTCAATGAAACCGGACAGGTTAGGTGCGGTCAGTATGAGACAGCAGGTTAATAATCACGAGTCGGTGAAGCAATTCTTGACATTCAGACCGAAAAGACCCACTGACAAGTCAGGCACCACCGAGTGATTGGTGCCAGTTCAGCAATTGGCGGGGCACCCGCCTTGCAGCCCTAATTAGCCTCACGTTCTGGCGGATTCGGTCCCAGTCACAGTCGACTAATCGCTCGCTCGAATGGGCCTCCCATTATTATTCTCCCCTCAGTCCGTCCCGGAATCCTACAGTTGGAAACCATGCATCATGAACCCTTTCAAGAAAATCGATCGACTCACCCCCGAATCCTCCCTTGACAGTACGGGATGGGCTACCAAAATCCTCGACAAAGCCATGGTGGCCGTCGGCTCCTACGGCGACAAGGCCGTCTACGGGGCCTGTGCAGTGGGGATGGCCGGTGCCATTCATGCCACCGCGGCAGGCGCGATTGCCTACCAGGTGGTCCAGGGAGTCGGGCAGCTTCGCCAGATTGCTGGCCATCTGGACGGGATCAACAACACTCTGGCGAGGGATCATGCCCTTAACGCACCTCCAGCGTTCGCCGACTTCGTCTATAACATGGTCAAGAACATGATTGGCAGTTCGTCCTCTAGCGCTTGGTACTTTGTGTACCATCCCGACACGTACTGGACCCATCATTTCTCGAATCAAATCCGCTCCGAGGGACCACTCGGCAAGCGCTTCATTGGAATCTTCCAGGATCTCGATATGGTCGTCATCTTCATGCGTGCCATGAGAACGGCGCTTGCATCAGACCCCAAAATGCAAGAGGATCCCCCACATTTCAAGCTTCTTATCCCGGCCTACTATCCCATTGTCATTACCTCGCCTCTTCAGTTCCCCAAGGATCTGGAGCCCTTCAACCTGTACTGCGACACGCACGACGGACAGCCCTTGGTCTGGATGAACTTACCTGGGGTCGAGAAAGGAATACATGACAATATCGGGCTTTACAAGCCGCCGCAGAGCCTCCTCAGCAAGCGTGAGCTTTCCCTATAGTTTCTGTCGTCCGAACCATTCTAATCCATATGTCAGTCTTCGGCTCGAAACAAAACACAGGCCCGCGAACCTTGGGTACCATCGGTGATGTCGACGGAGGAAAGCTGTACGAGCTGACCGATCGAAACGTCAACATCGAGCATCTCGCCGAGCACGAGAGAAAGAAGTATAACAGAAGAGCCTCTCGCTCAGCCAGCAGTCTGATAAGAGAGAATCTTGCCCGACTTGACGATGACGAACCTCCTCCTTACGACCAACATTCTTTCTGCAATGGCAATAATCGACCCATCAACCGGAGAAACACCAGCGCCAGCAGTACTCAGAAGAATGAGTTCGCCCGCGCCAGCAATGAAGAATACCCCAGATATGAGAACACCAGAGAGTACCAACCATACGAAGCGGACGAAAAGACAAACGAATTTGCCCGAGTCAGCAATGAGGACTATCCCCGATACGAGAACAACAGAGAGTATCAGAAATATGGGACAGACGAGAAAATTCCTCTTTGCGGACGAAACGAATTCTCAAGATGCAAGAGCGAGGAGTATCCCAAGTATCCCAACAACAAAGAATACCAGAAATACTCCGAGGACGAGAAACGCCCGAAGTCCGAGAAGAGCGAGTTCGAGCATTGCCAGAACGAAGAATATCCGAAATATCCCAGCGACGAGGAATACCAGAAATACCCCGTGGACGAGAAACGCCTGAGATTCGAGAAGAACGAGTTCGAGAACTGCAAGAAAGGGCAGTATCCGAAATACGAGAACGACAAAGAATATCAGAAGTACGAGGTTGACGAGAGACCTCCTCTCTGTGGACGAAGCAAGAGCCAGGAATACTCGAGATACCACAGCACCAAAGAGTATCAGAAATCCAGCAAGGATGAGAAGTCGCCGAAATCTTCTCCGAGATCTTCGAAGGATGAATTCGAGAAGTGCAGGACCGACGATTACCCCAAGTACAAGGAGAACAAGGAATACCAGAAGTATGACGAAGAAGAGGCGTCGGACAGATGGATGAGCGACGACGGCATGGACAACGCTTCTACCATCGCGTCAGTTGCCTACCTCGACGAAGACGAGGAAGAAGGAGAGGCATCTGATCGGAAGCCAAGGTATCATTCTCGTCGACACAGGTCTCCCCGATACAGTACGACATCTTTCGTCTCGAGCCTTGCTCCCTCCGAGAGTGTTTTCTCCTCCACCCACGGTTCCCACAAGGGATACCGTAAGAAGCGCAGACACCGCAGACGCAACCACAGCCGGACTCGGTCGAAAGCCTGAGGCGGCATTTGTACCCATATCGCGTTCCTGATCAGAATGGGTGGACTTCTGCTTGTCTCTTGCACTTTTGTAACAATCTCGAGTGTTGCCTGGTTTCTAATATTCGGAGAACGCGTTTCTCTTCCATCAACTTATGCATAATGACCCGCTTCATCTTGATCTCCACTTCACTCGTTTTCCGTCGAATTTTCCCGCATCATGAAGCACATTGAGATATGAATATAAATGACAACAACAATATATGTGCAATATGAATTACCCTTCGATTTCGTGATCCAAATTATACCATTTTCGCGCGTTCAAATCAGACCTATTGTTTATCAGCAGCCTATCCTTTAACGAGAGTTTCCTCCTACATCTGCTTCAGCGACAGGCATACCAGACATTGTAATAGACTCTTCAATCTGCGCATGTCGAATTTCATGGCCCGCAGGTTGCAGGGAGGTCGAACCAGTCATTCGCGACCGCAAGGGGTAGTGTCAAATCCAAGACTCAAAGCTCAACTTTCAACGCCACTCCACATGACATAACTATACATGAAAATACTTGAAACATAATATATGGAAAAAAAAAAAAAAAAAAAAAAAAAAAAACAGCTATTACTCTAGCAGCAGTATGACAACATGCAACTCTCTCTGATCTCAAGGGAAGGTTGCCGTCTGCTCTCGTGGCCGATCATCAACAAAGATGGCGCGAGGACCGGGGAAAGGCAACCACTCGAGCTCAGTAATCACTCTCCTCTCTCCGTTTCTGCCTTTCCTGTCGCTAAACTCGCTTGACGATCACAAGTTCGGAGGGAGGTGGAGTACGATTCCGGGGTCTCCGGATCTCATGCATGCATACATGCATGAAATGAGCGGGTATCTGGACACTCAAATGACCGCGACGAGGAATCAAAGTTTGACTCATCCAATTTCGTAATCACCCTACCCCTCGACTTCTTTGAGCCGGGAATATTCTAGTGGACTAACCGGAAAGTGACTCGACAGTTTGCTTCAACGGATAGACTGCCAGGGACCCGATTTGTTTGTGCCCCGCGGAATTTTGGTCTATGCATGGAGCCTTTGCTGTAGCCTCTTTCTATTGAGCTCGGGAACACAGCTGAACGGTAGGGATTCCGAAGTCGGCGTAGGTAACCGATAGAGCAGATGGAGTCTGGGATGGTGTAGTCGTCGAGGGGCCTATTCTCACCCGTTCCCGCAGATATTACCAAATCGTAGATCCCATCAACTGTCTGGTAAACTCTCGACTGTTTGCTTCGATCTATCTTGTCTCGTAATGTATTCGCGATTCGCGTTTCCGTTTGTCGCGTTGCTCCTTCATTTCGCAGCAGTGTTCCTTTTTGGACCCTGCAGAGGATTCTGTGATGCAATCATTATCATTCTTTTCTTCGTTTCCATCAGGCCCGGCCAATCTAAGACATTCGACATCATAGTTACATCCGTTAGATGTCGAGAGCTTCGTCTTTGCCCCTTGCTTGGGCCTGGACTCTGAAAGCTGGAGCACATCGTCATTGAGTCAGTCTACTGAGGTCATGGTACATAAAACTCAAGCTCATGGGCCATGTGTCATCGACGCAAGGTACCATAGTGGCGAATCTTCCTCTTGATGTACGGTGACATGGAAACGTCGCTGGGTGAGATGTTGTTGGGGTGACCATTATTGTTGTTGATGAGGGACGACGCGTCTCACGCGTTGTGTCGACTGCCGGATTCGGTACTTCTTATCACGTGATTGTTTGTCAGCACAAAGGTGCATGGAGTATGATCTTTTCAATCTTCCTATACTTTTGGGGGTTTTAAATATGATATACTGATCTCTGTTCAGTGATCCTCTGTCCTATTCAAGTTGTAGTAATTAAACCCTTCATCTTCAGGGCGGTCAGTGGATATATATATATTTGTGCGGCTTCATGAATGTATGCGAATCTATGTCACCAGATAGACAAGTTCAATATGTAAAAGCGAAAGGAGTTTTAAATCTGTATAGTAGAGTTATTGCAATAATCGAGTAACTATACAAATGATATATTCGCATCAATTTGTGTGTTGATCAGACAGCCTCCTTAGGTTGTTTCGATACTTCTCTCCTTTGGGTGCTTTAGAAGAGTTGATTGGTATTGGTAGAGAAACAGCCTCTAGCGTGGGGGTCATCTGGTTCTGCCTTGAAAGGAGATTCAGCTTCAGGTCTAAGTTTACTAGATAAAATGAATAGCGCTCTTGTTCCAGTGCTGACAGAAGAGGGATCCGGGATTCCCTTTCTTGAGAAAGGTGATCTATAACGTATCTTACAACTACAAATCGTCGCTGTTTGGACCATACATAGTAGCTAGAATCTTCTACTAGAAGAGACAACCCCGAGCAGCAGGAGAAACCGAGTAGCGACGTGATCGCATTGACCTTCGATTCGCTTCGGTTCGTGTGTCCGATGACGTCATTGATCTACAGCGAACGAGAACGAACCAATGATGGCTATCCGAGTGGCCCAAAGGCTCTTCTGAATGGCTTGGATGGCATCATCCTATGAATGTTCTGGACCGCCTAACTGACGATCCGCAATGGTGGGGTAAGCTGGCTGGGGTCTGCTTGTCCCGCTTCCGTCCGCTTCTGTTCTCCCACTTCTTCCTCTTTCATCCCCTCTTCAACTCTCAACTGCAACACTGAACCCCTCCCTTTTCTCCGCGACTTCCATCAAACCGCTTCCAAAATGTCTGGCAACACTAAGGCTTTCTTCGACGTCAGTTACAATGGTAAGTCTTCTGTCTGTTGCTGTCGGTTTTGTTTAGAGGAAATCCAGTAAAGAGGACGCTTTTACCCCTCAATCCTTAGCAAACCTCGAATACAGCTTAGATGTTTTCTCCATCTATATTCATCCAATACTGTCATCCTTTATCCAAGATCTCTTGATTGACCTTATTCTGTACTCAATATAGGACAAACGAAACGTATCAACTTCAACCTCTTCGAGCAAGAGGTCCCCAAGACTGCCCGCAACTTCCGTGAGCTCTGCACCAAGGCCCAAGGCTTCGGCTATGCGGGCTCTGGCTTCCACCGTGTGATTCCCCAGTTTATGCTCCAGGGTGGTGACTTCACCAACCATAACGTGAGTTCCGTGGCTCTCAGTTCCGATCGACAACCCCCGCGTGGAGGCTGACAATCCAATCTGGACAAACAGGGCACTGGTGGCAAGTCCATCTACGGCGAGAAGTTCCCCGACGAGAACTTCAAGTTCAAGCACACCAAACCTGGCCTCCTCTCCATGGCCAACGCTGGTCCCAATACGTAAGTCGGCACGATCCCTGATTGTCAATTTGTTCGACTGCTAACGAATTGAATTTAAAGCAACGGCTCGCAGTTCTTCATCACCACCGTTGTGACCTCGTGGCTCGATGGCAAGCACGTCGTTTTCGGCGAGGTTGCCGACGATGAATCCTTTAATGTTGTCAAGGAAATTGAGGCTCTTGGCTCTGCTAGCGGCAAGCCTAAGTCTGAGATCAAGATCGTCAATGCTGGTGAGCTATAGACGTATGCTGGGTCAGGGTGGCTTTCTACGAGTAGGTCAGGTGACGTGAAATGTCTATTTATATCAGAGAATAGAAACTAGAAGATCGGTTTCTTCCTATATTTATAGGGATACATAGTCTAGACCAATCTACTTGTCCCGTAGCATCGTAGCCACTTTATCTAGACAAGCAAAGCAGGCATGGACTGCACACAATAATCAGGGCAATCGAGGTATCTGATGCATACTACCATCCCAACAATCTGTACATACAGGTATGCCATCTATAAATGAATGTGGGTCTTGGTCACCCTGCGTCCATCTCTGTAGGCATCCAAAACCTCATTGACATTCTCAGCCAAGAGTCCCTGCTTGACCACATAGTCCAATGGCTTAATTTGACCACCCTCAAGGTACCCGGGAAGTCGCGACCAAAACCCGGCCGCAAGCTCAGGATGTCCATGAGAGCTGCCAAACACATCACGTACATCGAACCCTGCCTTCTTCCCCTGGACCCTTGACTCATCGACTGGATCACGGGGCAAGAGACGAGCTAGAGCACCTCTCTTGCTGTTCGAGAGGGCATTCAGAGCTAGGAACAAGCCATCGGGAGGGTTAATAGCATCGTACGCATACACCAGATCATCGCCGACTATATCGCGAATCTGGGCAACGATTGCCTCCTCTCCAGCGTGGCGGTCGAGGACATGGGTAGCGCCAAAGGACTTCAACTTCGTCTCGTCGCCGCCCACCACCACAATGCGTCCGATGTTCGCGAGTTTGGCCAGCTGCACGCCGAATTTACCACAGTTAGACCCCCCTCCGACGATCAGGATTGCCGTATTGGCGTAGTCGAACTCCCTTGCCTCAGCAGTCCACGGCGCAGGGATATTCAGCGTCTTGAACAGAGCCACTAACGGCGCGATAACATTCGTAGGTAACGTCGCAGCTTCGTCGTCTGTGACCGAATCCGGAATCTTAGCGAGAGATCCTATATCCGCAATGGCGTATTCTTGAAGGCCATTCTGCGTGGAACCCGGTAGGAATGTTGGTTGATACACGACGCGATCGCCGACCGCAAGCTCAGTGACTCCGAAGCCTAGTTTGTTGACCCGGCCAACGACGTCGTGGGTGATGATGGAGGGGAGATCTCCTTCGGTCATCAGACCCCAGTCACGGCCCTTCTGGTCGTGAGGGTTGATGCCGGCAACAGCCACTTTCACTTGAACCTGGCCTACGGCTGGCTCGGGGATTGGTCGGTCGTTTACCAGAGTGACAGGCTTATTGAGCTCCGTGACAACGATCGCTTTCTGAGTGGAAGACATGGCGGAGTTATGCGAGCGATGAGTTGGTCTAGACAACTAAGTAATTGTGATGGTGATTATGTGTGTTATGGCACGGTCAACATGAGTTAGCAGCGAGTATTTATGCAGCACAAGGCTGACGCTTACCTACCGTTTACTAATTCACGAAAAAGGATGAGAGCAATTTGTCAAGTGAATGGCACCAATTTGTCAGGATATTCGTCTTATGGCGCGACGATTATTAATAGTGAATACGGACTCTTGGGACGGATCCTTCGGTCGCCTGCTGACAGCCATGTTCTCAGATAGGGCGACATATGCCATGCGATAATCCTAGGACTGGACTATAGATTGCGGTAATCGAACCTGGTTTGAGGACAGATCGAGCTACTTTCCACATTAGCACGTACTTCGTACTCCTGCCAATTTATGGTTAAGTTCAGGAAGTTCAGTCCTACCATGTCCGGTATTTCCTAGGTTTAGTAGCTTGCTGTAGGGAGTTCCATGGGCATTAGAACATGCAAGATCCCCAAAAAGTCTGTCTCTGGGTTAGATCTGGCAGTTCTACCCGAGATCCAAAGCCTGATTCTGGTCTATATTATAGCAGTATTGTCTACACCCTGGCAGAAGTCAGTATTATGTTATACCTATCCTCTCCCTTACCTTTTAGAGGGCTACCTACATATGAATATCAGATCCGTGGTCTAGCTACGGATACTAACACTAGCCCTCAGCGTCGACAAGTGTGCTTAAATATTCGAAAGTAAAAACCAAAGCTTCTTATGCAGAATATTGAAACGCGGTAGAATTCCTTTACAACAGTTCCAGATTTCTAACTATTTATACAATCAATAGACTTGTAGGAAGTCCCATACTCTCCTAAGAGTACTACAGACTTTTTGGTCCCTTATATAAGACTTAAGGTTAGTTCTAATTCCCATCCACGGCGGGAAGTCCCAGGTCCCACCGTGGGAGTCCCGTGGGAGATGTCAATGTCTTGTACAGGCAGTGCAGCTGCTGCATCCAACGTCTCGAAGCAGAGGAAATTCGAAGAAAATAACATCAACTACAAGAATTACAGAAGACGCGAAAAGCTCTCGATAAGGTTTAGGTAATTCCATTCCAAAAGCGGGTAAAAAGCAGTCCCAGATATATTATAGAAGTCAGAAGAAGAGAGGCCTTCTACAAGATCTAGTATCAACCCATAGCCTTCTTTCATCAAGTTCTCCAGGTTTGGACGTTACGTTAATTTGCTGTAATTCGGAGGAAGGTAAATTCTACTATTCACAACTCAAAACATTAGGTCTTATAGACAAGATGAATATCAGATGGATTGGATCAAGCTGATTCGATACGGAGTTGATTCTGTATACGAAGCTCTATTATCTATTTGATCGAGTCTTAATTGATAACCAAAATCAACCTTACACGCATAATCAAAACCCCCTTTACCCTTGGAGGACAAGCTCCGCCATTATACCAAACCTAGCCCAGAATTACAAATTCATTACAATGGCCTCTGCTTTAGCATAAAAAGTCGTCAGTACTACTCCTCACAAACCTGCAACGAAGACCCCTGACAGGAGGCGGGGGATGTAGCCCCACGGTAGCCCACATAAATCGCCATACCTAGAACAGCACAGCTTGCGAGCACTAAAATAATTCAAATTACATATCGATACTACCTGGCACTTGCCATTGCGGAGAAGGGCCAATTGTTCGCCCGCCCCTCATTGTAATTGCACTCCATAGTTTACTGCTCCTCGTTAGACCGACCATGCCCTGTCGATCAGCACAGGCCGAATTGTACATGCCGAGGCTCGGATTGGCGGAGAACACCCATTTAGGATTGAGCGTGGTGCCTATATCCGTGGGTTTCTCTTTCTTTTTGCAATTGCTTGCATTCAAAATACGCTAATTCGACCGTGGCATACAACACGCTCACTGTCCTTTATCCCATCAAAATGTCAAACCCCGCTCTTCTCAAAGCCGCCGGATATGGTTCCATCGTGTTCGCCCTGAAGCACGCGGTAAGCATGACCTGAACCTTGACTACTATATACCGCCAATCATCTAATCATTTTTTAGTCTACCGCAAGACAATTCCAGAATCTCCGCCAGTTCCAGGACCTGCCTGATATCGCATACACGTGCAGTACCGTCGGATGGTACCAAGGCAGCGCCTATTTGGTTCTAACCGGTAGATCATCACTTTTCACACGGATGATTGTCGAGTCTAACAGCTCAATTTCTTAGGTCTTCTTAATCTCAACTGGGCACAAAACCCAGGCACTTTGAATGAGCCCCTGAACCGGGCTATGGCTGCTCTGCTTGTGCTTATTGCTTGGTCTAGCTCGACTTGGTACCTGCGTAGGGGACAGAAGGCGAGTGGGATTCTCACGGCCGCGGCTGGTATGTTTCAGGCTTGGGCAGCTTTTCACTGATTGTCTTGTTTGGGACGTCTGTGTATGAGATATTCTTTCTCACAGTATAAATGATGGGTCATTGGACTACTGCATGCTCTACTATGTATCTGTACATTCTCTGATTCAAATCGAACTTGGATTTTGCCACAATACATCTGGCCAACATATCTCGTTTCTCTTCATCGAAGGCAATGAGCTCGCAAGCTCCACTGTAAATAAGGTTTTTCGTCTGTCGGAGTGACTGTCAAGCCGACCCCGACTGGTGTCTGTCTCCACTGCTGTCGGAAAGTGCCAATCCTGAAGTTCAAAAACTGGCAATTAGATGGGTCGACCCACTAGAGCCATGCTGTGTAGTTTATGACGGTATTTGCTCGACCTTATTGCATAAACGTTAAAGGCGATTTCAAATAATGCGAAAAACGATAGTACGCAGTAGAGTGCTATAAGATTAAGATGCCCAGAAGTCTACAGATTTCTGTTTTCATCTCTGAATCATTCGGACTACATCAACATGACAGGGAACATTTCAATGGTAACAGGCGCCAGCGGCTTCATCGCCAGCCACGTTGTTCAACAACTACTTGAAAATGGCGACCAGGTCCACGCCACCGTTCGCAGTACCAAGAATAAAAAGAAAATCGGGCATCTCCTCGACATGCAAGAACGATGGCCAGACAGACTACATTTATTCGAAGCGGATTTGCTTGTCGCGGGCTCATTTGAAGCTCCAATGCAGGGTTGTTCGGTAGTATATCACATCGCCTCGCCGTTTTTCATCGAGAACAAGATTCGCGACGGCCAGAAGGAGGTTGTTGAGCCGGCTCTGAAAGGAACGCAGAACGTACTCGAGGCAGTCGAGAAATGCGAGACGGTCAATCTTGTGGTTTTGACATCGTCTGTCGCTGCTGTCTTTGGCGATAATGCCGATGTGCTGGAAATGAAGAACATGACACTCTCTGCAGATTATTTCAACACTACGAGCTCCGTCACCCACAACTCATATCCCTACTCTAAGGTGGTCGCTGAAAAAGAGGCATGGAAACTGTACGAAGCCCAGTCAGAACCTCGACGCTGGAAACTCGTCACCATAAACCCGGGGCTTGTCCTTGGACCATCCTTATCTCCAACCTCCGAATCCGGTAGCCTGGCTCTACTTGACCAGCTCTTACGCGGACAGCTATTTCTGGGCGTGCCTGATTTGTGGTTCGCGATCGCTGATGTACGAGACGTCGCAACTGCGCATACTCAAGCTGCCAGTGATCCAGATTCTCATGGTCGCTATATCTTGGCCGACAAGACATCGCATAGTTTTGTTGAACTCGCTCGCATAATACGGTCATTCACGCACTCCTTTATGATTCCGAAAAATAAACTCCCAAATGCCTTAGTACGTATGTCTGGGCCAGTGCTTGGTTTAAGCCAGAAGTGGCTGCGACTAAACCTTGGGATTCCATTCGACATTGACAATCGGCGGAGCGTGGATGAATTGGATATTGTTTACAGGCCTCTGGAGGAGACATTGTTAGATCATTACCGGTCTTGGAAAAGTGGCCAGGCATCCAGGCATTAGCCTTTTCGGTTATCTAGTATTGACAGTATAGCTGGTTGTCGTAACAAACTGTTAAGGCATGAGTCTACTGGCTATCAATTTTTCGGCCATCTGTATAGGCTATTTGTATCCATCTCGGAATCATCCCCTTGGTCAGAAGTTGGTCTGACTTCTTGAATATGTCTGTTCGATAATTATTTACTATATGCTCACTATATAATCCCTCTATACTCATATTCCAAGGGCTACAAAGTCAATAGTCACACAACCAGAAACAATATGTCCTACATGCTAGGATAAAATACTGGAAATGGTGCAGGACAAATTACCCCATTGTCAAGGACAAGACTCCCCCGATATGTTTCCATCACGTATCGCTTCTACATACCCCTTTCCGGAAGGCAATGAATGCTCAGGGTGCATTAGGAACAAGCCCCGTAGCTATGCGCTTGATCTGGTCACGGAAATATCGCTTTGTTATATCAGCACCCACGCATCAATCACCGGACTAATGTGAACTTACTGTCTCTGCACCTCCACCTAACATCCTCATTTTGAGAAGTCTTCGCAAGAAAGGGACCTGGACCTTAGAGAACATTACCCGGGCTTGTTGATCAGTGTATATATCGTCTATCATGAGTCGCGGAAAATCGGGGTTCAGAACTGCTGGACGACCGATGCCCACGAGATCGCAGGCGCCGCTGTCCAACGCGGCCTCGATTCCTTTCCGGGTTCGAAAGCCTCCCGTTAGGAGGAGAATCAGGCCTGGAAAGTGCTTTCTGGCCTGTGTTGCGAAGTCTAGAAAGAAGGCTTCGCGGGATTCGGCCATTGGGCTTGTACTGGTGCTGGTTTCGTCGTGGAGGCCGCGGCCCATCATCTAATTTCCATGTTAGCTGTTGTATTGGATATTATTGCAATAAATGAAATTGTTCGTATACGTGCCTTTGGGTCTTCATATGATCCGCCAGATATCTCAAGAAAGTCGACACCGGCTTCTGCAAATAGACGAATCTGGGCCATTGTGTCTTCGAATTCTGACGTGTTTAGATCAGCGGAGTTGAGCTTGATCCCGACGCAAAAGGTTGCAGGGACAGCATTCCGAATCTGCTGGATGATTTCGAGAACAACACGTGCTCGGCGTTCTGCGCTACCACCGTATTCATCTTGACGGATGTTCGTCTGCTCGAGTAAAACCGGGTATTAGGGAAATCGTTATTGCCTCTAGTGCAGTTATTAAGGTTGAAGTTACTTACTCGGGGCGAGAGAAATTGCGCTATATCCCCAATTCAGTCAGGTGAGTTTAAAGTCAAGAGATGAAGGCTTACACAAAAGGTATCCATGCGCCGCGTGGATCTCAATGCCAGAAAACCCGCACCGCGCCAAAATGCAAGCACATGTGACAAACTGGGCGATCACACGATCAATATCAGAACGCGACATTGGTCTCGGGACACCGAAAACAAGATCCCTGAAAATAATCGCAGCCCAACCACTTCCTACGTCAAGGGGGATTTCGCTCGGAGCGATCGTTCTTTCGAAAAGGGCTCGTTGACCGGCTTTTCTTGGCGATTGGCGGCCAGGATGGCATATTTGCGCGATTGCAGCCGTGCCGTGTTTTTTGACAGACATCTGCGTATCGTCTCCATGCATCCATTGAATCATGGTCGTTTTCTTGAAACTCGCTCGTGGCTAGATCGCTGTAGCCTCCTAGGTGACGAACATCGACCTGGATGTTTCCTTTTCATGGTGTTGAATTTTAGCCGAATTATTGGAGCATCATTGGATCGTACCTGTGAGAAGAGCGCCCCATCCGCCGTTTGACCACTTGTCGTAGACTCGAGATATCTTTGGGCCGGGTAAATGCCTTCCTTCTGCTAGTCCTTCGGCCATGGCAGCCTAGGCACAGTTATTAGATACTATAGAACTGCGGAGAGTGGTCATCTTGCCGCACCTTCACTAAGCGATTGGGCAGGACCAAGCCACATGGTAGCTTGAGGGGTTCTTTGATAGCTGTCCTCATCTTTCAACAATTGTATTTTGTCAGTCCCTGTTTTGTTGTTTTCCTGTCGTATACAGGTCAACATTTGGGGAATATAGTCGCTGTTCATGCTGATTTCTTAGACCTTGGCCTTACAAATCATACGGTGAACGCATGCAACCGGGAAAGTGGAAACCTAGGATCTACTGCCGAGGCATTCGTCGGTCTCGATTACCAATATTTCCGGTTGTACTAAGTCCATCTGCTAGATGGCTCCGGCATCACTGTTTTCGGTGATGGACAGCTGCAGGAGATGCTAAAATGTGCCAAGGACATGATACACACCGAAATATAGATTCGATAAACACCACGCTCTATATAGTCAAATGATGTGAGAAAGTGGTATATCACACAGTGCCAATTCTATTTCACTCTTTGTCCCTATCCAAAATATCATGAGCATGTAGGAAATATGAAACTTATGCATTCATAACTTCGAAGTCCCACTCTTGAGTGCGGATCGACCCAAGCTTGTTATGGGCATCGGACCAACAATCCATCCGCCAGATAATCGAAGACGCAATAGTGGGACCTAAATTACATGATTAGCTGAACAACCATTTTTCCCATGTTGCAATTTTTTCAGATGGCAGCTTATGTTCGGTCTGTTCACTTTTAGAGTTAACGATATCTGAAAATATGACCTTAGTTATGCAATGGCAATAGATCGTCAGGAGCACACATCGTCGACCTATATTACCTGAAGAAGAGCGTAAATTTGCAACTTCGTGGTCTCATACACGGGATCAAGAAGGTTTCATTTTAGTACGTGAATTCAGTTTGTGAAATGCAATTAACTGGCGGCCGAAAGAGTCCCTGCAAATTCTACAAAATCATGGAACGCAGTAATAAGCAGGCCCGGTAGAACTTCCTAATCATACAGCGAAGCAATTTCAATCAAACACAATCACAGACTTTCCAACGCCACCTTTCCCATCGTATACCACTTGACAAGCATTCCGAACAGCGTTGATATCATTAAAACTTGCCTTGGTTCCGACAATCGTTTTCAACTTTCCGGCCTCCACCCATCCCCGAATTGAGTCCAGATCGATCGCATTCGGTTCTAAAAAGATAGATGCGTATTTGACCCCGTAACGGGATGCACGAGCTACCCGGATCCGATCCATGACGTTCAATCCAATCCGAATAGGGAACGGCACTGTTGCTTTGTCTTTCTTATCGGGCGACCGGCGCATAACGCTCGAGTTCTGGAGCACGTCTCCAGAGGTTAATATAGACACTGTAATGATGGCTCCTTTCGGTCGGACCAGTGACAGATACTCCATTGCGCTTCCCTGGGTGTCGAAGATAAAATCGACAGATCCTTTGGGAATGACTTCATTGGGATCAGACTTTTTGTAGTCGATGACTAAAACCGGTTGTGAGTCTTCTGTCAATATCCATCCAATTGGAGTTGGTGTCTGCTTACTCTCGTCCACAACTCCCTCTCCTAGGAGCTCTTTCACCATGGGAACCTTCTGGGTGGAAACCGTGGTGATCACCTTGCCGGCTTTGAAGATGTTCTTCGCGAGCTGGCATGCGAAAATACCGGTGCCGCCAACTGTGTGAAGATAAGTCACTGGCCTGGGATGACCAAACAGGGAGACTTACGACCAGCAGGTATGAAAACGGTTTTACCTGCGAGGCCGCCTTCGTAGCCTCGCAGTGCCTGGAGGGATGTCATGGCCGCCAACGGAATTGAAGCGGCGTCTTCCATGGACAGACTCTGCGGCTTCAATGCGACAAAGTCTTCAGTCGATCGGGCAAGCTCACTCCATGACCCGCGGTGGCATTCCGGTAATCGCACAAAGACCTCATCTCCGGCCTTGAATCGTGCCACTTGGGATCCAGTATTGACAACAGTGCCAGCGCAATCGTAGCCGATCTTGTACGGAAAGCTTTGTGAGAGTTAGATTGGGGAAGCAATTTAGAAACAGGTATCCTTACCTATCTTTGAGAACTATTTTAGTTGCTCCGGAAGCTTTCTTAACGTCAATCGGGTTGATACTCGCGGCATGAACCTTGATCAAGATGTCGGTAGGGTTCTCCACGACCAGCGAGGGGACATCGCCCAGCTGATATTGGTCCGGCGTAGTATGTTCTGAAATGTAGACAGAACGCATCTTGGCTGGTGTCATGGGAGGGAATTACACGAATCCAACCGTGATGACAAGGAATGTCGATTAAATCAGACGAAGTTGGCAGTTAATCAGCCGAACGTGCCGAAAGCTTATTCGACTCGGAGCTTCAATCTGCCCGACGGAACTGGAGGACATGGAGGACATGTCAAATCCCGTCTGTTTCCGACTCCACTTGGACTTTTGCCCGGCTGGACCCTTTTCTTAGTCATGTCGATCGCAGGCAAATCGGAGGGATCCTTGCCCGGCTTTTGGCTATGTTTTGCTCACTAATATTGTTCATAGCATGGCGGTTTCGACGCCAACATACAGCTTGTTCCATGCCATGTGCGCCTACAGCTGGTTGTTCCTTGCTTCTCCTACAGTCCCCTGAAAAATGATCTTTGAAGGCATCACTTGGACAGCGTCCACTGGTGGGTTACGATCGTGAAATCGGGGTCAATTTCATTCTATCAAAATCATACATAAACAGGTAGCCAAAAATTAGTGTGGCCGCGGGAGATAACTAAAGCGATTATAATGGTGTAGTTATAGCCTTGTATTGCTGACAGGTTCACCTATTTCGCATCATCAATCACAATAAAAAGCCCAGTAAATGGAACTATCACTGTACTCTATAAATTTGGAGTCTATAACCAAAACGAACTTCTCAATACAAAAAGTGGTTTGCAGTTATTGATCATACAAGTTTTCCCTTCTTTCTTCCTTTTGTTTAATTTACATGGGAGTGAATGAGACGGCATGGTGAAAAACTGCTGCAAAGGCCAAGGGGGATTGAGAAAAAAGAATGTCACCTCATCCTAATTTTTGCTGTAATTCTTGATTAAATGTCATGCGATAATGCTTGCTAGGATAATGTTGAAAGAGACTACAACGTATGCTCCCCGGCAGAATGTGAGGTGGCATATTGACCAAGTTTGGGCAAGTTGTGCTGTGTGTAGGCATAGGATGACTAACGCCGTTGACTGTCGAAGTGTCTAAGGGAAATTGGGTTCAGTATCAGAGGGAGCCTGCTAGTTTTCGATAGTCGTTCACCATCCACGTCCTTGAACTCTTGTATATGTATGGGCAGCAAACCCCACATCCCAATTTGGAAGTCTTATTTAATGGGTATAGGTAGATGGGGTACTTGATGAGCCAGAGGTAAATTGGTAATTCGTAGTTGGATGGACATGGAACTGATTTGCCTGCATCGAAGACTCCATACATGAAGTCGCTTCGTGGAATCAAATATAATCGGGTACATTGCTGATAAAGATATAGATGACACCAGATCTCGGGCAAGGCGCCAATATCGCTATTGAAAGTGCCGTATCGTTGTCAAACTGAATAACCCCAATGCAGGAATCTGCCGAAAAAAAATGCAAGTCTCTCTTGTGGACATAGGCTGTCACCTATCACTCTAGGCATTCTTTTTTACTTACCCCGAACACATTACAAGCACGGAGGTCCATATAAGTGATATTACTATAAGAAAGATGAGAGGTTACCCTCATTAACTACCATCCAATTTACCGTGAGCAGTGCCAGCGATACACACGAATACGGTCATATTGAGTAGTCAAGGCTGAATTGTTCTTCGCCTGGATTTACCAAAAACTCTTATAATTCCTCAAAAGCGACATAGACCAGCTGACCAGATCACGTAGAAAACTGACAGTAGACTCTTGTCGTTTATTCGATATTCTTCAACTAAAACTGACGAGTTATTTGTCATTTTCTTCAACCGTGGGAGGCAGGAGTGTGGCGGATCCACAGCAAAACAAATCTCGGTTGCCTATTCGGGAAATTCCACGGCGCCATTCTCGCGACGGCTGGTGGATTCAAATTCCCCACTCCCACTTCTGGAACAGGAATGCGCTAGACCCCGTTCTTTACGCACGGGAAATTAGCGCTGCTCTTTGCTAGAGAAAGCACATTGGCTCAGTTTGGGGCCACGAAGGGCTCTGTCGACGGCTTGGCTATAGATTACATTCGCATATCTGATCGAATTTGAGATACCCCAAACACATGTTACTCTAACAAACACTCGGGCCGCCGCAAGTGGACTACATTCGATCATCATGGCTACTCGGTTCTCCTCAGATACGGCTGTTGCAATGCAAAAAGTATTGGATCAGGCTACTTCTGGCGCATCTCCCAGTATCCCCGGACTGATTTATTGTTCCATTAACCGTGATGGTGATATGCTATTTCAACATGCATCCGGTCGCAGAGGACTAGATATCGATCAACCAATGTCCCTAGACACCGTTTTCTGGATGGCATCTTGCACAAAGCTGATCACCAGCATCGCCTGTATGCAGATGGTCGAACAGGGCAAGCTAGACCTAGATAGTGTTCAACAGCTCGAGTCCCTAGCCCCGGAGCTGAAGGCCGTCCAGGTGCTGGAACGGGATTCGGATGGTGGATTTCATTTAGTACCGAAGGAACGGGGAATCACGCTGCGAATGCTCTTGAATCATACTTGTATGTGTCTCGTTCCTCCTAACCTCTATTACTTCTCTTCCAAGATGGTCAATAGAAGGACTAATTCTATATAGCTGGGTTTGGATACGCATTCGAAGACCTGAAGCTCAACGACTGGTCTCGCCCGGTCGGCTTAGATGACTTTTCTGGACATGAAGCGGACGTGCTCCATCGACCACTTGTCAACCAGCCAGGAACTAAATTCCAGTATGGAGTCGGCATGGACTGGGCTGGGGTGCTCGTGGAACGCGTTACAGGAATTTCTCTTGAAGATTATTTCCAGCTATTCATTCTACGACCGATAGGCATTGCATCTATCACATTCTTCCCTTCGCCGAGTCTGATCGACAATCTGGCATATTTGCATCAAAGGGCAAAGGATGGCTCATTGAGTGTTACTGATCACCTCTATCGATATCCACTGCTGACACGTAAACCGGGAAATGAGAGAAATGCATTTTGCATGGGCGGTGCAGGGTGCTTTGGAAAGCCGGTTGAATTTTGTCGTGGGTTTCTCGTCCAATTATTTGCAAAATCATAACCTAAGTCATGTAGAACTTATAGCAGTACTGTTGAATGATGGAGCGCACCCTAAGACTGGGATCCATCTCCTAAAGCCAGAGACAGTAGCAGGTAAGACGAAGCCCATCTGCTCAATCTACAAGCAAAGACCTCTATATTGACCAACTAAAGAAATGTTTACGGACCAGATTCCCGACAAACCGCGATACTCCAACGAGTATACGCCATCCGCAAAACCGCTCCTCGCAAACCCGTGTCCTCTGGTTCCCTGTGCAGATGATTTGACGGAGGGCTGGGGACTGTCGTTCTCGCTAAGCTACCAGAAAAGCATCACCGGCAGAGCTGCAGGGTCTGGCTCCTGGGAAGGTCTCGCCAATTTGTTCTGGTTCGCTGACAGGAAGAATGGAGTTGGCGGAATCATTGCCTCGCAGATTCTTCCATATGGAGGTGAGTTCATGTTCGTTCAATTCGAACAAGACGAGGTTCGCTAAGGTTGTACGAATAGACCTAAAGGTTCTTGATACGAATGACACCGTCGAGAAAATGATGTACGATGAACTCTTGCGCATTTCATAAGCCGCATTCAATCAGGGGCTGTGACGATGACAACCTGTTGAGTTCTCAGCTGCGATGGGCTTTCGAATCTTGTATCTACCTACCTTCAATTAACAGTACGCTGTATTGGTCAGTCTTCGATTTTCCTCGAGTACGAACATTGAGCGACTCCAATGCTCAGATTAGGATCGAGAAACACTCTTATAGCCATCTAAAACAATCGTAGTATATGGAAACGAGGTCGGCATCGTTGAGGGGTGTGAATCTGCGGGTGATTCTGAATTGAATCCCCCTCGACGACTGTTTGAGATTACTAGCAAGTTCATCGAGGCAGACTACCTAAAACGTAACGCATAAAAAGATGCAAGCAAAACTGTGAAACTATTCATATGCTCATTTTCGCTCTAATGAATATTATATAGCCGTGTTTGATGGCTGTTAGCTTTGGGGTGGGATTGCTTTTTGAAACGCGAAATTTCGATTCATATCATAAACTTCGGTAAATTCATCATTTATAAAACTTGGAAATAGTTACAGCTTTCCAGCTGAACCCACCCCATTCCTCTGCGCTCCATCATAGTCAATCTGGAAGCTAAAATTGTCGTCGTAGTGGATCTTCCAGTATCCATCCCAAATCGCCTTGGTTATCGGTCCCACTGACCCCCCGTTAACCGGCTTTCCATCCAGCGAGGTAATAGGCATGATTCCTCCAGCGGTAGTCGACATGAAGATCTCATCTGCCTGGTAGGCCAACTCCACAGGGACCGTCTCAACGCGAACCTCCAACCCAGAAGCGCGCGCCACATCAATTACGCTCTTCCGGGTGATTCCCTGCAGCACGCCGCGGTCAGGCGTATACAAGACACCATCCTTGACCAAGACAACGTTGAATCCCGAGCCTTCTGTCAAGTTGGCATCTCCGTCTGTCAGGAATGGGTACGTAGCACCCCGATCGGCTGCTTCGAAAAGCCCGCGCACAAGATCTCCCCATTGCAGGTTCTTCACAGTCGGGTCGATCGCGCCAGGAGGAACTCGGCGCACGGTGCGAGCAATAACAGCGCCCCCACCAACAGACTGGATCTCGGGTTCCATAACCCATACGTAAGGTTGCACGAACATGTACAGTCGGTTAACAATGTCTTTCGGATCGGTCCCTCTAACGCCCTTGAGTCCACGCGTGACGATCAACTCGACAAACGCATCGCGGATGCCACTCTTCGCGACCATCTCGACAAGAATCCGCTTCACTTCTTCGCGCGGAAGCGGCGCCTTCAAGCGTAGTTTGCCACAGCTGACCTCTAGTCGAGTAAGATGGTCATCTAGGCGGAAGAAGCGCCCATCCCAGACTGAGGGGACATCGTATGTTAAGTCGCTGTGCATGAAGCCTTGGTCGAGAAGGGGGATGCGGGCTTCGGCGAGAGGAACGTATTCGCCTTCGATCCATGCGATACCTTTGGCATATGGGTTGGTGCTGGCATGGAGGACGGACTGCCTGGCATTGTAGCCGGCGAAGACACTTTGCATGGTGGCCATTCTGTGGTATAGATTGAGGGTATGCGTTGAGGAGTTGGTTGATGAAGGAAACTAGGATTTTGGAGTCATTGGGCTTGGTTCCAGGATGATAGATACATGGACTTTAAGTATAGCAGGGAGATCGACATGCACGTAATGTCTTTCTGTCTTGCGCAGGCGAACTTCTTGGCGTTGAATACATCTTGGGGTCGCGGTCGATTTAGCCTCATCCGGAAATTCCAGAATAGGAAACCAGGATTTGGTGGCAAAACAAAAGTAGAAATAGTAAGTCGAACAACGAGAACCGTGAAATCTAAATGTGGGCTAGAATGAAGTACCTAATGTGGAATCTAGGATTTTGTTATGATTCTGCATGGACTTAAGTTGAATTCTTCTCCACATACGGTCATTGCCCAGATTCCCTTCCTTTTACGTCTAGAACAAAGGTACTCATTTTCCCGTCGTGTTCGCTAAGTGACACGCCCTGGAGTCCTAGTGCTTGGTGGTCTCATTGGAAACACCCGGTCCCGTATCATATGATTCGTTCCTTGGTCTCTATCGCTGTGAGGATTCAGTAGCCCTGCAGAATATAAAACCACGGGAGCAAAGTAGTGGAAAGTGGTGAGAATTGCTGAGAGTCACGCCCAATTGTCTGACTGTCACGTCCAGATCAGCAATATGGCCGACAATAATATTGTGGTTATAGGGTATGTTGATCATAGTCCTTGCCAGGATGCCTTGTTTCATTGCTAACTCCTACAGCGCGGGTGTTGCCGGCCTAACTACAGCGCTACTTCTATCTCGTATTCCAGGGTATAAGATTGTGGTGATTGCCAAGCATATGCCTGGTGACTACGACATTGAGTATGCGTCACCTTGGGCTGGAGCAAATTATATGCCGTGCGTATACCTATTTTCACTCCTTGTAATATCAAACATCGGTACACATGACTAACTATGAACAGGGTTTCGATCCGAGGAACTCGTGCATCTGAATGGGATGGACAAACGTGGATTGCCCTTGAGGACTTAGCTAGGAACTACCCAGATGCGGGTGTTCATTTTCAAGGTAGTGTACATCTGATTGTTATCTTTCAAGAATCCATGGCTGAATGATGTTGCGATCAGAATGTCAGATCCATAGCCGCGCGAAGGATCAGGGCTCTGCAACTGCAAATTGGTTTGCGGAGCTTCTATCACCGAGCCCTTGGTTTAAGGACGTCGTACCAGATGTATGATACCGTCGGGAAACACTGGTCCTAGGTGTCACTGACTAGCTGAACAGTTCCGTACACTGCCGAAGGAAGACCTCCGACCAGGTTTCGATTCCGCGACGAGTTTCACATCTGTGTGTATCAATACTGCCATTTATCTTCCATGGCTAGTGTCGCAGTGTCTCAGGAATGGCGTGCAGTTCAAGCGTGCTGTCTTAGATCATATCCTAGACGCGACCGCTCCGTCAGTGATGCCTGCGAAGGTTGATCTGTTGGTGAATTGTACCGGATTGATGGCATCAAAGCTGGGCGGAGTGGAAGACAAAACTGTTGTTCCTGCGCGAGGACAGATCGTAGTGGTGCGCAATGACGCGGGCAAAATGATCGATGTCTCAGGAACCGATGACGGCGATGAAGAGGCATGTTACGTGATGACTCGTGCTGCCGGTGGTGGAACAATCCTCGGAGGCTCGTACCAGCTGGGTGACTGGAATCCTCAGGTTGATCCCAATCTGGCCGTGAGAATTATGAAGAGGGCCGTGCAAATGTGCCCTCAACTTACGGATGGAGAAGGTATTGAGAAACTCGACATCATTCAGCACGCAGTGGGCTTGCGGCCTGTTCGAACTGGAGGAACAAGGATCGAGAAAGAGAAGATCGGGGATACCTGGGTGGTTCATAACTACGGTGCTGGTGGAGCGGGATATCAATCTTCATACGGATGTGCTCAAGATGCCGTGAAGTTGGTGAGTGATGCGCTGGGTAGACGGGCTAGATTGTAGATATCCCACATGACTTAAAGAGTTTATTTTTGGAAATTGAGCTTTTGGTCATGGTCTTCTTCGTGCAAACCTTCGAAATATTTACAGCCCGCATTTAAGTAGACCTCCTAACAGGGCGACTAAATTAACTACCCCCGGCTTGTAGGTAATTTCAGAAGATTGCAGTCATGCCACACATCACGGCATATCATGAATTCTATTACAAGGAATATATAGAGGACATTGCTCGCAAGACTCCTTTCAATTCTGGATACAATCTCAGTCGGCTGTGCGTACGGGAAGCAGTTTATCTCACCACCCTTGCCACCCTTTGTCGGTTGCAGCTCCTTTTCGGATTGTCGGGCTTGTCACATCATATTATTCACATAAGCACCGAAATTTGAGATCTCTAGAAACTCCCCTGTTTCCAAAGTAAGTTGCAATGTGGAATTCCCCTCTGATCGAGTGACATATTCACCACGGATGGAACCACCATTCCCCGTTACGGGTATGTAATCAAGGGAGGGGGAGATAGGAACAAGATACCACAGCGAAACCTGCCTGATAAGTGCATTCCAGGGCGACCAGGTGTTACTTTTACCCTTATATAGCAAGTGAGTATCGTCATGGCCCAAAATACGAGGAACAGTAATGGGTACCCGGACCAACCAAGTCTTCAACATAGTGAAACAAAGGAAGTTTGTCGCTTTCCCCGCACTTCTCTTTCCCCGGGTATTCCAACTCTTATCATATTTCTTTTCCGATTTCCGGTAGAAGTGGCGTTCGTGATTGGCGACTTTGCGAATTGTGCAGCCTGTGAGCCACTTTCCAAATGGCTGCAAGGAGTAACTTTGTTCTGGGTGCCCTTGAATTCTAGAGTTTGCAGTATGGCGCATCCATCTGCCCGAGGAAACTGACAGACGAGAATGACCGGGTCACGTTGATCCTTGATTTTGTACTCCATCCGGGATGTCCTTGTTTTGATACGACATTTGCGGATGTATATATCTGGGTTCTTGTGACACGCCTGTCTCCTATCATCCCTACAACCTCTATCCCGCCTTGTTACGCCTTCCTTCTCAATCTAGTCTACCTCTTTTCTTTGCCACCCTTTCCAGCCCCCTTGATCATTGGACTTAATCAAGATGGGCTCGTCAGATCTGGATACCAAAGATTCCAAGTCCCTCGAACTGGGAAAGCATATTGAGAATATCGATGACACAGTTCTTCAAGCTCAAGGCCATGTGTCTGAGCTCGACAGATCATTCTCATGGATTGGTGCTATTGGCCTGGCTTACAGGTACGTGATGACCCCGCATCAGCCCTCCAAGAAACGATATTAACAGGGATTTTTATGTAGTATCGTCAATAGTTGGCTTACTTATGCATGTTCCTTTGGAATGGTGCTTACCTATGGTGGCGGACAGACTGCTGTATTTGGGGTGATGGTGGCAGCAGTCGTCCAGTGGATTGTTCTGTTGGGACTTGCTGAATTGTGTTCCGCCTTCCCATCTTCTGGTGTGAGTTTCACATGAATTTCACCCTTGAAGACTGTCATGCTTATGGTTTACTACAGGGAGAATATCATTTTACCTACATTGTCGCCCCTCAAAGGTCTCGGAATTTCGCCGGCTACACTGTTGGTGTTCTGAACATTGTGGCCTGGTGGGTGAACACCGCTTCGGGGACTATTTTCACGGCCATATCAGCTTTTGGGATTGTCAAGTTCTGGCACCCTGACTTTGATGGGACACAATGGCAGGTTTATCTCTGCTATATCCTAGTCATTTTCTTGACCTGTTCGTTTTCCATCCACATAGACCCCATGGGTCCTACGGTGTCTAACATTTTTCGACTAGTAATTCCTATCTTTACTATCCCTCAAAGAAAAATTGACCGCCTTACGAAGACAGCAATGTATCTGTCATTTATCGGTTTTTTCCTTGTTACGATCATCTCACTGGTCATGGGACGCGGCCACTACCGTGCTTCTAACATCACCGAGTATCGTGGGTCCAGTGGGTGGGGCCCTGGACCTGCTTGGCTGATGAGTATCGGAGTGGGAGAGTATTGTTTCGCTGGGATCAGCGCATGTACTCACATCGCTGAAGAGATGCCTCGACCAGGAAAAAAATTGCCTCAGGTGATGTGAGTGTTTTATCTATTTTCTTTTCTTTTTACTCCCGTGTCGATCATCATTCTAACCAACTACCGTGTCCACTTTCAGCAACATGACTGTTGTCATTGGAATCCTGACTGTAGTACCATGGGTCGTCGTCATGATGATCGTGATTCGAGATATGGAAGCTGTTCAGAAGGCGTTTCTACCCAGTCTGGAGGTCTTCTATCAGGCAACCGGAAATAAAGCGGTTGCAACCTTCATGCAGTCTTATCTGACACTACTTTACTACTGTAAGTATCTTTAGGCCCAATCAACCAATTATGCACCTACTAAATCTTTCCAGCCTGTGTTCCAAGCCAATGGATTACGTGCAGTCGAATCGCGTGGGCGTTCTCCCGAGATGTATTTCAACCCCTTCACAACCATAAACGTGAATCGGACATTAATTAAAAATAGAACGGGCTGCCCTTCTCCAACTACTGGAAGCACATTGACCCCGTTCGCAAAATTCCAGTCCGCACGACCCTTCTAGCTGCCGGATTCTGTGCCATCTATGGATTGTTGTATATCGCTTCGACGGCTGCTTTCAACTCCATTGTCAACACTGCGATCCTGATGCTCAATATCACATACACCGTTCCCCAGGCAATCCTTTTGACTTGCGGTCGCCACCGGCTAGCGAAGAGACCGTTCAATCTCGGTCCTGTGATGGGGTACGCTGTGAATGCTTTCTCGGTCGTTTGGTTGATCATCAGTGGGGTTATGTTTTGCTTCCCTGTGTCGTTGCCCACGACGGTGGGGAATATGAATTAGTGAGTCTCTCTTGGCCCTTTCCTTTGGTTTGTTTCGGTTATTATCTGATCATCCTTGCCGGTAACTGCGCTAATGCCAATCCAAATAGTAATGCGGTGGTCATCACGGGAATATTTGGATTGATTATGCTAATGTGGATTGAGAGAAGGAAAAAGTTCTCAGGACCAAGGATTGATTGGGAGGCTTTGAATGCAAGTAACGCTATGGAGTAATCCTGAATTTCTTTGATGAGGTTGATTCTGTTATCCCATACCACGTGGTCAGTCACGGGCACATTCCCGCCCTATCTCGACGTCTGTTCTTTGATGATTTTATGAATATTGGACCTGTGCTTCTACTTTCTTCCTACAATCAAGAAACTTTAAAGCCGGATTCACCCCTATAAACAGCTTGCTAGATCGTATTCACATAACTTTAATCGTCGGGAACTACCCGAACAAGAATTGCACTTTCGCCCCATTTCCCGCAGCCCTGGTCTTCTCATCTACCACTGCGCCCCACCATTTATTCCCTCCCCAAACATCTTCCAGTAGCGTCGGAACTGAATGAAACATGTTATATCTGCTCCTCTCACCCCACCACTGACAATACTCTCTAACTACTTGCTGCATTTCATCATCACTTGTCTCGCTACCTGCCAAGAAAACGGGTAGTAGCAGTTGTTTCTGGGTTTGCGAAGTCCGTCGACAACATCGTACGTGGTCCAGAGTTATTCGAAGCAGACGTGGGATAGCGGAAGGTCGACTATCTGGTGTCCGGTCCCATTTGAATATCCGCTCAATATATAGCAGCAGGGCGTGTCGCCAAGCTTCGATGCAATGATGTCGATCTTCCTGCGCGTGCATGTGTTCTTCGCACACTTCAGCACTATTTGTATTATTTCTTTCAGTAGGCGGATCGCTTGGCCCCGCTCTTGTGTCCACACCGGCTTTGTCTGTAGAAGTAGTAGGCGCTGATGGAGAAACGGAAATGGGAGACGAGAAAGAGGTTCCATTTTTAAGGTGCGCTTCAATTCGCATGACTGGCGCCAGGTCGAAAGTCAGCCATGTCATGCTGGATGCGATCTCACTTTGCTGCGCGAGCTGTGCTAGGTGGAATATGTGATCGACGAGCTCGCTGGGACAGCCGGTCAGATCGTAGAATGACCATTTATCTTGCTTTTCGGCTTCTTTGAGGCGCTCCAGGTAGGTTTCTGGGAAGACGGTGCCTTGTCGGGATACTAGAGCTAGAGTTGCGTCCCACCTGTTTCGGCCATGATATTAGTATCGTATACGTTTGTCATGCACGAGCTACTCATGACTACACTGAACGTTGGGACATACCAGACAACCATTGCAATCTGAGCCCTTATGCGCTGATTATTCAGGGCTGATACTCCGCCACAACCTTCGAGGATTGATAATACGCGAGTCAAGTGTGTGGTCCATTGTCCGGAAGCAGAGATTGTACACTGTCGTTGTAAACAGTCCCAATTAGCATTGAAAAGATATGCAAGTATGTCTCATGGGCAACCTACATCGAGAGTGAAGAGAACCAGGATAGGATCCAGCAATGTCAGACCCTCTCTCGTCAATTGGCCATTCCGAAGAGTATACTCCAATAGCTTCATGGCTTGAGTTCGATGCTCTCTTTCTTCCGATGACCAAGCCCCTGTGATCTGGCTCAGATGGCGACAACATAGGGCGAGAATAGCATGGAATAAAAGTCGTGACCCCTGTGGTAGAGGTTTGCGATAGCGAAATGGGTTCAAAGCGGTATCCGATGTCAGAGGTAGGATGCAGAATTCTGTGTCATCTAGACAGCACCATCATGTCAGAAGTGACCAATGCATATATATTGTTCGCTCTTACATAGTTGCAATAATGCGTCGTGTTGATTGCCAACTTGTCCAGTCCCTAATAGCCCTGAAGTTGGGTCTGCAACTGGTGCCCGAAATGTTGACACCACACCATCTGTGGGTAGATTATCTGCATTCAGGAACTGTAGGCCATCTTCAAATATATCTTCCAATATGGAGCCGCCCGTAGCATCACCAGGATGATCCATTATTGTCATGCCGTTCAAATCCGTTGTCGAGGCCTCCGCCTGAAGCAACGATTGTAGATAGTCCTGTTGCGCCACAGACAGCTCAGGAGTCCCCGTCCCAGGAACTAGCCCCGTGAAATCAAGCAATCTCCCCGGTGGTTCCAGTGCAGCGAGGTCAGTAGTAGGCCCTAGCCCCGTCTCGTCAATTACTTCTTCCCCTGTCGATGCCTCGGTCCTCGTTGCGTTAAAGATCTGCAAATACGTATCGTTCGGCACCTGGTCCACCACCCTTCGTCGCTTTCGCTCTCTTTTTCCTCCAAGCACGAATCGGAAAGGCCTTGACTGTCTCGACCTCGTAGCTGCCGCTTGTCTTGGGCCTGTGCTACCTTCATCCGCAATGCCAGTGGGGGGTCTGACGCATGACCCCTGTTCGGTCGAATCACCTCGGTAAGTCCGTCTCTCATCCCACGACAACGGAGTGGCGAAACCCCCGCATTTCCGACCCCGGTTCAGGCAGGTTGTGCACTGAGGGCGCTGCCTATCGCATTGGGCCCCGCTAGCGGCGCAAGTGTGACAGTCGGTGCGGGCGAATGCAAGAGAATTCGGTTTCCTTCTGGTTTGGGCAGTAGGATTCATGACTGGGGTGAGGGGGTGTGCATTACTACCTCCGGAAATATTCGTAGGGACGGGGCCTAAATAAGGAAGGGGATGGACACGGTTTCTTAACATGGGTATATATGATCCTTTGTCTAACACAAGGCATGGGTGTTGGACAGGGTTGTTCATGGCCAAGAAAGTGGGCCGCTGGCTTATTTACCGCATTTGGTAAGTGAGATTTTATTGCCAAGAGATCTACATCTACAGTCTTCTTCTTAGAGAGGATGGGATTACGGGGGGGCTAGCTTTCCCCTCCTTGTGGAGAGTTAGAATCCGGGGTGATAAGAGATAGGCCCATGGCAGCATGTGCAATTTAGACCTCGTAATCTCAAGCCAAACTGTTTCCCCTCCCTACATTCCACAACCCAACCAAGAATGTCCTCCATCACGTACCAAAACCTCCCCGGTCCCGTAGGCAACTGCCTCAAACCTCTCTATGCAACAACCGCCAAAGTCCCCGTCTCGCCTTCGACTTCTCTTATCTATACAACCGGCCATATTGGCCTCGATCTAGCGACGGGTAAATTGGTCTCGGAGACACCTGAGGCCGAGTTCGAGGCCATTTTCAAGTGTCTTGACGCAGCGCTCAAACACGCCGGTGCTGCCCAGGGCCTGGCGCAGAGTTATCGATTCACGAGCTACCTCGTTCATGCAGAGGACGAGAAGATCATGCAAGACGTATTTCAAAAGCTGGTGCCTGGGCATACGCCGACTTGGTGTACCGTTCTTGTTAAGGAGATCAATGTGAAGGGCATGCGAGCGGAGATTGCGGCTGAGGGTGCGGTTTTTGAGTAATTCTCAAGGCAGGTTATATTGATATTTTTTGGTTAGAAAAGCAATATGTAACTATCCATCTTTATTCAACATAGAATGATCCCGTGTTAAAACCTTTCGCCATCGTGCACACTATGTTATCCTCTTCAACCCCATAGGCTCGGTAGACCCTGCATAACAGATGTCCTTATGTGGGTATATTCACGAACAAGTAGGCTTTCATCCTCTATCAATACCATTTCTACTAAGCCCGAAATCTGACCGCATAGACCATGGCCTGATTGGTCCCAGATTGAATATCTTCCTAAAGCTCGTCCACATAACCAAATTTAATCGAAGGCGTGATAAAACATAAACTTGCATTCAGAGTCGCTATATCGTTTCAAATTCTCCTCATGGCTAAGTCCGATGGATATGACATACATAGTCCGGAATCAGTTGTAAAGTCCACCATTGGCAGACAGACAAGATCCGGTAGTCCACCTCGCGTCATCGCTACACAGGAATGCCACCAAAGGCGCGATGTCGTCAACCTCTCCCACTCGAGCAGCAGCAGGAGTAGATTCAATCAAGGGCTGCATGTCCTTCAAGAATTGCTCATCGCTCTGGAACCATTGATCTATAGCCTCTAGTTAGCTTCTCTATCCCCATACTTACACCAATAAGCTTTGATAAATGTCAACTCACCAGTGGCAATCGGTCCCGGGTTCACGCAGTTCACCGTAATTCCATGAGACTGGCCCAGTTCCTTCGCCCACACGCGCACCAGCGCCTCGTTGGCCGCCTTGGTGGCCGCGTACACAGTCTGACCCGCGACTCCGAGACGGGCGCCGGCGGATGAAATGAAGACAATACGTCCGCCTTTCGCGATGTGTGGGATAACGGCTTTGGTCAGGAAGATCGGGCCCTTAACGTTGCAGTCGAAGTGGGTGTCGTAGAATTCGGGTGTCGTATCAAGAAGATTGGCTTCGAGACCTTGGGCGGCACTATCATCTACATCAGTCTCTATTCATGAGGACCATGTACACTCCAGAATGAGAAATACTCACTTGTGAATCAAGATCTCAATCTTTCCGGTCGTGCTGATTGCCAAAGCAGCGTCAACTAGCGGCTGGATACCCTCCGGTTTGCTGACATCCGCTCGGCAGAGGATAGCTCTCGTTCCGATCTCATTGTTGATTTTATCAACCACGTCTTGTGCGCGCTGCGCGCTGCTTTCTGAAACGTAGTTGACGACGACATTGGCACCTCGCTTTGCTAGAAGGATCGCAAGGCCGGCTCCGAGTCCTCTTTGTATACGGGTCAGCTATCGCGCCACGCCATTGGACGATGGGAAGTGTATAGACGTACTTGGAGGATCCAGTGACAATGGCAGTCTTGCCCTTGAGAGAAACACCAGAGAAGTCCTGAGACATGATGTTGAAATTGTGTAATTGAGATGTTGGAACAAGATAGTTACGGATGTGAGATGTGATTGCAAGGTGCACACAACTGTGCGAAGAGGGACCTATTTGACTTCTTGTTATCACCGAAAAACATCAGACCCCGCATTATGTCATTAATTGCGATAGGTACAGTTTCTGCTATTCTCACCAGGAACGATGAGGAACCAGAATTGCTCGCCAAGGGAGTTGGAATTATCTCCTAATGGGGAAACCGAGAAAGTGGCGCTAGAGAAGAAGCTAACAAAGAATAGCTCCACCAAGTGGGACTCTTCTCAGGCGCCCGAGGTGAGGGAATTCTTGGGGTCATCATTTTCTTGGCTTTTGTGTTGTTGTGCGCGTTTGAGTCTTTTCGTTACACAAATTGTTGTTGAGTATTCTAAACTTCCTGGGTCACCCTATCCAGGAAAGACACATACGAAGTGGAGGGTTCGTCAGCTGGACTTGTCATATTACACTTCTAATAAACCTGACACAGGGATCTTCCCGTCCGATTTGCCAATTTGTTTCAATTCGGAAATTAAAGATGTGAATTACATGTTCCTAGCCACTCCCTTGAAATCATCGCCAGTCCATTCCTCAGCCATGGCATGTCCAACGTTGCCAGTGCATCGAATCCATGGTCTCCATCCTCCGTATGGAGAATTATCTGGGTGCCTGGCAAATTGTGTCGTACGAATTGCAAAAAGTTCCTCGATCCTTCCACCGGCACTGCAGAATCCTGTTCCCCGTGAAGAATGAACGTTGGCGGTAGTCGAAAGCCGGGGTCTCTTTTCAGTTCATCCTCGATTCGTAACATTGGAAACAAGTATCTTCTAGTTCCGAATACCTCCAGGAATCGTCCATTTTGGATGATCGAAAATGCCAGTTCTAGTCGATTGGGTGGATTTGCCGCTGTAATGCACGAGACTCGGTTTTGCCTCGTCGCAGCGATCGTTGCTAGGTGGTTGTCAATGATTGACTCTGCAACATTTGGAACTCCCACAATGGGTTTCGAAAAGGCTTTGGTGTAGAATGTCGATTCCAGATCAAGCATCGGATACGCGGCGATCAATGCACGGATCTGAGATGGGTATGAAATCGCGATCTGTGTGGCGAGATATCCTCCTGAGGGGTGTCATATCAGCGCAGGTACTTATAATCAGGATAAATGAGGGTGCTTACCAGCACTCTCTCCCACTAGGAGAATGGACTCAAGGTTCAGAGCGAGTCCCTGATACCCAGCGCTCTGCATCACTTGGTCGACTGAGCCGTCGTGAATCCAGCTCCATAGGTCGTGAATATCCTCCAATATCTGACTCCCTGTCACTTCCGGGAGTAGTCTGTAGTTTGGAGAGATGATAATTGCATCGTTTTGAAGCGCATAGTCAAGGATCCAGGTGTTGAACCAGGGAGCATACAAACTTGACCCTGTTACCTGGTACAAAGTTATAACTTCTCAACAAGATAATTTCACTTCAGCGTGATGACTTACCAGAAACCCTCCATGAATTCGTATAATCACAGGCCGCTGATCACAAGCGTTGTTGTCGCGAAATGTTCGCGGAATCAGAATATCCGTCGCGATTTGGCACAGACCATCCGGTGTTTTCTTGTATGGAGTATTAATTATATGGAACTTGGCATATTTTTCTTTGTCGTTCAAGGAGTCCAGCGCATTTAGCAGGTCGAAGAATGGAGGGCTTGGCATGTCGAAGAATGGAGGGCTTGGCATGTCGAAGATCTGATTATCACAATTCACGATATGTCGGTCTCGGACATGGTCATGTCAAAATATCGCTTCCAGCCTTTATCCGGCGTGTTCCCACCTACCTTTCAGTGGTTCTGTTAATCTGCTCCTCTATTTGCTATATCTGGTCGGTCTTCTCTCTGCTGAGACTGCCAGGGACAGGAAAAATCAACGGAACTATCAGTGGGCCAGCTCAGTAACTCCTTTGTCAAGGGGACCATAATCCATAACTTCCCGGTTACCTCCGTGGAAAGACGAGAAATGGAAGCTTACCCACCTATCTCTTTTTCCCAAATGCGGAAGGCGGGTTTAGTGGATGTAGCTATTGGACGATGTTATCCGATTTTCATTGTCTGAGATCCACCGCGTCCCACGGAAACCTTTTACTCTGTAGGGAGTAATAGCCGATGGCTACCGTCCAGACTCTACGGAGTACTCTAGTCTACTCTCAGCGGCACCATATGATTTCCAAGCTTTCGGTCATTGTCTTGGCGCAGAGATCTCAACGTTGTCACCCCTATATAATCATGAACTGTTCTGTATAGGGCTCAATCGGACATGACAGCCTAGTGGGTTCGGAACCCATATCATTGTTCTCGATCTATTTCCACTACCCAGCGCGGTCTCTTGAAACGAATCGCTATTCACAATGAAATTAACTAGTGACGGTTACACCTGGCGGAAAGAGACCGGCGTCAAGAAAGGTGACCTCCACTGCCGAGGTGTCGTTGAGCCGCGAGAGAAGTACACCGCGCCAGCTGGCCACATCTTCGATGCCATTGTTATTGGAGCTGGATACAGTGGCTTGAGGGCTGCGAGAGACTTGACGGACTATGGTGAATGAGAAAACCCGCTACGAGAGTATGTATCCGCAGCTAACTACGTAGCAGGCCTTTCTGTTCTCATGTTGGAAGCTCGAGATCGCGTCGGTGGACGAACATATACCGTGGAATCAGATGGTAGGAACGTACCTCTCTTTGCCTTGTATAGTTCACCACCCAAGCGGCTGACTCTCGCAAGGCTGTCTGTATGAAATGGGTGGAACATGGGTGACCCACCATATGGGATACCTGTTCCAAGAAATGACGCGATACAAACTCGATCGCGACCTCATTTTGACCCATCACAGAGAATACGAGAATGATTACTACACGATCAATGTTCCTGGTTTGTTTACTTTCGATAACGTTCATTTCCGTCTCATTAAGGCTTACCATGTAATCAGGAGCTACTCCTCGGAAGCTCACACACGAGGAAGCCGGCGAGATCACTGCTCGAGCATGGGACGTGTTCGTCAACATCGACGGACAACACTGTCGAACTATTTGCCCTTTACCCCATGCCCAGCTTGACAACATCATGGTGGATCGGAAAGAAGTGGAGCGCTACGACAAGATCTCTTGCAGGGATAGGTTCGAGGAGATCAAGCATCTCCTAACGGCAGAGGAAGCTGGGATCTTGAACGGATTAATACTGCATATCACAGGCGGAACTATGGAGAATTCGAGCCTATGGGATATGATCCGCTCCCATGCGCTCATGGCACATTCCTCAGTCAATTTCGGGCCAATCTGGACCACATTCAAGCTTCGACGGGGCCAGTCGGCTCTTGCTAAAGCGATGTTCCAGGAGAGTGTGGACAACGGGCTACAGTACTTTTTCCAGACTCCGGTCAAATCGATCATCGATCATGCCGGCTCGCATGTCCGCGTTGTGTCGCATTCCGGTAGAGACTTCCGCGCCCGTCGGATAGTCAGCACGATCCCTTTGAATGTGCTTCACTCAATTGAGTTTGATCCACCACTCTCTCCTACCCGCCAGGAGGCGATCTATGTCGGGCACGTTAACTTCATGACAAAGATCCACGCCGACGTGAAGGAAAAGGGCCTCACATCTTGGAACGGAATGAAGCTCTCCAACTTGCTCATGTTTGGCTACGGAGATGGAGTAACCCCTAACGGTGACGCACATATCGTGGGCTTCGGCAAGGATGAACGAGCCACCTTCGTCCCTGAAAGAGACCCAGAGAAAGCTGTTGACGCTTTCCAACAGCTTCACCCAATGGAAGTTAGGAGAATGGTAATTCTTTCCTTGACAATAATATAGCTGCGCGGTTGACTGACTCCTCACAGATATTCCATAACTGGAACACAGACCCCTGGTCGCAAGGCGGACCTGCTTGGTGGCAACCCCAGTTCATGTCCAAGTACCAAGACGAATTACAGAAGCCGCATGGTCATGTTTTCTTCGCATCTGCAGACTGGGCTCATGGCTGGCGAGCTGCTATTGACGGTGCCTTGGAGCAAGGCTCTCATGCGGCGTTACAAATCAAGAATGAGCTAAAGAGCGCTCGGGGAGGCAGCGTCAAGGCAAGGTTCTAGATTTGGGTCTTACGGTTGCCATCGTGTCATTCCGTCGTTCTCTTCGTTTGTTCTGTTTTCTATTGTTTTCACTTTTTCACTCTGAGCGACAATCCTGCGAAATCTCCTATTCCTGTCCATGTCTCATATCTCAGATGTGATTCAACGTGTTAGACATAATTCCGTGCACAAAGCTTTACGCGTCGCAACTCGCTCACTCTAGGAGCGAATTGTTCCATGCTAGCTAGCCGAAGTAAAACAAACACATAATTGGAGTATCCATAACCGTGTTGAGTGAGATCCGCCCGGAAATGGGTCTGTTGAAATTTCCGTGATTGGCAAGTGGGACTGTCCGGGGAAATGTCGGACAGTCTTGCACAGTGGGCCATCACCTTATTTAGGCCTAGTAAACATTCATCGTATACCACAGCAGGAAGGCTGTTTCTAGATTAAGCATTTGCCACTGGGTATCATGCGGTGAATGTTTTGTTAGGGACAATGTTCCTAGGGCTAGACATTGCCCGGTATATCATGCCCCATCGACAGGGGTAGACAATCTGTCTTTGATCTTATATTCCTGTGTCTCTCGCTCGTACTTTTTTGCATTGACTTCCGAGCATTGGCTAATTTCTCAGTATTCAACAACATAGCAAAATGGCCGCCAGCGAGAAACGTCCCGAAATCATCCAACTGTCCCGCGGCCTGAACGGTGCGCCGTTCTGCGAACAATATGACTGCATGATTTCCGGCATGATGTATGTTTGTCCCCGTTGTGGTCTCTCAACATTTACACTTACACGGCATGATCAATCTGCAGGTACAACCCCAACACACCCAAATTGGTTGAGGCCCGCCATCATTGCCGCGGCCTAACAGCCGACTACAACGACCTCGACACGAAGACCATCTCATACGACCAGGTCTTCGACAAGCGCCTCGAGCTGCTCCGCAAACTCGTTGGCAAGGTCGGAGACGGCACCTTCATCGAACCTCCTTTTAGACCTGATTACGGATGTAACATGATTATCGGCAGTAGCTGCTTTATTAACTGGGGGTTAGTCTTACCCTTGGAAACCCGTCCCACTGCGTCCTCTCCGTGCTCTTAATTATCCTATACTGACAAACACCCTTCAGCCTCACGGTTCTCGACACCAGCCTCGTCGTCCTCGGCGACCGCGTGCAAATCGGTACGAACGTGGGAATCTTCACCGCGGGCCACGACACCAGTGTTCTCTCGCGTCTGAAGTTCGTGGAATTCGGCCACCCGGTCTTCATTGAAGACGATTGCTGGATTGGTGGAAATGTAGTGATTCTCCCTGGCGTGCGGATTGGAAAGGGATCGACAATCGGAGCTGGCTCGATTGTGACGAAGGATATCCCTCCGTATTCGGTGGCGATCGGTGCCCCTTGCCGGGTGAGGAAGACGATTCAGTCGGTGGAAGAGGAGGAGAGGGATCCGAATAACCCGTATCGCGCGCTGGTGCGGGAAGATAGGTAATTGGATTCTTGTCTTTCTGTTTACTTGGGGAATGGCTCGGTTGAAACTAGTTTAGTGTTCGTGGTGTACAGCGGTTTGAAGATGTCAATAGTGTTTTGTACGGCAAGGGCTTCAAGTGTCCGAGATATAAATCCAAGATTTGAGGATTCTTGTTCGACAGATATCAACTGTGTATCAGTTTGCATACCTATATATAATGACCAAGACGAAATAATAAGGAATTGGCATTTTCAGTCTGCAAGAAGAGGTTAGGTATAAGAAAATGTAGTCTAGCTGATCATAACTAAAGGTGCACGGACCCGCGGCATACCCATTTTCGGTAAGCCGGCGCAAAGTCGCGTGCAACGCGTTCCAACGACAACAACCTGAAAACAACAACATCCCAGAAAGGATTGTCGCGAAAGATCAGGGGCCAAAATGGCACAAGGAGCAAACAGAGGTTACCGAAAGCAATGAAAATTCTAAGAGCAATTCCCAGACTGGTTTTTATCGCATGAGATGTTTATTAGGACCCAAGGGTCCGGAGCCCGTCTATCGCGGTTTTGGTAGAATTGTTCTGTGGAGAATCAAACTTTTGTAGTCATCAAAGAATTATACTTCTATCGTACTTGAGACCTCCTGATTCTATAATCTAATTTTGTTCAGCCTGGCTTATGATCTCCGTCTCGTCAAGGTTGTCTGTGTTTAGTGATATGTGGGTCGGGAGAGGTTATATATAGATGAACCTACTATTCCGCATGAACAGCTGGATGATCATGAAATAGGATCCTAGAATGAAGCAAATTAATTGTGCTCCATATTAATTGTATGATTAGCCTGCAGCAAATAGAACGAGCATCTCTAAGGGAGGCAGAAGTTGAACCGGTCGCATATATTTACTCCATGTCAACGCAGGTCATTCAATAAGCGCGAGATTCGTGACCACACCATAGCTATGTGAATGACCAATCTCATTCCAGAAAGCCTAGAACCATTGCTCCCTAGATAATTATTCCACATTGTAAACAATAAAATGTAAAGGGTGAGTCGAATTTTCTGGTACGAGTACGCAGGTACAGTAGAGCAAAGGGCGCCGAAAATCTATTCGGAGTGTTCTCTGTCGACCTATCGTGATAAATAAAGCGTCTGGTAAACTCTCAAACTCAACAGGAAGACCAAAATCAAAGAGTAAAGGATTATGCGCGGTGTTGGTACAAATTGAAAACAATCCAAGCCTTGTTTTTCGTTCAACTTTTCCGGTGGATAAAAGAATAAAAAACAAAAAAACAATGACCAGACTGGGGCTCGATCCCAGGACCTTATCGGTGTTAACGATACGTGATAAACCAACTACACCATCCGGCCGATTGATATTCCGTCTGACAGAATTACGAATCAAGTCTTGCCTAAGGGTGTCCGAGCACAAATCGGGAACCGAACCGTGTAAACTTCTGAAATCAAGCTCTCCCAATTGAGTTCTGAGGACCTCCGGTGATTCGAACGATGCGGGGACCAAATCATAGCTCACCGGAAGGAAGGACCTCCGAACATCCGAGATGTTCTTAGCTCATCCTGAAATATCAATGCCAAGCCTTTCGACCGATGAGTCAGCGGACGAGAACATGATGTTTCCCTTAATAGAAAGGATTGGCGGCTTATATCCGGACTACGGTAATCGAAGATCCTCAAAATCTCAATTTCGGCCCCGGAATCTTCATGAGTCCCGAAGAATGTGAAGGCCTAGAGCGTGACAGCCGTGGTTCCTGCCATATAGCGGAGGTGGCATAGCTAACTAAGCGGAGCATAGGTCAAGAAAATGGAGGTAACATCGCCGATGGCAGAGCCAGCATCCCACAAAAGGAGAAGACTCTGCGGACTGAAGTGTATTAGAGACTGTGGATAAAATGCCCAGAATCGCCCAGTTGCAGAAAATACCCATCAACCCCTGATTACTCTGAGGCAAGCATCATCAGTCGTTGGCAATACCCTGAACCTATCTCACCATAGGCAGAATGTCGGGACATCGGGATGAAGACAACCTCCTCAACCTCAAAGACACAACCGATAGATCTGTTACCTCCTACGATCCTACAATTCGCCGTGCGTCCACCATTAAGATCGAAGCAGATGAAATTGTCAATCTGAAGAGAATCGCATCCCAGCGCTCCCAGAAGTCTAAGCGTCGTTCCAGTGCATACTCACGCATTGTCTCTACCGCAGGAGATGGGGACTCGTTCGGGATCATCAGCGACAATGACCCTGCGATCAATCCACAAGCACCGGAGTTTGACTTAGAGAAATGGCTGAAATGGGTCATTAAAGGCGCTCAAGACCATGGAATTAGCAGTTCGCGTGCTGGTATTGTGTTCAAGAATCTGAACGTGTCTGGGTCCGGGGCTGCGCTGCAGCTACAAGAAACGGTGACCTCCATGTTCAGTATACCGACACAGGTTGGGGAGATGCTTCGACAGAGGAGATCTCCGCCGAAACTGATTCTAAAAGATTTTAACGGACTGCTGGAAAGTGGACAGCTGTTGCTTGTCCTGGGCCGTCCGGGGGCTGGGTGCAGTACGTTCCTCAAATCTCTGTGCGGAGAGGTGTATGGCCTAGAGGTGGACAAAAGGAGCGTTCTGCATTACAACGGTAAGTGTCCCAACACAGATCAGAGGTCAAATGAACGTCGAAATATACTGATTGTGATACCTAGGAGTTCCTCAGTCCCGAATGATGAGGGAATTCAAAGGAGAAGTAGTGTACAATCAAGAAGTACGTGCAAGGCCAGGATACCGATGGAAGGTCAAACTAACTCCTGGATTCCTCCTGGCAGATCGATAAACATTTCCCTCATCTGATGGTCGGACAAACGCTCGAATTTGCAGCTGCTGCACGAATGCCCTCCCAGAGGCTGCAAGGAGCGAGTCGCGAAGAGTCTGCCAAGTACATGACGCAAGTTATCATGGCAGTCCTCGGATTAAGCCATACGTACAACACAAAGGTCGGGAGCGACTTCGTTCGAGGAGTGTCCGGGGGAGAGCGAAAGCGTGTTAGTATTGCTGAAATGGTTCTTGCCAATGCACCGTTGGCTGCCTGGGATAATTCAACTCGAGGCTTGGATTCTGCCACGGCTCTTAAGTTCGTCGAGTCCCTTCGACTATTCGCAGACCTAACGGGATCTGCTCATGCTGTTGCTGTATACCAAGCCAGTCAAGCAATCTATGATACATTCGACAAGGTGACCGTTTTGTACGAGGGACGGCAGATCTTCTTCGGGTCCGCAGCCAAAGCAAAGTCTTTCTTTGAAGAGCAGGGTTGGGAATGTCCCGCACGACAAACCACCGGAGACTTTTTGACTTCCGTCACCAACCCACAGGAGCGGCAGGCACGAGAAGGAATGGAGACCAAGGTACCGCGAACGCCGCAAGAATTCGAGAGCTACTGGCATCAGTCCCGCGAGTATCATCAGCTCCAAGCTGAGATCGCGCAATACGAAAGCTCTCATCCTAATCCCGACGATGAGACCGCTGGAGCTCAGTTTCACGAGCGGAAACGTCAAGCCCAAGCTCAGCATACACGACCAGGTTCTCCATATCTAATCAGCGTGCCCATGCAGATCAAGCTGACTACTAAACGGGCATATCAACGGTTATGGAATGATAAAACGTCCACGATTTCCACAATTGTCAGCAACATCGTCTTGGCTCTGATCGTGGGTTCGGTATTCTACGGATCTCCGGACACAACCGCTGGCTTCACCTCCAAAGGGGCTATGCTCTTCTATGCCGTCCTTCTGAATGCCCTAACGGCTATGTCAGAGATCAACACTCTGTATTCACAGCGTCCCATCATTGAGAAACATGCCTCCTACGCCTTCTATCATCCTGCTGCCGAGGCCGTCGCTGGAGTTGTCAGTGATATCCCTGTGAAATTTGCCCTCGCTGTTGCCTTCAACACAACGATGTATTTCATGTCGAACCTACGACGCGAGGCATCTCAGTTCTTCATTTACTTCCTTCACACTTTCGTTGTGATGTTTGTCATGAGCGCCGTCTTTCGCACTATAGGAGCAGCCACCAAAACCATAGCCCAAGCCATGGGTATCGCGGGAGTGATGATTTTAGCCTTGATCGTCTACACAGGCTATGTGTTACCGGTTCCATCTATGCACCCGTGGTTTGAGTGGATTCACTGGATCAATCCCGTGTATTACGCCTTTGAGGTCTTGATTGCGAATGAATTCCATGGCCGCGACTTTCCTTGCGCCCAGATCGTGCCGCCAAACGCCAACCAATCCAGCCAATCTTTCACTTGCTCATCGTCGGGATCCGAAGCCGGCTCGCTCACTGTTAGTGGCGATAGTTATATCCTGGCTAATTATAGTTATAGTTATAACCACGTATGGCGCAACTTTGGAATCCTGATTGCGTTTCTCGTTGCGTTCATGGCCATTTTCTTCGTGGCATCCGAGCTGAATTCCTCCACTGCAAGCACGGCAGAAGCGCTAGTTTTTCGCCGCGGCCACGAGCCTGCTGCCCTGCGAAAAAGGCCTGGAAAAAGTGCAAAAGACGAGGAGACCTCAATAGTGCTGGAGCCTGTCAAGTCTACCACAGAGGAACCCGATACACGGGTCACCATACCACCGCAGACGGACATATTCACCTGGCGTGATGTATGCTATGACATTGAAATCAAAGGCGAGCCACGGCGACTACTCGATCACGTCTCGGGGTGGGTGAAGCCCGGCACCTTGACCGCTCTAATGGGAGTTAGTGGTGCTGGAAAAACAACACTGCTGGACGTGCTGGCTCAAAGGACCTCTATGGGTGTCATTACCGGTGATATGTTTGTGAACGGGCGGACTCCAGACGCCAGCTTTCAAAGAAAGACCGGATATGTCCAACAGCAAGATTTACATCTGGATACCGCAACGGTCCGTGAGTCTCTCCGGTTCAGCGCCCTACTAAGACAGCCAGCATCTGTATCGACCAAGGAAAAGTACGATTACGTTGAGGAAGTGATCGCTATGTTGAATATGGAGGAGTTTGCGGAGGCAGTCGTCGGCGTTCCCGGTCAGGGGTTGAATGTTGAGCAACGGAAGCTGTTGACAATTGGCGTTGAGCTGGCTGCGAAACCAAAATTGCTTCTTTTCTTGGATGAGCCCACAAGGTGAGTGCCTATTGCATTCCGGAACATAGCCGAAAGAATACCTAAACAGAACTAACAGCCGTCAGTGGCCTTGATTCACAGAGTTCCTGGGCTATATGCTCCTTTCTCCGCAAGCTTGCACATAGTGGGCAGGCAGTCCTTTGCACTATTCACCAACCGAGTGCAATGCTGTTTCAACAGTTCGATCAGTTGCTGTTTCTTGTCAAAGGGGGAAAGACCGTGTATTTTGGACCGATCGGACCACAGTCTCGGACACTACTCGATTACTTCCAGTCAAACGGCGCCCGCAACTGTGCAGATGACGAGAACCCAGCAGAGTACATGATCGAAGTGGTCAATCAAGGTGCTAATTCCCAAGGTCAAAACTGGTTCGATGTTTGGAATCAGAGCAGCGAGAGCCGGGACATCCAAGCGGAGATCGATCGGATCCACACAGAGCAGGCGGCGAAACCACAGGAGAGCACGGATGACCCTATCGCGCAGTCTGAATTCGCAGCGCCGTTGTGGATGCAGCTCTATGTTGTAACCGGCCGGACGTTTCAACAGTACTGGCGAATGCCTGGGTACATCATTTCCAAATGGGGCTTGGCTATCATGGCCGGACTGTTTATTGGATTCTCATTCTACGATGCCAAGCAGTCATTGCAGGGCATGCAGGTTTTGATCTTCTCATTGTTTATGATTTGCTCTATTTTTGCGTCGGTCGTTCAGCAGGTTGGTCCTACTCAATCCCTTTCTATATCCTTCGAGTTGCACTCTAACACAACGATTCTAGGTGATGCCCATATTTGTAACCCAGCGTGCTCTCTACGAGGTGCGCGAACGACCAAGCAAAGCGTATTCATGGAAAGCATTCCTAATCGCCAACATCATTGTCGAGATTCCATACCAAATCCTGAGTGGTATCCTCACTTTCGCTTGCTACTATTATGCCGTCGTAGGAGACGGCCAGACATCTGACCGACAAGTCTTGGTGTTCCTGTTCTGTATCCAATATTACATCTACGCAAGTACATTCGCGCACATGATCATCGCGGCCATCGAGGATGCCGTCACGGGCAGTGCAATTGTCGTTTTGCTCTTTTCCATGTCCTTGACCTTCTGTGGTGTCATGCAAGCGCCCTCGGCACTTCCCGGGTTCTGGATATTCATGTACCGCGTCTCGCCGTTTACTTACTGGATAGGCGGCATGGCTGGGACACAATTGCATGGAAGAAAGGTGGTATGCTCCACTGAGGAGCTCGCCATATTCGACCCACCTTCTGGTCAAACTTGCCAGCAGTATTTGGGTGGTATGCTTGAAGCTGCTGGGGGTCAGTTGATGAATCCGGATGCGACTAAGGAGTGCAATTATTGCTCGTTGAGTGTTGCGGACGAGTACATGGCTACTGTAGGGATTTACTGGACTGACAGATGGCGCAACTTTGGGTTGCTTTGGGTGTTTGTTGTGTTTAATATTTTCATGGCTACGGTGCTGTATTATTTGTTTCGGATCCGTCGATGGAGTCCGGGCATGCTTGTGGAGAGGTTTACAAAGAAGTGAGCTAGAAGGTAATCCCCCCGTCGTTCAACCACCATGCTTGTCAGCCTTCGCTTTTTGTTTGATCTATTCTGTTTCGCTCGTTCACTGTGACCTCGTCTATTGTTCTAGTGAGGCGTTTCGTTCTCATGCCTAATTCTACATAGCACATTTGAAGATAGATATTCTCCTATTGGCTCATTGAGGAATCACACAGTAAGCTTCCTATTTGCGACTGGAACCCCCCTAGAGCTGTTACTGAACACTGAAACTAAAACAGTAACCTTCTCCGATTTGGTTGACAATCTCCGTCAAACTTACAGAGAATAATGGAGAGTACCCTGGCTTTCTAGTTCGAGCTTTGTCTTCTCGAGATATAAATATGAAGCTATATCGGCGACGGCCTGCTGCGTTTCATATGGCCTTTTTGCTTCAGCAGTACCCTTCCTGCGATATTCGACAAACCCGGTCTCCTCGGCAAGCTTTGATTGTCTAAAATCACTACTGCTCTGCTCTACGAATCACTGTGGTATGCAATAGTAGCCAAACCTCCAAATGCCACCCCCTCTCTCGCCCCAACAAGTCTTCAGAGATCACCGATACGTTAGCTTTGTCAGACTAGCTATCCTCTCCGGCAACGACAATGGAAACCACTATTCCATATTTCTCGTCCACCCAGGAAACCGATCTTCAACGCGATGCCACGTAGCGTCCATGATAGGACGCCATCCCGCAGTCCTCGAGTGGACCGACAACCCCTACATATTAGCCCGCTCGGCAATCCTCTACTGGGATATACCGGTCCGGCGGTCGTTCACTGTCTCCGATGTAGCTCATATGGTCTATGATAATGGCAGACATCGATATCGGATGGATAGGGCGAGAGGGTGTCGTTGGTGGGCGTATGTTATCCTTTGTGATATGGCTCATAGAGGGTGGATTCGGAGTCGGGATCCGGGTGATATGTATCGGTATTTTATCAAGTTTTATGATAGAAATGGGAGAAGAATGCACTCTCTTCCTATGGTGAGGGGGCAGTTTTATTGAGTGAAGGGGTGCTTGAACTTTTTGCATTGCTTCGGGGACGTTTGCTGTTCTCCTTGGAATTACCTTCGGTTGCTTCATGACTGCCTTTTCTACATCACGTTAACTCGGGTATTTGTGTACTATGGTGTCACAATTCCTATTGGCGTTGAAAAATGATTCCTGCAACTATGAGCAACCGTGAGATGTCATTGACGGCATACCGGAGATTCTTCGGATTTGTTTCGGATCAACACACATACCCGGACATCTAGATGAGAGTCCTGGCCTGCATCACTAGGATTCCTATCAATGGGTGCAAATTTATCTGACTTTTTTCATTTTTCATTTCCACAAAGCCGACATTTGAGACTGTGTGCTTCAGCTACTTATGGCAGAGAATGAGTGTTGGACACAAGCCTCCACCTTTGCCTATGCTTGCCAGGTGATGAACTTGCTCAGAGTGAATATCTTACATGCCAAACTTTCTCCTATAACCAGCGCTTCTCTACCCTGAATGAGATGAATTATTCATAGAGGAAATTGTTTCCAGTAATAATCTTCGCTATACTAGCTCTCGCTGTAAGCACTCTGCGGAGTTGCACCATCTAAGATATACGTAGCGACCAGCCTTTCTGTTTCCGTATTCTATGAATATTTAAACTGCCCACTCTTCCCTCACCAGGTGACTTGAAAGCGGCTGGTAACACCTTAATTTGCTTTCTATTCACTGAGCTTTTATAGATGGCTATGGATATTGACTCTACATACAATCGCCAGCCATCTGAGGTGGCGATGATATGCGGCGTCAGCCACCCATTCAACCCATCAGATCATAACAGTACCACAATTTACATAAGCATTATTATTGGAAACACTGTATTTATCTCCGACCATTGGAATGCAGTGAGTATTACGAGTGTTAGATGTTCAGAGAAGTTTACATTTTCAACTCGAGGGAGTTAAGTTCTATACAACGGGGGGAAACAATTAGATCTGCTTTGATTGATAATTCATTCTGTATAGGGAATTACGTCAAACATGCATAAGTCCAACAACTGGAAGAGGGATTTAGAGCGTTATACGTCAGTACTCCGGATTCACCTGACCATTAGACACGTGGTGTTAGGAAGCCCCAACTATACTTTGTCCTGCGATGGAGGAGGAATACCTCCACACTCATCCACGTTGTCTTTTGGTTGACAGGTACCTTTCGTTGGGGAAGCAACCGTACATACGTTTGTTGTGACATCAGCCTCATTGATGTTGGTATTCTGCTGTCCAGTCCCAGCCTGGACGCACTCCTGTCCAACCATCTTCTTCTTTATGCGAAACGGGCCTGGAACTGGCCGATCCAAGATATCCAGAACTCTGTCAATTGCTGTGGGCATGTTAGCGCCAGTATCTGCGACTATAGATACAATGTGGTAAGACCCAAGTTTGGTTGCGGTCACCGGTCGAGCAGATAGCATAGACATCCTTGCGAACCCCAATCCCCATTCTCGAATAACATACTTTGCGATAGTAGCCAAACAAGAACCAAACTTGTTTTGACGGAGGGAAACCTGAATGTCCGCTGGGGCAACGCGAATATCACAAGCGAAAGCGAGACCAATACCCCCTGCGCAAACGTGTCCGTTTAAACATGCCAAGGTCAATTGAGGAGCCTCGTCAATTGCTTTGAGCAGATCAGTCAGTAACCGGTATTGCGCCTCTCTAGCTGACTTGTCCATCCATTTATGCAAGCTCACCCCCATGCAAAAAAGGTTCCCTCTACCGGTGAGAATGAGGCGCGAGATCTTCGGATCGTGCCGTGCGTCTCGAATTGCCGACGTTAGCTCTAGCATCATTTGACTGGTTAGCGCATTTCCATTCGTGGGCCGGTTGAGAACAAACTTTAGATTTTCCCCGGATCGAAATGTCAACAGGCCTGGAGCCTCTTTGACCTTTGTCCACTGTACACGGGGCTTTTGATTGCTCATGAGGGCTGTACCTGTGCGACTGGAGTTGGGTCGGGAGAGCTCTTTGGATATCCAGTCTCCCGTCCCTACCAATTTCGGCAAGTCAATGCCCGTCATGATGCCCGAGTTATGAAACATATAAACCAAGTCCTCGGTGGCGACATTCCCTTTAGCGCCCGGAGCGAAAGGACATCCGCCCAGGCCGGCAACACTGCTATCAAAAACACGGACGCCAGAGCGGTAAGCCTCCCAGACGTTCGCGACAGCCATACCATAGGTATCGTGGAAGTGTCCGGCCAGGACGTTCAGCGCGATTCCGTTCTCTTTCAAGTATTTGATCAACCCGTGAACCTTCCAGGGCGTTCCGACTCCAAGAGTATCTCCTAGGCTAACTTCGTAGCATCCTGCCTCGATTAGAGATTTCACACAGCGAAGAACAGACGACTGAGGCGTGGGTCCATCGTAAGGGTCTGAGAAGATACAAGACACATACCCGCGCACCGCAACCCCAGTCTTGGCAGCTTTCTTAGCGACCGCCCTGGCTTTTTCAAGCCCTTCCTCAACAGAACATTTGATATTTGCTTTGCTGAATCCTTCTGTTGCGCTGACAAACACTGCCACCTCTTTCACTTTGTTTTTGAAGGCATTATCGAGACCTTTCTCGTTTGGAACCAGTACTGGCAGTCGAATGTTAGGATCCTTTAACCAGTCCTGGATCTTGCCGTCGCTAACCACCTCCTGTGCATCTGCCAGTTGGGGGACGGCTCGAGGAGACACAAAAGATGTTAACTCGATTGTCTGGAGGCCGCATTTCTGCAGTCTATGGATTAGCTCGAGCTTCGTCTTTGTCTTGATGGTCTCTTTGATGTTTTGAAGACCGTCACGTGGCCCAACTTCGACGATTCGGACAGAAGAAGATTGGCTAGACATCTTGGTCATGATAGTATATTCAAATCAGTAATATCGGTGATTTCTAAGGCTTAAGCAGTATTGATAGAAGTAGCTAAGAATCTTTCGTAGGGGCCGCTGCACTCTCTATATACTTGCCAGAATTTCCGACTTCTTCCGACTACTCGTGTTATTCCGACTATCTGGTGCGAATGCTGATTTTTGATCCGTCCCAAGAACAAACAATTCCGGTGAATGTCGCATATGGAAAGGCTATAAAATCCAGAAGTGGTAGGTTCATGTAAGGTTCTTGGCGCTTTGTTCAAGCTTGACAAGAAACATTCCTCAAGAAAGGATGTATCCGGCAGCCTTAGGCATACCTGCGGCTACTCACACCAAGGCAGCGCTAATAAACTCATTCTTGTTGTTAGATCGCCTTTACTCCTTACCGGAACTAATACAGAAGAGCATGGTGTTTATACGCAGCGGACGAGAAGACAATACCATATAACCTCAATAAGTCAGATAATAACACTTGAGCGAGACAGACAAAGAAAACCTACAATAAACCGGTATTCATAGTGGTAATCCAATTCAATACTAGAGGACGCTCTGTGGCCTTTGGCCAGTAGTACAGTGGATGGTAACAGGATCATAAGATGCCGATAAACGATTGAGAAAACACAATGATACTGCTTGAGTCTGAGGCCTTGCGAAAGGCGCGTCTATTGAATCATACCTTCATGACTCAGCTCGGATGTGGATATTGTTCCATTCCCCTTGTAGCCATGTTCCATTTTCTTGGCCATTTACACTGTGTATTTGTGGGCTGAATGCGCTATCCTACTTCGCAAAAGACCGGCCGTCCTTTCTCAACTTGTAGGTAGCGCTTAGGGGGCCAGGTCAAATCTAGCAACGCATATTGAAACTAGCTAAGATCTACACACCTAAAGCAGGGTTTACCTAGCCAATCTCCTAACAAGAATGATTTGAGCACATTGGCTCAGTGTCGTATCGACTGTTACACAGAGGGATGATGTCGTGATTAGTCACTCAGAGAACTTGGTTCAATGCAGTGCCCCGCACGTACGTCGGTCTGACTATATACATAGAACTGACATTTCGATCATTGCTTCATTCAGTTCATCAAGTCTATCCAAGCCCGTCAATCTACACAGTCAATAACAGTCGAGACCAATATTCCAAACCCTCCCCAAAATGGCTTCTCGGGGTCTCTTAAAAAGACTGGAGACTATCCAACGTGTTCAAAGAACAATGGCTGTTGGATATCCAATCATGGGTGCATGGTGCGTTAAGAGTCTAAGAAGCAAAATAACATCAAGTCGTTAACATAAAGCTCGGATTGATGCTCAAATACTCTCCTACCATCTAGGTAATGCGTGGTTTGGGCTGGGTCCCGGGAGGCGGTTATTCGCTCATTGGCTATGGCTGGGTTTCGTCGGTAATGCGGCTTTTGCATTGAGTTCCTTCTATTGTGTGCGCTTACTGGGATGTTATGATCTCGGTTGGAGATGGGAGAAGCGAATGAATAACTAGTATTTGGTGTCAACAGATGCTGTCTCGAATCGTGAGAAACAAAACCGTCAGGGACTTGACCAACTACTTCACTCAGGATTAGTACTTGGAATATCATAAAATAGTGCTTCACGGAACGCCACTTAAAATAGATCTTGACTGGGAAAATTATTTCCTGATCGAATATTGGCTGATCATTCTGTTCGGCGAATGACGCTTTACTACTACTAATTCCTTTCTAATTTCAAGGACCTATTTTGGAGAGGACAACGCTGTGGTATTCCTTTCTCATCAGAAAGAGAGGAGTAGTGAAGCTAGTAGTACCGGAAGGTTCTTAGCTTTCGATATACAAAAAGGTCAGCAGTAGAAATCCTAAAGGTTACTTATGTTAATGATACAATAGGGCCTACTCGTTTCTCAATATGACCCTCTGCTCGTAGATATTATCTAATTTTGATATATACTCCATTGTCTGCCCAGGAACCTCCACGAACAGTGTAATTAGTCTATTCCATTGCATAATCATCTATTCTTCAACATATGCCACCCCAGTGATAGCACCTCCAACATCAGACAAGACGGTACTTTTGCACGACCCGTCCAAGTTAGCACTGTATAAAGAACCGCCCAGATCCGCGAAGAACATGCGGCCCATCTTCAAGTCCAAAGCAATCCCGATCCCTTCATGGAGCTTACGCACCAAAATCTTCGGCTCCGGCTTCTTGCCAGGGAGGTCTGCAAGGACCAGCGAGTTGACCGTATTGCCCCGAGGCGGATCCCCTCTATCCGTCCAGTACAGCGTGCCCGAAGCGTGGTCCAACTCCAGGTCAATTGGCTCCGGGAGACCATCCAGAAGACACTCAACATCTGTCCTCTTATCTGCTGACTGTCCCTGTCCAATCTCGAGACCCATCTGATATATCCGGCCTTGATTCCCCTTCGACGGTCCTTTCTGTGTCCAATAGATCTGCCGGGACTCCTCGTCAACCGCGATTCCCACGCACCAGTCATAAACAGCCGGCCTAGACGAGTCGTCACTCGAAGTGGCTCGATAAAGCACCTCAATATCACTTCCATCCATGTTCGCCCGCATGACCCGTTTGCCTTCGCGATCAGACCAGTACAGCTTCTGAGACTGTGGGGCAATGGTCAACTGCTTCGGGGTGTGCGTGTATCCCTTGGGGATGATAGTCACAATATTGTTTCCGGACAGATCACAGCGTTGAATAGATCCGTCGTCGGCAGACGGAATTCCCATGTTTGTCCAGTAAATGTGCTGGCGGTCCGTGTCGATGGCGATTCCGTCCGGCATGGTGTTGATTTGGGTGATCACCTCCCGGAGATCGGACCCGTCCGGCTTGCAGGTTAGGAGACGTCCATTGGTCTCTGGGGTTGAGATACCGACGTCGAGAAAGTAGAGTCGCCCTGGGGGCTTTGTGGAGATGTCAGGTCGAGGAGCCATCGTATGGTGAATGAGTTTATGGAATTATCTCGGAAGAATATATATAGTACCGATGTAGGACAGCGGATGGAAGTAAGTTTTGAACAAGCATTTGGGATCTGGTAGTACAGAATCAGCTTTTAAGAGACATTTCTAACAGCGAGAGTAGATCATTCGGCACTTTTGAGCCGAGTGTTCCAAGTTTCTTGAAAGTGGAACTGTTCCTTGATTGACTGCTACTTCGTAGAGATATGAAGGTCCTCGGAAGGCCCGATTTGGAGCGGAAGCGGAATGACATAATCACACGGATGCTCCATCCGCTCCGGGCGAAAATTCGGAATTTCACCCTTCAGTTTCCCGTCCTTCCGTGATTCCGCGCAAAATGATGTTTTCATTCCACACCGGCCGGTCTTCCACACAAGACCAGGCGTCCAGAGAACCGAGGCCGAAAAGAGCCAAGGTCAGGATCGCTTGTAACGTATGCAAGGCCAGGAAAACGAAATGCGACGGGGCTATACCCAGTAAGAGGAACAACACCCCTGTCGCGTGGTGGGGAATAGTTTATGCTCACCTTGCATTAGTCTGCGGACCCTGCTCCAGAAGAAAACGGACCTCTCATACTACCGATTGTATATACCGGGAGACTGATAGTGGTGACCACTCAAGAGACGCGAGTGAGGGTCTAACAGGTTATCCCACACAAACAGGCGATGACGATGGGGCGAGCTCTTACAGTGCATTCGCTCCGACCGGTGGTCTATTTGGCGCATCCAGTGGTGCGCATATTATTCAGAATGTCGGGAATGAGACTGGCCTACCAAGGACCCCTGCAGACGAAAGAATAAACCGAAATCAAGTCCTGCCGAAAGCGCTCAAACGCCTGCCGAAGTTGCAGAAACAGACCCGAAAAGACCCACCTGACCTGCAGTTTGCAATACCTCCAAGGAAACAGGCGGACCACCTTCTGTCGCTCTATTGGGACTATGTCGACAGCGTGTACCCTTGGTTGGAAAGGCCTTTGATAGAAAGCTCATACGAGACTCTGTGGGTCAAGGATGGTGAACTGACAATGAATGAGACAGTCCTGCATTGCCTTCTGAATCTCATGTTTGCTACATCCTGTGTCGCGTCTCAGGGCGATCCTCCTCTCGCGCGCTATCAATCCTCGGTTGTATTCTTTGAGAGGGCACAGGCGTTGATGACATACGCACTGATAGACCTTTACAATTTTGAAATCATTCAGGTTCTCTTGTTAACAGCAGTATACCTCCAACATGAGAAAGAGCCCCAGAAATGCTTCCGGATTATTGGAACAGCGATCCATGTTGCTCAGGAGCTTGGGCTACATATCCCGGAGACAACCGAGGCAATGGATAACCCAAAGGAGCGGGATCTTGCGCGTCAGGTCTGGAACGGATGTGTTGTTATGGATAGGTAAGACGTAAGATCTGGTAAGTAGAGTGTTCAACTGAGACCCTTCCTAGAATCTGCGCCATGACGTTCGGCTGCCCCCTCAAAGTCCCTCAATCTGTCGCAGAACAAGGACTGAATTCTTTGGTACTCACGTCCATGGAGCTCTCGGGCGAAAGTGTGACCACAAGTCTGCCCTCAAAATACAACTTTTATATCTCATTTTGCCGATTACATCACATTATTTCTGAAGTCCTGGAGACCTTTTATGTCTCTGGTGATAGCAGAAGCGAACACCAAACCCGAAGAGATCTCCAGGGTTCGGGGGGAAGCTTCTCGCTTCTTTTTGACAAATTCGCAAGCCTGTTTCGCATCGACTCGGCACTGAATGACTGGGCCCGTAGTCTGCATCCGTTCTTTCAACTGCCGTCGGAGCTCCAAGACCCCACGCCAACGAAACACATCACACGTGAAGCAAACATCTTACGCGCTCGGTCCGTAGTCACACTTCGTCTACCATCACAGAAAGCAGCAGATACTGACAAACTCTTTCCATGGCAAAGGTATCTTTCAGTCCGACTCCTCCTTTTCAGACTCTTGCTTTTACAAATTCATCAGCAAAGGACCGATAATGCCCCAGGAAACAGCATATATGCGGACGACAACCAGATCATGCCTCACGTAGTTTTTCAGTGCCAAGTAAACTGCACAAAAGCGGCAATTGACATGATCGAATTTATCGTCCGGAACTCTCCAGAGCAGAAGCAAGCGTACATTCTACCATCCAATTGGTATACTGTCTCATGTGAGTCTCCCATCATCTAAAGCAGGTCAGCTTCGTGGTGCTAAATGTACGGAAGATGTATACATGGCAGTAACGAATCTGCTCGCAGCCCAATCGTCCCCACAGCTCGTCGAGTGCTTCTCCGCTGAGCGCTTGCAGGAAATTCTGCAACAGGCTCGAGGGATCCTCGAAGATTACGAGAAACATGAGACGCTCGCTTCTAGATGTAGTTCTGTTCTTAAACTGGTCGAGCAGAATATCGGCAGGCGCGAGTCGGTAGCAGGTCTCGCTTCTTCTGAAGGATCACAAGTTGCCAGAGGGAATGATAATACATATTTGCGCCATGTTGTATCTGGAGCTCAGGAGCATCAGGCTACCATAGTGGATCCTTTGGCCATGGTTGAGAACTATACCTTCGATTGGAATGAGTGGCCTATGTTCTTTGCACAGCTAGATGGTGATAGCGCCCCTGCTGAGGGTTGGGTGATCTAGACATTCTCTTAGTGAATCAAGTCACGAAAGTAGGTTAATATTAGGCCTGTTTAAAATCGAACAGGATCCTCGATAATTAAGCAAGATATTTTGTACATACATGAAACTCTAAATCTATAAACTAGCCCGGATTATCATACAAGAGATTTGAAACAAACACGATGCAAATCCCGTCCATTGTCTCGGAAATAATTTCCCTGCGTTGACGTCATCCGTCAAATCACTCATCAACCAGTTCAGAGCCACTCAATGCTTTGGTCATGGAAGCAATTAGGAACGGAAGGTGTCAACCAGCGAGGAGTGACATTGGCATCACTCAGCTGAACCACAGGCTTCAAAATATCCATGCGACCCCACGGCCCCTCCTGGAAGGTGGTAAGGAGCGATTCAGGACCAGATTCAAAGTACTGAGGGAAGACACTCTTCCAACCATCCATGACAACGAGCAAGATCTCCGTCACAAACTGCGAGGGCCCAATGTGACCCCATTTGAACAACTGCTTGCTCCGCTCCACCACTTCAGGCGAGTACAGCCCGATCTCCGGCTCAAGGTTGATCGTATCTGCCTTCACCAGCGAGCTCGTCACTCGGTACGAGCCGCCGTGTCGGGCCCGATCCCGCAGTGCCATCAGCGCTCCTAGCGCGCCTACCAGACCGGTGGTCATATCGGAGATGGGCAGCGGCGGGAGCACGCTGGTCCCGTCTGTAAATCCGAGCGAGCGGCCCATCACGTACGATGAACCGGATGCTGCGTCGCCGATCTGCTGCCACCCGGGTCGCTCATGGTACGGGCCGTCGGGGCCGTAGCAGTTCTCCTCGACGTAGACGATGCCCTTGCCGCGGTTTCCGGCCATTTCGAGGAGATCGTTGACACCGAAGCCCTTTCGCGCGATGGCGTTGGGGCGGAATCCTTGGACAAAGACATCAGCTTCCTTGATGAGTTCACGTAAGCGCGTCTTGTCTTCCTCCTTGGTAAGATCGATATCGATTGTGCGCTTTCCGGCATTCAAAGTAAGTTGCAGGACCTGGGATTTAGGTTAGCATACCCCGTATCTCTAGACGGGACCTGGGCAGTATAATGGACTTACGTTCAGATCAACCAACCGACTGCAGTTGACACGAATGACATCCGCACCAAGCGCAGCAAGGGTGCTACCGATAACAGGACCAGCAATGATCCGGACCAGCTCCACCACCTTGATACCTGCCAGTGGACGCTTATCATCGGCAATCTTGGCATGAGGAACAGGAGGAGTTGGGATAGCATGTGACTGACGCGAGTAACCGACCAGCGGGTGCTCTGCAAGTCTCTTTCCCATCATAGTATCCGACCACCCCTGTGGCGTAAAGCAGATACTACCACAGAAGCCGTTCTTGACGTTCAGGATCTCCAGCTCATCTGCCGTCCATTGCTCGACATGCTTGCTGATATACTCGTACGCTTCATCCGAGGTCTTGGCTGGATATTCGGGGTCCATTCCCAGAGCGCGCAGGACGGGTGCCGCGTCCAAGGAACCGTGGATCTGATACCAAACGCCGGGTGTTTTGGTTTTGTAGATGGCAGTTGATCGTTGTCGGAGGGGTGTTGCCTGCCAGCCTTTCTCGAAGTCACGGTCGAAGAGGCTAGGGAGCTTCCGCGACCGGACCAGTTCGGACATATCCTTTCCCTCGACGGACGCCGCAAAGATCGTTCCTAGCCAGATGGCCGCATGGTCGGTGTTCACGTTGACTTTCTGAGCATTGGCTGCAGTACCATCGCGGTCTTCGACAATCTCGTGCGCGACGACACCACACATGGCATGCAGGGCAGAGGCAACGAGAGGCGCCTTGAATGGACCGGGGATAACAGGCAGTTCGCTGCCAGTGAAGTTCACAGTTTTCCATAGTTCTGCATCTTGGGCGAACCCAGGCGTCTGTTTGGCGATGTACTCGAAAATGCGACTAGCATCCTGAGGTGCGGGGAGGAAGTCCTTATCCACAAAGGTTCCGGGGCCGTATATCTCCGTACTTGACGTTGTCGCGTGAGAATAAGTCATTGCTAAGGGTGGCAATCGTAGTGAAAACAATGAGTTTCTTCAAAGAGCAAACAAGATACTATGGAATATCGCTTCGGCAGAGAGCAATCTATATAGCCAAGGACACGGCTACCTTTAACTACTATACCCCCACACGGCAGTGGCCTCATCAAACCGTTGAACATCCGGTGGCACATATACAAATTCTTATTCCGATGTTTCAGATGTGGCAACCCGAAGTTCGGAGCCCCCGGATGTCGGCAAACCGATACTTCGGAATGCACTCCGTTGGCCTGGAATGGGCAACTTGCCCCTGACTTATACGGTTAAAACCGAGCGAATGCCGGGGAAATTCCGGATGCCGGGACTTGGTCGTCGATCGTCGTCATAGGGTCCGATATGGATATTGCCTAATCGGGTAGCGGAAAGCGTCTTCCGATGTATGAGGCCTTTCTCCCAGAACATCACCGAGGCTGGCAAATAGATACTACGCCCCGCTGGTTTATTTATATTCGTTAAGTCCAGCGGAAACTTGAAGGCGCAAATTCACAGAAGTCTATCATGTCCTCCCCTATCAAAACTGTCGGTGTGATTGGCGCAGGCGTCATCGGCGCCAGTTGGACGGCACTGTTCCTCGCCAAAGGACTCAAAGTGATCGTAACAGATCCAGCACCAGGAGCTGAGGCCAGGATCCGTGACTATCTGCAACAGTACTGCTCCGCGGTACCAAATGCCACAGTTGCGCTCGCTGCTTGCTTAGAAAACTTCGCATTTGTCAACAACATCGACCCTTACCTCGAGAGCCTAGACTTGATACAAGAGGTTAGTTTTCGATCATTCCCTGATTGAATTTCATCTTAAATATCCGTCATTTACCCAGTACTGACCAATCATCACAGAACGGACCAGAGAGGGTAGACTTCAAACGCCGTCTCTTCGCACATCTAGACGCAAAAACCCCCTCTCACGTTCTCATCGCATCCTCCTCCTCAGGCCTCCCAGCATCACAATTCGTCACAGAATGCACCAACAACCCATCTCGCATTCTCATCGGACACCCCTTCAACCCTCCACACCTAGTACCCCTGGTTGAAGTCGTCCCTCACCCGGGAACGAGCCAGGAATACGTAACAGCCGCATACCAGTTCTATCAACACCTAGACAAGGATCCAGTGATTGTCAAACAAGAAACGCCCGGATTTATTGCCAACCGCTTGCAAGCCGCTGTCTGTGCTGAAGCATACAGTCTCGTTTCAAGGGGGATTGTCTCCGCAGAAGATCTCGGTTAGTACATATCTTTGTACACTCATGGATTCAGTTCGTGTTAACACATCCAAGATAAAACTGTAACATCTGGTCTAGGCCTGCGGTGGGCTCTGACAGGACCGATTATGACCAACACCCTCGGTGGCGGGAGTGACTTTAGCCATTTTATGGATCATCTGGGTCCGGCGTTGAAGTCTTGGATTGATGATATGGATCAGCATCGATTTTCTATGACTTCTCAGGATAGGGTTGATGCGCTGAAGAAGAAAGTGAGTGAGTGGGTATCACAGGTTGATTTGAAGAAAACGGAAGAGGACCGTGATTTCCTTTTAGCGGGTTTGGTTAGGAGTAAGCTGGATCAAGCTGGTAAGTCATAATAAACCAGGACAGGGTGACAATGAAAGGAAGATACAACATGTTTGAGCTAGATAGATAGATTCAGAGCTATGTGTACTCGAACTGTCGGCGATAGTAATTAGTATCACACATACAACAACACGGTGTGAATGCAAGCAGCACTAGGTAGTGACAACCATACAGGTTGGTTAGCAGGCTCACGACCGTCAAGTGACTCGAGCACTGGCGAACGTCTATAAAAGCTTCATTTAATTGAATCTATCTTCAAGACGTCCGATATCCTTCACGGATGTTCCCCCCTTCAGTGGTTGATATTTCTCATCTTCTTGTTATCAAACTGGCCCTTGGCATCGTAGCTTTCTACAGAATATCTAAAAACAAAGCCCTTTCACCGTTCAAGTAATACACAACACGCACATAGACTATCAAAGACATTCCTTCCCGTGCATGGTAACTGATGATTGGGCAATAACATCCAAGTGCATCATCATAAGCTCTATCCAAAATCCTTTTCGCTTTCGGAAGCAAATGCGAAAAACAAAGGAGCTTGACGGCCATAGAAATGTGGTCGTAGTTGATTGGGCCTCATGAGTTCCGCTCTTTCTATGAGCGTAATGAGTAATGGGAAACCTGAACGCGGGTTGCAACTTTGACACAACAAGAACAAGAATAAGTAGAGCAGAGTACTCTGTTTCTATAACAGAGAGAATAACACTACTGACCTAGCTAGATAGAAAGACACGTGTAACAGAAAAGGCCTTTAGGGCCTGCTCAGGGACCTCCGAGGACCTATCCGAACCTCAGGGCGTAAGAGGTCATGGAACTGTAATCGTCAGCATCGTCATCACTATCAGTGCCAACGATGTCCTCTAGTTCTGGATGAACAGGAATGATGTATCTGAGCTGGTCCAAGCAGCTTGCCCGCTTGATTCCTTCCCAATCCATACCGCCCGACCACTGCCGGATGTCCTGTTCATGGGGAGGGACGGTAACGTTCTCGACATTATGGGCATGTTTCCCACGTCTTATAATAACGAGTATTTCCTTACTTACTTGATCTGGGTGCGAGAGAGGGTCTATCTCAAACCCAAAGCTGTCGAGTGCTTCACCAGATGGCGGCTTCTGCTCGAAAACCTCGCGAGCGTTGGGGTTGATGACGGAGCATAGGGTGCGACATTTAGTAGAACGGTATATTTTGACAGACGCTCCAGAGTCTACACCATCTCGCTGAGCCAGTTCGCGGGTCCAGGTGCTAGGCTGAGGCTTGCGCCAGTATTGGTTCCCACTAATGAAATACGGTCCGTTTTGGAAGGTAAGCATTGTGGAATCCCCCGTAATGTAGTGCAGCTCCCTCCACCCATCACAGTGTCTGACTAGACCATTCAGAGTTCCATACGCACGCAAACCACCCATGTCATCAATCACGGTAAGTGTCTCAAGGCACAGACCAGGAAGTAGTTTGAGGGCCCAGACGAGTGGGAATGCTGTATAATTAAGTTGACCAGGCAACGACAACTTGATTGCTCGGCTGCCGACACGGATCCGGCGGATCTGTTTAAGTACAGATCTAGGCAGAGGGGAGAGCTTGTCGAGCATATTATCGACCCTTTCAAAAGCAAACAAGACTTGGCCCAGCCAAGAGTCTCTGATATCTTGATTGATTAAACGGCAAGAGCGCAACAACGCCAGAGAATTGGGTGCGGGCTTCATCCGCTTGATGTATCCTAACACGTAACTGACAAATCGCTGGCCGTGGGTGAGGCGAGTGGAAGAGAAAACGTGGCCGTAAATTTGCAGGCGTAACTCTGGTGGAAGAAGCAAGAGCCGGCATGTGATCTCTTTCTGTCCGTGCGGCTTTGCCATTGCGCAATGCATGCTGCAAGTAATTTGAAAGTGAAGTATTTTTGAAGAAGTCGGTAGATCAAAAACCACTGCCTCGATATACCTGGGTGATGGGGGGAACTACAGTCAAATATATACAACAGGAGCGAAAAGGACAATTCCGATTGAGAAATCAATTGAGGGTTACTATAGCTAGAAAACCAGAAATGTAAGAACAGAAAAAGAAGGATCAAATGAGCACACACACAACAACGAAAAAAAGAGCGAAAACATACAACAGCCGGGATTCGCTGGTGGTCACCCACCCAACTACTAACCGGCCGGCGTGTGGCTTAAGTACGGCTGAGCGGACGGGAAGCCCTGTTCTCCACACCCTGTGGTCGTATGTACTGGTACACATGTAGATATCGAAGATGTAGAGCATAGAGGATATGCCAAGCTAGAGCGATTCCAATCATGAAACCATCTTGTTGAGTCTTGTTGTATCTATTCTTTTCATTGTTCTTTGTTAGATCTAGAACATATGGCCCGTTGTCTTGTCTGCAAGACATGCACAAAGTCATTGAAGATAACAAGCAACCAAGAAATTGGCCTGATCTCCAAGAAATGTGCACCTAACAAAGCCCGACCTGGTTTCATGTCGCATCTTTGTACGATATCTGCCTGTTTTGTGAAATCCCCTTAATTCCACTTAGAAGGACTTTATCTAGGGAGTTATCCTGTTATGCACCCCACAAAGTAGCTGGCACGCGGTGTTATGAACAATATACTGGAGCGTGCTTTTGAACTAGAGTTAGACTACGGTTTATCTGCCTGCGGACGAGGCGGATGTTCGGAGTACGAACAATGCGCTTCATATAAGCAACCAATAAGCCAGAAGTTGTGATTTAGTTGCTTATATCGTGACGTTAGTCTTCCTTACTAACACCAGACAATGAACGTTTCTAGCTCCATGACTGGGCGATGAGTGATTCGATTTCTCCACAGTTGGTCAGCTACAGAATCCTGGGACGTACTCCGTGGTAGGCGTGGGTAGTCACGGCCCCAGCAGTCCCACTTTTCTGTCCGAGGCCGGAGCATACTTCTCTTGTAGTTTGATAAATAATACTTATGGGTTCCTAAGCAGACATTTGACATATGCATATTATCTTGTCTAGTCAAAATGAATATGCGCAATCAGGAGGAGGTTGTTCACACCGATCTAAGCACGCGCGATAACAAACCCAACGATGAAGAGGACTGCGACCCTAAGTCAGAGGCCCTGGCTAATGAGGACCCGTTTGGAAATGAAAATGGAGCGAAAGTCAAGTATCATATTATGAAGTGGTGGTAAGTGTCAGGATTCTCTATGACGCATTTGGTGATATCCTGCTAATCGTTACAGGCAATGTGGAATGCGTGAGTTATCTCAGGCAGCACAATGCCTTCGAAGCTAAACATGATTGAAAACAGTAATGATTGCTGAAAACATCTCCCTGGGAATTCTATCACTCCCATCTGCTGTCGCAACTCTTGGAATCGTCCCGTAAGCTTGAAATAACCGGCCTAATCGGTTTAGCCGGTAGTCCACTCACACTCCATGTAGGGCGCTACTTCTCATCCTAGGTTTATCAGGGATAACTTGGTATACCGGGTTCATTCTGAACCAGTTCAAACTCCGATACCCGCACATCCACAGTATGGGCGATGCGGGTGAGCTGCTCATGGGCCGATTCGGGCGCGAGTTTCTAGGACTCGGGCAGCTATTATTCTTGACCTTCATCATGGCCAGCCATCTATTAACATTCACGGTTGTCATGAATGAACTGACTGATCATGGGGCTTGTACAATTGCTTTCGGAATTGTTGGGCTAGTCATTAGCTTCATCGGGGCTCTCCCTCGAACTATGGATAAGGTTTACCTGATCTCCATCGCCTGTAAGTAAGCCCACTACTCCTATGACTAGAGTAATTGTTGATCGTTTCCATAGCATTTGTTAGCATTTTGACGGCGATCATTGTGGCCATGATTGCAATCGGCATTCAAGCCCCGACACATGTGCCTATCGATATCACCACCGACACTACCTTTGTTAAGGGATTCTTGTCGACTACTAACATCGTCTTTGCATACGGTATGGCCTCTTGTACTCTTTCCCAGTTAGTATCCTGGTACTAATTATGTAGCTGCTCATGTGGCTTTTTTCGGCTTCATGTCTGAAATGGAAGACGCTCGGGAGTTCCCCAAGTCTCTCGCTATGATGCAGATTTCCCAAACCTGCCTATATGTGGTCACTTCAATGGTGATTTATTGCTACGCAGGGCCTGATGTTCTGTCCCCAGCTTTGAGCTCCGCCGGCCACATTATGAAAAAGGTTGGATACGGACTTGCCATTCCAACTGTACGTCATCAATCTCTATGCTGCATCCTGCGAAAGCTAATCTTACACAAAAGGTCGTATTTTCCGGAGTCGTCCTGGGTCATGTTGCTTGCAAATATACCTACGTTCGCATTTTCAGGGGCACATCTCATATGCATGAGAAAAGCCTTGTATCAATTGGTGCCTGGGTTTTGATTGCGTTCATTACATGGACGGTCGCGTGGGTGATCATGGAATCGATTCCCGTTTTTAACGATCTACTGAGTCTCATTGTGAGTATCTGCATGAACTCCCCGAGTATCCAGCGCTAATCCAAATCACAGAGTGCCCTTTTCGGTAGCTGGTTTAGCTGTTAGTATCCATGATGAGGCTTGATCGATTATAAAACATACTGACAAGCTGCACAGACGGGCTGCCCGCAATCTTTTGGCTGGCTATGAACCGGGGACTATGGTTCTCTTCATATAAGAAAGCATGTCTGACAGTTCTTAATGTGGCTATTTTGGCTATCGCATGCGCCATTGTGAGTGATAGTCTTCTCCTTTATACTTCTCATCTTACCATTCTCGACGTCATTTTCTAATCTCTTGCTTTAAAGTGTGGATTGGGACTATATGTATCCGGAAAATCGATCCACGACGATTCGAAAGGTGGCAGTTGGTCTTGTGCAAATAACGCCTAATGTTGAGGGATAAACTAGGCATAAATTAATAAGGAGCATATGCGGAGTATAATGGGACCCTCAGTGGCGATCAAGAATTTGAGACATGTAAAAATCTGAATAGAAGCCTCCCCTTCCTTCGACTCCGGCACCGGTATCGGAGGGTGACATTACGAATAAGGCGTTCCTTATATGGATCACTAGGAAACCTCCCGTTTTATAGTGGAGTTAGAAGCTGGTTTCAACCAGTCAACGTGATTCCATTATACAATGACAGACCTATCGGAAATGTGAAGGGATCTTCTCGAATATTAAAGTGGGTCTCGGTTATCCGCGGCGGGAGATTCTTGGCAGGAGCTGTGTCTGATTCATAGCTCCTGAAGCAGGAAAACATTGTGGACTGGATTCAGAAAGCAACTGAAAACCTTTACTGATAGCATGAGTGTAGACAGGGGTTAGGCCACATTCTAGAAGGGTCATATCTTTTCATGGATTCCGGCACTCTTGGGGTTTACGCTCTTCGAGTGAGATATCCTGAAGATAACAAAAGCCTCTAATCCGACTAGTCGATCTCTCAATTACAAGCATAACAGTGAGCTCTATTGGAAACTTTTGGTAGGAAGGATGTAATGAATCTACTAGTCAATCTTCTCATGCGGCGATGCTATTGAAGCCTTTTGATAGCTGAAGTGCCGACAACCTATAGGTAAACTATCTCATTCCTGTGTCTGGATTTGTTGCACTCCCAGTGGTAATGCTCATGCTTTAAGCAAAGCATTATTATCTTGTTACTGCATACGAAAGCTGGTGAGGACTCCTCCGCAGATGGTACAGCAACAATGAGCGTAGGTGTCACTTTTAGATAGGGCTGAAGCTTTGGGAACTTTGAATTCATTATTACCTCAAGCATGTAGAAAGCTGTCTCATTGGCGACTGAGCAGTCTTAGTAAGTCACTTTATTTTCAGATTTTATAGGTTTTAATGATCTCCGACAGCAATATAATCTATCTTCATCTGGAAATGCTAGGTAGCTAGATTCGGCTGCACTAACAAAACATTAATTATGCAGACATAACCAGCTGCTTACAAAGCCTACATAAAATCCACAGCAAGCAGTTGGTGGAATTTTCAGTTCCCCAAATGGTATCTCGCTCAACTCATTAACATAACCAATGTATACTAGAGGGGTTGCTGATTCTGTGAATATGACGGGAGAATGTTCTTTCACCTGAGGAGTTGGCTGTATCGGCGTGTCAGCACACCACGACCGCCAAGTCCAGGAAATATATCTTTCGATCAGGTCACCACACGCATGGCACACAGCCATTTGCGGATGTACCAGGACCGGGTGCGCAGCAGTGGTCAAAAACAATGAATATGAATATGCTTTGAGAGACTAATGATTGAATTGGTGATTATTCAAGGTCTTCCGGTGCCTCGGAGGGTAAAGCAAACAGCGAAATACATGACAGCTTGCCTCAGGCATCTACACGCCTACAACATTTATCTCCCCTACTGCCACCAACCATGTACTAATCACTTTAGACCCCATTCTTGGCCTCAGACAGCTTAAGAGAAGACTCTCCGCCAGGTATTGTGTAGAAGAATCAGGTGCTTCGAGCAATCCGCCAAACCCTCGCTAAAGGCAAGTTCCGAAAACCTTTATATGAAGCGGAAGGTTCCATGAAAATAAGCGGTATTTGCCATGAAATCGGCCATGAAGACCACGTGATATTGAAGATATAAAGGGCCTTTCTATCCCCTAGTTAGCATTAAAGCAAGCTTCAATAATTCATTCAATTTTTCTTCCACTTCGGTAGCCTACCCCTGGCACCCCAAATTCCTACATATTGCGACCCTACAAGGACATAGGTCATGCGGGAAGAAAGCGATATGGTGATTGATGGTGATGCTCTTGATCCTAGGCTTATCTCGCTTCATCTGCTAACTCTGTGACTCGCCCAACCTTGGCTAAGAGGGGCAATTGAAGAATGTTGATCAGTATCTCACAGCAGCTAACCTTAAAGTGGATCAATGTCCGAAAAAATAATCACTTTCTCTCAGGGATCATGGTTTTCTTGATCTAGCAATGTCCCTTGTGATCGGAATATCTCTGCGACTCACTGTTCAGTCCAAGTGGTAAGGTAAATAAAATGCTGGCCCTATGGCCTATACCTTGGAACCAGGCTGAATTGTCGACTTGAATTTCTACTGTGTAACTTCTGGCACAAGCAACTTGCCTGTCAACCTGAATAGAACTGATAGCTCGCTCGATCCACTACCAGAGTTAGTGCGATAGTAAAAATCTCGATCTCAATATCTACTGTGCCTGGTGATTGTGACAAAGAATTAATCAACATTCCTCAGTAAGCATCTCCAGTTACAGCAAAATTCTTTGTGGCAATCCTTGGCTAATGCAGCCTTTTCCGTTCTGCCAAAAGCGTGTGAAACATTTCATCAGTTCAAATGTTATCCTTGCTACTGCGTATCTGTAGGATATTCCGTATTGTGGCTTGAACTATTATAGAAAAGCTCCGAATATGATCTTTCTCCTAGCAATATTTCCCATGTAACGGCTTGCCCCATTGAGTAAATGGTCTCCTACAGATGAACCTCCGCTCGCCACCGGGGTGAATTGAAGCTAACTAAAGTCTCAACATGTAAGCGCTTAACCTATTGAGCCATTAGAGCATGCAGCTAGTTTGTAGTTAGCGCATGTAGGGTTCAATGAATCATGACAAACACCGTAGCATGGTGCTGTAGCTAGCGCGTACGAGTTACCCGATTGAAAATAACGCGGTTGGTACATATGGTATGTATCGTGTAAGATACGTGGACTTTGCCGTTTCGATTATCTGATCATCAGATAATCTTCCTATCCCAAAAGGTTCGGCACGGTCGTTTTACGTAATTAATGGTGATGGCAAGTACTGTCCGATTGGGAGTGTATGCTAGACCCTTGTTAGAGGCGAAATCGGTGAAATACTGCTTCAATCAAGGGTGAGTGGTGTTCAACAGTCCCCTCAGTTTTCGCTGTAGTTATCTGTGCTGTTGACGTCAGTCGTGTTTGTTATTGAAGAAGATGGCGGCGTCTGAGTCCCTAAAGGATCCTCAGTCAGGGGACGTCACAGAGGGCAAAATCAAAAGTCGATCGGCAGTAAGAATCCCGTCTTTCGTAAGATGAAGGGCTTTGACAGTGATCACTAACCATGGGATAGGTCGAGGTGGTGGTAGGGTTTTTTCCGACGGGCAAAGACATCAAGACCGCATTCACTTTCATCCGCTTGCTTTTCTCGCTCAATTACACTTCCGTCGACATCGCACTTATAGCCGTCGGCACCTTTTTTGCCATCGCAGCAGGCATCCCGGAACCATTACTCGGTATTGTGCTGGGTCAATTGATCAACGAACTCAACGATGTCTCCTGTTCCCCCGCGGCGTACGATCCTTCCTCTGTCCGTACAAAGGTTCTTTACCTCATCTATATTACAATATTCAATTTCGCCGCTATCTACATATACGCAGCGTGCTGGGCCCTGGTGAGCGAGCGCGTGGCTCGTCGCTATCGCAAAGCCTACTTTCGCAGTTTGATCCGCCAAGAAGCTGCATTTCATGACACATTGCCCTCAGGTCAGGTTATCTCCCGGCTCGTGAGTGATATCGAAACGGTGCAGTCAGGAACCTCCGAAAAAGTAGGCATATACATCGCCACTCTCTCCTACTTTGTCACGGCGTATGTCGTGGCGTTCATCAAAGTGCCGATCATCGCAGCTATCCTGATTTCCATCGTGCCTTGCTTTTTTGCAATGGCGTTGGTGGGTGGGCACTTTACCTCGAAATATGGGAACCGCGTGGGTAAACATGTTGAACGCGCTACTTCTATCGCGTCCTCGAGCCTGTCGCATCTACGGATAGTACATGCTTTCAATGCTCATAAGCGTTTAGAGGACCTGTTCTCTTCGAACTTATTCCATGCCCGCAAGGATGCGTTGAAGAAGGCGGGTGTACACGCGGCACAAATGGGGTCGCTGTTCTTCATTGTGTACTCATCAAATGCCTTGGCATATTGGAAGGGAGCAAATCTCATTTCTGATTACCTGGACGGCTTGGGATCTGGCGTCTCCCTTGGAGCAGTTTACACTGTCATCTTCATCCTCATTGACGGTTAGTTGTGCACTCAGTTTTGAACCATTGGAGACAACTACTAACAGAAAGAGCATAGCCTCTTTTATCCTCAGTCAGGTTTCACCGTATATGCACGTCTTCAGCTCCGCTGCGAGCGCGTCCGAGCGGCTAATGGAGGTTATAAAGCGCGACTCCAACATTGATGGTACCGTGGAGACAGGAGGAGGTGTAGACCTCTCTGACAAAGAGATAGTGTTTGAGGATGTTCATTTTACGTATCCAGCACGGCCTTCGAATCCCGTCCTACAAGGTGTCAGCTGTGTAATCCCTACAAAGAAGCACACGGCCATTGTTGGGCCATCGGGCGGTGGCAAATCGACCATTGTGGCTCTTCTTGAACGGTTCTACGATCCATCTACAGGCAATGTATTCATCGGGAGACAAGAGATCCGAAGCGTGAATGTCGCCAATCTTCGCGGGCAGATGGGTTTTGTACAACAAGAGTCCCAGCTGTTGGATCGATCTATCTTGGAGAACATCGCATACGGCCTCGTTGGATCCACATCACATGAAGACCTGGCTGATGTGATCTTGGATATGAGCCTGGCAGGTGTGGTGGAGCAAATTCAATCAGGATCTTCTGAAAGTGAGGTTCTTGCAAATTGCGATCGCAGGATTGTTGAAATTTTCAACCGGGCCAAGGAAGCAGCTGAGAAGGCCAACGCACTGTCATTCATTGAAACTCAACCGTTTGGGATCGCCACTAGTGTTGGAACTGCTGGAGGTCAGCTTAGCGGCGGCCAAAGGCAAAGGATTGCACTTGCTACCGCACTGGTTCGTGAACCTAAGCTTCTAGTTCTGGATGAAGCAACTGCTGCACTCGACTCTATGAGCGAGAGGCTAATCCACGAAGCCTTGCTCAAAGTCTCTGGAACTACAACGATTGTCTCTATTGCGCACCGCATGGCAGCTGTGAAGGATGCTGATCAAATCATAGTCATCGAGAAGGGGAAGGTTGTTGAGCACGGTTCCCCTCAGGAGCTATTAGAGCGTGGTGGCAGATATACGGCTATGATTGGGCAGCAAAAGATAGACCAAGGGGATGTTCAAGACCTCCTACCAACAACCGGCAGTATTATTGAGACATCTGAATCTCAATACCAACTTGCTATTGTGAGTGAGAAAGATCACATTGATGAGAAACAAAAGGACGATGCCACCGAGGCGCAAACAGCACTACCAGAAGAAGATACCCCTGGATCAACACTTCAAACACTGAAAATCTCTTTCTCGTTTATCCGCCCAAATCTCCTTTCTATTGTTCCTGGCTTGGGCATGTCAGTTATTATCGGCGCCAGTTACAGCTCAAATGCGGTGTTGTTCGGACATACACTTGGAGCACTGAGTCCCTGCAGAGGAACTGACAGCATCCGACACAGTGGAAGTTTCTTTGGCCTGATGTTCTTCGTCGTCGGACTTGTGGAGCTCTTTGCCAACATCATCGGCGGCTGCGCGTATGGATGGGCGGCAGATCAAGCTCTATATCGAATCCGCGTTTCATCCTTTCGATCCCTACTTGGCCAGACTATCACCTGGCATGGAGCCGGTGGTCGAAGCCCAGGGACACTTATTTCATACCTGACCGGCGATGCATCGGCTATCAGTGGCCTGACCGGCATCACGATTGGTCTTCTTCTCGCGACTACAGTCAACCTCTTCGCGGGTGTTATCATTTCGTTTATTGTGGCTTGGAAAATCTCTATTGTCCTCGTCCCTACGATCCCCGTCCTCCTTGCTGCCGGATTTATGAAATTACGAGTACAAAGCCAATTTGCCGAACGTCACAAGAAGGCATTCTCTCGCGTTACAGAGATCACCGTCGAAGCCCTGGGCAACTTGCGTTTTGTTGCCGGGTTCTCGCTTGAGAAACAGCTTTATCGGGAGTTTATCCATGCCATCCAGGGCCCATACAAAAAGACTATGAGAGCAATTACTTGGGGCAACTTCTGGTTGGCAACAGCCTTCAGCGTGAGTAATTTGATCAGCGCCCTCGCATACTGGTGGGGCTCCAAACAAATCGCTTCCGGCTTGTATTCCCAAACCCAGTTCTTTATTGTTCTGCCGGCTCTGCTTTTCAGCACCCAGTCTTGCGGCCAGATGCTTGCCCTAGCACCCGACCTAACCAAGGCAGGCAAAGCTGCATCCCGGATTGTTGATCTGGTCAACACAGATTCCGCGGCGAAGGAATTCGGTAGAGACAGCCACAAGCAAATAATGCCGTCGCTCGGAAAGTCAACCGTTGACATCGAAGCAAACTCAGAGTCTGTATCGCCCCCATTCAGCGAGACTGCAGTCGGCGCAGAGCTACGTCTGATCCAGTTCTCCTACCCTACATCACCTGATAAACCAGTGCTCAAGGGGTTGAATATCACCTTCGAGCCGGGCGGCTTCTACGCCTTAGTCGGACCTAGCGGGTCAGGCAAATCGACAATCTTCGCCATGCTAGAACGCTTCTACTATCCAGTATCCGGGTCAATCCTGATCGACGGCCTTGATATTACACAGGTCCTTTCCACCAGTTTCAGAGATGACATCGCGCTTGTGCCACAAGAAAGCGTCCTTTTCGAAAGCAGCGTCAAATTCAACATCGCACTAGGTGCAAGACCAGGCTACACGCCTACCCAAGCCGAGATTGAAGAAGCGTGCAAGCTTGCTCAGATCCACGACGTGATCATAGAGTTACCCGATGGCTACGAGACTATTTGTACCCACGGTGGGAAACAATTTTCTGGTGGTCAGCGCCAACGTCTCGCTATTGCCAGGGCCTTTATCCGCAAGCCCCGCTTATTACTTCTCGATGAATCTACGAGTGCTCTGGATGGGGACTCGGAAACCAAAGTTCAGAATGCCTTGTCCGGATTTCTTGGGAAAACAACCGTTATTGCGATCGCGCATCGCTTGAGGACTATCTATCGTGCAGATCAGATTTTTGTTATCGATGGTGGGAGATGTGTGGCACATGGTACGCATGCGCAGCTTATTGAGAAAAGTGATATGTATCGAGAGAGTGTGTTGCATCAGTCGCTTGATGTCTGATCTTTCGGGCTCATACATTCGTTTAGTGTAAGTATTCTACTTAGTCTAATTAGGTTTGTTTGTTTGATACTAGCAACCACAAGATGTTACGGGGGACTAGAAGAAGACCTGAAATATGTACTTTTGAGGTGTTGTGTTAGAGCTGAGAAGTATCCACTAGCAATTATATATTATAGTAAACGAACAAAAGCCGTCCTTTGCCATGAAAGCATCCCTTGTATGGTAGTAATTATTAAAACGAGGAGCTGATTAGAAGAAAGAAAAAAGGGAAGAAATATGGAAACAACACACATACTTGCACCATTCTCGTCTCGGAATCCACCCAGACCATCAATCCACCGAGCGCTTAAAAGCTTTAGAGCATAGTCCCCTTATTCTGCTTCCGGTCCACACTGAAGTTCCTCCAGACCATAATGCACGGGAACCCAAGGACAAGCACCGCTGTCGTAGCAATACAGCTGTACTTCTGACTATCACCCCAAGCATCATTGATAGCAGTTCGTATCTGGCCACCCATCGGGTATTCCATCTGTGTAAGATAGCCCCCAAGATAAATATCCGCCCAGTCAGCTTGAGCCGAAGCCGGAAGTCCGTCGATCAGCTTGTTCGGGAAGACATTGGTATAGATTGCCGAAGAAATCGCGTTACCGGCCGCACCACCCAAGCTGGCAAAGAGGCCAAGGATGGATAACATCATGGGAACGCCGTCATGGTCAGCAGCGGCCATGACGGCCATATCCTGGCCAATGACCAGCGTGCCTCCGGAGAAAGCGATGAAAATTTGGCACATGACGATGTAGCCGATGTTATCGTGCTCGCCGCGGAAGTGAATCATCAGTCCGGAACCAAGTAACATGAGGGGAAGTCCGAAGTAGAGACATGCATTTTTGAAGTGCTTGGTTTGTCGGATGTAGATTCCGAGAAGGGGAGCCCAAAAGCAGGACCCGATGTTATAGATTTGGTTCATGTATCCTCCGTGTGAGACGCTAAGATCGTACACGACCATGCAGAAGTTGAGGAAGTACAAATCCCAAATGGCATAGCCCATGTTGCAAATTGCCGAGAGAATACACGCTCCGAGTACTGTACGCTGTTTAAGGAGGTCATAACGGATGAATTGTTTGCGGGCGAAGAACTTTTCCCATGCAAAGAAACCGAAGAAAAGACAGAAGCCAACAACGAGCATTGCGATGAAGGTGGCTGATTTATATTCTGCTCGGCCGTAGGTTGTCAAACTGAAGGGTAGAAGGAGGAGGATGAATGCCGCCATTAAGATGAGCCCACCAATAACTAGTTACGCATTGAGAGTTAGCACCTCTTTATTTTGTTCGGAGAGCCCATCTTCACTTACCATCGAACTCATGAACATAATGCATAGCTGACTGGATCCATGTGCGGCCACTCCTATGGGGAACATAAATGCCCATTTTCTTTGCTTTGTTTTCATAAAATTTGAAAGCGACACCGAGTGGCAAGAGAACGCAGGGGAAAATTATTGCAAATGCACCATACGCCCAACGCCATGTTGACATGGATAAGAAGGACTGCGCGGCTAATGGACCCGTAAACGCAGTGCATATAAAGGGTGTATTGGAGAACCCAAAGGCAAAAGCACGGTTGCGAAGACCAGACGTATCAGCAAGGAAGACATCGAGGACCAAGTATATTGCATTGTAGCCCACCCAATACAACACATACCCGGCTGCGAAACCACTGGGTCCAGTGCATGATGCCAGCACAATAATACCCAAGATGAACAGACCCGTAAAGATGAACATACCCTCCGCTCTTCCCCAGACGTTTAAGATCTTGGCAATAGGAAGCTTCATCACACCCCCGACCACGGTGGCCAGGATTGCCGCAGTTGAAATTTCAGGGGCGGTTTGGAAATTCGCATACGCGTTGACGAGCACGTGTAGTCCTATCTGGGAGTGAAATGCTAACATAAAGAAGCACACCCAGATCCTATGTTATCCAGAACATGATTAGCGATGAGCACTGGAGCTGAAGGCAAGTGACGATGAATGTGACATACCAGGCATACATCGCCCACAAAGCATTTTTGCTCCAGACAAGTGCTGCGGCCTCAGCCTTGTTGACTCCAATAGCTCCATCCTCAGTAGTTTCGAGGGGTCTCTCCTGGGCCCCTTTGCCGTTAGTGCCAGAAAAACCATGTTTCTCAGCGTCAGTAGAAGGAGCTGTGTTCACATGGTCCGGCATGGGGTCCAAGGAAAGCCGACGATGATCGAGCGAAGCACGATTCGCCATGGAAATTGCCGTTCCAAACTCGACAAGCTATCGCGAGAAATGGAAAAGGCGAGCTTTGCTGAATCTTGCGATCAAGTCCTCTGGGGTCCCAAGACACGCGTTAAGTAAGCCAAAGCCCTAAACATTGCGGACACATGGCTGGAGCGCCTTCCAAGATAATTTTTCGCCGGACCAACACGGCTTTGTGGCGCTATTGCTTTTGAAAGACACTAAATCCTTCATCCTTCCCACACTGGCGCAGTAGCCTTGTTGGAGTAGAGAGTCGTACCACCTCGCAGCCGGGTATTGAGGTTTGCAAAGATACATGTTGTTTGTATCGGGATGTTACAGAGAGAGTACCCTTAAGTCTGCCAATCAGAACCCGCGGCCCCCGCGCCTTAATCTAATCTGATCATATCTAGTGAGACCCTGTTCCATCACCCGAAAGGGGCAAAACAAAATCAGGTCGGGAACCCTGACTCCTTCACCCAAGCAAGCCAGAAATTTTCCATGGCCTCCTTGGCATTCTTGATGGCAATTTATCATACCTTCCGATATGTAGGGGTTCGACAAAATCACGCAAATCCCTCCAGTAACCTCTGACATACCAGAGCGAGGACCGGGAGTTGCAAGCCTATCTAACCTTAACTATGGAGTTAGGTAGCATCCCAGATGGGTAAATGCCCAAGCTCAGGTTACATTACCATGAGAACTTTCCGGTCCCAGCTCGTCCTTCTGTCGGATTGCCAAACTCTACCATCATCCCGTCTCTTGGGTCGCGTCTTGGGCCACCTCGTGGCTACATCAGAAATGACATAAGCCTTGTTTATCAATCTGATAATCTCTGATGATCTTTCATAACCGCCGGTACCGGCCTTTTCCAACCGTGACGCGGAGCCTTCCGTGTCTTACCTCGCTAGCTAAATACACTAGCCTACCGTCAGGCTCGATTCTGTTTACTTAGATTCTTTGTTATCGAATAGAGATTTCTGTTTAATTCAGTATGATACTGATTTATTGAGGAGGACTAAGAACATCATATAACTCGCTAAATCATCTCCGAGTGACCGTGACTCAGCTCATATATTGGACAATTATCCAGCGATATCTATCACAGGTAACCCTACTGGATACATCAGGCTACGAAGGTTATAGTTGTATTGCCAGTGCTCACTGTGTTGAGTTTATTACACACACGTTCTCGATGTTACTGTTGCAATGCAAGGTCCGTCCATCCGTCCATAAATCCACCTAGAGGACTATTTACGTTTGAATAATTCTCCTCTGAGAACTGAAGTGGCGTGATTTACTTATCAATCTACTGAAATAGCCGGCTCCGGCTTATTTTCGAAATAATCACGGCCGGTCAAGTTTTCTCTCCAACCGAATCTAGATATTAAAGACACCTCGTGTTGCATTGCCAAGAGGATCTGGGTGCACGCATGTCTTAAATTTGCTTGGCTAAATCACCATTCTTGGCAAGCTCCGTGGGTAAAGAACTTTGAAAAATACAGCATCCACAATCCCGTTACCATTAGTGTCGGGCTATTCCCCGAATTTCCCTTTTCAGATGGACCATTTGCCTGCGGATAGTTGCCCTCTTATGAAGAGTCCAAGGAAAGAGGGGTGACATGTTCTGCAATGAAACAATACCATTATGATAATCCGTCAGACTGGGTCAAGCTATGTTGTAGTGACTAGAATATATAGAAACGCATTAAGCCTATGCCTACATGAGAAGTACTGCACAAACAACTACGCAACCATTGCTCGTCAACAGAAGGTGTACTACGACAATCCGCTATGATTGACCCCCAGATGCTATCTGTTCAAAAAGTTCTGGGGCGCCTATTGCCGCCGCAGGAGGAGCTAGGAGACAATCAACTCCCGACTACTTTACTCCCACAACCAGAATCTGAGCCCTCACAGGGCCTGAGTACTGATGGCCATGTTTACGAAATAGGCCAGGTCAAAGACCTAGCTACGAATGAGGGTATCAATTATTTGCTTGGTAGCTATGCGCGGGGAATCATAGCTGTGACCGGTCAACGGAAAATTGCGTTCTGGGTCACCACATCTGAGCGTGAATCGGTCGTCGAGCGTGTAGTAATTGCATCACAGGGTGTGGCAGATGATTCCAATATGGAATTAAAAATACTTGCCCCTCCGGTCGGATATTCCAAGGGAAGACCTGAGGAAGTGGGGTTTGGGCTATGTCTGGAGCGAGAAGGTGTTATGCTGTCAAATTTAATGGGACCTGTGAGTGGTTGTGCAAAGTGTCAATTGACAGAATAAATGTGATTGCTAACAAGTCCGTGACATAATACAGGGCAGATTACTATTGTGCATCGATACGCAGTCCTCGAATGCCAGAATTGTATATAACGTGGGAATACAACATCGGGCCAAGATGGCGGAGTTGAGCGAGAAGTTGAAGACATATCTACGCTGCGATGAAATAAAAGAGGATAGCCCCCAATTTTGGCACAGCAAGCTCGAAGAATTTGTTGGTGTTTGCGACAGACAGTTTGCCACGTTGTCGTGTGTGCGCATGGCACTCGAACCAGATTATCCCCCAATATTGTCGCACACGCTTGCTGTGGGGACATCTTGGGCAGAGCTCGAGGGCTTTGCAGTGCGAATTGGTCTCGGGTCAACTGGAACTGTCTTCCGCGCAGCATTCGCGTCAGTTCTATCAGAGTACCTCGAATCGGACAGGGTGATCATTGGAGAATACACCTTGGAACGAAGCAAGTCTCCTCTCTGGAATTCGACAATACCATTGCCAATTATTATTAACGGCCAAGAGAAAGCGGAAAGCCTTCTATGCCAAATTGATCAACTTGTTTCTAAATCGCATGCTCTACGGGCTGTACCGTCTAAGACAGTTAGGGCTCTCTTGCAATGCCCTCCTTCACAAGTGCCCTTCACTGCGCTCTTCACATATTCTGAGGACGCGTGCTTCGATGAATCAACAGCGACCAATTCATCCTTACAACCAGAAACAGCCACACCGCCTCTATCCTTGACCATTGTGAACTCCAGGCAAAATGTCCCCTCTTGCAGAGTCTCAGTTCGTGGCGATTTGATGGACAATATGCATCTCGAACTGGTGGCACAGCAGATAGATGCTTTGGTAGTTGCGATCATTGCAAATCCCAGTGAATTGGTTCGAGACCTAACTCGACACTTCCCCGAAGGTCTCCTATCCTTATACACTCCATCAGTGAGCGAACGGTTAGAACAGGCCCCAAAACTATCCCCATACCACTGGGTGGACCATTGGGCCAAGACCAATTCGAGCTGGCCGGCCTTGGAAGTCATTGAGTCTATCAATGACGACGTGATTAAGTCTCGAACATGGTCATACGAAGAGCTTGCGCGAAAGTCAAACCACATTTCTTCTTGGCTGGCCGCTCGGGGCTGGCGCAATAGCACGATCGGCGTTTGTCTTGGTCGCTCTTTCATGGCATATGCGATAGTGTTAGCGATCTGGAAGAGTGGAAACTGCTACATTCCCATCGCAGAAGATTTGCCAGAAGCCCGTCGTGTGCTTCTACTCAGTGACAGTGGTGCCACGGCTTTATTCTCTGACAAGGAGGCCCTGGGTGACGTTGTTCCTCCGGAGGGGTGCGAGGTAATTGACATCAACAGCGTCACATTTCACGATGGGATTAATAGCATTGATGAAACAGTTGAAGTTGATGTAAATCCATCCGATAACTGTTATCTTCTTTACACCTCCGGTTCCACGGGTCTACCGAAGGGAGTTATTGTCACGCGTGGCAACCTCTCCGCCTTCACCGAGGCCCAGTCCGAATATATCTGTCGCCATGTGCCAGACACGCTCACACTGGGAGGTAAGGGTAGCTATCTGGCTCACGCTAGCCGGGCCTTTGATGTTCACATATGCGAGATGGTGCTGGGCTGGCGACATGGGCTCCGCCTCGTGACAGCGCCGCGGACTATGTTGCTCGATAACTTGCGTCTGGTGCTTACCCAATGCCGCATATCGCATGCTGGGTTTGTGCCCTCTTTACTTGAGCACACTGGCATCAGTGCTGAGCAGTTACCCGATCTTCGATACCTTGGAGTGGGTGGGGAGAAAATATCCGAGACTATTATTGAGCGCTTCGTTGGAAAGCCATTAATAGCTGTGGTCAACGCATATGGGCCGACAGAAGTGACTATTGGCTTGACGAGCCATACAGTAACGGCCTCTTCAACAGTGCGAAATATCGGATCCGCAGTGGGTAATATAACCCTTCATGTGCTTGTGCCAGGGACCAATGATTATGTCAAGCGAGGCCAGGCAGGCGAACTTTGTGTTACGGGAGACCTAGTGGCAAAGGGATATCATGGAAGACCCGATGCAAAAGGGTTTGTCAATTTTCAAGGACAGCATATGTACCGGACGGGGGATATCGTGCGTCTCATGGCAAATAACTGTGTTGAATATCTGGGCCGACGGGATAGCCAAGCCAAAGTCCGTGGCCAACGTCTGGAGCTTGAAGAAGTATCTATCGCTGTCCGCCGATGCGCTGATCGTGAAGTCAACGTCACATCAATAGTGACACCGTCCCCAATCACAAAGCGACCCCAGCTTATAACTTTCATTAGCCCTTCCAGCGGCCGACCGGAGGATGTCTCTAGACAACCCGAGTTCATTAGGGAGGAATACCAGAGATGGATTCCACAGGTTCTGGAACGCTGTCGCCAGCAATTACCAGTCTATATGGTCCCCAGTGTTCTCCTCCCAGTCAATTTCATACCCGTTCAGATATCGGGCAAAGCAGACAACCGCCGCCTAGCAGCCCTGTATGAAAGCATTCCCCCATCAGACCTCCTGCACGAACCGAATGGGTCCACAGTTGCAATTCCCGGACTTGGTGCGGAACAGGAAGATGATCGCTTGACAGCGGACGAACAGCAGGTTTGCGATATCGTTTGCTCGATCGCATCGGCAGATCCCAAGCCTGTCACAAAGTCAACCAGTATCTTCCAATTGGGAATTGATAGCCTCAGTTCGCTGAACCTAGCAGTGCAGATGCGCAAGTCTGGCTATGTTTGTTCTGCAGCCGATATTCTACGTAATAACACAATCGTGCAATTGGCAGCCTTACCCAGATGTCATGATATCTCAGGCAAAGATTTCCAGGGGCATGTATCGGAAGAACAGTTCGCCGAGGCCACGCAACAGCTACTGTGCGTTGACTATGAGTTCCGGCAGTTGCAGAAGCCCATTCTAAACTCCTCAATAGCTGTTGTGCGGCCATCTCTGCCTCTTCAAGAAAGCTTGGTTTCCATTTCCATGGATAGTTCAGCTCCGCTGTACGTCAATCATATAATGTTTCGGTTACAACCAGCGATTTCGCTTGAGGCGCTAATACTGGCATTTGAGGATTTGTTCCAAGAGAATGAAATCTTCCGCACTTGCTTCTCCATTCTCAATGATCGCGTGGTTCAAGTAGTTTTGAAACCTCGAGTGGCTCAGATAGCCTTGGATCAGGTCACAGTCTCGGATGAAGAAGCTGCTCGGGGTTTTTTCACGAAACGTCAGGCTTATGTTGCGTCCAGTATCATAAGTGGTCTCGAGATACAGCCCCCAATTCGTCTCATCACTGCTTCATCAGCAGACAGCAGTCACCCTGGATGGCTGATGCTATCCATTCATCATTCTATCTTTGACGGTGCTAGTATAGACATGCTCCTTAACCGGCTTTATGATCACTACTCGGGAGAAACGCCCATTAATTGTATCGATCTCACCCCTCTTTACTGTCACTTTATGACCGCCACCGCAGAAGAGGCTGAGAAATACTGGGTCCGCTACCTCGCTGATTGTCGCCCTGCCATTGCCCTGACAGAGAACACGAGCGCTACACCGTATCGCATAATCACGAAGAAATTACCATTCAAGCTAGCCGAGCTCTCCAGCCTCGCCTCCAAGATATCTACAACTACGCCGCTTGTTCTGGAAACAATCTGGGGCATTGCGCTGGCTAAGCTCCTGGGTCAAGCGGATGTTATATTCGGTCGGGTGATGAATGGGCGATCCATACCGGTGGATTTAGTAGAGAAAATGCTGGTACCACTTGTAGCCACCGTTCCAACTCGGCTTCGCCTTTCATCTGGTGCAGAAAGCCTCGTTGGGCTTATCCGAACACAAACTCAAGCCAGTCTAGAGTCCTTGCCCCATCAGCATACTCCTCTCCGCGCTATCCAGCGATATGCCCAGGCCCCGGGGCCATTGTTCAACTCAATGTTCTCCTATATTGCCACGGGCCCCAGTGCTGCCGACCGTTTATTGCAAGAAATAGACAGCGTTATGGAGGTAGATTACCCTCTTGCGCTAGAGGTCAGAGCGGATAAGGAGACTGACGCTGTCACGCTGCGTTTGAGGGTTGTTAGTGATCCATCATTGACTGAAAATGCTGAGAGTATGATCAGTACAATTCTGATCCTGCTTCAAAGCCTCTTATCGAATGAAGATGCAATTATTCATGAGCCGGAGTTGGTTCGATCTCAAGAAAGAGAACAACAAACATGGGACGAAAATCATTGGACCGAAGATGAAATAGCAATCCGACAGCTTGTTTGTCAGATTACCGGTTTACCTGAATCTCAAATCTCCAAGAACATATCCTTCTTCGCCCTGGGAATTGATTCGGTTATCTCCATTCGACTTGCTCGCTCTCTGAGGGAATGGGGTCTGCAGGTGTCTTCAAGCGACATCTTGAAGTATGCAAGCGTCGGGTCACTGTATAATCACGTCCAAATTCCTTCTAACCCGCCATCTGTACCCAAACTGGCAGAGACTACGTTGAACTTGAATGCCGACATCAGTCTTTTTAATGCAGACGACTCCATTGAAGAAGTCTATCGCTGCACGCCATTGCAAACAGCCATGATCGGGCAATGCTTAAGCAGCCAAGGCAAGGATTATGTCCATCATCACGTCGTGACTTTAGAGGATTCCATTGATCTTGACCGTCTCCAATGTGCGTGGGAAGAGCTTGCTGAGCAGGCTGATATACTCCGCACCTCGTTCCACAGACCCGAATCCAGCCATGGATTTATAGCTGCGGTCCACAAATACCCCTTGGTGGAATGGTCTCACTGCCCAGAGGAAGCTTCATTCGCTAGAGCCATTAAACAACTTTCCGAACAAACAACCTATCCCGAGATGAAGCATTTCCATAAGCCACCCTGGAGTGTTACAATCCTACAAAAAGGATTCCAGAGGCTGATGGCTGTGTCCATGCATCACTGTCTCTACGATGGCTTTTCTCTACCGCTTCTGTTTGGGTCTTTGGAGAAGATCTATCAAGGACTAAAGATTACCATCGGGACATTCGCGTCTGCTGCTCGGACAATTGCATATATTCAGGAGAATTCCTCCCAATTGTGGATTAATATGGTTACGGGCTACCAATCTGCCGGACTACCAGCTTCACCAGATTCGCATCTCGGATCCCGAGCACAATGGGCCGAGGTAAAGGTCCAAACACCAGTCATTGACCTTCTTCGCCAATGTGGCTCCCTTGAAGTTACTCTACAGACCGTTGCATTGCTAGCCTATGGAAGATCATTGGCGCTCTTACTAGGCCAGCGAGACGTTGTATTTGGCCACGTCGTGTCTGGACGCGCGCTAGATGTCGATGTCACGGCGCCATTAATCGGCCCTCTTCTGAATACCGTGCCATTCCGTCTAACCCTTGATCCGATTCTTCGGAGCACCCGTTCAGTCCTGAAGCATATCCAACAATTTTGCGCAGAATCCCTGCATCACCAGCATGTGTCGTTGAGTGAGGTCCAAAACGCATGGCGTGTAAGAAGCCGAAGTGCCAGCCTTGCTCTGCTCGATGCCCTTTTCACGTTCAACAAAACCGAAACCACAGATACCACATCCATTTTTCAGCCGTATCATTCAGATCAAGAGCCTTCGTCTCCTCACTACAAATTGAATGTTGAATTTGAGCAGACCCCCGAATCGCTTTTCATCCGGGTATCTTGTCGTGATCTTTTCAATGGACAAGGCGAACTGCAGGGTTGGCTTGAGAGCCTGGCTCAGAATATTGCTGATATTGTCGCGTCACCAGATGCTCCAGTATTGAGCTTCCCAGCCAATCTTGGTGCTCTGCCTCTTCATACCTCACCCTTGGAGACACTGACTGAAGAGGGTACTGACGCCTCAGACTCCGCACACCACATCGAGATGATCAAGGAGATTCTTGGAAGGGTTACAGGGACCCCTGTCGAGCAAATCCAGACGAACAGCAGCATCTTTGCGCTCGGGGTTGACTCTATCCTAGCGATAGATATCAGTGCAAGGTGTCGAGACTCTGGTCTTCAACTGTCTGTAGCCGATGTTATCCAGGGAAAGACAGTTCAAGGTATCTCAAGTCTTGCTGCTAAGCGCCTCCTTACATCTTCGGAACCAGCAGTAACTGTCACTGCTCCTAAGTTTATCGTTGACTCCCAATCAAAAGCTAAGGCACTGGAGGCGCTATGTCTGACAGACGCTGAAGTCGAGATCATATTACCTTGTCTCAGTGGTCAGCTCTTCTATATCTCGCGGTGGCTTGAAAGTGGCTGTCGACTGTGGGAATTCACATTTGCCTTCAAGAGCAGAGTTCGGCTTGATGAAGAACAATTCAAGCATGCTTGGAATCTGTTACAACAGAGACATGGTATCCTTCGCACGTCATTTGCCGCTGTATCCAGGAGTGAGGTGGTGCAGGTGGTATTTAAGCCTGCCAAGTCAGGCAGAGACGTCCTCGTCGACAGTCAGTTACATGCTGAAAATATCCAGAATATACTAAGGGACTTGTTCCAGGACACTGCCGCGGCTCCGTCCAATCTACTGACACCACCAGCCAGAATTCGCCTGGTGCAATGCCACGACAACGATGTCATTCTTCTCACCCTTCACCATGCGTTATATGATGCCTGGTCAATTCCAATCTTGGTGAAAGATCTGGAGGCTCTATACATCAACGCCCCTCTCCCAGAACCAACCGAGTTCTCTTCCTTCATTCACCACGCACAGCGTAAACCCGATCTATACTGGAGCACAGCCCTCAGCAATGCTAGTCCCACAGTCTTGGGCTCCAATGTCTTTAGTGCGTCAAGTTCGCTAGATATCAAGTCGTCACATGGCCTTTTCCCTCAAATTCTCCGCAAGGTCGAGGCTCTATGCCGGCAGAAAGGGACCTCCATGCCCACGCTCATTCTTCTCGCCCTCAGTCGCAGTCTAGCACGCATCGCAGACGCCACGAACCCAACTTTCGGTCTATTCCAAGCGGGCCGCTCGAACGATTTCCCGGAAATACACAGCATAGCCGGCCCAACAGTGAACATGTTGCCATTTGTTGTACAAGATGTACTTTCATGTCCTGTTTCGGAATGCGCCCAGGCTATTCAACGCGATCTCGACGATCGTACTCGCCATGACCAGACGGACCTTCGTCAGCTTCTAAAGACATATGGATCTGAGCTTCAGTTCAACGTCCTTGTTAATATTGTTTGGGGTAAACTTGAAAGCGGTACTAGTCATGAGTCCGGAGACTCGATTTTCACCCCTTTTGCGATCGATATTGATGATGGAATTATCAATGGGCAGGCGTATTCTGGAGAAACCTCCGTTGATGCCTTGGACTGCGACGAGCTGCCTTGTAAGAGTAATGCGATGCTGGAGGTGAGACACAGTGAGGCAGACGATGCGCTCGTGTGGCAGATTGATTATACACTGGATTTGATGTCAGTTCACGAAGCAGAGAACTTCTTGGGGGTTCTTGAAAAGGAGGTTGAGGAAGTTGTTGCATCCCTTTGATGGGGTATCTGTCATTTTTCCTTGGATTTGGGTATTTCTTATTGGAAATCTTCATAGATTTGAGTTTACTAATATAGTGCCTGATCATCATGAACGAGCCTTCCAAGTCGGTTTCTTTCTTAGCTACTCCGTAGTGAATGTGAGACCGATCTTGTGTTGCCTGAGGCATAAAGGCACCAAGCCTGTAAGGCGTCGAACCGTCTCCACCCAGCAGACTCGAATGGAAATCAGGATCAAATTCACAAAACATGATAGCATTAGGATTATTGTATGCTAATAGTTCTGCACTACGCATACAGGCTATATTCAAACTGTATGAGAATCGCAATATAATGTATTCTCTTGGTGGATGTCGCTTTGTCACACGCCACTTGTGACGCCCACTGATTCTTCTTCCAATAGCAGTGTTAATATCATCAATCAATTACTGCAGATGCTGCATCTGCAGCCGAATTTGACAAGTTTTGCTTCTCTACCAACGCCTATCCACGTTCAAGACTGATTGGACAGCCGGATATTAATATCTCGGCCATTGCCATATAATGAAATTCCTTACCAGGGTAAGATTGATTACATTTCCCATATACTGGTCTTTTTCTACCCTTATGCTTCTAGTTATGCTCTTATAATGAACTGTGCCGATCACTTCCTGTTTACTCCAGGGGTCAAAGCCCATCAAATACGTTTCCTCGGTCTACTTAACACCGAGATTATGTTTGTACTGTGCTTGGACGTTCGATTCCAACCCGGACACGTCCTCATTGCAATGCAATCCCCGCAGAAGAAACAATTGCCAATGTTTGACCAGGTGGAAAGTAAGGCGTTTGATACAGTCGGCAGTTCGTCCTGTTGATCTCAGAATATAGCATCCTGGACCTGGCCGACTATTGCCGTCAGGAATGTACGAAAAACCAACTCGAAGCTTCAAGTGTATTACCTGACCTTCTTATAGTACAGTAGCCGGGAGCTAACATGGATACCACCAGACTTGAGTATTAAAACTTGTTCACGAGATTTATTATACAATTATGCATGGTTGGTGGTCGCGGATACGAAACTCACGTTTGAAGCCCCCAAGCGAGCCTGCAGAAACAGACTGGGCATGCAGCTTATGGCTTGTCATGCCCCTGGAATAAAATCGCCCGACCCCACATAGCTCCTCTCAGCCACCCGGAGTTAGTGGAACAATACGTTTTCTTATGCTGGGCCAAGGTGAACTTTGAAAGCGGAGTCCCGAATGGGCGGGAAAAACTGCTTCAAGCGCTCCACCGGAGATTGAAATGCATGGCGAAGGAGGATGGCTCGATATGTTCTTCGTATTGGTGTATTAATTTGACGAGTTCATGAAGATCAGCGGGACTGTTTTCCCCGATTTCACAAAATTCCCTGTAATTGAAACATGCCGAGAGACTAGTCGTCTTGTCCTCTTCAGGTCCGATACCTACATTAATAGCTCAGCTACCCGACCTGACGAAGGGTTATAGGCCAGGTTACAGCTCATTTTCCAGTTATCAAGAAAAGTGAAAAGTACACAGCCATGACACGGTTCCTTCAACTCACCGCGTTGGTCGCACTCGCTTCCACTGCCTGGGCCCAATGTGGTTCGGGTACGCCTGAAGCGACGGTGGACGGGGAGGACGGGTCCTTCACTGCCACTAAAGGCTCAGAGGAAGTGTACTCGGGCTCTAGCTACATTGAGGCGATCCAAGCTGCGGTTGACTCTCTTGCTGAAGGCGAGCGTGTCTCCGTCATTGCATCAGGCTCTCTCGGCACCGGCACTGTCAGTCTTGGCAGTGGTATCATCTTCGAAGGCTGCGGTACTATTGATACCGCATTTAATGAGAAAGGGCGTGGTGCGATCGAGTCTACCGGTACGACGGGCGTTCAGATTCCATACCTCACCATGACTGGCGACCCCTACTTCGGTCTACTGTTCTACGGCGTTACGGACCTTTCTTTGGGTGAAATTACGATGAATCTCAGCGGTGGCTTGGGTATTCGCTTCCACCGTGACGAGGACGCCAACTCCAACGTGAGCATGGATACGATCAACGTGACTGGAGCTGGCAGCCACGCTGTGGAGATTTGGAATATCGACGGCCTTACAATCGGCTCGGTCATCGCCAAGGACGTCGGCGAGTGTGGTCTCCTGATCCAGAATTCTGTCAACGTCGAAGTTGGCACCGTTGACGGTGATAATGTTGCGGAAGGAACTGGGTATGCGACCCTCCGTTTTGCCAACACCAATGGCCGACAGGCAGATGGTAGCTATGAGACCAACGTTCACATTGAGAATGTCAAGTCTCGTGGCGGCGGTCGCGGAATCTTCTGTGTCTCGGAATCTGGTGGCGCTGTCATTGATAACATCGACCTTGAGGACAACGGCAACAATGCCATTCTCATCGAAAACTGTTACAACGTCGAGATCAGCGGTGGTACCGTGCAGGGAGGTGGGGAGGTTCGCCTCAGCGCTCGTGATGAGTTCGAAATCACTCGTGACATTTCGGTCACTCTGGAGGTTAACGACAACACTGTTACGGAGAACCCTTGCGGCGAAAACATCACTTGGGACATTTCAGGAAATGCTGAGCTCAATGTATGTTAAGCGTCAGGTCAATATGGGCTTGGGTATTCTTGCGCTTTATTCGACAACGATCACCCAGAACTAGCTAATTAACTGTGAATAATTGACATGTCATGCTGCATTTGTTTTCGGCTATACCGGCATCTATATACTGCATGTTATCTCTAGGATGATCGCACATTGATACCATATTTATCGTAGTCAAAAGATTCCAAGCTAGATATACCCTCAGCCCAGCCATCGTCAATTTCTCCCAGCTGCCACTCATCTCCAATCTCGATCAATCCTGTCCTCCCGGCCAACACTTCCTTTTGCCTGGTTTCATATTCGAGGGAGACATCAGGATGCGGTACCCAGACGACCCTCATTCCGGCTCTTCTTCCCGCCTCAACTCCGATTACACTATCTTCAAAGACCAAGCACTCACTGGGCGAGATAGGCTTTGCGCCCGACTGTGTTATAGCTTCATTCAACACCTTCAGCGCCAAGAGATACATGTCCGGCGCGGGCTTGCTTCGACCCTCACCGATTCGAGGATCATCACCCAGAATCCTTCTGCTAGACTCAAAGAAATCCAGCAGATATCTAGTCTCTGGCCTTGAAATCTTCAATTCATAAGTAGAGCTCTTCGTCGTAGACGCCAATGCCAGCTCGATCTTCCCTCCGGAGGCAGCACTCTGGGCACGGCTAAGGGTTGACAGGAGTTTCTCACTACCCGGTAGGGGCGTGCAGTTCGGAAAATGTAATCGCATTTGCTCTTTAGATTCACGGGCAAAATCCTCGCGTGATATAGGCAGGTTGGCCCAGTTGTGGAAAACATCGCCGTTTGTTGAATCGGGGATACCCATGAGCTTGGCTCGAATGGATGGGTTGAACGCCGGTCGTCCATACTTTTGAAGTATTTTGTTGGTTGACTCGGTTATTATGTCTTCGGAATTGATGAGAAGGCCGTCCATGTCGAAGATGCATGCCCGGATTGGCGGGAACCTGGTGGTGATTTATTAGTTGGGCCTCTCGAAGGTCAAAACTAGATATCTCGGCCGGAGTCAACTTGCTCTTTATCATGGTGAGACATCGGTGCCAGGTCGAATAGTAGCAAGGTTTTATATCAATAAAACGCAACCGATATCTGAGGTGATGTGTTTGTTGACAATCATTCGTGTTATCTCCGACCGGCACATTGATCGGATCTGCGGGGTTCGTCCCGTCCCTGGATCCGGTCTAGCGCGGCCGTCTCCCGCTTGCGACTCAAAATGCATCAAAGGCACAGCACCAAACAATCGCCCGGGGCTTTACTATTTCATATCCAAAAGCAGTCTTGACCGTCAGTGAAATAAATGGGCCCCGACTCTACGTGAAGGAAATCTTAGTTCTGTGGACTGACATTGGATATCTCATATATATCCTTTCCTGCTATCTGGTTCGGATTCGCTTGCGGGAAAAAAAGAAAAGAAAAGAAAAGAAAAAAGAAATTGATCAACGAGCCCAAAAAGCAACAATATCGTCAAAGTCGTCCATAGTCAGGGTTTTTGCATCTTTATCTTCCTTGGTAATTTCCTTCCTCAGACGAGTGGCAACTCGAAGACTAATGGAAGCCTTTTGCGCCTTGCCGGTCGCCTCGAACACTTTGGCTTTCAGAAAGGTAGAGCGAGCAATCTCATTTTTATGTGCATTGGGGTCCACAGACCAGACATCCAGTGCGCCATTGACCATGGAGCTGATTGTAGGTTAGTATAAATCCTAGGCGCCTCGAAAACTTAAAAGAGAAGAGACAAGAAAGATAAAACCAAACAATAAAGGATATAACAGAATTGAGGGAAGAACGAAGAGAAGTGCAGAGAAAAGAAAAGAAGGAACAACACTTACATTGCCTCTTCGCTCCGGCCCATCCGGACCAGATGTTGTGCAATTTTATGAGCAACAGTTGCAGTGTAAAAGTCACGGTCGCCCACTGTCGCACGCATGTGGTGCCACGCTCTTTGATGGTACAAGAAACTCTCATCGAATTGGTCTTGCACCGCACGAAGATTCCCAAGCACGTAAAGGATGAGCCCAGTCCGGACAGAATCTCGGTCATTCTTGCCCAATGCCTTTTCTCTCCCTGCCAAGCTTTCCAGTAGCAGCGTGTTACACTCGTCGAGCTTCCCCTGCGCAAGAAGCGCCCAGCTCAGATTGGCTTCACCCGAGCGTGGCACATAGTTTCCGAGAGCCTTGCGGATCCTCAGAGCTTCCTTGAGGTCTATCTCACCTTCCTCGTATCTTTTGTCCTGGATGCGTGAGATACCGCGCTCGGCGTATGCGAGATAAAGTCTTTCGTCCGAGGTTCCTAGTGACTTGCATATGTTAGACACTAAGTCCAGAGATCGCTCTTTATAAATTCGGCTGTTGTCAAAGTCACTCGCGTCCATAGAAATAGCTCCCAAGCAGAAGTAGATATCTGCAAGCACAGAGTCCCGATCTGGGTGTGACGAGGATTCGCAAATAATCTGGGCAGTTTCGAAGAAACCATCAAAGTGTTTTGTTCGTCCGCGCTCTTTTTGATACCTAGTACAGAATATGAGACAAGATTGACAAAGCTTGTGAGACAATATACATACCATGCGGCCTCATTTAGAAGCTTTGCAAAAAGTAAAGTAGTCACCTCTGATGGGTGTGGCATTGTTGACCACAACTGATGTATCCGCAGAACGTGAGGGTAAATGGCGGCGCAGACAGGCCACCTACCAACGGACAGTCTGCCACCGGTCGACTTCGGTTGGGGTAGCTCAGGGTCCTTGGATGGCTTGGGCATCGCCGACGGCCATCCCGCCCAGAGGATTCGTACGACTTTGCCAAACAGCTCTTGTTTCTTTGCAACGTCCATTGTCGCCAAGACCACATCTTGGACAATGCGGTGGACAGATACCTGCTGCTTTTGCTTATCTCTCTGAACTAGAGAAGACTGCAACAGATCCGTTCGCGCTTCAATGTAACTGCTCTTCCTGAAATGGCCGCCATCCGAAAGCAATTCCATTGCTGCTTCAACCAGCAAATCCTCTCCGATGACATCCGGATCTAGAAAGGAAATCAACTCCAACAGTTGGCGAGCTTGTGGTTTCAGCTTTTCGAATGCCCAGACAGTGGAGAGGGAGTGGCGGTATGTGGTTATGTTGGTATCGAACTTTGTTTCGTAAAGACTCGCATGCTCCTCGTGGTCTGTATATAACTCTAAGAACTCTGATAGGGTCAGATCCTGTCGACGGATGATCCCTGCCATCTGGGAAATAGCCAGAGGGACGCCACCAAGTGCACTGGAGATTTGCTTGGCTGTATCGTCTTCAGCCTCGTCGAAAAGCGATGTGAGATGGTTGAAGAGGTCTAGACTGTCTTGCTGGGAAAGTGGACCGAGGTCCAAGCCAGAAGGCCTCCTTGTAAACATGCTCTTGGCCAATGGGTCCCGGCTAGTCACCAAAATTGACCCACTTCCCTGGGGCCAATAGTCCGCTAGTATCATTGGATCATCTGCATTGTCGAAGATAAGCAGCCAAGATGCTTCTGATCTGGCTTGGTCCGGTTGAGCAGACTCGTCGGGCTCAGCCAAGTTCTTTCGCGGGTTGGAGAGCCACCCTTTTACAACCTCTCTGCTGACAACCTGGCTCTTGCACTCGGAGGCATCCTCTAGTCCAAGTGCTAAGGATATTTGCTGATAATGGTAGTCTAGCTTGGCGATCTCATCTGCCACAACCCAGAACACTGCATCGAAGGAATCCTTATAGCGCTGGGAGAATTCTCGAGCGATCTCTGTTTTCCCGATTCCACCGAATCCACAAAGTGCAAATTGTCGTAGCGGGGTGCTCGATGCTGTTATTACTGTCTTTGAAGGCAGAAGCTCAGCAGCGAGACGTTCCAAAATATCCTCGCGGCCGCAGAAGTCCGCGTTTGTGGAATGCATGTTCAGAAAGCATGGCAAATTTAGTTTCATTCGGGTCTCGGCGCTGGATGATGTGGGATACACGAGCTCGAAACCTGAAAGTGAGGTGCCCTCAGTCGCCCTGTTTGATGGCCATTCTGACACTTCGTTCGATGGGCATTCGGTGAATTCCAACGGCTCCACTAAATATGATTAGTGTGGTTCACTTAGGCAACAAATATTAGAATTTACATTTCAACGGCATTTCGCTCATAGTAGGTGAGTAGGCACTCATGGTGGCATATTGATATTCCTCTGAGAAAATGAGTTTCGGTCCATAGCCTTGCAGAACGTTTTTAACTTACGGTCTTCAAGTCGAAGGGTGACAACACGCTGGGCGTCATTCAAGGTCTCGTAAATAAACCTTTGAAGTTGTGGTAAGCCTTCACCGCCAATGCTCTTTGTAAATTGACATGTATCGTGGTGGTTGAGATTGAGACCAATAACCGTTTCCATTGGTGCATGAGTCGAACAAGCTTCACGGCCGACCAACTAGAACCATTTTTAGTGACTATAATCAGCAGAAAACAATTGAACAAACCTGCTGTGGTCGTGATAGTAAAGAGCCTGAGCTATTCTTCGATTCCCTAAGCTCATAGACGGATAGAATGGGAGTACGAAGCGAGATTGATTCAAACCTATCGGCGAGATTGAGCAGCATCGCACCTTCTTGTTCGACACTGGCGTGCGCAATCTTCAATGTCTTTCCCGCTGTTGCTTCCAAGACATCTCGGAAACGAGCCAATGTCGTACTTTTGTCACCATATCGATGTGGTGTGCTCAAGAAGATCACACCAGCTATGGCGTTAACAATTGAGCCGTAGCGGGGAAATTGCTTGTTAGCAACACATAGAGCTTGTTTGACTATACTACCACCCAGGCTGTGGCAAATTATCAGGATCGGCTTGACGGCACTCTGGACTAAGGCCTTAGCAGGCTATTCAAATCATGTCGATTGTCACACCATTTACCTTATCCGGGTCTCTTGATCGAGTATCACTGATGTGTTCTAGAAGGTCATAACCTAACATCAAAAGTGACTCCCACGACGGCTTCGTGCCGACAAATGGCGAGGCATATTCATATGCTAGTATCCGAAATCCAGCAACAGGGCCCGGCAAAGTCGCCAGCCATTCCTCGTTAGCGAATGGCCAACTCTCCGGCGATATAGTTCCGATGCCAGGAACGAGAACAATGCTAATCCATTTTGTGAGTGAAAGGAGCAGAGACCACCTGGCTTTGAACTCTCTTACTCTATGCCAATCTGAGACGCATCTCCTGGATTTCGCACTACCCGAAGGCAGCTGGGAGTGGTGAATCCTGTCGCTGTGCTCATGACTGCAGCATGCGATAAATTCGTGAGACAATGAAGCGAGAACAGGACTGAGTCTGAGGAGGCTGAAGTTGATGGGAGCAGCAGGGATTCAATGATGCGGGGTAGCCTCCAATCACGACCCCCCTGTAAGCGCCAACGATACACCCGGTCGCTGTCCGTAGACACCCTTCCACCTAACCCTTTGGACGGCCGTGGATCAATATCCCTTCGAAATATCAACGACATTAAATCCTCCCTTCATGGCAGAGAGGCACTCTAGCGATAATTATCTTTCTAGCTTGGTTTCCTTTTCTCTCTGCCTTTTCCATTCCTTGCTTCAATTGCAATATCTCGTCCTCGATTGAGTCGCTGCATGATCAGGCGGATTGGAGGCCTTCGTTTTTGGAAGTGAATGCTCTTATCAGTATCAAGTACGGATGCTCAGTACATAGGTCACACAAGATGACTGGGATCTTTCTCGCCCTTCTCATGCGTCAAGTTCATCTTAAGAGCGCGACATCGCTTCCAAAATTTCGCCCAATACCGCTTCAGTACCAGAGTATCCCAGAGATAAAACATACAGGCAGCCAGAGTCGTTGGGACACACAACACGAAGAACCACCAATACTTCACCGCATTTTGCCCAAGCAGATCAATATTCATCCCCAAAAGACTCGAACTGAAGGTAAGCGGAATGAAGAGTGTTGCCAGCAAAGTCAACTTCTTGAGTCGCTCGGACTGCTCGATCGCTTTGCGTGACTCCTCTATTGTCGCTTTGTTCATGGCCAGTGTGATGCCCCAAGTGCACATTTTTGAGAGCTCGACACAACGAACATGGAGCTGTTCGTAGTCTCCCAGGAGGCCTTTTGGTGTGAAGGGCCCGTCAGAGTTATCGGATCCGACGGTCCGGGCCGTTTCGGTTTCTGAAGTCTGCCGGCGTCGGCCCCTGCCGGCACCCATCGGTACGGCACCTTTCGGGATGTGGTTATCTATCTTGACATCCTCCAGTCCGTGGCTTCCTCGTTCGGCTAGTCTGTAGATTGCTTGTGTGCTGTCTTTAAGCTGTTGGGCATGTCGGTTCAGAATGTTGTAAAAATATTGAAGTGTTTCTAGCGCATCTGCAGGTACGCCTTGGGTGATGGTGTTGATCTGAATATTGATTCTGGACTCCATGAGATTGAGAAACTGAACCTCTGAAAACGCGGCATGCGTAAATAGTGGGATGCACATGGATAACGGATCCCGTTGTGCGCGACGGGCCAAGTCGACTAGCGCGATCAGTGAATCGTATTGCATTGGGAGGATAGCAGTGCTCTGTTGCATATCTGCTTCGGCATTGCTCGCCGTGTCTAGACGATTCGTGGTGGTTCGAAATGCCATCTTAGGATGATGCTGGAGCACGGGCAGCGGTGTGGCCTTGCTTTGGATATGACTTGTCCAAGGACCTGAGGGGGATTGTTCCAAGGGCCTGTCGTGGTCCATCCAGGCGAGCACTACTCTAGATTAGCATGTGTTATTTCTCATACCATCTATGCATGGTATCTTACCGGACCAGCCTTTGTTTGACTTTGTGACACAGAACGAGATCCATTGTTCGATCACAGAAAAGGACGAACAGACAGTGGAGTACTCGCGCACCAGAGAGTCTCCGCAGCAGACTTTCGTAGATCCAAGCTGTTGAACTTTGTACGTTGCGAGCTCATTAGACTGATGTAGCCGCTGTGACTGGAGATCCTGCCCGCCGAAATCATCACGATGAAGGATAGTGTTCACACAAACCCGAAATATGTTGTTCGAAGAGCTGGCAAGCGATGGGAAACTATACGCATGCCTGTCAATGCTAGGCGAAAGAAAGTCCATGTGTCGACGAAAAAACTCGGGGTCAGCGTTATATTTACTCCCGATGGCCGCCACCCATGACGGTGATAGGAATCCTCGAAGGAAGACTATTTCACCTGAGTCTCCTGTTGGGGCCGAGGGGTTGGTGTAGAAGTCTTCATGTTGCTCTTGAGTATACTCCTGAACATGCCATTTTCTCTCACCGCTGTTGTACACCACAGTTAAGGCATGAGGCTGTTCGGATTTGGACGCAAAGGGCGTGACATCCCCTTCTAATTTACCCGACTGCAGAGTACGCTGCTGGCGCATCCATTCTCCTAGGTCGACATAATTGTTTCCAGGGAAGACAGAGGTACTCGAATATCTTCTCGAGAGCGAGACTATTGCTCGAGTGTAATTCTTCGGTGTAACTAACTCAGGTCATTAAATAGGTTTCTCGAATTTGAGATGAAGTGTTGACATGATCCCTTACGTGCGGACTTTCTGCGCTCCATGTCCTATTGTACAATAATGTCGTAGATAATATACCTTATTGGATGTAACAAGTTTCAACACGTCAACATGCTGAGCATTACCATGCGCGGTAGGCGACCGTTAATTTCGTCCCTCTATATCGTGGATTTTCAATGACATATGAGTCGAGCTGAAATAAAGCTTCGGTGCCACAGCCGCTCTGACCAAAGATCAACGCGGCAAGGCTTTCTCAGTCAGTGGTCTATATCGTATGTTTTTGCCGCCTGATGGAGTGGACCCCTCACGGGGTGTGTGTGAGAGCAATACGATAGCGGGCGCCAAAAGCCCTTATTTTGGCGCCTTCTGGGGCCAGTCACAATCACAGTCATGGATTATGCATTAGCGGCATCGATGAGACCTATCAGCGTCAACCAGAAAGTTCAGCTCTCGCGGTCGCATGAGAAAAAGACAAGAACTGTCCATTGTTTTCAAATTTCGGTTCCCAAAATGTTAAAATATCCGGCAAAAATGAAACACCATCTATCCAAACGGCATAAGATACAATCTTCAGGAGACATAGTCATGTAAACCGATCAGTCAGAGTCCTCCGACTGAAGAGTCCGACCATTGATCGCTAACAGCTCGACATTACTGTATGATAATCAGTCGACGACACACCTATCTAGCCAGAGGGGATAACTTACAAAACAAGAGTCGAGTTCCCGGGGATAAAAGGAGGCGCTCCCCTTCGTTTCGAAACATGTTAGTGTAATCTAAGAATAAATGGGCACGGATATTCTGCATACTTTTCACCATATCCGTAATGCCTACATTTCAATAAATCGTCAGCGAAGCCATTCTCCGGAGTCACGAAGGGACGGGGCAAAACATACGGGCCAAAAGTAAGTAGAGACTTTTCACCAAGACTCATCCCGAGAATACCAACCTCCCATCCTATTTATTTGTACATTTGTGAGAGGAAGGTCATAAAGTACCCGTCTTTCTCGTCCAGCATGCTTACCTTTAATCACCGTGCCCATTCCAATCTGGAACGTAAACGGATATCCCCTTTTGATACTGCTGTCGAATCTGTGCCAATAGGAACAACAGTCAGCACAAAAAACACATCTGAAATTCATACTCTACCCATTCCTTTTGCTTCCACCAGGGTAAAGCTTACCGACGCCCCCTATTCCACGACCGCGTCGGATCGTACAAATACCCGTGATAGTGAACGGTCACCATGTCGCCACTTTTGGGATAGTCCACCCCGTTACCGGGGCGGATGATATCCTTGATAAAGTCGATAATTCCCATTTTCTGACTAGATGAGACGGAACTATGCATGTTATTGTTGTAGGGAGATACGCGGAAGACTCGATCTGATCACATGACGCACGCGGGTGGACGGAATGTCGGAGCGGAAAAACTTGAATGATGTCATTGGCGGCGTAGAAAACAAAACATAACAAACAAACACATGTTTAATGTCGGGGGTGTACATGGACAAAACGAAACTATACCATAACCAAATTTCTCGCTTCATGAGCCGAATACATAGACAGAACTGCTTGAAGCAAAACATTGTGCATTGCTTATCTGACGCCTATTAACATGCTTCGGAGTGTTCGGAATTCTTACCCTCCCGTCAAAGGGGGTTCAACCGGTTCAACCCGACCCGCACGGTGAAATATCCGCAATAATGACGGTTCAGGTTTGAACCCTCAGCATTCGGGACTGCAAAATTGCAACTGCACCCGCTCCGAATTTCTGCGGCGCGGGTTGAACCCCTACTTCTAGGGACCGTAAGCGGTTGCGGTTTAACTCGCGGGACTGCAAGAATCCCTGGCAACCACAGACCGACTAATGTTCTATATAATTTAATAATTCAGATATCTACGTGTTCAGCTCTGTGAACGACCTTTTCGGCTAATTCAAATAGTCTACTTCGTACTTCTCGGACTTTCTGCTTTAAACCCGTATTCAACCCGCACCAAACCTCTGCGGTGCGGGTTGAACCCCTACCTATAGAGACCGTATGCGGTTGTTGGTTAGAACTTCCGGGACTGCAAGACTTCGCGAGAACTATTGTTAAACGATTTTTATTATACGATTTTTATCAATGATTATCTCCATATTCTATTAACTTAAGGGGCGTATCGCGAAAACAAATTCCACTACGCGGATTTTTCTGGTTCAACCCGCACCAAACCGCTGCGGTTGCAGGTTCAACCTTCGGACCGAAATTTGAACATGGACCGCCCGAAACCGCACCGATCACAGCTCTACCCTTACTCACCAGTAAACACACACTTCGTGGTGCTCGGCGAATGCTGTAGATTGACTCAATGTTTGAAGAGTAGAATTGGGAGACTGAAAATTCTTATCTCAATAAATTATTCGTGGAACAAGTCCCATGTAGTCACTTATCCGGCAAAATATATATCTAGGGATATGCCGAACGTACAGACAAATCACCGTCAGAATTTCATCACAGACAGAAGTTATATGGGTAATGGATGCTTAATTCGTTTTTTTTAATTGGTGTTAGATCTGTCAATATTTCTTTTTTACCCAGCAATGTTCGAGATGTACTTTTTACCTACTAAATGTAAGATTGTTGATATAAATTCGTAAGGAAGAGAAGATTGAAGATATGTACTTATCATTCTCATAAAAGAAAACCGAAAGCTCTATATACAGATCATATCATACAGAAAGAAAAAGCCTATATCCATATCCGTAACTCATAACATCCTAATCCAAATTTGTTTAGACACGCTGAGTACCGTCCAGATCAGAGTCAACGGTCGGATCTATCTTGTTACCAACGTTGCTGTCATGAGGACCAGCAGTGGCAGAAGCGCGACCACTGCCGGGGGTGTTGTAGCTGCTGCTAGCCATGCCTTCGTGACGGGCACGGTTGTCGCGATCGCTGTCGACTGTAGGGTCCATCTTGTTGGCCGTGGCGGAGGAGTGAGGACCCGAGCGAGCGGGATCACCGCCGTTGGCGTGCGCGTGAGGCTCGAACACCTTGGTGGTGGTGGGGCCGGCGCTTCCGCTGATGGGGAGCACGCCGGCGACACCCTCGCTGGCTTGGCCGGTGACCGAGCCGCGGATGTTACCTTCGTGGCCAAGGGCGTTGGGGAGGGAAGTGTCGATGTGCACATCGTTGGGGTTGATCTTGCTGCCGGCGGTGGAGCCGGTGCCGGTGGTGCTGTTGCGGGCGCTGCTCATGTCGCTATCAACGCGGGGATCGGCTTCGTTGGCAACGTTGCTGGAGTGAGGGCCTGCGGTGGAGGAGGCAGGGCCGGTCGTTCGGTCGTGAGTCGAGGCGTGACGAGAGTTGCTCAGGTCGCTGTCGACGCGAGGGTCGGCCTCGTTGGCAACGTTGCTGGAGTGAGGTCCGGCCGTAGAAGAGGCGGGACCGGTGGTGCGGCTGCTTCGAGACACGTTGTTGCGGGCTCCGGTGCTGTCGAGGTCGCTGTTGACGCGAGGGTCGACTTCGTTGGCAACGTTGCTGGTGTGAGGACCGGCAGTCGAGGAAGCAGGACCAGTGGTACGGTCGTAGCCGGAGGCTCCGGAGGCGCCAGTGAGTCCGGCGCTTCCAGCATGGCCGAAGCCACCCGCACTGGCATCGGGAACGGAGCCCTGGAGAGTACGGCTGTTCAGACCGGTGGTGGAAGATCGGTCGCTGTCGACACGAGGGTCCATCTCGTTCGCAACGTTGCTGGTATGAGGGCCAGCGGTGGTGTTGGTGCCATAGGATGATCCGTAAGTGTTGTTAGAGCCGAAGGCACCAGAAGTGCTGTTTTTCAAGGGGTTTGTCGAAGAAGAGTGACCATAGGCAGAAGACCGGTCACTGTCGACACGAGGATCCACCTCATTCGCGATGTTGCTGGTGTGAGGACCGGCAGTCGTGTTGGTTCCGTACGAGCCGCCGTAAGAGTTGTTGGCACCGTAGGCACTAGAAGTGTTGTTCTTCAAGGGGTTGGTGGTAGAGGAGTGACCAAAGGCAGATGAGCGGTCACTATCCACACGGGGATCGAGCTCATTGGCGGTGTTGCTGGTGTGAGGGCCAGCGGTGGTGTTGTTGCCGTAGGACGAGCTAAAGGGGTTGTTGGTGCTATAGGAGCCGGAAGTGTTGTTTTTCAGGGGGTTTGTCGATGAGGAGTTACCAGAAGCTGACGATCGGTCGCTGTCCGCACGGGGATCTAACTCATTGGCAGTGTTGCTTGTATGAGGGCCAGCAGTGTGAGAACCTCCCAAGCCGCTGGAGGTGTTGTAAGAGCCAGGCGCAGCAGGGCTCTGACCGAAAGTGTTGCTGGAGCCGGAAGTGTTGTAGGAGGGGTCGTCAATGGGGTTGAGCATAGACATGTTGGTAAGACTGTAACGGGGTAAAAATATTTGAAAGCGGGTATAAAGTTTAGAATTCGTAAAGTTGTAGAATAGGTCGTAAATGCAATAAGTTTGTTGATTGATTTGAAGTTGAGACAGAATTGCCAAGTGCATTTGCCTCTCTTAAGTAGACAACCAACACAGCATGGAAACAAGTGACGTTATTACGAGGTCTCTACTGGGATGAAGTCCTGTGTAGCCCTACGAGAGGCCAATGATGTATTCCCTAGACGATCCTCATATCTAAGAGGGCAAACTTGGCCTGAAGTGGGTCCCTCAGTCCGGGGAGAAGCAATGAGCATGGCCGATGCGTCATGGAGGATCCACTTAAACCGGCTGATCGCGTATGATGTCAGTTTGCTGAAATCGTCACTATTTTTGGCTGTACTGTACTTGAATGCCTCAGCACTGGGTCTCGAATCAATGATGGGAGATTCTGGATCAATGTGGTCATTTCTACCCCGCCAATTTAGATGCAGTCAGCGACTGCCCCTTATGCGCGGCACTTGCCGGCTGTGCTATGCGATGCCGATATTCCGAAGAACAGCCAATATGCTGCTAACGAACCACAGAGTCACGCCACAGTGTTGTCTTCTTCGACGACAATTATGGAGTTATCAATAGCAGGTATATTCGACATACATTGAACTCTACTCCGTACATTTTTGAAGAAATTGGGGATGGTTCAGCCAACAAAGGCAGCGTCCAGTTTCGGGCATTACGTAGAGACCCACAGCTAACTGATTTCATTGAACGTAGTACTGTGTCTATGTCATCCAGCCTCTAATTGTATCACGACTGTCCCACTCCAAAAGGTGCTAACAGAAGAAGGTATGACGATACTCCCCCACATAGACGCGTCTTAATCTTACAGCGAGTCCCAGCCTTTAGCTGCCCGCATGTGCGAAAACCAGTTGCTCACATACGGTGGCTTCACATGAGGTCCATAAGGATCTAACTCCCATTGCGGACGAGGAGGGTCGAGTCCAGTTTCATTGAAGCATGTGTCCATCAATTGGGCCATGGATCCGCTTCGATCGTACTGTGGTCGCTGGCCCGTTGCATCCCGCAGTTTTTTCATCCCTTCTCTTAGGGCTTCGGTCTCCCCGTGAGCAACCACTTTCTCCTCCGGTGTGACCACAACACCATAGTTATCGCGAGCAACTTCGACCGTGACCAGCCCTTTTTGGAACTCCAGTGCGATTTTTTCCGCTGGTCGAGTCAAGGGATCTTCGAGCCCCCCTCCCCAGGTAACCCATTCAAGAAGATCACCCGGATTGACACGAACGTGGTCGCACTTGGACGGGAGAATTTGTACCGGAGGGTCATTCTGCCACAGCGAATATCGATATAGAATCTTGCTTGACCGAGATCCTGGTTTCCCTCGCCGAATCCCCCACGGCTTCGTGAACCACTGATCATCGTGAAGACTAAACTCTCCCCGACAGAGGAACCGGTACAGCGTCCGTTGCGCATTCCCTCCACGATAGAATCCCGCCCCTCCGCTATCCGCAACACTCTGGTTCGCTTCGATGCGAAGCGGATAATCCAACTCAATACTCTCGGTCGGGATGGACTTGATCGCCGGAGGATGTGAGTCGTGCAGGAGATCGCGGCCGGTCGGACGGGCTTGAGAATCGTCCCATCCGGTATATGGATGTCGATGAGATCGAGGAATCCGTCGTTGATTACTGTCCCCGGGGCTGCAGCTGCGATCATGCAGTATCCGATGAACATTTTGAACATGGGTTCGGAGAGGTAGAAATTAATGCTGCGCTTGCTCGGAGGCGAGGTGCCGGACCTGTCGAACAGCAAGCGATTTCCGTTCCTGATCATGGTGCAGCTTAGGGCCCAGGGACCGGTGCCGTGGCCGTCGGCGTCGACGAAGTCGGTGAATGTTCACGGTTTGTCATCAAAGTCTATCGCGATGATGCGCGCCATTCCCGTATGGTTGCGCAGCAGAAGTTCACCGCAGGCGGCGAGGTAGACTTCGGTGCCGAACCGAGTGGCTAGCTCGCAAGTGCGCCGGGAGGCTGTGCGACAGGCCGAGATAATTGCCACCAGGTCGGAGCGATACCAGTCTGGCCGTCATGGGTTCCGACAGAGTAGAACCACAAGGTCGGTGTTCATCACCCCCTTGGTGTAGAGCTTAATGCATGGGATTTGGATGCCGTCGTCGAAGACGGACGTTGCGTTGATCGACATGCTTCCGGGGACCATGCCCCCAACGTCGGTCAAGTGACCAAATTGAGATGCCCAGCCTATGATTCTGTGTTCGTGGAAAATGGGCAACGGAGAGCTTCCCACCCATAAGAAGCGGGTGCTGTAGAACTTTCGTCATGTAAGTGTCGTACGTGATGAAAAAGTCGCCTTCTTCGATAGACCCTGTCCACGCTTCGAGGAACTGTGCAATGAAACTGCCAAATTGACCGGCAAGAATTTGTCCATCTGCTGTGGTGATCACGTTGAATTTATCCTGTTGTTTGCGAATCGCTGGCGACATGCTACAGCGGAGCATGAGGGTGTCCATTTTGCTGCGGATTGATGCGAGCGCGAAAGCAACCAGCGTTGCGATGAGTGGAGTGGATCTCACTATTTAAGAGCCCTTGCTGGTGATTGATCTTTCGGGGGTTCTTGGACTGTGTCTTCATCAGGGCGAACCAAGATGTTGCCGATCCCATCAATCTCCCTTAGCAGCCAGCAAGGATAAATGTGTTACTGTCCATCTCAGTGATGATGCAAGGGCCGTTAACGTGCATTCTGGTTTGACCTTCCTCCACCTGCCCAGACTCTCAGTCAACCTTTCTCCGTCAACATCGCTCACACTCACACCATCAACCCCCATCCTCCCTTGATACCCAATCACCCGTTCCATCAGCACATTCGGATCAGGAGGAGTATAATGCAACCAAGCACCCAATCCCCCAGTTATCTGCGACCGTCTCACAGCCAGGATATCACGATGACAAGCGGTGACGATCAACCACGTCTGGGAGCCTTTTCCTTCCAACACGGCATTGGTAGCGATCGTGATTCCATGATGAATGTACTGAAATTTCTCTGCACTGTCGGTCCAGTTCAGCTTCTGACGGATCTTTTCGATCCCGTTCTTGATCCTGATGCTCTGGTCTTCCGGTGTCGTTGGGACTTTTGCGCGCGTTAGTTGGCCCGTGGATGTAATTGCGCAAATGTCGTGAATGTGCCCCCGACGTCGGCACCTAGGCGGTAGCTTAGGTTTTGAGGTATTGCTGGGGTCTTGAAACAGACTCAGAACGATGGCGAGAGTAAAGACAGAAGGTAAAATCGAAGCAAACGAACCTGGGAAGACCCCGCTCGTTGCGCGAAAAAACAAGTCCCGATTCACGGTGTCCTTTTCCTAGCCAAGTCCATGTCCCGGTTCCTGTTCTCCTCTCTCAAGATACAATCCTTGCGAAGGGATACTGCCACAAGATCTTACTAGTGAATAGAGTCCAGACGCATGTTAGCGAGCTCCTAACGGTTCAGTCTGTGACACTGGCCGATACCTTTGCTTATGGAGTAGTTTGAGTGGATGGTGTCACAGGCGACCCACTATTTGTTGGACAGAGGAACAGGGGTGAGATGGGTATGACACTGTCCATCGCCGCTTAGCTTATAGTGCAGGCCGTTCGTATCATGTTTGAACATCAGCATTTTCTATGAACCCCAAAGAGGAAGGATGAACAGCATTTGATTGAAATCGAAAGATAAAGAACCGTAGATTTTACCTCAAAGCTAAGGCCTCAATTCCCTCAACCCGGTGCCGCCAACAACCTGTTCGGAGTTTTGCGTGTGAGGTCGGTTACTGGCGAACATACACAAGTAGTTAGGGTCAGGATAGCTGGATAGCGTGATGATTCGATTTCGAATGAAATTGCAGCTCGGCTTTTTTCAGCTATTCGGAATATCTTGCTCACAAAGCTTGTGTTACTTTTGAGGTTACACTAAATGATGCCCAACAGCAGGTATGATTCATATTTGGCCAAAAACATTGTTCGATCTTGCTATCATGGTTCATCTTGTGGTCCAGTAATACTAGGCCGTCCGAAACTAGCTCATAAACCTTCAATATTATGATATTCTTACCGCTGTAGAGCTAATATAAGATAAGCATTTGCAAAGCAGGACAAGTACCGAGACCATCGGGCCCTCATTAAACTGTGATAACACGGCCCTCGACTCTCTCCTATCATCCCTCACTCGAGCTTCCGGCTTCTTTTAGCTTTAGCTAGTACCAATTACTTTCCTGACCAGGTCGTGCTGTAATGTTGTATTATGTCTCGGCACCTAGTTCTAGCCTTTGGTCCCTTAGCCGACTGGCCTCATTCCTTTTGCCTTCCTCACATGTCTTCCCTGAGTAATTTCCGTGGCGCACCGGGCGAGTAATTATAGTTTACTCTAACGACACCAATGCACGCGACGAAGCCAACCAGGAGGTTGCAGGAAAAAGGTTATATCGGCTCGCCATTGATATGTTGAAGGAGGCTTTGTGCAATGTGTTTTCCTAAGATAATAGAATGATATAATACGGAAAGAGAGTAAACCGTAAGTGATAAAACGTGGGAATGAATGCAAGCTCGATCCCAAGCAAAGCGCAGAGAACCGTGAGACCCGCTCAGAGAGAGACGATAAAGTACTGTTGATTACTGGAACGCGTTCTTGCGCAGTACACGGAATACTCTGTAGGCTGGAGATTTTCGTTGGTCATGTTTCACTTCCAGGGGCATCTGAGAAACATTAAGATGGATTAGCGGACTGTAATTTTTGGACGCGGAATAATAATCGCGCTGGTCTATTTAGTCAACCCCTACCTTCTGATGTTGCATAATTCTGCATATAGATGCAGCCCAATTGAGGGGCCATCCTAATTGAGTAGTAATGAATGCTTTGTATCATTCGTGACTGCATAAACCTGATTTGGCATGTAGGCTGCGAGGCGGGGAGAAGCATCACGAACCCCATTGATGAATGTTTTGTACAGCTTTAAGAAGCCTCGGTAAGCAATATCCAGCGACATTCGACTTTGTACATTTTCAAAACCAGGCCCCGATGCTACAAAGATGAAGTTTCAGCCTGGGCGGGAGTTCTTGAGGTACTCATATTCGTATTGGTCGGTCGCACAGCATCGATTCGTTTCGATTTCAGTCGTGCAGCAAACGGTACAGGGAAAGCGAGAATACAACAAACAGTAAATGGAATGAAGAGAGCAGATTATTATTAAGCGGCTTGGTCCAATCTTCAAGCAGACTCGAGGTCTTGAATTTGTCCTGTGCACTTGAGAATCAAACTCAACATCTTGTCCTACAGGCTTTTGCCGATGAATATGTGTTCTACGGGGATTTTATTTTCCTGTAACCACCCTTTTTTTTCTTACCTACTCCAGAGGCGGCCACGGGAAGGATGGCCACCAGAGGGGCAAGGTTCTGCGATTCCTTTGTTGTTACCATAACAGGGACAGGGGAGCCGTCTTAGGAAGTGCTAATTCATGTGTTTGGGACTTGTTCCACAGCTGAGATCAACACGCTTCGTTGGCTAATGCCAAGCGCCATGTTACAGGGGCTGCTGTTTCCTCTTTGCTTTTTCTTTCTACCTTTTACACCGGAGTATTCGTTCTCTCTTCTCATTCATTACGGACATTCCATGGTTGGCTTTCTCACCTTTGTGGTTACTTGGTCGTAAGTTAAACTTGGCCCGTACTTGGTGTATTATAAAGGGGAAGTGAAACCGGAGGATATAACCCATATTTTCTCAGATAGGACTTCAAAGGTAATAGAAAGCCATGGATCCCTCTTCATGTCCCGTCCCTCAAAGTAGGAATAATCGACATGTACGGAGTATCTGTAATGGCCACATTTCCAGCCTGCATTCCCCTCAAGCTCTAGGCCAATCCATTCCCAAAGCGGACGGTAATCGCTGATCGAGGAATCCGGACGAGGGGCCAATGGTTGGGAAAACAACGATCCCAGCGATCGAAAGTACCACCCAAACGCAAACAAAGACCCACTGGACAGCTGATTCGACGCACCACTGCAGACTAGACTAGCTTGAGACGGTTGCTCAGAGTCAATTATGCCGACCCTAGCGATCCCATAGGCCCACCAGCAACGATCAGTGAGCGGCGAGTCACGCCATTCGCGGCCGGCGGATTTCCCCGCAAAGTTTAAGGCAACCCCGCAAAGTTAGGTCAGCCCACTGGCCAACCGCGTCACACCACCACACGTCATACGACCATGGGATACGGAATGCATGACCTCACGAGTCACCCCACTCGCCCGGCATCCGGGGAGAAGTATAAATATTGTATTTCACACGCGACCTCCTTCATGGGCTTCCCAGGACTCTGCTCCTATCTGACGTTCATACCAAACAATCGTATCTCACACTGACTCACTCGCACTTATCGACATTTTCAATATGTCTACTATCCAGAAGATGGCTTCCATTGAGGAACTCAACAAGTACAACTCCCAATGGGTGGAGTTTCACATCCGTGACCACCTCGCCAACGGCGAGATCAATGTCCGCCATACCGTCATCGAAGGGCACGCTCTCTCCTTTCTTTCTTTCTCAGTCTTCTCCCCTTTTCTTCCAGACTAACCTACCCTTTGCCAAAATCAACTAACACCCTTCAAGCGGCGAATTCCACAACGCAGACACCTCCAAACCCATGACCGAAGACGATGTCGACGAGATGACCATCCCGTCCTACGGCGTCGGTGAGATCTGCGCCCGCGGCAGAAGAGGCAGCGAAGGCCGTCTGGACCTGTTCCACGACGAGGAAAAGATCTGCGAACTCCACTGGGACAACCGCCAGGAGAATGGCTTTAATTTAGTCGAGGTGCTGGACGGAAGTAAGTCGTACAGAGTGGAGCATGGGGGATGGAGCCCAGAGGCAGGACCTCTGGGCCATGTGTACGTTGATATTTGGGAGATGAAGAAGAAGCTCGAGGAGAAGAAGAAGTTGGAGCAGAAGATCGAGGAGATCGAGAAGACCAAGGTTTGATTTTACGGCGTTTTTTGAGACTTACCAGCGTGGGTGGGGTGTTTTATCGGATTTTGTTTCGGGGTTTCGTTTATTTGCATTGTCTATCTACCTCGCATCGACATTAACGCTGGAAGTGATGTTGCTAGTAACTAGGGAAATTGTCTACCCGTGTATCAAGATGAACAATAATAACTTATTTGAAAACGAGCAAGTTCCCCCTAATCCGGTCTTTCCGGGAAGTTGAATGCTGCAGTAGAGGTTGCCTGGACACGTAAGACTGCCGGTCGCCGCGGACTTGGAGGGTACAGGGATCCTCCCAGTCAGTCTACAGGGGTACGCCACCACAGCAGCCTTCGTGATTTGAGACAGGCAAGCGGTCCAATAACCAGTCCAAATTGAGATTCCGTCGTCCAACCTTTCGGGGCCAGCTCAACATTCCATCCAGCGAAAGCAAAATTCCAGCCACCCGCAAATAGAGTCCGAACGAAAAGCATCCGCCATTTTCCTATTACCAGATATGGCTCAGAAAACCGTGGTAACCACTTCCACAAGCTATACTGTGTAGGCAGGAATCGAGATGGTGTTTTGTTTTGTGACAGCCGATCAAATGCACCCTGACTTCCTGATCCAGTGTCCCGCACCGGGCGTATTGCCGTGGAATGTACGACCCCTCCATTCGTTGCTTGTCCGTCAAGGCGACATGTCATGTCCAATCGGAAACGTTTAAAATGGACGCTATAAGGAAGGGATCATCAGCTGATGCACTTGCCACTTCATGGGTCGATCCTGTTCCAGTCCGCGTCTTTGCTAGGGAGAGGATCGAATCCCTTCAAAATGCTACTTCGTTTTTGGCTTCTATGCTCATTGTATTCGAATTCCAACGCTCATTCACAAATGTTCGGCGAGGAAACAGTAGAATGTGGCCGGAGCAGCTGAAGAGGTGAATACGAGGGACTGCAGATAGGAAAGCGGCCCCGAACCGAACCACCTTGCGTCAGACTGCATATCGCTGCGTTCTAGACTATTCAATCGGCCTATCGTCAGTACCACCTAAATCTGCCACTATTCGAAATGTTCCACTTCGGATTCCTCTCATCCGTCTAGCATGGGTGTAACCCAATCACGTGCACAAGTTTGCGTGCGGATTCCAGTTGAGGTGGTTCATACAGTAGACGACCGCAAAGGCTCTAGGGCGCATTCTGGGGATCATATGGATGCTGTTACGCGGACAACCTCTTGAACCGATACTTCTTATCACAGTGTATGCAGGTTTGTGCCAGGAAGCGAATAGTTTTTGGTCAAAGCCTGAGTATCCCTAACAACAAAGACGCAACATGCATTCTGAGGAAATGACGATAATGAAACTTGACTCCCGATGAGCTAAAAGGACAGCCAAGAAACTGGTCAATTCCAGAATCTCAGTTGTAAAGAAAGCCTTGTCTTTAGAGGAGAGGTCGCCATAACTAGGCCGCGGCCAAAAAAAGGAGGCAGTAGGTCTGAAACAATTAGAAGGAAGCTTCAGCTAGCCAGACCGGGGTACTGCTCTGATGGCGCTGACGCTCATGTCAGATAATCTGCAGAATTCAATTTTTATGAAATACTGCAAGGTCGGGATTATGAGCCAACGTTGTCTAAAATAGATAATTTACAGCAACGAGCTAGATTAATTACTACTAAATCTCAATTCAAAATTCACGGGTTGGATGGAGGGCACAGAACAAACACCATCCCTGGTTTGGACTATTGCCACTATGGCTCTCATAAGCCTTGCGGCCCCTGAATCGCCCGTAGTTGACGCTGTACAATATTATGTTGCATCTTTCATCCCACTAGTCGCAAGAAGTGCTCTCAACACAACATGACGAGGGTTCGCTTGATCTCATAGGCCATGCTTGTTCGATTCACGTTTCCAGGTGCCGGGTTCTCTCTGCAAGGGACATCACTATGAATATGGTGGAGAGTGTAATCATTTTTGGGGAAACATCTTTCTGAAAAATAGGAATATCTGCCTAGAGGCTTTGGATAGTTCTGCAACAGCATCATGATTCCGTCAGCTAAAATAACTAACCTGAGGTGTGTACATATATATCATTGCTTCCTTCCTCGGGAATACATTGTCGCATTGCATCATCACAACATTGAAACGGAAAAACGATTCCATATATTTTCCTAAGATCCGGTACAGGTAAGCAATGGCTATTTCGATCTCCTGATAACACAACTAGAGTGTTCGGACACTGCAACCCAAGTCAATTCCTTACGGTTCTGTATAGACCGCCGATCCATACATAAAGCGGATGCCGGGGCAGATCCCTCGCGCTATTCCACCATCGGAACTCACTGTCCCGAACGCCAAGAGTTCCTTATCTTTTCCAGAGTTCTTATGAATTGTCAAATCCGCAGACTGACTGGATGAAACATGAGGCATCTGGCATTTATATTAAAATCAGAAGGAAACGGCACAATCATCCAGACGAACCAAGGGCTGATTGTGGGTTTTGTTTCCCCGAAATGCAGCAAAGCCAAGATTCCCGGCATATCACGAGCCCAATCTAGCCAGATGCGGGGAAGTGAGGGGAAAAGAGATAAAGAGATATGAAAGAGAGTGACGATTGGCAAGTAGTGCTCGGTATATCTCTTTTGACTATCTATTCTAATGAGACACGTATACAAAGTCCTTGCTGACACCTACCACCTTTGCAGGAGGAGACGCGACCGAGTGTCTATTGCTCATTTTGAATTTATTTATTTTCCGCTCTCTGGATATCTGCAATACGTACATACACTGCGTCTCCAGAAAAATAGCAAACTCCTCGGTATCAGCTTTCCCACTAGCAACGTCGAGCTTCGCTCAAACACGGTAATAAGGGACAATCATGAGTACCTGCACACCTGGAGCGAACGGAAATATCCGCAAAGGGGCCGTTTCTGATGACCTAGAGCAGACCAGTGTAAAGCCTTCGCAACAAGGCATAATAGAGACCAACCATCATGGAATTGATACTAGGGGAATCCCTAGCTCGATAAACGAGCTATACGATCGGAAAGTGGCCTTGATGAATCAAGCTCTCATTGACATTGGTATGGGACCCTTCCACTGGAAGATCTTTGCAATGACTGGCTTTGGATGGTTTGTGGATAATGTAAGCTCTCATAACATGACCAGCAAGACGCTCATAACTTACCATTATATAACGGGTGGGCTTTAGTTCTGGATGCAAGCTATTACAATAATCAGTGCACCAGTCAGAAACGAATTCTCAGTCGAGCGCATCGCCTTTCTTACCGTGGCCAAATACGCAGGCTTGGTTGTCGGATCATCGGTTTGGCCTATCACAGCTGATTTCATCGGTCGACGGTTAGCATTTAATGTTACACTCTTGATATCGGCGGTAGCTGGACTCGTCGGAGCCGGAAGCCCCAACTTCGTGGCCATTTCGGTCTTCTGCGCCTTCATAGGCGTCGGAACAGGCGGCAACCAGCCCGTGGATAGTGCCATTTTCCTCGAGTACATACCGGCTACACATCAATATCTTCTCATTATGCAGTCGGCATTTTGGTCGGTTGGTCAGACTATCGCTGCCTTAGTTGCCTGGCCATTGATTGGCAACTTCTCATGTCCGTCTGACGCGGACGAATGTCTGTACGCGGATAATATGGGATGGCGATATACGTTCTGGACATTTGGTGGCCTGACTATGGTGATGTTCTTGCTTCGTTTTTGCTTTCGGATTTACGAGACCCCGAAGTACCTGCTTGGAAAAGGCCTCGACCGCGAGGCGGTTGATGTTGTCCAGAAGATAGCTGGTAGAAACGGCGGATCAACATGGCTCAATCTCACGCATTTTGAGGAGATAGATGCGGAGATCGGGACGCCAGAAAGTTCAACTGTACAACATTCAAACCATTACAACATCATGGACCGCACCCTGGAGAAGTACAAACCCGAGAAGCTACGCACTCTCTTCTCCACACCCCGTCTAGCGCTCTCAACCTTTCTGCTCATCTTCCTCTGGTGCTCGATCGGAATGGCCTATCCCCTGTACAACTCGTTCATTCCGATATTTCTTGAAAGCAAGGGTGTCTCACAGGGTGACTCCTCAATTTCAACGACCTACCGGAACTATGCCATCCAAGCCGTTTGTGGCATCCCTGCCTCGCTCCTCGGCGGGTTAACGGTTGATCTTAAGCGCATCGGCCGAAAGGGTACAGGAACACTGGCATGTCTGGGCACCGGTCTTTTCCTCTTTTTGTTCACGCGCGCCAGCTCCGAAGCCGGGGTTATCGGATTCACCTGTGCTGTTGCTTTCTTTCAAAACCTCGTCTACGGCTTGTTGTATTCGTACACGCCTGAACTGTTTCCCGCGCCGGTGCGTGGGACGGCGAATGGGCTGGTCGCGTTTTTTAATCGGCTGAGTGGGCTCATGGCGCCGATCATTGCAGCGTATATTGGGATTGAGACAGACGTGCCCGTGTGGATATCTGCAGCGCTGTTTGTTGTTGCGGGGGTGGTGTTTCTGATTCTTCCTTATGAGACACGCGGGAAGGCGGCAGCTTAGATGTGAATCTCAGTCTTCGTGAATCATGAGTGTTATGGAATAGGATTAGCATGAATCTGGTGCCTTCCTGTTCTTGAATTCAAATCCAATGCCAAAGACCACAGACTACCTATAGTCCACCGTGGGTAACACAAGCACTACCGTAAACAAGATTCGGCAGAGATCAGAACTGATGGTAGAGCTACTGATGACTGAAGTGACCAATGTGTTTAAGCGTTACATACGTTCCAGAACTGAGACTAATAGCGCAATTTGATTGAAGGTCGTCGTTCTGTCAAACATCCTTGAGCTGTTCTCCTAGAGGCGAATGGATCCATACTGTGATGAAAGGAAAAGTTACAGCAACTAGTAACAGCAACTAGCCATGGTGTAGGTGCTAAAGTAACGACTACTCTTAGCGGACTAAAAAGGAAACCCATTACACATTTGACAAACAGCAATATTGGTAAATCGAACGAGCTGTTAGAATGCATCGTAGACGAGATAATTTGTGATAGAATTGGCATATGTCGGTACTGGGAATGACATGGGCAACTGAGGTGAAACTCCACAGGTTATCTCGATTTGTCTGGCTACCATTCGTGGAAATTTGAGATATGCAAGTCTTAAAAGAACAAGAGGTGTCTTATAAGGGTGTTTCATAAAATTTTACTTGATTTATTCGGATATGTCAATTGGACATGGGCGTGACGGCCTGAGCGTTACCCCGACAACGAGAAGCCAACCCTTCCGATGCTTTAATTGCTTCCATTTACACCGACACAACATGGCAAAGAGTCACCTATTCTATCTGATGATGAGGCAGAATGGTTTGCCGATTGTTGCCACGCGACACCTCTTCTGTCCAGCCATCCCCTCCTCCATTCCGTGCGTGGGTCTCGGCAAGCGTGGCGTCGCCAATCGTCGCTCTCCCGCTGCACCCCGCCTCTTTCCTATCTCAGGGTGGGACCCGGTTGATATATCTTTCTTGGTTGAAGAAGAGTCAATTCCAACATATAGACCGGAAAGGTTCTATCCAGTTCACATCGGCGAGGTTCTCAATCGTCGTTATCAAGTAGTTGGAAAGTTGGGCTACGGATCCAGCGCGACAGTGTGGCTATGCCGTGACTTATTCTATGTCTGACAATCTTTATCTACGACCACCCAGGGTCTAACTAAACAGAGACAACGGCTATAGTACATTGGAAGTACACACAGCATCGAAATCAGTCAGTCGTGAGGTCGAAATCTACAACCATCTAAAGGGTATCCAATCTGATCATGCGGGTCTTTCCTGCCTGCGCTCCTTGATTGACAAGTTTGAGATTCAAAGCCCGGGTGGAAATAGCGTGCACACTTGCCTGGTGCATCCATCTCTCGGTATTAGCCTCTCTCAGCTTACGCCGCTGCTCTCGGATGGCGTTATGACCATAGGCATGGTGAGAACCACCATCCGGAATATCCTAGCTGCTTTGTTTCTCCACACTGAGGCCCAGATTATACACACTGGTAGGTACCAATAGTATATGATCCAAGAAAGGAGCCAATGACATATGATTCAGATCTTCAAACAAACAATATTCTCCTTGGAATAAAGGATGAATCCATTCTGTCTAAGTTTGAGCAGGCAGAACTAGAAAGCCCTGTGCCACGGAAGACCCTTGCAGACCGTACCATTTACCTCTCAAGACCGCTCCCCATGTCATTTGGCACCCCTGTTCTCTGTGATCTAGGCGAGGCTCGAATAGGCACCGACCGTCAACAGGGTGATATCATGCCAGATATTTATCGTGCCCCGGAAGTCATCTTGGACATGACATGGGACTACAAAGTCGACATTTGGAATGTTGGCATGGTGGTGAGATGGGTTTCCATTCCAGGCGAAGACAAAACTAATAATGACCAAGATATGGGACCTGTTCGAGCATCGCCATCTTTTCCGAGCGCGAAATCCAGAACGTAAATTGGATGATGCATATCATCTTGCCGAAATGCAGGCAACCCTGGGAAGCCCTCCCCGTGAGTTCCTCGCCCGGAGCGACAGGAGCAATTTATTCTGGGACAAAGAGGGTTCGTTTAGCCCCTATCATCCATGCCTGGTTCAAGCAATGGGGAGACCATATAGCGTTGATTATGCTAAACTCTTACGCCAGGCCATTGGAAACACGCAGCTCCTCTCCCGGATTATGACCTCGAAACATTGGAAGAAAGGCTTGAAGGCGATGAAAAGGACGATTTCTTGCGTTTCCTCCGACGGATGCTATGTTGACTACCTGAAGAAAGATCCACTGCAAAAGAGCTTCTCTTCGATCCCTGGTTGATGCATGGCCTTTTCAATTGAAAAGAAGTTTGCCATTGTAAGACAGAGGTGAAACAAAGGTCTACTTACACTTTTGACCTTAATAGCAATATTGAATTCTAATTCCATCACAAGCGCCGCGGACAAAATAAGACTTCGCCAGTCTCAATCATTTTCTTCAAAGAGTCATATAGTTATAGCAGTCGTTAACGTCCAACGGACCTAAAGTACTTCAAGGGGGAGACGCTGCTCTATGACTTTCCTAGGGGTACTAGAGAGCTAAGGTTACTATACTGATAGGTCAATGCATGGCCTGTATACAACTCTAGAAGACATTTTCGAGCCAAAGGTTGTATATAAAGGATATGTAGTAGATTCTGTCCCTACCTATGGCCAAGACCCAGGTGGTATAGGCTAATACAAATCCGTAACATGGTATAGCCGGTCGTGAAGTAGTAGAAAGGATGCAAGCGATGGGATGCGAACCCAAGTCTTAGGAACTTTAGCCAGCCCCCGAACTAACTAAGAACACCGAGACTTCCGGGATGACGCTGAAGGGTCATATACAGTCTTCCACGGGGACTTCAACATTACGAATAGTGTTAATGTGTTTTAATCGCAACTTATATAGGCTACTTTACAACTTTGGACTTGGCTGTTTATCTCAAAACGCCGCAAGCAATGAATAATAATAAAAAGAAGAATTATATTACTGTTACATTAGATATTCCAGCAGGAGAAGGGGGAAAATCAAGAAAGAGGGAAACATCGCGAAACACCCAAGAGGTTTGGACGTTGACCAAAAATGTTGATCTTAAATGCAACAGTGGCTTTGAATGGGGAATAAGAACTGTCGTTTGCAATCAAAGCAGCGCCAGTGCTTGTCGAAATCGTGTTGCCGACGATCCCCTGATGTAAAAAAGAACCTGCTGCAGTCGTCACAATAATTACCAGTTCCTGGGCTACAGGTCCGAGCCATATCGAAAGGAATGTCGTCAGTTTGGTCCTGTAAAGCCCGATCGGCCATTCGCCTATTACTAAATATGAGCAAGTCCAAGGGCCGGGTGGGAAGAAAGGCCTACTTCATCTCGGTTTCCAATTCATCCATTCTTTCCATCATTGCCGTCGAGAAGTCAAATGAGAACTCCAAGAACTTCTTGCGAACTTCGTGAAATTGGTCTAATCCTTTTAGTGTGGAATGGTGTCGAACGGCGAATGTCGCTATAGTATCCCGCAGCTCTGAATGTGGAGGACTTTCCGGCCCATAAACGTACTCAATCGTTTGGATAAATGGAATGTCTTCGAAGTCATCTCTGAAAATTGACTGTGACTTCTCCTTAGAGAGAATCATAAGACCGTTTATCGCGTACTTATCCGCAGCGTTGTACATTCGGATATTAGCATGAGCCTTGGCTGCACTGAATTTCAGGGTGGTAACCGAGGACGCCAGCGACGGGGTTCTAGGTTGAGATTGAATTGAGGGATCGGGCTTTACGGGACCAATTTCGGATTGTGATTGTATAGCAGGTTCGAGATCTGTATAGGGGAGTGAATGTTGGGGGTCAACGACAAAATGAGGTGAATCGTCGTAGTCGCCTCGGTAGAGGTAATCAATAATTCTGCCGATGATAGAAGGGTCATCTTGAATAACTATCTCTTTCGATATCGCTTCCTGTAATTGATCAGGATTTTACTTGATTATTAGGACGAAATTGTTACCTTGAACCCTCCACTTAGAGCCTTTTCGAAGAAGGCTGATTGTGGGCATATAATACAACTGTGTACTTTGAATGTGACCGATTCACACTTGATTGTTACATCAGAGTATGCACCATCTGCTCGGAGGCTGCATTGTGATAGTTTAGTATCCGTAGACAAGCGGATGAGCAACATTACCTTGATAGAAGTTCGAGAAGAGCGCTGGGAGCCATGTCTGGTTGAATAGCAGGTCGATGTTTCTTTAAAGGGGGAGGGGGGGAAGGTGCTTGAAGCAAGAAGATGATCCATTCATTATGTCAATGGCAGAGGGGTGTGATCACATGATTCTATGGTACAGAATTACGAGTGGTCCAAGTTTAGAGATAGACTATTGTTCCGCCCCGATGTCATTCTTCTATGATGCTCATTAACTAGGAAAGTATGTGCCTGGAAGGCAGGCCATATTTGGCACCCACGGCGGTTATTATAGTTGAGGTACAGGGGCTTCTTGGTTCGCCTTTCTGGCCTCTGCTTCTCTCCAGTGTCACTTCATAATTATTCACGTCTATTTATTAGAGTTTAGGTTATCAGGAAAGACTGCTAGGGCACTACACGCGCCTTTCTTGCGCAACAACTGCAAATTTGATCGACCTCAGGGAAATACTGCACACCGATATTAGTTCAAGGAAGCAGAACAATATCGTCAAGTCTCTCGGCAGCCCTATCTACTGCTTACGAACAACAAATCAAAAGCGACGCCGGTGCCAGGATGAACGGCGTAGGGAGCTGACTATGTCGGTGGTCCACACCGGAAGGATGATCCGAAAAATTAGCAAAATGCAAAATCACCACACGGTATGGGTCGGTCTGGCCACGCTTTAATTCTGGGTTTTGAAGACAAGCTCCACTATTTAGTTCCAAAGCAATCTTCGAATTGAGGAGTTCGGAAACTAGCAAGGATACTCTCATCTAGGAGTCCGGAAAGAAGAACATGACTATACATGCAGGAATGGCCAATCTCGTCAAGACTAAGAAGGTACTCTATCCAACTAAAAAAACCTACTATCAAACCCGAAGGAAGAGCAGAAAACACCAAGTTGATTTTACAGACTAAAGATTCGGAGTAACCAAGTTCTTTCCCAACACTATGCAGATGTTTACCGTAAAGGCTACCCTTGGTCCCATTCCCCAGACGTCTTTGCCAAGCTGGAGGCGTCAACGACGAAGTACTGAAGGAATACATTGCATAAATCATAGGTATTACAGTATAGATTCATAGCTATGACATGTTAACTCCCTGACGAATGAGGAGACAAACCAGGTAGAATGAAGATCCTATATCGTTGTTTGGCTGTTATTAGAGACATTCCACCCTACGCAGATCATTTCTCCAGTTTATTTCCCTTTGGAGCCCCCGATGCTCGAGTCATCTTGAGTCATTTGGTCTTCCCGACGACTCGGCGGAAAAAAACCCGGTATTCGTCCGCCGGTCGGCGGAGCACCCCTTTCGAGGAGAGGACTTAAAAAACAAAAAAGCCCGACTAGTTCATATCGATAAAAGAAAAAAACAAAACACAAAAAGTTCAAAGATTGCAAGTTCGCCATCATGGTGAAATCCAACACAGAGCTGTCTGATGTGGAACAGACAGAAAAAAACAACCCAAATATCGGTGGAAATGATGCAGAAAGCACGAAAACTGAACCGGAGTCGGGGACGACAGGATGGGTTTTCCTAATGACTGTTGTGGCTTTGGCTCTTAGTATGTTTTTGGTAAGAAATGCGCAAACCTTTATGTATGCACGTGTCGCTAATTTTGAATGAAGGTCTCTCTAGATATGGTAAGAAATTCCCAATTAGTCGCCCTTTGGTCGACATATCACCGCTAACTTCGATATGATTCTTGCCTAGACAATTGTCGCAACAGCCATACCCAAAATAACGGACGAGTTTGGTGGTATCGAGCTGGTCGGATGGTATGGGTCGGCATTCTTCATAACGTTGGGAAGTTTCCAGGCCTCTTGGGGAAAAATATACAAATATTTCCCGCTCAAGCCCGCGTTCCTGGTCTCCATTGTTCTTTTCGAGGTGGGAAGTTTGATGTGTGGTAGGGAACACCCTTCTTGTCCAACTTGCCAAAATCAATTATTTACTCCTTGCAGGTGTCGCAAAGAATAACACCACATTGATCGTCGGACGTGCCATCACTGGAATTGGTGGCGCCGGCATCTCGTCCGGAGCATTTACCATCATTGCCTTATCTGCCCCACCCAAGCAGCGACCGGCATATATCGGAATCCTCGGCGCTTCATACGGAATTGCTGCAGCAGTCGGACCTCTCCTAGGAGGAGCATTCACAAGCCATGTTTCCTGGCGGTGGTGCTTTTACATCAACCTTCCGATTGGCGGCGTCGCCGGGGGAATCATTCTCCTGCTGTACCGTGCTCCGCCCCCATTGCCGTTCCTGGGCGAGCCACTGGTCGAAAAGGCTCTTCAGCTGGACTTCCCCGGGACGTTCCTCCTCATCGGGGCCCTGGTCTGCTATGTGCTGGCTCTTGAATGGGGTGGAATATCGCTGGCGTGGAGCGATTCCAAGGTTATTGGGACATTGACAGGCTTTGGTGTCTTGCTAATCGCGTACGGAATTGTTCAATGGCTCGAGAAAGAACGCGCAGCAATGATCGGCCGTATACTCCGTCAGCGAAACGTGTTCGTTCCGATGATCTATATTCACCTTTTGGCTGGCACGTTCTTCCTCCTGGTGTACTACCTGCCGATCTATTTCCAGGTCGTTTCTGGAGTATCCGCGGCCGACAGTGGAATCCGCAATCTGCCACTGATTCTCGCGCAAAGCGTTGCGACTGTTTCGTCGGGTATTGTCCTCAGTCGCGTCGGATACGCACCGCCATTCCTGCTTTCCGGGGCAGTCATCACGGCGATCGGTTCTGGGCTTTTGTACACCCTCGATGTCGACTCAGGGTCTGGCAAATGGATCGGCTACCAGATCATGACTGGTCTGGGTGTGGGATGGTGTTTCCAGGTCCCTGTCGTCACCGCGCAAGCCGCCGTACAACCCGAGGATTTGCCTTCCGTTACCTCGATGGTCTTGAGTATGCCACAATCCAACCCCATATCGATAATCTCACTTGCTGACCTAATTTATCTAGCTGTTCAAACAATCGGTGGCGCTATATTTGTCTCGGCTGGCCAGTCCGCAATGTCAAATGTCCTCCTCAAAGTCCTCCCAGGTCAGAGTCTTGACATCGATCCGCTTGAAGTGGTGACAACCGGCGCGACCGAGTTACGAGACACATTCTCGTCGGACCAGATGTCGGGTATTCTCACTTCTTATATGAAGGGTATCAAGGCCGCGTTCATCATTGCTACTGTTGCTTCCAGTGTTGCTACGGTGGTCTCTGTTGGTAGTCGGTGGAAAAAGCTTTCATCGGCAAACGGGGGCGGTGCGATGGCTTAATCGTGGTATTCAAAGCTATGTATTGTGCTCCAACAGCGTTCCTGTTCGGAGTGGTTTCAAAAAGTAATATAGAGGGTATTTAAATAGAGATATGTCACTGTGATAGCAACTCCAGCTATGATTAAATATCATCGCGTAGCTTACTGGCTAGAATCCCCAGTCTAAATCCCCACCAAAATCAGCAGAGAAGTAAGACTGCGTGACCAAGTTGGGATCCAAGGACCATAATCCAGAGGTTTGCTCTTCTGAGCTGATCCCTCCCGGATACAGAAAGTTCGCGTCTTCTATGCGGAGAGAACCGGGGGCTGGAGAGATCCCTGGTTGTGGATATGCGGAGTGGGTCCCTAACGCACTGTGTGGAGCTGGTTCTGGCGCTTTTTGTTTGATATTGCGATCCAGGAATATTGTCCCGAAGTAGGGAATAGAGAGTTTGATGCGAGTAGATTCGTCCTCTGTCGTTTCATTAGAGCCCTTTTCGCCGGATAATAAGTCCCTAAGAGTCCGCAGTACACCCAGGCTTCGAGATGCAACATCGTCCGGCTGGGATGTTGCCAGCCGTTGCAGAATTTTCATAACCTTGTCAGTAGCCTCCCAATCCTCGGTGGAAGAGCAGTGGGTGGAAGGTTGCGACCGACTTTCAGGTTTCAGCACGTTTATGAGAAGAGTCACAGCTGCAGTGAAGGCTTGAAAGTCCAGGGACTTGCAGCAGAAGCTTTCTCCCGTCAAGTTTCGAATCGCGATATAGATAGTGATCATGTGCCTAGAAGCGTCCAGGCAGCTTTGTCGATTGTATTCATACCGCTGCTGTGAAGTTGAATCTAGCATGAGTGGCAAATGTAGCCAAGCGACCAACTGGAAGTGCCATAATTGTGCCATGAGCTTTGCGTAATGTTGAGCAACCACTGGTGTCTTAGCGACAGCGCCAATCGCAACTGCGACGGTAGTGATTTCTCCTGGATTCATTTCCGCTAGATCCGCGTCAATCAGTTGAGTCTTCCGAATCATAGCGGGAGAATGTTTGCTAAATATCTGATTTCGCTCAACAATTAACCCGGCTGCTAAAAAAAGCTTTTCCATATGATCTGAAGTAGGGTGTGGTTCGAGAGCGGCATCGAAAGTTCCGTGGCACATCCCCAGCATGAGTGAAAGGTAGCGGTCGGCAAAAAGGATATGCCTCCATATCTTCTTCGAACGACTTAAATGCTCACTGCCCTCCTGTCCCACTGGTCGGTGGAGCCCGAGAAGCTGAGCGACATTCAGGGCATTTCGATAACATAGCCATGCTCGCCGTAGTTTTCCATCATTGTTGTGAAAGATTCCCTGCAGGACCAAGCATTCTAACCCATCTAAACTTCGTACTAGGGAGTCGTGTGAGCAGACCAATGTTGTGATCATGCTGACACATTTCTCTATGAACTCGTTTGGTGGACTTGCAAGATCTAGACGGGTGACATCGAAGCTAGGTGGTAACTGCTGGAGGCAAATCGCAATCCATAAAAGGGCCTTCGCAATGGCTACAGGGTGCTTGTGTGTGAGAGAGGCCACCGGCTCAGGCAGCAAGCAAGCATTGTCATCTCCAAAGCATTGCATTCGAATCAACCACCAACAGGTGTTCTCACTCCCTAGTGCATCAACAGTTAGTTGAGATGGCAACAACTCCAGCAAGCCCATCCTCAGCTTCTGCAGTTCTGGTTCCCCGTTGGCCGTGGAGGTTTTGGGCTCAGGTTCCGGCCTATGTAAGCCCAGCTATAATGAAAATCAGCCCGGAAATACAAGGGAGGAAGCTAGAGCCTACCAACCAAACTATTGTTAAACAGCGACAGGACAGGGGCGCTTTCCTGAGCACTAGGGGTTATAGCAGGTGGGCTTGAACTTCTAGTGCTTTGGGCAACCCAGGAAGGCGAGGATTGTCGTTCAGTCGTGATGGGTGTGTCTAGTCGTTGTACGACCCGCTCCAGGAGTGATTCGACACGAGCAAGTCTATCATTCACTGACGAGCGATCTGATTCACGATGGTTCTCAGGCTCAGGCAAGTCCTGACTGTGGCATGTTAATCCACGCGAGAGACATTCTCTGCAGGTTGACCGGTTACTGTCTGAAAACAGGCACCGAACCTTTCTGTGTTTGCCTGTCGGTGTCCGATAATCAGCATTATGCAACTGTTCAGGTAAGATATATTCTCACATTCCCAGCAGCTTCGAGTCCCTTTCCGGATCTTCTTCCGCGGGGGTTCCTCTGAAGATTCTGCTGGATTAGGTGACATTCTAGTTTGAGTAGTGGGTCGAAAACCAATCCTGCATGGATGTGATCTGACACGTAGACGTGGACATACGGGGTAAATCAAGATGCAGGCTGAAGACTGGGCGTCGCTCGTAGCCGTGGCCTCATCGCTGACCGCCTTTGCGCCAGGATGCGCCAAGTCACTAGTCGGATGCCCATCACATGACAGGGGCCATTATCTCACGTACCACTATTTACCCAAATTAGATCCTTCAAAAACTTCATTTTGTGGAGCGGTGGTTGGCTGGCCCTAGTCTAGTCTTTTTGGAGCTTAGTGCACGTGTGACCCATAGTGGCCATCAGCTAGCCAGCGGTCATCGCCTGCTTCATAAGAATTTGAGCATCCTACACCTACAGTCCGTCACGTTTCTGATTCGGTGCGCAATCCCACAGGATCTTGATATTAAATGGCGTGTCTATTAAGATCCAAACGTAGCATGCACAGTTAATCATGACCATATCAATGCGGTTGAACCGTTGTTTGGCCTGTTGAATAGATGGGCCCTTGATTCTACGACGGACATTTCAATCAGCTGGAGGCCTAGCAAATGGCACGATAATTGGAAAACCCCGATTCCTCATCTTGAGCAACGAAGGTAAACGTCAGGAGATATTAATAGTAAAGAGGCTAAGATAGGGACTGTTCCGACACCGATGGTGAATAACAGTGCGCTCGATGGCTAGGAGCAGAACCGATGGAGAATAGAAGGTACTGCATATAGATCATATTAGCAATCAGTAATAGGGGTTACATTTAGATCCACTATGAGAATTTGGAACCCCATAGGAGGACATGACCACATAATACTCGTTAGACATTCAGCTATTACAACATCAACCTCCATCAAGAGTATAAATGCAAATTTTCATTTTGTCTGACAATCTGGTGTTTCAACTGGAAGCAATACAATCGCACGGAAGCTCAAATCCCAAACGCCGTCAAATTAACCGTGGTAAAATGGCAAGGCCGCAATCAATAATCCCTCAGCTGGCAAGTAACAAGTCCCTCCAGAGACCTCCAGTCTTTCCAGTTGTTACCGTCCCAAGCTCTATGCTGAACGCTGTTGTTATGAGTGGACACACCGAAGAGGTCAATCTGGCCCTCGCGAGCCCTGCAAGACACTCCAGTAATTGCACTGAAGAATGTCACATCCCCTTGAGTCTTCCAGTCACTCCACTTACCGTTCTCAAAGGACCTGAAGACGCATCTTCTGTCCCGGTTGATGGCGACCACGTCCAAGCGGTTAGGAGCGCAGCTGATGACCTCGATGTGGCTGTACACCTGGCCACCAAGGGATTGCCATCCAGTCCACTTGTTTCCATCGTATCCCTGGTGATAGAATCCATTGTCATGGCCTCGAGCAAAGAGATCGATGCGGTCCCGACCCCAGCTGACAGCCCGAATAGGGCTCACCAGAGGCCCACCAAGGTTCTCCCAGTCACTCCAGTTGGATCCATCGTATCGCTTTCGGCGGCAAGAATTGTCATCCGCCCATAACGCGAACACATCCAGACGATCCTTGCCCCAGCTCACGGCCTCAACGCCACCGTTCAGGGATCCACCGATGGACTTCCATCCACTCCAACGGTTACCGTCATAGTATTGATGGTGGCAAGTGTTATCGTGACCACGGGCAAGAATATCAAGACGGTTTTCACCCCAGCTGATGGCCTTGACCGAGCTGGTGAAATTACCACCCAGATTCTCCCACTTGTCCCATTTGTCATTCTCCAGGACACGGTGATAGCAGGTATTGCTGGTGTCCAGGCAGAATATATCGAGGCGGTCCTTACCCCAGCTGACGGCAGAGATGATGCTGCTAAATCCCTTGCCGATGCTCTTCCAGTCGGACCAGTCCTCGCTGTTGCGGTACTTGTGGTAACAATTGTTGTCCTGGCCGAGGATGAAGAGATCAAGACGCTCCTCTCCCCTTGCAAGTGCTGAGATTTGGTGGGCCATTGTTTCTTTTTTTTTCCGATTGTTTTCTGACTTATTTTTCTCGGGTTTCGAAGTTCTAGTAAGCCTCTCATATAGTCAGCACATCTTGAAATAGCAATTCTTAACGGCATAGAGATGTTCGACTCTAAAGCATAGGGGGACTGATAGAAGAAATATGTTGTTGGTGGTTGGGGGACGAACCTTGGAGATGCGTGTATACGATTCTTATTCTTTCTTGTCAAATATCATGAGTAGTTTCAGGAGAGAAAAGTTCAAGTCCTGCCCGGACATCGTCTGGTCTTTTATGTTCCATTTTGTCCCCCAGGACATGACATCACGGTGATTATGAGAGGTACGTTTTACTTTCTATACCCCGCTAAACTATTGCATCGTATCGGATCTTGTTTGAGAGGTTGATAGAATATTGGATTTGGGGATTTGGTTCCATCTTCCCCATCCGGATTGAGCTGCTCTTAGATCGGGTAGGCAAATAATGAACTACAATCGAACGGTAGTGCATGTCAACGCTGCAATAGTAACTCCTGTCTTCAATTCAATTAATTCGATTGATTCTGCTGTTATATTTTATTTCTCATCTTCCAAGCTAAAAGGCGTTGTTGTTCAACACGGTTTAGAGTTCATAGGGTAGCATTCAACAATGCGGCGAACATCTCCGATAGGTCCCGTCTAAGTAAATCGTACGAGCGTCTCTGGAGTGCGAGTAGCGTCTCCACTTAGGTGGAGGTACTGTTTTGGCCGCTGACCTGCCTACTGTGCAGTACCTTTACTTATTATTGATCGTTAGTGCATTATATAGTTTCCCCCGCATTTTATTCGGTACGACGACATGAGATAGATAATGTTGTTTGAAGTCCCGTATAGATCAAACTCTACGTGTTGCGGCCAAGACTTCAGATAATAACAGTTTCTTGAGGTTACTAATGAGCACAAAGAACTTTGAATGTACGATACGGTTCAACACTATCTTCTGTCGGAATTTCATTTCACATGGGATCCATTTAACAATGGCACCGAAACCCCGGACTGGAATGCCAATTGGCAGGTAGGGGAATCTAGAGCTCATACTTGTCATCCGGAGTTCTGCTCCGTATTCATTGCTGTCAATTACCAGTATAGATCAACGGCTGGAACGCAAGGAACTGGAAACAGTCGACTGGAGAGAACCTTATTCTTCGTGTTCACCACTGTGACCACTCGGAAGACGGATAAATGTCGAACATAGAGGTTCAAAAGTGGAGCAATTCTTTGCGCAGAATTCCTTATCCTCTAGGACTACGCGTCTTACGAGTGAATGATGCTTGCCTGGAAGCACCGGACTTGGGTAACTCGATTAGCCTAGACCCAGCTCTGAAACTCTCAGTGAGGTCGGTTACAACCGTTGAGTGGTTGGATCGAGGCGGGGTCTGGCTTTTTCAAGGGGCCTCGAATTCCGTAGACTTGTCAGCAAGATACGATCATTTCACGGGCAACTGGGTTAAGGTTTCTCAGGTCCTGTCTCCTGGGGTTTGATGATGTTTCATCAAGTCAATGAGACTCAAAAAGAAGCAACAAATGAGGTAGAATGAGAAGATTGTTCGGCTGGAACAGTCAGATTTCTAGCTGCTTACCTCTCTGCGTAGTGTTCCGGTTGCACAACCCGAGGTTGTTTTCTTCTTTCCCTCCTTAGCGTCACCTAGGCTCCCCGTGGTCATAAGATAATGTTATTAGCCATTGGCTCTATAGCCTGGTGAGTTCCATATGTGAAGTTCGGATCTGTTTGTCTTCATGTATAAATGATGAAAGTCAGAAAGAGCCAAAGTAAACCTACTCCATACAGGACTGGAGAAATTTGCGGAACGGTTGAAAGCTTGGAAACCCACCGAGGTGTGGCAGAAAGTACCTTTGAGTCTAGTCACAGATTCGCAAGTGAGCATGTCCTGAGATCTCTTAAAGTAGATACTTTATACTATAGCAACCTAGAGAAATCCAGCGGGCAGTGATGGGATAGATTATATTTTATTTTAATTGGGCAAAGATCACTGTTGAGTTAGATGAACCATAATGTAGGAGTAGAATTTACTTTGTATAACCTGGAGCCTTGCCGGGGTTTAGAGATTGGAAAAATTGAAAAACGCTTACTCGATTAGGAATTAGAAGAGGCAAAAAGTAGCGGAGTTAAGGTCAATTAGGCCAATGTCCGTTCTTTAGTTCACAGCTACAAAATGGCACCAAGCTTGTTCAGGGTTAGTGCTGAGCCGGACGGCCTAAACTAAGCCGATTTAGGTCACTAGCCCTGTCTTCATAAGGGGTTGGTGAATAGTGTGAGGGCCCGAGACCCTGAGAGTGTGAAAATTGGCCCCTAAAATATAACCGAGACATCAGAATAGGTTTAGGGACGTCGTATCAGGCTAGTCCGACAAAACTAGGCGTGAGTCACTTTGAGGCGACTGCAGCATGGTGGGTTTTCAAGCACATTTAACAATCGGTGGCGCCCGATTGTTAATCTGGGGCAGCATTGATTTGAAACAAAAACAAAACACCTGTGCCTCAAGATCGACATGAAGGGTGGATCAACGCTGCTCTTTGCTCTTTTGGGCCCGTCCCTGGCAAGAGCCTCTTTGACGCCGGAGAAGAAGGATGTCCCAGCTACCCTTGAGGTACCATTTGGGTATGGACCTATCTTCGGCTCAAAGTGGGTTGGCCGCACTGGCATGGACAAGAGGAAGAATGTGCTTGACGTTGACGCGGCGATCGAGGTATGGGAACCACTTGGAAGATTTGCTAATGACAGTGATCTAATATGAACAGAACATGGTTTTCTTCCACACAAACATCACCGTCGGCACCTCTCCCCAGGAAATGGAGGTCTATTTCAATATAATGGGCAATGAGTGCTGGATGCATGCGGCCAATTCGACCAGCTGTCAGTGGTATAAGGACAAGGAGGATTGTGACGGATATGGCGGATATAATACCAGTACCTCGAAGACTGCCGAGTTCATTAGCTCCGATTTCGCCGTTAACGATAGAGGCCCCAACGTCACCGGCGATTTTTTCAAGGATGCTCTAGCTATCGGGAATGCCAGGGTAGACTCCATGAAGTTGGGTGTGGCATACGACGGTATAACCAGTAGTACGTTCGATTGTCTACCATATGGCTGATATACCTCATGCTAATAAAGATGGTCAGACACGCTTGGTCTTGGGTATGGAGAGGAAGGCTCTTCGTCGGCATCGCTCCCCCAAGCGTTGACAGATGCAGGAATTATCAACTCGCCTGCGTTCAGCATGTGGACAGACTATGGATACCGTCCCGGTGGCAAGATTCTTTTCGGTGGCGTGAACAAAGCAAAATATGTCGGCACCTTGCATACTCTCCCGATCGTGCCAGGACCCTCTGGACAGCGCAAGGCGTTTCGCGTCAACATGACTGGCTTGCTAATCAACGAAACATCCATCTCTCCGGAATCCTTTGCATTGGACGCGGTACTCGACAACCAGGTATCCCTCACGCATGTTCCTGAATCAGTTATGTCAGAGCTAGCCAAGCAACTAAACGTGAAGAATGTCCCGGAATCCGGGCAAATCATCCTTCCCTGCTCGTTGGAGTCCTCCAAAACCAACGTAACCCTTGCATTCGGCGCTGCGAAGTTTGAGTTCCCTATTGCTATGCTAATGACGCAGATCAGTGTTGAGCACTCTTACACAAGATATGGTGATGCCTGTTATTCAGGGATTGTGGCCAACAAAGATTACAAGAAGAAAGGAAGCATTGTACTGGGGACTAATTTTATTAGATCTGTGTATTCGGTCTTTGATCTTGCCAACGATGAGGTTTCCTTGGCGAATCTAAGATGGGAATCGTACTCGGATAACATTGTTGAGATTAAATCCGGGGAAAATGCGGTCCCGGGTGCTACTGCCACCAGTACCGATACAGACCAAGATAAAGGTCAGAAGGACGAGGAGTCTCTTGGCTCTACTTCCAGGGATGGGAGACTTTCTTTGGGATTGACTCTTGCCCTTTTGTGTTATATCCTCATATAACACAAACAGCCCGACATTTTTTGACAACAATGTGTGTGAGGAAGGAATATCATGTCCACATAGAAAATAGTACCTTTAATATTCAGCATAAATATAATGTGTATAGTACACCAATAACAAACAAAACACAAGTACCGACCCACCTAGATGACAACATGAACTAGCATTGACACCATATAGAAAAGCTACATCAGGTATCCTATGCGCCTGATCAGGTGGAAGGGATTAAAGCCAAAAAGAACAAAAGGAAAGAAAAGGACAAACAAGAAATTATGAGAAAGGAAAGCCCATTTAATCAGCTGCCACACGCCCGCAGTGCCACCCTTTCTGTAAAAGACACACACGGGTCCCGGTACTGCTGTAATTTTCCAATTCTCGTCATCCTATACTTTGGCGGCTACGAGGTCAATCTTTCCCAGAAGCTCCTTCCATCAACTGTCGTGGCAGATTGCCGCGGCGATTCTCAGAAGAAAGGCTATTTCATTCAGGCGTAGAGCTGTATCCTGCATAGCGGCCTTCCTATTCTCCATAGGGCGTTTGTAATCTGCGATCGCGTCAGTATGGACCGATTTTTGCAGCATCTTGCTCTCTCACCACGTCGTTCCCCATTATGAGGGGTCAAGGGATTTGAATTGACAGTATCGGCATCCACCTCATTGGGCCTCTTTTTACTCGCGTGTTTGGTCTTATCGATAAGATGTTCAAAACGCTTAGCTTGATCCAAGAGCGCAGGACCAATGTAGTAGATGATGTTGTGGAGGGTAGGATGGCAATCGTTGATTGTTATGGGCTGATATGTGTATTAGCTCAACTAGAAACAGATTCAATAGCCAGGCATTCAATCACATACCATACGGTCCTGAAAATTGCTTATTAGGTTGAAGGTTTGTTGTATGGGCGAGTTTACCATATTGTGTGCTGTCATGTTCCCGAAATTTTCGTTCTTTGCGCATTGGCAGTTATCGTTCATGACACCCATTTTGAAGGAATTGGCACATCCACCCAGGGTGTCATCGTAGTACGTCTCGGCATGGTCATATGGTGTTGTTGATTCTAAGTCAGATTCTTCGGATACCTTACTCGATTCCGGAGAGCTTTCCTGACTTTCGATTTTGACCATAACATTTGAAGTATCCGCCTTTGTAGCACCGGTGTCTTTCTTTATCATATTCGCATGCTGTTTGCAGTAAACTGACAGCTCCGAGGAAAGTCGACGGCATCGAGTACCTCTCTTGACTTTAGCCTCGCAGCGCAGCTTGGATCCCATGATTGATTCCCAGAAAATACCTTCAGTACAGTGCGCATTGCCTCTCTAGGGTAATGTAAAATACATATCTACAATTTCGCGCTTCTGCCCGAATATATACATACGTTTGTTCTAAAGCCGTCTCAAGCAAACCCGGCGTATCGCGTCTTTGCCGCCAAAATTAAAACACAGTAAACTAATGCTTTACAAACGACCACAATCAACAATCGTGCAGGTATAACGGACTGAATTAATTATGTGTCTATGGTTCGGTGGGCTAAAGTTCGCTGCAAGGCTGTGACATACGTTTCAGTCAAGACTACCTTGGATCGAGAGAACCTTTACGTGGACACTACTGGTCTGCTTTTAACCACCCTACTTTATCAGACAACTAACACGATAAGATGTTTCATGTTCCCTCCACGTGAACCTCCCTAAAAGCGGTTGCCAACGGTATATCTGGTGGGATGCATGCAGGCCCAAGACTCTGGAGGAGCTCTGTGGCTAGTCTAGTGTGCAAACTGCCTCATCAGACGCCAATTGTGGCCAGGAGAACCGGTCGGCAGATTTAGGACACCAGCGCCGCCTGAACTGGCGCCGATAGCGGATCTGCAATGCTCATGTAGACCCGATATTGCTAATTTTCTGCTTCACCGACATATGAGGGGTATGCATCCTTGTGTGCGCTGGTGGGTGATGAAGCCCAATCCAGTGCCAGCTAATGATCGGTCTACTTGTCATCGAGCAACGGGTTTCATGTGTCTATCATTGCGCAGAGACGAGCCGCGCTTTCCAACAGATTAAAACAACTAATATACAGCCAGGAATGTATCTAAGCCCCTTTCTCGCTTTCCTGGTAGGAAATCGGGCGGCTGCTGTCAGATTTCCCCCTGTCGTTAGGTAGTAGTCAGCTGGCCCTGTCACGGGAATAGATTCAGGCTCAGGGTATGATTGATACCCTACCCCGTAGGGTTCTATCTTCCACCCAGAGATTAAGTCGAGATCTGGTAGTTAGCTTGTAGTCAACATGGAAAAAACGAAGGAGTTTGCCCCGCGAAAAGAGTGATGGAGGGGAGAAACATGCACATGACGTCAGACGGGAGCGGCCAAGCTCAGCTATTCCAGACTAGGCTTGTTACGAGCCAAGATAAGCCATCATTGGGGAGCTACATATACGGTGTTTGTCACACTGATATTAATTAATCCATGCATGTCTATCAAGCGAATTCATGGCTCCCAACCAGCATTCCCCTCATTGAGAACCCCAGCGAGGAGCCTTTACAGTCCATTCGGTTCAAATTGCTTGAAACTGATATGGTCTTCCATTACAACGTGCCACTTCGGACATTTCTTCTGCTGCCAACTCAAACTGCGACCGTCTCTATTGTGAAGGCTGTTGCCTTTGACGTTCAGCCTTGCGAGGTTCACGGGTTCTCTTAAGCCTACATAGGTAAGGTACATCTGCGGCAGCCTTGCCGAATGTTTGACCATTAGATCAGCATGGCTAATGTGCCTTGTAATTCTGAATTTTCGACTCTCAAGCCTAAGTGCGAGGAGTAAGAAATGGGACAAGGGGAAGACGGGGAAGAAGACAGCAGAATAAAAATAATAAGAATAATAAAAATAAAAATCAGACGCAAGATAGCGAATCAGAGACAGCCAGAAGGCGTACAGATGCAATTCCATTTAGTTCATATTGTGTCCTACTGAACATAGCAACAGCATAATATGCCTGATAACGAAAGACAAAAATGACATGTAAAAATAATCAGAACTAGACAACTTTGAAGGACGTTGCATCTCCAACCCCTTCCAACACCGCCATCCTGTTACCTAGTTAACAATATAGACTGATGTCAGGCACAAATTGAATTGCTCACATTTATCCAATAGTGATCTTTCCACGAGAGCCAGCGGTTGCCTTGCCCGAAGTTGCGATTTCGGTTCTAGAGGAGCTGTGCCTACCGCGGAGCTGGGCATCTCCTCCTTTGGTGGAAATGTCACCGGCTTGAACATTTTGGTACTGACCCGAAGTGGCGATGGCAATCTCATTTCCATCTCCTCCGTTTGCACTTCCTGATCCGGCTTGTTGTTGATAGGATGCCGGTCCCAGCCGGACGGCTTGATAACCTATGGCTCGTCCTCCATCGCCAGTGACGTTACCAACCTTGAGCGAGCTGTTTGCAGGCTTTTTCTTGTTCCAGCTGTATCCGCGATTGGGTGGGGATTCAATAAGAAGTGTCAGGAGACTATAAAAATTAACTCTGAGTTGGTTTGAGAAAAAGGGGTTAGTCTAGGGTTCCTGGGGAATGGCTGATATTTATCTCGGGATAGTCACATGAGGGAAAGCCCTATCTTCACCTAAAAAGGCAATTTGAAAAGTCCGAGTTAAGGAAGTTGGGTATGAATCATGCTGGTCATTCCTGTGATAGAGTTACCTTGCTGTGGTTGCTTTGTTGCAGATCCGTTCCCATGAGTTGCTGCTCTCTTAGACTGAACTGGATGGTTTTCTCATCTCGTTATCCATCAGGTTGCTCTTTGTGGTTGCTGCCTCGTCCAGATGGAATATGTCATGTCCTGTACACGTGGACCTATTCAACCTTCCTAAGTGCCCTTGAATGCGACCTAAACTCCGAGGAAGCCGAACTCAGCTATCGAGATACCTGAAACAAGGCTTATACTATCTCTTTGCGAATACATGAAGTTAGGGCTCACTCCGCGTTGCCAGCTCACTTTCCGAACAACCCGCCCAACTTCCTGTAAGTGAATATTTATTGGCTCATGAATTCGGGGCTCCTGAGATTGGAGATGAACATCAAGATAACCACATGTCGATCCAGAGGTTGTTGATACCAAACATTATGTGGAGTTGTGATTCAGACCACACCCTCAATTGGAAATCCACTGTGGGATTGGATTTCAGGAATGGCCACGCGGACCGGCAGCCTACCCGATGATTGTTTCGGGATGAATTCGGACATTGTCACATACTTCGTCAACGGGCATCGCAAGCCGCTATATATCAGATCAGTATACGCTATAAAGCGCCTCATTAACCCGACCAAAGCGACTCGTACACAAACATTGACTGGCACACTCAATTAGACTCTTCATCCTTTTATCTGTTCTGACACGCGTTGAACCTCTACCAAAATGGATTACAATCACTATGAAAACAACGCGGGATGGGGGTCCCCACAGCCGAATCAGAGATATCCTGGATATCCCCCAAATTTCTTTCCTGCACCCAGCTCGCATCATGAGCCACCATACGACCCGTACTACCCGCACCACTTTCATGCATACGGCGCAGGATATTGGCACCAGAGCCCATCGCAATTTCCAAACATGCCTCCACAGTTTCACCAGCCCAGAGGCTATGAGCCTCTCAACCCCACTGGCAACGAGGGCAGGATTGCCGTCACCAACAGCAACTGTGGCAGAGCCGCCACGAGCAACTTTGGTAACACGACGATGACCAACTGCCACAATAACAACCAAGGCAATCATCATGCCGATAATCGCGGACGCATTGAAACCCGCAACAGCCATGAGAATCGAACCACACGTGTTGGCGATGTTTCGAGTAATGGTGGCAATGCGAATGCAAACACCTCCCGCAATGGCTTCATGACGAACGCAAATGTCAGGGGTGGCACCAATCACAATTCTGGCTATCAGCATGGTGGTGCCGGGGGTTCTGTCAACATTGGACGTGGCGATTAGTTATTGTCCGTGTCGTTGCATGTATGGGTTTTGATCTCTTCTTTTTGTTTCAAAATACAAGATACGCATGTACTGACGTTCGAGTAGCCCCCTAGTCTCTATTGGATATCGACTTTTGTTCACCAATCGTTGGCAGCATCTGGACCTGTGTTCCCTGTTCTTTCAAAGTTTTCTTGTATCGTTTTGGGCTTTCTTTAGTTTTTTTTTTCAGTGTTCTTCGTTCTTTTCTTTTCCTTTCTTTTTTTTTTTTTTTTTTTTTTTTTTACTTCTTCAGTCAATCGACATTGTTTCGTGATGTCCTCAATGGGCTGCTGTAAGGTCCACCCTTCAACCTCGCAAATGAACCTCCATCCGTGCCCGAAAATATATAAACTGGAATTTGGAACGTATTTGCTACAATATGCATCTGCCAATCACGGAACAGTATTGACCGAATTGGAAACGCACAGGGCATTTCATCCATTGAGGCTAAGTTGAGCAACATAAGAGCAATTAGATGCATAGTTAGTGGATATAAGGGTGAATGCAGGTGCCAGGAGAAGCCGTGGAGAGATAGAGATGACTAAGCATATGCCAAGAAATTCCCGCGTTTCCGCCCGGCTCTGCCTCTTTTTCCTCCCAGACTTAAGTCAAATCTATAAGGAATCTCGACAATATGAGTACGTCACGCTACAATGCCTCTCTCTCATCGTCTGATAGTAAGCGCCTGCGAGACCGCTTGGCTCAAAAAGCCCAGAGAGAGAAACGAGAGGCTCGTATGAGATCACTGGAAGATCGGGTGGCATTTTGCGACCAGAATCATGGACCCGCATGGATGCACCAACACACTATCACGCTGAACAGAATTCTTGAGGAGAATAAAAGACTACGAGAGCAGCAAGTCGTCCTTCGGCATCTGCTGGGACAACTTGATGATGTACTGTCTGAAAAGCCGCCCTTGCTCCAGACACCACCTACAGTTGTTCCGAGTCCCTGGCATTCAAGCTTGAATCCTGACCTTGCTCAGTCCGTGGAGATGGAAGCAGCACCCAAACTGGCTCTGGAACCCGGCATTGCAATCCCCGAGCAATCTCCTCATTCACTATCCAGTCAGCAGGGAAGCGGGGACTCATGTCTCGAAGTTGACAATGCGTCATTCAGTCTAGCAGTTAAAACGTCAAACACACCTGCTGATGTCGGGATGGTCCTAAGGCTACTCCCTGGCGTACATTCATTCTCACAATCAACTGCACCGGTTACTATCCCGACTTGGTCTCTTACCCCGATCAACGAGTACGGAATGAACCCCTCTTTCATGCCGGCTACATGTCCATGGTTCGCTCGCCCAGATCTGGTGGCTGCATGTCCCCCCGTCCCGGCCCCTCTGGACCTCCTCTACGGCACTCGACGGAACTACCTAGCCAACGAAGTCAGCCATGGCATACGCCGCCAGTCCATCCGAGACCCGGAATGTCTCGCAAGTGGATGGTTGACGTACGTGTATAGCAAATGGCGGGTTTCTCCGAACCCCGTTACATTTGAACGATTACCACAATTTCTGCATCCCTTGATGGCGCAGCTGCAGAGAGGACACCCGAACTTAATAGATCTGATTATATGGCCGCAGTTACGCTTAAACATGATTGAGCATTGGACGAGATACGATTACTGCGAGCTTATTGATTACTTATGTTGTTGCACCAAGATCCGATGGCCGTGGGGGAAGGATATTTTGGAACGGGATCAAGCAGATAACCTTAGAATCCGGCAAGACTTCTTTGATGTCTTTACCAGATCGGATGGGTGGGGGCTGACGACAGAGTTTATCGAGAAATATCCGGAGTTGGTGGAGGGGATGGATATCGAAGCTATTCGATTTTCTTATGAACCGACGGTGCAACCCCCGGGATGAAACAGGTGCACAAGGACAAACCCCATTCCCCGCTCGTCATGACTAAATGAAACGTCCATCAAAACAGCCCTCGGCTTTGTAACATTACAAGGTCGTCTTTATTGCCGAATGCACAGTTCAGTTACAGCCCATTTAAGTACTTAGTGAGTACTGTGTGGTAAAAGTGGGTCATTGTAGAGATTAAGATTGGAGCTCGACACATCCGCCTAGAGAATGCGACAAGTGGAACTGTAGCATAACTCTCGTCTTGGGGAAATTTTCTGTCTTCTGCTGTTGTTACTATCGCCTGTAACAATTTGGCCTCGCCTAATGCCGCGGAGCCTTTCCTGCAGATCGGCATCGTGCATATGAATCCCCACTGTTGAATCAGTGATCCACTATTACCAACCAATGGAACCGGTCAAGTAGGCATTTTGCCGCCTCTCTTGGAATATATCGATTTCCATTGGATCGAAGATCTGAAGAGTGGATCAATGTTGATTCAGTACTAGCAATGTAGACCCAGCATGTTGATGTCTCTAGAAAATTGTTCTCATGAAACTCGTTGGCCTTCCTTTCTTGTGAAGACCGATTAATATGATTAAGAAGTGATCTTCGGTTACTCTATCTATATAAGTTCTGTGCATTCGCAACTCCTAGCTTATCATGAGGTCAAACTTCTTGGAGTACATGTCTCAATATGATGCTCCCAGTATTCACGACGTGTTACTCCTCTGATCCAATTGTGGTGACAGGTGTACTTGCATTCACCGTTCTTGCGTTCCTGTTATACCTGAGCTCAAGTCAGAACCTCTTCTTGGTCAACGGAAAGGAGGGTTTTGAGATCGGCCTTGCGCCTGCGAAGAGACGTTACCTCTACAATGCGAGATCACTAATTGCCCAAGGTTTGAAGAAGGTATGGCTGGCTATAATATTTCTTCTGGTGACCTCAAGCTAACAAGGGTACTTCTCCTCCCTAGTCGCCCATATTCAACATAGTCACCGACAATGGCCGCAAAACTGTCCTAGCCCCCAGTTATGCAAACGAAATTCGAAACCATCCGGACCTGAGTTTTGGACATGAAACAGGGCGGGATTTCCACTCACACATTTATGGGTTTGAGCCGTTTCGGCAGGGAACGATGCCGGACCAGATAGTTCAAGATGCGGTGCGTATGAAATTGACACAGAGTTTGGGTAAGCGTTCTAAACCAAGCAAGGATTTTCAGCATGAATGGTTGGCACTGACTATGTAAAAGGCAGTGTGACTAAACCATTGTCGGATGAGACTACCGTTGCATTGAGGTCCTACTGGACTGATGAGCCTGGTGAGTTTTGCGGTCAATGTCAGCGGTTGTATTACTAACCGGGCCTAGATTGGCATTCTATTCACACAAAAGACACTGTCCTGAAGCTTGTCGCCCAGCTCTCATCGAAGGTGTTTCTGGGTGACAGAATCTGTCGCGACCCCAACTGGCTCCGAATTACTGTCGACTATACGGTTGATTCGTTCATGGCTGCTCAATCCCTGCGAATGTGGCCTCGCCTGCTTCGTCCCTTTGTCGCTAGATTCTTACCGTCTTGCCGCAAGATTCAGACCGAACTTCAGGATGCCCGCAACATCATCAGTCCGGTACTGGCGGAGCGTGAAGCAGAAAAGGCAGCGGCGGTCCAACAAGGACTAACCCCCAAACGCTACACAGACGCGATGGAGTGGATGGAACAGTGTGCTAAAGGTCGACCGTACGATGCCGGTGCTGCACAACTTTCCTTCTCCCTTGCGGCCATTCATACTACTTCCGATATGATCACTCAGGTGTTGTATGACCTTTGCGGGAAGGACCAACTGGTGGAAGCTCTACGTGAAGAGGCTCGTACTGTTATTCAAGCAGACGGCTGGCAAAAGACCACACTCTATAAACTCAAGCTCATGGATAGCATGCTCAAAGAGAGTCAACGGTTGAAACCGACTAGTGTTGGTATGTTTCACGCTTCCTAACCTCCAACCAAGAGCTAACAAGATACGTGCAGTTTCTATGAGGCGCCTCGCAATGAAGACTGTCACCTTGTCGGACGGAACTGTGATTCCCAAAGGCACTTCGATCTTTGTCTCCGGCGAACAGATGTGGGATCCCGAAGTCTATCCAGACCCCGACACGTTTGATGCATATCGATTCCTGCGACTGCGCGAGACGCCTGGCAGTGAGACCTCGGCCCAGTTGGTTTCGGTCTCCCCACAGCACTTGGGATTTGGTCTGGGGAAGCATGCTTGTCCTGGCCGATTCTTCGCTGCTAATGAGATCAAAATCGCGCTTTCGCACATTCTGCTGAAATATGACTTCAGGCTACCAGCAGGTACGACGCCTCAACACATATATATGGGAGCCGAGCTTGCTGCAGATCCATTTGCAAAATTGGAAATTAGGCGGAGAAACTCCGACATTGAACTATGAGGCTGGGATAGGTTTGACCAATTGACATGTGATCATGTATTCTTACTTCCTGTGGACATAATCTCATAGAGACATGGGTGTAATCCGCTTGAGGACACCAAACCTGCTGTTCTTTCGCTTTTCAGGCTCAAAATACTATCTATATACGGCGCAACACATCTGATTTAGAGGGGCCTGTAGTAAGAGGCTGTCTCCGAAGGCCTCAGAGCTCTACAGATGATGGAAGATAAACCATACTGAAGCCCCCACCGTTACCCAACATTGTACTTCGTCTCTGGCTAGGTATAACACTATCATCAACTTTGAGTAGATAAATAAAATGGAAATAGAGGCAAGACTGAATAAACGAATAATGGTCTATATCCACTAACCCACATAGGACCGGCTGCAGGTGGGATTTCAATTTCTCCTCGTACATCCCCGAGCGGGCCGGTAAGTCAACTAAACGCCCGAGTAGGCATTGATTTTATATCGGTGGCCGATATTTACGCTGCTTCGGTTACCTAGAGTACCATTATTCAAGTAGGCAGTCGTGTACCTGAATTATATGATAGTAATTCATCGGCGACCGGTAAGCACCATCTTGCATGGGGAATTCATGATTTACAGCAACGGGCACCTTGAGCATAGACCAACTCACTTGACCTGACAACTTTACAGCATCCTGGGGATTGCACGGGTATATAAACGCTTGAGGGGCAGCTTCTTCATCCTCAAGTTCGGCACTGCGAAGTATCAAACCCATCAACCCAGAAGACAGCAACTCTACCGCCGCCACCATGAAGCTCGCTTGTATCGGCTTGGGTGTCTTGGGGATTTTCGCTACTTCGGCGACAGCTGCTTACTGCACTGACAATGAGTACTACTGCGGCTGGAACCTCTTAGACAAAGGTAATTTGTTTTCATATACCTACTCGGAGCGAAGGCTGAAAATAGGCAGGGAGCTACATGCCGGAGATCAGAGAGGCCCTCGTGGAAGGCGGGATCCCCAACCCCACGGAATTCCAGATCCAGCACACCCTTTTCTACTGCCGTGATGAAGCATCTAGGGGTGTCGGATATGCCATGGCATGTAAGCAGCAATGTTATGAGACTAGTCAGAGCGACTATTGTGACGAAATTGGTCCTGTGAGTAGTTTTATTTCTCTGATGAAGACCAGGGCTGATCGATGTGAAAAGTGAACAAACAGAGCCTGTGTTCTGGGTTGTGTGATGACGCCTTGGTCTAGGTTTTTCTCCTTCTACTTACGTTGTCGAGAGGGTTTTCCCTAGGCTTTCATGCGAATGCAGAGGATGTTCTTCCACTTATTATTCCAAAAAGATGAATAAGCATTACTCTTGCACATTATCGAAAGAGATTCCTTGTTTTCCCTTAGCCAACCTTTCCCCTCTAACCTATAATGCACCAAGGCGAGAAAGGTTCCTTCCGATCAATCGGCCATCTCGCCTCACTACGGTTACCTGTCGAAAGTTCTGTGCCTCGCAAGGCTCCGAGTTCTATATCCCCAAAAAACATCTATCGTCGACTATCAGTTAGGGGGCATGCGATCCATCTTTCCCACCGTTTTAGTACACTGTAGGATGACATACAACAGAGAGCAATGATTAAATACGTATAGTACTACTCCACCTCAGCTTGCTGAGCACCGTCAATTATCCCAGTTTCCCTCAGCGCCTTGAGCATGACACCGCTTCTCACAGTAGTATGTCATCTAAGGAGCCATTAGTCATGTGCACGTTCAACTCACAGGTCGAAGGAATCACTCACCTTATCGCCACCAATATGCTAGTCCGCTGAGTTTCAATAGGTTCCGTCCCGTAACAGTCAATCTCAATCCGCATCCAGACGCACGAAGTACAATTTACGAATGTGCAATCTGGGTAGATACCGCACTGATTGCTGCCCGTGTTCCGCTGCGTATAATAGTCGCACGAGCGCTTGGTCTCGTCCGGCAGGATTTCGTAATTCTTGGCCCAGTTGTAGCTGACGCTGAATGGAGTTCGCCGATTTCAGAGAGTTCCCGGTTGGAGATACAGGCCGCTACGTTGTACCTTGGCGACGGAAATGATAAGATGAGTTAGTAATTTGGTCGCTGAAATTCATGCAAGGAATTATACGTATGTGCGGACAGAGCCAAGAGAAGGGAACTTCTACTCGACCGATAAGGAGCGGATAGAAAAATTACCGAGGACATTGTTAGGCCCGCCGCTTAAAATGAGTCTCGTGAAATTGCTGGAGTGGAGCTTCTGCAGTCTAAAAAATGAGGGCCGTGAATGTCTTGTGAATGACCAATAAAAGACTTCACGTTATGAAAGTTGAACTAACCTCTTAACATGATCCCAGATTCTAACCACTCTCGATCTATCTATAATCAGTTAGGTTAGTTAGTCCACATACTCTACGCACTCCTCACTATCGGCTTTGGAGTCACCACAGATGGGTAATATCGTGGCACCTGGCCCTCGTCTTGTTAGCCTCTTTGTAAAAGGAACTTCGCCTCCTATTTTCAAGCGTCAGTACGTTCATATGGAACCAACAAAAAGTCTTCACCGGACCTAGTTCGAACGCCTGTGAGATCCTGTGGGACCCTTGAGTAGTTTATTGTTATAGGCAGTCCACATAGTAAAGAGAACATCTACTTAATGAACACTGTAAATGAGGGGTCTCCAAGTAGGTACACGGGCTCAAGGAACTTTGCATCGTTGTTCGCTCTCTTCGTCCCAGGATATGCGAAGCCGGAACAAAACTCCGGGATCCTGAATCTTGCTACTTCAGCTTGAGGTTTGTGACTCCACACATCCCCATCCCAAGCGAAAGAGCACTCTGATATTAATATTGGACATGATCTCGGATTCTGATAAACCATTTTATTCTATCCTCACTCCCCCAACCACACATTGCTGTGTTCCTTATAACTTGTATTTCATTATCGCAATAATGCCCGTCGAACTTGTGGAATTCCCTAGGGTCTCATGTTATGCTACCAACACAAAGGAAGTCCAGCATGTCTACAAAGAGATCTTCGAAGATGACTGCTACAGTTGCTTGAACATCGGAGAGAATCCCTTTATCATCGATGTCGGTGCGAACATTGGGCTCTTTACTCTGTATATGAAGCAGAAATATCCCAGGTCAAGGATTCTCGCATTCGAGCCCGCGCCCGAGACATACGATGTTTTGTGTCGCAACCTAAAGTTACATGATCTCTTGAATACGGAGGCGCACCCCTTCGGTTTGAGCTCGCAGGAAAGCATACAGAAACTAACGTACTTCCCTAATATGCCGGGGAACTCGACTTTGAATCTGACCGAAAAGGAGGAACAGCGGAAACAAGCTGTTGAACGGTTCGGCGAAGAGGCGGCCAAGTACTACTTTGGTGGTGCTCGCGAGGTGGATGTCAAGCTGCAGCCGTTGTCCCACTTCTTGTACAAAGAGGTCGGTATCACCAAAATTGATCTCGTTAAGATCGATGTTGAGGGCGCAGAGCTGGAAGTCTTGCTTGGCTTGGATGATGTTCACTGGGCGTTGATCATGAATGTTGTGCTTGAGATATGGGAAGGATCTACTACTCGACCTGCAATCGAGGAGTTACTACAGTCCAAAGGATTCACTGTCATCTGCGAGGGGGCGTCCTGGGCTCCGGAAAGCTTCCTTGTGATCAAGGCTTCTCGGGCCAAAGGTACAATCTTGGCAGGGGAATAGTCTGATTGTGTTCAATGGCCATTAAGGAAAGTCGGGTCAAGATGTGTTCCGGTCTAGGCCACACGAGCCATGGGGGGAAATGTTTTCTACTCAGCAGGATACTACGACTGTTACACGGGCTTGTTAAGTGTAACCTGAAATTTCTGCGCGACAAGCTTCTCTTACCGACTCACTCTTTGAAAGACCTTCGCACTCGTGATGCCTGGGGGGCTTTATAAAGCGGTCCAAGTCGGGTGTTTCGGTGTTCAAGCTGTTTGAGGGCTGACGGACTGTCAGAATCCTGCTGATAATGGCTAGAGATTAACATCCCCCAACATAAAATCAGGATAGACCACCCAGCTATAGTTTGCTTTTCCGCGCGAAGTCCTGAATACGAACATCGCACTTCACTTCTTCGCACAGTTTCTTTCGCTGCTTTGGATCCAGTTTCCGGGCAAACTCAAGCCCACTTCCTCGTTCAACTGCTTCCAGCTCCACCTCGAAGTCACTCAGGTCCTTGTCCTTGTCGATCGGGGCATTCGGTAGTATGGCGACCGGACCGCCTAGCTCACCCCCGTTGTCCTCCTCCTCTCCGAACACGACTTTGTAGAAATGAGTTGGCACCGCAACGCTCGGCGGATCCCCGATGACCTCATAACTAACACGCCATTTGTTTTCACTATCCCGATGCGGAAGATATAGTGGGCCAGTGATTACACGAACAGACGGATATCTCGTTGTCAGACTGCGGGTGAATTTCTCCACACGAGCCCAGTAATGCTGATTAAAGCCGACCCCAACCTGGGGACACATGTTGCTCATCTTAAACGTGTCGTCCATAGCCTGCTGTGACCAGTTCGCGTTCGCAGCAGCCACTTGATGTCCGCGATCATACCCGGAGTTGGAATAGTCGGCGACCTTGGCGCGAAAAAAGGCCGGGATGCTTCTGTCTTCGCGGAAGTTGTTTTTGCGGGTTGACAGGTTTGTGGCCACTGATTCAGTGGTCATATGCTCGGCGACCCAGGACGGATTGCGCGTGCGACGATCGTAGCCTCCGTATACGGAGAGTGATTTCAACTCATCGGAAACCGGACCCGGGAAGCCGTATTTCAAAATACCTGCTGGATTGGCGGGCCCGGTCGGAAGCTCCTGAGCTTTGAAAATTGACAGTGGACTTGGGAATGCAAGGCTCTTGGTTTGGACAATGGGGCTGGGAACTGTGATTTGGTCCTGGGGCGTATCGTCCGGCTCCTGCGCTTTAGCATAAAGCAAGCTGGATGCTGCTCCCACGGCAGCACCGAGAGCTGCGACAGAAGCAAACTTCACTTTGGACATGATGTTTGCGTTGTACGAGTGCTCAGTGGTCTCCCTGTTACGGAAGCGCCCCCTTTATACCTAGCCTCCCGAAATTAATTCGTGCGGGAGGTTGTCGGTATCAATGGCTTGGTGCTACCTTGGCTTGGGACCTTTCACCCATGGAAATGGTATATGCTCTTTATCAGCAGTCACTGTCGCGGTGTGCTCGAGACAGGGACGTGGTCCAGCCAACCGTTGAAAACCACCATTGCGCAAGCAGGTGAGACTCTAGAGTTTAATTCTTCCGAATTAGCCCTCATGTAGATCACATGTCAGCGTCCATGACTCGATGACACCTACACGATAAAGCTATTCATCCAGGATGAAGGTCTGACGAGAGTGGTATAACTACGACTGTCCGCAGCGACCATCTCGGACCCAATTTCAACTAAACTAATAAACTTTTTGAAGATCGTGCAAGATAGTGAATCTCAATCATTTGAACCCATAAAATATCTAGGGCTTGAAGCCAATCGTGACCACGTGACCGGACCTCTATACTAACAATATCTTTATCTCTCCCAGGAAAATTAGCTTGGAGAACTACTTACCAGTTATTGAATGCTAGCCTGCCCACCAATCTGTCTCTTATTTCATATCTGCCGCTCCAAAGCTATGTTCCTACTTCAAATGCTTTACGCGTCTCCTCCGAACGAAATACATTTTTCCCATACAGGTACCAATGAATAACATAAAATTGAAGAAAAAAGTGGTCCCTGGATATATCTACAAAGAGAGCAAGAGAAATTGGCGTGTTCCAACGGCAGAACGTTATGTCATGAGACAGGTTAAATTCAGAGAAACGATTTCAAGTCCAGCTGCCCTTGGGTGTTCCTAATGTTGTCCACAATCCTATGTCCCGTGAATTAATTGATAGGCCCCGCATTGCCTCCACGAACTATGGCCAGGTGTTAGTTAGATAAGGTATACTACATGGTCCTGGATGGGATTGAATATGATTATGTCGAAGGCCAAAGGAATCTCGCCCGTGTAATTTGCCTGAATGTCGAGATTATCACTGGGCGATGCTGCGAAGGGGTCTATATTGAAAGCCGAGGTATGGTTGACGACTTTCTCTATGTGGAGGATACGAGCAGGTTTTTTCAAAAATAGACTTCATATGTTTGAGGCTCTGGGAGGAGATGTTAAGTGAAAACTAGGCATCTTGTGCGCTGATGAAACCAGCTTAGATGCGTAGCTCCTGGTTGAAAGCACCAATGATTTGCTGTTCGTTATTGACATCGATACTCTTTGATCAACACGGGTTTATTTCGCGACCTCACTCGTAAACGCGGAATTTCCGCCGGAGACATCACTTAGCCTAGCAAATCTTGAAGCTGTTCGGAACTCGTGCTGAGCGTCTGCTAAAGAGCATCCATCGTAAACAAGCGGTCACTAGTGGACTCATCTAGCAATTCAATTACCTGTCCCTTCTCGGCTAGTGTCGATGAAGAGGTGTTTTTTGGGCCGACCGGCTCTGACCTTCGACATAGTGTGAACGGAGATGTTGAGTGACATTTGGTTATCTAATCGGTCGCTTTTTTGCTCATGATCCAAAGTTTGACGACTTCGAAGATGGAACGAATACAGTGAAGATCTCGAGAATCATGATCGACAGGTGGATCCTAGTGCGTCTTAGCATATTAGAATGCCAGCCCAAGAAAATATTCTCATCATTGACTCGGAGTGAAATAGACATTGACGTTTTCACATCAAGGAACATACGGTGCGACCAAGAACATTGGGCTGGCATGAAGACTGAAGAGACCTAAATCAATCACATGGATCATCACAACCCTAAGTGACCAACATACCTCGAGATGCAGAAGGCGATTATATGAGTTCGCCATGCCATCGTATCACGAATCCCCCAATCATTCCAGATAAGCATCCGTGCCGCCTAGCCGGATCCCCGAGACGTGAGCAAATGTATCGCGACTTACAATCCATGTCCAAATCACTTGCCATGATACCACTTTCTTCCCAAGAACATGATTAAATGGTTCAGAGTCGCTCTTGATGCAATATAGATTGAAAATTAAATGCCCAAATTGCGACTTGCCTTGTCATGTATTCCAAAACGACAGGTTATCCGTGCTCGATGGGAGTTTCTATGATCACCTAGCTTAGAGAGTTTTATTCTTTGTAACTAGAAGCAGCCACGGCTTCTTCTAAAAGCCTCTACAACTCAGGATTGAGATTATCTCTTGAGATGAAGTGAATGTATTTCAAGAATTATTTTCATCCTATTTTTGCGACACCGCGAATATGTGATTCCTTCCCTGTCCAGAAGACCACATTTCATCGAAGACGCGAGTCCAGGCCATAGTGTCCAGTGCTTAATATTGGTAAACGTCCTCGCAGTTGAGAGTGATGCTATCTCCCTCGATCTGTTGTAATTGACGATTATCAGGGATTGAGTCGGCCTATAAACGAAGGGGAAGGAGCTTACCGGAGGCCGAGTAGCCACGAACGCGCCACAGCATTGGAGCGACTCGCCGTTCGCACTGCAGCGGGCGACAGCGAACTCGTCGAGGAGGTCAATGCCTACGATGGAAAATAACGTCAGTGGAACACGTTACGGGTCGATCTCCTCGATTGAGATATAACGGAATGTTGGAAGCCAGGGTATAACTCACCGTCGGAGCACGCATTGGCGTTGTTCAGCTCGGGGTCAATGCCATAGTATTCCTGGACGTATTCGGGCAGATCGGAGTATTGCACAACGTCGCGGCAGCACTTCAGGGCTCCGGACTCGCAGGTGGGAAGTTCCTGGGAAGCGCACAGGGAAGCAGCCGCGAGGAGGGAGAAAATAGCGAACTTCATTTTAATATAATGAATAAGAATAAATTTTCAGAAAGTGCTTCAGATCGATGATTATTGCGTGACTTCAACTCATAATTGCGGAATGGATGGAGCTTTATAGCTTCCAAGATTATCATCAACATAGAACATCCCTGCTTTGTTTAAGTGTGATGTTGTTATGGATATTGTCCATGCAAGGGTGGCCCCTTGCATCACTAAGATGCCAGCGCCAGCTGCGAGAGATGTTTGTTCATCATCTGTGCTCTAAGCCATCTACCGACAGCGTCGCTATGTGGCTAATTTTCCGCCTGGATAATGGTATCTGGAAAGGGTTGCCACACAGGGTAGGTGACAAAGTCATTTCCCAACATCCTCTGATCATCGGTATTGACAGTAAAAGCAAAACAGCTTCCTTCATCCCTTTCAATTCCAGGTTAAGAGCAGCCTGACGAACAATCACTGCTCTGCCAGTACCTTACTAATTAATAAAGGGTGGTCGCTTAAACCCACGTATTGGTTGCTTCACAACGAAATAACAACAGCTCGGAAGAAGCCATTCTAATCCCAACCGAGATGTAAACAAGAAACAAAAGGTGGGGGCTGAGCACAGCTGAAATGTCATGCAAGGTAGATCCTGCGCCTGCATTTGATCTGGATTGGCCCAGTCTAAATTGAGTTTGAGTCCCCTACGTCTCCCTTGGAATTCTTTCTAGACAAGAATGGTCAACAATGCAGTACCTAAGGAGACCCTAGGTAACTCAGCTCTTGGTATTAATTTGATCCTAGTTCACCTCGTGCAAACTTAATCCACTGTTTTAGCTCCTGTTAGTAACTTTCCAAGCCCCCAAATAACCTGCACTCTTCTATGGCTACTTCTTACTACTCTGTATGACCCTCAAGGTCAACAGTGCTGCGTAAAACGTGGCCCTCCCCAAGCTGTAAGAAGACTCTGTTTCTCTTTTCTTTTGTTTTCTTTCTTTTTGAACTTCGTTCCCGTTAGCCCGGCGTGTTCATAATGCACACATATAGGTCCCAACTACACAAATTATTCGCCATTGCATGCAGACGTTGGGGAGATGTCAGGTTATATATTCCCCTGAAGAGGGAGTATCTCTACTCAAAAACGATCTCTCTAGGAGTGAACAGTCCCGAACTGGTCAGAAGTATATAGTAAAAGCTCTCTGCAGAATTAGACCTTTTCCCAGTGATGGCATGTAAGAGTTTCAATATCAATCTATTTATGCGTGACAACTAGTTGAGGAGGGAGTGAGTAGGTAGGTAGAATTGTCTATTCCCACGAGACAGCGGAAAGCATCAGGCCACCGCTGCACCGCATGAGGCAGCGATATACCTAATTAGGCTAGGGCATTACTCCATTTGGCCACCCGGTGTGTGGCAACATGATGTGTGGCGTGGACATAACACATTTTCCTGGTGGCCTGCTGTCATCGCGATGGACTGATGCCGTGTAGAGAGTTAGAGTTATCATGGACCCTGTAAAACAGGTTTGAACAGGCTTCATGGGAATAGAGAACTGAGTCCGAAATGCCGGACTCCCAACATTCAGTGGTGTTTTCAAATGGTTATATAGCACTTCGGCGATATTCGGGAATGAGTCACCCACAATCCTTCGTCAATGACTAGTCACAGAGAGCTAACAGGGGATTGTCATGTTTAGTGCGAATCATGGCTTGGGGACCTGCCCGAAATCGGGCCTGTAATTCATGCACAGTCAACAAGTCCTGAGTCATCCAGTGAGAGGACGGCAAATATAATGCCCTAGACCAACGCAAGATTTATCCCAGTTTGGCGATACGAACATTAATACAATTTAGTTGAAAAATATTCTATGGGTCGTTAATTGCTCGTCTTGCTTTTCTCTCGATTTCGGTCGGCATATCTGATTTGATTGATAATAACTAGTCTCCAGCCCATCATGCTGCGACATATCGCAAGGAAAGCGCGTCCTGCCGGCCAACGCACTACAGCGCGCTCTCTTCAGTCACAAGCGTTCGCCGCGGGAGAAAGTCAGGATGTCATCGACCAAGTGATTATCTCGTCTCCGGACCTACAGAAAGAACGACTATCGAAGCGGTTGGTCACAAAGCAATGGTCTTGTGCTGCATGTACTGACCCCAAGGTAGAGCGAAACACAGGATCATACCATTTTCCTCGACGACTCACACATCATGGAGGACAGGAAAGAACTTCAAACCAAGCAAGATCGAATTGGATGACTCGTTGGTAACTCCTCGACCCTCTGCCTAGGTGAGATGCTAATTGGGACGCTCTTTTAGATTTATCGGCTTAACGGGTGGAGAGATTGTCCAGCAAATGCTCATTCGGCATGGTGTGAAGGACTTCTGTCAGTTCATCGACCATTGTGTCTTCACTCACTCTTCCGAGGCTAGACCTGCTGACTTCTTGCTTCTTGCTCTAGTTGGCTATCCCGGCGAGACCATCCTCCCCGTCCTCAACGCACTAGACGCATCGAAACAGCTCCGGCGAATTATACCACAACATGAGCAGGGCGCCGGACACATGGCCCAAGGATATGCTCGGGTGACCGGAAAGCCAGGAGTCGCTGTCGTGACGAATGGATATGGGGCAACGAATATGATTACGCCGCTGATGGATGCTCTGGCAGATGGGACGCCCATGGTCGTGCTTTGTGGGCAGGTCCCAACCTACTTGGAGAGTTCAGAGCAGCAAGCAAATGTCCTCGCAATGACCCAACCCTGCACGAAGTGGAATGTCAGCGTGAGAGACGTATCAGAGCTACCGCGACGTATCACCGAGGCGTTCCATATCGCGACGAGTGGCCGTCCGGGGCCGGTGTTGATCGAGCTCCCGTTGGATATCTCAACCAGAAAATTGAAAACGTCTCTGCCAATCACAACTGTCAATGCGGGTGTTTCAACCCGTGTGGAGGATACGTTTCGCGAGGTTCGAAGGATCCAGATCATGGATACGATTAAGCGGGCGGGTAGCCTTATTAACATGGCCAAGAAGCCCGTTCTATATGTCGGGTATGGTGTGCTCGGATCACCCGATGGGCCAAGGCTGCTGAAGGAGCTGTCCGAGAAGGCTTCGATCCCGGTCACGACGAGTCTCCAAGGCCTCGGGGCCTTCGACGAAACTGATCCAAAATCTCTCCATCTGCTTGGACTGCATGGCTCGGGGTATGCAAACATGGCCATGCAGCATGCCGACCTAATTATTTGCCTGGGTGCACGATTCGATGACCGCGTCACTGGAAGTATCCCTAAATTCGCGCCCGAGGCCCGACGAGCTGAACAGCAGGGCCGAGGTGGAATCATCCATTTCGATATCTCACCGAAGAACATCAATAAAGTCGTTGAGGCTACCGTGGCGGTGGAGGGCGACTGCGCGGAGAACCTCGACCTGTTACTTCCGCTTATCCAACAAGCTCAACGGCCAGAGTGGCATTCGAAAATTGATGAATGGAAAGCGAAATACCCGTTCCAAGCGTTTGAACAAGGACGGAAGAACAGCGGTTTAATCAAGCCCCAGAAGGTCATTGAGGAGTTGAACGATTTGATTGATCCAATCAAAGACCGCACGATCATTACGACGGGTGTAGGACAACATCAAATGTGGACTGCGCAGCATTTTCGATGGAAATATCCCCGGACTCTGGTGACATCCGGAGGACTGGGAACGATGGGTTTCGGACTACCTGCTGCGATCGGTGCGAAGGTCGGCCGGCCAGACGCTCTCGTCATCGACATCGACGGAGATGCGTCTTTCAGTATGACTCTAAGTGAGCTCCTGACGGCCAGTCGGTCGAATATCGACGTGAAAGCAATTATCCTCAATAACGAAGAGCAGGGCATGGTGACTAACATTCAGACGCTTCATTACGAACGTCGATTCGCACACAGTCACAATAAGAACCCGGATTTTGTTCGAACCGCTCGAGCGATGGGCGTTCAGGCTGAAAAGTGCACAAAGACTGCTGATGTCAAAGACAAGCTAAAATGGCTGTTGGAAACTCGTGGACCTGCGGTGTTGGAGGTGATGGTCACAAAAAAGGCGCTAACTCTGCCTATGGTTCCTGCTGGCAAGGGTCTTGATGAATTCTTGTTTTACGAAGATGGTCCGGGCTCTTGATAGGTTAGGAGGTCTGTGCTCTAATTCATCGCTTGTCCGTCAACTTTCCATTTTCTTCCTGTTAAGATATACTAGCGAAGTACGCCCTCGAGACATAGACTTATACAAAATACAGACGCCATATAAAAAATACAAGAAAGGCGGTAAACACAGACAAGTGGCAGTTACCTGCGCTTCAAGAACGTGAGACAGTAGGAGACAGAATGGCCGTTTGCCCGATAATACTACTTAACACAAGTAGTATCTGGGGTAGTTGATTGTTCCGGGTCGAAAATTGCAGGGAGGAGAACTGGGTTTGTCAGCTAAAACGGTAACTACTTCCTTTCGGGCTTATGATGAACTTTCGTACGTTTCGATTTTTCTCCAAGCGGAGAAACCTCCAATCCTTAGAGTTGGTGGCTATCCCCCATATGTCCCTATGGCTGCAACCAGCCCGCTCCCGAGTTTCCAACACGACCCCTAGGAATTTTATTAGCTCTTCCATCTATATGATAGCACTGGGATTGCAGCCTTACCCATGTAACCTAGGACCTGGGAAAAGCCATCGTGCTTCATGTCCTTGGCCTCGACTAGGCAAATACAGTTTGCCTCGTTATGGGGATTGTTGCCATACCAGATGGCGTAGTCGGCAACGCCATTGATCGTTCTGGTAGGCTTTCTACGCGGCATATCCACTTTGAGATGGCGCTCAACTTGGCTTTGTACGTGGGCATAGTCCTTGAGGGCAAAGGCCGCTTGAAGGATCGTGTTGATGGTTATACGCAACCTCGCCTCATTCAAGGGTGCGCCCCGAAATATCTTCTCTTCTGCTTCCAGTTGTTCCGCTATAGAGGAGATGGCTTGGGTTGGGAGTTTTGATGTGGCAGCCTCTTCGGCGCGTACTTTTCGTTTCCAACCAGTAGTGAATCATACCTAGACCCGTTGGGACAATAAGGAGGGTCGGTAGAAACGCAGACATTCCCGTCTAGGGTGCTTTCTTCCGGGCAGTGCGGCCCGTGGGTGGCAATACACTTCCGAGTGGTAGGGTTGAATCGGGTGCCAGTGGGACAGGCAGGGTCTTCCATTATGACGCAGACACCCTTCCAGGGATGAGAACCAGGAGGACAGCTAGGGCGAGTGGGATGGGTGCAACTTCGGCCGTTGAAGTGCCCCCCGTCCGGACAAGACGGTCGCTCATTGGCCACGCAGATATTGTCCTCGAGATAGAAACCGGAGGGACACCGAGGGCCCTGCTCATGAACGCAGAGACTACCACGGGAAGCAAAAGGCAGCGGAGATGTCGGTGGACGAGTGCTTTCACACGCTCCATGGTGCCAAGTGCTTCCATCCGGGCAGCTAGGGTCACTGGTCGAGATGCAGTGATCCCCGCGAGGGTTGCTGCCCGGAGTGCAGATTGGATGGCCCAAGGCACAGACAGTCACGGCCGTCGAAGTCGGTGTCCACAGGACAACATTTGATCTGTCCAGAGACGGGGTCGAGGGAAGGAACAATGTCATTAAGAGTGAGACGGACAGGCGAGTGGGAGGACGAAGTAAGAACAGACTCTTGAGAGACTTGGGCAATGGCAGCGGCTTGGCGAGTCACCAACCAGACCAGTGTCTGGGCAAACTTTGGCATGATCGAGCTTTCAAAGAGGATAAATTTGAGTCCGCACAGGAGCGGAAAGTAGGAGTGTGGGGAGCAATGAACACCGACTGATTGTACTTATAGCCAATACTCCAAGCAGGCGAGCAATCAGTTGGTTCTTTGCTAGCATTGGTCTAACCTAGGAACATGTATGGGTGAAAGACGGAGGCAAGAGTCGCTGTGAGGGCGAGAAGTCCGCATGCGATGCGGAACAGTCTACTTGCAAGGAAGATAAAACCCGCTGCGAAAGTGAGAAGGCACTGTGTGAGGCCAAACGCGGCAATTTCATGGATGAAAAGAACCGATGCGAAGGTGAGAGGTCGGCCTGCGAGGCTGAGCGTGAGACCTTGAGAGAAGAGAAGAACCGCTGCGAGGGGCAGAGGGCGACGTGCGAGACCGACCGCAAAAATTGCCAACAGGATAAAAGCCGGTGCGAGGGTGAGAAGACCACATGCGAGGCTGATCGGGACAGATTCAGGGATGAGAAGACCCGTTGCGAAGGCCAAAAGGCGACATGTGATACTCAGAATTCCGCCTGTCAGAAAGAGAAAGGTACCAGTGAGACACAGCGACGTACTTGCCACACAGAGAAAGAGAGCCTGAGCAAAAGGATCGTGGGCTTGGAGAATGATCTAAAGAAGTGTAGGGCCGATCTCCAGGCAGCGACGAGGCCTCCTCCAGCACCGGCAACCTGTAAGACCCTTTCCCCTTGCCAAGCCTCCTAGTACTCCAATATTCTCCTTCCATTGAGCGATTGCTAACCACTGGCAACTGTCACAACAAAGGCCCTGGAGCGGCTCGGGGCGCCCTCCGGAATGTCGGCGGGGTGAACTTCCGGCTGTACTGCAATGCAGGTCAGTTTCTCTCCACTGCCCGATAAATATCAATCCTCCTGCCCAATATGTATCTGATTTCCGGGAATAGCAACACATGGCACTGCATGGGAGACTATAAGATGGAGTAGTTCTGATGCTTGCCTTGCGAACTGCGCCGTGGGGCCGCAATGTGTGCAGTTTGACTTCAAGGCAATGAACGACTTCCCCTGCTATATGAAGACCGATCGGATCAGCGAGGCCAATGTTGTTCCCGACACCATCGGACATGGAGCCATCCGGATTTAGACAACGGGTCATGAGTCTTGAATATCTGGCCCAGGGGGACTTTCAATAGCGTCCGCAAGGTGAATGAAAAATACCATTGTGAGAGTAGGATATAGTAGGTGGCAGGGGGGTTGTCTGCGAGAACTGCATGGTTTTCCTTTTCTTATCGACAGCACCTTCTGGTTTGGCACATGGTTCCATCGTACTGAATCCTCCCGAATTGTCTTCCTTGCATCAGGTTCAGTGTTGGTTCGAATTGATACATCCACTCGACGAACGAGGTGATTAACACAATTGTAGGATGAGACGCCTTGATCCCAGGGGGTAGGGAGATTGATGAGGAATTCAGAATGAAACTGGCGGCCAGACGCGTCGGTCACCGGATCCGCTAAACCCAACTGGGGACCCGGCCAATAAATTAGTGCCTCAGGCAATACCGTACTTGATCACCTGACGCCCGTCCCCACCTGACGCCCGCTTTTTCCCATACAAAATCACCTAAAATTCTTAACTTTAAAGAGCTACCATTCAATCAAAATAAAAGATATTAGATTTATATTTTATATATATAATCTATAATAGTAATAAAATAAATATATATAAAAATATATATAAGAATTCCAATCGAAATATCTATATAAAAACTAGATCTTTAAAGTAATTAATAATAATAGTTTTTACATTAAAGATTAGAATACTAGTAAATATTTATATAGAAAGAATATTATTATTAAATTAAATAATAAAATAAGTTATTTTAGTAATTTTTTTAATCTAATCTTATACTAAAAGCCTATAATTTTTAAAATATATTTTTAGTTAATTATATTTAAATTCTCTAATTCTTCTATAATATATAGTTAATTTTATAAAAATTAATATTAGACTTAATATTTAAGTATTTATTTTAATTTCTAATCTAAGAATTAACTAAAAATATCTAGATCTAATAAGAAAACTTAGTTTTTTCAAATATATTATTATCATGAAGATTTTATTTATTACTTTATAATAAATTTATTTATAATAAGATAAAAAAGTTTTAAAAGAATTTTAATCTTTTTTATATTTATCTTTCAAAAAAAATAAAAAATTACTAATCAAATATAGTTTTATTTACATATTACTAAGTTGTATTATAAATTGTATTTTTTAAATAATAAGATAAATATTGATTTTTCTTATTTTTTTAAAGAGAGTTATATATAAATCTTTTTAATATATTTTATATTATTTTTATATAATTTTCAATCCTTATAAAGTATTAGATTATTCTAATTAAATTATATATAAAAAATTACATTTTTAAAATTATATCTATAATAATTATGAAGAAAATTACAGAATTTTTAATTTTAATAATATTATAGATATTAACTATACTTTACTTAATATTTTATAATTTATAATAATTATACATTTAGACATATAATAAATTTAAAAAACTTTATATTTATTTTCTAAATTTTCTTGTAATTTTATTCTTTTTTTAGAAATTTTTATGAGAATTGAGTCTTATAATCTAATTTAAAGGTAAAATAATCTTAAATATTGATTTTAATATATTTTATTGAAATATTATTAGTAATTTAGTCTTTTAATTATTCTTTAAAAAAGCTTATATTTAACTTAAATAAAATTATATACATACTTATAAAAAATCTAATTTTTTTAGAATATAAAAAGGATATAATACTTTCTTTATCTAAATATAAAAAATAAATCTAATATCTTTTATTTTGGTTGAATGGTAGCTCTTTAAAGTTAAGGATTTTAGGTGATTTTGTATGGGAAAAAGCGGGCGTCAGGTGGGGACGGGCGTCAGGTGATCAAGTACGGTACATCCGCGCTGCTGCAACGGACCTTTTTCCGCTCTTGGACTCCCAATGAATATTGTTGAATGGACGAATGGTGCACACCCATTGCATCTTCATATCAACGGGACTGAAGCAACTTCTAGAACACGTTTGCTCCATTTTCATAACCGAAATGGCCGCCTCTCATGTCGGACAGTGGACGGCTGAATGCCTGAGGCTGCTACATCCCAGGCATTCCGCTGTTGGGTGACCAGGAAGATTTTCTTGGTCATTACTCTCCAATCAGTCTCAATGGCCATGTCATAATCAGGTTACTTCATTGAATCGTTTTCTCAGTCGTCTGTTCCCTATCTCTAGGTCAAAGGGCCTACGACAAAGTGTTGGTAGTGCCTGTCGGTATATGTTATATGTTTTTCGAGCCGAATATTGCTTAGACTATGGAGAATCGATTTATTGGGCGAGAAAGAGAAAAAAAAAAAGTCAGGGTTCGTGAGATTTATTTCACAAAAGACTTAGCTGACTGTTACACACGCCTAAAATAGTTATTCTTTTTCAATCCATGATTCTTGGAGGGGTCTCACCGTCTTGGGAGCCAGTCGGTAGAAGGTTCCTAACTTGACGCCGGAGCGCATCATAATCCCGTCATGCGGTTTATGACTCAGAACAAGCACTCTTTACTACATTTCTGAATCGCCCCTGAAGACTCGTATCTGTCCGCAAGTTCGACCAGCAAGAAAACCCCCCAGCAACAAAATGGCAACCACCGAGTCCGATTCCGACACCGAATCCATATTTGAAAGCGAAGAATACAGGGCGATCCATGACTTGATGAGGAAGAACAAAAAGGCGTGCCCTTGCCTTAACTTTATATTCTGGCGTCGGTGGAATAAAGGCCCAGATTTCATACCAAAGCATCTTGGTGAGCTCACAGTAATTTGCGCGATACCCATTTCCATTACTCAGATTTATACACCTAGATGACCAGCTTGAAGCCCCCACAGTGGCGCATAATCTCGCTTACGGCAGCCCTGAGATGATACGATACCGTCTGAAAAAGATTATTGGCTCTGCAACTTCCGTTACCTTGAATCTTGATCTGCTGTTCGATTACCAAGTGGAAATATCACACTTTTTCGAAGGCAAGCGGTACGACTATCCTTTGCCACTGTACGGCATTCTGTTGTATGGCGACAAAAAGGACCTGAAAACGAATTTGATCATCACGAGAGAGGACGAGAAAGGGATGACAGAGAGCAAGGGAACAGAGGTGTGCGGTACCGCTTGTGAGTACTAATCACCAATTGTGCTCTCAGTGTGGAATGTTGCCAACATTTACAGTGCTCATGTACCAAGCCATGAGGAAGGTGGGGTTGAAGCGAGAGATGTATGGAATTGTGACAGATAGTTACAAGTGGCATTTTACGCGCATTTCTCGCAATGGTCAGGTATGAAACCAACCCCATCCTCCGAAACTGATTGTTAATCTTGTGTTACTTTCAAGTGCTATTCCAAGTCCTTCGAATGGGATATCGAGGACCAACGAAGATCTATCCTACGCCTCCTTCGTAAAATTGTGGTCGAGGCTCTTCAATTAGCTCAAGAGGATGATGACCCTTACGGTATTTCTACACAGGGCATAAGCGAAGCTGCTGGATGTGTGATAGAGATCGACCACTATGCAAGCGATGCAGACTCAATACCTTCAACAGACTCGCAAGAGAATTAAGGTTCATAAAGGGTATGGGAAAAGAAGTTATATCTATCATTAATCGCGTCCTTTGACCAAAGGACGGAAAGCCCATGCGGAACTGACTATAAGGATTAAGGTCAGAGTTGAGAAGAAAGTTCAATAGGTCTTTGCTCACAGAATGCTCTGTTTAGTTTTATTTTATTTTATTTTTTAATTTCATTACCTCTCCTCCTTCGGGCAGGTTGTAAAATTACATGATCGTCAATCTGTAGAACGAGAGTTATTGCGCTACGGGCTGCTTTATACCTCCATATATTCGGTCACTGCCACGGCGTCTAGTTATCTATCTCCGTACATAAATGCTTCTGGACTGCAGTTCAGCCCTAACTGTACCCCAAATACGGCTGGTTAGTGTCAGGAATGGGATCGAATTTTGACCCAATGCTACAGCTATTATTTGGAATACTTAAGGCAACCAACTCTCTTGTATTATTATGAAAAGACTAGTAGGGAACTTGAGGAAGCTACGAACTAGTGATTAATCAAGGCTGTCGGGGAATGTGACACCTGAATAATTAGAATTCGAGTGTAGGTAATGCCCCATATACTGGGTTCTCGTAAAGCAAGCACTCAGCCCATGCCACCTTCAATACAGAATCATACCTTCATCAGTCCGCATCATTGGGCTTCCGAGTCCTAACACACAGAGGTGGAAAGAGGATAATTAAGCAATTTCTGTGAGCCATATCTAGTCCTTTCTAGCCTTCAAATGACAGATCAGCCACTTGGTCAATGATCTCACTAAGAAAAGCGACAATCTCCCTCAAAAAAAAATTGTGGTTGCCTGCATGAGCAGAACAAAGCTGGACCTAAATTAACTTCGATAATCCAGGGACTGATATGACTGAATAGTCTCACCTTGGAGTCGGTGCACAACCTAAAAAAGTACCAATCCACCCCATTGTATAGTAAACCATAAATAGTTCGCGCTTGGAGGCCAGCGGCCATTCTGGCATGATGGACCATGGCTGGGAATGTAAGTAAGCGTTGGAATGCGTGGGAAGATAGGTTTTGTTCATACCCATACATGGTATCAGATCTTGCACGTCGGACCCCTTGGTATTTACTATAAAGGTGGGATAAGGCTCATTCTCATGGTTTAATGCATACTCACAGTGCCTTCTAAAAAGCGTCATCTTGCCCCGGCGAAGTCCAACCAGCTCCACGGTTTTATTGACCTCAAAATTGAGCAAACAGCACGAGGAAAATGAGTCTGGTGAGTCGTGCCCGTGGTCATGTGTTCTCGCGTTCCGTCTTTTGTTGGCCAAAACATAAGACAGAATCATTTGAAGACGGGCTTTCTCGAATTCTGGAGAGCCAGGCTTTCCATTATTTGCAACTTGCTGGTCATCCAATGCGCGTGCTAGGAAGTGTCAGCAATAGTTGCAAGCTGAACACTGTGAAAGCTTACTAAGACGGTCGGGGATTTCTACAGGATGCTCATGAGCGACATTCCACTTTCCTTTATGCGGTTTTATCTGAAATGTTTCGTAGATTGTGTCTTCGCCAGCATCGGTGGTTTCCGAGACGGGAAGCTTCTGTAGTATGGATTGACTGTGATCAAGAGGCAGTGTGAACTGATATGCGTTTGACCTTTTCAGGCCGGTGGCCATGACTATCGTATTGCCGTGTCTAGCTTTGACTGAAAGGCTGGGAATTATGTGTTGAAAATAGGTCGCTGTTGGATTCAATAAGCTGAGATCACAACAGTGAGAGATCTGGAGATTCTTGAGGGAAAGGTGACTACTCGGCTATGTCAGGATGACCTTGGTACGGTACCCGTGATATAATAATGATCCATATTGTATGTAAATGTCACGTATGTATCACGTGTGATCGCGAACAAGGTAGCAAAGGCCCTTACTTTTGGTGGTTGAGGGTGGTCTCCTGTCTCCACGATCAACTGTCGTATTGTTTACGCATAGATTTGCTATTTTCAATTACGTAATTCTCCATTCAATCAAACAGAAGTTGCTAGCTAGTCCGCCTATACCTCTACGTGTAGTGGATAATGGCGCTTATTTTGTAGCGTATCAAAGCAAGGATCTCGTTTCAAATATACTTCACGGTGGTTTCGGAAAGGAGCTAATAGAAATCGCTGTCTCCACCTGAACCCATCTCGTCATCCGATTTATCGACCTTGTTACTCTCATTCAGGTCCTTCCAGACCACACACTCGGTCGAAGAGCTGATATTGCCTTGCGGAGGCAATATGTTGATAGGGCTTCCTCTTAGTAAACCAAGTGCTTGATCAATAATATACCGCAAGTGATCGATAATCGTATCCCTCTCGCTTTGATGCCTCCAGTCCAAAAGGGTTTGAAAATACTTAACGGAGAGTAGTCAGCTGCTGTCATACTGGTCATTTCAACCTAAAGGTTCTTACCTGGCCACCATGTTCCATTTTTACAAAACACCACTGATAGCTGTTGGTAACAATGCCGTATAGCCTTGACCTCTTGCCTGCACGCCTTCGGTTGTAATGGAGCATTACTAGAAGTGATTATCAATGAGAAGGTGTAGTACTCAAGGAATGGGACAATACACGCACACATTGCTGGCGGCAATAGTATATTCTCGTCTGTAAAAGGACTTGTAGTTTCGTGAACCACAAGAATGGCGTCAAGGTTCTCAACGTCGCCATACCACACGATCTCATCAGCGCTAGACCGGAGATACCGATTTGGCGTAAGCGAAAGGTCTGGCATAGTCACTTGCCGTCCAATCGAAAGACGCAAGCAATCGATTCTGTTAAACTTTGGCCAGCAACCCGAATCTTTTTCCAAGCTCTCCCAATCCTTCGAAGCTCTCAGACTGCTTGCTGGGCCTGCCGAGGACATTACATGATTCCTTTTGACGGCGGCGACGACGGAAAAGAGGATAGTGTTCACACGAGATCGGACGAGTGCGGAATCTGCTCGGGGGCTGAATGCTAGAGTAAAGTCGTCCAGTGCAGAGGCTTATCGTAGAAGATTAGAAGGTCCGTTCTTCGCATATTGATCAAGCTTACCTAAATAGTTGGGTAGACTGGGTCCCTGCTTTCTACGACGGTCCCAGTAGCTTTTGCTATCTGAAGAGCTAGCTTTGCGAGCCTTGAGGACCTTTAGAAGCTGTGTGCTTGTCCTGTCCGCGTAATCTAGATCAATATCGATCACAACCATCTTGCTGCTCTATTTTGTTTGAGTATTGCACAAAAATCGGTCAGAAGAAAATGTGTCGCTTGAGCTTGGGTAGAGAGGACGTGCGGATAGTAGCCCTCAGCTCTTGGACAGCACTTTAGCGTTCCTCGGTGATGCATATATGAGTCATAGCACTCGTACTGTACTTTTAGGGAAGAGCCTTCCCCAGTCACGTGCTGCGGGTTATACTCCCGGTTCCCAGGTTCGGTCACCTGTGGGTTTGCTCAGAGGAAAGGTAAATAATGGTCTTGGGAAGTCCATGATGGGACATTCGCAACCAATAGTACGGCTGTTTGTTGTATTTGCCATCGAAGATAATCACCGATTGAGCAAACGGAGAATCACCGCGCAGTATGAGATGTCGCGTTTAGGATACGACTAGAAAGGAAGATGGTCATTTTTCGATTAATAGAGAAAGCATTTTTTAGGTTTCTTATAGTTCAGCGTTCTATGGGAGTGTGAGTAATATTGTAGGCCTGTAGTAGGATAACAGAAAACGGGTTACCGCTGGCCGGTACGAATCACACGCTGTTATCAACCCTAGTCTCCGTGGGAGCCTTTTAGAGATCGCTTATAAATGACTGGTGAACAATGACATAATAAATGGTCTTGAACTGCTGTAGGGTTAGTTAAAGGGTCTACAGGTGGGATATATGTTTCTTGCTAAAGCTTCACATTGTCATACAAAGAGACTCATAATTAATACAAAGCACCATAAACTATACATGACATGCAAGAATCGAAAGGGTTTGACCTGGCATTTTGTGCCTTCTATGACGCAATCGACGACACGGGAGATATAATGGCAGCCTGGTCCATGATGGCCGCCAACAAAGTCAAAATCTCCGGGAGCTCATCCCGTCCCAGACTTAAGGTGATACTCGAGTACTTTTTTTGGTTAGCTAGACTACTCTTCTTTCATGAATGGAAATTGTCATACAGTTCGATCGGGGTTAAGGCGTATGAAACACCAATTTCTAGCATTTGTGGCGATGCCCCAAACCACCTGACGGGTGCAGCCATCCCTTTCCCGGATGTTGAGAATCATCGCTAGCATCACTCATGTTAGTGGATCCAATTTTTAGACTGGATATAAAACAAACACTTACCCATATAACTCAGTGCCTGATAAAAGCCGTCTTGGTCTGACTTCTTAGCCTCAATTATGCAGATGCATGCGGCTTGATCGTGAGCATTGCGGCCGTACCAAACTGCGTAGTCCACCGCCCCTACAACGGTCTTTTTGGGGCGGTCAATGGGTATATCGACTCTAAGATTGCGCTCAAGTTGTGCCTGGACGTTGTCATGCCTTTTGATGCACCATGCCGCCTTCAGGATCGTATCGATTTTCACGCGGTTCAGCGCCTCCTTATTAGGAGCACGGCGAAAGATTTCTTTCTCGTCTCTCATCGATTCGACTATATAGGTTAGATACTTTGAGTAGTGGAGCTTGTAGGGGTTCAATTCGTACGAAGGTAAGCAGGAACTTCGACTGTGTCGTCGGGGCCGATGCCCCAGGCCTCTGGGTCTTTCATTGTGATCTCCTTTAGTTTGAAGAACTCCTCAACCTCGTTCGTGTCTATACCTGTTACAGGTATGGTGGGATAGCACTTCTCATCTTTCTGCCTCTTTCGGACCTCCTTGGCTGCCTCAAAAAGCTGCTTTATCTGCCTTTTCTGGCGTATGTCGCGAGCAACCTTCGTCACCTTCTTCTCTAACTGGGCGAACCAGTCTCGAGGAGGGGCCATTCCCGTGGCTGTATGGTAGTATAACGTGTTTGGGTCTGGGCAGGGGGGTCTGTAAAGGAACTTAGTATCTCAGGAGGCTTAATACAAGGCTCTTCGATATTCCAAGCAGATATCATATTAAACTTCTAGTTTGGACAAATGGGGCAACTACAATCCTCATGGGCCGATGATGACTTCATTCGGTGTCACTCAGTATCCATCGATTAAACCTGGGCTTCATTCGCGAGACCTACAGGTGCATAAATTACTATTCCAAGTATCATGGGAAGATAAGGCTTGGATGGGAACCTGCTCCTTATATGTCGTTGTTAGAGTTAGCTATAAATCGCATTTTCTGTACCTTGGTCGAAGCTTTCGAGTATATCATCACATTCCAATCCCACGCATGTCGGATACAGTGGCATTTGAATAAATGACACCTTGCCAGCAATAGTTGCCAACCTACCGTAGTATCTATTCCGATCATCTATGAATGCGATCAAACGCAGCTTTTTAGAAGTGATCACTTATAAAATAGGGGTTTCGGTTCTGATAGAATATACACCGATGCGAGGCTATAGTGCAATATACTTAACCTGATATGATCCTACTGGGGATCTTCAGTAGCAATTACTAGAGCACCACACTTTTAAAAGGAAGGTGAGCCTAGATATTCAACTCATAGCCCCGCCCTATGGCTTACAAAATCATGGTGTTTCGCTAGCTGAAACCCTCTTGTTATGTGATTGATGGCAATTTTTGAGTACATCAAGAGCGCATGGACCTAGGTTTATAGCAGTATAGATCGAACAATAGACCAATTCCTCGATTAAGCGATTGAAAGCCTTACAAATCTACTAATCTTTACTGGACCTTTAATCTACCATCGAGAGCGCCGATATTCTTGAAGAACTATCTTAGATTCAGATTATCGCCAGTGAGGGCATATATATAATGCGAATAGAGTAATTTACCAAGTATTTCAATGAGGCCCATGTAATAGTATGCAACCTGCTATGGTAACTGTCTAGATATTGAAGGACCGGTTGACCTCGTCGGGTTCTATAGCCGTGATAGCTATGGTAGGTAGTCCTTGCACCTTTTCTTGTCGCTTTCTTTGTCTTTTGGCTTCTGCTACCCTTCTGCGCATCTTCAATTTCTGGCCTCTACCGCGAGGAGTATTCATCAACCTCCTCTCCAACACCTCAAACCAGTCTCGGCCAGGGGCTATTTTGGGGGCTCTCAGCAGCCTTCCATCACTATCGGAGCAAATTCAGTGTCACACAGTATTCTCAAGACGCACTACTGCCCAATATGACGGGCACTCGTAAACCAGCAACCTGACCACCGTTCCATCCCCGCCCATGGCCTCTTTTACCTCTACCACGTCCGCGACCCCGTTCATTATTGACCGATAGCGGTTTTCCTCCCGAGAAGGACCGATGCTCCCAATGTGCAAGAGACCTTTTGCGGGGCGGATCATTTTGCATCGGGAGATTCAACGATAACTTTTTCCCCTTCTTCGCCCTTTTCACTTCTTTCCCGTCGTGCTTTCCCTTTGCCAGGGTGAAGCGGTCCTGTACCAAATACTGTTAGCTTAGGGGCTCTCTCAAAGAATTGCAAAAGGGCACAACAGAAGACGCATACTTGATGAGCCTAATGCCCAGGATCTGGCAGCATTCGCTTCCTTGCCGGCTTTGTCGGAGTAAACAGCGTATTTCTAGCAGTCAGGGTACTATGGACCGTCCCGCCGTGGTTCAGCCTGCTTGATGACTGTCGAAACATGGCCTGTATGATCCCACCTGCGATCTTCTCAGGCTCTTCTTGGAGATGGCCTTAATTGCTGCAAGACTCAGACGAGGCTCGTTCTCTTTGTCTGATCCCTTGCCCCTTGCCGTCGCAAAAACAGCCTTGATCGAATCAATCAATCTGCTGACATATTGTAAAGGGGATCGAGCCACACACCGCGCCGTGACGGTGCAAGGGATGCAATGCAGGGCGAAGGCCACGTCAACACAGCACCACTACGTGGATGGCTCGCCGAGGACCCTACGGCCAACGTAGTGAACAGAGATGAAGGAAATGAATGATATGATTGTCCTACGATAGGTGCGGAACTAGCTGAGCTAAATATATGAGGCATCCGGGGAAGGGACGGCTCGGAACAACGTGGCTCCTTGACCGGGTATGCACCAGAATCATTTTACAATATGTATATGGCAGTTTGGAGGGCTTGGCAGGGATGACTAAAGCACTGAATTACGTGATCTCCACGGATTCGATTGAAGGTCTTGATATTCTAACTATGCGATATAGCTCGTATTTATGCAATCCCTGGAGCTTCAAAATGATGATCAATCAACTCAACAGGAAGAAGCAATTATGTTGAATAATTGACTGATCGATTATTTCGGCTGAGCAAGGCGATAAAATGCCAGCTTAGTCAACTCCCGCGGCCACACATCCCTTCAGCGCCTTGCGAGACCTATCTGTCTTCTTGGGCTAAAATGAGGTCTTTGATGTTAACAAGATTCAACATCTTTATGAATTTGCGATATTTCTGACCCAGAAGGACTTTCATGAGACCATCAGCGATCATTCGATCGGTAGAAATCCATTCTACATATAGATTGTCTCTCTAAATTTCCTGGCGAAGCCATAATTGATAAATATCAATGTGACACAATTTAGAACATTGCTCAACATCTTTTGAATTAATCAATTGAACGGTTTGCTGATTGTCACAGGAAATGATCATTTCATGTTAAGAATCGAATCTCATAATGTTAAAAACTCTGCTCCACCAATAGGTGGCCTTTGCAGCCTCAAATAGAGCGAGAAACTCTGCTTCGATTGTGAAAATTATAATGACACGTTGTTTGTCTGATTTCCATTCAATTGGACCGTTGTATAACTTAACAAAATATCTTGCCGAATTGCGGCAGTCAGATCGATCAGCAAAGACAGCATCTAATCCGATTATTACAACTTCTTTGATGTTTGGATCGGCGGCATATTCAATCGCAAAAAATCAAGTTGCGTAAAAATAGACAATAATTCTATTCGCAATTTAAATGTGATTTAAAGACGGATTCTTCAGCGCTTTAGATAAACGATTTATTACATGTGCAATATTAGATCGTGTGATTATTGCAGAATACTAAACGGATCCTATTTTCATAGAATATTTTTTGATCTTCGTCTCTAATGCTTGATCTTCGTAAAACGAGAGATCCAAAATGTTCGATAGAAGTGTATCTGGCCATCTTATAAGATCATCCAAATGGAACTTTACAATAATATTCTCTAGATATGCATCTTGACAAAGCCAGAGCTTCCTATGAGATTTATTTCAAATAATCTTGATTCCTAAAAATCAGTTCACTTCTTTCATTTTTTGTAATTCATATTTCTTTACAAAATCTTTCTTGAATCATCTGGCGACTTCACGAACGATAAAAATAAATAAGTTGATCACAATAATGTCGTTCACATATACCAACACGATCATGTATTCATTCATGTAAAGGCATTGCTTTTCGGAAACAGATAGAAGGCCAAATTTAAGCAGAATAATGACCAAATCTTTCTGCCAAAGACGTGACAATTTGTGTAATTCGTATAGTATTTTTCTAAGCTTCCAAATCTTGCCTTTAGTATAAAAACCGTCTGGTGATCTTGTATAGATAACATCATCAAGTGTTGCATTTAAAAACGCGTTTATAACATCTTTTTGATCGATGTCAAGATCAAAAGCTGCTACAAGTGCCATGATAGCGCGGAATGCTCGCGCGAACGCTGTTGTAGCAAAATTATTAGCAATTGTGTTTCTTTCAAGGTCTCTTCTCACACAGATACGTTTTTTTGCTTTTGTGAAGTTGTCATCCTCATTGAATTTGTATGTGAAAACCCATTTGAACGAAAGAATCTGCGAATCTCGAACTTCGTTGATTTCGACAAAATCAAAAACATCCATTGCTTTGAGATTATCTACTTCAACCTGCACAACATGCAAGAATTCGTTCTTAAACAGATGTTATAATATTTCTGAATAAGAATTCGACAATAAAAAAGATTGTTTCGATATCATTATTTTCTTTTTTTCTATATCAGATCCATAACTATAAAAAAAACCTTTTCGATCTTCGAGACTTCAATAAATGATTCTAATTCAATGATTATATAACTGATGTATTGGAGATTCTTCTTTGGCTTTGGAACTCTTCTCATATGTAGAATATTCTCTTCACAAATTCCATCATCAATAAAACCTTTTTCTTTTTGTCTTCCACTCCCTGATCTCGATGAGCGTTGTGAATCGTGATCTTCCTATATTTCGAAATTATTATATTAGATGATTTGCTCAGTTGAGAGCTCAGAGCCTCTTTTTGCTGAAATAGTGATTTATAACAAATCCTGCAGAATCCGTGAAGATAATTTATCTCGTAAAAGATCATCTAAAAGCTCTAAAAATCCTGCTAAAATTGTATTGATGCAGCTTTGATCTGAAATCAAATTATAGTGAAATTCAGTATTCGGATCAGAAATCAATTGAAATATTAATAAAAATCTGATTTTATTATTTAAAACGTTGATTGAATTTTGCACATTTTCTAACAATCTCAAGATTTCTGCAGACTCTATCTGATCCGTTTCCTGTTCGAGAAAGATCCTTTCACCTCTCAATAAATCTAACATCTCTGTAGATGGCTCGGGTGACATCTCGCTAATGAAATCTTTAAGAAACGGCTGCGTGAGATCATAGAACTTTGTCTCATCAAACTCTACATTTCTTACCTCTTTAACACACTGCCTCTTCGGATTCCATATATGCCAGATATTTGAAGCCACAAATCCTAGAAGAACACCTCTATAGACGCGAAAAGCCATTTTATTGCTTCTCTCCTGATCCTGCCTCGTATAAACAATGCAATCAACTGTTCGAAATCCTGAAAGATCAGACTTTTGTTCTATAATTCTTTTATAAGAGGTTTTCCACTGCAAAGCGGCAATTGAAATGCGATTAACAATATTTGCTGCTACTAAAATAATCCAAAACTAGAGATCACGAGATAATCTTACTTCAATCATCAATTTTCTCATTTTTATAATCAATATTGACCCAACACGTTCTGCCGGATCATTTTGTTTTAATGTGTTGACTACCAAATATTCGTATATGATCCTTTCAAGCGCTTCAAATTGCTTAATCATATTCCCAAGAATTTGCTCACAATCGCTCTTGAAGAACTTAACAGTGTGACTGAATAGATTCTTGATTTGACGCGTAAAATTGATGATCGTGTTAACACAATCGTTTTTCTTTCGGTGAGCGGTAAAAAAATGGAATTGAATCATTTCATCATAAAAATGAAAGATCCACTAATCTCCATTCAATGCAGAAATTATTTGAATAAAATCAAAATGCACACATTGAAAAAAGCTTTCTGCTTTCATCATAAGATATCTCGAGATCTGCCGTGAGACATTAAAAAATTTGCAAACTTCACATTTCTTGTTATTATATTACTTTGTTTTAAAGTTGTCAATTTGAACGTCTGTAACAGTCTCAAATAGATGACAAAATGCATCTCAATAAAAATGAACCATCCGACAATGCCATAAATCGCTATTGCCTTTCAAAACGTAAGATCTCGCTGATCTCCGGATTTCTTGATCGTTGATCATTAAAAAGCCGTACTGAATATTGCTTGATTTCTTAATAATCCACAAATCAGATGAATGTTCCTTCATGTAGAAAACGACTCTTCCTTCCTTCAAAATTGTGTTGCGATTTATATTGAAATCATATCCTGCTTGTTTAAACTTTCGAATGCTGAAGATATTTGTATGCAGACCTGGAATGTAAGCAATGTTAATAAAAATAATCTTTTTATCGTCTTTCTCGTCTCTGCAGTTTGGCCGTATTTTCACATTTCTAATATCTAAGATTTGGATGGTTGAATCCCCTGCATGGAGTTGTCCATTTCTTGAATAATCAATATTTTCAAAATGCGAGATCTCATTACAAACATGTGTAAAGGATCCGGTATCGATAATAAAGCAATTTCTGAACAGAAAATCATTCAAAACATTAAATGCAAACGACATGACATAATGATCTTGATACTTTTTTTCTGTTTTCTTCCAATTCTTCTTAATAATCAATTTGACCCGTTGAGATCGTAGATCTGATCTTGAAGCGAAATTTTTAATATCTTTTATAATCTTTTTATCGGATTTCCAATCTCTCGATCGAGTGTTGAAATAAAAATACAAGTAGTCTCTATATTGATGACTTTTTTCACGCGGATAAGATAGAAATTCTTTTTTTTTATGATCCTGCAATTTCTACGTGTTTGATGTTGAATCGCTCTAATCGTTGAAAGTGACATATAGATGATTTGAAGCTGTTGAATCGTTTCTACCGCTGTTAACAAGATGAGATTGAAAGTCGCTTAGCAAATCAATAAATGACATCTTTCTGATTTTCGCATAATTTTGACTCGCGTATATAGCATTCACAGTTTCAATCGACCTTAGGAAGTCTCACTGTATATAATGATCCTGATTTTCAGACATATCGAATCGTTTGATCATTAAATAAATGTGTTCGAATTCTTGAATCCATGCGTTGATTTTGCTTTGTCATGAAGATTTCTTGATGACTGTCTTATATTGTTTCAAAGTCTTATCTTCTAATTTCTCCGTTGTTGATTTATATTGCTGTTTTAACGCCTTCAGTATTTCGAAACGTCTCTTTTTTTCGACAAACGATTGAACATGTATAACAATTGACAATCTAATTGCTTCTTCAATCTTTGCGATGTTGTTTTTCGAATCTTTATAGTCCTGAAAATCTAATTGAAATCTCCAATAATTCGACTCAATGAGATCTTGAAATCTCGTAGACTTCATAGATGTCGAAAAATAATCATCTTCTTTCGGGTTGAAATAATCCCATATATCTAGCCGTTCAGCATATTCTTCAATATTGAAAATCCAATTGCGCCAGTCATCTCGTCTTTTCAGGATGACTTTAACCTTCGTGGCACTTTCAATATCGAATGATGAAGTCATATTATCAAATTCAAATGTATTGTCTTGCTTCCTGATGTCCCATCGAGATTGCTGTACTGTATTGCTCAAAACGGATTCTGTTTAGCTTCAAAAATGACCAAAGCGATAATCCCTAGAACGATTCCGGGCTCATAACTATGACAGTTTGGAGGGCTTGGCAGGAATAACTAAAGCACTGAATTACGTGATCTCCACGGATTCGATTGAAGGTCTTGATATTCTAACTATGCGATATAGCTCGTATTTATGCAATCTCTGGAGCTTCAAAATGATGATCAATCAACTCAACAGGAAGAAGCAATTATGTTGAATAATTGACTGGTCGATTATTTCGGCTGAGCAAGGCGATGAAATGCCGGCTTAGTCAACTCCCGCGGCCACAATGTAGTACCGTACTTGATCACCTGACGCACGCCCCCACCTGACGCACGAAAATCGATTCTACACCGATATTTTGAATATCTTTAAACCTCAATATCATCATCAATATGGCTCCTATTGACGAGACGATTGCAGAATTAAATTCTCTGAAGCTTGAAAATAGATCTATTCTTATTTTTATTGCAAAAAAGTATGGAATTCATAGATCAACACTATCAAAAAGATTTCGCAGCATTCAGCATTTCAAAGATGAGCAATATCAGAACCAACGATTGCTTAATAATCGACAAGTGAAAATACTTATTTCTAATATCAATCGATTGAGCAAAAAAGGCCTTTATATATCATTTGAAATGCTGCAAAATCTAGCTCACGAGATCTCTAATAATCGTCCCGGAAAATAATGGCCGAGCCGCTTTATAAAACGATATAGTGATAATCTTATTTCTCGCTATATAACTAAGATCGACTTCTTTCGAAAAAAGACTGATTCTGTGTTAAATTACGCATTATATTTTGAACTTTTGACTCGCAAGATTTCGAAATACGATATACAGCAGGAAGATATCTATAATATGAACGAAAAAGGCTTCTTGATCAGAATACTTAGTAAAGCGAAGAGAATCTTCTTTAAATCATTATACAAGAAGAATGGAATGAAACAACAGCTTCAGAATAGAAATCGAAAATGGATTACAACGCTTGCCTGTATTTGCGCGAATAGAATCTCGCTATCTCCAGATCTTATATATCAAACAGCCTCTTCAAAGCTTCAAGATTCCTGGCTGCAGGATTTTGATCCTTCTTTTCATCCTTACTTCTTTACATTCTCACCTTCAGGATGGACGAATGACAAGCTAAAATACGCATGACTACAAAATGTATTCGATCGAAAGACAAAAGCGAAAGCGAGACGGCGTTGAAAGCTTCTTATTCTTGACAGCCACGGATCTCATATTAATATGAAATTTTTCGAATACTGCGAGACAAATAAGATTCTCTTAATGACTTATCTGTTTCATTTTACGCATTCGCTTCAGCCACTTGACGTTGGAATCTTCGGGCCTTTTTTTACAGCGTATAGAGAAAGATTGGAACAATTTTTTCATGAATCTTAAGATCTTTGTCATATTACGAAAAGAGATTTCTTTCGTCTCTTTTGGCCGTCATGAGAGAGCGCTTTATCTAATGAAAATATCGCTTCTTCGTGAAAATCGGTAGGCGTTTGACTGTTGAATCCTGATATCGTCTTATCGCGATTTAATCGGAATAACAATAATTGACTATTCTTTAGTGAGTCATCTCGCTCAGTGCTTGGTGCAGAGAATTAGAGGAAGATTGAGAGACTTCTTAAGCATGCAATTGTTGACTTATATGATCAAAAGACAAAAAAGTTGAGTTTGACAATGCATCATCTCTCTACAGAGAATGTCATCTTAAAATTACACTGTCAGGGCCTTGAAGAGGCCCTTTTTCAAGAGAAAAAGAAACGTCAGCGAGACAAACCTCTTTTATCTGAATTACAGGCTCCTGAGAACGGCTATGCGGTGTTTTATTCTCCTAAAAAGATTCAGCAAGCTCGTGACCTTCAAACAGAAAGAGATGAGGCTGTACAGCTCGCTAAAATTTCAAAAGAAGAGAAAAGGCTTCGTAAGTAGCGAGAGAAGCAAAATCAAAGGCTTTTAATTGAAGAGTGTAAACGAGTCCGCGCTTCAAATCGAGAAACGCGGGTTCGTGAGGCAGAGGCAAGAAAACAGAAAAAGCGGGATGATCAGCTCGCTAAGCAAGTTGATATACAACTTCAAAATGACTTCAATATCGCTCAGACAGGCGAGAATAAGGTCTCTGTAACTCCAAAGACAAAGAAATCGAGTGATAGAGCTGCTGCAGAACCTAAGATTGTTAATGAAGTCCCTCCAACGCTCAATCGCCGCGGTAAACAGATCCGCCTGCCTGAGCGCTTTCGGCAGTAAAAAATGTTGTAAATAGTTTCAATATAATGCATTGATTCATCCTTCTAAAAATCTCTGTATAATACTGAATGTGTGTGGTTGTAGAGCTTCATTTCTATATAGATGCTGAGGTAAAATTCGTGCGTCAGGTGGGGGCGTGCGTCAGGTGATCAAGTACGGTAGATGATTAAGCGAGCGGTGAGAGGAATTTTTTTTTGTTGCGGAGTGGCGGCTATGGCCCGCCGTACCCCAAGAATGGGTGAAGGGTTTGATTTACAACTCGAAGTTAAAGCCTATTTTCGCTGTAAGAGTTAAGTCAGAGCTGGTTTTGTTAGTATTATTAACTTCGAGAGGTTTAGAAAAATAGTTGTGAAATCATAATTCACACCGCTGCTTCGCAGGGTGTGGCTGTTTTCCTTGCCCTAACTACTTGGAATTCACTGGTATCTCCCATTTACTTCACATAAACTTCCGTACTCGTACTTCACAGGTAGTTATTCAATATTCAAGGAACTGCCCACATTCCCTTGAGGGCATTAGGTCTACCCTATTCTCTCTTGTCCAAATATTTACTTACTCCTTCCTCTACACTGGTGACGAGACCCACAGTCCTTTCTTCTCTCCCTACCCCTACCAGCTCTACGCGTTCGCTACTCGGGATATCCCGAAATCAACCCAAAAATGTCTCAACCACGATGCGCAACTCGAGCAGAGGGTCAACACGCAACCGCGATGATTGTGAAACGCTGGAAAGCGCAGTGGAAGTGACAAACACGGTAGGCAGACAAAGGGAAGTTCCCCTCAAAAGCCATCACCTTGATCAAGATGCGTGAAGTCTACAGGGGGTTTGGTGTTGAGGTTCCAGGATGAACGCGCGCTCCCTGATCATCTCAGTAAGTTGCTACAAGCTTAATCTACTCGTATGAAGCTTTGCAGCTAATATTACTAGATCCTCTGTTGGCCGATTACGCCCTGGCTCGGAGAGGCTCGCCGAGCAACGAGCCGAAGGCCAAGAGCATAACCGCGGTTCTCTATACGACGCTCGCAAGTAGAAAAAGAGCTGATCTCAATCGAACCAAGTCTTGGTCTTGTTTCGAATCTTTGACCCGTTACGACTGCGTCCAATTTCAGCATGAGACCCAATTGAAGCTCCCTTGGTTCTACAAAAAGGGCCGTGTTACCCTGACGGGCAAGGCCGATTACTCCCTATGGTACGGAGATTACGAGGACCAGGAGGCGAACCTGCTCATAGTTGAAGCGAAGAGAGAGGGCGTAGACGGCTTCTATCAAGTTCTGGCCTATATGGGTAAGCCATTCTCTTAAAGTACAATAGCATGATTTTGCTAACATCATTAGCCATGATTCACCATGCTCGCAAGAAAGCCGGCCGCAGAGATACCACGGTGTGGGGGATCTCAACCAACGGGGACAAGTGGGAGTTTGTGCGCCTCGATGCGGATTCTACAGTAACACCCCCACAAAGCATGCACTGGTACCCAAAATACTAATGATTTAAGGTCAAATCTGTGATGTATGCCTTCCACAATCAGCAGGGCCCGGATATCATCGGAATGCTGTATCTAATTATTAATCACGCTGCGGGACTCGCCCCGTCCACCTCCAGGACCTCCTCAATGGCGCGCAAGCGCACCCTAGAGGAGGCCTGTGGCATCGAAATAACCCCGTGTTGATCCCGCCGGTCGTTGGCTGTGTGCGTTGGCCGTGTGCCTCCCGCCTTCTCTCTTCTTCTTTTTTCTTTTTTATTTGCTTCTTTTGGCATGGGCCAGGGATTCTTTTTTTTTCTTTTTTTCTTCTCTCTTGCGATGACACTGCGGTATTCGGAGTTTACGTGGTTTTGTGCTTCTTTTTCTCCTGTCTGTAACCATCCGCTGGCCACCAAAGATCCCAGAGATCAATATCGACTTTCATAAAGCAAGGCTATTGCCTGCAACAAATCCCTTCCTCCGTCCTCTTCAAGTAATCTAGCAACCGTTGCACCCAATTCTTCCGCATCTTCGTCAGTACCTACGTCAGCGGACGATGAAGCCGACACCTGTTTAGTGCCATGAGGATGGATTATCATGCCCTCTAGTTTCAGTCGAGGGCTTGCGGCGCTGTCTGGCGTGCCTGGAGTGCAGTAAACAGCCACCGGGGACGAACATCCGCCCTGCAGAGTGCGCAAGAGAGATCGCTCGGCCAGGCAGATCTTGCGGACGAGACGATCTTCAATCGGTCGGATCATAGAGAGGGTCTGGGCGTCATCTTCGCGGATCTCGATTCCCAATGCGCCCTGACCAACTGCGTAGGGGAATTCAGACGGCGAGAGACGTTTCGTTATGCGGTGTGCCATGTCAATGCGGACAAGACCGGCCGTGGCGACAATAATGGCTGAGAAAGGGCCATTCGGGTCGTCGAGTTTGCGCAGACGAGTGTCACTGATACAGTCAATAACCTGTGTTAAGATAACCAGAAACTGACAGTGCTTACAGGTTCCCACGACATTCCTGCACCACCAGATGCGGAAACTTCAACGCCAACAACGCCTTCCGTCTCGTCGAACTCGTACCCACCACCGAACCCGCCGGCAACTGCGCCAGATCCGTATACTGTTCACGCAACGACTCCTTCACAACAAACGCATCGCTCGGATCCTGCCGATGCACAATAGCTCCCAGCACACAACCCGCAGGCAGCCGAGTCGGCATATCCTTGAGACAGTTGACCAGCAAATCTAGCTCTCCGGCCTTGAGCTTCGCCTCCATCTCCTCCGTCCAAATGTTCTTAGCCGCGTCGGACGGGCCCCCGAATTTCAGGAACGGGCTGGTCTTGTCCACATCGCCGCTCACGGATACCGTGCGCCATGGGAACTGGAACCCGGGGTTCCGCTGCGCCAAGTCATGCGAGACACGCTCGGCTTGCACGAGCGCTAGCTTGGAGTTCCGTGTGCCGATCACCAGTTCTTGGCTGGGGGTGGATGTGCTAGTGGCCATGGTTCTATTGAATACTTGGAATCAGATGTCGGGCCAGAAGACTGAATTTTTCTCAACGGCGCGATTCGAGGGGTCATGTTAGTCTCTCATCTTAGTGTCAAATGTGTCAGATTCAATCATTTGCTCTGCGAAACTAATCTGTTTCGAGTCTAGTCTGAACTAGCGCATCGAGGGGTTTAATTTGGGGGCCAAATCGAGTATCGCGAAATGCATATCCGTGGCACTTTACTTTTTTATCCCTTTGCTGTCTCCGATGAGAGGAATAACGGTAGGTCCTTTCTGCACCTGTATCTTTGAAATATCTGGGTCGCTGCTAGCATTAAGTCAAGATTTTAATTCCAATGTTGTACTTTCAAAGCCGTACATCACCCATATTCTAATTGAGATTCAATATATTTGGGCTATGGCCTCTCACTCGGCCTATTCGTTCAGCCTTACACCAAATGGAAGGGGGATAGGGCTCGGTAAGGCTCGTGATCAAGAATTGTACCCTCCGTCGGAGACGATGTGCCCACATGCTTTTTGCCTCAGGCATCATTCAATTAAAGGATTAGTCATGGGGCTGTCTCGGTGTGGTCACCCCAGCAACGCCTGCCTGTAAGGCACCAAAGGTTATCTGTCGACGCTGGGCCTCGTACAGACGAGCGTAGACGAGTTTTTAACAAGTTTCCCGTAGTTGTATTTCTCATAATTTTCTTGACAGTTTTCAGCTTCCTTATAAACAACGCGAAGCTCTTTCTCCCATGAGACAAATCTTGGCAAGTTGCACAATATATTTTCTGCGCACTCCCCTCCCAAAATGGCAGTATACACCTCCGTGCCTATCCTCAACGAACTCGTTAAATCAGTCGAGCTGGACCCTACCGACGAAAATGCCGTCAAGGCCTTATCCTCTGGGCTGCTGAATTACTACTTCCCGGCAGCGAAAGGTTACTTAGTTGCACCCGAGAAATCTGGACACGCCAAATCTAGCGACATTATGATCCTCCGGGTCCAAAGCCTAGCTCCCCAAACCCAAGGTTTTATCGACCGCACAGTTTCCGGGGCGAGATGTGGAGGTCATCACTTAAGGCAGATCTTACAGCAACTTGATGATGCTCTTGAGCATGCAAATATTGAATCTGGGAGGTGCTGGGTAGTTTTGTTCCATGGGTTTATGTTGCATTTCTATGAATATAATCGAGGTCTCCCTCGTTATACAGGACGTGTTCCGTGGGGGCCGCCTGATGAAGAACAGCGGATAGCCTTTGGGGTACGCGGTGACGATGTTGTGATTGATCGGATGTTCAGACATATGGCGCAAAATGAGATTCCACCCGCGCGTTACTGACGTATGTAACGGGGTTCCAATGAATGACTCGATGGTACGTATGAGAAAGCCCCGAAATATGTTTAAACTGGAAATTTTCAATGCTAGATCGATTATGGACCTTGAATGGTGTAGGGGCCGGATGACTCTACCGCCGCTCGTAGTCAGGTAATGCCCAATTAACCATCCACTCGGACTGCAGCACATCTTCTGCCGTCGGTCGCTCTTCCGGTCGAAATGACAGCATTGTGCGCATAAGATCCAGGAACGCGGCTTTTTCATCCGCCATGATTCCCCCTCCGACCTTTGGTCTCCATTTTTGTACACAGACCTCGAAAGACTCCTCGAGGGGCGGCCATTGGTTCTCCTTGTACGATTCAGTGGGACAGCCGCGCTCATCAAAAAACACGGACCGCCCTTCCCAGCGATTCCACCAGTCGGAAGGCATACGTCCAAGCACATCCACATGCTGAGCTACTATCTCATCATGAGGCACATACTCCGTGCTGAAGATAGCTTTCATCCCGATTATTTCCCAGGTTGCCGTGGCTAGACTCCATATATCTGAACCGTACGTCAGCGGGGCATCAGGTTCGAATTTCGCTTCCGGAGCCCGAAAGTCGGGTGGCGTGCGGCAGTCTTGTCCCAGACGAATCTCCGTCCCAGGGGAGAAGGCCTCCCCGAAATCACCTAACAAGGGCTGGGCGTCCGATAGTACAAACTTCTCGGCATATTTGCCCAGGAACAGCGGCACAACGGCCCTAGTCGGCACGTTCGGAGGTAGTGGTTCGCCATCACATCGTGAGACGGGAACCGTTTCGGGGTCACCATACGTTTTGTACAATTGTTCAATAGACATATCGTCAAATGTCCCAGGCAGCTTGACCAAAACGTTGCTCAAATGTACATCTAGGTAGGTCAAGTCAAGTCGTATACAAGATCGGGGCTGATGTGACAAACCTCCATGGACGTAGCCCTGAGAGTGGGTATAGGCCACAGCCTGCGCAACACCATATGCCAAGGCACGAGCAACATTGAAGGGGAACAGACGGCTGAAGGAGATTTCCCTGAGATTACATTGTGCAGGGGTCATTGTGTAACAATTATGTGTCCCATTCGGACCCTGTACGAGGAATTCATCGCGCAAACTTGACACTAACTCACGCCCAGGATGTGTCTGCGAGGGCACTGAGGCGGATAGCGCCTTGAGATGTTCCGTCTCACGCGGCTGTGAGTCTGAGATATTGATCTTGAGCGCGACGTATTCGTTGAGTTGAGTGTCACGAGCAAGCCATACAGTCGAGTAGCCCCCGGAGCCGAGTTTGTCGGCAATCCGATATCGATTATGGAGTAGGTCCCCGATCATAACCGGGTGATAACCCCCAGGTTGGTATTTCTCGAGCGTCTCCACCCCGTCGATCCAATTATACTCAATGCGATCGTTCCGGGTCATTGTGGACCCTAGCCGCAGGGAGGACCGCATTTTAATGTTCCGAGGGCGCCAAAGGGATTGGAAAGCCCGAATTGACGGTCGAGTCATTATTGATGATGATTTGTGACCAAAGGAGGCTGCGGAATTTCAAAGCAAGTGTACCATGATATGTCGAGTGGTTGTTGATCAGGATGCGCGTCTCCTGACGGGGCAGGCTAAATGCAGCTACTCACGTGATATTGATCGGCTTGGCGCTGGAGTATGCTTTGCAGTCTACTTTTCCAAATTACCAAGTATTGCTTTACTCTGCTTTTCTCGTTCTTGAATTTCAGAATATCTCAAATCCCTAGAGGGCATGGTTTGTCGTGGCTTGGTTATTGAAGGGCTATTTTCTGCTGCTTTGCCCACCACTGCGGTCTTTACGAGGGATATATTTATCCGATGCAAGGAATGAACGAATGGTAGTAAAAATAGTAACCCATGAACAATCGATTCACCAGACTATGTCGACTAAGTACAAGCTTGAAGAAGCTGATCAGCTGTCGATTGTTGAAAATTGACAGATGTCAAAAACTGGCCCAGTATCAGCCCCTTCAAAATAGACCAGCGGGTTGAACCGCATCAAAATCCAGTAACCCCCTAAATCCACTGTTTGTTTCCGAAGTGAGAGGTAAAGGATCCGCCGTATCCCCGCTTGACACTAGCATTGTTGATCACAGACAGAACGTCCTTAACGGATTCTTCGGGGGTAATGGGACCCTCGAAATTAGGTGCGTAAGCTTGGAAGGATGTGAGCATTCTCGCCAGCGCTAGCTTTTGCTCTTCGGTTCCTGTGAACTGTTAGCGCTGCAAAATGCCGAAGTATATAGTGGTAGAAACATACCCTGAGAGAGATGTCCCGTGTCCACCATCCCGGGGCAAATACTCATGAACAACACCCCATCCTTCGCATACTGCGCGCTGAACTTGGCCACTGCCGCATTCAGACCTACCTTGCTGATCGTGTACGGGGCGACTAGATCAATGTTGTGCTTTGCGACAAGGTCCAGGTCGGCATGGCCGCTGGATATAGCGATGACCTTTTTGGCATCGCCCTTGAGAATCAGAGGGGTGAATAGATTGAAGAGGTGGATGTTGCCGACGACGTTGGTTTTGAAGTAATCTAGCAGATTTTCTTCAAGTGCTTCGGGCTGCTGGCCTCTGTTTTGAGGTACGGTTATTGTTTGTCGGGGTACATCACTGAGTGAGAGAGGGTTCTTACAAAACTCCGATGGGGTCGTAACTGTCAAACTGTGACATGAGGCCTCCATTAGCGATCAAATAGTCCAGTCCTCCGCCAGTGATTCTAGCCGTGTCTTGAGAAGCAGCCTAATGACTTATGTTAGCTCGTGCACATGGTATCAATTTAGGATTTCAAGGTGATATCTCACCTGCAGCGACGAATAGTCGACAAGGTCTCCCTTCAAGATATGGAGATTGGATCTGCCGGACAGGTCTTTGGATACTCTTTTCTCAGTAGCGGCTTGGTCCCTAACAAGGCCGATAACGACATTGTTTGGGTCGCTGGAGAGCTGGCGAATAAATTCCCACTGCATGGCTGGTTAACTGGGCTGATTATGGAACACGATCGGAAGAACGGGGCTAACTGACACCAATGCCTCTTGAGGCTCCCGTAATCACATAGGATGGCATCTTGAAAATTGGTGCTAAGTTTCTTCGAGAACCGGGTGGCGAAAGACGATGCTCTTGAGAGAATGAGTTGAATTGTTGCTGTTGTTGTAGGAACTCGAGGTACCAGGCGTGCAAGGAATTGATTAGGTTCTTGATGATGTAGATAAAGCAAGTATCAGGGTTCAAGAACAGTCTTTTAATCTTGAATTCTAGGTGATTTTGGTCGATTTAATGGAGTCTTCCTCTTGTATAGAGATCTCTGCGGAACTTGCCCTTTGCGAAGGTATGCCGGATCTCGATCGCACCCTTTTATAGATCTTCAGAAGGCGGTTCAATGATCGCGACGATGCCCGTGGAACATGATCGATTCAATAGCTGACAGATCAAACTGATTTCAAATCCACGATATCATCATGAGGCCTCTCAGTCAACGAATTTGTATAGTTTCGCGAATACTTGACACTTTTCTCGCCGGCCCACTGGACCTGCAGCTGCCAAGGCCCTAGTCCACATGTCTATTGGGCCGGATATTGCAGCAGTGGGTCACTCTAACCCCGGCTGATGCCAAGCCTTAGGTTCTGGACATCCGACATCGCGTATTATTAATCCTGCTGGACAAGGCTGCAATTCCTTCACGAGAAGCCATCAGTCTGGTCAACTATCCCCCTAAACCCCATTCAAGGTGAAATACCTTGTATGTTAGAAAAGGAAAAAATGCCGCAGAGGGGTTGTGGAACGTGTCGGGGTAATGTCAGCTCCATTGAGCTTGGTACACACCGCTAATGACCGATTCTAGATCGTCGAATCCTCTGTGATAGAGCCATTCCAACATGTGTCCAGTGTTCCAAGTCCGGTCGGACTTGCAAGGGTTACGGCCTTCGTGTCTCTTGGCCGAATATGAATGATCGCAAGCGCGCAATGGTTGGAAAGCCATCGCGGACTAGGACGATATCGCGTCGTATCTCCGACTCCTTGCTAATTAATGCGTCGTCGTGGGACATTGAGATGCATTATTATCTAATGGGTCTAGCTTCAGGAAGTACGTGACATGATATGAATCTTCCCTGCAAAGAAAGGGTTGACACTTGGTAGAATACAATAATCTGGTGCTACAAGCACCCATGCCATTCAACCCATTCAAGTTACATGTCAAAGATATCTATCTGTTCGACTATTGTTAGTTTTCCCTGCACCCTGCTCAGAAAGAGCAAAGTACTGATGAATTCACAAGTTCAATCGACGGCCTCCGGTTCCTTGACCACCTTCGGTCATGACCCCACAAGCATGGGAAGCCTTCTAATTCGAATGGCCTTGACAAACAGCAGCCCTTCCTCCACTGCAGTGCTCCACTCCTTACTTGCACTATCATCACTACATCTCTATGGCTTGCAGAGCCAGGCTGGTGAGCTCAAACTGTCTGCACTCAGAGCGCTCGCCGCTGCATCGAGGACTAGTATTGGTCCCGTGGAGGCAGCCCAGCATATTGCTGCAGGAATGCTTCTATGCTCGTTCGAGGTAAGCCTCTCCTAGCATCTTACTCATCACAATGGAGTGTTCTGATATTTCCTTCACAGCTACACCGAGCATCATGCACTTCAGGCCAGTGGAGATGTTATGTCGGCGGCGCTAAAAAGATCCTCAATGTATTCCCTTCGGGTGTATCAGACCGAGATGGTGACTTCAGTATCTTGCTGGACTGGGTATACTATCATGATGTTCTGTCGCGTTTCAGCGAGCTGCATTGGCGCTCTGAAAAGGATATAGCCATTGCACCTGCTTGCTCGTCGAAGTATCCTTGGAACGCAGTATGCAATGCCCTAAGAAGCGGGAGAGTTTCTTTCTAACATTTGGTAGGCTATACCGTCCACGGTCTTCAATTTCGATACAACAGTTCAGCTGCTGTCAAACCTCTGCGACGCCGTGGCTGCTAGACCACCACCGACGGCCCCGGCCGAACAACTGGGCCACTATATTGCAAATGTTCAAATTCTAGCATGCAGGATCAAAAACATCCCCATGTCAATGCCCGGAGACGAATCCATCATTAGCCCGAAATGTGCGACAATGACCGAATTGTTCCAACTATCTATGCTCGTGTATCTCAACAGAGCAACCGGATGTCTTCTTGAGCCATCACACATGACAGAGCACCGCATCCATCAGGGTCTTGCCAGCCTCTCCCAGCTTGATACCTGCGAACGCCAGTTTCCTTTACTCGTGCTTGGCTGCGAAGCGCGTACCGATGAAGAACGGATCAGAATACTCGACCTCATTGATAGGACTGAGGGATCAACGTCATCAAGGTCTCTTTTCCTGGTCAAGACATTGATCAAGTCCATCTGGGTCCAGGATGACCTTGCGGGCGGGCAATTGGATTATATGGAGAAGCTAAGTTCATTGATTAGTTGCTGCAATATAATGCCCACCTTTGTGTAGATTGATGTGGCTCTTCCAAATTCTTGCGTTACCATGGTTCGTTTACGGGAGATCGGCCAGAACCTCTGAGAAAGTCTATTGCAGTACATGTTCTATTTCGATCATGGTCAGTGTGGCGCGAATCGGACCACGCCGGATACTATGCTCAGTTGATGCTAGCAGTGGAGTTTTCTATCTTCCAAATTTCAGATTTCCATAAACTCTGTTAGTAGTGGACGCAAACGGATCAACTATTCTAACCATGCGATATCCTTCCAAGGATTGCCTCATGTGGTAATGTCAACTGATGCGCCATCTGCAAGAGGAAATTACATTATTGTCTCTTAACCATGGCTTCCGTTACCTACTCTCGCCACAATTGATTGTTATACCATGACAACAATACCACTGGGAATATAATTGTGTGATATTTTATTTCCGCAAGCGGACAAAATGTCGAAATAAAGTTTGACAGATGCTCAACGGATAAAGAGCCGAACAATGAACCAGACCCACATTTAGAGCCCTACCGAGTGTTGATGAATCTTGACATCAGTCATTTGGATCTCCTCGGAGGATATTGGACTCTACCGTCGTTCCACAGTCATGTTTGTATGAGTGAAATAACCCAGGCGCAGGCCAGGTGGAATATAAATACACCTGTTCCCCCTCGTCTTGCCGGCACTATATCTGCAATCCAAATCATCCTCAGTCTTCATAATAAGCTACCTTCTAAAAAAGCCTTAATCACATCTACCATATCACATCTACCATGTCCGACGACGCATATCACAACGAGCTCATCGGCGGCGTCGGTGGCACCCCATGGGGCAACAAGCTCTCTAACAACAACCAAAAAGTACGCACTATTTCCGCATGGTGGGGCCAGGAAGATGGCGCCGACTTCATTGTGCTCAAGGGTCTTGAGCTGGGCTGGGACGATAATACCACCCGTCGTGTGGGCCACCAAGAACCCTATCTTGAACATGATCAATTCCGATTCAATGACGGCGAAAATATCGATCAGATGATCATTCACGGCGCGAAAAATGATCCTCCCGGACGAGCGGACGCTCTTGAGTTCCATACCACGCAGGACAGACATTTCTTTGCTGGTGGCCCGGGCGGATTTCCGGGCTCGCAGGTCATTGGGACGGGCGTAGTCTATGGGTTTGATGGAGCGGCAGATGCGGATATTGATAGTTTGGGGGCTATTGTTCAGGAGGAATAAACAGTTGAATGTGGGAATGTGTAATCTGGCATCTGTTGGTAACCGCTCCATAGGTTTATTCTAATGACATGAAATTTACGTAGCATGTAGGTGGTGCTGTAGGACAAAACAGAGACCAGGCTACAATTGTTCGATGTACTTATATGATGAAACTTTTACTTATATTTCTCAACGTAAATTAACATTATCATCGCACTTCATCCTCACCAGCCAACTTGGTAATTTTGATAGAGGAGTGAATGTATCTCAGTCATAGTGACAGTGACGTATTGGTGCCATCACAAGATGTCTCGAAATGATTCACTTGGTGGCTGCTTCCCAATTCACCCAAACAATTCCAGCAAGCCGTGACTCCGCCTGTCCCGGAATGAAGCCCCCCCAGTAAACATTCTCTCAGTATACCATCTCAATCTGAAGACCTCCGAGCGCAAACAAAACCCCCAATGACGACAGCCACCAGAGGTATCGACATTCAAGAAGCTTCAAGCACATCGAGCCCGATGGCCGCAGTCGCGGTGGTGGCAAGCCCTCCCTCCATGTCCGAATCCTTCCCTTGACTTCCGTTATCAGGTCCAAACTAACATATGATGGCGCGTTTCCTTAGAATATTTCGAAAGGCTAGAAGCCGAGCTCGACAAGATCATCGAAGACCGCAAGAAAAGGCACCAGGAGCATGGCCTTCGAAAGGGCTCGACAAGCCCTCAAAAGGGACAGCGACCTGCGGGTTTAGGCCCATGCAAGAAGATGATCCTGGATTTTGGCCGGTCATTCTAGATGACCAGATCGTCGTCCCCACCACTCTTAGTAATTGCTATCCTTCCATATTGACAGTTATATTGAAGCTCGCTAATACAGATAGCTGGCTATATGAACGATATCGACAAGTTTCTAAAAAATGCAACAAAGAAAGAGGCCGCGGTTAGAATCCGCATCAATGCGGTTCTCTTTGCGGCTCTCCGGATAATCGATTCCGAAAATGTTAATCTACAAGTAGAATGTAGTTGGCGAAGCAGCCATCAAAGGATGGCTCAAATCAAGTTCTCACATATATGGGTATGATATCTCCTACCCTTCTCCATGAGCTGTTGGCTTACTAGGGCTTTTAGCAATGGTTCATTATCTTAGAGCAAGGGCTGGTCGCAGCCCCAGGACAATCTGGGGCATTTCCTCAAATGCGAGGAAATGGGAGTTCCTCCGCCTTAGGGCGGACGGAAAGGTACGACAACTACGTATTTCGCTGCAAAGTACATTAGCCAACAAGACCAGTTCTCCGCCGTTACTTTCTACGCGGACCAGAACCTTCGGAAGATCGTCCAGACCCTATGCTTCATCATAGGGGAAGTTGGGGTGCTTACCCCAACAAACACGCATATCGACCAATAGAACACAAGGGGGGTACGGTTCTGTATTTTATTTTTCATTGTTTAGATACGTGCTCCCCCAAAGAGCACGAAAATTAATCGAAGATCGATCCTTTGAAAATGATGTCATACATCCTACAGAAAACTCCCGGGCGGAACAGAGTGGAGGATTCAGTACACATCGTCTATAATGCATTGTAGGGATATGATATAGCAACACGAGGTTGTTATTTTTCACAAGCAGCATATATACCTCAGTGTTTCAACATACGTTCGTCATCAGATTAATCTAATCTCCAGTGACTGATTGATCCAAACGCTCTCTCCACGTACATATCTATCAAGATCACAATACTAAAAACAACAACTTAGACCTCGGCATGGAACTTCCACGGGTAGGCATTTTGGTTCCAGACCCGTGGAACAGGTAGATGAGTCCTACCCATTACCCATGACCCTCCTACCCATTATTCACCATGAATACCCAGCGAAATACCTGTGAACTACTCAAAAATGCATAATTAATCCTTTTTGAATGTGTCAAACCGCATAAAATTGCTTATTTTTCTGATTAAAATATTGATTTAATATCTGTTTTAATCATCCTTCAATGCATGATACAATATAATTATAATATTTACATAAATTAAATATCGAAGTTCGAAAACATTATCAAAAGCTTTAATAATAATGAAATGTGTTTATTTTTAATCAATTATATATTAAAATAAAAATAATTTTAGATGATATTATGAAAAATGTCTTGTCAAATATTTAAAATATATTTTGATATTTAAAAAAAATAAATGTATTTTTTTATAAAAACTATCTTTATCTCTTTATATAGTTTTATATTAATTAATTATATTAAAACATTGATAAATTGAATTATATATTTTATTTTTATTTTTAAATTGTTTTTTATTAATCTTATATGCCTATAATATACGTGAAAGAAATTTAAACTATTAGATTTCGTCAAAAATTGATGAAATTAAAGCATAAAAAAATTGTTAAAATAAAATAAATATTTTATAAATTACTTGCAAGATATTTATCTATCTGCAAATAATTCACAGAATATTCACAAATAATCTGTAAAATTTATTAATTAAAATAATTTATCATTAATATAATAAATCATTTATTCGTATATTATTATAATTCAAAATATTTAGAATTTCCAAATCTAAAATTATTAATCGCAAAATTTATTGCAATAAATATTTGTTTTATTATGTGATTCTATATTATCAATTTGATTTCATTTTTTTTATTATAATATTTTAATCTTTTTAATTTTTTAACACATACATATCATTTTTATATAATGCTGACAATCCAAATAATCTTTAAATTATTTAATCAAATAATCTCATTTCCAATCTTTTATTGAATCAACAAACATCACAATCAATTATTAACTTGAATTTTATTTATTTATCTATTCTCATCTTTATATTTCTCTTTTTCAAATATATCTATTCTAATCAAATTTTAACATATCTTGTTTATTCCGATATAACAAAAAATGATTTTGTGAATTAATGATTTCAAATTAACTTGAGATAAAAAAAATAAATATATTGAAATATTTAATAGCAATTTGATATTTGAAAACATTTTAATAAAATAATTAAAATCAACAATGAAACATCGAAAATTATATGTAAATAATGTAAAAAAATGTTTAATTATTTATAATAATATGAAAATGACATTACAATAATGATTAAACATTTAAAAAAAAATTCAATATTATAATTAAAATAGATCTAATATTAGATAATTTCTTTAAAAGATAATATTCTTCTATGTTATTAAAAATCATTTAATTAATAATTTAATATCTTTTTTTTTATTAAATTATATTTTCTTTAAATAGTCTTAATTTCATTCAAAAGATCTGAAAAACAAATTTATTTTATTTTATCACTAATTCTTAACTATCATTCCAAATCTTTGAATATTTCAACTTTCATCATTTAATTTATATGATCTTTCGTGTCTCAAAATGTCCACAAATCTCATTTTCAAAAATAATTTGATATCGACTTCAAAATATTATTATTGAACATCAAAATAGTCTTTTCTAGAAATTATTAAAAAATAAAAAATTATTAATAATCTTAAATTGTTAAACATCTCTCTTTTAACAAGCGTTTATGACAATTATTAATTACTTTTTCGACGAAGACTGAAATTATTGAAAAATATTTTTTAATTTTGAACTGTTATATAAAATATATTCAAAAATTAATTTTAATATCATTTTTTTTGAATTACTTCAAAAACATCAAATCACAAATATAATATTTGCAATTATTATTAATAATGCATCAAATAATAATATTATGTTATTGAATATTCAAGATTTTATTCAATTTTTTAAAATTGATAATCGTATTACAATTATCAAAATCTTTTGTTTCGTTCACGTTATTCAATTCAATTTTAAATAGCTTCTTGAACAAATAAAAACAAATCTGAAAAATAACATAATTAAAATGCAATGATTTGAAACACAAAATCAATTAATTTATTCAAAACAACAAAAATAAAAAATTATTAATATATTTAATAAAATCAGTTTATAGCTTTAATATAATAAAAATTTATTCACTTATTCAATTATATATAGATACAAAACTTAGCTATTTTTATCAATGCGAATTTTCAATATCTAAAATTATTCTGCAAGCTTCAAACTACATCAATATTTTTTGTATTAATTCAAAACATTAAAATATGTTAAAATTCAACCTTTTTATATTTTGACATGTGAAACATTTACAATGTATATTTAATAAATTTTATATTAAATATGAACATTCACATTTAAAATTTGATTAAGAATAATGACGTCAGATTGACTATCTTTTTTATATTATTTATTTAATTTTTTTTAATTTATGAATGCGCTTTTAAAGACAAAAGATGTTATAATATATTTTATTTTTAATATCTATAACAAGTTTTTTGGTTATTTTGAAAAATCTATTAATCAATTTAAATATAAAAAGATAATTTAAAAAATGATATTAAATGCGCTTCATGCAGCGAAAACAAAAATTTTTTAATATTATAACAAAATAAATAATATTTTCAACAATTTTTTTATTATTAAAACAATGCTTGCGTCGCAAAACAAGTTTGAATTCTTTTTAAAAAAAGATTGAAACAATAAATGACGTAATTAATATTGTTAAAATTTTATGAATTATTTTAAGTCTTATAAACAACATTTATTATAAAATTAAATATTATTAGAAATTCATATATTTATGACACGAATTTCAAAATTTGATCTTAAATGAATATTTAAAAGATTTGAATTTCAACAAACAAATTTAATTGAACAAAACAAACTTATGAAATATTTTGATTCTGATTAATATTATTTTAATTATTTATATGCTTTATTAATAAATATTTAGATATTATTAACGAAATAATTATTCGAATATTTTAAAAAAATTATTAACGTAAATTTTTTACACTCGCAAGTCTTGCACGTGATATTTTTTACAATTTTTATTATAGATGCAAATGTTAAATGTTTTTTTAATCTCGTTTAAAATATTTGTCACTATCATTGAGATTTATTAAAATTTAAAATAATTTAAAAATTTATAATATATAAATTCACAATATAATTTAAGATTGAAAATAAAAATCTTATTTTCAAAAAAGATTATCTTATAAGCGAAAAAATCGAAATAAAAAACATTTTTTAATTATTATAAAATATTGATTTTATTAATGACAATGAAAAAAAGAACATAAAAATCACACAAAAACAAAATATTATTTAAAATTATTTTTATAAAATTTCATTATTTAACAATGAAATTACAAATCTTTTTTTAAAGATTTAACAACGGATTTCGAATAAGAATTGAAAATAAAGACGGAATGATAATTAATTTATTAAATATTAACTATAAAATTAATCCTGTTTTAACTCATTTAATATCCGAAAAATCTTGAATCTTGACTAATTAATAATTGTATATAAAATATTTAAAATTACAATTTGAATATACACAAAATATGCAAATCATGAATTTCCATCTATTTGCATTGTTTAATTATTCGCGGGTATCCAAAAACTATTTACAGATATTACGCAGCTACCTATTATCCACACGCAGGTAGGCGAATCCTACCCATTATCCGCCAAAAAACGGATAATGGGTATCCCGTTTGGGTAGACCCGCGGGTCGTGGCGAGGTCTACAACAACTTCGACGCGAATCTAGTTTTTGAAATTACTCAACCACCACAAAGGCTACAGCCTTCAGATTTCATCAGTTTGTTATTAATTCCAGCCACTTTCAATTGAATCTATTCTCATAAAAGATTTCGAAATAGTTAAAATAAAAATTTTATAATTGTTTTTTTTGAAAATTCTCAAAACAATAAATGTATCAAACCAGAATTTTTTCATTTATATATTGAATCTTCACATCGACGAGAAATTATTTTTATTATATAATAAATAAATTAAAAAACAATTTTTCAAATTTATGATCGAATTCTTTGAACAGATAATTATTTATTATAAATTTATATAATGTTAAATTGTCAACATTTTGAATTAAAGTTGTTAATTAAATAACAAAATTGTAAAAAATATAATAAATCTTTCAAATTATTCAATAAAACATTTATAACATTTAAAATTAAAATTATTAATTTTAGATTTTCGCAATTTATTTTATGTTTTTTTTAATTTATACAACATTTTTTCACAATTTTTTCAATATCGTTTTAATCACGATTTCGGAATTTAACAGGAATTATGAGATAATTGTGAAATTAAAAAATATAAATATATAAAAAATGTTTAAAAAATTTTTTTGATAAAAATCAAAAAAAAAAATTGAAAATGTTAAAAAAAGAATTATAAGAACAATTTTTTTATAATATTTGTTGCAATTTGTTTTATTGTAATAAAATAATTGTAATTAAATAATTTTAATCTTATTTTGCGTAAATTTGTGGTTGTTGGCGCGTGTTTCTGCGCGCGATTTTCTCCCTTTAAGACGCGCACGAAGAGTAGCCTCTGGCACACCAAAAGTCTTTGCAGATTTAAGTATTGATTTAATTTGTTTCTTTTCATAGGCTAAAATAGCCATCTGAATACGATTCTCCTGAGATAAAGGCATTTTTCTGCAGTATATTGACAAAAAAGTCGCGTTGAAAATTATTGATTTAGAGACGGTGAGGAAACTCGTCGCTCGCCCGTATTCGTCGCTCGCCCGTTGATTACGTTATAAACTTGAAGTTACATAATAAAGATTTTTTATTAAAAATAAGACAACATATAGAATTTACCATAAAATTTTTAATGAAAATAATCAATCAAAAAATCACAATTTTTATCTTGTGAACAAAATCCAACAAATAAACGAATTTTTTGTTTATTTTAAAATATCATGAACCGCAAATATATTGAAATTTATATGACATAAAAGTTTATCGAGTTTATAATCAAATTGATTTAAAATGATTATGCGAAAATCAAAAATTGTAAAAAAAAATATTGATAAAGATCTTGCGTCAAAATCATTATTTTTGAATTTAAAAAATCATCAAAATAAAATCACGCCAATTATGATAAATAATTAAATAAATTAAAAATAAAAAAATTAATAATAAACTAATATCAATCTTAAAAATAAATAAAAAATCTGTAAAAACTGCAAAACAAAAAATAAAAACATTTTAAAAAACATTCTTTTTTCAATTTTTCACAATAAATCTTTCTAACATTTTTATAATACAAATTTTTTAACAATTCAACATTTCCAATTTTTTCAAACACAAAATATTGCATTATATTCAAAAAATATTTTCAAACAAAACACTAAAATTAGATGACATTTTCAACAAAATCTAACATCAATTAAATGAAATTCTTTTTTTTGTAAAAACGTTTATAAATATTTTTAACATTTATATTAAAAAAATACAATTTTATATATTTTTAATAATCTACGACAATTGTTCTACAAAAAACAATATTAAAAAATGATTAAATTGTCAAATTTTATCGATTTATTATATTTTTAAATATTTTCGAAAAAGTTCTAAAAATGATAATAATTATATATATAATTTATATATTAAAAAAACATAATTTATTATTTGATGATTATTTAAAAAACCACAAAGACATTTCAATAAATTATTTTATTTAATTATTGTTGGACATTGTTTTCAATGATTAAAAATGTAAATGTAAAATAAATATATTTTTATTAAATATAATAAACATTTTTAACAACATTTCACACGCATATTTATGATATAATCTGAAATTGGCCCAATTAAATCATTTTGTAAATTAACTAAAATCATTTTTATCAAATAAACAAATTGAATTTTAATTATCTAATTATTTCAATAATTTAATATTCATTTTCATAAAAATCTTATAAAGCTCTTTCATTTTTTCAATTTTTTTTCTCCTTCACCACACTTCTAATAAAAACATTTAAAATCAACATGTACGACAATATAATCATATAATTGTTTATTTTTAAAACAATCATAACATTCCACTAAATTAACGATACATACACATTAATGATATTAAGATCTTATATAGAAAACCAATGATTGTTAAAACACATTTTAAATATAATAATTATATAATTAAACTGATATTCATCAATATTTATATTGAACAAGTTTAAATTTATTCATTTTAAAAATCTTTTGTGCCGCGATCTAGCGATAAAATGAAACATTTTTTATGAATATATAAAATTATAAAAAAAAAGGTTTGACAAACATTAATTTAAAAAAAAGTTTGAAAATTAAAAATAGAATTTTTGAAACATAATCAATTATTAATAAAAAATTAAACAATCGATCACATCATTCGATTAATAAAATATATAAAATATTTCGAAATCTAATTAAATAAAATCTTGTTTTTTATTATTCATTACACAAAAATAATAACAAAAACAAACAATAATTTAAAAGTTTTGCAGAACATTGCAACATTCACATAAAAAATTTTATTATTAAATGTGTGAATTATATATTTAATAATAATTATTTTTTAAATATTTTATAAAATGGTTGTTTGATATAATCTTATTAAAAAATGTCAGGAACCTTCCGGCATGTTCCCATGAACTTGCCGGTAGGATCCCTCCATATGGAACTTCCCGTCAGGAATCTCCCGATTCCTGGCAGCCATGTTGGTAGTAGGCAGTATCATAAATAGGGGTTTCTGTCCACACCCAGCTGCTGCATTTCATGCAGCTTATTCTTTGTTAATATATATCTATGTTTAATGATTTATATTCTTTACATTAATAAGCTGCATTCTATTTGATCAGTTGAAATCTCGTTTCATTTTTTGTTTGATTCTTTATTTGATTATCTATTTGCACTACCTTGACATCGCCAAAACCTTTCAGAATTTTTCTAAAATCTTATCAAAATCTCATCAGAATCTCATTAAGATTTAGAATGGATCGCTTTATTAGCAGAATCTCGAACAAAATTGGCAATATAATTTCGCAACATTTTTTTAGAAATCGCGGCAAGTCTGTTAAGCCTTTGATTTTTAGCATTGTTGTAAAGAAATTAACAAAAACAAAAGTGATTGCAAAGGTCATTTTTATCAGCATTTAGTCAAAATCAAAAATGATTTTTATCGCGATTGTTTCTATTTTGAATATCTGTTTCGATCTTGGCAATATCAATGCGAACAAGAGAAAATTTTTTGAATTTTTCACGTTGAATCGCAAAAATATTGATGAAAACAGCAGTTTTAAAATTTTCCGTATTCTTTTTGGACATTTTTCTAAAGTCTTTGTCTTTGACCATTCTACTGAAACATCTTTCAACAATATGAAGATTGACATATTGAAAATACAAATTAAGATTCTTGAAAAACAAACAAGGATTTATGAAACGAAAAAAAGCAAAACTGAAATGTTAATTCACATACAAGATGCTCGCATCGAATGTTATAAGAAAAATTTCACAAAAATCGATCAGTCGGTTTTTCACTTGCAAAAGAAAATTGTTCATTTGAAGACCGTTATTGAACAATCTGAGCTTTTCAAACAGTTTAGAATTTTCAAATAACTTGAAATTTCTCAATTTCGAGATCTGCGAGTTTTCATTAAGAATGAAGATAACTATAGAACTGAAAAATCTATTCAAAACATGAAAAACAACTTGTTTGACAATTTATACAAAAATCTGTATTTTAACAATCAGTTTTAACATTTTAAATCTCAACATTTCAAATATCAACGCATTATTGAAACTGCAGCTATTGATATTGATTGTTTTTATAAAAAAAAACTGATCTTTTCTCTAAACAACAACGAGAATGATGCTGATCTTTATTCGATATGACATTTCATAATAAATAAAAAATTTCGTATCAATAATGCTTTTTATTCGAATACTTCTTTCAAGATCTTATACATTTTAAAATATATGTTTAAGAACATTTTCAAGATTATGAGCCAATATACCACATATATGAAAAATATGATCTATCCGACTTTCATAAAGAAATTCGAAATGTATTTGGACATTCATTTCTTAAAAAGAAAAATAAAGAGAAAATTAACAATTGTTAAACAAGATAAGAACGAATCAATAATTATCTATTATCAGTGTTTTCTATCTCTTTGAATTTATACCGAAACTCCCGAAAAAAATCATGTGATTAAATTTCAATATACTTTTTTGCCGTATATCAGTAAGATCTTCAGTCATGAGACTTTTCATTTTATAATTAAAATTCTGGAAATGATTCGATGTAAAAAATGCGACAATAAAAAAATCAATTTTATTTTTGATAAAGTTTATAACAATGTTTTGTCTATTTCTGACAACAAATCTAATAATTTGAATAATATTAGCATTTCATTTAGATCTCAATCTGACATCACAACATTTTTGAAAAACATTGTCACTTTTAATTTGATTTCGGATTTTTCTACAGAAATTAATTGCCGTTTTCGCTTTGTTTTTTCGAATATTAAACTAAATGATTAAATTGAAGAATGGTTCGAGCCGTAGCGTAATTTTAAAAAATTTATTATTAAAGATAAAAGTGTTTTAAATCGAATTGATCACTGTTGGAATTATTATGATTTAAATTATTGTGCGATTGATTTTTGCTATCTTTTTTTTAACATTCATTATTTTATGAACGAGATTGTTATTACAACAGATTTTGATAATCAAAATCAAATTTCTAAATCAAAAAAAAAATCTTTGATCAAAGTCGTGATCAGAGATCTGATCTAAAAAAAAATCATTATTTTTTATCTTTGTTAATATTAGATTTGAAAGATCAGTTCAATTGTGATCAACATCTAATTGTGTTGATCCAGTTCTAGAAATGGTTCAAAACGATTTTAATTTTAATAAATAATAGAAATGAAATTGAAATTATTGATCTTTCCTTTATTTGTATTTTTAATTTATTCATTATAGATCTAATAACACCGATCTCGCTTTATTTTGTGAACAATTTTCTTTATTTTATTGTGATTTAAATGACTTTATTTAATTGCACAATTGATAATCATATAAAACAATTAACAATCTATATTGTTTTTTTAACACATTATTAGATCATGTTGGATAACCGCTGATTATCCATGCACAATTCTTAAATCGATTTTAAAAATCGCACATTTATCTTTAATTCACTTCGTTGCTTTGCGAAGGGCTGTCTGTCCTAAAACATTTCTTACATTATGCAGGCCCGCGGTTCTAAGGTTTTGATGAATAAATCTATTTTTTAATTGACGAAAGATTTCAGTTCTAACATTTTGTTTGTATTCGTTAGACATTTTATTTCTTTTATGAACCATCGAAATAATCATAGTTATTTAATAATATCTAAAAATGGCTGCAAACACTTTTACGCGTTTATTATGAATGCGATATGTTCAAAGGATTTTGACAAATTTTTAACAAATAAGAAAGATTACATATTAAAACAATTAAAAAAGTAGAATTGCGATTTGCTGGCTCGCCGCCCGATTCGGCCGCCCCCTCCTTCGGGTTTAGCGCCGCGCCTCCCGTCGCTACGTCTGGTATGGTGCCCTCCGTATGAAGTTTAGCGCATCCGTATCGGGTTTGGTCCGTGACGCTAGCCCCGACCGGGATCTGCCGTCGCCCACCGCCCGTCGCGCGACTTCCAGCATCTATATAAACCCGCGGTGCGTCGCTCAACGACGTCTCTCTTCTTTCCCACACCCTCCCCCTCCATCCCGTGTCGCCAGCACCATTCCCTGGTCGGCTGACGCGGCCCCCTGCCGGCTGAAAACTGCGCCTCGACCAAGGCCCGCTTCTCCGCTCGCGAAAACGAAAAGGATTCGGTCTGGCGATGCGAGCCATCCATCGGCATTTCCCCCCCATTCTGTGTGGCTCGATGCAACCCTTATTTCACACTCGATACTGTGGTCTGTCTCTAATCCGATCGTTATACTGAAAAGCTTTGAGTCACTTGATATTTGGACATAGCAACGTGGGACCATTGGGAACTCTTTGCCATGGCCTCGGTTCGCGAATGCGACGCAGCGCCCCAACGCGGTCACTTTGCCAATCCAACGGACCGCCGACGGTGTTTCACAAGGAAGCCAATCACTGGATCCTCTTTGGCCTACTGACCAACCGCAAAAATGCCTCAACGCGCTCCGGTGCTGAACTGAAGTAGCCTAATCATCTGTGGAATCGGTGGCTTGCGTGATTGGTGACCTGTATGCTGCCGCTCGTATCGAAGGATTTTTCCTGTCAATCTTTTCCCGATCATTTCACTGTCAGCTGAGATGTTTTTGAAGGCTGCAGCGTTACTACGAGCCCAAGGCGCCCTTTGACGAGGTAATTCGGCCAAATTCGCCCGGAACACTCTCCCCCGAGGTAAGCAGGGAATAGAATCAAGCAGGAAGGGGCGTCGCAGTTTTCGGCTGTGTCAGGTCTGCAAGCCGATATCCGCATGATTTCCAGCCGGTAATGCTCCGGCGGCTCGTAAGTGTTAAAAAGGAGGACTGACCTTTTTCTTTCTATTCTTTCGATATGATTCAGGCCGGACGTGAACATACCAAACCAGCTACCGCCGCGCCCTGATTTGAGGCTGTTTTATCTGTCGTTATCTACATCCACTGTGTGTCACCTCTTTCTGGGAAATGAAGGTGAATCTCGATCAAATCGAGTTCTACCATGGCGCAAGTCTCCAGCGGCTATCTACCAGTGCGAAAAAGGTCCCCTCCGGCCATGCTGCAGCTCATGCTCCCCGCAATTCCCAGCATTACTCTCCCCCTGGATTCGGTTTCTGTCCAAGACCGAACAAGGCACCTCTAGGACAGGCACCACCGTTGACCGTTTCAAATTATGAGTGGAACATATTTGATGTCGAGATCGATAATTTGTACGGCCCCACTCGGCCTCAAGTACTGAAAGATGTCAATCCCGCAGTGAGAACGAATATGCCATCTACCAATGATGTTCTGTTACATGATGGAAGTTCCGCGCTGGCAGAGCCAGTGCTATTGAGAGACTCCACAACACCAGTCCCATGTCCTGCAAGGGCAGACCACCTTGAGCGCATTCCTCCTGATATACGGGAAAATGACTCACCGGGTATGTTGGCGCAACACTTGATGAAAGTCGAGAGTCTTCCTCTCATTATCTGACTTTTTTTTCTCAATGCAGTTCCTGATACCAAAGAAACCGAGGCTTCTCGACTCTCGTGCGTACCCTGTGCGACTGCGCCCGTGCCTGCATCCGAACAAGCGAGCACTACCTTTAGCAACCTATTTGCGGTGGATGATTCCCAAGAAGAATCAGCCAAGCCGAAGCTGTCTATCACGGGCCCTTCTTACTCAAACAATATGCACCCTGGGCACTGCAAAAAGGAAACAGAACCAAGTCAGACATCTGAACTAGATGGAGACCCATGCCCTAGGGTAAACGATACTCCTGAGCGGACTAGAGATTCTGGCACTGCTGAGGACAAGTCAGGCCCATCTGGCTCGTCCCCTCCACCAACTGTGCGCTCTGCTGCAGAATTTTCTGGTGCTCGAACGACGCTGAGTTCTGGTAGCCCGGTGCGCTACCCGTCGATAGCTGTTGTTGTACCGCCACCGTCCTGGAAACAAGGGGCCGCCAGGAGAAGCACAAGGGCCGCTGCAGCAGTATGCAACAAGCGACTCCGTTCTGGTCGAGGTACCGGCAGCCACCAAGATGGGAACGCAACCTATGGGACAGAACAACCGAGTCAGAAAAGGAAGAAACGGAAATCTTCAATTAGGCCATCTTCTAGCCCCTCGGACCATTCCATTCCCGTTTCATGCCATTGTTCTGGTAGTATCCAGGGTATCCGCGGGAGTGCGCTCCTCACGGTCGAATCTAATTCTGGCCTCAAGCCAGCTTATTACTTTACTTTCGTACCCGATCCTAGTCCGATATTATCTCAACCCCGCACGACGGATACTGCAGGAAAACAAAAACCGTATTCGTCGGACGAGAATGCGCTGCTAGTACGGCTAAAAGAAAGGGAGGCAATGCCATGGTCTGAGATTGCGGCTCACTTCCCAGGCCGAAATGTGTCATCACTCCAAGTTCACTATTCAACCAAATTACGCAACAAGGCCAGCTCTCGGTCTGGAAAACCGAGGAGACGCGTATGACAGGCTATGCTCTCGGGATGTTTTTTGGTGTGTGCCTATCGAGACTCTCCCGCAGTCAGCTGTTTCAATGCAAGTATAGAGCAATCACACATGCTTTCACAGAGGTTGATGTTAGTCATGTGATCTACAAATACTTGAAGTTAGCACCAGAATCCAATCAGGAATTTTGAGAGTTTGGGAAAGAGAGACATGTAGATGAATGTACTGTATGTCTGGTAGCTCAACTGAGAAAGTTCTGTGGGTTTCCTTGCTCCAGATTGTCAAGCGGTGGGGCTCTTATTGCGATATTTTGGACTAGTACATGACACTCCATTACGTTGTTTCTGAAGCATCACATTGAATCAGCTTTTTTATCATTCGTGACATCACACAAAATTCGATCACGATAGCGAGAATCAGTTTGCCATTATCAACGAAATAGGAACATCTAGCTCATGCAAATATGGGAACAAATTCGGTGTTCCCCCTGATGCCAGCTGCACCTGGTTATAGACGGGCCTGTAGAGCTCCGGCTATTGTGCTAGGCAGTCTACTCAGTCCCATGTCGGACATTATCCCGCTCATCGAGCGAGACAATGTCTGCCTCCGCCTCTTCTCCGTCTGCAGAAAGAGCTTGGTAATCTGGTCAACTTTTGTGCGTCAAAGTGATTGGAAGGAGGAAGCGGTAGCTTAAAGGTGACCAGATCCGACGTTCGATCTAATCGACTTATATCAGCAAATCACGGTTTCGCGTAGATTACGGATACTCCAAGGCCAGCGAGTGTGGGCTTTCTGTCTAACAGGATAATTGGGTACCTGGAGCGGGAAATACTCTCTTCCAGTCAGGTGAGTTTTTAGCACCTAAATGACCCCTTCGCTTCTCGTGGTATGGAGAGAAACGTAGACTGAAGAAAAACGGCACAAAGGAGTGAACTGGATGGAGGTGGCGCATTTATATGTGCCAGCCTAGACGCGTCCTTTGCCTGTGGTGACCCTCGTGATTTGTTTCCCTGCGCCTCGGTCATTCCAACCGATTGTCCACATTCACGCAGTGACGTTTTTCATCGAATAATAGCTTTCACGTACAATTCGCTTTGCCGTCAGTCAAACACCCTAAACTGTACAATAGTATTCGAACCAGAACGTGCAACGAATAAGATGGAAAATCACTAATTGTTCCTGAGAATGTCTTGGTTGTACCTGGAAACTCAAACTGTATGTCTAGAATTTCACAATCTCGTGTGTTTCAGAGCTCGACAAGGGGTTCACACAAGCCAGCTATGAGGTTATGCTAAGTTGAAAGATTGCTTAATGCATACATCTCCACTGCCTACTAAACCCACCATCTACTTCGAGCTCATTGCATTGAGCCCAGCAATGCGCCCAAAGACGAGCGCGCGTAAAACAGCAACAGCATTTGGCGCGGTGTCGTGGAAATGGCCGGTAACCTCACCTGCGGCGTAGAGGTTAGGAATGGCGCCTTGCTGGGTTAATACTCGCGTTTCTGTGTCAGTCGCAAGTCCACCAAAAGTGTATACAATAGCAGCGGCTAAAGGAAAAGCTAAATACGGCGGAGCGTTGAGCGGGCGGGCCCAGTTCGACTTTGGAGGTTCCAAGCTAAGCCCAGTTGCAAGGCCATCAAGACGGCCAGCAGAAAAACGGGATACGTCTGTGTCACAAGCTGCGTTGTAGCTTGAGATTGTATCTAAGAGCGCCTGTTCCGGCACCTTCATCTGGACTGCTAGGCCAGATACTGTGTCCGCTGTAAGAGGCGGGATGTCGGTGCGAATGGCCGCTTCATAGCCTTCCACCTCAGAGAGTCTTGAATCGCAAACTACCCAGGCTGACTGGCCCGGAGCATCAAAGTGGATAGTTCGTGAAAGTTGTTCCCAGGTGTCATGGACGAGCCCTGCGCCCTCATCAACGAATCGCTTTCCGTTGCAATTCACCACAATACCATAAGGATAGACGAGCACGAGCGGTGCAGGCATATCGCTGCGCGGATCAATTATTTCGCTATGCATGCCATTCCAATTTCCATTTACCGCAGCTCCGTTATTCAGCGCCATTTGGATCCCATCACCTGTGTTCCACCGCGTGCCTGGAGATATCGGTCGTAGAGACTCCGCACCGGTCCCGAAATAGGTATGCAGGAGGTCTGGATTACCTTGAAATCCACCGCTGGCGAGAACAACGGATTTGGCAATGAATCGCCGCCCGTCTGCCGCCTCGATGGTGGCCCCTTCTTTCCCAAGGTGCAGTTGCTTGGCGCGGCATTCGTACACCAGCTGGATGCCTTTTACCCTGGCAGATCGCTGCAGCGCTTCGATTATGGCGGCACCTTTGCCGACGGGCTGAATCCTATTTGGCCACGACTTCAAGAAATAGTCCATGGCATGAAATTGCACACCTTGTCTCTCGAGCCACTGGACGGCCTGCGGTGCCTGGTCGGCCAACTTTTCGAAATAGGCGCGGTCGCCGTCTACGCCACTGATGGTCATCATATCATCCATGAAACCAGGCGATATCTCATTAACAGATCGCATGCGCATGTTGGCCGGGCTATAACGCGTGTTGCCCCCGCTGGCATCCTCAGGCGCGCGCTCTAGCACGGCAATCTGAGCTGCTGGAGCGAGTTCCGCCGCCGATACTGCGGCGGCTAGACCGGCCACGCCGTGACCAACTATGACAAGGTCATACATGCTAATTGTGCCTGCCATTTCGCTTTAGTAGTTAGATTTCAGCAGGTTTTAGTCACTGAAGTTGCTTGTCGTGGTGTTTGATGAAAAGATCTCGTCGTCGCTGAAGTCGAAATGATTCGCTTCGTGGGATTCGCTTCGTGGGATTCGCTTATGTGTTGGCGCTAGTTTACGTAATCGGACACCGAGCGGCCACTTTCTTCCCGAACCGCGTACTTTGTATTCATTTTACAATTTTGACGCGTCAATAAAGCAATTGTGCGCCTTGGGAGACTCGACCATGCTCGCAGTCACCTAACTCATCCGGCTCTGACACAAATAAAACCGCTGGCCACAAGCGGAAAATCAGTCAAGTCACGCTTTCGCCTTCCTCGCGGCGATCGAATCGACAACAGGAGTCGAAAAGTGACCAAGAAGATCATTCTTGACGCCGTGCTGTACAATTTTGTACGCAGCGATGTTTATTCGGTCTATAGAGTGGGCAGCCCTTTGACGAGCTCTGTCCAAATGTGAGCTATCATCGTGCGAGTCGGAAAGATCTGAACCACCATCCTATCTCAGTTGGAGATTTAATCACTTCATTGAAAAGCCAATTGGACGACAATATCGACCGTTGCATTCCTTTCGGTTGTTGCGGTTCCTATGGTGCCCCGTTCAAATTGACTTGCTCGACATACGGTTACACGGCTGTCGGCAAAGGTACCACCACCTCGGGGTTATGGAAGGAAGTCTGTCGCGAAGCGCAGGTGTATCAGGTCTTGCGCAAAGCGCAAGCATCTGCCGTGCCTGTATTTTTGGGAACGATAGATCTGGCAAAAATATACTTTTTTCATGGCGCTGGACAAATCCGCCATATGATCGTAATGGGTTGGGGAGGTGAAACCACCGCCAAGATGGAACTGACACAAGGACTTTGCCGTGAAATTTACAAATCGAACAAGGAAATCAAGGCTCTTAGAATAATAGACGAATATTCTCTTCCTGCATTTACTTGTTAGTCTTCGAAGTGTCCATGACGCGGAAAATAAACAAGCCGCCTTTTTGCAAAATTCGGAAATACCTGGACGCTGTTTAGCAAATCAGAGTTCGCTTTGAATAGAGCTCAACAGGACAATTTGTTATCTTGATGATAATTATAGGCCACGGTTTGGATGGACCTCACTTAACCACGGTACTCAACTTCATGGATCAGATCGCGAACTCCCAGTATGCCCTCGACACGATCTGCTCCACTCCATGCGCCCCAATTAAGGTTACATTGCACCACCCCCAAGTTACAGAACGGCTCTCGGTTGCCTGGTCGCCAATACCGCGGCGCCCATATGTCGTTATCGTCATTCTCTCCAGTCTCTCCACACCCAGTCGAAGATTCCAAAGCACGGCTCGGTGACATAGGCCAATGGCAAAATACCCCACACGCCCCTGCCGTCGGTCATTACTACATCTACGGCCAATCCCAGGCTGCGACTGTGAAATTCATACAACGGTCCCATCGCCACTTATCGAATAGCCAACAGGATGAAAGCTGGTCGATAACCAGTGTAGATATTCATCGCAAGGGCCATCCGCGCAGCGTCTTATTAGGAACGGAGTTGTTGATATACTGTATTAATTCACGTGATATTCTAGATATCTGCAACCTTACAAACACATCATATGAATTTCCCTAATTCATCTGCAAGCTCCGTTCAAAATCAGGCATCACCCATTTGACCATCCACTCTGACTGAAGGACTTCTTCGGCAGTTGGTCGTTCCTCTGGTCTGAATGACAACATTCGACGCATCAAATCTAGGATGGCAGCAGTTTCATCTGTTTCAAATTCACCGAAACCAAGATTCCTTCGATACTTTTGCACACCATCTTCAAACGACTCATCAATTGATGGCCAAACATACCGGCTCTCTTTAGGGCATCCATCGTCATCAAGAAATTGGCTTCGCTCTACCCAGCTTTCCCACCAAATATTAGGCAAAGGTCCCAACACATCGATTTGCTGGGACACTAATTCATTCGCAGTGACAAAGTCGCTGCTGAAAATGGCCTTCATGCCCAGTATCTCCCAGATTGTTGTGGCCAAACTCCAAATATCTGCCGAGAATGAGAGGTGATTATGAGGTTGAAATCTGCTTTCAGGCGGTCGCGTTGCCAGCGGCGTGTGACAATCCTTTCCACAACGGCCTTCCAAATTGGGTGAGAATGCCTCGCCAAAGTCGCTCAAAAGCACACGTGCATCAGAAAGTGCAAATTCTGCCGCATCTTTCCCGAGGTTAAGTGGTATAACCGCATGCACTGGGACATTCGGAGGAAGCGGTTTTCCATCAATCTGCTGAATAGGAACTGCCTCAGGCTCTCCAAACTCCTCATATAGTTGCTCGACCGAAAGATGATCAAAAGTTGAGGGCATTTTGACCAAGACGTTGCGAAGGTGTAAATCTAGAGTTCACTTGGTCAATTGGGAAAAACATGCTCCAGCATCATAATTACAAACCTCCATGAACGTAACCACGCGAGTGCATATACGCAATAGCCAGAGCGAGGCCACCTGACAGCGCCCGCGCAACTTCCCGAGAAAACAGACGACTAAAAGACACTTCTCTGAGGTTGCACCGTGCAAGACTCATTGTGTAGCACGGATGTGTTCCGTTGGGGCCTTCCAGCTGAAATTCATCGAGAGGGTAGGGTATGGAATCGTGTCCTGGGTGTATGGGAGAGTGCGCCGGGAAGGACGCAGAGAGTGCCCGTAGGACATCAGTCTCATGTGTTATTGAGTTTGCTATGCCGACTTTGACAGCCACATATTTTTTCAGATAAGTGTCCTGGGCAAGCCAAACGGTTGAATAGCCTCCAAAGCCCAATTTGTCCACAATGCGGTATCTCTTGTGGAGTGTATCTCCAATCAGTACGGGATGATAACCACCAGGTCTGTACTTTTCGAGAGACCTCGGCACCATCAATCCACTGGAAGCGATAGCCTATTGCATCTTCAGGATGCAACATTGTTGTTGAAAAAAAGGAAGCGAAGCCAAGATGACTCAATGATCCAAGCAAAGGCTTCCAAGAACGGCGACTTGACAGCGAGCGTAGTGATGCGTCTGATGCGCGTGAGTAGTATGATAGTGAAGAAAAAGGACAGAATGAAGCAATAGTTCTGAGGTTTGGATGGTGTGCCATGATAAATGAATGCAGTGGTGTAATGATGGGTAGTGTTTGTCCAGCCCGTTGCCGCGGGAGAGCGGGAACAAGGAAGGTCCTAGACTTTTTCGGGAAGGTGCCCCACCCAGTCGCCGTTCATGCCTCTGCTTGACCAATGAGCTTGCATGTCATGGGCCGGGAGCCGATGAAGCTCATTTACCCCATCCATATCTATACAACCGCAGCGCATGTCCAAGTACCAACCAATTTCTGCTCTTAAAGAAATTCTAATTAAAGAAAAACTCCGAAAAAATAACTTACTAGTTACTACTATAATATTAAATCTAGACGAGAACAAGATCGCTAATTATATTTTATTAAATATTAGTTATTCCATATCCCGTATAATAGATAATAGTTAGACCGAAACTTACTATCTTATTTTATATCTTCTAAAAAGATCTAAACTATTAGAAGAATAGAGATATATTTATAGATTTATGTAGTAATACCGTAGCTGTAAAATCTATTATAAGTAATAATTTTAGCTAGTTATTTTAGTAGTAGTTTATAAAGGATTTTAGTTATTATATAATATATTAGTTAACTATCTCTATTCTTCTATTAAACTAAGGATAATATTGTCAAACCCTAGGATCCGCCTAAGCTGTGCTGACTGCTAGGATGTAGTTCAGGCCTCTGGTGATCAGTCCAACTGATCCTGGGAACGGGCAATACTTATCTGAAGAGCACCGTTGCTCTTGAGTATCCGAATAGGTGTGCCTGGGAACCGAACCTGGGTTCCGGTAAACTAACTTGATGGTCCAAAGATCCGTTAACAGCTAAGGTAGAAGTAAGGCCAGGTCGATACGTATATCTTCCTGTGATAGAGTGTGGACGAATCGCACTAGCAGTGTAACTCTTGGTAGTTATCAAAGACAGTGATAAGATTGAACGCGAAGAACTAAACAAGAACTATCCTAAGTACATGGTAATGAGTGTCCTTATATCTCTTGATCCTGCAGCTGGTAGCACCGGTAGCCTGGTAGCTTGGTAGCATGGTAGCTAGCGTGCTATCCTACGATCGTGTTATCGCGCGATCGTGCTACCATCCTGGTCACGTGTGGAGTGCATAGAAGCCCAAGTACGCATAAGTGCATATGTACCGTGATTTCTGTGTCCTTGCCGTTCTTGGCCTAGTGCTCAGGGCGTGCTCACTGAGCACTAGGGTGAGCAGCGGGCATCTCTTTGCTGCGGGGCTTGGTTGGTTGTCGTTTGCCCGATGTTCTGCCTAGCATAGCCGCCCTCACTTAAGTGACTGGTATTGGTGTCGTAACAAATATTCGGAGGATAGCTTTAATTTAATCTTTAAGATTTTATAAAGTTCTATCTAGAATTTAAAAATAAATTATCTTTCTTTATTTAAAACTATTATATCCGGAAGACTTATCCATGAATAGACTCGCTATAGAAATAGTTTAGCTATATCTTTAGTTATAATCCGGCATCGCGCCCGTCCGTATGGGGCTTAGCCCGTCCGTACCGGGTTTGGCGCCCCCAGCTAGCCCCGATCGGGATCTGCCGTCGCCCACCGCCCGTCGCACGACGTCCGCCATCTATATAAAGCCGCGGTGCGTCGCTCAACGGTCACTCTCTTCTTTCCCACGCTCTCCCCCCTCCCCATTTCTTTGCTTCGCCAGCTCCATTCCCCGGTCGGCTGACGCGGCCCCCTGCCAGCTGAAAATTCTGCGCCCTGGGGCACAGCCTGCTTCCCCACTCGCGGAAATTAGGGGGCAGTCTGGTCATTCGAGTCACCTGGATCGTCCTTCGCTTCCCAGCCCTGTATGGCTGGATGCATTCCTCACACTGTACGCTGTGGACGGCCGCTGTTTCAACCGGTGTACACGTCACCTTCGGGCTGCTTAATAATTGGGCATCTGAATAGCAACTTTGGGCCATTGGCCACTCTTTGTCCGTCCCTGACTTCGGTTCGCGAATGCCACGCAGCACCCCAACACTGTCACTTTGGTCACTTTGCCAGTTCAACCGACCCCCGATTGAGAGCCACAAGCGAATCACTCACCCGACCCGCTTTGGCTTACTGGCCAACCGCAAAAATGCCTCAAGCAGCTCTGGCCGCTGAGCTGAGGCATCTCAACCATCCACGAAATTGTTGGCTTGCCTGATCGGTTTGCGTGACCGGTGGACTGTAGACTACTGCTCGTATTGAGGGATTTTCCTTGCCAATCTTTTCCCCGATCCTTCAATTGTCAGCTGAGGTGTTTGGAAGGCTGCAACGTTACAAAATGAAGAAAGAGGCACCGTACCCTTGTACAGTGGGTGCTACGAACCCAAGGCGCCCTTCGACGAGGCGGTTCGGCTAAATTCGCCCGGAACATCCCCAAGCGATCACCCAACGCAAGCAGGGAGTAGGATCAACTAGGCAGTGGCATCGCTGTTCTCGGTCGTACGGGGTCCGCAAGCCGATATACTGCATGATTCCCAGCCGGTAATGCTCTGGCGGTGCCTGAGTGTTATAAAGGCTGGCTAACCTCCTTCCAAAATTGCTTTCTGTTACAATTTACCTCCGCTCTGTCTAACTACCTTTCTGGGAAATGAGGGTGGATCTTGATCAAATCGAATTCTACCATGGCCCAAGTCGCCAGCCGCCATCATCTACCAGTGCGAAAGAAGCGATCCCCGGTCATGCTTCATCTCAAGCTCCCCGAAACTTCCAGGATTCTTTTCCCGCTGGGTTCGGCTTTTTTCCAAGGCCGTTTGAGGCACCTCTAGGACAGGCACCGCCGCTGACCAGTGCAACTCATGAATGGAACGTTTTTGACGTCGAGATCGATAATGTATATGGTGCCACTCAGCCTCCAATGACGGAAGATGTCGAACCCGCAGTGACAACAATCATGCCAACTGCCCGTGACATTCTGGTAGATGGTGAAAGATCCACGTTGGCTTTCTCAGAGCCAGTGCTATCGAAAGTCTCCGCGACACCAGACTCATGTCCTGCAGAGGCAAACCATCTTGACTGCATTCATCCTGGTATGCGAGAAAATGGCTTACCTGGTAAGTTGGCACAACATTCGATGGAAGCTGGCCACCAACGTTTCACTGTCTGACTTTACCTTTGCAGACACGGTTCCTGATACAAAGGAAATGGAGACTTCCCGACTCTCCTGCGTGCCCTGTGTGACCGCGCCAACACCCGCACCCGAACAAGCGAATAATGCCGTTAGCAACCAATCTGCAGTGGGCAATTCCGAACAAGAATCAGCCAAGCGGAAATTGTCTATCACAGGCCCCTGCTCCTCTGGCAGTATGCACCCTGGCGACTGTGAAAAGGATACAGAGCCCAGTCAGACATCTGGCCTAGGTGAGGATCCATGCCCCCGGGCAAACGATGCTCCAGAGCCAGCTAGAGTTGCCGGCACTGCTGAAGACAAGTCCGGCCCATCTGGCTCGTCCCCTCCGCCAACTGTGTACTCTACTCCAGAATGTTCTGGTGCTCGAACGATGCCTAGTTCCGATAGCCGGGCGCGCTATCCGTCAATAGCTGTGGTTATACCGCCACCACCATGGAAGCGAGGAGCCATCCGGACAAGCACAAGGGCCGCTGCGGCGGTGTGCAAAAAGCGACTTCGCTCAGCCCGAGACACCGACAGCCACCAAGATCGGAACACAACCTTCTATGACACAGAACGACCAGGTCAGACGAAGAAGAAGCGGAGAGCTTCAACCAGGCCTCTTTCTGATCCTCCGGACGCTTCCATTCCCGTTTCATGCCATTGTTCCGGTGCTATCCAGGGTGTCCGCGGGAGTGCTCTCCTTACGGTCGATTCTAATTCCGGTCTGAAACCAGCATATTACTTTACTTTCGTACCCGACCCTAGGCCGATGCTGTCTCGACCCCATACGGCGGATATTCCAGGGAAACAAAGACCGTACACGTCGGACGAGAATGCGCTGCTGGTGCGGCTGAAGGAAAGAGAGGCAATGTCATGGTCTGAGATTACGGCTTACTTCCCCGGCCGAAATATGTTATCCCTTCAAGTCCACTATTCTACCAGATTACGCAACAAGTCCAACTCTCGGTCTGAGAAACCGAGGAGACGCGAATGAGAGAGGCTATGGTGTCGGGATATTTCTTGGTTCGCGCCTGTCGACCTTTCGCTGTATACAACATCCTCCGTAGCCATCAGTTTCAATACAAGCATTAAGGGCAGTTTTGTGTACTCTGTAATCGGCGGACCTGTGACTTGCCGCTTGTGGTTTTGCCTCCGGAATGGCCGCCCGACGAAGGTCACCCAAGAGCAAACAATACATCTCAAGTCGCTCAGCGTGCTAATACCGGCACAAGCGAAGAAGGGGCATTCTGTGTCCGTCACAGTTGTTCATTCAACATACGGTCTGCACAAACCCATTCTGTGAGTGTCGATGAAAATTGTGTCAAGCAAAAACCGGCCCATGACTAGAATGCGCATCAACCCAGACGGAGTGATCGCCAAAAACGTCAAGTTGCGGTGAAACCGGATAGTCAAAATGGGTATCCCAACAAAACCTACTCTTTCTTTATACATTCGGCTCAGTTGTGTTCATATTAAGTTAGGATAAAATAATTTCAAAGTTGGTTTAGCTAATCGGTCACTGTAAACTCGAGCATCAAAAGACTCAAAAGACAAATAATCCGAAAAAAAAACTATGCGGGGCCACTTTGCGACACTTCGCCCAAAAATGAAAATCACAAATGCTCAGTATCACAGCATCTGGCCATCTCTGATGAATCAGGATTGCTCTTCCGACTGAGAATTCTCGTTAGATTGAGCGCTTTCCTTTGATTCAGGTCCACATGCGGATCTTCCTGCACGTGAAAAGAACTCTTTCCAAGTTCCATCACTGTGTGCATGAATGGACAGGTATCTCGTTCCTTTTTTAGTGTAATACCCAACCGTGATAACGTCCTTATCGTCGGTCTTGTCCTTCTTTGATGGATGAGGTTTCGTGCCCCTTCGAAAAAAAGATTATGTTTTAGTAGGAAGCTGGAAGTCACTCGAATATCGAAAGTTGGTGGATCACATACTGAATCTCTCCTTCCACAATATTGGGATACTAGAAATGATTTAGATCTTCATTCATTGCCGTTGATTTAGCCTTCGGCTCAAGAAGGAAGTGGTTACCTTTGCCCCAAGGTCTTTACCAGCATTTTCGACCGTGCTCGTGTACGCTGGGCCCGCTTCTTTACGAAGAGTTGCCAAGGAGATTCCTCTGTATCCCATTGCAAGTGTTCTGGTAGGGTTTGGCATCTTGGGATTCAAGTAAATGATACAGACGGGGCTGGTAAACTAGAGGTCCGGATAATGAAGTTGACATTGAAAGGAGTACCTAGTCTTGTTTATATAGCAGGCGTCCTTTTCTGACGTGAGTATGCTATTCAAAGTGTGTCAAGCTGAAAAAAAAAGCTGCCATTGATCGAGAAGACTATATCCTCATTTTTACAGCTACTAAAATCTATATCCAGTTGTGCCCATCCTGACTTCGCTGGATCTAATTAATTCCAATTAATTCCAATTAATTTCAACTGTTTCCAACGAAATCCAATTAGTTCCCGTTTATGGATTGACAACTAACCGCCTAAAGCGGTAAAGCCAAATCGGACTATATTTATCCCGGGACCCCACTAATTAAAGCAAGGACATCCCGGTAGACGAACGTTGTTGCAGCAGCTGTCTTCATTTAAGATGAGTCGGCCGTTTTCTGTCTTGAGGTCTTATTCTTAGACTTTATGAATCATGTCGGTATCACCCTTGGTACGCCGAAGTCTTCATCTTTTTCTTCAAAATTCGATCAAAAAATCAGTTCTGCCCATTTGGCGTCCCGGAAAATTGAGAACGATGGCATCCAGTGCACTTCAACCTTCTCGTCGATTTCCTACCTCAGGCTTCGTGAACCTAGACTCCACGGAGAAAATAGAAGAAGAACGACTCCCTTTTTATAGTGCAGAAAATTATTACCCTGTCTATATTGGCGAAGTATTTGCGTCCAGATACCAAGTGGTGTCCAAATTAGGATATGGCACATCATCTACTGCCTGGCTTTGTCGAGATCTTCAGTCAGTACCCAACCAATGTCTAGCTGCTTCCCATATCTAATTTGACCAGAGGGAATGGCTTCTCTACGCTCAAGGTTTGTGTTCGGGGACAATATGCTGACCATGAAATAATTGTCTCCGACCACTTGAAAAACTCCCAGGAGCATACTGGAAAAGACCTGGTTCGTCTTGTCCTCGATTCATTCGAGGTTACGGGTCCTCACGGAAATCACATTTGTCTGGTATATCGGCCATTAGGAATGAATTTTACTGAGTTTCAGAACTCCTTGCCCGACGCAATATTTTCAAAGCCTCTTGCTCAGAGAAGTATCCAACTTCTCTTAATAGCTTTGGATTTCATGCATGAGAACAATACCATCCATACTGGTATGACACTGACTAGAAACTTTGTTGATAAAATAGACTGACTCTATCCACTAGACATATCCTCTAATAATATATTGCAAGGGCTGGAGGATAATTCTATTCTTTCTCGAATTGAGGAAGACGAGATGAATAGACCAATCGCCAGAAAAGTTCTTAGTGACCGTGTCATCTATTATTCTCGGCCATTACCTATTTGTGCGGGCCTACCTGTTGTTGCCGATCTTGGTGAAGCTAGAATGGGAACACAAAACCACAGAGGCGACATCATGCCCGGTATTTATCGGGCACCAGAGGTAATCATGGGGATGGATTGGAACAGTAAGGTTGACATTTGGTCAATTGGTACCATGGTGAGTCTAATAATGACACTAGGTAACCGTGTTCAACACTGTGTTCATTACTCACACTCAACCTTCCTAACACCGCATATGAGCTGATAAATCGCCTAGGTGTGGGATTTGGTAGAGGGCAATCATCTTTTTTTCGCAAAACGCAACGGAATTCTTGATAATGAACAACATTTGGCGGAAATGGTATCTCTCATGGGACCACCTCCTCTAGAATTCATCAGACAGAGTGGGAGTTGTAATCAATGGTGGGATAAGCACGGTATCTAACTCCACCTTTTGTTAACTCTATCGTTGTTTTAACGTATCTTTATTACAGGAAGCTGGAAAGGTAATACACCTATACCGGAACAGTCATTCGAGACGAGAGCGCGACGATTTTCTGGTGAAGATAGAAAGCTCTTTCTACAGTTCTTGCGGAGGATATTTCGTTGGTTGCCCGATGAGCGGCCAACTGCGGAAGAACTCGCGTATGATGATTTCCTCATGCAACCGATGACAGCCATGAGAGGAACTTGACGTCCAAAAAGCAGATAGATGTTGAATATATGTTTCTGTGTAACAGGAATGAGTTTTAGAATATATGTTGTAGGGGCTTAACGAAGGAGAAAATTGTCAAGAAAACGCGAACAGCATGTGATCAGTTAAACTGGTACACTGAATAAAGGCAGAAAAAAGGGCATGAAAATTGGTTGGTTTGCACCAGAGACGGTTTCTGCAGGATAATCAGATAATCCTGTTCCGTGTGCCATGCACCCCACCCACTACATTTTTGCCCCTCACCTAAACTCAGCCGATTGCCTACAACTTCGGCCTTCTGATTCTCGCCTCATACTTAAACGCGAAACTGCATGTTCATTTTGGTGGATATGAAGCACTGATACCCGATCGGTTGTTAATTTATAACGCGTTCAGATTTTGAGTCGTTTCTACCTCAGGTCATATGACAGCCCTCACTGGTCACCTGGACAATCAACAGAGTTGTGCACGACTATCATTTTCTTTCAGTTTCCTATGGATTGATGAGCCATAGTCATATACAAACCTGGACTTAAATTGTCGCATGCGGATGAGATACGAGATATTGCGATCTGGGGAAGGGAGCATTCACCTGTGACAGTACTCTTTTTTTGCCTTGTTATTCAATCGGTCCCACTAACAACCTGCATCTCATTGTGTTTCCCCTTTCTTTCTATGGAAACATCGGCACATTACCATTTACGTCGCATTATCATTATATTGGCTTAAAGGATTGGTTCAGCTATGGCCGATGTGTTACGAAAATACAAAATCGATCCTGTTCCCCGAGAGAGTCTTCTCCAACAAATCAATCAAGTTGTACGTTCACGTCAAACATTGAGGGCTGACTATAGCTAACTGCTTTGTAGATAAACTCTGATTGCGAAAGAATAGATTGGTTGACACTTCCAAAAGCGACCCGAATAAAACCTCCTCCGCAATCCGTCGCTGTGGTTGTCGACGTCACGGAAAGCCAGGGTGCCATTCACATAACCAAGGATGATGGAGCATATATCGACATGGTGGGAACAGAATTTGCTGGGAACCTAGTGGTAATACCATGGGATATTGGCTGGTGTCTGAGAAGGTCCGGATCAATCGAAGTTGGGTATGTTATGAGGGAATGAGATTCACTCAACAATTCTTTCTCGATTAACAATCAAGGAATCAGTCATTTCTTTAGATAGAGGAATTGTGACGAAAGAAGATTGATATCTGTTATAAGGATCGGTCAGTCGTATTATACCGTTTATCTGGCCTGGCATTGCCGCGATTTTCTGCATGTCTTCCACGGAAAGTTCGTAGACATCACCATGAACAGCTGTTAGGGATGTGTCTTCCTTAAGTTAGCACTGTTCTATGCAGCGAGGGAAGAAGCCGTCCTACCTCTTGTCACACTATCCGCAATGCTTTCAAAAACATCGATTTTGACTTCGTCCCACTTCTCACCGAGTTTAGCAGGCAAGAATACCCTTTCCTCCTCCTTCATGTTTGCTATGGCCGAAGGCCCCAGGCCAGCGGCACAAAGAACGACTCCAGTATCACCAAACTTCTTCCTTATGTTGCGCTGGAATTCAAGGTAGGCTGTTTTTTGCTTGGCCCCTTTTGAGCTGGCTGGTGGTCGTCCGTTCGTAAGGAGTTGAAATGCTTCGTCAACTCGCTTTTGTTCCGTATCTTTGAGATAGGTTCGGTGGTGCGTGAGCGTAGAGAATTTGACAAGCTTACTTACAGCCCCGTCTGCGTTCAGGTGGGAGGAAGGCATAGTGGGCTGTTTGTTATTTTCGAAATAGCATAGAATGGCAGGAGTTTGAATCGGCCTTTCAGTTGAATAATGCTGGATATAAGGCCTGTCTGTTTGGATTGCGCTTGAATTTGGTGGATAGGGAAAGAAATACTTGAAAAGTTTTGGATCCGGTTGGATCCGGTCGGATTCAGTTGATTATTATCGGAATTTCTTCGGTCCAGGAGTAAGCGCTATGGAAAGCGGGGGCACAACCTAGAACCAATAGACTACATGTCACATGCTGCATAGTCTCCGAGACTCATCCAGTCCATGTCCGAGTAATGTGGTCTAGGTTCCTTAACTCACTAGTCCTTGCAAAGACAAGCGCCCAGAATAATATGTGAGTTTATCACTGCCCTGTTCGGTTTGAACGTGCATACTGCCTCTCGGAAGGTCTGCGACGCTCTTGAAGGATGTCTTCCCGGCTTGACAATCTAGGATGAATGTATTATGATCGGTCTATGAAAGATATGGCCTAAACTATAAAGATGCCAGCCTCGTCATATGCCCTCACCGCAATTTGACATTGACCAAGCCATCCTTTTCGCCAATCCCATCCAAAGCAATTCTCCTCGATCCAGCATGTTCTGCATGACTAGCCTCCTCAGATCCTGGAAAGCCCTCATTTCCACCTCAGACAACGCAAGACCAACAGCTCTCGAGGCGACCAAAGGAATTGTTACGAAGTACGAGAATGTTCCACCAATGTCCCAATCAGGCCGGCCAATAGAACAGCCAATTGATGTCATCGAAGCCGAGAAAAGATTTGGAATATCCTTTTTCACAGGATTCTCTCGTATCATTACTCGGCATGAACAAGACCATATGGTACTCGACGCTCGTTTCCAGAGTGATCCTCACAAACCCCATTACGTGGCATGCCCGAAAAGCATTCGCGACTCAGATCTTTCCGAGGAAGATCAAAAACTTCTTGAAGAGAAACTCCAGGGTGTTAAAGGACGTATACCAAAACCAGTCTGGGACAAACTCAAGCAACAGCACGGTATTGTAAAAAAAGACTGGCTTGTGAAGGACTAAAAAGAAGAAGACACTTGAGTTTTAGTTATTGGCGTGTGGCGGGGACTGGAAGATTTTGATCTGTCTTGAACGGCAATGTAAATAATGTGGAAGCCTCGAGCTGAAACTATAGTTTCATTCCTATACCTGGTGCTGTCTATGTACTTAATACGTGAAAATAGTCGTAAGCAATAAACGACATAAATAGCCCCAAGTATTCTGTCTACAAATATGCATATCACAATGATCATGAACATTCTTATTTTTGCAAGCATATTACTTGTGCTGGTGTTATTAGGACTCTTTCTCATTTTATATCTCCTACGTCCGTTTTTCAAGGAAAGATACTTTCCAGATCTCGAATCAGCCACTTTTTCTTCTCATTCGCATACCGATTAAAGTTTGCTCCAAACTTCTTAGGGCACTATCGTCGGAAGAGCGTGTCATTCGTCAACCAGTGGTAAGGAAACCCCCTTTACCTATAAGACATAATCTAAAAGCTTATGACATGAAGACTACAGGCATTATAGGCAAGATATCACAGTCTACAACGGATCAGAGGGGTCGAGATGACTCGACAAATACTTGGGTAGAACGAAGTGCTCGTATGTATCTGAGAGGATTTTGCTGTGCATGCAAAAGAGGGACTGGAGTGATCCATGGGAGCGTCTGTTGTAGTAAATGTGGTCATGAGAGATGTCCAGAGTGCTTGGAAATGATACAGGAGAGGAGGTTTCGAAAAGAGATGGGGATTGCCAGCGCTTACTGCGGTGGGACACGTACATAATGAGACGCAATGCTACACTGCATTAGTGGTTTAGTAAAAGTTCTCTCTTGTAGCACTAGTTTATTGCTGGTCTAGAACGCTCTGTATCTCTCTAGTTTAATTGGGATGAGCCCTTGGTTGTATCATGGCTGATTCTACTGCGTGGAATTAATCAGCCTGCGGAGTTAATTGAATCAGGGATAGGAGCGAGATCTAGATTCTACACTCAGCTAATGGCAAATTATTTCAAACAACTTCACAGTATCTATATAAAGTATGTCATCATACGTCTGCATTGCTGTTTGATGCGTGCATGCAACCACGCTGTACAGTAGGTATTCGGTTCCTCTATTTTTATTTCTTTCATTTCTTTTTCTAACAATGGCAATATAGCTCATTAATTACAATTTCTATCAACAATTTCCACTCAGGGCATTCAAACCAATATGGGTCGAGGTGCATACGATACCACAGGGGTGAAAAAGCCAGGTGCACCACCTCCGCCGCCCAAATAAAACCGGATGACTGTGATGTGAGGTGACCGGATAAAGATAAAGAAGGGAAATTCTTTTGATTATACCTGTAATTATAAGTATCAAATTGAATTATACTAAGATCAAATAGATTCGGTTTGATTGAGCTCCCGAGATCTAGAAAGCTATAAATCCAGTATGTGGCCCGATCAGCCAATGTGTATTCCCGCGCTCATCAACGACTTTGTTCTATTATTTTGTTTTCACGGTACATCTCTGTTTTCAACTTTCGATTACTTCGTCCTATTTACTTTGGATCTTTTTGCTTTACGGCGTCCACTTTCAAGCTTCAAAGTAAATATTTTCTTTCTTGTTTCAAATCACCGAATAACGTAAGAAAGCTTGAATAATACTTGCTACTTTGACTGACATGCTCTCTTTTCAGGATGTATTCCTACGGTTGTGTTAAATACAGCTGTGGCTATAAGGAACCAGAGCCTCGTGTGGTTCGGTGCGTCCTGGCTCTCAGTGAAAAAAAAAAGAAATGTTTGGGACCAACTCGACAGGATATAATACGTTTTATCATTACTTGCGGGAAAGAATACTGCTCTGCAAACTTCCAGAATGGACAATGGCAGAAGGATTCCTGTGCAAATCCACCTGAGCCCATTTCGCTACCGGCGGAGTAGAGAACTTACGGCTAAGTTGTCGTTGAGCCAGCCTGGTTTGGTCAAAGAGGCAAAAGACCTTAGCCATGGCGCGCGAAAGCTACCAATCATACGCAACATGGGTGGAAGTGGAAATAGCAAGGCCTTTGATCGGTCAGGTTACTAGTGGTTTACAAAGGGGGCTATTACGTGGTGGGCCTGGACTTCTACAGGGTTAAACTGATACTGAGTCACTGCAAATCTCCCAAAATTTTCCTTTTCTTGTAGTAGAAATACGAGCCCAGTCTAAGCCCGCCAAATAAAATTGACTAGTTCTCTAGGAAGCATTGAAAACATTTCCCCTGATGCATATCTGCTCGCTCTGTTCATATTCAATTCGCTGCCTCTTGTTCGTATCCTAATTAGAATGGACAAGTCTAGTCAGAATTCCCACAACTACAGCCATTCTCAAAAGCATGCAAATGGTATGCCTATCTAGCCCCTAATTCATTTTACTATGTCGGGTCTGACAAAGGGAAACCCAGATAATATGCTTGGAAAAGTATCGAAAGAAGCAAAACGTTGTACAAGAGATGAAAAATGGAACCACTGGACAGAGGTGGGATAATCACCAATCCCCCTCCATTAGTTAACCAAAATAATTTGCTAACTCTTCAGAAGGGGGAAGCAAGACCGAGGCACTGGATGGTTAATAATACCAGCCGAACGAAACGAGGCAACCGACTACCCTCACTGAAAACGATCCTCTATTCTCAGGTAGAGTGCAGTGCTCCTGAATCAGATCTTCATCGAGTTCAAGCACTCGCTGAAAGGTCATCTTTTGTGCTCCCCGACCTTTGATTCGGCTCACGGGGTACTACCATTACAATACATGGTGAGCGACAAGTGGTACAACGCACAACAAACAAGCTTTCCAGTATGCTAGACGGACGTTATCAGGTCAAAATATTTGAACAACCAGCATTTTCCGATGGGAATGACTGTCTCAGATCATACTTTGATGCCGTCAGAGAATGGCAAACTATCTCTAATGATTTAGTCCGTTTCCTTGGAACCGAGAGTTCCGAGATTGCACGTGGCCTACCGTATCCATTTTCCGTTGTACCTGTGGCCATAGTCTGCCAATACCAGATTTCCGCCAATGATTCATCTCCAGCGCAGCTGGGGTGTCAACAGGACGCTCCAGCCCAATTCAAAGAGTCCCGGAGCTCTTATGCTGGATCCGATATCATGATATACCTTTGTGACTGTAGAACGCTTGAAAACAAGACTGAAATAGCTGTCTACACTCAAGGGCTACAAAAGGTTATTATATGGCCAACTACATCTAATGGAAATCTGAGATGGCCGAGTAATGTCTTTCGATTGGGGTTCAATTTGGGCTTACTTCTAAAGGAGAGGTCTGGGGTGCTTTAGCTTTCATAATATGGGTAAAAAAACAACTCTATTTTGATATTTTCTGCCAGATTAAAACGCGCATTTCTTCGTTTATCTTATCGACCTTAAAAGAAGCGCCCTGTAAAGAAAACAGTAACCGCAAATTGAATGTTCCAGTATTTGGGGCAGAACTTCATAGTTCATTCTATTCGACACAAGCAAGCGATTAACAGAGAATAGGCGGACATATACTCCAATACAGGCACCGAGCGGTCAGGAGTGCCGTCATGCAAGACCAGTCTATGTGTAGATAGGGATTTGGGTATGTTACCTAGTTATCCGTGTGACCTTCTGGTCAGAATCCATTACTCATAGGTGGACTAAAAAGAACAGAAAAATTTTGATTTATTACCTGAAATTAAATATATGCCAGCCCTGGTCTAGTGCGTGCATCAGAAATGACTCGGTATCCAGAAAAAAACAGGCTGGCTCATTTGGATCTAGTCTTCGCCAGCCTTGCGTGATTTAAATTCGACTGAAAAATCCCACAAGGAAGCAAAGTGGCAGAAAGGATACAAGAACCGCTAGATCTCACAAACTAGGCTCAAAATCAAATTTTCTTTCTTCTGACTCAGGAATAAGATGTCTGATAAAATACAGTAGGTTCACTGCAGGCAGCTGCATAATAGCAATTTACTGACAGACTCCTAGGGACCTTATCAAAGCCATCCCAGGCCTAGGGCTTGAAATTTCCAATCTTTTGTCTTGTCGATTATCTGGGCCGGCAAGCTATCACATAAACGAAAATACCTTTCAATTACTTCGTCGTCAACTATCCGCGGCCTTTCTTGAAAATACCGATCCATCCAAGTTTCTCGCCGGCATCGGAATACAACTTACAATGTCGACGTTGACTATCGTTCCTACAGTGGATTTCCAAAATACCTATTATGTAATGCAGGACTTGCATCACACTATTAGAGGTACAAATATTCCCGAGCTTTCCGTTATGGGCGTTTTGGTAAAGCTGGCCGCCTATACTGTGAAAGAACCAAATTGCGCATCAAAAGAGTCTCAAGAATTTGTTAAAGTATGTTTAGCACGGCTACTCATACCGAACACATTCGCACCGGTCTGTACGGCGACTGAGCACATCTGGAATTATGGAAATAGACGACTGTCTGGTGCTAGCCACGAGGTGGCCTGTGGCTTAGTACTCCCGCGGCAAGTCCAGGCAGCATTCTTTCTGCAGGACCTACATCTTTTCCTTGAAGAGTTGCGCACGGCCTATTTGGTAGGCTTTCAGTGTGATTAATCAAGTCTGTGCAATATACTGCTTATCCTCATGCAAGCTTTCCCAACTCTAACAGAAGAATGGTTAAGCAACGAGCTGGATTCTATACAGTTTGAACAGTCATGGCAACTCCATTCACTTTTCGGGGTACTTCATATGTTATTAGGTCACTTCCAGAAAGGAAATTCAGATTCATTTGACTCTACAATTTGTCGCGTCGTGAATAATCTGAACAGTGTGTTGTACAAAATCACAACGGAGCTAGACATAGCTGTATCCAATGGAAAACTTCAGTGGGAAGGGCCAATCAATGCTTGTACGGTTTTTGGTCCCTATTTGGATAAACTGAAAAAGCATTTGATGCGTTTAAAACGTTAAGCCGGTTGCGTGGGTCAGTCTCCTACACCTGTGTATTGATAATTGTGGTAGTGTATACTGCGGTAGGAAACGTACATGACGAGACACAATGCTACCCTGTACTAGTAGTTTATCAAAGGTTCCCCTCTTGCAGCATTAGACTATTGCTGGCCTAGAACACTCCGTATGCATCTAGTTTAATTAGGATAAGCCATTGGCTGTACTGTGGCTGGCTCTGCGGTATATGACTAGCCAGCTCGCGAAGTTACTTAGCTTAGAGCATAGTAACTCGTTTTCGGATCAATAACTAAAACTCTGCCTGTTAATGAGCAATTATCGCAAGTACCCCCATGGTATCTACATAAAGCTAATAATGAACACTTTTATGTCGTCTATCCAAGCATCTAGTAGTCAGTAACGTCATTGTATGAGGCCAGACCATGTCTATGTGACCTAGGGGCTTGGATAACTGCTTTCACGGACTGCTTGGAAGAGGATTCCGAATGGATATCAATTTCAAAATACGTATTACTGATGTCTAGAGTTGGCGTGGCCTTCTAACCTGAGCCTATATCTCATGAGTGGACAAAAATGACAGAAGCTTGATACCATTACCTAAAATCTGTAATATTCTATTCTAAGCCTTGTACTGTGCGTCTATCGGAAAGCACTAGCCATCAATAAGGAAGGAGCCTGAAACTTGGATTCAGCTGTTGCCAGCCTTGCTTTTTTTTTTTTTTTTTTTTTTTTTATATTCTGTTGTTGCCCACGCCAAAGTTGGCCGATAGATTGTGGAACCATAATTTCTCAGTATCTGCTCGTCTTGTAATGCTGTTAATCCAATTTTATTGTCTATATAAGTAATATACCCAAGCGCTCAGGGCTTCAACTAGGCCGGTACCCATTACTCAGTCGCCAGCGCGAGAAACCCCGCGTCGCAAAGCTGAAGTGCGACAAATGTGACGCAGTATTTTCTCCAACATTCACTCACGATATGCATTTGGCACGAGGCAATTGTCAAGGCCATATTCCTAGAATTGTATGATAGTTGGGTCATACTTTTAATTAGGTCCACGCTTACAATTTTCAGCGATCCCTCGCATGCAAGGAATGCCGCCGCCGTAAGATCAAGGTAAATGATCGGGAAGCTCAAATAATACCTCTTCTAACTTATACAGTGTATACCGGCCGAGGCTTCTCCCATTCCTTCTGCACCGTGTCCGCTTTCAAAATCCGTGTCGAGCTACAACTCTCCAGAGTCGGCATCAACCTTGCGCGAGTGGACGTTTTGCTCTATCATATTTGGTTTAGAGCTAGGTTACGAAATTGTCCACCTGAACGCATCTGTGACTAAAATCGACACGCGGGTTCATTTTAAACTAACCCCAAAAACAACCATCGAGCTGATTAGGATGCATTTCATCCATTTTTTGTGGTGTCAAGCCTATAATGGAAAGCCTCAGGAGCTTGGAGACCTCAATACACGATTTGGGATGGCATTGGGTAAATACGTCTACTCAACCGACTATGATACCCTCGAAAGTCTGGAAGACGGTGACGATGTATCGGTCGATATTTCCTGTTACTTGAAGGAAAGGATTTTGGAAATGTTTTACTCTGCATAAACATTGTGCTTTGGTCGGCCTATGAAGCATGATGTTTTTGTGTTGTATGTTACTATCACTGGCGGCGCTGCAGTAATGGGTGAGCTCAATCCAACTTTGTGTGGCACCATAGCCGACCCCTGCACCTAATTGAGTGGCTGTATACCCATAATTTGAGCAGAAAGTAATTAGTAGATGAATTTCACCCTGGACCCGCAATAAAAGGTGCTGCTTGTTTTCTTTTTGTTTCCTGCACAGACTCCTTGTGACCTCCGCGTGTTGCCTGCCAAGCCACCCGCGTTCTAACATCCTAGGATGCCGGAAAGCAAAGGGCATTCTTGGCTATAAAACGTCCGTCTTCCTCACTGTGTATCTTTATCGATATTATGAAGTTAATTTAGCACAGATTGGTCCCAGACTGCCCGCACATATCCTAATCTAAAAACATGTCGCAGGAGAAAAATAGTCCTCATGCTACAGATCAGCCCCTTCTATCAGAAATACTTGTTGAAGTTGATACACTGCTTATGAGAATCGTTCGTACGGTCGGCCCTGACGATTTAAAAGGATTTTCAAATATACAGCAGGTATGAAATCAAATCTAACTCGCCTGGAGGGAACTGGTACAGGTCCCGTATGCATCCTTAGATGTCTGGTTGATCCGTCTCGAGGACATTGTCATTGTTTGCCAAGGGAAACAGCCTGATGGGTATGCGAAAGTCTCGGATCTGAGAAGCTCATAGGACGGACGCTACATGGTGACATATACATGGTTATACACGAGAGAGGAAATCATGGCTGAGTTTCAAACAGAGGATGGCTTCCCACGGCATCTCCGTAAGAACCTGGAACAAAGGTGGTCAGAAGATGCCCATTACAAGATCAGTACCAACCGGACGATCACACTCTGGGATACGCCAGTCTCGCTTGCTCCAGAAGAAGTGGTCTCGAGGGTATGCTACAGCTCCATTTACAGCACAACGCCGACAAAACGCTGGATCTGGGGTGTGGAGAACCCTGTGTTCCGGTGGATGAGGAAGATTGTCGACTGTAGACATTACTAGAAACAATCACACAGTCCAGCTGCTATAGACGAATACCATTTGAAATTGTTTCAATATGCCGCATCGGACCTTTTCTGTCGACGCATTCTTGATGGGGGAAGCAGACATTTGAGATGGGTTGAATACAGGTGGTCTTGCAGTACAGCGTCTCCTTGCGTTCCACAGGGGCATTGCTCTGGTATCTCCTGTACATGAAGATCCCAAATACGTCGCATAGCCGTGCGCCAGTGCCGGTGCAAAGAGGCCCAGATTGCAAGGCGAGGTTCAGCATCCATCCAAGCCCGGATCGCCCGGTCAAACTGGCCATGCGCCAAAGATACATCCAAGCAACGAGAAAACCAATCCCAGCAGGCTTCGCGAGCCTGCGGTGTGAGCATACCCTCCAAGCCGCTGGCAATGTAAGCACTAATGGCACCGATGGATATAGACGTTGTAAAATCCCTCGCAACGAGAAAACCACCCTGCAATGTAAAGGTGGCATGAATGCATCCAGCGGGGATGTACAATGACTGAGCGGCAGTGGTCTCCACCATGATTCCCCCCTCTAGTCGGTGCATGATCCGCGCCAGCTTACCTCTCTGGCCGTCCACCGTCCTCATTGCAACCAAGTTGTTTCGAGACGGGGGATACAGGAGCCAGATCTTCCGGCAGTCACCCACAAGTGCTGAGACTCCGTCTGCGCCATAATCTTTACACGGTATTAGCTCGGAAGACTCGCATGAGACAGGAAAACTTTACCAATATGGAGATCAACGAAGGAAAACTTTGGTGTCAGGTTGATCTGGACGTTAGATTCTTCCATGGGCTCCGCGACCGTGCACAAGTCGGAAGGACAGCGGAACCCAAGCTCGGCCAGAATCGGTAATCGCAATCCGGTGAGAAATACGGGTTTCAAGGGGTCCGGGTCCAAGAGTTGGGCAATAGCGATACCAGGATCCACAGACGCATCCACCTCCCCTTGATAATTGACCCGGAATGTCGATTCATCGTCTCTTTCAGGTGAGAAACGGTGTGTTATCGACTGTAGCGTTTCACACACCATCTCACAGAGGGATGGGTGGCGGTTGGACCAGCATTGGAAAGAAGGGAGAAGTACCGGAAGAGAAGCAGTAGAAGATAGCCAAATAGACTTGACGGGGGACGGAACTTCTGAGAGAGAGACGTGGACATGTATCAAGCCATTAAAGGCCACGCCGAATAAAGCGCTGATCCTTTCTGCCATTCCCTCCACGGCCTGAGCTGGCGCGGCGGCACAACTAATATCGCTTTCCTCTATCATCGGGGAGTGTTGAGGAGAAAATGGAGCTGGTTCGAGAGATAGGAGGGTATAGCCGGGTTCACTGGTCTTTTGGTGAGAAGATGTCGACAGGAGACGACAACGGCCATACCTGATACCTCTCACCCCAGCTCGTTCGGTTTCCACCATGATGTTTTTATCTCTGTAAAAGGATGATCTTAAATGCTTGCGTAGCCGACTGGCGTTTGAACATGTTTTCGCGCAATAGGGGCAGATCCGCATACAAGATGACACACGAAGAACGGCGTTTTGTCGAGGCCAGCTCTGGTAGATGCCACGATGGCCAGTACAGCTGCAGCTGGGTGTTATCATCGAAGGATATGTTATACTGATACCCTTAGGGAGTAGGTGTATTGGGATCAACCTTAACGTAGTAAAAGCGAATAGGGGTGAAAAGGGACGAATGGGGACGAATGGGGACGAATGGGGACGATTACGAAAGGAAACCGGAAAGAATGTTTGTCCGGGAAGAAACTCTTGCATTCGTCCCGATATACCCGCCATCCTTCATAATCTTGACCCGAGTACTTCATCTGTATATCTTTTTACCAGTTCTTGGACCCGCTTTACTTAGCTTCATATTAATAATACACATGACCAACTGCTCCCTGTTTTCATTGACTCCGCACCAGGCGTGATCGATCCGTTTGGAAAACCAGATAAAGTTCTTTCAAGTCGACTCAATTTGTTATAATGCCTATATGTAATGCTATTGCCATTGGATGTCAGACTAGACGAGGTCGCTTCCGCTTACGTGTATCTGTTTCGCAAGAGATCTTCCTAGGTAGCCTCATCCGCTTATTTCTCAATTGAGGGTCCAACACCGAACGATGGAAGTCAATGATTAGAACCCGGCTTAGCTCATCGTTCCACAGAAAATTATCCAACCGAAGATCCACTTGCTGTGCGCCCGGTATATACTCAATAAAAATGCCATTCGGAGGTAACTTGTCCTGAAGAAACATATGCAGACTTGGCCAGAGAGCTGGTTGAATTTGCGTTATCGTGCCATAGAAGTCGGGAACGACCCCTTGTTTGCATAAACCCCTTTCTTTCATGCGTCGATATGCGGAGGACTCGCGGGAAAAGAGATTCATGTCATAATCTGGAGGATCCCATTCAGTTGGACCTCTATCATGATACTTAAAAAGTCAGTAAGGTTTCAGAACTGACCAGGACACACTTACTACTTTCATCACGCAAATCCTGCCACGAACTCTGACCTTGAAGACAGCAGAATTCCCAGACTCTTGCAACATTTCAAGAAATGTCACGTCGGAAGGGTTTATTCCATCATATTCATCGGCCATTTTGACACTGTAGGAGATAAGCGCGTAGCCAGAGAAATTGGAAGAAGATAATATAAATCGCCAGTGGCAGTGTCGACGTTCATGTAACCATTGCCTTGCCGCGTATTTGTAGCGTTCCACCTACCCACCGCCCGACTCTTACCGCTTTCCATTACTGCCTACTACTACCTTTTGGAGGTTCATACGAAGATAGGGGACAGAATTCACTTGCTAGATCTCTACTTTTGAGGTAGAATTTCACCCTTTGAGCAATCAACCAATCATTCAATATCTTTTGTAGAGCCTCCTGAAACGAGGACATCCTGATCGGTGCGACCCCGCATTCATACTTATTTAGACAGGTGCAGTATTTCCATAAGCGGCTTAGATTTCCCGTCGAGTACTCGACGGGAAATCTAAGCCGCTTATGGAAATTGCTGACTTAGCTTGAAGTCCAGCCTCATTCAGCCGCTCGCCAAGTTCAAGGACTGTTGGTTAAGCGCTGAACATATGTGCGCGGAGGAAATTAACTGTCATAGGCTATTCTGTTAGCAAACTAGTAGCAAATGCCAAAAACCCCGGATTGTTATTAATCGTTAACTCAAACCGTCTCCTGCACGCTTCATTTGACCATGCCTGATAGTGCTGGAAGTTCACTGTTGGTATAATCTACAGCTGCCGAAAACTATTCTGTTGTATCTCAACAGAGTTCGCCGATTTAATGTCCCTCTCTGAATTAGTGGCTGGTGAGCAATTCCCGGACGAGCGTCGACATGTGGAGGTACCTTTCTCCCATTTATTACTGTTGTTTCTCTATAACACCAAGCATTTTAATCGCGAGCAGTTTGTCCAGGCTTATTATAACTATCAACTTCGCGAGGCCCAAGTGCATTACACAGAACTGAAGATCCCAACATGGAGCTCATTTTCCGTAAAGATACGGAAAATGCCTCGATACCTATCAACCTAAAGGATAAGAATCTTCGGATACTAAGTACAGGATTTGAATACCCAAACAAAAAAAGAGTACCAGTGGTAGATTTAGAATTTGCATTTTACCATTGGACCTTTCTTGCAAACGTTCCTATGTCTTGCATGAGGGCTCGTAATGAGTTTAGGTCTTACAATGTACTGTCCTGAATTCACAAACAGGCTGTTTTTATTACCTACAATTTTAACCTGGGCTTTTTTCTTTCTTTCTTTTTTTTTTTTTTTTTTTTCTTTCTATTCTTTATTCCTGTATAATTTTTACAATTTATTTATCACATCTCTAACTCACATGTACATAAACCGAGACTTTCAGGCCGGGCTCATAGTTCTACAATTATTCCTTGCACTGTCTCTATTCAGAAATATACTTTAGGAGTAGAACGGTATATTTAGGCTACGCACATCCTATCAAAGCTATCTATATCACAAAATCTATGAATACTTTGTTCTTTGCGGTTTTGTTGCTTATGATAATATTGCTCTGTCTTGTCCTGATGTTCTCCCTTCTACGCATCCTTTTCAGAGCAATCTCTATCCTTCCTGACCTTGAGTCAGCTATTCCTGTTCACCCTTTACGTGGCGAATGAACTTTACTCCACACACATTTCACAGCAATTATTCATTGAAGAATGAGAGTTCACGCATTATAACAATTGCTCTAGGAACACTCTCACCAAATTAGAGGTAAATAAGTGATTGCTGCCTACATGACGCCGTCTAAAACGTTTATAGTATGCTACAGCCGAAAACATCTCAGAGGGACGGGAATGTTCCAGAAACTGGTTGAACGAAAAAAGGCCTCATGTATTCCTACAAAGATTTTGCTGCATATGCAGGAGGGTAACTGGAGTGATCTGTGGAAGTGCCTGCTGTAGTTAATTTGGTCATGAGAGATGCCCAGAGTGCTTGGAAATGACAATGGAGCAATCTTAGCCTAGCGTGTACAGCAACAAAACATAATCAAAGATATGCAGTCATTTGGTCCACAGATCCCTTGTTCCACTAGCTGGCGTGGTGCTCAACTGAAGGAATGGGGTCCTTCCATCATAATTATTCGTAGTGTCTTGGTGCAACAAAGGGAATTTCGAAGAGAGGCAGAGATCTAGTGCCTACTACAGTGGGCGACATTAGCCCATTCCTGGTCCATATCATGCCTAAGAATGGACAAACCAAGGTAACTAATGTCACATAGACGGTTAAACGCCTAAGGGCGGTAGTTTTCGTCGAATAATGAATTAAAGATACTGAACGATCTGAAATAAACAAGAGCTTCGGGTTTAAAAATTGACTTTAAATGGCTCATATAATGGCCTGTAATATAGTAATTACCTCGAAGACTTCGTTGCTGGAGATCAAGAATTTTGTCATTGTCTACCCGACATTGAGCTGATGCCTTGCAAATCAGATGACCGCCCAGGGATCAGCAGTCTGTAGCGCCTTGGGCTTAAAAGTGCGCTAGTGGTCTGTTAGGAATAACGTATTACTGTTGGGCATCACGGAGAGCCCCTCCACCCCACTAACAATGCCTTGTTACAAGTCGCGCACAGCAAACACACTACGTTTTCCTATATCTGAAGATATCGGCTCTGGTTTTATCCTTCGGCGAAGAAATACGTCAAATTGAGCTACAAGAAACCCATCGATCTCCTGAGTGAATGTAGGCGACAGGCTTCCTATACGATTACGCTGCTGACTTCTTTACAGATACCGTCAGTACCTCACCTTACCTCGCTTCACCTTACTTCGCTTTACCTCACTATTCCGGCCTCGAGATCGTTTCACATCGTTTGTAATACAGAAGTATACTATGGATGAGCTTGTGAAGTTTCTTTCAAGAGCACAGTGGCGAGAAAGAGGCCAACACACCTCTATCTGCGATGATGGCAAAAACCTCGAACCATTATTAGTCAAATGCATTTCGGAAATACCTCTTTCATTGGAGGGCTTCGGTCTGCAGGTTTGGAAGACAACAGGAAATACAAGGATTTTGGAAAAAGAGGCCTATATTATACCAGTGTCCATAATTGAAGGCACACCTCGAATCATTGACGGCCCCTCGCTCATTCCAGGATCAGATCCCATTCGCTTTAAAGACAAGGCTATTATATCCGGCTCTCTTTACTACATTCTCGCAAAGCCTCCCAGTACGACAGCCCCCGAAGAGTAGCACGGAAATTTGATGGAATACGGCAGCGTCAGTGTCATGCAAAAATGGACGAAGGGATCAATTATGTCAATGTAACTAACGTGAAACTGCTATACAATATGAATCCAGAATTTCTTAAACCTTTGGCACTGCTGCTGACTGCATGTGTGTCGTATATGTGAGATTATTCGACGTACTCAATCCAGATACAGCCGAAGGATATCCAATTTGAGCAATTATATGTGTTGATCCAATATTTTGGAACCCACCTGAAGCCGAAGCAGGTATACGGCTAGTTGCATTCCTATCAGCGCCATGAAGGAAAAGCCAGTGGTCGGCTGAAGCAAGTACATCATCCAAAGAGAGATCAAAGTCAAAGGAGGTGTTCATAGAGTCGTCTGATGATGTTGACGTCTGTTGTACTGATCCTGGACCCGCGGAGGGGTATAGCCAAGGATCGGCTGAAGCAAGTACATCATCCAAAGAGAGATCAACGTCAAAGGAAGTGTTCATAGAGTCGTCTGATGATGTTGACGTCTGTTGTACTGATCCTGGACCCGCGGAGACGCCGGTTGAAGCAGGTACATCTTCTAAGCCAATAGAGGCATTTCTGTCTGTATCAGGACTTTCAAGTCTGTGTCTTCCTTTATACCGACCCGCTCCATCGACTGGACTATTGTGGGTAACAGCGCAGAGATCGTTAGAAGGCCGGTGTTGCTGAAAATTTATTGATGTCGCGTCTGTGCAGGAAGGGCTCCAAGTATCTGAAAAAAATCAGCAGTGATTAGATACTTTAGTTCTTAAAGACTCACCTAAGTGGCAACAAGATGAATTATCTTGAGTTCCAATGACTGGCATGTCTGAAGCCGAAAGGCTAGAATCAGCCTCGTATTCAGTGCGACGCCTTTTCCGCGCGCTATTACTTCGGTCACCAGGAATATAATCGGCTCGAATTTCTGCAGGCGTTTCCGAAGAGGAGCTTCTAGATCGGCTCGTACTGCTAGATTCTTCTAGCGAAACCGGCAGGAATTTGCCATGTTCCCGAAACGCCTTGAGGTCAATAAATTTTCCTAGGTGATTCATGAACGTAGTCTGATAGTCGGATTTGCCATCCCAGCCCGATATCAGCAACCCCTTGAGAACCGAGATAGCCACTTCAAAGTTTATCGCTTGACACTGTGAAATCCAATCCTGGAGATCATTTTGAACATATTCTATAGCACTGGCAATGTGACCGTCTTTGCTTCTGTTCTCAAACCTAAAGCTTGGTTAGTCACTCGCACTTCCAAATCTGCGATATCTTACCAATCCTTATTCAGGCTATCCCCGAGTAATAGAACCGCGCCAGGTCCAAATCTGAAAAAGAACGAAAGGTAATGACGCCCTTTTCGGATATCTCTCTCAACCACTCCCCTGTCTTTTCTCGAAAACTCGGATAATTTGTCTATGGTTAATGTTCTTCGCCCAACCCCTTTGGAAAGCTCACCGACTGGAATAGATCTCATGATCACTTCCAGTTCATGACCACGAAGGATATGCGCTATCCGTTGTCGGTAGATATTCTTGACCTCGTCTTTGGCGCCGTAGTCAATTATTTGTTGTAAGGCTTTGTAACGATGGATTGAATCTGTGATACGCAATTGACAAACTTCCCTGTTATCCCATAGCGTTCTGTAAAATCCTGAACCTTGAGCCTTTTTGTTTTTAATGCCTTGAATAAGCTCCGATGTGTCCGTTTTAGACCGAATATTCTTTTGCTTCTTGTTTTTCTTTTTCTTCTGTCTTTCGAATGATTCAGGCGTCACTATATTATCATCAATCGATCTTTTCTTTTGCCTCTGTTGATGTTGATTGCGGGGAGAACTAGCGGTGGACTCGACACAGGAGGGATTTGGGCCGCCAGCAACGATCGGAGGGGTGAAAGAGACGTTCCCCGATGTATGGGGTGGTGAGGGTATAATTGGCGGTTGGTGAGAAAGTCCAAGCTGTTGAGACTCGAAAGTAGGTGGTTTGAATTGGATGAATTCGTTGTATGTGCCCTTAGCAAAAAAAGCGTGGAAAATCGTCACGTAACCCTACTAATACTTAACTCCTGCTAACGAGTAATAAAGGACAGTCGTACTTCATCAATAATGGAAGATGGTGAAAGATCGTTCAATGTTGTTTGCAGAGCCCTACTTACACTCTGAATCGAGGACATTTTGTGCAAGAGACAGTATCATGACATAGAAACAAATAGGAAATAACCAATATCGAATGGTGCACAATTGTGTTGATATCTGATAGTGCTCAGGCGGGAAGACGCCTGGCCTTGAATATCCTGATCGGTGCGACCCCGCATTCATACTGATTTAGGCAGGTGCAGTATTTCCATAAGCAGCTTAGATTTCCCATCGAGTACTCGATGGGAAATCTAAGCTGCTTATGGAAATGGCTGACTCGGCTTGAAGTCCAGGCCTTATTTGGGCTTGTTCGCCAAGTGACTCCTAAATAACTACTATCGTTTACGCGCTGATCATATGTGCGCGGAGGCATCACACAGTCCTAGGCTGTTCTATTAATAAATTAGTCGGCAACTGCTACTCAAAAATCAGCACTTGTTTTATATTAATAGCCAGCGACTGATGGAGCTCAGACCATTGCAAACTACATATCTCGTAAATGCCGTCTCTGTATTACAAAAGCCTTGGCAAAGACAGGGTGTGTATAAGCTGTAGGAAGCGGATCGGGAGCTAACTGCCTGGTTACTTTGATAATAAATGATGTGGTCCGCCTCAGAGGAGGAAAGATAATCTCACCCAACCTCCAGAGTCATGGATACCGATAACCGAACTGATGCGTTTTATGATTCCGCTGGCGTAAGTTGTGATTTCTCGCTTTAAGCTTTTCTGACCCAGACAGCGTCCTATCTGTGTTCATTTTGAATGCTTGCGCGGACATCCGCACGACGTATCAGGCGAGCAGGAAGCCCACCTGGGGATTCAGGATATCAACACTCTTTGCAACTCCCTGGCCCACGAGCTGAAACAAATTTCCACGAGCTTCATGGCAATTCAACGAAGACTTAGCGATATGGAACGTGAATGTGCTGTTCTTAAAAGCCAATTGCAATCCACAGAGACTGCTTACGAGGTGAAGAGTCTATTGTATGAAACAACAAAACTGTTCCTCGACAGGGCACTGGGGGCTCTTGAGAGACAACGGTATTCGGTCTAGGCGAAGATGGCATACTTTTGAAGAGCATTTGCCAGCTGAAGGCGGGGTTGAGAGAATACGAGGGTTGATCATTCCTGTCTCTCTGTACAGTCTTTCCGAGAAACGGTGTCACCGCCTACTCTCCTTCCTTTCCTAAGAACTCATTCCCGAGGCACACTATCCCTTTGTAGCTAAGATCTGGCGACAGCTATCCACTCATGTTTAGAGTAGTCCACAAATCGTTCAGCTGGGGGGCGTTCTGTCTTGGCATTAGGCTCTGGAAATGAACGAAAGAGTGCAAGTGGTGAACACCGTTTTCTGGAAAGACTCTACCTAGTACCGGTAGTAGGCAGTAATGGAAAGCGGTAAGAGTCGGGCAGTGGGCAGACGATACGCGCCTATTGCCAATGGTATCAAAATGACTGATGAATATGATGGAATAAACCCCTCCGACGTGACATTTTTTTAAACGTTGCAAGAGCTGGGAATTCTGCTTTCTTCAAGGTCAGGTTTCGACGCAGGATTTGCGTGATGAAAGTAGTAAGCGTGCTCTGGTCATTCCTGAAACATTACTGGCTTTTCAAGTATCATGATAGAGGTCCGACTGGATGGGATCCTTCAGGTTATGGACAGTTGTATGGTTGTTGCGGTCCTGCGTCCTTAGGTAATGAGGTTCTTCTGGATGTCCAAATTCAAGGCATGGTCTTTTACATGAAACACCCTAAAAAAGGTTGCACTTGTTCCCGTTTCTGCTTTAGAGAGCATATACATCTTGAATTTCCATCTCCCGTGGTTCAGAATACCGGGTACCCTAACTGCGTGACCATTACAACATACTCCCCAAATTTACAACCACTTTCCGAGCCTCTCGAGCTTCATTGAGTTCCAGTATCAAAAACGCTATCGACTTCTTATCTCCCTGCTTCGCACCTTGAAAAATATTCGCGAATCAATATGAACGGACCTGATGGAGTGTACGAACGTCTGCTGCAATCCTGCAATGTCGACCCGAATGCGATAGATCTAGGTCAACCTCCCCTAATCTCCGCTGTTCAGCTTGGCTCAATGTTGGTCTTCGATCAGCTCCTACGAAAGCCAAATGTGGAGGTGAATATCGGAGACCAGCAACAGCGAGCCGCATTATGGTGGGCTGTCCATAGAGGACACATCGAAATGACACAACGGCTTCTTTCGCATGAAGATATCCTCATCGACTGTACGAATACGAAAGAGGGCCTTACTCCATTGGCGATTGCTGCGCGCTACGGTCACCTCCAGATTATGCAACATCTCCTCGAGACGGGCCGGCCAAATGTCAATTTTAGTGATAACTGCGGACAAACTCCCATTTTCCACGCAATCGGCAGGCGCAATCAAAGAGCTTTTGAAATATTGTTAGCCGAAGATACCATCAACCTTGCACACCAGGATAACCAGGAGCGGTCCCCACTGAGCTATGCTGTCACCGAAGGTTGCCAATTCGCGGTGGAGATGCTGCTGGAGAAAGGCGCAGATATGTATTTGGATGAAGGGAACAGACTCACTGCCTTCCAGCGAGCTGTTTAAACCAGAGACCCTGAAATAGTTGCACTCATGCTTGGGTATGCGTCAGCTCGGCCGATTTTGGGCGATATGGACCGGCCAGAGCGTGAACGACGCGCCCTTCACCTAGCTGCTGCAGATGGAATGGCCGACATAGTGGGTATGCTCCTCGACTGCGGTTATGATGTAAATGCACGGGATATATTTGAACAGACGGCTTTACATCTGGCAGCATCGCATAATCATCCGTCTGTCGTTCGACGACTGCTAGAAACCCCAAACATCAACGCTCTTGCGAAGGATCGCTACCGCTTCACGCCTTTACATGCGGCGGCACAAGCTGGATCAGCCGAAGCCGTGAGCCTTCTTTTAGACAATACGAACATTCACTTAAACTGGGAAACTGCCCACGGCGCTACAGCATTATGGCTAGCAACTGAAGGTGAACACGATGAGGTAGCCGAGCGACTACTGCAGGAGCCCAGCATAGAGGTGAATGCTGTAGAGAAAGACATTACCCTGGGTAGATCCACCTCTCTCCACCATGCTGTGAAGAACAAGAGTCTACGAATTGTAAGCCAACTCCTCCAAAAGTCGAGCCTGAATCCCAATCTTTTGGATTATGCTACGAGGACCCCGTTATGCTGGGCAGCCGGCGCTGGGGACGACCAGATGGTGGTCTGGCTCCTCGAACGAGGCGATCTATTACTGAACGCCGTTGCGGAAACAGGGCAATCTCCCTTATGGCTTGCAGTACAAGGAAATCATCTTGAAACGGTAAAGCGCCTGCTTCAAGCTCCTGCAATTGATGTTAATAATGGCTGGGCGGACCAAACCCCGCTATTAAAAGCTCTAAAGTGTGCACACCTTGACGTTTCGCATATGCTTTTAGAGCATGAGAGACTCGACATCAATGCTCGGGACGGTCAGGGTCACTCTGCATTGACCTGGTCTGTGTGTGCGGGGTGGAACGAAATTGTGCAGAAGATCCTCCAAAGGACTGACGTGGAAGTTAATGAAGCAGCAGAATAGTCTGCGTTGTGGTGGGCAAGGCACTTCGAGCGGTCTGCAATGGTGAAGTTATTGGAAGACTATCGGCCTTCTGCGTCTTCTATTTCCCACTATTAGACGCTTGGCTAAATGTAAGCTCATAAGGCTACCTGTGAAGCTGGGCGGCAGGAAGTCACATGCAATTTATTTCAATATTTCTTCCATTGACACTATCGCTGTCTTTGAATCTAAGTGGGGGCATTGTGGCGTAATTTTGTTGAATAGGGAACGACATATTATGGTCGGGGAAAAAAGCTGTAGTTTCAGATCGTAACATTTGCCCTTCTTGCTGCTGATTCATACGAGCATTATTCTGCCTTGATTAAAGGGGAAACGAATACCCCCAAGGATAAAATAAAAATAGGCGTTATGCATTTCGTGGCCAGAAAATCACAGAGACAGAGGATTATATCAGACTTTCCTAAAGGCAGCGATGTGACTGACTGTCGCACAGACCCCTTGAGCTGACCTTCGCGTGTTGCCTGCCCAGCCACCCGCGTTCTAGCATCCTAGGATGCCCAAAAGCAAAGGGCCATCTTGGCTATAAGTTGCCTGTTTCCCTCATTTTATGTAGCTATATCCGATATGTCCAACTTTGCTCAACCTGACCCCAAATCGCTCGCGTATATCCTGTTCTAGAAATATGTCGGAGGAAATTGGTGACCGGGCCCACCTATCAGAAATACTTGATGAAGTTGATACGCTGCTTATAAGACTTTTTGGCACGGTCGGCCCTGACGATTTAATGACAATATTAAATATACAACGAGTATGAAATCAACCTAACTGGCCAAAGTTACCTTGTGTTAATCTCATTAGTTCCATGATATGATATATAGGCTTTGCGACAAAGCTCCTGATATTGCGCGAGGGATCGCGAATACGATTCAAGGGAGACTCGGTTCTTCGCAAAAGCAGACCACCGGTGTGAAAAGCCATTCACCTACACGGAAACGGAGGCCAAACCCGGATGTCTCCTACCGTCCGAGTAAGTCTTTTAAGACAAGCAACCACTTGTTGAGGTATGGATTAATAAGTAATTTTAAGTCCAAGAACTAACAAAAGTTGCTAGATCTAATAGAAAAAATGGAATTCAGGGCTGTATCGATGACAAGGTACAGTCTGACAAGGTACAATCCACAGTGATCCCCAATACTGGCCTTTCAGCGGAGGCGACGAGTGCTACCACCGAGACAACGGACGAAGAGCAACCATCGGAGCCCACGGAGGTTTCAGGGACAAAAGACACAACACCATCACTCCCTTTAACAGTCAATAACTCTATTACAAGAGATGACTCTTTTATGGAAGATGTCTTCGAGATGGCCCAAACTATTCATCGGCTGAGCCATAACCGTGATGGTACCCCGAGTGATATCCATAAAAGAATTTTCAAATTGTTTCAAGGCAATCATGCAGAAAGATTAGCAGCCTCTACAGGAAAAACATGGTCAGATGGCTCTATATGGATGCAGATACTTGATATGGGATCGGCCCAGCAAAGAAAGATAACCATTCTCAATATGTTGGAGTATATGGGGGCATGGGAATGGTACGATGGTCAGATCAGAATTGCACAAAGCACAGTTTTCACCAAAAAGGGTAAGCTGGTAGATCGCCGAGGGGCGGCCACACACGTGCTGAATAGCATAGAAAGGCCTGAAGAGCGACCGAGATGGATCAGTGGAGTTGGAGAAGTTACAGTACATAACGAGGCAGTTCATATGTCTAAGGACCGCCTATCTACTATCAGTGAGATTCAACGCTTACGGCGAAAGCAAATTACCACGCAACTCAGCAGAGGCCAAAAGTTAACAACCCAGCTTGTCAAGGAGCTAGGCATTGGAATACTATTCCATCCGAAGATCTGGTATGGATTTATCTATAACTGATGTTTTCTGGTCTATTAACATGGAATAGGGAGTTCACCAAAATGGATGCTTCAAAGCTGGACTGTCTAATACAAGACGTCAAAAACAACACGTATTATATGAAATTACTCCATATTCTAAGTTCGCAATTGGAACTTCTCCTCTGGAAGGGCTTCCCGGATCTTGACAAATTTTATACCGATCTACAGGAAGAGGATTTACTTGCAGATAATGAGCTAGAAGAGCTACAAAGTACCTTTTTTATGCAGCATGTGAGTATGGCTTATCGATGATTGAGATTACACTAATCCAGTTCGGTTAGGGAAACCTACTGCATAATAAAGTCAGCACGGCAGTGGATAACTTGATTAAGAGGATTCGAAGCAGTATTCTGGCCGGGTCCAAGCCTGGCTACGACGGTTTTACTGTGAGCGGAAGTGTGGAGTTGTCATGCGATGTGTTCCAGCGATTTCATCCAGGCAAGTGGCTAGATGCCTGGGCTATCTTGGCAGCTATGCACATATCGGATAAACCAGCAAATGTCACATACAATATGAGCATTCCTTTGGATGAGGATAAGAACAACCAGGTTCAGCAGATTGAGAAACCATTGTCACGATGGGCAAAGAAGATCGAGAAGCACAAACAGACTTTAGGCCCAGCGCCTCTGGTTCATTTTTGTCCAATAAACCATCGGAAAAACCACTTTACCCTACTGGAACTTAATGAGAAGGAGGAGATCATACGTCACTACGACTCTATGGCAAAACCAGATCCTGCCAAAGCCATCAAGGAGACCCGTCTCTCAAAACTGGTCCAAGAGGAATTCGGCAGCCTAGGATTCTCGTTTCTAGAGGCAGTGAGTTATAAAGCCTTTTTTCTAATTTGCTTATAGCCATGAGTAACATAATTGCAGCCTACTCCCCAGCAAAGTGATAACTGGAGCTGTGGTATCCGAGTTGTGTGGAACTTCCGGCAATTATCTAATGACCTTCCGATTGGATCATGGAATACAGTGTTGAGTCCGGAATCTATGGCACTAGAAGTTGTGAACGGGTTGATCACTTGCGTTGAGGAGAATACTATTAGGAAGTGTAGATAAACATACCTCTTTCAAGTTTCTATCATTGGGTTAAGGCTTCTTCGAGTTGGCGTTAGATTAAGAAGATCAGTCTATTCTATCAGATGATTTTATTTCTACTTGTACTTGTAGGCGTTAACCATTTCCTTTTGAGTAGCCGCCTTAGAAACAACTAGGATACGCTCATAGTTTGTTTGCTCGTCATAGAGTATCTCATCCATGGCCTTTTGTCTGACTTCTGGAGTAATGATCGATTCATCTTTCGTAATGGGCTTGGAGCTGGAGGCGGGATTTAACCTCTTTTGTGGTCCGAAAAGAGGAGTGCCGGAGACGGATTGCATCTGTCCCGTGTATTCATGACTCTGATCATACGCAGTGCTTGAATCTCTGGCTTCTTTTGGTTATAGTTCCATAATTGTGGCATTGGGGTCCGTTATATTCTGAGGGACAGTAGGGTGAGGGACAGTAGGGTAAGATAGATGAGAATGGCCACCGTATCGCAAACGATCTACTTGATAAAAGTCTGGTTTATCTGCGTAATAAGATATTACAATCGGTTCTGCGATCAGCTGCCCGGGCGAATAATATTGCCATTGCCCAGGAAATCCTCGAAAAGAATCGTTTAATCACTTCACTAAAGACGCTGTTGTCCATTGCCTGCTCAAGGGATCATGTGGAGACTGTGGCGCTTATAGTCAACTCTTTAATGAGAAAGGATGAGATAACTCCTGTCGTTTCACGACACCTAATGACGCAACGCGCCAGACTCCTCGCAAGGCTTATACAGGCATCTATCCGGAACAAGTCGTATTCGATAACATCAATTCTGCTTGCATCTTACCTTGAATGTGATATCCACCTTAATACGTCATCTGGTATGTATGCTTTGAATGAGGCTGCTAAGAAAGTCCAGGATAACGATTACGCCACCATCCCTCGCAAAATATATCTTAAAATGCTCTCGTCAAAAGAGTGTACTGATGTCCTGAAAGAGGATTATGGGTTGTTAGAAGTTGGCAAAATATGTACGGCAACTATAAGCAGCAGAATTGAAACTTCGTGTTCAAGGAGCGATGAACGGATCTGCAGCCGCCCAGATACATGTCCATTGATTCCTGTTTTAGCCAGTACAACTACTTGCACTTATATGTGGCTAAAAGAGGCACACAAATTTTCCCGAAAGCCCGATAGACCCAGACGATGCTCTATAATGAATGAATTAGATGAGAATAAATAAAAGAAAAGACTGTGATGAAACCATTCCTTCATTCCAATAAAGAATATTAAAGATCTTATGTATATAAACTGCAAACTCATACAGTATTTCTATTGTATACCTAGTTGTGAAACCAATATCACCCCCAGTATAGTCTCTTTTGTTCTCCATAACTCTGATTCCGTACGAACAGGGTAAAGCACCGGATAAAAGACTTGGAAAATAGACATGATTGGCCTACGATTTAAGCTTTACTATCTACAGTCTAGTCTCTACTCGATACAATAACGAGAAGTGTCCGGAGGGTGGCATTGGTTCCGACTTTCTATGTATCCTATCTCAGGAAGTTTGTACATACATATCTAAAGCTGAGGCGTTAGGAGGTATCCAGGTATCTGCAGAGTACCTAAACAAAGACAAATGTTATATTATGAAGAATCGACTTCTAGCCCTGTGGCTACTTTCTCAGCCGGGATATATGGGACTTGGTTCTCATAAAAAGGTATCTTTTTACGGACCCTATTACAATGACATTGTTTTGATTATTCAAAGGTAGATGTATACTGCTATTCAAACAAACACGCTGTTCCGATGCACGATATTATATATCCGATAACATACTTGGAAAAGTCCCCTTATCTCTGGGAGTATAAGAAGGGTTGTTCAACCGTTGCCAGCTGGAAAGGTGCAGGGATTTACATATGTCATGAGGTAAAGTTAAATCTCTGTTATACTTCCCTTCCATGAGTCTAGCTAAGTGCGTAAAGGGATCAGATGCTTTAATAATTCATTCAGCTGAAATAGCCCGGCTGGCCTGGGAAGGTAAATATACGTGTGGATCAGCAGAATACCCAGTGGTTGTCTCTACACAAAGCAGTAATTTAGTCTTTCTATCAAAACCTATATAATAATATAGCTTTTGGTTTTATAATTCGAAATAAAACTTCAATATATTCTAGATATGATGAGCTGCTAGAGTCAATGGCTGAATGAGTCTATTAATAAAGAAAGTATCCTTAGAATAGGCTGGGGCTTAGGTGCTTATATAGTTCAAACCCTTCTTATAATCCCTTATAAGATATAAGTTATTTATAGTTCTAAAGTTTTTATGAATTTGGTAATCCCCTTAGATGCCTTTTATTTTACTATATGTCCTGTAGTATCAGGTTGGTTATTATCTCTAGTAGTTAGGCAGACAGGTAGTACATGGATCTTGATACCACGATTCATCAAACACTTCTGGGTATGCTCCGGCCTTAATTTAATATCATCTTAGCTATAGGGGCTTGATTCGGAGTCCTTGTATGTAAAAGCCATCAATAAAACATTACCCATGTTTATCATTTGGACACTGGAGAGAAATATGTAGCTCTATACAGAGAGCTGGGAAGGATCCAATTATATCCCTTCTACAGCCTGGGCAGCGTGGAATCCAACGTTGATTGAGTAACAGCACACGGGCAGCTGTAACTACCCCATCTGCCTGGTCAAGAATGGAGTCGTGGTAGAGCTTGTTGATGCATGTATAACAAAACGGATGACAACATGCCAGCACTATTTGAATGCTTCTGTTATGACATATCTTGCATATAAGTTCACCTGGATAATTTGACTAGATAGAGGCGAGGAATAACTCTTAGTATTATCATTCAGAAAACTTACTAGAACAATCCGACAACCCATCTTCATAATTGATATTAACCGAATTAACTGCAATAGTTATTAGTTATCTATAGTACTAGATAGCTAGATCAAACACCTTTCAAATTGTCCTCTCGCCAATTATTGGGATACTGATCTCTCTGACTGTCATAGTCAATATTATCTAAATAAATATATAGCTTGTTAAATAGTATTCGGTCTAAAGGGATTTCAGACTTTACCGCGCTCACTATCTCTTTGGTTGATAACCACAACCTCGAAGTGCGAGGTAAGCCGCTTGCTTGACGACATAAGTGTTCGAATTCTTTTAGTTAATAGCAAGCTTTGAAACTTGGTTTAGCTGAGTTCTTATGATTTAAATGGATATGTAGCTACATCAGACACATGATACTCTATCGTATATGTTCATCATTTATAATGTATAAAAGGTCCTTATATCATGTCATCTAACCTAAAACGCCACCAATTCGTCTAGTACAGTAACCTTGAAATTCTTAGGACAAATTGCAATATCTTTATTCGAATACGAGCGAGTAACATCAGACCATTGCTATGTCATAACTTCACGCGCTGCTAGCACCCCAAACGCGTGGTTTACTACGTTAATAGTGCGCTTTATAGTCACAGAATTAGCGCGTCCGGACTATAAATATCACTAGACTTATCGCTCTACTTCCTCAACATCTATTCCTGTAACTACAGATCTCTTTTTATCTATTGGCCTTCTTGACTATGAACTTCTTCCCACCCGGAAATGTCGAGAGACCTATTCTTAATGAAGGTTATAAATCCTCTTTGCCTGTATCTTACGAGGAAGAAAACAGGCTCAGTTCAAATACCCTGCAATTAATCGAGGAGGAAAGTGTTTGTCCAGGCGATACCGCTCCAATTACTCCTTACACTCCCCAAGAAAGCCAGCCATTTGACCAAGACCCCGTCTGGGCCCTAACGCAAAATGAGAGCCTCCAATCAGGAGATGGAAACTATACAAAATTGGACTCCGAATCTGAGAAGACTGATAGTGGGTGATTCGATTTCATCTGGATATAACGTGGAAGTACAGATTTCTCCAACTGGTGAGGCTGGAGACAGCACGGGTTAGAAGAAGACCAGCCAAGATACCGCCAACCACAATGGCATAAACGTCTTGCCCCTGCATTCTTCCTTTAAGATAGTAAACGTGGACTCAGTCTGGATGAAGTTCTCCGGGAGAAGTTAAGCCTATTTATATATGATGTGCCGACAGTATGCGGTCTATCTGCGGTATGGCTCCAAAATAGATTGTATTCTGCGGAAAGTCAAACGCCACTGTCCCGTCGTTCCGCAACGGCCCTCAGAGCGGTGGTTTACAATATATAATAGACATCCATACACCATAATTTGAGATTATTCTGTATCTCATCTACCTAGAAATTTGCGCGATGTCTAACAAAGCTGTGTTCGTTAGAAAACGTCGCTCGGACAGTGTCCGGGCAAAGACACAGCAACGCCACAGGCGTAAGAAGGGGCTCTTTAAGAAAGCCGCAGAATTTAGCCTTGAATGCGAGTCTGACGTCTTTTTGGCCGTTCGGATCAACAAAACCGGACAAATATATATCTTAGGTTCATCTACTCGGAAAGAATTGTTAGATACATTATCAAATTTGGTAAGGCCCGTTGGATTTTTCACCTCACAGGACTCATATCGCTAGGCAACATACTATCCTCGGCCCATCGAGCAAAAATTGGACGACATTATATCTCAAGCAGAGAATCGTCCGCCATTGGATCCGTCGTTAAATTGAGGATAGAGAGAAAACCTGGGGCCTAGCACGTCTCATCGACTCATTCTTTAGACTACATAGTTCGCTCCCCACAATGAAGTTGTTTACTGTGCATGAACAATGGATCTCCCAATATGCGATTTCCGAGCCCCGAGGCACCCGGGTCAGCGTATTCGCAACTTCCTGCGGGGTATCCTCCCTCCTGAATGAACGTACCGCAAAATTTGTCCGACCCTCGTAGCGGACGGTACTGTTTACACGAAATCGGTTAGAAGCGGTCCAATAGGGGCTATCTGTGGTTCCCCACATCCGCAGCGAGTATCTACCAATCATTGCCCGATAACGCCAAGTTTCCGATTCCTCACTGACAGGAGCTATGACAAAAGAAACAAGGATTAAGAGACACGGACTCCCATCAGTTCAGTATAAGGCAGTATCTCTATACGCCCATCGGACTGCAGAATCGATATTATTAGTCTTGCAGAAAGGCATTCTGTAGTGTCAACCAATCGTGTCTTTGCGGAACCACCGCATCCGCAGGTGCTTGCGAGCCAACCAAGGTGACGTCACTGTTTCCAAACACTTGTTCTGAAGTATCAGCTGAGGCGCCAGCACCGCGTCACCTGGACAAAGCCCATCGTCTTCGTCCTACTGGCCATAGAATGACTCACACATATGTTCGGTAGCAATGCACATTCTAGCGGGTAGCCGCAGGAATCGTGGAAATGGAAAATGAGTGTAGTGAGGGATGATAGTCGGAGTTATCGATGAAGTTCGGTACGCAACGAGATGGGTGTTGGCCGGAACAACAGCCTGAGATTCGAGGGAAACACCGTAGAGATAGTGAGAAATAGCTGATTTACAAGACCGGGCCCGAAATAAGCCGGCAGGCATAAGAGGTAAGTTGTTAGAGGGGGTCCGACAGATAGTTCCAAACAACTTCCGGTAATGCCTAGCCTCCAAAATAAGGCGTACTGAGGTTGAAGAGGACGAACCCTGGGCAAATGCCCAAGTGGAGCCAAGCCCTCGATTTATGCAGACATCAGAGATGTAAATAAGTATTATTAACCACCTCTACTGCTCACAAGCGGTGGGGCGGTTCCCGCATAACCATCGATTATGATAGGCTGGGACGGCGAATGAAATCACCCGACCTGACGCGTCAGGCAAACAACAACACCCTGCAGAGTCTCTTCTCACCCACCTGCTTTCATATCAGTGATGAATCCTTTGGGCCTACCCAAAACCATCACAGTTTGATAATGACTAGCATACAACGACATCCGAAATGTCTCAGCAAGAGCTACAAGATCTACGCCGGCGCCTTGAAGAGGAGCAACGACTACGAGAAGAAGAACGACGACTACGAGACCAGGCTGAGGAACAACTGAGAGCTCAAATGACTCAAATCCAAGAAACGACACTCCCCGAATTCCTTGATGGCTGCCATCTGCATTTATTCCTCGGGCTTTCCATACAACAAGATAAAAGCTCATCAACCAAGGGCGATCCAGCAAACGCCGACCGCAAACTCCGCCCCGATAAAATTCGTGAATGGGCCAGTTTTCCGACCGAACAGGCTTCAATATGGAAGGGCTTGATGGGCAACAAGTTTACGACGGAGCGTCATTTTACACCTCTTTTGGCTTTAAAAGAATACGGGAAGGAGGCCCGGCAAAGGATGGTAAGCTCCGAGTTGGATTTAGGATACTTTCAAAGACAGACCGTGGAGTCGCGCGTCGCTTCCGTCGTGACACAGCTTTACGCGAACCCTCAACTTCGGCAAATCTTTTGTTTGAAGGGCGATATCGCTTTCGAAAACCACGCCAACACCTTAACAGATGAGTCGAATATGGTCGCAGACATGGGCTCTCTGAGCTTGTCTCAAGGGCAGCCCCGTCGCTCGAACCGCTTAGCCGCAAAATCCAAGGTCGGCCGTGCAGCGCAATCTCCGCAGAGAGGTCAGAAAAATACACAAACACGGACTTCTCGGCCTCGAGCAGACCAGTTCTGTGTTTACAACAAAAGCCCAGAAGAGAAGGTTCCGGCTTTCATTGTTGAGTACAAGGCACCTCACAAGGTCTCCCTAGCTCACATCAGGGCTGGCCTTCAAGATATGGATCTGGACGAGGTCCTCCATGTGCAGGGAGAAGAATCACCCGAGGACATATGTCGTCGTATTGTGGCCGCAATCATTACTCAAACGTTCTCTTATATGATCCTTTGTGGGGTAGAGTTCGGCTTGGCCTGCACCGGTGAGGCGTACATATACCTTCGCGTCCTGGACCACGATCCTTCTACAGTGTACTACTACCTTTCTGTGCCGAAGGAGGATGTCGGCTTAGCCACCGGATGGACAGGCGACCTCGATAGCGACAATCGACTGCATCTGACTGCAGTCGGCCAGATGGTGGCGTTCACTCTTCGCGCTTTGCGAGAACCGATACGAGATATCGCCTGGACAAACTGGGCGGCCGATGAATTAAAGACTTGGGAGATGATGTACGACGATCTTTTGGAGGAGATCGCGGAGAAGGACATCCCTGCTTCTGACTTTAAACCATCGCCTCGAAGTCGCTTGGAATACTCCCGAGTATCTCCTGTCAAGACTAGATCCAGATCTGCCGTTGTCGCGATCTGTAACCCTTCGCGGGGCTCAAGACCATCCGGTCATGATGACTCTGAAGATGGTTTCGATCCTAATACTCCAAGTCGACGACCTCCAGAGTCCCGCCTTTCTCACCCATCGAGTTCCTCGTCTTTATCGACGGGTCTTAAATCGCACGGATCACGCTCCCAAGGCAAGTCACGGCAGTACTGCACCCAAGAGTGCCTTCTAGGCCTGGTCAAAGGGCGGAACTTGGATCGAAATTGCCCCAACGTGTCTGATCATGGGATTGAACGACACCGATTAAACCGGACAACCCTTATGCGACGGCTCAAGCAGCAGCTCTCTCATCCTAGTTTGCGCCCCAACACAAAATTAGGGTGCGAATCGCTACATGTGCATGGGAAACGTGGGGCACTTTTTAAAATCACTCTCTGGTCTCACGGTTATACATTTGTGGGAAAAGGCGTGCCGATGGAATTTGTGAACGGTTTGAAGCACGAGGAGCTCGTATATTCACGTCTTGCCTCAGTTCAAGGGACGTTTGTGCCAGTTTTCCTTGGCAGTCTGCAGCTTCACCGCCCGTTTTCATATGATGGTATCGCGGAGATCGTTCAACTGATGTGTATGGGCTTCGCCGGAAGAACTCTTGCCCGTCAGCATGCGCTCGATCGCCATCAGATGATTCAACGAGCAGGGATATCCCTGCGAAAGATTCATAGTTTTGGTGTGCTTCATAGCGATCCCATACCGGGGAATATGACCTGGAACGAGCAGGACCGCTGTGTGATGTTTATCGACTTTGAGCGCTCAACCCTACAACCTCAACGCCGAATGCCACTGGGTCTCATTTGTAATCAAAAGCGCAAACGGGAGGCCGGACCCTTGGAGAAGAGTGCTAACAAACGTCTGGACTGTTTTGAGCGGGAGAAAAGGCGGATGATTAATGGGCTATAATGATATGCACTTAATAGACTGTTTTTAATCGCTCATTGGAGTGATATTGCTATTCTGCTTTGGACGGCAAGGATACCTAATCACATCAATCCTCCGTGTGCCTTCCACCGACAGCTCCTATTTGATTCAATCCATTGCGGCAGACCGCCAAGGCCTTGCGGCTTGCGTATACTGGTAAATTCTAGGCTGGGATTGAAGGGAGGCAATTCTTTATCTTAATTAAGTATTGCGACAACACCCCAGCTTCTGTCCTCAACCTGCGTCCTGCGTCCGGTGTCCGAAACTCAACCCCTCCGGAGACCACTGGCAAATAGCGATGATCACTGGCCTCTACTGACCATCATTGGCGACCACTATACCCTGTTGGTCTAGGTTCCGGCGAATACTCCCTACGCACCCTGTTATGAGTTGTGCGCCGCGTTCCTGGCATCGTTTGGTGTTCAGTGGCTGCCCGTGGAGATTGATTATCGAATCTGAAACGTTGTTGCCTCCACTGCCACAATGACTCATACTCGATGGCACTCACCCCCGTCCTATGTTTTATTCTCGATGCCGCCTGTCTTATAATATTTTATAATTCGGTATGCACAATCCTGCGATGCGTTTATACTTGCAAGCATTTTGCGTTTGAATTCTTTAAAAGGACTTGACTTATATGATTCTATCGCTATACTTTGGGCTTCTGGGCCTTATTCGTCCAGCGTCCTCCAGCAGCAGCATAGGATGAGAGCAAATGTTAGCAGTGATGGAAAGATGCCACTGCTGATCGCTGGTGGTCGCTGGTGGTCGCCGGTGGTCGCCGGTGGTCGCAGGCACCTGGTATACCACCGGCTGTTCCAGTTTGAAAACAAAGAAAGCATAATGGCCACATGAACGCTTGGCCCGAATACTTAAACCCAGCTTTTCTCCTGTCCGTGAAGCCCGAGACTACTGAACGTATAAAACATGGCGACAAAACCGAGAAAGATCCAACACCGAGTAGTGAAGGTCTTAAGTCAAAACGTCAGCAGCGAACCCGCCGGAAAAACAACCTGTTCCTAAAGTCGTTCGAGTTCTGCAAGGTGTGTGACGCGGACATCATATTGATGGTTCGGTTAAAACACAATGGACAGATCTCGGTTTTCAACTCCGACGGCCAATGGAATCCCTCGCAAGAGGAACTGGTATGATTCTATCCCGAGGTTTATCCTAGTATGTTTTCTAACTATGTATAGGCAGTATATTACCCAAAACTGCAACGAATAGAGTGGGAAGATTTAGCTGCCAGGTATATAGACAGAACCCAGTCGAAAAGTCCTAGTGACAAAGCAATTGCCTGTGACCCGGAGGAAGCCAATAGACACGAGACAGCGCCATCCGACGCCTAGGTTCCTTGCATCTGGAGAGTTGCTATTCCGTTTGGAGGGCTACTGCGTTTGGAGGGTTACTGCGTTAGCCTAATCACTGCAGGTCTATTCACAACATGCGGAACGAACAAAGCTACGGACTCAACTAAACTTTGTTTATCACAGCGATTGAATCCGGATGGTACTAGGGAGTTCCTATGTCTTCAGATAGGATGGCATTCTGAATATGAATTGAAACAATGGAAGCGCTCGTGTGATGTTCAAAATATTTGACCAAAGCGGGCTTTGCCCTAGTTGCTGACGCTAAAATGGAGCATGGCATATATTAGATAGGAAAAATTGCTTAAACAATCTGTATGCAGTCCTATAGCAAGCAAAGATTTGTCGTTCTAATGCATTTATTAATGTTTTGCATTCAGAGTAGTTAATCATCATAAGATCTAGGAATTGTATATATATATGTTGTACTATATAGTTCGAAGGGCTTTATTTGTTTAAAATTAGTAAAGCTCACATCAGCGCGTTAGCTATTTCCGACTAAGCCCTCCAATCTACCATAGTATCTTTCCAATAAAAGATATATGAGCGACGACTTTTTCGTTTCTTCTCAAAGCCTAATACTAAGATAAGAGGCTCCGTAATTCTAAAATGTGATTATCGCACAGTACAGTATGACAACCAGCGGCAGGAATATCCCGTAATATCTAGCCACATAGCCCTCTAAGTCATCTCCGAAATGATGATATTATTGTAGAATAGTTAGCGTATCTTCGGTTGCCTTCTATTGAAGCGACTGAGAAGTTATCCCTCTCATTTCTTGTGAAGACAAATTGCAACCTTGTTCCAGAATTGACAAGGTTAAGTGCCAAGACGGGCCCAATTGCCTTTTGTTTGAAAATAGGGCCTCCAATACCGACAATCTCAGGCGACTCGACTACATTGACTTGCTTGTCGGTAAAGAAAGAATAACGAGATTGCAGTTTGCCATCCTGAGACTTGACAAGTCGCTTCAGACGCTTTGTCCCTAGTGGAACCCACTCATACCCGCGCAGCGGTTCAGAGATATTAAGTACGACGCCGATAGCTCTGAACAAAATCTCGTTGCTTCCCTTCTTGAATTGGTAACCGTCTCTTAAACATTGGCAAAAAAGTTTCTCTTCATCTCTCGTCTTTCGATCGCCGGATGTCGCCGGATGTTTTGTATTTCGTATCACCAGATAGATCGGCACTGTGTAGCAACATGAATATGGTTTTGTGTTTCCTCTGATCGGTAGGCACCGTGATGTCATCCAAATTGTAGCCGACAAGAAATGGCTTGGCACCAAATTCGTTCACAATTTTGTCAAGCCATTCTTCGCTTTTAAAAATGGAATTCCAAAGGTTGAAGGCCGTAGCCTCACGTGGATGCGGCTTGATATCAATGGCGCGATGTACAGAAGTGGAAGATAGAAGTGGAAGATGACCGACTATACGGTCGATTATCTCACGTGGCAGGAAGATCATTGTTATGGGAGGTTTTATAAGCCTGTATTCGTTTGCACGTTGAATAAAGAGGAGAACAAAGACACTGGACAACCTTCAACAGCTGATGCTGCTTATATACCCTCGAGCTCGTGCCTCTTGGCAGCCGACGTATTCTAAACATCATCTTTGGCTCCTCATCCTCAGTCAGGTCAGAAATACTAAGCGGCATCAAATTGCACCCGATTACGCTGCGTTCGGATCATAGTACCAGAATCTGAGTGGATCCTGGCAAAACAAAATTACGTACGCACGAGATCATACAGAGGCACCCGAAATGTCCTTCTGCCTTTGACATGGACAAATTGTTTTCCAAACCCTAACCTAAAACGAATCGAGCTAGTGCCAAGGAGAATGGGTACGGATGAGAAAAATAAGTTTCGTATCGAACAAGTAACTGTCACTGAACACTTGGTATTCCGTACGTCACGGCAGCGAACCAGTCTGGGTACCGCCTTTCTAGATAGACTCTTGACTCTCGATTTTGGTCCTGCTGTAAGTTGTTTCACCGACAATTGAGGCCTGCAATGACCGATTTAGAAGATCCAATATGATGCGATGCTTATTCAAGAGTTTATGTTTGAAGAATAACCAGCAGGCCACTGTCTAATACTAAAGCTAGTACGATGCATTATTCAAGTAATATGCACGGCTTGGCGTACTTGGTAAGAAAAGACATAGTACGGAAGACGGTAGAGGAAATCAGATAATTAACTTGACATCAGCAACACCGAAGTTCACGAGAGCCTCGGAACACTATCTCGCCGTCTGCCACTAGCCACATTGATTAGTACTTAAGCCCGGTGATGATTTAGAATATTCTGGAATTCCAGAGTGGCAAATTCACCACAAGTATATAAACAACGGGCCCCCCAAGCCCCATTTTTACGGAGATATTAGAAGATCCAGAGAGTGGGTAAGATAGTCGGGAAACATCTGAAAATATGACGCGCAGAACAGGATAGAATTCGCTAAGTTAACCATAAAAATGTCAAGCGCCCTGATCCATGACCAAGAACCACATTGTTCCTATTGATAGCCGCACATGTCGCCCGATAGTCTGGAGGAAGCCAGATCAAACGCTGCCCGTTGTGAATCACCCATTTCTCACCTACGAATATTTCATTTTCTTGCTGTTGAATGAAATCAGAAGTTTGGTGGTTCAAACAAAGTAAACCGCGGTCAGACTTGAGACAGCCATTGTCCGAGAATGACAAGGTAGTTAGTGTTACATCAAGATGATGTTTATCATTTTCGACTCCGGTGGCGGCATCCCAGAGCCGCACAGTCTTATCACGTGAAGCGGACGCGACCGTCTGCCCGTCTGGAGAGAAGGCGACTGCGCTGACTGCATAGCTATGGCCCTGCAGGGTACGACGCTCGACTCCGGTAGCGGCATCCCAGAGCCGCACGGTCTCATCACGTGAAGCGGACGCGACCGTCTGCCCGTCTGGAGAGAAGGCGACTGCGGTGACTGCATAGCTATGGCCCTGTAGGGTACGACGCTCAACTCCGGTGGCTGCATCCCAGAGCCGCACGGTCTTATCACGTGAAGCGGACGCGACCGTCTGCCCGTCTGGAGAGAAGGCGACTGCGCTGATCCAATCGCTATGGCCCTCTAGTACCTGCACGCATGGATCCCACTCCTCTGGCATAACAAATGCACGATCTAGAAAGTCCAGCCATTCGCTCCAATAAAGCTTCTTGCTTTCACTAGCCTGAGGACAGAATACAAGTGCAGCGCTGTATGCTTGTAATGGTGCCTCTTGTATGATAAACCCATAGCTAGTCGCAAACCTCTCAAACTCTTTGAAGATTGACTGATGCTGCTTATGACCGGTAGATTGTTCGGAGACCAGCGATCTTAGCCCTGTCCGAGTAACAAGATTTGTTAATATCTTCTTCGGTCTACTAACATTCGGGCCATTTTGAGCCGAAACTTGCTTCTAAATCATGTCAGGTAATTATTTTTTTTTAGCATTTCTAGATCACATACCTGCTGTAGGCGGACAAGCTTTTTGAGAGCTAAGATCCCATATCGGATCTCACCAATAAGGCTGAGACTCTCGAGCCAGTGAAGTAGATGTTTCTTGAAGAAGTCCGAAGCCATCGTATAGTTTTTTAAAATAGACCCAGTATTAGATGTTAAAATGTCGTTCATAAAATGGTCAACCCAGTACGTGCAACTATATCGCAGGTCGATTAGAGGGTCACGATCGGGTGGGGGGCTTGCTATCTCGGACGCTGAAATAGTTGGATCACCGAGATTGTAAATATCGCGTCGTAGTTTGATCGAAAGGCTGCGTAGAGACTCACGGGCTATTCTGTAGTGTATTGCAAAGGGCCCTGAAGGGAAAACTGTACCAGATACCTTGTCATCACTGAGATAGTCTCTTGCAGATTGATGTACCAGATAAACATGCTTATTTCGAATTGTAAAGAATGATCCACACATGCTCACAACATTCTCCAAATCGTCAGAGCTGTATTGCCACTCATTCCAGCTCGCCAAGCAACCCAGTTCACGCAGGTGAAGCGGTCGGTATGCAAGAATCACAATCGAGAGGACTAATATGCACAAGTCGCGATTCAGATTATCAAAACGAAGAATCTGTTGAAGCATTCGATCATAGAGTGGGATCAAGCCTCGGGGAGTTCTTTCCAACAGCTCAGCCATCTCTGCCGAACGCCGACACTTCTGCATTTCTTGAACTACTAAAGCCACCCATAAAAATGTGCCATCTGATCCTCGAAGAAGTTGGTCCTTGACCTGTTCTAAGAGGGCTTTATTGCGTTGAAGTGCTGTCAACTGAGAGGCTCTATAATTAATATATGCCGCAACAGCATCAGAGATATGATGCGCATTAAGCTCCAGGCTGAGCTTGTCTTTCTTATCATCAAACTCTAGTGCTTGCTCGATATCGTCTCTATTACGACTCGAGACAACCCACTTCAGTTGAACGGATGAAGTCGACTTCGTCGCGGTAATAAATCGGAGTAATTCGGGTAGACCCGACTCACACTCATCAAGGGCATCGATCAGCAGAAATATCGTGGCGTTTGATAAGTTTTGAACCATTTTGTCGAATATTACAGACAAGCTGTAAAATGCATTCCCGCTTTCAAGCAGCTTTGGGTCGGTGTCATATCTTTCTCGCAAGTGAGAAATTAAATGTGGCTGTTGTCGGATCAGCATGTAGATCAAACCCCGGAGGACACTGGTGGCATTGTTCAGTTTGGGATCAGTTGCTTGGCACAGGAAGTAAGCAATTGATTGTGACGAGTGTGACTGAACTTGTTGTAACAGTTCATTAATTATGCCAATTATTAGCATGGTCTTGCCCTTGCCAGGATCGCCCTTGATCCAAAGTAACTGGCTTTGAGAGTTGCTATGCCATTTCTGGAATTCAGCATTACCCAAGACCCATCGAAATGAATCATCCAGTAAACCGCCCTTCGTGGCCTCGATACGTCGTCGCTCAGTTTCTGGATCGGCGACCAGCAAGTCGCGCAGGCAGGAATTATCTTTATCTGTAAAGTCTTGGACAAGTAAGCCAAATTATTATCAAGCATAATTTAAGGGAATGTCGTAACAACTTACCTATTTTGACGCCTGCAGATGGTGCGGCAGGCTTTTGAATTATTTCCGCCAACACTGCTTTTGCAAACGCCGCTGCCATCGCCGCTGCGTAAGGCTGCCAGTCTTTATTCTTCCGCTCGTCGCCATAATCGCAAACCCCTCGAATGTTTCCCACCGGGATTTCATTCATGACACCCGCAGCTTCCATTTCTAGGCCAATTACACCGTACTTGTCCCTTATTGAATCCCGATCTTGGTGACTTTTCAGCAGCCTATCGCCGGACCCGATCGATCCGTACCATACACGCGTGCGTTCAGCGTCCGGTCGGCGTTGTCGTGGAACTGGTTGATCACCATCAGATAGATAAAGAAAGTCGTTTTCCTGCCCCGGGTCTGGAAACTGCGTGGCTGCATCCGTTATATTTCTGTAGTAGCCCAATATCGCCTGGGTGTCTCGCTTTTCCGCCTTGAGTTTACCGATCGCGGACCCCACAATGCGCTGTGTTTGAGGTAAGGAATGTCCGTTGCACAGCAACTCAAAGTCATCGCCTCCCTTTTGTTTCCCCAGTCCGTAAGGTACAATTGCTGGGGGATCGCCGCTGGGAGGAGAATATGCCACAATAACATCGCCTAATCGGATGTCGCAAGGGGGCGAGCATGAGAGGTTCGGGAGACCCGCAGCAACGCCTACGAGAAACCCAAACCATAGGTTTGAAAAAAACTTTTTGATGTGGCTTGCGAGAGACGCTGCAGAGTTTGTGCCGTACCGTTGGCCGGCAGCAAACGTGGCGATCACGACATTATGTCCGTGGATCTCACCCGCGTGGAACAAATAGTCATCGCCAGGGCCGACAGGAAATCCTCCCAAATGCACCTTATCCAGCATATGTCTGGCAGCCTGTACCTCGATCTCGAGTGGAGCGATCCACGCGACGGTGTAGAGGTTCGGGTCGAGGGTGGGCATTGTGGGCTCAGCTTGGCAGTGAGCCGGCTGCACACTGGACAAACTCAGAATGAGGCCTTATGAGGAGAGGAGCGTGAGGTGGCGGTGCCAGTGTGGAGGTATACGCTTTTAGTTGGCTGCTACTTGCAAAGTGGTCTATGAATTGAAAGCGGTCATAATGAGTTTAGAATACTGGAAGGAGTTGAGATGCTTCCGACACTCACTCACGCCGATGTTGACGTGGCACAGGTGCCTCAGCTGCCTTAGCGTGCTGCACAAGACATGTCGCCCAACTCTGCACACATGGCTAGCGATCCGCCATCTGCTGGCCGCGGACAAATACTGCGGGATACAGTATGTGAGCTACTGTGGAGCAGGAGTACGATACACAGATACCGCTCTTGAGGGGTAAGAACTCAAAGCCGAAGGTTCGATCCGGTCCCTCCAAGTGAGGTGGGGAATAATCCATTCTCTAGATGGAGAAATAACGGCCCGATACCTTGGTGTTTGACTGGTTTGCTCGTTCTGGTCTCGAAGATTCGATGCAAACAAGTCAAACACAACTCAGTGGTGCCTTCTCGAACCGGAGATCTGTCAACATGTTGACCTTCTCCTGCATCTCACGATCAGCTGCTGCATACTGTACCTGAGGCTCTTGCAACCTGGCAGGTACAGCAGAATCTGTGGTATCTTCCCCTGGCTTCGCAAACTCTCCCCTGCTTATGATGATGCTAGCCCTGCAGTGATGGACGCCTTGCTAGGCATCAATAGGTTCAATGCTGACGTGTCATACTTATCGAAGTTAGGTTGTAGTTCCTGCATCCCTTGGCAATGATGGATAACCTCTTTATCTATGATGCCTCTCAGCCCGGAGAATCATGGGACGACGATTCTCGGTACGCCCCCACCCCAGGTAACTTCGGCCGTTCCACCGTATACTCTCCTAGCCCCTCCCCGCATCATACCTTGCCACAACCGCCGCTGGATCGACTCGGGTTCCTCCCATTGGCTGAATGGGAGAGAGGAGGCGAATACGATCAGCAGCCACCACGATACGTTTGCTACACAGTCAAGTGGAAACTGCTGCTCAATAATAAGCCGGTGGGTAATGTGACTGAGAAGGACCTGGTTGTAGCTCCCAGCCGGTTCTGGGAGAAATATCTAAAAGTGGATCTTGACAATATGGTGCAAACAAAAAGAAAGCCCAACCAACGGGTTCGATCTGAAAGTACAACCATTAAGGTCGAGGTCGATGAACGAAAGCAGTGTCCGCTGGAACAGTTCTATAACGCCACCACCATTGATTGGGCGCCCGTGGAAAGACAATTATGTAAATGGAGTAATCTACTTCGCATCGCGAAAAAGCTTACCGTTAGCATTGCCTTTAGCTATAGGCAGGATGACCACGGAAATAATGCATCCCCGGCCAGGAAAGGCGAAAAAAGGGGTCGTGTGTCCGCCACAAATATTATGCTTGCTGAGCGTGATGCATATATTGCTGAAGAAGAAGAGCGAACTGGGCGACCCTCTGCGTGGAACACTGTATATGAGCTCATGCAATGCAACGTCCGCTCATGCCAGTTGAACTCTGACTGGTGCTGGGAAGATCCAAAAGACAGCAAACACTACAAACTCAGAGAGCCACACATTGATCGACTGGTTGATTATGTGGAAAAGGGCGGCAAACTCGAGAGCCATGGTGATGTGCCACGCGATATCCGTCGAGACCTACTTCTGGAGAGTCAGACAGGAAGAAAATCTAAAAAGAATACCACGCCAGCTAGTGGATCTTCGTATCACCCAGTGAGCATCAATGTGCTGCCAGCCCAGGAATCGAGGAGCTCCGTGATATCGCCATCGCCACCTAGGTCCTCATCTCCCCACGTTGTCATCCAAGGGGACCAAGTAGTAGCAGTAAAGAATTATTGCAAATGGTTGGAGTCACGGTACAGTGATGAGGCTTACAAAGCTGATTTTCGAAGGGCTCGTGATGCGGTCCTGAAGAGGCACATGGACCTTGAGCTTATCCTCGAGGACCCAAATCCAGGCTTCTTCACTGATGAAGGCATTCAAATAGGGACTGCCCGTCGTTTCATTCGTGATATTGCTGAATGTGACAAGCAGGTGAAATCTTCATCGCTGTCCGGTTGGACAATGGAGGAACATTCTGATGATCTTCTCTAGATCAAGGCATGTCTTGGTTATATATCGGTGAGTGCCGCTATTTCGTAAGTAGCTCGATCGTTACCGCTATGATGTCTTAACGCCTACGATTGACGTTGACGGCTTACCGGTAGTTACGATATGTGGCTCTAGGTCAGCCCATCAGATTTCAGAAAATCACGTTATGAAGTGGATGAATCATTTATATTGCCTCTAGAGAGATGTCGGGCCGGCCCCGCATCCATCTATTTATTCTGGCATGTTTAAAGTGGTACTGTATACAAGTAGGAAGATATGACAGGTACACTAGTTGTTGATTAAAGGTCCGTCCGTTAGAAACTATATATATTATCATCTAACATCTATAACCCTCGCACCGTACAAGTCTTCGTAACTGTATGGCCCCACACAGGCAGGCTTGATGAATAGCCTTAGGTTGTTCAACTACACTAATACTAGAAATTCGGCTTTAGTAACTGTTCTCATAAATGTAATAGAGCCATGAGCCACAACCGATATAAGAGGCTGACCTACCTCCTTGGTACTCTATTGATATACCTGCATGTCGGAAGTGGCCCTCCGCGCTCTTCTCTCGTTCGCCAACCGTCTGGACACATTTTCGAAGAAAGGAATGAAAGCCTTGACTAGGATCCTCTGCGAATTTCGGCCAAGCTTTCTTGATATAAGCCTTTAATTCAGCAAAAAATTCTTCGATAGGATTGAAATCTGGCGAGTAAGGTGGCAGATAGAGTAACTTAACTCCTGCGTGGGAGCACAACTGTTGGACACGATCTGAGCGATGGAAGGATGCATTGTCCATAACTATCACGGATCTTGGCGCTGGGAATCGCCGACAATGTCGAAGAAGCCGCTGGATGAAACTTTCAAAGGCCGTAGCGTCAGTCGAACCTTGATAGATGTCGGAGATAATAATACCATCCTGGGCATATGCTGGGAGTATATGGTGACGTTGACCCCGGTGAAATTTAGAAATTTGGACCGGGGTCACACCCAGGGGAGACCAGCCAGTACGTCGAAATCCTACACGTTTATCACAGCCAGACTCATCAACGAAAACAAGCTGATCGGACCGAAACTGTGACAGCTTATGCTGGTAGAAAGCTCTTAGTTGAGGGTTCTGTTCTTTTGCTTTCTGTCGCGCTTGCTTCTTTGTCCAACCTTGCCGGGCAAGGGCTCTTTGAATGCTGGATGTTGATGGAAGGATGTTGAATTCATCCCATATGAAGACAGCCATTTCTTCGATATAGAGGCCTGGCTTTTCAGTAAGATGGTCACATAACGCCTCGAGCATTACAGGAGTGATACTCGATGGCCGGGCAGCGCGGACAAGATGAGGTCTGGCGGTGCCATACAGGCGCAGCTTTCTGCGGAGCTCGGTGACAGACCGCTCGCTACATTTGGAAATCTGGGCAATCTGTGTGTTAGATAGCCTTTTGCTACGTATCATATGGATAACCATTCTATGCTGTCGAGGGTCGAGATGCCGTGCCATCTCGTTTGTCGGTTGCAAGATGGAAAGCACACGTGGCCTTGCGAATTGTGACGGCATGAAATCTAGGCGGGGTGTATTCTTGGCGGTCATTGTATTGTTTGGTTATTTTGAGTTTACGTTTTAAGTAATACCATTCACGGCAGAGACGGGCCGGAAATATAGGCTAACCGTTTCTGATGAACTAGGGCTTCGGAACTAGGGTTTGAAAACAAGCTCCGGCTGTCCAAAACGTAGAAGGACATTTCGGGTCGGACTGTATCTAGTTTGGATGATTATTCTATCTTAATAATTGCGATCCATGTTTCTCAAGTTACATGACTAAAGGAAAGTCAATCCCATGCGCTTTGGACATGATACCGCGTACCGTTTCCCGGAACGACTGTATAGAAATTGCTTTATTAGAGGCGTTTATGCTTAATCATACGGAGGATCTCCTGCATGATGTATTTTTTTTGACTGTTATCTTTTCTGGTTACTATAGCTAAATAGTGTCTGTCTTTGGCGCTAATTAATAATTAGTATATATAGATAGCTTTACAATATATACTATGTTACTAGCGATTTATTCCAGTATTTTTAAAAGTATTCAGTTTATTATCTGTTGGTTCTGTCTTACGTTAGTTTTTCAAGAAAGGGTACTCTCTGCCTCGAAAAAACCGCAGTGTATTTTATTTTATGTCTATCTTTACTTATTCTGTACTTAGAATACTTCAAACAAGAAAAAGAAGCGTGCTATTAATCCAACTGCGGTAAGGCAAACTGTGTTATATAAGTTGTTACCTAAATAACCATAATATAGAGGAGCCGGAAGAATATGTATATGCCTTGACTTATAGCTTCCCCCTAAGTTGCTGACACATAAGATTATAGGGTGAAAGTTCCCCTTATATGCGTTTGAGAAGATTTTATTGTGTATACCGAAAGGGCACTAAAGTATATCATCTACCACAAAGCCCCAAAGTTCCCCACTAATAGCCGTCATCGTTTCTTCCATCCTAGCTATTGATCAGTATCAATTATCTAAGAAAAGGAGAAGGGCAAGAATTCGTACTAGATCAAGATAAAGGAGACACGATAAGACTATATCAACCCTCTAGGGCCAGTTCCCGGTCGGGCCTAATACAGCCCAGACAGACGAGCAACTAGTCCTCGTTATCGCTCACGCTATTCAAAGTCAGGCAAGCCATCGGCCCATCGCAGTTATTAAGAAGAGAAGAGGCTTACTAGGGGTTCTATTCACGTCGAGCCAAACCAATGATATTATATATACGACAGATGACAGCATCAGAAGGATGGATCTTAAAGTATATATTAGAAAACAAGCCGCCGTCGTAGATCTCCTCCGCCCATACTCTAAGCATGTTTTTAATGTCACGGATAAAAAATTCGAAGTCAGTCTCGTGCCAAATAGCAAAATCGCGGGAGCGGAGGCGCATAGGCAAATTATGATTAGAAAGGAGCTATTCAAAGAGACGGTTGTGCTCCTGACAGGGAGTCACTACGGGATCGGCTACAATCTGATTAGATGCCATCCTATTATGGGTACGCGGAATTGGCGATCGAGATAGTGGAAAGAATGTGTTTTAAATTGCTTGTGGATACCGCACGTTATCACCTGACGACCGGCCCCACCTGACGACCGCTTTTTCCCATACAAAATAACCCAAGATCACTAACTTTAAAGAGCTACAGTTCAACGAAAATAAGAGATATTGAAAAGATATTTTAAATAGATAATTTGTAAGGCTAGTTCTATAAGATTATTATAAAATATATATCAAAATCGCGTTATAAATATATATATAAAAGCTAAGTTTTTAAATAATTAAAGATAACAGTCTTTATATTATAATACTAAAGGATTAGTAGATATATATATAAAGAAGATACTATTATAAAAGTAAATAATAAAAAGTACTCTAAAAATAATTTTATTTATTCTAATCTTCTATTAAAAGGCCATGTTTTTGAAATAATTTAAATTTTAATAATTATATTAAAAATCTGAATTCTATTGTAATATAAAATTAATAATAAAAAAATAAAGTATTAGCTTTAAAATATAGATATTTATTTTATATATTATTATAAAAAATATCTAAAAATTTATTAATTTAATAATATTTGTTTAGTTTTCTTTTTAAAAACTATCTTTATTTTAAAAGTTTTAATTACTAGTCTATAATAAATATATTTAAAAATTTAAATAGCGTAAAGGATTATTTATTTTTATTATATTTATTCATATGAAAAAGTAAAAATTACTGAGTAACTATAGTTTTATTTAGATATTACAAAGTTGTATTTTATATTGTATTTTTAAGATTTTAAGATAAATAATAATTAATTTAAAATATATTTAAGAGGCCTATATTTAGAACTTTTAATCTTAATTTTTTATATTTTTATATAATTTTTAGCTCCATTAAATTATTAACTTTTTTTAATTAAATCCTCTCTAAAATAGTTTATTCTTTTTTAACTATTTATAACTGATAAAGAAGATATAATATACTTTTTAATTATAATTATAATATTTATATTTAAAATACTTTAATTATAATTTAAATACTTATTATATCCCTAAATCTATATTATATAATTAATTTTTTAATTAATTTTATTTATTTGCTAAATTTTATTGTAATTTTATACTTTTTTCGATATTTTTTAAAATAATATAATATATTATTTTAATTTAAGCGTATAATACCATTATCTATTTATTAATATTAAATTTATTAATATATTATTATTAAGTTAATCTTTTAATTCTTTTCTAAAAACGCCTATATTTAACTTTAATAAAACTATATAAGAATTAGTATAAAGATTATATTTTTACTATATTAAAAAGATATAATATATTCTATATCTAAATATAAAATATAAATCTAATATCTCTTATTTTCGTTGAACTGTAGCTCTTTAAAGTTAGTGATTTTGGGGTATTTTATATGGGAAAAAGCGGTCGTCAGGTGGGGCCGGTCGTCAGGTGATAAGGTGCGGTAAAGAGAGAGCGAACAATCTCTATGAAAGAATCGTAGGTAAAGGTAAGTGAAAGGGTGAAAAGAAAGAAGAAAATGGAGAAGATAAAAAGGAAGAGGAAGAAGTATATAAAAGAGCAGACTAGGTAAGTCGAATTAGAAAAAGGCCCGAACTTAGAAGAGTGAATAAAAACAAAAGATAATAATTATATCCGTGGCTTTCGGGATCCTGCGGACCACCCACCGCCTTTCGCCGGGTGGGTGGTCTGCAGCGGAAAGGAATTTTCACCGCAATGGAAGAAATGAAGCATTTCATGTTCAATTGAATATATCTATCAACCACGCGGAGGATCATAAAAATAAAGATTTCCAACGTGATTTACAGCTGAAGCTTCATTAGGGATCGTGGATTGAGGCGGTAGGCAGCCGTACTTCTCTCTATATGCCTTATTCAACCTCTGTTCTTTACCAGCGGCCTCTTTCGCTCTTCTATTCGCGATAGAGCCATTCGCATCCTTTACACTCAATATCCCGCTATCGGAAACCCCTTTGACCTCTCGCTTAGTTCTTTTTTGCTTTTGTGGGCCCGAAATCGCCTCTATTCGCTCGAGAGTAGTGATCGTATTCGCGAGCTCTTCACATTGAATTTTTGTGTGATATAGAATGCGTTGGAGGTTGCGCTTGACCTTCGGAGTCAATTCCTTATTTGTAAAGACTTGAGTGATCTTTCTCTCAGTTTTTTGAGCTTGTATAGAGCTTTTTGGAGGCGTATTTTCAGCGCTCGAAGATGTAGGAATCGGAGGAGGTGTAGTCTCTCCGTACGGCCGGAGGTCAGGTGCAGAGATATCTGGAATTAGCGGTAGAATATCCTGAAGCTTTTCAATGACTGGTAGTCCATTTGGAGGGAAAATGCCGCGTTCTTCAAAGGCTTTCCGTATACACCGCTGTTTGAAGGCGTCCGCGCGTACGCTGACGATATTGTGTAAAAAAGATGACTTATTTCCGGGTTGCCCAGTCCACTGCGATATCTCATTGTTTTTTCTCTTGAATATCTGTTTATATGCAAGAAAGGGGTCTCCATCAAGAGGTTGACAGGGATGTGTTGTATGAGATAAAAAGCAGAAAGGAATAATCTCGTAGGTCTCGCAGAGTTGAAGGAATTCGACCGTTTTATGAGATGTATGACCGTCAAAGATAAGCACGCGTTTCTCTCCTTTTTTTATACGATCCTTTGTCTCCTTGTGGAATAGATGAAGCCATTGAAGAGCCAGTTTATCGTTAATATAGCCTTTTTCTGAGACAGCTGTATAGAGATCAGGCAGATCTTCATCATACCAATTCTCCATAAATTTCTTGCCCTTGAAAATAAAAAGCGGCTTCATGATCCAGCCGTCTGCAGCAACACATTCAAGCGCTTTAGTATTTTCAGAGTATTCAGCTTCAGCGAGATCACGAACTCTTTTTCTTCTACTAATGACATTTTGCCGCTTTCCTTTGCCTGGTTGAAATCCGCATTCATCAAAGTTGTATACGAGACGCGCGGGAAGACCTTTAAGCACATTAGAAAGCTGATTATACCAGAATTGAAGTTGTCCAATATCTTCAGCTTCTAATCGCTTCATTTCCTTTGTTTTTTGGACGACAGGACCCAATTGAAGCTCCTCCGGAAGCCTTTTATTGAAGCGGTAAGCCCATGTTGAGCTAACGCGCCTATCTGAGCCAGCCCGCTGTAGAGTCATATTTGCCATATCTTCAAGCATTGATATTGTGACAGGAAGAAAGTAATCATCCATACGGATAATCCAGCTCTTCAATGCAGCCTCTTGATATTCATTAAGCGTTTTATTTTGTGGAGTTTGAGCGGTGCGAGGCGATCGATTTTCGGAAACGCGTCCGTGAAGCGTGCGGTAAGGAACGTTGAAATCTCGCGCGATTTTTGCAATTGAGAGGTTTTTATTGCAACGAGCGAATTCAGCGGCTTCATTCTCGAATTTTGCAAGATTTCGGCATATTTGGTGGGTTATATAGCTTCAATAAGATGAATATATGAAATTCTTCCTTTGCGGTGAAAATTCCTTTCCGCCGCAGACCACCGGCGAAAGACGGTGGGTGGTCCGCAGGATCCCGAAGGCCACGGATATTATATATGTACGTTTTCCTTTTAGCTCTTATTATTTATAACATTCTATCTATGAAGCGAACCCTATCCCCCCTTGCTTCCTTTTTTTTTTTTTTTTTTTAAAAAAAAAGGCGCAGCTTTAGCAACCTCATCTGCTCATGAATCATTGGAAAATGGGGTTTAAAAAAGTTTATAACCGTTTATATGGCTTAATACCACTTAATTTAAATATACTGTTTCTTTGTTAGGACAAACTAACTTTAATAAGCGGATCATAGGTATGAAGCTGGGTTCTTCCTTAAACCAGGGTGGTCCTGGAGGTACATACCAGGCCCTAGCCGATGATGCGCTATAATTAGATGAACTACTTAAGAATATGCCTAGCTTGGAGAATTCAACCTATAGCATTTTCTCATCTGGGATAATATTTAACTCGCAGCCTCTCAGGCATTTGGATCTATGACGGTTTAGTCAACTTTGAACATTATAGTATACATTATATTATATTTGAGCATGTAAATTGAGACAGGGATATAAAGTTTACCGCAAAGTAGGGAAGAATACTCTTAGGCGACAACTTCCTCGCCGGTTGTGTACTGGATGTTATATACCGGCTGGTCTAGCTGATTGGCGCTGCCGAGACCGCTGGGACACGAGGGCTGGTTGCTAATAGAGAGGTCGAGGGTGCATATCTCGTCGATGCCATGGTGGCAGACAGGGTCGGCGATATTGTAGAGTATGTGGTTTTGGGCGACAAAGCTGTCGGCCTGGCTAAGGCACGAAGAGAGAAAGTCTATACTGTTGGCTGCCAAGAGGGGCAGCTTGCCGTCGTTCAAGATATCGGCGCACTCGCTAGGGCCAACGATGCCAAACTCCATATCAATAGCTCCTCCAATTTGCGGGTTGTCTTTCGCAGATTCGCCGAAGCCGAGGTAGTTCCAAGCGTCGTAGGAGATATCGTACGCGCCACCGGAGGTGTCAATCTTGAGGAGGTTGAGGGATCGGCCCTCGTGGGTGACTTTAACGCAGATCTCGTTGCAGTCGACTGCGCTGGGCCAATAGGCTACACGATTGGTGTCGATCTTACAGCCGACCACGCCGACTGAGGACGAATACTGGTCGTGAGGAGTAACGCTCGCGCCTGTGCCCTGGGTGATTATAGGGATAGTGGCAGCAAAGGCCAGCGACGCCGAAGCGGCAACAAGTCTAAGGTGACGGAACATGATGTAAATGTACGTCCTGAATAATTGATCTAAAGGAGTGACATATAAAAAGGAATCAAGTAAATGAAAACGAAAAGATTCAAGGAGTGTGGTTATAGCGTATAAGTATGAGCGGCTATGGCCTCTATTTAACGGCGACCAGCCGTAAGCTTGTTGCTCACCCTGAAATTATATGGGTCTCTAATTGCAGTAAAATTACCTCATCTCCGCTGATATAATCTTTCCGGAAAAGGTGTTACCACTTGCACTGTTTCGTATTTTTCTAGAGCCTATGCTAAGATAGAATGTTGCACATAGATTAGTAGTCTATTCAAAATATGAGCGGACAGCTGTTACTAGTGCTTATTAGAATATTCTTAGATTTGCCTGTACTCTTTTAGAAGAACTCTTCAATGGATTTCAAATCCGGTGAATAAGGAGGGAGATATATCAGCTTAACACCGGCATCTACGCACATTCGCTGGATGTTTCCGGTACGATGAAATGAAGCATTATCCATAACGAGAACAGACTTGGGTTCTGGCCATCTGTTACAGTGCTGAAGGAGTTGATCGATGAAGTCTTTGAAAGCATCGGCATCAGTAGCGCCCTGGAATACTCGACACAGGACCAGTCCATCTTGAGCATACGCAGGAAGTATCTGATAGCGTCTGTCCCGGTGAAATTTGGAAATCTGAACTGGTATCACATCTGGAGGTGACCAACAAGTTCGTCGAAACCCAACCCTTTTGTCACAGCCGGACTCATCCACGAAGATCAATTGGTAGGACTTGAAAGAAGATAGATTGTGGAGGTAGAAGTCCTGTAAATCCGCATTTCGTTCCTTTGCAATCTGGCGAGCTGCTTTTGTCGACCATCCGACCGAGGCAAGCGCCCTGCTAATGCTTTGAATTGTCACATGCTTTCCAAATTCGTCCCACAGAAAGAGGGTCATCTCGTCTTGGTATAAGATCGGCTTCTCTGTCAAATGTTCACGAAGAGCTTCGAGCATAGGCGGCGTGATGGTTCGCGGGCGGCCAACACCATTTCGCGGCGCCCTAACCTTCCCGAATACTTTGAGGTTGGAGCAAATGTGTACTATGGATTGCTTGCTGCAGTCAGCTGCATGGGCCATCTCAGACATTGTTAATGAGTTACTCTCGATCATATGATGAATGAGCTCGAGCTGTGGGGGTTGGAGGTTTGGTGCCATAGTGCTTCAAACGAAGCGGAGTGGGTTGTCTGAACGATCGTGTAACGTGGACTTATTCCAGGCCCCGCAGTGGATTAGCCCCCAGGCGTACGGGCCGACAATGGATCCGATGTTACCTGCGCCGATAATTCTATACGATTTTAGGGGATTCTCTGCAGTGTGACTGGTGCCTGGGAGGTGACTTTTCCATGCAAAGTCATGTACTGTCAAGGCCATCTAGATGGCCTTCCATTGGCAATCGCCATCGCTGGAGCATTTATGCGTGAAACTGGAACCAACATCACTGAGTACTTGCAGTATTACCACGCATCTTGGTCCGACCTACAGCTGCAATCAAATCCTGAACGCCAGTACCAGCAAGACAATATGCTGCAAACATGGATGATCTCATGTCATGAGATTCAGCGGCGAGACGCGAACACAGCTAAACTGTTACTGTTTCTTGCTTGTTTCAATAATCGAGATATTTGGTTTGAACTACTAAAACGTAGCTGTTATAGCTTGAATCTCCCAAATTGGCTGGAAAAGACTACATCAAGCGGATTCGCGTTCAAAATCAGTGTCAAAGCTCTTATCGGGTTCTCTCTACTGGAGGCTAAGGAGCAAGAAGGGGGCTACGCTATGCACCCGGTGGTGCAAGACTGGTGCATTCACCTTGCTAGCGCAGACAAAACTCTGAGTTCAATTCAGCTCAATGAACTGGCCATGGTATCTGTTAGGTACACTGTCCCTAGCGCAAGGACCGGAATTTACTCCGAACTTAAGCAACGACTTAATCCACACGCGAATTATGTAGGTTGTAGGGGCTGTCCAGGCTATGATATTGCGGTGTGGGGAGCATTCCATGGCTTAGGAGACCTCTACTCTGATCAGGGGAAGCTAAAAGAGGCAGAGATGTACCGGCGAGCACTGGCGGGGAAGGAAAGGGCCCTCGGTCCTGATCACACGTCCACCATTGAAACAGTCAACAACCTTGCGGTTCTCTACTATGATCAGGGCAAGCTGCAGGAGGCCGAGGAAATGTACCAGCGAGCACTGGCAGGCAAGGAGAAGGCCCTCGATCCTGATAACAATCGGACCCAGTTGGTTGTGGATAATGTAAATGCGTTAAGGACTGTATATGGATATTAGCGGATAACCGTCCTCATGCATCAAGAAATAATCGTTTCATTCTGTTCGGTTCTTTGGTCTTGGCAGGAAGCCATCTCGGTACTACTTACGCGGAAAGTATCTAAAAGATTTATAATTTGTACAGTAATTCCCGCTATTCTTTTGGAATTGATTGACCTAGCAAAGGTTGGGGAAAATTTGATATTACTGCCACCAGGCAGCATCCTCCAAGAGGTTCTAAAGGATTCCATGCCAAGTGGGTACGTAACATGTAATATTACAGCTCACTTAACGTACTATACAAAATCCATCTTTCAACGGCCCTCAATTAAAAGGGCCCGTCCAATAATGTACTTGCGCTAATGACTTGGCAGTGGGGCCGAGAAGAGAGTCTGATTGTGTATTGGTCAAGCCGATTTCGAGAAAGACTGTACCTCGAAAGCGTTAGGACCAGCATCTACACTAGTAACCTTGCGTACCACATGAAGAAAATGGCGAAGTGCAAATTCGTGGCACTGCTGTAAAATAAAGACACTCATGAAAATAGTCTTCTGGGGCAACATTGCAGGGGCGTGAGTCTGCGTACTCCCTAGACCCACTCTCACTCGAGTCTCGGGCTGCATCAATACCTGATACTAATCAGTCTGCGCTTTTTTGGCCAACGGCAATGCTAGCCAAGTAGTATGATGATTATTAGCATCTCGGAGCCGGTATCACTACGCGGATGTCCACCTCTTTTCATGGGACGTACTTCTTACCAGCCTAGACTATAACTTATATAAGGCCAGTCGAGCCACCCTTCCGCCAAATTTTATCTCCTGAATTACTCGACCGAACATCTGAATTCAACCGCACAAAGGCTGCCATGGCTCAAAATAAGAAAAGTACTCGGAAACCGAAGACGCCGGATAACCAGGCCAACCGCCAAGGTACCAATTATCGAGTGGGTAAGCAGTCCAAATCAGCAGCAACAACAACAACAACAACAACAACAACAGATATTGCCGGGAAAACCATCGAGACTTTATTACGGTGCGATGGTTTAGATTACGAACGCATCCTAGGTGTTTCAAGAACAGCTAGTGAGACAAAAAAGAAGACTGCATTGGATTCGTTGGCCAAAATCCTTCATCCAGCACATCATGGTTCACAAGAACAAGTTATTAGAGCGGAAAAGGCATATGAAAGTAAGAGCTTGTGCGCAAGTGTAAGCTATCTGATACTGACAGATGCCGAAGAGGTTTGGACAGCTTTCATGGAACTCAAGAATCCAGATACCTCTATGCCCGGATACGAACCAGGCGAAGTCATGGACATAGATGAGTTGTATTATCGCGGCGATGAAAGCGATGAGCCGGGGTTATCTGAGGATGACCAGAGGAAAATACATATACAAGGTCTATTGCGTCAGATTGAAACCCGCATTGACGATAGTACATTGCGAGAAGCACCGAAGGGTATAATGAAATATTACCGAGATGCATCCGATGAGGTCAAACAGCTCTTGGCTGATCCGGAAAACGAGGAGGTATTTCAAAAGCTATTGGCGTACCAAACCAATATCCAGCGCCAGAAGAAAGGTTTCAACCTCAATGTCGAACATATACGCGAGGTAGCGAGATGCATTATTGCTTGCCACGAAAGATTACTTCAAAACCCAGAAGACATGCTCGAAAAGTGCAAATACACAGAAGCTTTGGTTACCTTTGAATGTCAGAGACGGTACGATGGATGGCCAAGGGATTGGAATCTTCGGGACTCCCATGAGGCGGTCCCCGTGGCCTTCGGTGCAATGGCCGATCCTTACGTTCATGTCCTAAAGAGTGATCCCAGAAACAAAGATGCCAGAGCCAAATTGCGAGACCTGGATGTCCAGCTTCAAACTTGGTTCAATTCCAAACAGCAAATGGGACCATGGGACAAGCTCATCGGATTCTACGATGAACTGGTTTCCATCATGCCGGGTATTCAAGCTGATCACGAGCTCCACCTACATCTAGAGGACTTCCTTGAGACAAACCACTACCCTCTCTCCTGGGCAGTGAGACCTCCAGCGTCTGCAGACAGAAGCGGGGAGACTAACTCGGACCCTAGGACAAATTCTGATGCAGCGATTGGTGAAGCCCCACCCACAGAAACCACGGAAACCATAGCTATGGCTACAGGATCTGGGAAAAAAGCCGATGCAGCGCGTTATAAAGTCCCAACCACAAGAGCAGGAGAAGTCATATGTGGCTACAAACACACAATCCGTCACTTTGGCGATAAGGGAAAAATGGAACATGAATTTGGACGGCTGCTAACGGATGACGAATGGAACGCGCTCGCCAGCCACACATACGTATTTGCAATTCTACCGGATAGCAGAGTTCCGATCGGCGAGCTAAGATCTGCCAGTCAGATAGGATATACGGTGAGGGATGAATACCTAAATTGGGACGGCCAAAAGGAGTTAAGAAAGGCCGGAAAGAACGACAGGTTCCGGTGGCAGGGATTAGAAGCCGTCTTTGTGCGCCCACGTGGCAAGAATGACGAAGGGCATGTGGTGAAGAAACAGCGTGCCCCAGAAATTTGGGTCATGTCATTATTGGCAGATCGGTTGAGAGACGGGAACTTGGTCAATATTGAGAAACCGCTGCTCACACGAACCGAATACCGTAAACTTCGAAACGGCACGGACGCAGATTATGATATTGTGGACATCTTCGAGAAGAACGGCCAAGAACCCCCTATCGAAATGAGGGGGAGCAGCCGTAATACTAGTACCGGCTTCGAGCGACCAATGGCCCGAATGCCCAAGCAAATATCGAATACCAGAGAAGCTACAAAAGGTCTTAGTCAGTCCGAAGTCGTTACCCTGCTCTACATACACGAAAAACAGATGAAGGAGATGAAGGAACAGGTGGAGAATATGGAGAAGAAGATGAATGGGACCAAGGAGAGAGTTTAGACCGCTTGATACAGCGGATGGTGAACCAAGGGAATCACATTTTTGCGGGTCTATTGTTCTGAGGATGTGCACTATACTTGTGACCCTGCCGAAGGCGAGAAGACAGAAGGGGCGGTTGCCGAGCCGGGGAATACCAATCCCCGAATTCGCAGATTGCACGATACAGTCAGCCTATCCGGCCCACTGAACGTCATTGAATACGGGGGGTTTCTATATGGTTGGAGTTGATGCAGGGAGATTGCCTCGAAAAAAGATGGATCGAAAACTTCCGTTTCGGGGAACAAGGCACGCTTCCAATGTATCCAGATGGACCGGGCAACGACCTATCGTTCGGCCGATGTGACGCCTTGGCTGCCCACCTCTCTCCAAATGAGATGGGTAGGCTAGTCACAGCAGCCCATAACATCGATCCTGTCCCCAATACATTGGAATGCGAATAGGAAGTTGAGGGGGGAAATTTGCGAGGCATGTGTGAGTTCAAAGGTTTCTAAAGTGGCTGGATCCCTTATTGAGAGCATTTCGGCCGTATTATAGACTATTTTCGAGTTTATTAATGTTATACTTTCAATGAGAGATTTAGCCGCCAGAAATGTTTCAAGTAGGTCTTAATACAGTACTCCCAATCCTTCCTTCCTTTAATTTTGCCTCCAGCAAACAGTAAAGACAGGCGCATCAGAAGTATTGAACATGAATAGGTACAATCGGCCTGTTGCCAAGCGACGTGAACATATTTTGTGAAGTTGCGTAACAGGCGATCCACTCGTATGCCAATTCGCCAGCTAACAACCACCACTTCAAGTCCCCGAATGGACTTGCTGGTGAGGCCGACATTACGGCGGTCGTGGTTTAAACTGAGCGAGCGCAGCAGCCTTTGGGACACGCCAAAGCTAACAGTGGGGATATGTACATCACATGTGCCGGCGGGGATTGGCAGGGGAATGAACAACCAGTGTATTCTCTTGTAAAAATGTACAGTCGTTCTGCATGGAACGTTTAGGGCAGTATGTAGGCACTCTAGGAAAGTTGCCATCCGCCGACGACACCGGACTCAAGCGCGGTCCATATACTATGGACTGTTGGAGGTCTGTATCTTGTGCAATGATTTCCGCTTGGCTTTTAGCATTGTCTATCCGGGACTGCCGGAAAGGTGGCTGGAGCTTGTAGTGTAGGCTCTCCTGTGTTGATTTTTAGCAGGTCTTCGGCATGCCATTTTTGTCATTTTTGTCTGACCTGAGTTGCTCCAAATCATTGTTGAATTATCAATCTAATCTGATTGACTTCCAGTGGGCGAAATTATTGGGACGGCCCAGCTAACGTGCCACCTGCCAGGGAGGTGGAATACTTGGTACTGAAGGCAGTAAAGATCTTCTAGTGATCACACACCCGGAATGATGAAATGTTTGAAGGCAGATAAAGGATAAGTATAACCCCTTCTGTGTCTATTAAAGCTTCGGAACTAGTATTCAAAAGCGAATCCGTCTGTGTACAAAATCGAAGGAGGTTTGACCATATATGATAATAGCATCCACCTTCGATGGTTTGATATTTCACGAGGAGTACCGGTTCCGAAGTCGCGGAACAAGGGGACCGCCAGGAAGGGAATCGCGGCGCAGAGACCACAACGGGCTTCATCTCCGGTTAGGAAAGATAGTTAGCGGTAATATGTAGCTCCCCGCATATCGCCAGCAGTCGAGGGGTCAGCGCATGAACTCATCTAACCATCATTAATGCAGAACACACAAAGTCGAAACCAATGCCACCCCTCCGGACACTTCTCTTTATTTTATCGAGTAGAGACTAGACTGTAAATAATACGATTTGGATCGTAGGCCAATCATGTCAATTTGCCAAGTCTTTTATCGGGAGCTTTACCCTTTTCGTACGGAATCAGAGTTATGGAGAACAAACGAGACTATACTGGGGGTGACATTGGTTTCGCAACTGAGTATACAATAGGAATACTGTATGGGTTTACAGTTTATATATAAATATAAGATCGTTAATATTCTTTATTGAAATGAAGGAATGATTCCATTTTAGTCTTTTCTTTTATTCTTGCATATCTAATTCATTCATCATAGGGCATCGTCTGGGTCTGTTGTGCCTTCGGGAAGATTTGTGAGCCTCCTTCAGCCACATATAAGTGCAAGTGGTTGTAGTGACTGAATTAGACATCAATGGAAAGGCTGGCACCCTTCGATCACGTTGAGTGGTGGGATGTATCTGGGCAGTTGCAAATGCGTCCATCGCTCTTTTAACACGGGGTTTCGATCCTGCTACTATGGTGGCCGTACGCATTTTGCCAACTTCCATCAACCCACAATCCTCCTTCAGGAATCAGTACACTCTTTTGAAGAAAGCAGTTCAAGACATGCTTCGCGAGATTTGGTGGCGTAATCTTCATCCCAGACTTTCTCAAGAGTCTCTTTTAAAGTAGAAATGCTAGATGGCGTATTAAGGTAGGCATCACATTCGGTGTACGATGTAAGTAGAATCGCCGTTATCGAATGCGACTTGTTCCGGATAGATGCCTGTATAAGCCTTGCGAGGAGTCTGGCGCGTTGCGTCATTAGGTGTCGTGAAACGACAGGAGTTTTCTCATCCTTCCTCATTAAAGAGTTGACTATAAGCGCCACAATCTCCACATGATCCCTTGAGCAGGCAATGGACAATGGCGTCTTTAGTGAAGTGGTTAAAAGATTCTGTTCGAGGATTTCCTGGACAATAGCGATATCATTTGCCCGGGCAGCTGATCGCAGAGCCGACTGTAATATCTTATTACGCAGATAAACCAGAGCTTTATCCAGTAAATCGTTCGCAATTCGGTAGTCATCCTCATCTATAGCATGACAAATTGCTCCTTCGGTGTACCGCCAATCCGCTGTTTCCGAATCGATTCTCACATTGACAACGAATTTGAGTATGCGTCGCCTGGTAGTAGAATATAAGTTGCGAATAGTGTTAAAAGGCATAGTAAAATGCATTCTGGATGCTAACGACCACCTGCTGCAAAAGGTATGAAATGGGTACTTGGAAAAATAAGTGCAGATAATGTTTGACGGCGGCTTTGGGCCAGTATTTATACATCCAAATCATATTCTGTTACATCGGCATGGACGGAGTGTACGATACATATCAGCCAGGCAAAGGCAAACAATAAACAAAACAAACCCCACTCCTGCAGCTTTTGCAACTCCCATGGCATTTCAATTTTGTAACAGGCTCATATCCATTGTACCTGTCGGGCATTCTCGCACAAAAGGGACTAATCTGGAAAGTTGAAAAGATGCAACATGGTCAGTTTGGAGTGACATTTTCAACGGCCTTTAGGAGTAGACTGGGGAGGTCGATTTCGTCCTCCCAAGAGGTTCCAATAATAACAAATGACCACGGGTCTACCCCTTTAACCGCTGGGTACAGACTTAAGTCCTCATCCGGACCATACGCTGCGTGCACGCTCGAAAAATGGCACCAAGATGATTCAAGAGTTTCTCTCAAATGTGAGAGACAGACTTTGCCAGTAGTTATCTTTTCTGTGCAAGCACCCGCCTTGACCCGATCCAGATGCCATATCTCGCGTACGTAGACCTCGATGCTCTCTGTCTGTCGGACTCTCTTAAGCTCGTCAAACAATTTGTCTGGGTTGTCTTCTGATGACATCATAAATTCAATCACAGGCAGTTGGCGACAATGATACCAAATGCCGTCCTCTTCGGCAGCATACCCTTGTGCCACCTCATCTATATATGGCTCGTGTCCGATCGTAAGGAGCCTCTTGTCGTTGAGAGCAAGTAAGCCCGGAACCATTGCTCCTGTTTCATCCAAATTGCCGACACAGTAGGGCGAATCGTGGGTTTCGCCTCGAAGAAATCGCTTATTTAGTTCTAGTATGTCATCGAAGCAAGTCGCCTGCCACCAGACCTTTAGTTCTTCATTGTAGGCCACTGAACAGCTAGGTGACTCTTCCCGGTCATCGTCAGACATTTAGAAAGATAGGTTAGTCTGGGATAATAGGGAATATGGTAAGTATCGTGTAATAATCGGAACGTGGGAGTCAGCTGCGGAGATTAATGCCTTATAAGCTAGATACACTATGCCAATCAATAGGAAATTTACCATACTTTTCGTTGGATTGGGAGTGTAGTCTTAGGCCCTCCCTCTGCCAGATATTCTAAGCGCATTCATATCCTCACCTCATGCAGGTATTTACGCATGGTTCTGGCTACGTAGAAGCATACACACTCTGTAGACCGATGAGGAGCGCTCGAGTCCTTTTCTTGGTCTCCTTAGGTACGAAATTAATGATTCTTGGCCGGTAGAGGATCCAATACGTACGTTTGATAGATTAAAGGATTATTGCGCGACTGTTGATTGGATCCTCCTGATTGAAGTATGTTATATACATAGTTACAGTATTTCCGGGAAACGGTGTCACCACTTACACTGTTACACACTCCTTTTGTCTCCCAAACACGAGTGCCAAGAAAAGGCTAACCCAGAATCGAATGGTGTATGAAAGAACTATGTTCCCATGCTTTATGATTTCAGCCGTTAATATGTAATTGAACGGAAGCTATTGTATCGTATTGTAATCAGACTATTGTACTCTGGAAGGTTCCATGATGACTAATTGCGTGCCACGCCGACAAACTTGGGATATTTGACAGGTCTACAACTTCATGTCTGGCTGAACACGTTGACCGTATTCTAGTTATATGGGCTTCATCTGCTCCTGTACTTACCCATTGGCGTATGCAATATCGAAAATGGCACTTATGATGGACCTGCATTGTCGGAGGCCGTGTTGTCGCCCTGACATATATGATAGATGATGAGGGAGAGCAAGTGCAAGTCATGCAAAGTTCGAATTCGGATATGACATATGCGCTGCGAGACTTGCATGCTTTAGCATCTAATCGCGTGCGGGATTATTTGAGCGACCACAATCACCAAGTGACCGAGGATGAGCTACCAACGTGCAAGATCGTTCTGCCACGGGGACTGGAGTCACCGATCAAAGCCAGTCAACCCACATTGCCCCAGAATACGCCAGCTCTAGAAGAAGCAGGTACGGGCTACAGTAACTTTGTGGACGCATGTTCGCTATTGGGGACAGTAACTGACATGTGCACAGAAACAAGCCCAGGTGAACATGCGACGGAACCAAACACGCCGACCATACAATTCCCGGAGCCCTCCAATGTGGAACAAAAGGGCTATTCTGTCCTTGTGAATATAGAGTGTCCTTATCGTTCTCCTATCGGTGTTTTAAGGTTTATCGGCCTACCTAGCCGTCGAGAGATCCTGAAACTTATCTCTCAGATTATGTCTGAGAACGGTCTGTCGAACACATCGTTTTATATGAAAGCTTTGAGTGTCAAGCTGAATAACTACACATGTGATATCCTTGGTTATGAGCATGATGGCATCGAAGAATTGCTTGATTATGTTGTCGAAACAGAGAAGCTTGCAAAAATTGAATGTTTCTATGCAATCCATTCAGTCTAGGGACCAAGTCATCGGTTTTGTCGCTGTTGTATTCAGCTTGTTTTGTTTGAGGCTTGATATTATCTGACCTCATAGGTGAAATCAATATCTCCATTTAGTGTGACAACATCGGCCCGTCCAATTTGCTGCTTTAAAGAAATTTGCTTTTTTATATGTAGACAGAACTAAAATTGGCAATATAAGCTTGAACTGTTTAGAGAGCGAATATTAAATATACGCTTAAGCGACGTAATATATGAAGCAGTATCCTTGTTCTTTCCCTTCAGCCAGAGCCCGGTGTTACTAACAAATCTGCGTGCCGCACTTCTCCGATCGCGATGAACTTTGGATATCTGGACTGGTGTTATCTAAGAGGAGACCAGCCAGTTCATCTAAGTATATGTTTACCGCACCCGGACTCATCCACAAAAACGAGCTGATATGAACGGAGTTTAGAGATATTATGAAATAATCGTCCCGTAAGTCTTGGTTTTGCTCTCTTGCCTTGGGTCGCGTGTTCTTCTTTGACCATCTCTGGAGTATAAGTTCATTGTAAATAGTGGCCTTAAATATACGCTCGCTAAACTTGTCTACTAAGAATAGTTGCGTTTCTAATAGATATAATCCCGGTTTTTCTGGTCTATGGTTAGGAAGGGCTTCAATTATATGGCCGTCCTTTTTTCATCGGAGGGGCCTTGATTTTGCTGAATAATTTGAGGTTTGATCGGATTCTTTCTAATTATTGCGCGCCTGGCTATAGCCAGCAGCTTCAGCCAATTTAATTGTAGATTGGGGTAAGTCAGGCACCATCCTTGGTAGGAAGTCAAACTGCCTAATGTTTGAGGTGGATATGAAATTTGGAAATGATGAGTATTCTATTTCCGTCCGTGACCGCGTAATTTACGGGGCTGCTATTCATACATATTATAAAGCGCGGGCCGTGTGAGGCCGGATTAATTCTTAAACTAGCTTAGTGCGGCTGGGTTTGGGAGAAGAAGGAAGAGTATAACTGGTGACACCATTTTTCGGAAATGCTGTAGAAGGAAATATATGGTACATATGAGCATCAAATTCCCACCCTGATTGGGACATCGGAGCTGCTAGGCAAAAAGGACCGAGTGCGAAGCGCCTTTGCTGTCTGTACAAGCGACCAGGAAGTGGCATCCATACCTATTACTGTCTTTCTTTCTCTCGCACACTCGTACACGGTTAGGCAAGCACTAAGATGTACATGCCAAGACTGCCAAGGTATGAACTTATCATATTAGGATGGAATCACACTAGGAACAAAGAAACGATGCTCAGGTGACATTGCATTGGGAGCAAACTGTACGTGTAACACACGATACGCTCTGGGCCTCCCATGCAACCGTGTTATATTAGCTTACCGAGGAGTGCTAATGCAGATAGGGAAAAATGGACGCAGGAAGAACTGTACTATCAAAAAGATTCCAGCGCACGCCTTGTCCCGAACCTCTTTTACAGTTTTGCAGCCGCCATATTACTTGCTTTACTAAGTCCACTTCATTCCGTTGGAGAGTTATCGGGCGCACATAGCTGCGCATACACACGTGGACTTTTTAGCCGCTGGGCAGGGGCCGCTCGTGTGTATCTCACAAGAATAGATCTAGACCGCACGATGGACCGCTATGACGTCCATCCCAAATATCTGGGCGATGGCCTATTGGTCGGTCAATAGAGTCACACCAAGTGTTTACACATGTGTGTATACACACGGTGTCAAAACCCGTGTGTATCGCACAAGAATAGATCTAGACCGCACGATGGACCGCTATGACGTCCATCCCAAATATCTGGGCGATGGCCTATTGGTCGGTCAATAGAGTCACACCAAGTGTTTACACATGTGTGTATACACACGGTGTCAAAACCCGTGTGTATCGCACAAGAATAGATCTAGACCGCACGATGGACCGCTATGACGTCCATCCCAAATATCTGGGCGATGGCCTATTGGTCGGTCAATAGAGTCACACCAAGTGTTTACACATGTGTGTATACACACGGTGTCAAAGCCCGTGTGTATCGCACAAGAATAGATCTAGACTGCATGATAGACCGCTATGACGTCCATCCGAGCGATCCCCGTCAAGGAGTGAATTAACGCCGCAATAGCAATACCCGCTCAGTATGTTAATATTTTCCGCATTGACAGTAAAAGGCCGCGTAGTTGATAGGATTCTTCCATTAAGTAAGCAAGGCCGAATACAATCAAAACATAGACGGCTGCAATGCACTCACTGCTTTACACTGATGTGAAACAAATGTGGTCCGGAGACGGGCAGGAAGCGCACATTGATTACATAATCATTTCGTCCTCCGATTCGCACGGTCTACAGGACACTAGTGATTTGCAAGGCATCTTGTACAGTACCAGGCTCCACCTGACCTACCTTGGACTACTCCTCTTAGGATGTTGTGCCTTGAACGGACTCACCAAAATCGGTCTTGAAGCTCGCCTACAATCTACGCGCATTCCGGCGGTTGCACGGACTGAATCGCTAGCTTAATGAGTGGCCGTTTTACCAGTATTGGATTTGACGTTTTAAACTAATGTGGCATCTCCAGAAAATGCCGAATTGGGACACAGATCACTGGACAAACCGGTCGACCTCCACGGAGGTGCAGCGGCCTTCATCGATGACCACTTGCGGTGGCGAGCGGAGTCACCAGCAGAGGCAAACTTCGAAGACCCAGTCCAAAGACACCCCTCGCATATATAATGGCCGAGAAAAAGGAACTTATACAGCCTTTCCGGGAAACGGTGTCACCACTTGCACTCTTTCGTTTCTTTCCAGAGCCCAACGCCAAGATAGGATGCCCCACAGCTGAACGGATTAGCGGTCTATTCTGAACATAAGTGGATATATGCCACTAGCCGCTTAGCTACATATGGAATAGTATGCCTCGGGAACGAGGTCTTAGAAAAGGAAGGAGAGTAGGTGGTGACACCCGGAACCACTGTACACTGTACTGGAAAGAAAAGTCGGCAACAGAGAGGGCACACTGTTATGAATACAAAGAAGATTGAGCCATCCGAATCAGCACAAGCACTGGGAGTGGAAGAACCATTTGAAGCAGGCGGTTAAACGAGCAACGAAAGTCATAATTGCCCTCAGCGGACTCGGCCTGAGCAGATGAGACAGATATACCAAGCATGTGTGGTCCCAATACTAGAGTACCGATCGACCATGTGGCACGACCCTTCCCGCGATAAAACCCAGCTGCGATTGCTAAGGCCAGTCGAGTGATCCGCATTTATATGCATTCTCTCGTCTCCAAGACATTAGCAACCGCGACGCTAGAGGCAGGGGCGAATATTCTCCCCACCCCTCTCCGCCTCCATCACCCTGCGCAGAATATCATAACTGACACGGACAGCACATTCGCTAGGCTTCCCCTTGCTGAAGCTGTGAAGAAAATGCGGCTAGAAAGACTGGACAGACAGGAAAAATTCGTACGGAAGCCGCTTCCCCCATGGAGAACCCCCGAGTTCAAACAAATGGAAATAAATAGGACCGAGAAAGGGCGAAAATGAGCACGGTGGACATAGGAACTGACTCTGATATCGTCGTCTATTCAAATGCGTCCGTTCATGATGGTCACCTAGGCGCCGCTACCGTAGCTCTCAACAACAATTTAGAGATCAGCGAGCATCGCCAGACTGAAGTCGGGCCCGCAGATCAGTGATCGACCCACGCGGCAGAACTAAGTGGCAGTGTTCCACTCGATTGCCCACCGACGCCAAAGATTGAATCGACACCCACTGTTAGCTACAACTCTTTGCGACAGCGTATCCACTCTTCAAGTGCTACAGAACCTGGGGAACAGTCTAAAATAACGACTTATCCGTACCGCCCTACGAGCAGCCAGCTAAGCCAGAGCCAGAGGAATTACACCCCGCCTCCATTCAATACCCGGCAGCGACTAATGTGAGACAAGGCAAGTAGATACGGTCCCGCGCACTAGTACGATACGATCGAAGCAGTACTGGGCCTTGCAGAGGCATCGCAACCGTTCTGTAGCCGCGCGCAACGGGGGCAGCCAAACGGCACAAACAGTAATTAGACCACGAAAGGCCTTCACAACGCTTGAAATTTGTTTTTAGGAAGCGGCACAGTACACATGTACATACAGGGGTATGTATAGTTATGGTAGCCTGCTCATCGCTTCTTATTCGGGCATTTATGGTAAATGAAATCAACCAACCAATTAATTGAATATAAGACTGTAGAAGGAATTCGTGTCTTTAATTGGGCTCTGGATCCGAGGTGAAATGGGCTAAGAGCGCCAAATATCTAACAGCGGTGATTTTGAAGGTGTGGTTTTGGTGACTTTCTCCTGGATAGTCAGATGGAGGCCTCGGCCCTTGACTACGGGCCTGCTAGCTGCATGATGCGACATCCCCTCGGTCTCTCCAACGCCAGACCGTGTCTGCGAATTGCTCCTTCATCTTTCTTCACACTGGAGAAGCTGTGATGTAGTCATATGTCACCCTGGCGGGATATCATATCGTGGGAAGTTGTTACACATCAGGTTCCACACTTTAGCTGCCCTCTGTGTGTAGTTGTCTGTGGCTTAATTATGAGTATTGTTACATCGCAGGTCCCTAGCCAGCTTGGAGTCTGGGAACTACGATCTACGGGAGTGATGAGATCGTCTTTTTTTATAAACTGCAACTTTATTCTTTATAGAACTGCTTCTCATGATATGATAGTTATTTAGATTCTATGTTTATGTCTTCTATTGCACTACCCTTGTGTGCTTCCCATGCGAAATCCGGTCATTATGACATTCCAATATTTGCCGAATGAGCTTGTACTCGAGATAGTTCAGGGCCTGGATCACGCAAAGGACATATGTGCACTGATGAAAACTTGCCATTGGCTATATGGCCTTGTTCAGGCAAGTCTCTATCAGTTTAACATCGATTACCAGCAGAGCTCTGCGCTTCCCTGGGTTGTTGAGCACGGAAATGTACCGCTGGCCATATTCTTTCTTCAACTTCGGTGGGTAAACGTGAATGTGATGGATGAGAATGGTTTAGGTGCACTCCATATAGCGTGTCGAAAGGGGCATTACGGCATGTTAAGAAACATACTTTGTCAACAACATGTGAATCCCAACGTAATCGATTTTTATGGTCAGACGCCCTTATCATACGCCGCCGGGAAAGGTCGCCTGTCGCTGGTGAGCGCATTGTTAGCGCATAGCGATATCAACCCTAACTTGGGCAACAATCATGGCCAAACACCATTATATCATGCGGTAAAAGGCCGTTTGTACAATGTGGTAGAGCTACTACTTGCTGATGCCAGAGTTGACCCCAACCTGGGCTCTGAAGACACCGGGTATTTCCCGCTTACTCTTGCCGCATTGAAGGGTGATACACACATGCTTGATATTTTCTTAACCACCAACCGCGTGGATTTCAACCGTGGCAGCTCAAAGGCCCCTACTCCGCTGCTAACAGCGCTACTTTGTGAGAAAGAAGATTTCGCAATCAAACTGCTTCAAATACCCCAACTGGACTTGAACTGTGAAACGTCAGTGGGATATACACCGCTCATGCAAGCCATTCAAGCGAACCAATATCGCTTCCTGACAGCGCTATTGAAGAGGTCCGGGGTTAATCTTGCTCATCAGAACTGGCAAGGTAAAACTGCTGTTAGTATCGCAGCCGACAAGAAAAACATTAGAGTCCTCAGGGAGCTTCAGAATGCCTCGTCCCGTCGAAGCCTTATCCCTCGTCAGTTATCAAGATCAATCCCTCCTTCCGAGTACAAGCTTGTACAATAAAACATATACTACGATCGGGCCTTTAAGTGTGGTTCTATTCCATTCTAATGCCCCGGATGTTATCCCGACAATGAACGCCGACTCGACTAACATACCCACCACTATAGAGGTCACCGTGGATCCGGTAACCCCGTCACAGTACACCACTACAGCCAGTAGTGAAGACGGCCTTATTTGCAATAAGGATGCTCCATGATTTGGTGATGTGACATTTTATGATACTGCCATGTCTTGGGATAACCCTAGCAGCTGCGGCTGGACCAACGACGGCTTGTCTGAGAATGTCGCGGGATTGTCACATCTGCTTATGAAAAACCACGACTGCGGACGCGCTCTGAGCATCAGCTACAGAGGTATGCTCAAGACTGGGAGGGTGGTCGACAAGTGCATGGGCTGTTCCTTTACCTCGATTGATATTTCGCGTCACTTCTTTCGGAGCTTTTTGATCCCGACGAGGGCCGCCTCACCGGTATCGAATGGTGGCTAGATTAAAAGGAAAGTAGGTCTGGTACATACAGACATTCTGGCAGGCGAAGCCTGCGGCGACTGAAAGCTTTTTATTGGGAAGCGGACGCGTCATGGCGACGATTATCGACGGGCGTTGCCTATTGCAGTTCCTAGGACATGCGGAATATTGGGTGGATAAAAGCCAACCACTACCTGTTATCTATTCCAAAAAACCTTCCATAGTTGGCATTTGACTCCTGGATCTGGGAAGCGAAGATCCTTCCGCCATCTTCTAACATCCAGCGCGCGTTGTGTATTCTGTCAAGTCCCTCTCGATATCTCTCAAAAACCGTCTTGAGTCCCTGTACAATTGCATCAAAGTCGGGTATTGTAAGGCTACTAGACCGCTGATCAGAGTCTGCGGTCCCAAACAGTATATAAAACTGCACAAGAGCGTTTTGGATCTCCTCCGCACCGCGACAGAGTAATCCTGTCGCAGGCTTTATTGTATCTTCTTGGAGGGCCGTAGCAGAGTTGTGGATCTCTCGGAGCCACGTATTCTCAGCCTGTAAGGAAGACTTGTTGGAGAGAGCCCGACGGTATTCTTCGCGGTCGGTAAGACGCTGGTCTTTTGCCCGCTTGAGCTCATGGGGAGACAGGTCCGTTGCTGAGCTGTGACCACCCTGGAGAAGAATATGGTATTCGAATGAACTCGGTGTACCCGGCCGATCGGGAGACCTGGTCGATAATTCCATAGTTCTTTCACTGCTTTCACGATGAAATAGAGCGACTGGCTGGTCACTGCAATCGAACTAACATAAACCGAGTTGCGAAGCGCAAGCAGGGAAGTATCCGATATGATGTACGACCTGTTCCTCCCTGACACTGTTGGAAATACGAAGAGTATAAAACGATACGCTCGCTGCGTGGATGAACGGAAGCGAGGTCTTGAGATAGAAATCAAACTGGACTGTACGCGGCGAACTCTAAGCAAGCCGGGATGGTAAGGCTTGTGTAGACGGGCGCAACACCTGCTGACTAACCGTCAGTTCTCGCGATATCTTGAAGTTAGGGTGCCTGATCTTCGAGGGTAAGTTCACCCTTCCAAATACTCGCTGACGGGATACATAATACGGGCAGTAATAGATAACATGCATGATCCCCAACCTTGACTGTGCCGCAATGGCAAGCACCATGGCTGCAGATTCTGACGTCACCTGGATCAGGCTTGTTCGCCGAGCTACGGGTACATTTGTCCAGCACGAGAGACTCCTGAGCAGTATAAAGAACCATCTCACTTCACCCGGGACGCAATTCCCGGGCCTTGTTCTTTTCCTGGGCGAGCACCGCATGAATGCTGGTCTCAGGCATCTTTTTACAGCCAATACTATCACATCCCAAAGGCCAAATATTCGCCTCCAAGTGGATAACAGCACCTGGTTCAGCGACTATCCGGTTTTGTTCGCAGACTGTGACCCTAATGTCATACCCTTGAAGGAGGAAGATGATGATTTTCCGTTCAGCGAGGAATTTGTCGTCCCTTGGGCATCGGATATGGCGTGCCACACTCATGATATCATACTATCTCGTGTATTTGGCCTGTTTGCTGATGTTATCTGCATCTTCGCGGACGACGTGGGTGGCGTGCATGCGGTACAAACCGTGTTGGCGACATGGGCAAAGTTTGCGCGAAAGGGATCCAGTCTGGACCATCGGCCACGAGTCCTGGTCATCGTCGAAGACAGCGCGAGCATCACGCAGGATATACTCATGGAATACGACCTCGATTACCACAGCTTGGACATCTCCGACGTCTTTTGTACACCAAGGATTGTGCGCTTAGCACGGTACGATGATGCAGACCCGGGTACCGCCCAGAATAGGATTCTACAAGACGTGATAAACGAAGGACTGGAAGGCAGCCGGAACCAACGGCGAGAAGATGGGTGCCTGTTTTCGGCCGCGCATTTGGACGGCTTATTTCACCGGGTACTCCAGCATGTCTGCCGAGCGCCGGATGTACCGTTCGACTTCGTTCGGGAAGCACGGGGGAGCATGGTGGACGAATGTGATCCACTGTCACATTTGGTAAATTTCATCAACCTGACGTGTGATTGGAACGCAGAGAGTCGGGCAACGGTATTGGCGTCCGCGTTTCTGGTCGACGCATACCGCCCTGGAGCGCACTGTCAGAGCATACCCGTGATCGTATCTGCACCAAGCATACGCTAATCGATTGTCCCCTAGTCTTCAATCCAGCAGCGGTTTTTGACTCGCTATACCGTGCATTATGTGGGGAGGCGTTAAGTGTCTCTGCCGCGTCAACCTTACGATTGCAGCTGGTTGAGTATCAGTTAGCGGGTTTCTATCGGCAGCTTTTGCTTGGCCAAGGGCCGCCACGCAGGATCCATGAAGCAAACCTTGCTCGCATGACAGATATTTTTTCTAGTGTCGTTTCTGGCCAAACATGCCTCGCATGTATACTGCGCCCCCCGCAGCATCCGCTTTCGTGTGGACATGCTTATTGCGATATATGTGCCGCCGGGTATGGCGTGCCTGTCGAAGGGGGGGAATACCAGTACCTGGTCCGGGACTGTATCATCTGCCAAAGGCGTTGTGGGAACATCGCCAACGTGCTGCCCCCGACGGGCTGTGTGCGAGCGATTGCTGTGGATGGAGGCGGCGTTCGCGGTTTTATCCCCCTCCGCTTTCTGGACTGTATCCAACGGCAAGTTGGCCCGGAATGTCCTCTACCGCACCTATTCGACGTTGCTTTTGGCACGAGATCAGGTGCGCTTTTCCTTTTTTTTCCCTCCCGCCCCCACAACGAACATCGCTCCTGTCAGCAAGCATTGACGAAGAGCAGGTGGTATTGTAGTCTTGAAAATCTTCCATCAGTATTGCTCCGTTGGCGAATGTGCGCAAGCGTTTTCGTACATGATGACACGGTTTTTCCAGGAATCATCGCCACTGTCATATTGGGAAAAGTTCTTGCGTGCGATTAAATGCCGCTGGACTGACGGATGGTACAGTGCAAAAAAGTGGGAGGAGCTTCTGCAAGAGCAGTTCGACACCGAAAAACGCATGTTTGACGTGCAGCCGATATCAGGGTTGAAAGTGGCGGTAGTGGCAGCCGCCGGCAAGCGCCCAATGTTGCTGGTCAATCACCGACGGACGCGAGCGATAGCCGATCAAGGTGGGTTTGATACTTTCGGTAACCGCATGCCAGATAACAGCCTCCTGTCTAGGGACCTATCAAGTGCATCAGCCGACGAATCTGAGCCAGGAGCCAAAACTATGGCAATGGTTAGTTTTGACTTTGGCATTTGTCGAACGAATTCCGGAAGACGAATCTGATTCACCCAACAGTGCACGAGCGACTACTGCTGTCCCTGCGTCAGATACCCTCCGCCCCACCGCCCCGATCATGAACTGATTTATTTCAGTCTCTTTTCACCCATCCAGCTAGAGGGCATCGGGAACTGCGAATATGGCGGTTCCAAGTTCGATAACCCTTCCACGCTCTGCCGCTCCGAGACCAAATTCATGTGGCCGGCGAGATCGGAGCCTGTCTGCTTTGTTTCCCTCGGCACAGGTTGCCCCTCCAAGGATGTACCACGTGGCGGCCACGCGCGTTTGAACTGGACCAGAGTGTTTGCGTCCCGTCTGAAAGATTCGTTTGTGGAGTCCACGGACGCGGAGCAGGCCTGGGAAGGCCTCCTGGATCAAACCCATCCAGCAAGGAAGAAAGACTATCACCGACTCAACGTGACCTTCCCCGGCCAGGAATCGTCTTCAAATGTGTCAGCACAGGTGCGACGGATGGTCAGTCTTGTGGATGAGACCGCTGCAGATCAGGTGCCACCGGCCTTGACCTCGGTCCTCCTCGCCAGTCTCTTTCTGGAGTTATCGTCAGCTCCCCGCTGGGAGAATGGATGGTACTATTGCATAGGGACAATCAGGTGCCGCATACAGGGTCTGATCTTTGTTTCTACCTTGAAAAGGCTTCATCCTCGGGCCTCGTCGTATATCCAGGATGGCGAAGTGCTCAATATATCGCCCTACGATGACGCCATTTGTCTACATTGTGCTCGATACCGCGTTCCGGTTCGTCTGGCCGTCAAAAGTCCGGAGACCCAGATTTCCCTATCTATTCAGCTGGATAGTCTCAATGCAAGGCCCATAGCTGGGTTTCCGACATCTTTGCGCTGGCTACTCGAGAGACAAGGGCTGGATCCCTTTGGCTGTTGTACCACTAGCCCGCAGGGTCTTCTGGCGCGTAGTGAATGCAAGTCGTGTGACCTGAAAGTCTACCGGAAAGGCAGCTCGATACAGAAACCTACAACCTACCGGAAAAAGGTTCGCTTCATCTAAAGGGAAGCGAGTTTTGGCTGTTGGCCTTCCGGCTGGTTAAAGGATTTCAAACTTTGTTGTAACAGTGTCAGATCCAAACAGCTCGTTACGCAATCAGGGCCCATCTATAAGAAGTCTAAATTGCAGCATTCATGCAGCAGTAGCTGTCCCAGTGTGGGCAGGATCCTTGGATCAGTAGGCTGGGAATGAGTATTAGATTTTCAGATCAGGCTTTGGCGGTCGGCGCATCGCGTATACATCATGAAAGCAATTTGCGTGATACCTCGTAACATATACAGAAGGCTAGCCCCCGTTTCCCAATGTTACGCCTTGACATCGACGTCATAATATCTTCGTGGATTATTGTTGACCGGACTTCTCAAAGATAAAGCATCGTGCCAGATATGGTTGTGTCCATGTTTATAAGTGTTGATACGAATACTTGTTATGGTACTTTTTGTTTGGACCGCAATGAGAATTGTAAATTCATAAAAAAGAGAGCATGAATCCCAAACTGGAATTTGCTCAAGCGTTTGCGAGGCACTAGATAAACAATTTTCTGGCCTCTTGTGCAAAGTGAGTCCTCTGTATCCATCGAACCAAGAAAGTCGTTTTGCTTACAACTTACCATGACTGGCTTCATTTGATACTCGGTCCTAATAAGCCTGAGATTTAATTGAAAACGGTTTCCAAAAGCACTATTATATACTCTCAAACAGGACAGTTCGGCTCTGGGAATCTGAACACTTCATTTACAAGGCTTTTGACATCGTAACGCGATGACAGGATCTACGATTATCCTTTTTCTTCTAGTGATGGCAGTAAGTGGTTGATTTGCGCCTTCATCACACAGCCTGATATCTTTAGGCACGTGCACAAGAGGGACCTCCCGTCGTATTCGATCCCAGCATTCAAAAGATGGTAGGATAAAACAACATTACTCCGTATGTGGAAATATGATCTAATCATCAAAGGTATTGAATGTTCCCACATTCCCAGCAATCAGATATGACAGAGAAAATCGACAGTCGAAGAGAGCGCAGGTATTCTTGGCGAACATGGATATTGGCGTGTGTATACTAACTAGTTGAAAGCCCTGGGAGCCAGTCTGCTCCATTGATTATGGATTAGCACAGCAAAACGACACAATAATCAACATAGCCCATCTGTCTGACGTGAAGGACATTACATGCAGCGTGTCGGCTGCTCAATGCTCGAGGCTGTCTCATCAGGGCGTCTCATCGATCTTCCTTTGCAATTTCGTATGTGATGGCGCTCAAATTATGGATGAGAGGCCTGCCTCAACAGAAACTTTGAGACGATACTAACACCTGTATATAGAACACCTATTCCATTCAAAGGCGGTGCGGGGATTTAGTAGATCCGGCAAGGAGTGTCAATAATACGTGCCGCGTGAGGAATCATTATACGTACGGTTATATTTTCTTGTGGTCCGAAATGCAGCCTCTGATGCTTATCATCGGAGATGACTATTCATTTTCCACTTAGGGGCGGGTTTAAGGACCCGGATATTTTGGGCTGCTCAGAGTGTATTCATGAAATTGCAAGCATGTTAGGAATTGCAATATCTTATTTTTTTTTTTTTTTTTTTTTAATTTTCCTTTTTCTTTCTTCATATCTCTCTCATTTTTTTGGAGTCATATCGTCCCGTGTGAGAGCGATAGGCTAATCGGAGAAACTGCATATTAAAACATAAGGTTTTTCTTTGTCTGTGAATGATTGCCCACGTACCATGCACTACACACAGTGGCTGTGGATTTCGTTTATCTTATCGATGGGCCCTCTCTGCCTTATTATATCTGATGTCGCGTTGGTCTCTGTAAGGCCATTTTTTGATGCTAATACTTATCGTTATTACAGTGATTGAAGCGTGCCTTGGACGAAGGTCTTGACTACAAATTGGGTATCATGCTGTTTAAATTCATCCCGTTCATATTTGTGGTCTTCCCGGCAATAGACGTCGCCATTCAAGTGCCCGGAAATGGATTACTTGCGGCGGCCACTGACCGCCTTGTATTCTGTCATTTCATGGTATTTTCTTCATTATAAACGGTTAAGGGGTATACCAGCTAACATCAAAACCACAGATTGGCATCTGCAGCAATCGCAACAGCGCGGCTGACTATGACGATGACATGAAGCGCGCAAAGGCATTGGGTATCGATGCTTTTGCCTTGAATATTGGCATAGATCCCTACACTGACCAGCAGCTTAATCTGGCATACGAATCAGCCGCCAGGAATGACATGAAGGTTTTCATTTCTTTCGACTTTAATTGGTATAATGCTGGGCAGGCGACTGCCGTTGGCCAGAAGATCAGACAGTACGCCAGCCAACCAGCGCAGCTTAGGGTCGATGGCAAGGTCTTTGCGTCTTCGTTTGCCGGCGACGGTCTTGATATTAGCCAAATGAAATCTGCGGCCGGCTCGGACGTTTTCTTTGCCCCCAATTTCCATCCGGACCGGGGACACTTCAATGCCATAGATGGTGCGTTGAACTGGATGGCTTGGGACAATAATGGCAACAACAAGGCGCCGACTCCAGGGCATAATATCTCCGTCGCCGAGGGTGATGTTATGTATATCGATGCGCTTAAGGGAAAGCCGTATATTGCACGTGAGTTTCGGGCCTTATTCGAGCCATATCATCTTCCAGACTGACAGTAACAGCCGTTTCGGGGTGGTTCTTCACTCATTTTGGAAGTGAGGTGCCCTATAGCAAGAACTGGGTGTTTCCCAGTGACCTTCTGTGGTACACGCGATGGAAGGATATCTTGAACCTTGGCCCTCGTTTCATTGAGATTATCACATGGAACGATTACGGAGAGTCGCATTATATTGGACCACTGGCATCTCCTCACACAGATGATGGTGCATCGAAATGGGTTATGGATATGTGAGCATCTCCGTGAAACTGGCATGAAAGGGGAGAATTCTGACACGCTTATTACTCCCAGGCCACATGGGGGCTGGCTGCAGATGTCTAAGCCCTTTATTTCCGCTTACAAAGCCGGTGACAGGGTCGTTGATAGCCATGTCAAAGACGAGAAGCTTGTCTACTGGTACCGACCCACGCCACGGACACTAAACTGTGATAATACGGATTCAACCATGCGCGGGAGCCCCGACAATAGCACTGGCAATTTCTTCCGCGGCCGCCCGAGCGGCTGGGAGACTATGCAAGACCAAGTCTTTGTAGTGTCTCTACTCAAGTCCCCGGCGACAGTAGAAATCACCTCGGGGCAGAACAACCGGAAGTTTGAAGCCCGGGCGGGGGCCAGCTCCTTCACGGTGCCCATGGGGGTGGGCCAGCAGAAATTCTCATTTGCGCGCAACGGCAAGACGGTACAAAGCGACATCAGCTTAAAAGACATTGTCAACACTTGCATCTGCGGAGTGTATAACTTCAATTCCTATGTGGGCGTCGTTCCACCTGAGAATACTGTTGATGAACTTGCACCCGCAGGGCTCACAATGTTGAAGCAGGGATTGAACGCACCATGCCCAACCAACTCCTTGGGCACGGGTAGGCCTCGCGCTACGTACTCATGACTTTTCATTTCCATTCTTTCCGCTTTATGATGACTGGCCCAATTCAACGTATGGATAGGGGAAAGGCCCTGTTTTCTTAGTGCACATATTGCACTGAAATTGCTACCTTGCTTATGTTTTCATTTCTGGGCCCAAAACACATTTCCTTGCAGATGATAATAGCAATCAATCTGAGTGTAATGCAGCTACTCTACGAGAGCTAAAGGTCTACAGGCCAATCCAAACGATTTGAAGAAACTTCTCCTTGACAATCATCTTATATTCAATGTCTTCGACCTGTGTATTGTACTTGATGAGTACTTGGCTGGTGCATTGCGGCTGGAAGCAATTGCCGTGGGGATACAGCAGGTCTTGGCTACCTCCGGTAAAATCATGCTCTGCACTCATGCCGTCTGCTTCTCGTCGTTGTATGGTCCCGGAACCCACGTTTCTGGGTATTCACCCAGAACGCACTTTCTTCTAAGAGTCTCCCTTCTCCCCTCATAGGGTTCTTGATCTCCAGCCGCCAAGTAATTGGCCAGTTCACGATAAAGGTCCAATAGGGGCTGGGACCGGAGAGGACGGATTTCCTGTCCAGAGGATGGATCGGGGCATATGTTAAACTCGTCCTCTAGTTCCAAGAGAACCATTTCTTGCTCTTGCACTGTATATGCAGTTGCCTTTGCCTTTCGCAGCTGCCAGATGGCGGATAGAAGAATACCAGGTAGCCTCCAGTAATCTTCCTCCAGGTCTCTGAGGTCCCGGGCTTGATACTCCCGCCCTCCCATCGGTGGCCGCCGTGCCCAGCCAATCGGGTAGCTATGTTTCTTACAGAACTGTGACAAAGACTCGTCTGTGTTCTCATGCTCCCATGAATACAAGAACACCCCAATGTCAATCGTACCCATTTCTGCAGCAAGCGAGCGTTCACCGTTCATTCGACGCAAGTCTTCGTTGACTGAGTCTATCTCTGCTATGAGAGAAGGCTTTGCGACCGGAGTGTCGTTAAATAGCTGAACAATGATGGGACTGACTCGCTCATGTAGGTCCATATGATATTGTTCAAGGGACGGCTGTCTGAGGAACATGGGAAGTGACCATACTGAGGTTTCACTTCCTGAATCGGGAAGCGGTGGGTCTTTTTCAAACGAAACGGTAGGGGACATTTTCGCTAGCTAAGGTCTAACAATGTTGAGTGGATAGAAACGATGGTCAATTTCCATCCAAACAAGCAAGTTCAATCAGTGTATTTATATTAAGGCGACCACGATCATGCCCAGTTTCCGTGATGTCTACCTGGTCAGATCCAAATTCACGATTCATGTTACATGTGACCTAGATTCCCTAGAAGTCATTTATTTTCATGACATGCTGGTGCCGTAATCGCCATGCCTAGGCTACATTGCACACCCGATGGTGCAATTGAGGGTAGAACCGATAGATAAATACAGTACACTATTCGTGAAAGATTCCCCACCTGATAGGCCATGTTACCCCGTCATGCGAGGTATAGCAGCATGAGCCAAAATTGTCAGAGCCCCTTGAAGGGGCTACGCCCAAGCTGGGGCAAAGTACATATCAACCAGGTAACTAATGGAGCCATTAGACTTTGTTCCATTCTAACTGTTGTACAGTACTGTCTCCATAATGGAACATTGAAACGCTCAACAACAGGATGTGCGGCGTTTTCTCCGAAATAGTCTTACTAGAATTCTGAATCAACTGTCTACAGTACAATACCCTGATATTGCAACTTCTTGCCAGCAAGCTCAACCCTGGACAAACCCAACAAGCCGCCGAAGTCACTTCGCTCTTCTATCGAGGACGTAATTCTCTTACAGCTTCGAGGAAGAATCGTTCTCGGTATCTAAGCAGTTATGTACGATAAATATCACGATGTCGATATTTTTCCTGTCGAAACTGCCGTACCGGTACCGCTTCCCCAGAGGTTTTATTCATACCCCCACCCCCCCCCCTCTCTTTCCGTCACCGTTGAGGCGTTTTAGGGATGTCGGCTGCTTGAGCAAACTGGAGTAGCGGCGTCTTCTTCGATGTTGCCAGAAGAATGAGGAGTGGCCTCCCATGACTGACGAAGACGAATTGCCTCGTTCGAGAGATTGTGGTTGCGATGGCGGGACCTGGGAGTGGAATTATTAAAGAACTAGATGGTGACCATTGAATAGTGCAAGATGTCTACCGTCACAATCTCTCTGCTCGGTAAAGTCACATTGTAGATACTGCTACAGTCGGTCTCGAAATCGCTCTGACCTTCTGATACATGATAATTGTTACCAAGCCCCAGTGCCAAGAACGTAGCTTAAGAGCTATAATCACATAATTGCCTAAAACTGAGGGCAGCCGTGAATTATCCATTAACAACAGGTACACCCACCCTCACTAGGTAAATATAAATTCAAAGCCAAGGCCTTGGCGGTGGGGTCAGAAAATAATTGTCATGTGTCAGAAGGTCAGAGCGATTTCGAAACCGACTGTAGCACAGTCTGTTTCGCTGATCACTTCGCGGCCGTCAGGGTGTCCAGGGGGGCAATCGTATTCATGGGTGTCGGCAAATGAGGCCACTTCGGCTTGAGGCAGCTCGAGCGGATGAGAAATCGAAGTAGAATGCACGGTGCTTTTACGTAATCCCTCAGCCTTGGAATGCCCTATCCCATGGCAGTTCCCACTGGTAGTAGACTCAGAAATGCCATTTTTAACCAAAGGCATCGCATGTCCTGTTCCTACCAGGGCGTTTTCAGAAATAGTATGCGGCATCCGAATGGCCAATGGTTCTCCGGATACTGCACCGACGAGCATGTTGCCTAATGTGAGTGTGTATATGATATTAAAAGAGAGATATAAACGACACAAGAAGTTCACATTTCCATTTCTACGAAGAGATGCAGTACCTATTGTATCTGGCTTCTTGACATGACCTGGAGGCTCTCGGAAAGAAGCGTGTCGTTCTATTGAGACCGTCCGCTGGGGAAGGCGTTTGGGAATGGGGTTTATAACTCACATCAACCCCGTGATTTAGTCTCTCAATCTAGCCCAGTGGGCCCCTGAAGGTGAGTGCGTATTAATCCTATGATACTTGTTGAGCGCCCCTTAGAAGGGTAGTAGTGGCTCTTCCGCCCAAATATACAATTCATACCGACCCACTTCAATTGCGGTCGATCGGGATCGAATCAAATCCTGGTCCGTTTAGGGCCGTGCAGATAATGAATATATCAGCGATTTACGCCGTTACTATTTTCGCTCTAATGATGACATTGTTTCTACTCCGGACTGTTCCTATTCTCAGCTGGGTCAGCTGGGCTGTCGCTATTATCGCCGACCGGATTCACCTGCTTTCCGCACTTGTCTCCCAGTATCTAACGCTACCTTTTCTTGTTCGCAGGCATCGGCTATGGGGTCCGTGGACACGAGCTGGGGTTCTCGTTCATGTTCTTTACTTTGGAACAAATATTTTCCTTCTTCTATTCCGCTCAAAAAGGCTGGTTGATGCGGGCCATCTAGCAGGCGACCTGGCTATAGTCAACCTCGTCTTTCCATTATCCGCCATGCACCTAAGTCATCTTGCCGACCTACTGGGCATTACGTGGGAGATATGCCGTGGAGCGCACCGAGCCACGAGTTGGACAATAGCTGCCTTGGTCCTCTTCCATGCACTTACAGTCACTCAGGCTGAAAGATCCGCGTTCTCTGTCGATGACCCCCACAACCTGTGGGCCTTAATTGTACGCTTGCTCGTTGACGAAAATGTATCCTCACTAATACTCAATAGGGGGCCCTAGCGCTAAGTGTCCTTATTCTACTTTTCATCCCATGGTTCCATCAATGGTCATATGAGCTCTTTCTCCGGACGCATCAAGGTCATGCGTTACTCTTTGTTTACAGCATTTGGCAGCATATTCCATCGCGCAGCTATTACCCAAGACTATACCTTCTGGTTGCCGCGGGAACGTTCGGGCTCACTTCCATAACACAGCTGGGGATCATCTTATATCACAATGGATTGTTTACGGGTCTAGGCTGTCCCAAGGCTGTTGTGTCGTTCTTGGAGACCAGAGGTGATAACAGAGAGGTGATTGCCTGTCGACTGCGCGTCGTTCTACCTCGACCGATCAGAGTAGAGGCCGGACAATACATCAATATATGGATACCGTCAGTCAGCCTCCTTTCGTGGGCACAAACTCATCCCTTTACAGTCATGTCCTGGTCTGATGTTCGACGGGGCTCTATGGAGCTTCTTGTCCAACCTCGCGGTGGTTTGACCGCCGAGCTTAGTCGCTACGCTTCTATGGTCGTGGACAAATCGGTGGTGTTTCCAGTCCTATTCAGCGGTCCACATGGAACCAGTAAGCCGGTTGACCGCTTTGGAGGCATTTTGATAGTAGTCAGTGGGTTCGGAGTTGCTAGTGCGATACCATACTCAAAGAAGATTATTTGCGGTCATCTTACCTGCACCTCGCAAGTCCGTCGACTACACTTGGTGTGGCAGGTTGATATGATCGATGAAATCAAGATCGCCGAGGAATCATTGAATAATATCTTGAAAGATGATATCATGGAAAAAGGCTATGTTCGTGAGGGCTTTGCCATTCAAGGTACCATCTGGCCGCTAATGTTGATCTCAGATCCTGGCTATTTCGATTTACGTGAAGACCGGTTTTGGACACAACCAATTGCCATTTGGGAACAATAACCGAGTTTGTCTCTACACAGGCATACCGGAGCCGCAAGCGATTGTTTTGGGAGAAATGTCTGCTGTTTGGATGACAAGATCATCAAATCAGAGAGTAGCGAAAGGCCAGCTGCTAGTGATGGGTACGTGTACAAACTGTATCCATGGCTTGAGTGCTAACTTTCGACAGTTGCTGCGGCGGATAGATTGCGAGACTCTGTACGGGACGCGGTGCGACGTCATGTTCATCAAGGTGTGCGGTTTGCAGAATTGAACTATCAACCCACCGGTGATGATCAGGGAACCGTATAAGCTCTATTTGTCGGCTAGCTACCCAGAGATACTTCATAATGTGGTCCCAAATGCTTCCCATTCAACTTTAACACAGCCGCGGTCGTTCGTAAATAAGTCTAAACGGAGTGGCCTGTGCCCAGTTTCAAATCACAACTAATACTTTCCCTACAGCAAGAAGCCCAAGCATGAAACTGGAGCATCTTTCATGGCTTTCTCCCTAATATTTCTGGTACATTGACAATTTAGCACGAATCCCATATAGAATGCCGGCTAGTGCGGTTGCGGTCCTCAATCAATCGCATTCCTGTAGAGTCCCTCCAGGAGACGGGCTGGGGGGGCGGAGCGACATCAAGTTAACAGATTGGTAGGATATAGGATTCGTTGTAGAAGAGCGCAAGCCTGTGTAGTGGTCGTTGGTATCACTAGAAGATGGTGCCGCGGACCCGGGCATGATTTTGTGGCTTTGGATGCCTGCCCGGTCTAGATCTGGACTGGGATTGAGAAGGAACAAGGACCGTCTATCGCAAATGCAGGTATCTAGCAGCGCAGGGCAAGCGAAAAAAGCCGCAGAAGCTTTTGGAGCAACATATCTTTCTAAAGTAACCGCTTGGCCTGTAAAGCTGCTGCGCACCTTGCATGTATCGTCTGATGGACCATAAGGGGTTTCATACAGATAGAAGGGTGCATTGGGAGGGGCTTCAAAAAGAAGTAATGCGCCCGCTATCACCCCCCGAAGTTCATTCGGCGTAAATTCCAATTGTCCGTCGTCGCGATAGGACACATCTACAAGGTAATTGGGTACCGAGGGCACTGCAGTTAGAAGGCTATATGATGCGTTGGAAGTTCTTCAAAACCAAGTCAGCTAAGTTGAGATTGGACAGATCGCTACCTACCCGACAATTGTTCCAAGGACAATGAAAAAGGGACAAAGCCGTAGGTAGACCATTTCAATGCTTGTTTCAAGGAGTATGAAGTATTGCTTCTTTCCATTAAAGGGTCCGTCGAACACATAGATTATCAACAGCTCCGGCGAGTATTCTGGCGGGTTTGATACTTTATATATGTATTATATTTTTGCCCAACCAATAGTGATAATGGTCTCTCTAATGCTTGCAATATGCTCACATTAGGTTGAATTCCTCTTGTCGCATTCCATTGTAGCCATAAGACGGCCGGCATCTACAATCGCTATATATTCCGTAATACTTATACTTCTATATACAAGCTTTTCAAGAAACGGCAATTACGGTTACATGAACTGTCGATTAGTAACTGTGTGTTCAACTCGTCATCTTTCGCAAACGCTCGCCCTGTTGCATCAGAACCTTCACTAACAGCATTCATATATCTTAGTACTGAGATAAGTTGTGCCAAAAAGCGCACTGGCCACTACACAAGTTCGCGTGCAAGTCACCATTGGGCAAAGTCACATAGCAACTGTCTTGGCTTCTTGAATGCCGGACCCCAGAATTTATGGGTAAGAACCTTGGAGCTATGTTCGGCAACAAGAAGGATCTCTGGGGCAATGTTCCTGCCTTTGATTTGTTACGACTGGATGCAAACGAAGGAAATGAGTACGGCGGCGACTTACATATATTGTGTGCTGATATGGCCTTCGCTCACTCTGTCGGAATGGACGACACATTCTCTAATTGTATTACGTCTTCCATGCAACTCGGGAGACCTCCGATATATCGTCAAGACCATCGTTTAATTAACAAGCAGTTACAACGACTCAATCGATGAACTTCAATGACCGAGATTTCGATATTGTAACGCGCAACATCATTCTGCTTCTGATTGTCATGGTGGTCGAGGACATTGACACGGCATCAGAATGCATAGTTTATCTCTGGTACTCAACACTTATTCGGGAATCACATCTAAAGATTCTACAGCAGCAGGTTTGTTCTAGTCAAAGATGTCTGCACAAAGATTGCACATAAATCCTCTGATGCTTTCTGTGGGAAGACATGGACATTCGGACAGTGCTCGGTCAGGGTTGCCTTTGAGAAACCATCATGGGGCGGTTGTCATTCCTTGGCGTGTCAACTGGACTAGACGCTCATCGGGCACAGACAGATCGCGCAAACATCACTCTAGCTCAATCAAGAAAGGATTATCGAGATCGATACACGTGTTTAATCCGTCCGTCTCACCGGATCGCATTCAGCGGGTTTCGCGAAGATGGTCTCCTTCCGTTCGGGCTCCCCAGGCATGACTTTCGTGTTCCTAACCCGTGAGTCAAGATCACAGACAAAAAAAAAAAAAAAAAAAAAAAAAAAAACAAAGCGGAAAAATACCATCGAATTAACATGACGGAGGACCTTTTTCATGGAGGCAAGCACGTGGCCAATGCCAGATAATGCAGACCCTATGCAGGGGTGGCCCGTAGAGGACATCGCAAGTACATTTTGTGGTGCAGCTAGCACAGACATATCCGGGAAGCTGAATTTCTATCTTCGAACAATGTTGTCCTCATTCTTGACTCGCCTTCGCGGCTTCGAAAAGGCCTCGTTCAAACTTTTTCAAGTTGACGCGATTTCTCTTTCTGACATTCTCGAACCGGGCTCCTTTGCTCGGATTGAAGTCTCCAACATGTTGGATTACGGCTGGTTAGATATTCACCGTACACTGATCTATATGGTCCCACTGCTCCAAAAAGCGGTCGATAATCCGTATGCGACGCTGATAAACCTTTTCACGAACGCGGTAGAAGAAACCATGACAGACAACGACAAGATTCTTGATATAGCGTCAAGCAGCACGTTGTCGCGAAAGCACCTAAAGTACCTTTCGCCCATTCGGAGTCGGAACACTAAATATGACCCGAAGATTGTCAAATTCTACATGGCGCGAGATTTAGTCATGGAATATGACTTTACTTTTGAAAGATATGTGCAACGATATAACTATCGCTGGCGGTCGTAATAAATATAAATTATCACGTTCATTTTGAGGATTGACTTAGATATTGCGATGAATTCCAGTTCCGGAAGGTAAACAAACTTCTGGATGCTGTTTTGAAAATGGAACATACGATTATCGAAAAATGGCCGTATAGGTTGAAGTTGCGATCCGGGAAGGCGGGCGCTCAGGAGGAGTTTGATCGGTGTCTTAGTAGTGGGCTGTCTAGTAAAGAGCGATATGTGGAGTGGTGGAGGATTGGCTAGGATGATTCCGACGTATAGGATAAGAACACTTTTCATACTGCCCTGGGCTTTGGATGTATACTTCTCTTCGTTTTGTCGATCGATCTCCGAGACGCACCGGTCTGGACATTAGAAACGAAGATCTCTTAGTTCGCCACTTGTTTAGAGCCTGAAACTATTTCTATATAAGCTAATACTTGTGTCTCCCACACGTATCATCAAAGCCCCATCAGCCAAGGTGTTTTTCCCTCGATCACCAATCCACTGAAGGCTAAAGAGCAATGTACCAGGCGGCCACCTTTTTCGTTCATACTGTATCAGCCCTCAATTCAGCGTAAAAATGTACTTCAAGGGTCATTAGATGCTTGCCAGTCCTTTATGCTCACATTGCGTGTCAAAGGCCCGCCAATCCGCAATCCCATTTTTGGACTAGTGCCTTGGCTGTTTGGCCCAGACAAAATGAAAGTGTGCAGACAGGTGAAGGTGGTATTGCACCACCCTGTAGTGACAAGTGATCTAGCATGATATAGTTTCATAGGCCGATTACCAAGATAATGTTCGTGTTGGCTGGACAGGCACGTACTGCATGGTTGTCATCTGGATTGTAATATACATCGAAACAAGCATTCTCTCCTGGTTCACAGATTGCAGGAAGGCAGCTTTTCGTGTTTGGAGTTGCAGAAAACCCGTGTTTGAAGATTGTCGAACATGGTCTCAAATTGATATACGATATGTCCCAGTATACTGTTGAATTTATCGCGCTGTATTCGAATTGAAGAACGCTGAGCCTATCGTGCAAAGTCGAAACCTTGAGTGAGACACCAGTATTGTTGACAGTTGGCTTCCACGCCTCTTGAAAACTCTGGCCTTTTTCACCAAGTGTGTAAATCTGCCCATCATGCTCTTGGACGGACCTGACATACAGGCCAACTTCTAGGTTGTTGATAATAATGACCCCGCCGGTCTTGTGAGGCAACTGTTGTTCAGTGTCCAACATCGAATACGACCTCTTCAATAATGCTATAGTGGTAGCAATCAATGCTGTCAGCTCAAGGTAATTCCACATGTCGGTTGATCAAAGGGCGTAATAATTTATAGTGACGGCGCAGGCTTAAATGACGTTATGCAGAAGACGGGCAGATCATCAACAGCTCTTCGGACTGGTGGGCAGAATACGCTTACACTGTGCATATATTCCACGCATCTCCCCCATAGCCCGTTAACGCCATAGTAGAGTCGGTTGCAGCCAACAAACATGCATTTACAGCATTATTTCTCACGTTCCTCGCTTTTAGCGTTTGTTCCTTCCCGATGGAAGACATCTGATCGAGTACTTAGAAACCAACCTTCACCTACGGCTTACGTCACAATGCTTCTCGATATGGAAAGGATCCCACTCTTGCAGAATATCCTGGCAGGCCTATTCTCGTGGACTCTCCTAGCCGGATATTTAGTATTTCCCGGCACATTCGTCTCTCTCCAAACTTCTGCATCCCTGCAGGCCACAACGGCAGAGAACGACATCAGCAGGTCGGCTTATCATATGGTTCAGCATGTCTCCCTCCTAGTCGTCGCAGCTGTATGTTGTTCTATAGGACTAGTAGGGACCGGCTTTTTGTTTTACCATAGGCGCGAAAATTATGTGTGGGTTGCGCGAAAGATCTTTCTGTACGTTTTGTACCCTGTTCTCTAGATAAACTTGCTAAGGGCCAGGCCGGTCTTGATCAACTCAGGAACGGGATTTCTAAATACATTGCTCAGCATTTACACCGCGCAGGGAGGGTTGTGGTCAGTGGCAGCAACAGTAACGGCAACAGTTACTGGATCGTTTGCACTATTGTCCGGTGGTTTGTTTCTGTTCTATAACAACTGGCTGTTTATGAGACTGGAAAGATGTTTTAATACGGAATGCTATGGCCACTAATGCGCCTGTAATAGCAGCTTCACTTGTTATTGGGTCACTCGATGTTTCTGTTCCACGTCCGGACGCGTGCTGTAGTATTAGGAATCAGCGACTGCATCCCCAATATAACTACATGGAAATACTCGTTTCTCAGTAGCCAGTATGTAAGAAACGCAGATCGGGTTATTTTAAAAATCACGCAACCTATGAATGAGCCTGGATGTTCATGGGGTGATAGCTAGGCCACTTTTCAGTGCCAGGCTTGATCACCTACGCTCTTTAGCATACGTGGTCCGGCATTAACGGCAATTACTGGCGAACACAAAAAAGCAAACAGTTAAATCAACCGAGACGGAAGATGATTGTAGTGCCCTTCCAATTGAAAATGTCAGTATATCTCGCATTTCTTCCACTTTGCCTTGTCATCTTGCACTATGATGCATAAGCTGTCATTTATGGGCTCGATCAGCCTCCTTCAACTGGCCACCCTGTTTCATATAACGGCCCACCCTAATATTCCCTCCGCCATCTCTCTTGCACCGGCAGACTCTTGCAAGCCGGCATCCACGTCTGCGTCTAGTCATCCAGCTTCCCCAATGCCCGTTTCGGGAACTGGCTATCTCTCTTGCGCGTATTATGTAAACTGGGTAAATCTTTCCTCTCTCCTTGCGCGTTACGAAAGACCAAAAGTGGCTCATGGAAGCAGGCAATCTATGGCCGCCAGTACGTCCCTAAAAGCCTACCGGCTGATCGGCTGACGCATGTATTCTACGCGTTTGCCAACATCCGATCGGACGGGGAAGTCTACCTGTCGGACACATGGGCCGATATAGAGAAGCATTTTGATGGTGAAAAGTGGGACGCTTCCGGCCCCACCGAAAGAGCTCATGGGTGTATCAATCAGATCCGATATTTAAAGCTAAGAAATCGCAACCTCAAAGTGGTGTTATCGATCGGTGGCTGGACGTATTCATCTAATTTCGTGTTGCCAGCCAGTACCAATGCAGGGCGCGAAATATTTGCTAGGTCTGCCGTGAAATTGATGCACGACATTGGGTTTGACGGCCTGGATATTGACTGGGAGGCACGCTTTATATCCGCCCTTTGTTTGACCCTTGTTCACTGACAGCAATCAGTATCCAAACAATGAGTTTCAGGCACGCGATCTAGTTTCTCTTCTTCAGCAGCTCCGCTCGGTATGTACTCGCAAGAGCCATCTTAAACGTATGCTAATCCAGGATCCAGGAACTGGACAGAAATAGTCGCCTCTACAACAATACTCCCTACCTTCTTACTGCAGCTTCGCCTGCCGGCCCAGCTAAATATTCTGTTCTCCACTTGGCCGAGATGGATAGATACCTTGACTACTGGAACCTAATGTGCTATGACTACGCCGGATCTTGGGATCGGACATCGGGGCACGCCGCGAACCTGTACGCGTCGCCCGATAAGCCTGAGACCACTCCCTTCAACACAGACCAGGCAGTGTCCGCATATCTGAGGGTCGGGATCCCCGCGCACAAGATTATAATTGGGATGCCTCTTTACGGGCGTGCCTTTGGTGAAACTCAAGGACCAGGCACCAGCTTCACCTCGATACCTGCTGGCCACTATGAGCCAGGCGTATACGATTACAAGGACTTGCCCTTATCCAATCGGTCTGTCATCCAGGAGGATTCGAAGTTAGGCGCGAGCTGGAGCTATGACAGTGCTCAACGAGTTATGGTGAGCTTTGATACCCAGAGTATTGTAAACCTGAAGGCAAAGTATATCCGCAAAAAGGGGCTTGGTGGGGGCGTTTTCTGGGAGGCCAGCGGCGATGGCTCTAGGGAAAACAGTTTGATATTTGCGGTAAGCTATCCAAGATCCCCTTTCATCTACACAGCATCGGGCGACACACTAATACGCCATTTCATAGTTCCTCAGTGCCATTGGCGGCAAGCAGGTCCTGCAGCAATCTCCAAATCACATCCTCTACCCAGACTCTAAGTATGAGAACATACGCTCAGTACCTAGCAGTCTAGAGGATCTATAGACAGACACCAAAAAAAAGCTACATTGCTACGTGTTGGGTATACTTTTGTTTTCTGGAACAGTGCAGCCTTAATACACACATTGTTCTTCCATTTAGTACGGAGCTAATTCAGGACCCCACACGAGGATTGTAAACTAGAGCTGCAGAGGTGACGTAAAAGGTACGGGGCTATTGGCAATAAAGATAAACACATATGTTTGATCGCTATCGGAGCTCAACTTAATAGACGCATCTTGATCGGCGAAAGGCTATACCCGCCATCAACAACCAGAGACTCGGCACTAATGGACCGTGCGGCAGGGCTGGACAGAAAGAGGACTGCATCTGCAATATCCTCTGGAGTGGCGAGGTTACGCGGCGACCCAATGTCACATTGACTGGAGGATTTGATCAAGTACGGGCATACACTATTCACACGTATGTGACAGTTGACGTTATCCACGGCTGCGAAATTTGGCATTGTCAGAGATCTGGAGCCAAAAGGAGAAAAACTGGAGACGTCCTGTCTAACCTATGGCTTTGACCATGTTGTGAACGGCGTGCTTGCAAGCCACGTAGAGCACTGGGCCCACTGTCACCATTGTGCTGCTCACGGGGTTCACGACAACAATAGAGCCCCTTCCCAGGCTACGCATATGTCCGTGACGCACGGTAGACTGGACACGAGGTTCTTGCTTTGACATCTCCAGTGAGGCTGCATATAGGATAGACAAAGTGCTCTTGACGTAAGTATCGATGGCGGTTTGGAACATATCAGGATGATCGTGCTGGCGTAGACCTAGAGTCTGACGAATTCTTCCGTTTAGTTGTTGGCTCTTTCACAAAACGACACAACTCACCATAGAAAAGTGGACACAGTAGTCAAGCCTCCCAAATGCTCTGACTGCTGTATCTACGAGGTTCGTGGCTGATCCGTCGTTGTCAGTCTGCTCCTTGGCCACTATCACACGAAATCGAGGATGGTGGGCATGTTTTCGACATTTCTCTGCGACCGCCTCGGCTGTAGGCAGCTCCGGTACTTCAAGGAGGATGCCTTCTGCACCGGAATGTGCAAAAGCAATCGCTATCTCCTCACCAACATTGGAAGCAACCTAGTAGCGCAAGCCGGTTCAATTAGGGCCCTGGGCCTCGAAGAGAATGTACAGACTCACCCCGGTGATCAGAGCGAATCCCCCGTCAAGTGCAACTTCGGGTGCCATGTCGACAAGTTTATTAGGATTTTAGCAAAGTAAACTGTAAACCAGTCAGTGATAGTCGAAGCAGATTCGTGTCTAGATATGCATGGTTGCCAGCCTGGTACAAATCCATGGCCCCCGTTCTGGCATTAATGCCCGAGCACATAACGGCTGGGCTGGACGAAGAAAGCAAAACCCACGCCCCAGTTACTCCTTTTGGCTTTCGTATTATTGTGTTACATGGAAGCTCAACAAATATACTGGGCCATACTATACCGTGGCGGCAAACTCTGACTTGCAGAAGAAAGCGGAGTTGTCCAGACCCAGTTGGACTACGTCACAAGCTACTTTGGTAATAAACCTCATCAGATCGAAAGAGTGATTTTGACCAAGCCTATGCTGAGCTGTGCAGGTCTTCCGATTGGTGCCTCTTTGCCCTTTTGCGCAGAATATCCAAATCAAACTCATTTGAGGTAGAGCTTTTCACGTCTTGTGATAGCCTTTCCAAATCCATACAGCTCCACCCCGCTTTTACTACAGCGTTCATAGCCGAGGGTCCCATTGACTTGTATTCGTTCCAAGTAAAGCGACGGAGGCGACCCCCTTGCACCACGATCACAATCAAATCCGCTGGAGGTAATTCGATATCAACAAAATCCACAGCCTCGTAGAAAGCTCTGTTAGTTGCGTCGTTGTGCTCATGGGGAGACTCACTCCTATCTGTGGATCTTCTCTCTTCCAGTTTCTACCAGTCCACCAACACTCCCACAGGATGGATATGTTGTGAAGGAGTCGACCCATTAGGTACGGTTCAACAGAGGCATCCGTCCTGGGCTAGAAGTCATGCCGGCGGTTGCCTGCCGTATATTAATCCAACCGCGATAGGTCCGTCCGAGTTTCCCCCCCCCTTTAAGACTGTATTGATTTTGACATATACTGCCACAAGTGACTTCGCTATATCCGGTGATATGTACTCAGCCGAGCAAAGGGGATGATTATACTTTTGGGCAACCACACCAGGCCGGCGTAAACGGTGCTAAACATATCATCTGGCCTAATAGAGGCCTTACAGTACACCTGCTATCCAGGAAGTCAATCCTGGTAGCATTTTGTCCTACGGGCAATATGTTTTTTAAAATGCGGCGCTGTTGGCTACTTTTCTACAACCCATCCTCCATTCCCACAGATGCTGAACATGTCGCAAATGAGGACACCTAATACGCGCCCCACCGATCCTGATGGCCTAGTCCTTGAAGCGTGGGGCCAAGGCCTCATGATAGGATCCTTACTGATCATGGCCGCTGTGACCCTCGCGAATATGAAGCGACACCTGCTCCACAAGCTAATCTTTGCAGAGGTTAGGACATGCGTTCAGCTCCATACAAAGTAAATCGCTTACATGGTGCAGCTGCTCCTTGCAATGCCTCATGGGGTTTTCATCTTCCTTAAGGGACCCGTATATGGCTGGTACTTGTCTGTGAGCGCGATTGGCCTAAATATGTCCTGGACTTTGCATAACGTGATCTCGTGGATGAAAAACCGGCCCTTTCTGTCACGGAATATGAGCCTCTGTTACATTGGATCGGTTTTATTGGTGCAGCCCTACTGGGTGCTTGAGATATACGCCAACTTCACCTACTTCAACAATATTAATAAAATCTTCTTGACGACAAGGCCGCTCGAGCCTCTTTTCCGGTAATGTCTGCTTCTTTACCCGACCGATTTTCGCGATCTGAGGGGTTAGTGATCCATGGTGGATTTTCACCACTTGCTCCCTATTCTACAACATCAAGCTCGGATACCGATTCAGTGTTCTCGGGCTCATCAGAATAAGCCCACGGTTTGGCATCATGCTCGCGTCCATGTTCATTTCAATTATTTTCATTATTGTTGACATCCTAAGTGTCTTGAGGGTCCTCAACAGTACGCCTCTGCCAACTGGGGTCCAGCCCTTTTGGAAGGTCAGTTTTCCCAAGTCACCGCCACTCGATCGGAATTCATTCAGACTTTCCCTGTATAGATATCATTTATCTTCAAATGCCTATGTGATACGATCATCTTGGACGATTTCGAGACCATGCTGAACCAGCTCCAGTCCCACCTTTTCCAAAGACAGGTCCGAACTCTGTACAGCAGGCAAACCTACCAGGCAAATACCGCAAATCACCCCAGGGCCTCTTTATGGGAAGGTGGTTATGTTGTTCAATTGGGTCCAAGGGTTCCCCATCCTCTGCCAGCATACTCGGGCGCGTCCAGTAACAGTGTCCCGAGGGCCTATGGGGCCAGTTGACTGGTTTCCTCCGCGGGGCTCATTTGATGTCTATTATGCGCAGCAATCGACTAGCTGGAGATTCCTGGGATCATACGGACAATCCCCTTTTTACTTACGCAGAAGGAATCCAATTATATACTTAGTTGCGAAACCAATGTCACTCCTAGTATAGTCGCATTTGTTCTCCATAACTCCGATTCCGTACGAAGAGGGTACGCCGGATTAAAGACTTGGCAAATAGACATTATTGGCCTACGATGCAAACCTTACTATTTACGGTCTAGTCTCTACTCGATAAAATAAAGAGAAGTGTCCGGAGGGGTGGCATTGGTTTCGACTTCGGGTGTAGTATGAGACATAGTCTTCCAGAGAAAGCTAAAGTAGTGGTAGCCCGCATATCGCTTTAAAAGTGAGGGGTCGGGGTAAATGAATATAAAAAAAAAAAAAAAAAAAAAAAAAAAAGTGTGTAGTATGAGGGAAGCAGTAGAATCATTCTACTGTAGCTTAATTAACAGTGTCGCTTCTCCAGTCTTCGGTGATAAAACGCAAAAGAATGGAGGGGAGAGCGATTCTGTTATATATTCATGATCTTTCTTCGGAAGCTTCGCAAAGACTGCAATCTTTCCAGTCGTGATCGGTAGGCGATAATCTTGGCCTGAGGAAGTAGGTGTTCCGGCAGCCACAATTCGATTTCATGTCGTGTCTCGGCGCCGACTGTCTTCGATCGGACATGTCGCCAATTAAACCCTGCCACAATTCCCCATTCCGACTCCCAGATCCACATACACACTAGGTACTGTGTTTCTTCACCCATATAGCGGATATCATTGATGAACCACTGTCGCTTGGGAGGGAACCTGAAGATGTCCTGCGCCTCCCGGTCTTCACGGAGCCGGCGATGTCTGGTTCTCATCGGTTCTTCAACGAGGACACGTGGTTGGTCCGTCGATGTTGGCAAAAGGGGGCCAGTCATAATCACTCTTCGATCGTTCCACAGTCGCCATCTTCCTGACATCGTAGATAGTAGAGATCGGACGAATCAGTGCATGTATATTGGCACGTATTGCTGTGCCCCTATTAGGTAGTGCAAACGGGACGGGTGGGGAGACCGGCAAAAACAAGACTCAGGCCAAGGACCGGCTCCCTGATTCCGCGGTCCAGATTTTATATTTTCCAAATCAGTTCAATATCCCTCTTCCGCAGTCAATCTTCTGGGTGTTGAGCTTCCCCTGTTTCTGTGATCAGGAAACGACGGGGTCCATGATCACACAGGTCACACCAACCAGCTATTACCATTTGAAATGTCAATGGGATTATACTTCCCCTGGCGATGAGTATGTTCATCCTCATCGAATATGGAAAAGCCGTCTGTTCAGGTGAAGCGCGCTCGGAAGAACGCTCGTTCGCGGTACAATAGACGATCTAATCGGATTCTCGAGCAATCCGACGAAATCGGGAGGCTTTTCAGCTGCAAGGTGTATCTCCTGATCCGCGGACCGGATAGGGGTGCCATCATCTACAGCAACTGCGAAGCCAACTGGCCACCTCTGTCGAGTTCACCAGAGCCCACTGAGTTTCACAGCTGCTCGGATATGCTTCATAAAACACCACTTGGTAAGACAGACTTGGGACATCCAGTGTCCAAGTTCCAGAGGAAGAAGTCTCGGATCTTATCTTCCGCCGATGACTTCTGCAGGAATTTCGGGGTGAGGGTTTACCTCGCTGTCCAGTGCCAAACCGGGTATACAATTGTGTACAATAGTAGCTCTTCACGATACTGGCCGCCATCTGTGAGGCAACTTGTTAGTGAATGACTTCTTTTGGTTTGAGTGCCGTCTTCTAACCAATAACAGAGGGCGCGATGTTCTACCCTGAAACAAAAAGGTCCGCGAGACTTTAATGGCACACCTAACATTCCATCCGCGCCAGCGCATGATCTCCACGCTTTACCGGTTTTGAATGGATTGTGCACAACTGTTCCCTAGGGTGCCCTGACTGTAGGAATGGCTTGAACCGGTGGCCGTATTCTTAGGACGTGACCTAGTAACCTATCTGCCTGAAATGCGATATGTGATACACGTTCTAGTACCAAACGCGTGATTCGTCCTTCAAGAGCTTTTGACTTAATTTAAGGCGAGATACAGCCCCAGAACTAGTACAGTAAATAGTTTCCGAACTCCCAAACGTGGCCAGGATAAATGCTACGAAACTCCCACCTCCCCAGCCCCAATTCACGCTTCATCACAAATTCTTTTTGAGGCAGATTATTTAACAGTCCTACTATCAAGCATGCACATCCAGTCTAGTTTATTCTTTACATGGGTGGCTGTTGTCACGCCCCTACTGAGGTGGGTTTTTAGAAGGGAGTCCAGGATGTTGCTCACGCTATGGCAGTGTGCCGCAAGGATCATGCCCTCTACGTGCAAAGTCCCACTCCTCGGTTTCCCCACAGCGTATCAATGTTACAACGTTCTGGAGCGCTCCCAGGTGCATAAGGAGCCAGGTAAAGGCACCGACTCCTGGCACAATGTGTGCCGCCACCATGGGGAGCACTGTCCAAGCACTCGACAAAAGCAGTACAGATATAAATTCCGGGATTACCATAGCCACCGAAAGGCCCGACTTTATAAATACCCAGGCCGGATCCTCGAAATACACTGGAGCAACGCCTTCCCTCGCTTCCAGCTTTGCCGCCAACTACGCCGTACCGCCGATTTTAGTGCTTTCTGGTCAGCTGTTCGTGGCCTACGTGGTTAATTGAATCAACCACACATGGTTTGCGTTTGTGAGATGCAGCAAGTCCTCAGTCAATAGTAGTCTCTCGGTGTTACAAAAAGAGCATCAGCCCGGTGGTGGACCAATTGATGTCATCTTTGACATTGATCCTATGTAGGGATAAAAACGAAAACGCTCTCTCACACCTTCCTAACAAGGCCAGGCTGGTCCGCTAAGGTGTGTTATTGCACCGGGGCCGACGTAAACTGTTTAGAAGAGACTGTGATGATATCCGTTGTTCTCTGATACCCTCGTCACCCATCCTCTCCAGCGGAAAAGGTTCCCCAGGGTCCCACTTGTAATATAATATTTTACACAGGTCAGTGTCAACTCGCAGGAGCATGTTAGGTCTGAACTCGGCGCAAAGCTCCCGGACCACTTTGCACTCCCATATTGTCAGATCCCTGTAGGTTGTTGCGTTGAGCCTGCGGCACCAAGGACGAGGCCCAATGCTCACAGTCCGCGGAAGAAGGCAAAGTATGTTAGGGTCACGGTCGCCCACATAGTCGACCACGTGAGCCCAGTACGCTCCCTGCCTGTTCTGCTTTAGGATGTCTGTGATCAAGTTCAGCGTTACCTGGGCTGTGGAAGACCCGCCGCTAAGGATACTTTGCTCCAAGTCACCGCCGAGTTCCTTTTTCATTTGGTATAGCTTCCACTGACCCAATCGGACTCCAATGGATGAGAGTTGGCTGTGGTTGGTGTGACTTAATAGAGCGTCGAATGACCCTCTAGGGGTCTCCGGGAAGATGACACTGTGTGCCGCAGGTTGCGAACGCAGTACAGCTAAGCAGTTCTTGATCGATAAGAAAACTTCAGGAGAAGCAATACTGACGGTCAGTTGCAGGAGTTCGCTGGCGCGGCTGAGCCCAACGGTCTCGTTCGTCTTTAAGGTGGGTTTCGCGGCCAACTGACCCAGGCGTTCCCAGAGCCTTCTGCCGAAGCCATTCTGGCTCCCAAAGTCAATCCAAAAACTCTCAAGGGCCCCGTACAGGTCGCCAGGCTGGACCGGACTCGCAATCATATCTGTTCCTAGCATCATTTGGCTGCTATAGACCGCTTTGATGTCTCCCAGTACCTCCTGGGCCAACATCAATTCGTATTTTGCCGGCATAGGCTGCGCCAGATCCAGGGTGTCTGACCATGTTCGTGTAAGCCACAGCAGCCATAGGCTGTCAGATGTTGTCCATGGTGGTACATCCTGCGTCTTCTTTCTCCAGAATGGAACAGGCTCGCCTACCTGTCGTAGTAGTAGCGAGAGATGTTCCGATATATAGTTACAGTGATCACATGCCCGGTGGCTCTGAGCGGTGCTGGGACTGTCTGACGAGCATGTGTAGTGCGTCAGCCAACCACGGCGGGGATGGGCCTCCACCAAGGACCAGTCTTTAGACCCGCCTATCACAGTCAGAACCCGTTCAGCGATTTGGCGCATCTCTCCGAGCTCACGGCGAAAGTACATGCAGCAGCCAGCTGTGCTCTGCGAGACAGCACGTTTGCGTATGAAGTATTTTACTGTCTCATCCCCTTCGCTCTCGTGGGGCCTAACTAGCTGTTCTAGGAGGGTCCTTGTGAAGGAACCCCCGAACACGCCCCACGGGTATCTGAAGTTATGCGTGTCCGCAATCCACGTAAATGACACGTCCGAGAGATTTTCATTCTCTAAGGCAACCAGGGTCTGGTACAGGGCCTCCGTAAATCCCGGGGAAGGAAACTGTGCTTCCTTATCCGTGGCTGGAGTAGAATCGTCTTCCATAGGAAATGTTGGCATGGAGTCGGGGCTGCCCAGCGAGGAGTCGCCAATAAGATCAACGACGACATTATCATCTTTTTCTGACGTATAGTGGGCACCCAGGAAGATAGAACCCTGCTGGTAATCACCTATTTGTTCATCTGCCAATTCCTCGCCGCCCTGTATCGAAGGAAGAGGTGGAATCTGGGTATATGGTAGGGCCTCCCTCGGAGGCCATGCGAACGACACATTCGCGTCTGGGGCATCAGGAAACAGATCCTCCGGATTCGAGCTATCCAGAAGTGATAACAGCATTTTGATATCGTCCTGTGCGACTGGTGCTTCGTGTGCGGCTTCCTGTTCACTTGGTTATCAAATTCACCGCATTCTCTATCCACATGCAAACTAACCGGCCCTAGGAAACCCTGCTGATCGTTCCGTGTAACTACTGCTGTTGCGACTTGTTCATTTGCCGCCACTAAGTCGTCGAAATTAACCCCCTCAAAATCCATATCCACGCCGGCCCAACTCAGATTATCCTGCTGATTGCTGGCTTCGTCGGAAGCAGGGCCGATTTCACTCATGGCGTACAAAGAATCGGAGAGTTCGCGCTGGGCACGTCCGTTCTCTGGTACGTAAACTCTGGAGAGTGATACATTATTCACGATATCAAAACAGCCAGCACTTTGCACATAGTGGGCCAAGTCAGACATAAGGGCTTGGATGTTCGTGTCGTCACCTGAGGCGGCCGCTACGCACGATATCGCTCTGAGTAGGTCTATCTATCGTAAATATCAGCTGAGCCGCTCATCACGGTGCCTGCTGAACTGACCAGTGCTTCAATCTGGCTACCGTTCAAAACACTGACTAGCGCGCTCTACGAAAGAAATCAGTGACATCCCATGGATTGGGAGGGGCAGGAGCGACAGACCGCTTTTTCTTCCACGGCTCGCTTGGGATCCATTGCTGCGATTTACTGAGACAGCAGATATGCTGGATGAACGGGCTCCGAGGGTAGTGCACAATTAAGGCGTTATGTTTGTTCCACTCAACATGTGAGCGGATCATGGCGGGGTGTTCATTTCTCACCCACAGGAAATCATGCGGGGTACATTGCGTACGAACGGCAGGCTAACAAAGAAGCATTTCTTTAGGTGTGGTAGTTTTCTGGGCCGATGGCGGGCATGTCGGCGTCGAGACCAGAAAGAGATGTCCAATTTCCTTATAACATCCCGTTCTCGTACAATATAGACATATCCCACTGATTCCAATATTATTCGTCGCTTTCGAAAAAATGGAGAATAGCCAGAGCAAAGTTGTAAGTAACATTTTCGTTCTATCACTTTTTATGAGGTTCATTCCCATTACGTTCCTATGTCAATTTGGATGTTTAATGCGTACTAGCCCCCCGGCTTAGCCGTCATTGCTTCCACAAGTTATTCGCCACAGCCTGTAAATGGTCTTATTGAACAGTTAAACTTTCAATGGGTTGAAAGCCAAAACTTGAGATTCTACGTGCGGGCACTCCAGGCACAACTTGAGGCACTCCAGCAGGAGAATATCACACTACACCAGCAATACGTCGCGGAACAAAAGAGGTTCAGTAATGCAGCCATGGAGGTTGCTAACCTTCATGAGAAGTTCCGCAGGCTCGATGAAATGTTATCCAAAACATCCGGAGATAACGCCGGCATCGTGCCGACTTTCATCCAGTTGGAGGCCAGACAGTCAGCCCTGGGCCAGGCTGAACGTCAGATTTCCCAAAGAGCAAAAGAGCTTAGGATGGCATGCATAGGAATTGAAGGGAGTTTTTGCAATGAAATTTCAGACCATGCGACGATGGGTTGGAGCGGGGAAAGTTGCAAGAGACAAAGAAGCCGCCTGCCCTCTCTTCCAAACCAGGAGTGAATCCAGATGAGCGGTGGACCTACAGACTCAATCATCTGGGATTGCTTGCATCACATAGCTAATTTGAGGGGTTTTCTTTGTCACTGGAATTACATTTGTTGTGTAACAGTCGTTCGTTTGAGGCTACATCAACAAAGAAACATTAGCTTCGTGAAGCCGTAAATATCCACGTGGGGGCGGTGCGAGAGGCCCAAGAACCGATACAACCACACGATGATACAGTTACCTTTAGGAAACATGCTGGGTATATCGAGTAAGATAACTCACCTTTGTTGTGTTTGTGGGCATCGAAGCGGTGAACGGAACTGACGGCCCACACGTTAGTTTTTGAAACAACTCTGGCTTAGATCCTAGTGGGATAGAAATTCCAACACAAGGGGTCTCTATTTAGAACAACACAGCAACTGACCTATCTTACGGACTAGAGAACCGCTCGTAACTTTCCTTTGTCTTCTGTACCTGGGACGTAAAACGGTTCGCTCCAGCCTCCAGGACCCCATGCGCTATACGAACCCTCGTAAGTCCCTCCTGGCATGTATTAAATGTTTTAATAAGATCCTGAAAAGCGTTCTGGACATCTGAGGATGAATCCTTATCGAATATTCGTAGAGAATTTTCCATGGCAGTGAATGCGATATGAAATTCAGTTAGGGCGCTATCCAGTTCAATAGCTGCACGGAAGAGGATATTGGTTGCAGGCTCCATGGTTCCCTCCTGCAACGCCACAGCCAACTTTCGGTTTCTTCGAAGCCAAGAGTTCTCTGCTTGTAGAGTGGAGGCGGTGAAAATAGCGCTGAGATACTCCTCGCTATCGGTAAGGTACATTTTTTCCAGACTTGGGGCGCGGTCAGAAAGACATTCGCTGCCATACTGCGCTTTCCGGGCAATAGAAGACATGGTTCAGATGAAATACTCTTCTTTATGTGGTGCGGAAATAAACTGTAGCAACTATGGGAGCTCTAACCTCTTTATACAGGGTGGGGCCCGGCTGAAAGGCGAAATGGCTTCGCGGCCAGCGTGGGTCAGGGGATCTAATATAGTAAGTACAGGACCCGCAAAAGGAGGAAAGGGAATAACGCAACCCACAAGGAAAGATGAACAAGCTTGTGCGCTAACAAGAGGTACTGCATGTCTGGTACTTGCTCGTCAGATATGTACATATGACATATGTATATATGCGTGGGTAGCGTCGTAGTCCCAGCGTCATTCTCAAGAGTTCAAGATAGAGCAGCTCCCCTATAGTTCGGGATATTTGACCGATTCCCCATCAGGCAGTCAGTTAGAATTTGCAGCCGTATATACATTGTTAGTACATATACAAATATGACTTGCTGCATGACAACGATCTACAATCGGTATAGAGCAACAGTCTAGCTCCCGGATAGGACGTTACTGCAGCGGTATCAAAGTCGAGCTATATTCGATTGGCAGGCCGTTGGTACTACACAGCTGTGTGTACACCATGTGTAAACACACGAGTGTGCCTCACTACCAGAGAATGGACAAGTTACATAACTTTGCGTCTTATTGCGAAGACACCTTGTCTGTTCAATGTAATAATGTTTTTTGCACAACGGATTACCCTCACAGGTACCCATTCCAGATATGTAATGGTTTCGCCACCTATGCTCCTTCTTTCCTAAATCCTCGTTCTAGGTGAAGCTATATGTATCAACCTGTATGTCTATTCAAGATCAAAGGCCTCAGATCCGTCCAGCTGTGCGGCATCTAATTCGAGCCTGCAAAGGGGAAAAGACGGAGCGGAGAAGCCTTTATCCGGCTAGCCTGTGCGACAGAGATATGGAGTTCAGGTATATCAGTGGCATGCGTATTTCCGCGTAGCTCTGCATTGAAGGTAGTGGGGCAGTCTCTTCTGACTAGGTACTGGGTAGATCCCATCTTGGCTAGCTTCAAAGCCGGTTCCAATTAGCCTGCAGGGGCCTGACCCATGTAGTCGCAACTGATTCCAGGGTTTTGGCGGAGCAGATTCGCAAAGCTCTGTCGACGCAGGTTCGGAGAGTTTACGACCATTTCATAACTTATAGTTTTCAACACCGCGCCCGCTTCTGCACTTCAAAAGTAAGATTCTAATGTTCTACAGTACTATCAAAACCACATTTGGCCCACTTTGAAGCGGCCTATGGTCCAGAAACCGGAAATTCCATCGCTAGTGGCTTACGACTGCTCCTCTCATGGCTAATATATGACTGATGTCTCGGTACACTGATACACACGCACAAGAAACATGTAAGGCGCCTAAACAATGTTATGAGAATGGAACACTCAGGGTGTGCTATAGGCATTTGGATAGGAAGAAGATGGTATGAAACCGTATTGGTGACATGGATTGCAACTTCAAGCATGAACGAAGCCACCACCAAAGACTTGAAGGTACAATATTCCCCAGCCCGGGTAACAAAGCTGACAGTGATCCTACTCAGGATAATCTGACTAGGTTTGCCCATAATGTCGACTTTTCGCCCATCTTCTTTGGCTTTGGCCAAAAACTTGGTTCTGTTGCCGACGGATTTGATATCGAAAAAGAGCTGTACCTTTTCTTGGGACGCGAGTGTAAAATGTGCGTGGATCACAGGTCATACGAAAGGCTTGCGATGATCTGCTCGGTCCTGGCCGGGTGTTTCTCTGGTGGCCTACAACGCCCTGTACGCGATGGAACGAGCAATACAGATAATACGACCAACTATACGGGACTTCTGAAGGAGAAAGGAGATAAGGAGATAACGGTTCCTACGTATAGCGCGGTTCAAGAGAGGGAAAATCCGCCTGTATGGTTAGTGTCAGCTCATTATGGTGCCGTGGTGGGGTATGGCTCGGCCACGACAAAGAAGGCAGCAAAGAACCTGGCATCGAAGAAGGTCTGGCTTGCGCTGGGTGAGAAAGAGGTGACCAAGAGACTTTAGCGATCTCGGAAATTAGCCCAGTGTACTGTATGCGCAGTGGTCTGGTGCTGACATTGATCATCATTTGGGACTACGCATTTGTCTCTCTTCATTATTTAGTTTGTTCGGTTGAAAGTCTCTTTACCGTGCGCAGCAGTTTGCTTTCCTTTTCCCTTCGTCTAGTATTACTTTGCATGTAACCAGTAAACTAGTTAGTTAGTTAACTAACTAACTAACGGATCGCTTTACGATTACATAAGCTAGCAAATTTTCAATGCGTTCCATGGCGTCAACCAACAAACGCGCAAAATGAAACATTTTGGTGATTTAGGACCTACGACGTACGCAAGGCGGGTGCAATTGTGTGGAGAGCATACCCCCGTAGAATCCAGCAAAACAATGTAAGATGAGAGTCGCATTCAATGAACATGGTTGACCACATAGCCGTTAGTAATTGCATGATTCTTTGTTTCCTCGTCGGAGAATCCATGGACGTTGAGTACGCTAGGAATATGACACGGCGGAGTATTGACGAACAAGGTTATGCTTTCTCGAGCAGCTCCGAAGCCTCTATGGTTTCGGCAATGTGGACGCTGTGTAGCAGTTTTTGAACGAGACCAGGACGCGAAATATGGAGGACCAATTGAAATGCGAACAGTTAAATTTGAACAGATGTCCGTAGCCAGCCCAGAATCTCTGAATGTAGTTGTGCCGGCCCGTTCAATGGCAGGAAAAGGAAGAAGGATCCGCCGTCGGAAATCGAACAGTGCCAAGGCCAGATCTCAGCAGCGGAACCGTCGGCAATTTCTTTTATTTATGAAAGCTTTTGAGCTGTGCCAGGAATGCGAGGCGGATGTCTCCGTGTTCATACGATACCGTAATAATGGCAAGACTCTTTATTTCAATTCCAGCACCTGGCCCCCTTCAGCAGACCAATTGGTACGTACACCGTGGAGCATGTTGAATGCGATCGGACTGATTCCCTACAGGCTGCATACTATCCAGTTCCGAAGGAGATAAGGCTGGAGGAATTAGCGGCTCACTACTATCCGTAGGGCTCTGCATCTAAAGCCAGCTGTCTTAACATAGGAAAGTTAGCCTCCTCCGCCGTGTTTCATATTTATATAGCTTTGGATCGGGATGTCAGGGTTTGAATTGGGTGTACTAGTACTGTTCTGTCCACCGCTCGACGGGCATTATTGTTTTCGTGGGGCGTCAAGAAGATATACATAAATGTTACGACCGCAGCGCTCCTCGATGTTGTGTAGAAAAAGTCCTCAGTCTCCGTTCATTTTTACTGTACACCAAATTGGTTCCTCCATGCTTCAGCTTCTATAATAGAAAGGGCAATTTTCTAGTTTATACTTAAAGTTCAACAGACGTAGGTTTTCTTCTTTTTTGTTTTATTAATTTAAGATCGTCCTAAAGTATCGTCCGAGCAGCTATTTCGACCAAACCAATGCTAACTCGAATAAGTCCAGATGGATATAAGCGACACAGATTCAGTTTTCGGTTGCTCCCACTCCTGTCGTGAGGAATGGCCGATGCGAAGCTCCGATGTTGATCACGCCTCGGACTACGACAGTGACATAGTGGGTCATGGAAGGAATGTACAAGATGACATGAGCCACTGCGTGGAGGCTTTCCTTCTTGCTTTTTTTATAGTCTCACCGCCACTCTTTCTATTATTCCTGTTTCTCATATAACAGTGTACCACGTTGCGCGTATGTTGCTGTAGCTCACCACCGACCGGACGTTAAATCAACGTGATAATAGCCCACGAGCAATGAACCATGACACGTCTGATGGTAGAGATAATCGCTAGGCATATCTTTTAGATCCATCTTGTACCGTAACTAAACCGCCATCACCGTGGCCGAAGGAACCATTTGCTGAAATCGCGATTGAACCTGACCGGGAAAGGGCCAAAGATAACGCTATAACTCGACGAATGTCAAATAGCATCTCCATTTTCTCAGACGCATCGGGACAAGGCAACTATCTAGGAGCGGCAGCGGTTGCCCTAGAACAAAACCAGATCGTTATGGCACCACGACAAGTAAGCATCGGCTCGATGGAATACTGGTAAGTGTATGCCGCAGAGCTCATGGCAATATACTATGCCATCAGCTTGGTCTATCAGGTAGCTCGGCGAAGCCCAGCGACCGCGGGTCCCGGGAAACCAGCAACAACCTTAAGCGATAGCATGTCAGCACTCCAGGCAATTCTAAATAAGCGAAATCGATCAGGACAGCGAATAATTCAGGCTATTCTCCAAGCGGCAAGCGAGATTCAGGCACGCGGCATCCCTATCCGCCTCCAGTGGGTTCCGGGACATTGTAATGAACCGGGGAACGACGCGGCGGATCGCCTGGCGAAGGGAGCGGTCAGCGACAAGAAAGAGCACCCCTTTCAACATCTCCTCTTCCGAGAGAGAAGCTTCATTCGACGGAAGATTAAAAAGCAATGGGAACAAGAATGGGCGACCTCGAAGAAAGGCGGACATCTTCGCCAGATTGACAAGGCATTAACTTCGATCCACGCTCGAAGACTATACGGCTCACTGCCAAGGAACCGTGCCTATCTTCTGACACAACTCCGAACGGGCCACTCATGACTCGCATCATACCGCAAACTACGGGGTCACCATGAAGAAGACAAATGCGAATGCGGTGCCAAGGAAACTGTAACCCATGTGTTAATCGACTGCCCAAACCTACGACAACCCCGCCAGGAAATGCGAAGGAAGATTGGGACGGCTTTCAGCAATGTATCACTAATGTTGGGAGGAACAGGCCAAGGTAAGGAAGGTAAGTTAGGAGATGCCGCGCAGAATGCTAGCGTCCTAGGGGCGGTAATAGACTTTGCAGAGGCGTCGCAGAGATTTCGAAGTCGCGCGCTACGAGGGCGGCAGAACAGAACCCCAGGCACCGGCCAACACAGGCTTTGACTAGGCTCTAAGTTCGTCAGGAAAGCAATAGCCCACGGTGAATAGATGTATATAGAGAGTAGAGATAGTGGTACCCTGCATATCGCCAAAGGCGAGGGGCCAGAGTAGTGTATGAATTCACACACACACACACACACACACACACACACACACACACACACACACCCTGTAACTAAAGTATAAGTTGTATGATAGAGAGGCCGGGACAGGTTGTTCTCGTAAGCCGAAAATATTGGGACATTTTCGTGTTTCCGTACTTTAGTACATATGTAAACCAATGGTCGTGATAAATGTACTGGCTATCCACCCTTGATGCCTAAATGCCTCTTGACGTCGCTGAAGGGAAACCTTCTGCCCATATTATAACAGTTCTTCCCAGGTTTGTTCAATCCTTTCTGCAGATCTTAGTAATACCTCTTGCCGAGATCGGTTTGTACAGGATTAGTGGCAAACCAACATTTTGTTTTCTGCCACAACATGAACATACTCAGGGCAGGAACACTCGAATGGCGTTTGGGGAAACTATCACACCAAAGGACATGGGGAGGCCAATCCAGCCATATTCTATTATATCATGAGGAACCACTTTCAGGCAGGGCTAGACGACTCACCTTCCGACGCAAGCAATACCGAACATAGGCGGGATCAGAGGCTCCACGCTTGATCGGTTCCCGTTCAAACCTGATCACCAGGTACTGGAATTGAACGGCAACCCCAGTCTGATAACTGTAGTGGGCGATAACCTCCCGTACTGTATCGGCCTGTGAAAGTTCCATTTGATGGTAATCTCCCCTCGGCTCGCCCAGGTTAGCGGCCGGCAAATCCCGATAGGATATCCTGAGGCCAACAATAGACTCCCGAGAACGATGTTGCCGGAATCCGATACTGGTGACTAGAATAACTAGTGCAGTGGAATCAAAACCATATTTTGCGATAGCCACGGATCTGGTATTTGCATCCAGCTATGCAGACTCGTTGGGTCTATAGCACACTCGGTTACCATAACCGGGCGATCGGGGGCTTCAAAGATGCCGAAATCAGATAGAACGTCTCGAAGCGTGACTGGAAGCGAAAAAAAGGTAATTAAAATTTAAATATTATTTCAATATACACAAAAAAAGATATCTCCCTTGCTCATGGCGAACCGGCAAAAATTTGCAATTGTAGACGCGAATGGAGCCGCAGCGTCCCCAAATATTACGGATCGCCTTGTGTTCGTGGTAAACTAACCGTATCAGTGACTGTGCTGATTCATGTAAGAGCTTTCAATGCATTCAGAATTAAGCTTCCATCGTGCCTGGCTACACCGGGGGCCATGGATGTGATCACCTCCCCAGGCTCGAGGTTGAACGATACGACCGACGGCTGTAAGACCTGACCAAGGATCTGGATGATCCTCGACAAATCAGCTCCAATGCCGCCAGGCTGGTACATACGTCCACGATCAAGTTTCAGGAATGCCCCGATGCCCCTGATATCCCGAATATCTCTGATAAACGTCCAGCACGGGAGCATACAGTGGTTCCGGGAAACGGTGTCACCACCTACTCTCCTTCCTTTTCTAGGACCTCGTTCCCGAGGCACACTATTCCATATGTAGCTAAGCGGCTAGTGACATATGTCCACTCATGTTTAGAGTAGACCGCTAGGTAATCCGTTCAGCTGTGAGGCATCCTATCTTGGCGTTGGGCTCTGGAAAGAAACGAAAGAGTGCAAGTGGTGGAACCATTCCCCGGAAAGGCTGTATCTCTAGGGAAACCGCTGGTGTTTGATACAGGGATCCATCGGAGTGCTGCAGCAACAGGAGCAAAAGAGGTGAAGACCAATGACGTTGTTTTGTGCTGGTCGTGGAAACCGAGACCGATCACCTTCGTGCCCTAGGCCAAGGTTAATGGCTGCCCTGAAGGTAGGTTCGCAAACTTACGCCACACGCTCTTACCAGCTCCGCCGAAGACAAATGCATCTGCAGGCAGCTGAAGATATCCTGTGTTGGACAACTGCCGAGCCATCTGGATTCCCAGCGGCCGACAATTTTTACCTGAATAGCAGCTATATCCCACTCCCAACCGTGGCAACATGTAGTCCCTGTAGAGCGGACACGCGGACCGGGGCCCACAGTGACCCTACGACGCCAAAGAGCTGGCCATCAAGGGCGATCCCACACAAGGCTGTCGAAAGACCTGATATGCGGAACATAAGAGCCATATGCGTGACGCCCTGCCTCAGTACCGCCGATTGTGAATGGGTCAAGCAGCCCACGGCATTCGCCACATGTACAGTACCACTTCACAGCACAAGGGGAGCGCTCTCATCACCAAGGGCGTATTCGAGTGTGATAAAAGCGCCATAGTCTAAGCCGTCGGTCCTATCATGAAACGGTGTCTGGACCATAAAGGGAGAAAGGCGATAGATATATTTCTCGAGGAGGTTTATCCACTTCTGGTTAAAGTCACTGCGCCCCAGCACGCGTCTAGCGATTGACCAGCAGTGCGGATGGACGGCGGACCACGGGAGAACGCCGGCCTTCGGAACCTGAAAAATCAAAGGCGAGCTGAACGAGCTTATGGTACCTGTCGTCATGCCCTTGTCGTCAAGAGCCTCTCTTAGAGTATAGAAGCTGTGCGTAGTGTCAGGAACTCGCTGACACAATAGGCATTTGACGGACATTTTGGTCTGGGATGAAAAGTGATTACAGCCATTCTATCTACCCTCAGCTTCATCCATACCTTATGGAGTCTAACCTCATAAGGTCGATATACGGGGAGGTCATCAGATTTGCACAGACCCTGGGCTGAGGTGGTACATGAGTCAAGCGCGCCTTTCAGTAAAGCCTAACTACGGGCCGGTCTGGGCCTCCAGCTTCTTATAAAATAAGCGTGACATTCGCACGCTCTTCTTTGTAGGCCCTATCAGACTATGATGGCAATAATTCCCAGGCGATGGATACTAGACCAGTGACCCAGATCCTTGTCGATACCATCCCACTAGATGCGCGGCCTCGTGATCATAATCCTCCCAACATAACCCAGGGAACGGTTTCGGACCATGAGACCGGCGTGGTGGCCCCTTTGTCCGTCCGGCGCAAGCCCAAAACAATCAACAGCCAAGCAATCACGGGAGCTCGTCGCAAGTCTATCCGTGGCCCACCACTGACATTGGCTCTTCCGAGTATTATTGAAACCGAAAAAGATGACGTTCCAGACCCTAGCGTAGAGAATCTCCTGGACCGCTTGCCTGACACCATCGAGAAATCGAAGCCAGAGATACGGCGTCCCCGATTCCTCTGGGATAAGGGTGGGACCTTGGGCGGAAATAATGTTGTGTCAAGTGACAAGGCAAAGGGGCGCCAAAGAAATCGACTTCACATTCCCCTCCGCACTCTTCCGACAGAGTCAGCGGAAAGCTCTCGGTCAAGCATCACGCAGCCTGATCATGACTTTCTACACGACGGCAGACCATCCCAGAAGTATCTCATATCATGGCAGCTGTACCAGGCTGGCCTTGGTTGGATCGGCCTCGAGAACCGCCCAGGGTATCCCTCTCAGGCGTTGCTGAAAAGAGCGGCGGTCGGCAACAGGCAAACTGCGGTCTCGCGCTTAAAGTCCGCGACCCATCCGAATCTCATTGAGCTGTTAGAAGCGTTTTACGATCAGCGCACGGTATTTCTTGTTTATAAATATCACGGCACCGCGCTTCACTTGTCCCTTGTTTGCGCAAGCCCCTATGTCACACTGGGCGAGACCGATCTTTCCACGATCTGCCGAAGCATCTTAAGAGGCATAGAATACATCCATAATACTCTTCGTATCAGTCATGGAGAGATTTCCGGGAAGAATATACTACTGTTCGAGGACGGCGAGCTGCGAATAGGTAAGCATGTTTATGCGACCTGAAACCAGTGCACGTATTAAAGGATCTAGCAAATGTCGGCACAAGTATGCTGGACGACAGGATAATCGAAGATGGTGCAAAAGATAGAGATGATCTGGCGTTATTGTTGATTAACCTGTACGACCCGAGGACGATCCTGGATGAAGGTGGAAAATATCTCGACGATCCCGCCAATATCTCGGACCACGGAAGAGATTTTATCGCCAAGGTCAGGTCTGCTCCTTTTTCGCATCTTTTTCAGGTAAACCTTATCCCCAAGCTTTCTATTATTATTTCAGCGGCTTTAAACCTAACGGCGGCAGCATGGCTTCCTTTTGCAGGCAACGCCCGGTGATCGAACCTGGAATTTAAGGCCTCATTATTTGGACGCGGTTAGGTATGAGAAAGAATTACCGCAACATATCGAACACGATGATAAGGGCCTATAAGTACCTATTCCAGTTCTAGTTCAGAATTAAGTTGTTAGTTGCTTCAACACGTATGAAGAACATAGTTTCACGAAATTATTTATGCTATCTGGCAGGCTCGGTTTTAACTCGCGACATGGAGACTACAAACCTTCATAGAAACATTGATGCAATTTCGGAGGAAGTACAGCGATATTTCCTGGGATATTCCAAAATACAGCTGTCCCAGATATCTAGTCTGTTCGGCTCTGAAGGTGGTATCGAGTGGTACCTACGACAGTTCAAGCAGAACGAGTGTTCAAGATTGAGTCCAGAGCACTTTGTCATTCTTCTTGTCGCGAAGGAGCAAGTAAATCAAGCTATTACACAGGCTAGGCATGATCCTCATCGCCTTTGCTCGTCAAGTGATCCACCGCATCTTCTACTGCAAAAGGATATTGTACTTCCATGTCTGCGGGGTCGAGACCTTATAGAGGCAGCTCGGCGCTTCCTGCCCCCGGGGCAAAAATGGTGGGTGGCAAGGCTATACTCAGATGGTGGGCTCCCTCTATCTCAATCGGAAGCAGGACACTGACTGAGTATTTTTCTTATCAAGATCTACCCGTTCATCTGCAAGATCATCTCAGAACGCAATATATAATTAAAGAAAGTGTTTCGGACGGCACGATATTTTGTGATTTACTCCTCAACCACGCCCCTCATACAGCGCAGGCCTGGCGCGATAAGTTTGAATCGGAGACGGATTTTCACTATGTAAAAGCGATGGATAGGAACGACTCCCTGCGGATGGCCCTTCAGCAAATTGCTCCATTTCGAGGGCTTTGGGACGTGTTTACCTTTCGGAAGCTCGAATACATGCTTGCACCCCACTGTGATGACGTATGGAATACGCGCTTCCCCAGATGCAGCCAGCCTGTTACTGACCATAAGCAGGCAATGGGACACTATTTACAGAAGATTTATAGCCTGTGGTCTAAGCTCTTCCCGGGTGATATGGCGTCACTGGTTGACTCTAAGTCCGTTGCTCTGATCGAGGGGCTGATGCCGAAATACTCACTGACCGATCGTGATAAAATTACTACGGCAATTGCTGCTAACCATAGGGGTCGTTTATTCCCGGGGTTAAAACAGCACGGGAAGAGGGACGAAGTGCTCCAGATCCTTCTCAATGTTTCGGGACGTATTTTGTCACTTTCGACATTTTTCCAGGACACAATACTACTTTCTGGCCCTGCACGTGCCATACGGAACCTTGGCTCCCCAAAGCAGCGCGGATGTATCCAAGACCCATTGATCAACTGGAGCGGGTGGAACGGCACCTGCTGTGTTGAGGTTTCGGAAGGACAGTACGAAGACATATCGTTCGAGACCGGGATCGACTTAAACAAAGCAGAAGAGACCGCAGCCATAGTTAGTCTCCTACAACTTTGGCTGGTGGCATTTCGCCATTTTGTGAATCCTCGCAGGGGCCGTAGAACCAGTGTTGACGGTATACAACCACTATTCAGAGTTCGAGGAAGACCGGAACTAGCGAGCGCGGCACATAGACTCGGCTTTTCTGTCTCAGAGTTACCACCGAACAGCACCCGAGATTCATATATGTCTGTATTCCAATACCTTATCGAGACACTTGACCGCGATCCCGGCAACGGGAGACTGAAGTATATCGTTCAGAGATATCGAGACTTGATAATAAGAGCACGGGCAAAAACAATCGATCCTAATATCCCACCACTTGGGGTAGACTCGAGTCTCCAACAGCCTGACAGACGCGCTGGTAGGCCGCTGCAGAGAGAATACTTGGAAGACCGCCAGTTCCTTTTTCTTCGATCTATTTACTGTCAGGACCAGCAAGCCAAACAGTACCCAAGTTCTTTCGCCATTATGCGAGACATATTCTTCTCGTTCTTTGGCCGATTGAGTGCAGTTGACACAATGTTTGCCGACAAAAAAACACATCCTACGCCTCAAGAGACACCTATAGAGCCTGTTGTTTCCCAGGCAATGGCCCAAATGAGTTCGGCTCCAGAGACTATGCCATTGCTACGGGCACCGAGTCCGCTGCGAACTTCCCAACTAATTCAAACATCAAACGAACCCGATGAGACCCTTATGGAACTGCACCCGCATCCTCCAATACCAAGTGACCTTGTCTTGGCTGGAAAGGGGAGGACAGTTCCCTTAGCTCCGGGGTTTGAGGACGAATATTGTCGAGCACCCGTCTGTCGCAGGGCGCCAATCACGATCCATAATTCGATAGCAGATATCTTAACAAAGTGGTTTCAGTCAGCACCAGTCGACCTTATCGTCTTCTATTTGTTTAATTTCAGGGAATATTACAAATTCTTCGCAGATGACGCGCCAAATATCAGATCCCACATAACGGATCTTTCTTTGGAGTACTATTTCTTGCGTATTGACAATGATGGCATAGAAGTTGTGCAGCCCAGTGATGCATTTGAGGATGTGATGAAGAAAAGAATCCTCCTCGTTGGTAAAAGGTCAATGCCAGGAAACCTTGAAACACAGGGAAATGGGTTATCACACAAACAGTTAGAAGATTACATTTCAAGATATGATGTTTATACAGGGAAAAGGCGCGGTGGAGATAATTCTGGTGAGCCCCCGAAGAGACAAAGATGATAAGCCGTGGCGCACATAAAGTGGATATAGAACTATCTGCGCGATCAAATTTTAAAGAGGGTGGAATAGAGGTGCATGGAGCCACTTCGTATACATAGATATATTTAGCAAAGCCTGCAGTTAACACGGCCGAGAGAACTGAACGTTTCGACCGCCATACAGTATGGTACATATCTTGGTAATGCAGCGCCGCAGTGATAATCCCACTAAATGTTTTCCAGCTATAATAAATCATAAGCCCCTAACTGATTGAGTTTTAATAAGTGGACACATATAACTATTAAATCTTTGTTTGACCGGCGGGCCTCACAGGTGGATTTGACGCTCGCTCAGAGCTACAGGCGAATAGGCGCATTGGAGTAGGTTGGTTGTACAGTACACAGTGGCGACAAGTGTTGGGACCACTTGAATGATGGAGATGAAGTATACAGTGAAGATCTATTATGGACGGTTTCGCCGCCCATTACCCCCTGGATGAGGGTCGAACCTATTATCCCTCCCAGGATCTGAAAGAACATCGCAAGAAATATGGTTAGGCGATGCAAGCATTTTGGAGCCAGTAGCGCTGGTTGAACATTAGGAAGGGGTTGTGGCAGTATTGATGGTAATTGAGGATGCTTCGGAAGAGTTTCAATTGGGAGGTATTCCATTGGTGTAGGAATGCCTTGAAATATAAGCATTTCAGACGACAGGTCATATAATATACAGTGTTGAGGCCGCAGAAGCGCTTTAGGGAGTCTCTAGAGTTCGGGCCTGTCCGTACGCAGTAATCAGTCTATCGTATGTCTTGGCACTCTCCTTGCGTATGGAGACTGCGTATGCAAGGTTTCTGCGTATGGAGAGCTACTGCGTGTGGTCTACTGCGTACGGAGAGCTACTGCGTGTGGATAAATATTGCGTGTGGAGAGCTACTCCGTGTGGAAGATCCCTGTGTGTGGAGGGCTACTGCGTGTGGAAAACTACTGCGTACGGAGAGCTACTGCGTGTGGATAAATATTGCGTGTGGAGAGCTACTCCGTGTGGAAGATCCCTGTGTGTGGAGGGCTACTGCGTGTGGAAAACTACTGCGTACGGAGAGCTACTGCGTGTGGATAAATATTGCGTGTGGAGAGCTACTCCGTGTGGAAGATCCCTGTGTGTGGAGGGCTACTGCGTGTGGAAAACTACTGCGTACGGAGAGCTACTCCGTGTGGAAGATCCCTGTGTGTGGAGGGCTACTGCGTGTGGAAACTACTGCGTACGGAGAGCTACTGCGTGTGGATGAATATTGCGTGTGGAGAGCTACTGCGTGTGGATAAATATTGCGTGTGGAGAGCTACTCCGTGTGGAAGATCCCTGTGTGTGGAGGGCTACTGCGTGTGGAAAACTACTGCGTACGGAGAGCTACTGCGTACGGAGAGCTACTGCGTGTGGATAAATATTGCGTGTGGAGAGCTACTCCGTGTGGAAGATCCCTGTGTGTGGAGGGCTACTGCGTGTGGAAAACTACTGCGTACGGAGAGCTACTGCGTGTGGATAAATATTGCGTGTGGAGAGCTACTCCGTGTGGAAGATCCCTGTGTGTGGAGGGCTACTGCGTGTGGAAAACTACTGCGTACGGAGAGCTACTGCGTACGGAGAGCTACTGCGTACGGAGAGCTACTGCGTACGGAGAGCTACTGCGTGAGGAAGACCACTGCGTATGGAGAGCTACTCCGTGTGGAAGGCTACTGCGTGTGGTTAATTATTGCGTGTGGAGAGCTACGATATTCGTGGCCCTGTAAGGTATGACGCTTGATTCCAGTGGCCGGATCCAAGAGCCGCACTGTATGATTATCTGATGCGGAACCGATCGTCTGCCCATCTGGAGAGAAGGCTATCGCGCGGACCGGACCTGTGTGGCCCTGTAGGGTACGACGCTCGACCCCGGTGGCCGGATCCCAGAGCCGTACGGTGCCATCATCTGAGGCGGACGCGATCGACTGTCCGTCTGGAGAAAAGGCCATCGCGTGGACCCAATCCGTGTGGCCCTCTAGTACCTGCACGCATGGATCCCACTCCGCTTGCATGACAAATGCACGATCCAGAACATCCAGCCGTTCGTTCCAATAAAGCTTCTTGCTTTCACTAGCTTGAGGACAGAAGACAAGTGCAGCACTGTATGCTTGTAACGGTGCCTCTTGTACACACACACACACACAATTTATTAACGCCCGGCGGCTAAGCCGAAAGGGCAACTATCACTGGTCTATTATACATGTTCAAATATATATGTCTTGTTTTCTCGAAGCCCATGCATGTTTGCGTTCAATTTATGTCATATCAGCTGTCAGGATTGTAGCGGGTCCTCGTGGATTAGTAATTTTGTTAGTAAATTAGCTTGAAGGCGCTTCTTCAAGTGTTCAACATCCTATTCTCGGCAATTGAAGCGCGTCTACCGCCTTTGGCACAAGGTGGTTGTTGTAGGTTAGTTTGGAGAGGATATCGTTGGTGTTGATTGAAATGGTTAAACAGCTTCGAATCGGCCTGTGGCGATTGCAAACCGTATTGAAGCTCGTACTGCTTTCAAGTTCAACGACCAGTCTTGATCGTCAAAAGGAGATTTTCCGTCTAAAAAGGAGGATAGATTCTCTCAATGAATATGAGTACATTGCAGCATTTCCGTCCGTTATATGATCCATTTTCGACATCAAAAGAAGAAGTGCTTAATTGTTTCATTTGTTTGTTTACATGCACATTGATTTGTTTGTGATATCTTGATTTGATAGAAATATTTATTTAATTTTGTCATGCCAGTTCGGAATTGAGCCAGCACGCTCGCTTCTTTCCACGATACAGTCGATGATGATGATGATGATTCATACGCTGACCCCTCGCCTTAAGCGATATGCAGGATACCACTATCTCTAATCTCTATGTACATGCTTCACAGTAAACTATTACTTTCCTGACGAACTTGGAGCCTCGTCAAGGCCTGTGTTGGCCGGTGCCTGGGGTTTTGTTCTGCCGCCCTCGTGGCGCGCGACTTCGAAATCTCTGCGATGCCTCTGCAAAATCTAGTATCGTCCTTAGGACGCTAGGATTTTGCGCGGCATCTTCCAACTTACCTTCCTTACCTTGACCTGCCCCTCCCAGCATCTCTGAAATGTTGTTAAACATCCCTCCGATTTTCCGCCGCAATTCTTGGCGTGACCCTCTTAGCCGTGGGCAGTCAATCAGTACATGAACTACCGTTTCTGTGGCTCCACATTCACACTGTTCGTCGTCACGAAAGCCGTGTTATTTGGCGTAAATGGCAAGCCACGAGTGGCCGATCCGAAGTTGGATAAGCAGATAAGCTCGGTTACGAGGGAGCGAGTCGTACAGTCGGCGCGTGCGGCTTGCAGGTAAAATCTGATTAATGCGTCGGAAATGTCTTTCATTTTTATAAGTCCTCCATTCCTGTTTTCATTCTCTTTTGATCTTGTTGCGGATGTACGCTTTCTCCCGTGATAGAAGATGCTGAAAAGGATGTTTTTTTTCGGCGCTCACCGCTGCCTTGGCTAGACGGTCCGCTGTCTTATTCTCAGGATCACCACAGTGTCCCGAGATCCATTGTAATCGCAATGAGATTTCTCGTGCTTGGAGCTCTCCGGCAGACTGATGAATCGCTTGAATAATTCGTTGGCCTGACTTATTCCATGAGTTTGCGATTACTTGTAGTGCAGACATGCTATCACTAAGAATTGTCGCTGAGCTTTGGGTCCTGATTGTAGTAGCTTGGTTTTTCCGTGCCAGTTGAAAGATTAGCCCGATTGCATAGTAGATTGCCATAAGTTCGGCCGCGTAAACTGACCAGTATTCCATTGAATCGATGCTGATTTGTCGAGACCTTGTTATCTGCCGATTATAGTCAAGCGCTACTGCTGCGGCTTTTAGTTGATTCTCTTTTTCTGAAGCGTCTGAGAAGATTGCGATACTTGTTGTGGATTGTTGCGCCAGCGCGTTGGCCTGCGCTTTCTCTCGATCAGGCTCAATCTCGATTTCTGTAAAGGGCTGGGTCCGCCACGATGCTAATGGCTTTGGATCAATGGTTTCCAGGGCCTGCAGGCGCCCGAGGTCCATGGTTCGCAGTGATTCGGCCAAGAGAAAGCAGGCCCCATTATCGATAAAAATGCTGCGTTCCTTTGCTCGTTTGATTATTTCATGAACCGGATGGTCGTTCGATAGAGTATTGAAGTGAGCAGTCACTATTTGTTCCCGCTGCTTGAGTCGCAAGTGGGTTGGTAATATATAAGATTCAACTTCGAGTGCCGCCGTGGATACTGTCCGGAAGGCTGAAAGGATTCGGATGAGAGTCGTTCTTTGTACTGTCTCTAGGAGCTGCAGGTGTGTCTTGTCTCGAAGCGGATTGTGTCAGACTGTAGATGCGTAGTCTATGATTGGTGTTACACATGCTTGATATAATTGACGCATTTACTCCGGTCGGAGATGTCTGGGCCCGCTCAAGGCTATGTTCACTTTGGTTGCCCGTTTAACCGTTTTTTGCACATGTTCTTTTCAACGCATCTCTTTGTCAAAGATCATTCCAAAAAGCTTGGCGGTGTCGGCCGGTTTGATAACCTGACTGTTTATCACAATTTGTCCTTTTCCATGGGCAGTCTTCCGCCGTGTAAGATGAATTAATTCAGTCTTTTCGGCGGCAAAGGATGCTCCCGTTCGATGTGCCCACGTTTTAATTCGAGGAATGTTTTCTTCCTGGATCTTCTTAATGTTCTCTTCCACTGTTGGGTATGATCGCCAGCGAAAGTAGTCGTTGATAAAAGCCAATGCACCGCCGTTATGATCGATCATTTGGTCCATCAGATCCGAATTGTAGAACCCAAACAAGATTGGGGAGAGTGGGGATCCTTGTGCCAGACCGGCATATTCAAGAGATAAGTTCTCGATTTCAAAATCATCAAATGTGACATTTGCTTGACGGTCTTGCATGAAGCTGCGGATCCATTGCCGGGCCTTTAATGAAATGCCTTTGACTCGCAATCTAGCCTCGAGACTGACTTGGTGAACTCTGTTGAACGCGCCCTTTAGGTCGAACGCAATCAACGTCACTACCCTAGATCGTTCCCAAGCTCGGTATACTGCGTTGGCAAGGACCAGCAGGACCTGCTCGGTGTTTCGTCCCGGTCTGCCTCCAAATTGTGTGTCTGGAAGCAGCTTAAATTTCTCCGCCCAAAAAGAGAGTCTTCGAGCCATAACAACTTCTAGTAACTTCCTCAGTGTATTTAATAGTGATATTGGTCGATATGCTCCCGGCACTGAATAGTCTGATTTGCCTGGCTTCCGCAGCACAACGATCCGTGCCTGCTTCCATTGTCTGGGATAGTAGCCCAGATCCACTGACTTTGTAAAGATAGTCGTAATAGTTTCTTTCAGGTAGGTCCACAGGTGTTTCCAGACCAGCGTGGGGATTCCATTTCTATCAGAGGCTATGGTCCCCTTGGCGGCTCGAACTGATCGATAAATCTCTTGTTCAATAATCAACTCCCACGGCAGTTCTTCTGTGGGATTAATCTCTGTTTCCATTTCAGGTTCTGTCATCTTCGGGAAGAAAACGTCAAGGAATGCCTCTGTCTTTTTTTGATTGTCAGCTATCTCCTCCGTGCCTACTTTGATTGTCGGGATGCTCGTATACGCGTCTCGTGGGCGCATATAAATGGCTGCCTTCCACAGATGGCCTTCACCTGCTTTGTCAAGAAACTCTTTCCAGTGATTTGCTTTTGCTTTTTCAATTGCTCTAGTCCATTTTCGTCTTCTTTCACGCATTTCTTTAAACATTGCCTTGATTATTGGATGGTTGGATTCTAGGATGGCACAGCTGTCTTGCCATCTCCGATGGGTTTGATTGACTTCCACCTGTTGGGCTTTGAGGTCTGCCGTGAATCAGTGCTTCGAGTACGGGCACGGGATCTGTGCCGGCACATGCTGATTTAATACAGTTATAATAGTTTGAATCAGATGGTCGATTGTTTGGTTTAGGTCCTTCTTGGATTGAATCCTCGGATGTGGATTAATCGATCTCGTTATCTTTTGGCCTACTTGGACCCATTCTGCTCGGTCATATGCTCTTCTCGGCCTGGGTTTCTTAGTCTGCTCTGGTTGGAGGCTCCATTCTGAGTACGTGCCCCGATGATCGGATCCATAATGATCGTGATAAAATTGGCATTTAATCAGCCGTGTCATGTCGTTGATAAGTGTGAGATCGAGTACTAATGTCGTCCCTGGTTTATTTAAGGACCAAAATGTTACTTCGCCTGGGGCCAGGCATCATTGTAGTTCGTGATTTTGAAAGAAATTGATTAGTTCATTCGCGTGTTCGGCGAAGCGGTAATGTATCTCGCAGTGACTCCATGCCGGATGATGACGATTGAAATCTTCGGCCAAGATGAGTTTTGTCGCGCGATTTCCTTGTTCAGTTTGTTCTTGGATAGTTTGTTGAATTTCTGCCAGAATTTTATGGGCGCTGTTGGCTTCAAATGCGTCGTGCATCGCGATTGGTGGAATGTAGATGGAGAATATTAGGTATTGAAGTTTTGGGATCCAGATCTTGATGACCACCACATTTGGATGATTACATTGGATTTGGCGGTGCGATGATGTAGAGATCCTCTGGTTGACATAAAGGAGACTGCGAAATCGAGGTGTTGCAGAGTGTGTAGGTCGATAGAGTCGCCATGCGCTGTGGTTAACATGGATGTGGTATGCTGTCTTTGGTGGTTCCTGAATTAAAAGCAGATCTAGGTTTTGACTTTGATGATCGTTAATAAGGGTCTCCATCCCTGGCCTGGATTTCATGGTGTTCAACTGTAGGATGCGAAGGTTTGATGTCATTGGGATGGACTGGGGTGAGGGGGTGTCTGGCATGCCCGGTCACCTGTCGGGTGTTCTCCATTGCAGTCTGTGCATCTCGGCCTTATTCCTGGGAAGCAGTAACGCTGATCGTGTGGTCCCGCGCAGTATCTGCATACCACCCGTTCCTTACAGGGCCAGGCTAGATGGCCAAATTGCTGGCAGCGACGGCACCGTTGCTTTTCTACCCGGTATGGTTCCACGCTGCCGATAAACCTCTGTCCCACCAGCAATCCGTTGTTAATGATCCATTCAGCTGCCTCTGGTGAGTCCAACCAGAGTCCCATTGAGGCAGATTTGCCCAGAGACATGTCTCTCTTCTTTAATCACGCGATATCTTCCACCTGGAATTTCTTATCGAGAAGGTCATTTTCCACCGTGATCTTCTCTATTCCTTGTTTCTTGTTCTTTTTCAGATCAAATTCCTCGGTCGGGACTCGGTGGGCCACGATCCCAAACCGGGATTTTATTACTTTAATGTTGTTTCCCAATTCTTCCAGTCATTCGGTGCTGCCCCGGGCAGTCTCAGCAGACTGGGCATCCCGGAATTGTATGACATAACCTGTTTTGGTGATACCAATACCGACGACTTGGACTTCTTTGATGTTCTCTGCATTTAGCAGGACGATTCGAATGTGAGTATTTGCTGCTTCCGTTGGCAGGATTCTTGAGAATCGATCATTATCAATGTCCTGATCTAGGGTCGGTGCGGTGCTGATTCGAACACAGTTGGGTTCTTTTCGGGGACGTGGCACTGTTGTCTTGGGGTCTGGTAGAGTGTTTCCTGCGGCCACTTCTGTCCAGGATCTGTTCCCTGAAGTATTCAGTGGTTGTGCCTCCAGTTTGGCCTATAGGGCTTGAATCTCTTTCTGCAGTTCCTCGTTGTGAGTTCGCAGAAGCTGCTGTTCGGCTTTCAGTTCTTGGACCTCAGCCCTTACTGTTTCAATTATTTCGGTCTGATGCTTAAGCACCTCGTTGAAGCTGTTAAAATACTGTCGGACATCTTGATTCGTCACCCGCCCATTGTTTTCTCCGCCGGTCGCAAATTCAGGGTTCGCGATCGGCTCATTTTCTTCTGCCTCACAGCCTCGCCTGCGGCGTTTTCTTGTTGCTGGAATCCTGGGCCGGAAGTCATAGTCGCTGAAAATTGTCGCTGTTTCTTGCGTGTTTGTGGGATGGGGTTCGGTAACCCCTGCGGGCGGGATCGCCATCGGGCCGAGACTAGTTCCCGCTCGGCACACAATGACAGCCACAACACCTCAATAACTCGCGATGGTTTGATATCCGGATTTGCCTCCCCTTTTCCAACGGATCTCACCAGGGACTACCGGTGTTTATTCGCATTCTCTACCCCTAACAGGGATTACGAATTTCATCTCTTTGTTTCCAGGGCGGTACAATGTTTCCGGATGCCGGAGTCACCACTCACACTCTTTGATTGTTTCAGTAACCCTGGAGTGAAAATAAGCTACACTGAATTCGGAATGGAAGGGAATAACGATTTTCCCGTGCCAGGAAACGTATTGTAAATACTAGTCATATTACCATAATGACGTGACCGGGTAATCCTCGCGCTTGTCCCTTGGCATGGAAATTTCTGGATTCAGAACGAGTGGCAAGCTGGCCATATTCACGGAACCATCTAGAAACCACTGCAGAGTTCTTATTTATCTCAAAGAATGATATATAAGCCTCAGTTATCCCAGGCCCTTCTTTTACAAAGAGATTAGAAAATAAGAGATTTGAGTGGAATACAAATAATACAGTGCGACCCGAAATGTCCTTCTATGTTTTGTAAAGACGTAGCATGTTTTCAAACCCTAGTTCCGAAGCCCTAGTTTATCAGAAGCGGTTAGCCTATATTTCCGGCCCGTTTCTCCCGTGAATGATACCATACCCACAAAAACAAAGTAACCAAACCATACCATGACGGCCAAGAATACACTCCGCCTAGCTTTTCTGCCATCACTTCAATTCTTGAGGCCAACGTGTGCTTTTCACCTCACAGCCAACTGACGATGGCGCGACACCTGGACTCTCGACAGCACAGGATGGCTATCCATCTAATACGTAGCAAACGGCTCAGTAATGCACAGATTGCTCAAAGTGCCCTTTCCCGGCATGGTTGGACGAAAAAGCAGGTGCGACAGAAAGCAAAAGAACAGAGCCCTCAACTAAGAGCTTTCTACCAGCATGAGCTGTCAAAGTCTCGGATGTCTCGGGGCACATTATGGCTCTTGAGTTTGCCGCTTTTCTTAATATAAACAACCAGCCGGTTAATGTGTGGCTGCCTGAGCTTGTACAGTAGTGTTTGCTGTACTTTGAGTCTTCCCAGTACTAGCCAGAGTTTAGCTGGCATGAGCGGACATTACATTGCATGAGCTTATATATAGTGTTCCATGCAGAGGGTTGCCCTGTCCTCTCTTTTTCTTTAGTTGTTTCTCCACGGGCGTCCATTTGATCTTAGTGCCGCTGTCAAACTGTTCTAGTGGACACTGCTTTCGATCATTGACCTCAACCTTGATCGTCGTACTCTCAGGTCGAACCTGTTGGTTGGGCTTCCTTTTTGTTTGCACCATGTTGTCAAGATCCGCTTGCAGATACTTCTCCCAATACTGACTGGGAGCTATAACCAGGTCTTTCTTAGTCACATTACCCACTGGCTTATTATTGAGCAGCAGTTTCCACTTGACCGTGGGCGAACCAGTCAAAAACGCAAGGGCATCGGGCCGTTATTCTTCCTTTCGGAGAACGGATGATGCCCCACTTGCAGTTCGAGGGGCCTCGATCGAATCTCTTTGGCTTTGGTGTTCTTACTCTCCGGAGCAAGACTGCAAGTTGACTCCACAACAGCTCACGTACTGAACCTAGCCGAATATGTCCACCGCCAGCAGATGGCAGAACGGTCGCTGGCCTTCTGTGAGTGGCATGTGTTGTGCAGCGTGGCAGCAGCTAAGGAGGCTGTGCCAAGCGCATGTCAATGTGACCGAATGTTAGGCAGCCTCCCGATCCTTTCCTCTTCAATATCCTAAGCTCATAATGACCTCTCGATCTATAAACCACTTGCAATTCGCAGCTGGCTAAAAGCGTATACCTCCACACAGGTACCGCCACTTCACATTCCTCGTCTTATAACCCCGCTCCTTGAGATCGCCGTCCACCGACCCGAATGCCACCGGATTACGGTCATCGTGGGCGTGTTGTATCAAGAGGACATACTATGATCGGCTTTGGTGCTCGAGAATATCAAAGCGAACAACACGAGAGTCTTCATTTGGCTGTTCATGGCTGGTCGACGATGCCTCAATCATATTGCGTGGTGGTCCGTCTGCTAAGATCGTAGAGTCAACCAACGAGGAGTTTTCCGCAGACATACTGCGCAGAACGGACTGACTAATGGGAATGTTACTACTGTGTGATTGACCTTGTACTGCCCGAAGTGCCAGCGCAACGTGAGGCGTCGAAGTATCTCTCAGCAACGCTTGAAGTGTTCCCGGGGTGTGGACCCCAGCTGCTATCACTGATCCTCGCATCGCTGCATTATTCGACACGTTCATATTAAAGCTTGGCTGATGCGTATCCGTGCCAAAAATCGCACGACTACTCTCGGCTTGATTTCCGGTGATAGTAAGAGTAGGAAGGGTGGCCTTTACTTGCTCAAGACTCGCAATACTGCTCTGGAGACTTTGCATGCTGCTCTGAAGTTGGGCCAGATCGGTTTGGAGGATATTCCGGGTTGATACATCTGCACCACTAATGGTCTCTCGCACTTGTTCTAACTGATCGTCAAGATCTTCTTTAGTGCCTTGGATGGTGTTTTCAAGATTTTGTATTGAGTCTCGCGTGATATTCAAATCGCCCCTTTTGCAGTCAGCTTATACGCACAACTAGAATACATTTCCTACTTACAAGGTGATCAACTGAAAGGTTATACTAAGAGTCGCTTTATAGCTAGCAAGCCGCTTCTTCATATCTTCGAAACTCTTTTCGTGATATCGCAAGCTGAGCCAGTCACGAATACTATCCCTTCCTTCATCCGAGTGCTTTGTGCATGAATCGAGCGTCACTTGCAGATCCTGACATATTGCTAGACAGCATTCCATAGGTAGACGTAGAGCTTCGAGTCTATCGGATTCGTGCGAGCTCTCCGCCAAGTCTCGGATTGACTGGAGCACATCCAGAAGAGAGCTCAGGTCAAGTTGCAAGTCTCTGATTGTCCTCCGCTGGCTTCTGAAGCTAGAAACAGCTTCATAAAGAGTTTTGCTTGCATCAAAAGTCAAGATAGTCAGACCTAAAAGGGCAGATACAAAGCCAACGGTTTCGGCCATCTTGGGGATTCGATACGGTACATTCAAGGGCAGAACAAACAGCTCCGTGAAGATCGAAGTTCAGTATCCGTAACTGCTCCGTTCCCCAGACCTGAAAGGAAACCCATCACCTTGACACGTGTCGCATTGCTACTGGTCCCGCGCTTTCTGGCTTGCCAGAACCCAGCGCTTACAGAACCTTCAGCCGCAAAGCTCACTCGGACATCTCCATCTTATCCTAATCTCCTACTTGATCAATCGGTCCATGAATTTCCTACCATCATAGAGTAATCAAAGTCCTCCTCTTTATTAAATTCAACTTTCAAGAAAAGGCTGAACATCGGAATAATGCGCCAACCGGCGGTCAACATTAATCAGCAAGGCAATGTCGCCAAAGATGGAGCTACTCAGATTATTAACGTCAGTTTGCCCCCAGGTATGTCGCAGTCCTGCCCCGAAAAGGTATGACTAAGGCCTAAGACATTGCAGCTATTGATGAAGACCAAAGAGATAAACACTACCTGCGAGAGTTACTCCTCAGTCATCCTGATGATGATCTAAGACGCATCGAGGCCACTAAGGGTGGTCTACTAGACGACTCATTCCGATGGATCCTGGATACTGCTGAATTTCAGAATTGGCATACCAACTCACAAAGCCAATTGTTGTGGATCAAGGGAGATCCCGGCAAGGGCAAGACTATGCTTATGATTGGGATAATCAGAGAACTGTCACGGCAGGTTGACTCACAGCCATCGCAATCAATGGCCTACTTCCTGTGCCAAGCAACCGATCCCAGACTAAACAATGCTACCAGCATCCTGCGGAGTCTGATCTATCTGCTGGTTCGACAACAGCCCCATTTGATCACACACCTGCGAGAAAGATACGACACTGATCCAAAGCTGTTTGACAATGGGGACACATTTTACAGCCTATCTGTAATCTTTGACAATATGGTCCAAAGCTCAACAAGAGCTACGATATTTCTGCTGATTGATGGGCTCGATGAGTGTGAATTGGGTCTACCCGAGTTACTCCGATTTATTACCGCGACGACAAAGTCGACTTCAACCGTTCAAGTGAAGTGGGTCGTGTCGAGTCGTAACAGAGACGATATCGAGCAAGCACTGGAGTTTGACGATAGCAAAGACAAGCTCAGCCTGGAGCTTAATGCGCATCATATCTCTGATGCTGTTGCGTCATATATCAATTATAGAGCCTCTCAGTTAACAGTACTCCAACGTGATAAAGTTCTCTTGGAACAGGTCAAGGGCCAACTTCTTCAAAGGTCAGATGGCACATTTTTATGGGTGGCCTTGGTAGTTCAAGAAATGCAGAAGTGCCAGCGTTCGGCAGCGGTGGTTGAGCTGCTAGAAAGAACTCCCCGAGGCTTAATCCCACTCTACGACCGAATGCTTCAACAGATTCTTCGTTTTGATGGTCTGGATCGCGACTTATGCATATTAGTCCTCTCAATCGTGACGCTTGTATACCGACCGCTTCACCTGCGTGAACTGGGTTGTTTGGCGGGCTGGAATGAGCGACAATACAGCTTTAACGATTTGGAGAATGTTGTGAGCATGTGCGGATCATTCCTCACAATTCGGGATAAGCACGTTTATCTGGTACATCAATCTGCAAAAGACTACCTTAGTGATGACAAGGTATCTACTGCAGTTTTCCCGTCAAGGCCCTCTACAATACACCACAGAATAGTCCGTGAGTCCCTGCACAGCCTCTCGGACAAACTACGACGCGACATTTACAATCTCGGTGATCCAGCTGTTTCAGCGTCCGAGATAGCAAGCCCCCCACCCGATCGTGACCCCCTCATCGACCTGCGATATAGTTGCACGTACTGGATTGACCATTTTATTGAAGATATTTTGACATCTGATACTGTGTCTATTTCAAAAGACTATGAGGTAGCTTCTGACTTCTTCAGGAAACATCTACTTCACTGGCTAGAGAGTCTTAGTCTGATTAATGAGATGCGACATGGGATCTTAGCTCTCAAAAAGCTTGTCCGCTTACAGCAGGTATGTGATAAAGAAATGCTAAAAAAGCTTACCTGACATGATATAGAAGCAAGCTTCGGCTGAAAGTGGCCCGAGTGTTAGTATATCCAAGAAGATATTAACAGATCTAGTTAGTCGGACGGGGCTAAGATCGCTGGTCTCCAAACAATCTACCATTCATAAGCTGCATCAGTCAATCTTCAAAGAGTTCGAGAGGTTTGCGACTAGCTATGGATTTATTATACAAGAGGCACCATTGCAAGCATACAGCGCTGCACTTGTCTTCTGTCCTCAAGCTAGTGAAAGCAAGAAGCTTTATTGGAGCGAACGGCTGGATTTTCTTGACCGTGCAGTTGTTATGCAAGAGGAATGGGATCCATGCGTGCAGGTACTAGAGGGCCACACTCATTGGGTCAACGCGGTAGCCTTCTCTCCAGATGGGCAAACAATCGCATCTGCCTCAAATGATCGTACCGTGCGGCTCTGGGATTCAGCCACTGGAGTTGAGCGTCGTACCCTGCAGGGCCACAGGAATTCGGTCAGGGCAGTCGCCTTCTCTCCAGATGGGCAGACGGTCGCATCCGCCTCAAATGATAATACTGTGCGGCTCTGGGATCCAGCCACCAGAGTCGGGTGTCGTACCCTGCAGGGCCACAGGAATTCGGTCAGGGCAGTCGCCTTCTCTCCAGATGGGCAGACGGTCGCGTCCGCCTCAGATGATCGCACCGTGCGGCTTTGGGATCCAGCCACTAGAGTCGAGCGGCATACCCTGCAGGGCCACAGGAATTCGGTCAGCGCAGTCGCCTTCTCTCCAGATGGGCAGACGGTCGCGTCCGCCTCAGAGGATCGCACCGTGCGGCTCTGGGATTCAGCCACCGGAGTTGAGCGTCGTACCCTGCAGGGCCACAAGAATTCGGTCAGGGCAGTCGCCTTTTCTCCAGATGGGCAGACGGTCGCGTCCGCCTCAGATGATCGCACCGTGCGGCTCTGGGATCCAGCCACCGGAGTCGAGCGTCGTACCCTGCAGGACCACTGGTATTCAGGCAGGGCAGTCGCCTTCTCTCCAGATGGGCAGACGATCGCGTCCGCCTCATATCGCAACGTGCAGCTCTGGGATCCAGCCACTGGAGTCCAGGGTCGTACCTTGCAGGGCCACAGGAATCAGGTCAGCGCAATCGCCTTCTCTCCAGATGGGCAGACAGTCGCGTCCGCCTCAAATGATAACACCGTACGGCTCTGGGATCCAGCCACCGGAGTTAAGCGTCGTACCCAGCAGGGCCTCAGGGAATGGGTCAACGCAATTGCCGTCTCTCCAGATGGGCAGACGGTCGCGTCCGGCTCAGGTGATGGCACCGTGCGGCTCTGGGATCCAGCCACCGGAGTTAAGCGTCATACCCTGCGGGGCCTCAGGGATCAGGTCAGGGCAGTCGCCTTCTCTCCAGATGGGCAGACGGTCGCATCCGCCTCATTTGATGGCACCGTGCGGCTCTGGGATTCAGCCACCGGGTACGAAAAGGACAAACATCATCTTGGCGTAACACTAATTACCTTGTCATTCTCGGACAATGGCTGTCTCAAGACTGACTGCGGTTCACCTTCTTTGAACCACCAAATTCCCGACTTCATTGAACAGCAGGAAAATGAAATATTCGTAAGTGAAAAATGGGTCATTCACAACGGGCAGCGTTTGATTTGGCTCCCTCCAGACTATCGGGCGACATGTGCGGCTATCAATAGGAACAGTGTGGTTCTTGGTCATAGATCAGGGTGCTTGACATTTTTGTGGTTAACTTAACGAATTTTATCCTGTTCTACGTGTCATATTCATAGATGTTTCCCGTCCATCTGACTCTTTATCTTCTAATCTCTCCGTAAAAGTGGGGCTCGGGAGGCCCGTTATTTGTTACTTGGTGATTTTGCCACTCTGGAATCCCGGGTTTATGTACTATATAATCATGCTGACTAGTGACAGACGGACAGATAGTGATCCGAGGCTCTCGCGAACTTTGGTCTTGCTACTGGTCAAGTTAATTATCTGATTTCATCCACTGTCTTCCGTACCATGGTCCATGTCTTTTCTTACCAAATACGCCAAGCCGTGCATATTACTTGAATAATGCATCGTACTAGCTTTAGTATTAGGCACTGACCTGCTGGTTATTCTTCAAACGTAGACTCTTGAATAAGCATCTTATTTCTATTCAACCTTCTAAATTGGTCATTGCAGCCCTTCAATTGTCGATGAAACAACTTACAGCAGGAAGCCCAAATGGGTGTCAAGATATACCTATCTAGGGAGGCGGTGTCCATACTGGTTCCCTGCCGTGACGTACAGCATACAAAGTGTTCAGTGACAGCTACATGTTCGATACGAAACTTGTTTTTCACATCCGTACTCATTCTTCTTGGCACTAGCTCGATTAAGCTTAGTTTCCTTTTAGGTTAGGGTTTGAAAATCAATTTGTCCATGTCAAAGGTAGAAGGACATTTCGGGTGCCTCTGTATTGATCTAACCTGTATGGAATCCTACGATGCAGACTCGACCACTGTGATACCCCAGGGCAAGTGTGGCGTCTTTGACAGCATGACAATAAAATGAACGATACTCAGCAGGCAGCCACAGTATATTTTTACCTGCTAATGCAATCCAGCTATCTGATAAAGATATTTGGAAATTGGGATCAGAGTTATTCAGAATTGAATTAACCGAACCTGAATGGCCCTCGAGCGTCTGCCGCTGCATGCCGGTGGCTGTATCCCAGAGCTTGATGGTGTCATCTTCAGAGCCCGACGCCAGGGTAAGCCCATCAGGAGAGAAGGCCACTGATCTGACCGAACCTGAATGGCCCTCGAGCGTCTGTAGGCTTGGGCTCCATGAATCTTCGACTACTGGGAGTATTTGTATCTGTTTTAATACTTCACCAAGAAAAGTCTTCTTAATGACACTTTGTACAGGTGTAAATATTAGACCGGAACTGTAGATTTGGAGTGGAGCAATGCCAGCCATGTAAGCATGTTGAAGAGTAAACCTTCTTGCATCATACAGAAAGTCCCAAAGCTCAGCATCAATATTGTCCTGGAATATAAATTAGCCACTGCTTAACCAGCAAGTTATGGACTTACCTGTGTACTTGTCTTTATTGTATCTATCATTTCCACTGCTTCAGATATTTTTCCTATCAAAGCTAGTGCCTCCAGCCAGTGCAGAAAACGCTTCTTAAGAAAAGAGAGAATCTCAGATTCAGAGATGCGACCTTTGCTTTGTTGAACATGATGCACCCAGTACTGGCAGGAGTATTGCAGATCAGCCGTGAGGTAGTGCTTGATGATTTGTAGGTCGATATCCGTGCGCTGTGTTCCGTAACTTGCCAGGTTGCAGATATTGTGCTTCAGTCGAGTGTCCATAACCCGGAGACAATGTATCGCTATCTTCCCATGTGTCTCTTGCTCATTGATATGAAATCGGCTCTGTGTGGCCAGAAGGTAATCTCGAAATGACAGGTGTAGAATTCGAACTGGCGTCTCTCGCTCACTTGGTATATTGAGGACTGAATGTAAAGAGCCCAATGTCTCACTGATCTCATGAGTATTCAGTTCCAGAAGAAGGGCTAGAGATTCAATAGAGAGTGGGGTAGCAAGAAGAATAATAACACCGACGATGTTCTGGAATTCTTTCACAAGGTCTTCCGACTCCTCTTCGTCATTGCCTAAAAAACGTTCTAGAATAGGCAAATATATCCGGTCCATCTGGCTTTTACCTGTACCTTGAGATTCGAGGAACCTCTCGAGCCGCTGGTTCGGATGCGTTCCTTGCTTAATGAAACGGCATGCTGTGGCCGCGAAAATGAATAAAGGAACAGCCATCCTTACCAGCTTTTCTATCTTTTCTTTTCCTGGCCAATTCGGGGAGAATGCGCCCGCCTGTATTTCTGAAAGCTTAACTTCCAGAAACTTGCGAATATCATGTTCGATCACCGGCTCAGGAAGCTCATGGAGGACTAGATCCTGATGACTCTGACTCTCCTTAAATCCAAGACGGATTGGAAGTTCGGGTCTGCTGGTCAGAAATATTCCAACTTGCACGGATTCAAGCTCCTGTACTCGTAGGAACAGTTTGATTATTAATATAATTTGATCTTCCTGGTCGCATTCATCCAAAGCATCAATCACAATCACAATAATTGCAGGATTTGCTTGATTCAGGGTAACCAGTGGCTGAAGAAGCAACTGATTGAATTGTTGGCTGAGGGATTTGGTTGAAATATCTGGGTCTTTCTCCACTGCTTCCAAGACGGCTGGTGCTAGCTTTGGATAGCGTAGTATCATTTGTTTTGCGATTGTTGATATCAGATACTTTGCATTAGTACGATCTGTTTCACCTCGTTTGAAGAAAAATGAAGCACCAAGTTGCTCTTTATCGTGAAAGATGCGTGCCACTGTTCGAGCAATAGTTGATTTGCCTGTTCCTGCCATACCATTCAACCAGAATATGCATTTACCATGTGCTGATTTACCCCACTCTTCAACTTCACTGAGTAGCTCTTTTCGGGTTTCTGGAAGACATTCATCATGCTGATTGTCAAAAGAGTCAAATGCTGCTCCTTCAACAATCCTCAGTTGTTGCCAACCAATTGTCTGATCGAATCGAGACTGAAATAGCCTATTGCTGTCAGCCGTCTCCCCCGATTATACTACATTTCGTCATACCTCTGTCCATCTCTTATGTCTAGCGTATTTCTTTCAACTAGCAAACGTCATTATATGCCTGAGATAGCCCAAGAATTTCAAGGAGGGCGGGAGGGGTAGGGTGTGTGAAAGGGAAAGAAGAGATATATTTATTTTGATAGATACATCTAATCAAACTCCCATACCTTGTTGCAATTGATTTGTAACCTGTTCAGCCCATGCCGGCATTTTATCCACTTTTTGTGCTGGCAGAACACAAAGTAATTCTCGTGCATAGGCAGCAGCACTCAGCGCAGCAAAGTTGTGCCAATCATCATTTTTATGAGAGTCACAATAGTCGCAGATTCCACGAATGACAAGGCATGGAAGATTATTCATCAGACCTGCAGCTTCCATCTCAAAACACAACACCTGATCAGGATTGTTTGCATAGAATTCACGTATAGCAGCGTCCTTAAGAACAGTATTGCCTGATGCAATGGTTCCATAGTGAATCCGAATGACGCGGTGGTGTTGACGCTCTGGACGATTGACTAGAAAGTCTGAGTCACATCGCTGACAGCTCGATCCACCTGAATGCAGGTAATCAGCCTGGTACAACTGGTCGACCATTGGCCGATGATACTCTTCCATATCATCCATGCGCTGAATATGCTCCGCGATTCTGTCTGGCTTCCGCTTGTCGTTGTAAAGTCTCTTTATCTCAGGAATAGCGCCAAGTAATTTGTCAGGAGGCGCGTTTAATTGACCTGTTCGTTGGAATTGACCATCCTGCAGTCTTCTTCCAAGATCATATTGTATCACACCCCCGAATTCATCTTTGGGCTGGCTGACAACAACATCGCCAAGTCTGATATCATGTCTCGCTGTCGGCGCACGGCCTCCAATCCCAACCATTAATGCGAATCGTAGGTTTGGAAAGGTCCGGACCATATCTCGCGCAACACGGCTGGCGGAATTGGAGCCATATCAGCCTGCTGGAAGACAGCCAATCACCACGTAATGGCCCTTGATCCGGCCATAGGCATATGTGTTGTCATCGCCATTCTCCACCAGATCTGGGCTTGCGAAATCCTCATCGAGCATTCGACACGCACATTCGTACTCTTCCTGCAGGGCACAGATCCATCCGACTGTATAGGGATTTGCTGATGGCAAATCATTTCTTTGGGGCTCGGAACTAACTGTCGGATAACGTTTGGCATGACTGGGAGATAGAGAAGTACTCGGCGAAAATTTTCGCTTCATTATAAGGGCTTCCAAGGTAAATCTGTATCATAAAACATCAGCGGCCTAGAAAAAGCGAAGCAGGCAAGAATCGTGATTCAACAGGAATGTTTAATTACCAAAATGTTTTGGCGAACTGGGACTTGACAACCCACTAGAATAGACCATATGGATGTTTGAAAAGGCTGAAAGAGATACTTTGTGAGAAGGCTGTCAAGTTGAAATGAGCTGGCGCGGGGTGCGGCGGCAAAAGTCGATGTATCATTGGATGATTTCACAACCCAGTATTTAGCTAACTTTTGTTATTTTAAATGCGTCAAGTTCATTTCAGTAAATAGATCCAGTTTCGATAAGTGTATATCTGACTCTTTAGATGAAGTCAACCTGATATACTCTGTTTACTACTTTAATATTTATATTCTGCGATCTATAACGAGACAAAGTGGAGCAATCCACAAACATTGAGCTCCACCGGTCAGGAAACCATTCGGCCTATTTTATATCAGCCCGGGCCGGGTAATCCTCAACCCGTGCTTCGTCCCCCTAGAATGTTCTATGCAAACTGCACAAACACCAGGAACCCTTTCCAACACGCTGTCAACACCTTCTTCGTCCCTTGACCCTCTCATCATTCCCGTCGGGATATTTCTACCTGTCGAGGTTAAGCAGGATGAGTGGCACAATTTATATAGCCCTGATTTTTTATTCTATACGGCTTGTTAGCAACAGCCCCTCGTCCCTGGTATGAAAACCCGCGTGAAGAACCCCCAGCTAGCTTTTAGTCTTTTCATTATCAGACTCCTCAAGGGTATTTATTGCCTTGATGAAGTAGCATCTAGCCCTTTGAGTGACAGTACTTCTCAGGCTCTCTATCCCGCTCCGTGGGAACAGACCCTGTCGTATGCCCCTACTCCTGGTAACTTTGGCCGCGATTGCACGCCGTCCGATACAGCCCGTCCGACCGTGGAAGTCGAAGTTCCACCCCCTTGCGTCATACCCCACTCGATCAACCACAGTTCATTCGAAACACAGAATGCGATGTTACAACGATAGATGATAGGGAACAGCCTATCTCGATTCGATATTTGATTGAGTGGGGAGTGACTCTAAATAATCGCGTGGTGGCAAAGGATACGGAACAAGACCTCACTCTAAACCCCAGTTCTTATTGGTCAAACATCAAACATAAAGCCGAAGATATATTACATCGGAAGATAGCTCGCAGCCGACGGGTGAGACTGGATGACACTATGTTAGTGGTTTCTGTAAATGATCGATCACAGCGCGATCTCACCAAGCGCTTTGAGAAAACTGACATCGAGTGGGCGGCTATTCAAAAGCAGCTTGTAATGTGGGAGAATCTATTTCACCAAGGCAAGAAGCTTAGGCTGTGTATCTCTATTAACTATTTAGACTCCGACCAGTCTCCAAGAGACACTGATAATCCAGTGGCTTTTACTCAAACCACACGTAGCCTTTTGGGTTCACGTTCTTTAAGTCCACAGTGTCGTTTGAGAGAGTCTGGCCGCTTGTGCATCGGCCGATGATCCAATGTGCATCGATGGAAGTCAATGATTAAGACCCGTTTGAGTTCGGCATTCCATAAGAGATTTTCCGGTCGGAGATCCTGGTGGAGGATACCTAAAGAGCGAATCTCCTTAATCGACCGAGAAATCGCACGCTGAATGGTCTTGTCAAGATTCGAATGGCCCACGCTCTCGCCCCCCCAGCCCATAAGAAGCATATGACGGATTTCTCCCGCGCCGTGGAGGAAGTAGATCTGGGCCAGATTAATAGCTCCAAGAAAGACCGGAACAGCCGATCCTTGGGCTCGCTGAAGGACACGATAAATGTCTGCTTCACGCGACACCTCATTCCAAAGTTGTGACGTCGTCCCTTTGCCGACAATAGTGTACCCATATGTGGCACATGTGATCTTATATGGCGCACCATAAGACCCACAAGGTCCTGTTGGAGTACAGTCATGATCTAGATCCCGATCAAGCTGCGCCTTGAGCTTTTCCGCTAAGACTTCTGCGCTGATTGGATGGTGGTCGTCACTTTTTCCGCCGAGTATATGCAGCTCCGTGTTTGGACAGTCAGGGTCAAGCAGGCCGCCTTGCTGTAGCCCTAGAAGGCATTTTTGTGTGCAATACTGAGCAAAATGTGGACGAGATTGCCCACCCGGGTTCCCTCAAGAATCTGTTTGAGTTGCAAGCCGTTGGGTTGGGGGGGACGATGTGATTTGGCTAAACCCGCGCTTCCGTCCAGCAGATGCGGCAGGGTCTACCTCAGAATCCGACGAATCCTCTTGGAGATACTGGTCGGATGAAGGCGCGCAACCAGAGGCCGCTCGTGTGGGCACTCGACGACCTTTGGTGGCGGGAGACCCCGCAAGAGGCGATGAAGGTATATACTCAGAGGTAGATCGCTCAGGACTAGTGTATTCTGAGCTAGCATAGTCCACGTTCGCGATCGGTGGTAATTCAGCCGCTGGGATCTGGGAACGCTCGCTATCGAAACTTGTGTGCCATTTCGGTAGTTTTTTTTCGGCGGCATTCCGCCAGGCCTGATCACGAAGAGGGGTGCGAAAGCTCATCAAACAAGAACACAAAGCCCTCTCAACTCTGGTCCGCGGCTCTCGAACATCGATGTCGGGCCCGCCTACATCGTAGTATAACGTAGTTGGATCGTCGAAAGGCACCCACAATTGCACATCTAGGAGGCCGTTCGTGATAGAAGAGCACCCAACTCCATATTGTATCATCCCATGGAATTGTTGAACGGCCACGGACCCAGCTAGACGTGCAGTATTGTATCTTTGTTTTTCAGGCCCATCTTTTGGTATAGTGTCTGGTTTGACGATTTCCTGCCAAAATTCCATCGGTCGAAATCCTTCCCGTATGTTCTGCACGGACAGTTTATGAGGGGGTTTGTATTCAACGGTGGTCAGTAAGGCTTTCGATTGACCGTCAACTCGGTGGATGCAGAATTAGTCGGGCCTAGATAGTGGGGTGTCCGATCCAGATTGTTCGACCTCTAGCGAATTAGCATGGTTGTCAAACCACACACCATCACCAAGCCCAAATTCTTCGCGAGCAGCAGGTATCTTGCATAGCGCCGAAATTATATCACGCACATGATCTTCAACGGCAAATCGCTCGTAACTCTCGAGATCTTGTTCACTGCTGATCGGACGAAGCGCAAAACGCCGACCAAGGCCCTCTAGTTCAACTAAGGGCGCAAATAGCTGTGGGGCATCTTCAGTAGGCTGTAGGTAGCGGCAAACCGACGCGTAAATTTCTCGTTGTATGGCAGCGCAATCTGTCCATGGACAAAACCGTATGGGGCAGTATTTTCCGGTAGGAGGAGGGATCTTGCCTGTCGTTGAGCGAGAAGGAGCTTCAGCTCGTAGCGGCCGCCAAAGGAGATTGTGACAATGTCGGATGAACTCTCCAAAAGTGGTCGGTCGGTTACGCTCCCTCTCTTGCCTCTCTCTTTCTTCTGCCTGTCTCCTTCCCTCCTCTGCCTTCAGGAAAAGCGCTTTGTAGTCCGGGGAGCTGTTTTCACTCATTCTTTTTTCCTCCTGCGAGAAGGATGAGGAAACCGTATTGCGGCGCTGTCTGGTCCTTCGTGCCTATTGTCGCACGTGTCAGAATTCGGCTCCGGTGGAACGTTTATCCATTAACCCCCTTGGTAACACCAGGAAGGTCCTCGCCTGCGAAGCTCTTGACTAATGGCACGGTTCTTGGCATCCAGGACCCTCCGAAATGTCTCTACAGCTTTGGCTTAGCCTGAAATTGTTTTTCCCTGATCATGTGGAGAGAATTCTTGTTGCGCTTTGCTTTCCTGGTTCTTTTTAGTCGCTACTGGGCTGCGATTTTGTTACCTCCTGTCGCCGGAGGTCTGACATAAAAATCTGCATAATCCTTCACTTAGAAGGGTTGACCCTTTTTTAGTGCAGTGATATTGCCACACCTCCCACTAACGTACTTGATCACCTGACGACCGCCCCCACCTGACGCCCGCTTTTCACCTCAGCGTTCATATAGAATTGAAGCCATACAACCACGTATAATTCGAATTATGTAGAAGTCTTTGAGCGGAGTAGAAAGTATGAATAAAGCTATATACATATTTTTTTCAAATCGCGAAAGCGCTGTGGGAGCCTGATCTGCCTATCTCTGCGATTGAGCGTTGGAGGGGCCTGGTCAACAACCTCAACATCTAGAGAACTTCTAGATCACTGGCACCGAAATGGCGCTGAGAAAGAGTCGAAGAGTGTCAATCATGTAAACTCTAATTTCCAAGGATCTGCACATCCATATCAAGACGAAAGGGGATTTCACTATCCTCTATAGTATACTATACGACATTAACCATTTTGGCGTATGTAGCCCAAAACTCGATTATATTTCTCTTTGAAATTACCCAAGACAATTTTGTTTTACAATTTAGTCCGAACAGGTCCTCGATAGTAAAAGCAGAATGCAAGTGGTACAATAAACACGAATCCAGGATGATGTGGACGACTGCAACAAAAATAAAACAGGAAATAATGCAGAGAGCTTGCACTTCTCAATATCCACTTGCCGATCGGGGGAGTCTTGGGTTTTGCCGCCAGTGAGTTAACGTAATCGGCACCCGAGCGAGCCACGTAAGCGAGCGAGCCACCCCTTCCGCGGCCAATGCCGCCCACATGCAATTCTGATTTACATACAAGAAAGTGGTGTTTTTTAGGCTTCAAATCGCAGTTTAAATCGCCCATTTTCAGGCAGTTACCCGATTAGGGCACCGTGTACGTATATGGCCTAAATTGTGACACTCACTACACCGAGGCGGTGCCCGGCGGCGAGGTTGATCTTCCTGGCCAGGTATGATTCCAATAGCTTCATCTCTCGCGCGATCACGCTGGAAAACCTCCCTGGCTTCTTCAACGGTGAAGCCATTTAAGCCTGCGATCTGTTTCTTACTCCGCCTCTTCTTGGTGTCTCGCTTTTCGTTCGCCCAACGGAGCTCTTGGACTTCCTGTTCTATTAAAACCGCTCGATTCAAGGCCATTTCGGCACCCTTAAAAATATAGCCCAGCGCCGATTTCATTGGTGTATTAATCATGTCGTTACTAAGGAGCTGTTGAAACCTTAGTTCTTGCTTCTTGAATTGCTTTGCATTCATAGGTGTTTTTGAAATCGTCGATTGAGAATCTCCACTGCTTGGCCGGCTAGGTTCTTCATAAATGAGTTGATCAAGCACCTCGCTTGGCTTAAAAGGCACCAGGCCTGAAGCCCTGAAGGCACTCTTGATATTGATACTCTTAAACGCCATTAAATGAGCCTTTGGATACTCATCAAGAAAATCATTTTTATCGATATGTTGATATCTCGCACGTATAAGGCGTTCCACCAAGCCGTAATACGCCTGTTTTAGAGGCGCAAAACAAGCAACATCCAACGGCTGACAGAGGTGCGATGATCCGGCAGGCATACAAACAGGAATAATATTGTTCTGATAACAGATGTCATCAAATTTGGGCGTCAAGTGTGATTCATGGCCATCAAGAATCAAGAGGCTATATTTACCGACTCGGCGGTTGGTAATCCATGGAACGAAGTGATTTTCAAGCCAGTGTAGACTAATTTCGTTACTCGTCCAGCCGTTTGGTGATAAATTGATTCTCCATGTAGAAGGTAATTGGCTTTCATACCATCCTTCTATATGAACAGCTCCTTTAAGAATCAAGTACGGTGGTAAGGCCCAGCCAGCAGCGTTAATACACTCGATTGAAGTTACCCATTCGCGATTACCCGGCTGAACAAGAAACGGCTTTCCTTCACATGTTGATCGAGTAATCACTTTAGCCGTAGCGACTTGGCCCATACAAAAGCCCGTTTCATCAAAATTGAAGATGTCTTCATCAAGAATTCCGTATTCGCGTATAGCAAGTTGAACGCGGTCAAACCAAGCCTGAATAGTCCTTGGATTCTCGCATTTCGCTCTTTTAATATCAAGCTGGCGGCTATATCGACTTTTCAAGGTTTCATGGCGAGCAACGAAATTAGACACCCATTTCTCGCCGACAGAGATATGTAGATCTTGATCACCGCGCTTTCTAAGCAGCATGTTGGCCATTTCACGAACCATAGAGTTCCTTGGTGGCGCGCCGCGAGAATCAAGCGAGAGAATCCATTTTTCAAGCGATTCTTCTTCTCTCTCAGTCAATTTATGAGAATTTGGACGTATTTCCTGGCGAGAATGCCGTCCGTTTAAGCGATGTTGAAGAGTTGATCGAGAAACATCGAAAATCCGTGCCGCGCCACGTACAGAGGTAATTTGACCGTTTTTAATAGCTTGAAGGGCTAAGGCAATTCGACCCTCTTGATGAACCAAGTCTTTCGACGACTTCGGCATTTTTGGTGGTGTGGTTGATGTTCTAATGGCCTGAATTCATGGAGGTGCAGGAGGCTAGAAAGGGGTGGCTCGCTCGCTTACGTGGCTCGCTCGGGTGCCGATTACGTTACTCGGTGTTGATGAGTCACCCCATGAAGCCGTTCCAACGCCTCTTCTGGCTCATCTGCCCCTGGGAAAAGACTCTCTGCTATCATGGTATCAGCCACTTCACCACCAAGAAGCAGTTTCACGTTTGTGCGTGCTCCAACTCTCTCAGTGAGCTGTCCATCCTGATAATAGACGACACAGCATATAACCTCGGGTAGTCTCTGGCTGTATGGATTCCAACTTCCAGGAACAGCCCACGAAATGTGAATTGACGTGTGGTCAACACGACCTCTCAGTTCTTTCCAGCCGCCTGTTTCAATCGGTTGAACGGTATCGAGAGCAAGGGCGTTATTGATGTTGAAAATTCTCCCGGTCACGATCCTGAAGTCCATGGACATGAAGTCTATCCACTAATGAACCCATAGTCGTCACTGCATTCGGCGGCGCAGAATCGATTTCGCCCTGCCCTGCATCTACGACAAGACGTATTTCCCCGTCACGGGATCGTATTTCGTCTCTCCTTCTCCTGGAAAAGGGAACAGCAGCCGAGGGTCGATGCCAACCCCAATTCCGTTGTCAACTTCAGTGTTCCATGTTCCCATCGGAGTCTCCTGGTTGGGATTGGAAGAGCTGCTCTCTGACTCCTGGGTGGCAAGAGTATTCCACTTTGCGAGCTCTTCGGTTTCTTGATCTACGACAAGACTGAATTTCCCCGTCACGGGATCGTATTTCGTCTCTCCTTCTCCTGGAAAAGGGAACAGCAGCCGGGGGTCGATGCCAACCCCAATTCCGCGGTCAACTTCAGTGTTCCATGTTCCCATCGGAGTCTCCTGGTTGGGATTGGAAGAGCTGCTCTCTGACTCATGGGTGGCAAGAGTATTCCACGTTGCGAGCTCTTCGGTTTCTTGATCAGCCACAGGAGCTGGAGGCGATGCGTTGCGCGCCGATCGTACTGACCCCTGACGGGATATAGGAGCCTCGTTGAACCACGTATGTTGCAGGGCCATCTCTGCTGTTGCGCGGAGAGTAGGATCCGGATGCAATAGAGAGAACATGCATTCCTGACCGCTCTGGCTGACGCCAGTCGCGATCAGAAACATCTGGAGATTGTTCATATATTGAGAAAGCACGCCGAGGTTCTTAATCGACGATTGCCTGGTGAGCATTTGGAATGCGATTTCTCCGACCGCCCAAAGGTCCGGTGCATATGGGCTGCCACGCTTGACGAAACCGTACAGCTCGGGCGCAATATATCCACGCGTCCCCTTCAACATTGACGACTGTCCAATTTCACCTTCGATCCGTTTGCTGATGCCGAAGTCCGCTATCTTGACCCACCACTCATCTGGAGGACACGATTTGATCAGGACATTCTGTGTTGCGACAAAAGCGTTAGCCCAGTCTCAATTTCTGCCGGGGCAGCTTACTTTGGGTTTCATATCACGGTGTGCAAATTCATTGTCGTGCATCAAAAATAGACCATCCAGGATTTGAAATGTGACTTCCTTCGCCTCGTGTTCTGGTAGCGCCGGTTTCTGGTGCAGGTATGTATGAAGATCGCCTAACTCCAGGTATTCCATTGCGATAAACAAGTACTCGGGACTCTCGTACCAACCGAACGATTTGACAAAGGCACGCTCGTACTGCCAATGATCAGCATGCATCCTGAGAGGACATGATGCCAACACTTACTTTCCAATGCGAGAATTTCGCTATAGCCTTCAACTCCCGATAATAATCCACCCGTGTCGATTGTCGGCGTACCTCCATCTGCTTGATGGCGCGCAGTTCATTCTGTCGCGCTCCTTTGGTGCACTTTTCCAGCCAGACACTGCCATAACTCCCACCACCAATTTTCCTATACCTTCTCCAGTGTTCGGATCTAGACACGAGTCGACGTCGAGATTTGTAGTCCGGTTCATGGTAGGTATGCACGGTCTCAACGCTGCTGTCGGGTAGAAAGTGGGTTTCTAGCTTTGAATCTCGCACCAAATCGGAAATTCGAGGGGACAGAAGTTGCGATGAACTGCGCATGTGCTGGGAGCGCGGGCTGGCGAGTGGGGAAAGGCCGGGGGCATGAGGCAGATTCGGATCACTGCTGGATTCAGCACTACGCGCCCTCCCTAGCCCATCCGACATGGTGAATGGTGTTAATCAATACGACACCGATAGTCTTGAATTCCGATCCTGGCGATTAGCTCGAGTGCACGAACATGAGGAGCTCCGGAGAGTACCAGCGACCAGTCACCATGAGGTAGGATTCCCTTCCTGAGGTTCCACCACGGCGACCTTCTGTTCTGACTCGGGAGGGCTGGGATTCAACCTCAGCCACGTGGTGTTTGGTAACAGCATCAACGTTGAGGAACAGTCGTAAGCGAGAATGGGCGAGGCTGCGTGGGCGAAAGCGCGAAAGTGCGACGAGCCCCTCCTGCCTTAGCGCCTAAGGCCTCGTGTTCATTGGTCGACTTTCTCGGCCGCACCGTCACGAGGGGCTGCCAAAAATAACAAGACGATTGATAAACCGTGCAGATTCCCTGGACTGGTGCTAAGACTCTAGCGTAGGAGTTTCGACCGTAAACAATGGCCGACCCGATATCCATCATCTCTGTGATGGATCTCTGCTTCAAGTAAGTTCGTGCAACGCTGCACATTATCCGCAGCGATCCATGGAAGGCATCCTTGCTAAGCCAATCAGGTACGGGGCGATTCTAGTCCAGAAATGTTCCGCCTTCGCCCATGCGGAGTCGGAGCTTGTGGAGCGATCAGTCCTAGGTACGTACATCCGAATTCCTACACATTCTGACGGTCTTATTTTTCTTCCTCTGAACCACTCAAGCCTAGTGACGCACCGCGAACCCTATTAGAAATCTACTTGTTACCGACGCAAAGTCCTAGTTCTGAACAGGCAGGTGCTTTGCACCCAAAAACAACTTGTTCCCAGATGCATTTAGCAGGAAAACACCTCCGATCGGATGATCTAAGCGCGACTAGTTTCGCTCAACATATTCGGGTCGAAGGACAGCGATGAACCATTCCGCAAAAGGAATTCATCGCTTGTTCCCTCTAGCGGATAAAGACCCACGGGGGGTCTCATGCGGAGAAGAACATTCGGTAAGTCCCTATCCACGCATAAAAAGATTTGGCGCTTTAAGCTCCACAGGAGCTTCCCTAAAATTGCTTTCTCGGCGATGGGCATGTCTCGATACGTGGTAGCAGTGAACTTGCGCCTCCAGGGAGGGGGGCCGATAACAGCAGGAGGAAGGAGGCATAGGATATTCGGGCTTTGGTGACCAGCGGCCTCCACCAGATTGTCCCAGTAGACTCCTTTTTTGTGTGTTGCAAGAACACGCTGGATTTCTGCAGACGTAGGCACTGCTTTTCCGGGCGGAATTGAACGGATGATTTCCTCCGAAAAGGATTCGGAATGTTTTTTCATCCGATACAACCTCCACTGGGCCAATCTCAGTCCTACCTTAGAGACGTGGCTTTCCTTAGAAAAGGCCTGTAGCGCACGAAAGACGCCACCGGCCGTCTCTGCGTGACCTTCTAGTAGTGGAGATTCCGACCGCAACTCGCGCAGGCATTCTTTGAGCATTATCAGAGCTTGCGGTGAAGCGATACCAATTGCGAGTTGAAGCAGCTCGGCGGCGCGCCGCAGACCCAATTGCTGACCTCCAGATATGTGCGACGGACTATTGGCGAACTGCTTCACCATTCTCCACAGTCTATCACCGCATGCGTTCTCTGCGCCCATTCTCATGTAAAAATCCTGGAGCGTCTGCTCATCATCGGCTAGAGGGAAAGGTTGCGGAGACACGCTGACATTCCGAGAACGTCTCACCGGGGCACTGGCTTGGGCTGGAGAAATAGATGCCGGCAATGGTTCCAGTTCGTGATGAACTGGTAACATAAACGTTTGGCATGGATGGTCATGAAACGTCGGTTGGATTCCTCTACCATCAGGTCGAGCTCCGGTTACGTCTGCGTCTGATGGTCCGGCACCCGCGCTCTCGGGAGCTACTGCGGGTCCCTTTAGACCACTTGAGTGGAGCTGATAGTGTGGATCTGCCGGCTGAGCGCTTGCAACGCCATCTGTCTCACAGGTACCCTGGACGTCGGCGTCAGACTTACTCCCCTTTTGAGTATCATTAGGACAGGCTAGGATCGACTGGTTGCCTCCTGATGGTCTGCCATCCTTTGTGGTCTGCTCGGGGTTAAGGACAACGGTACCCGTTGGAACGAAATATTCTACTTCGGCCCTTGAAGTGTTGAGAGAAGAGTAATCATTTCGCAAGGATCTTTTCGCCGTGTCTCCAGGAGTTACTATTTCGATGTGTGTGGTTTTGTGGGACGATTCGGTACACTGCTCCTCAGTGGTTCCACCGTTTGATGTTCCCGGACTGCCCAGGCTTCTGAGAGGAGCCCAAAAGGAAACGGAAGGTCTAGGACCTGAATCGGACGCTAGTGAGAACGGCTCCATGCGGTCGGGTATTGTAATACGAGCGGATTCAATGCCCGTTGACGGTGATAGGGAATTATCGGAGTGGAGTTTCCGCTTCAAACCTATATGACGCGTTCTATGCCCATTTCTAGCCCAATATTGTGCGGTCATGATCGCACTAAAGGTTTGAGATCTACCGAAGTCCCTTTTGAATCTAGTCTCGACTTGTTCCTTCGTTAGATGCCTGTGGTCCTGGAACCACCGGGGCAGACGATCCAGTTCCTCCGGCTCCCACGGAGGCATAGTAGAAGGCGCTACCAAAGGATGTCAGGCTGTATACATCGGATATTCGGAAATCCTGACTCACGCTTGCGTTTTCGGAATCCTTTCGATGTCGCCGGTTCTGGAGGCTCAGTAATCTGCAAGTTTGCATGGTTCGATTCATCATGGATCTGCCGAGTGCTTGCAGAGTAGCTCCCGCGAAGTTGGGTAAGAGCCCTAAGCCTTTGGCTTATTTTTGCTCGACATTCGTTGTTCATGTCGATGACTACATCCAAGGCAAAGTTAAAAATATGGTGGTATAGAAACCGATGATTGAAGAGGATACTCACTCTGCGAGGCAAGTTCGTTTGAACTTAATAACAACCCCTCGACTAGCCGCATCGTGTCTTCCTCAGACTTTAGATTGCTCGGATATGAGCGTGGGTCAATGAGTTTTTGGGGAAAGCCAGACTCGATCAAGTTGTGATCTGCTTCGGACACCCGAATCAACCCACTGCGTCCATCAAGTTTTAAGTAATAATAGCCATCTTCCCGACGTGTTGGATTATACGAAGGAGCGAGGACAACATCGAGCCAGCAAATACTATTGTCGACTTCCCCTTCATCATCTTTCATAAGTTGCAATTGGCCGAACAATGGATCAAGCTTCCCTGCCATAGAGTCACTAGCCAGAGGAACACCAAAATAATGCGCAAGGCTACCATCGCCCTCAATAGCAGTTGCCAGTGACCGCGACTGCTCGAGAGTTAATCGTAACCATTGCTGTGTAGGGGAAAATTGAGCGTGGAGCGTTTTACCGCAATCCGTCAAGGTCGAACTGCAACCGACATCTGGGACATCTTCTAGAGGACAGGAGTCAGAATAGGAGTCAGAACAGGAGTCCATCTTCACAGAGATAAAGTTGCTAATGAAATGTGGAGAACGGGAGGTCTACTGGAGAAGGGTTGAGGACAGTGGGGTTTTAAATTCTCCCTTCTGAAAGCGACCAAACGCCAGCTCGACTAGGTACTAGAGCCATTTAAAGCCTCTAATCAGCGACGACAATGAAAGGTCTTATGAAGTGGCGCTGAGTGGGTCGCCAACGTAGAAGCGATTGGTCCGGTCCGTCACCTTTCTCCCTGTCACGGATTTCAAATTTATCGCTTTGTTACTAGGGGGGTAAATGAATGCCCAATTGAACGGGCAGGCGAGGTTATCTGCGTAGTTCTATTGCTAAGCATTGGACACCAACTTTGTCGGGTATTAGGGAACAAATTAGAACTAATACGCTGGTCCATGAGATGGATGATTTTGGTCTCTCGGCATTTGATCGGAGTAGGATGAGAAGGAGCTTGGATACGCTAACTCCTCCCTTTGAGACGATCATAATGCATTGCTGCGTAATATAAGGTAATGGGGCAAGCATAAGTTGCTATATAGAGGAGCATATCAATACCTCTCCCCCAACTCCCGCCAAGAATCACGGAGTTCATATTCGTAATTGTGCTTTGTTGTGCTCGAGATCTGGGATGAACTGGAAGTCGTACCCCTGATCAACCTCCTGCTTCCCTGGTTTCAAGACGAGAAAACCAAATATGGTTGAAAGTCGATCGACGGGCGTCTTCCCTCCTCCTTTGCCTGGGCCTTTCCTGAATTTACGGCTAAGTACAGTATTGTTGAATCATGGGAATTATGGAGAGCCTTGTGCTGAAGACATTAGCCACCCCCTCCATTCCACACTATCGTAGCTTGCCATACAGATAAGTGACGTTTTCTCTCTCTTTCTATTCCTGTTTTTACTCACTTTTCTTTTACCTTTTCTTTTCATTTTTTCATTTTTCTTTTAGTTTCGCTTTGGATCCGTAGAGCCTATGTTTTTCTCATCTTGTCCGGTGCGACAGGCGCGAAACTTGATGACCACCGTTGGCACTGATTTCCTGGAGAGCCCTGCTTTATAGCGCCTGCGGACACCAAGCAAATAAACAAGATCTTTCTAGACCGAAAAGCTTTGCGTGTTTGTTAATAGATTGATCATTCTGGACTAGTCTACTCGTGGCTTATTTCGCTTTCGTTTCACCTGTTTCCAGCCAATTGAACTGGGGTAGTACCGGTAGATTTGGAAATCTAGTATTATTTATGCCGGATCCGGTTAGATGAGAAAAAGGACTGGGCTTTGTATTGTCTCTTTCCATTTCAGAGAACTGTTTAGGTGCTTAACATTAAGGCGTTCGCGACCATAATAATACGTATGGGACTTATCACAACTAGGGCGGAAAGTACAATATAAACTACGGTTGCTAGTTTCCGTGCCGGCACATGACCAATTCTCGCACATAATTTGCCTCAGAGAACTACGATACTGACAGCTGACATGACATAAATTGAGCGTGATCGTGCATGGGCTCCGAGGAGACGAGGCATATATATTTGGACATGTATAATAGATTAGTGTTAGTTTCCCTTTCGGCTTAGCCGCCGGGCGTTAATAAATTGTGTGTGTGTGTGTGTGCCTCAGAGACAAAGGACTGCCTTTACAGCATCGTTCCAGATGAGATTTGAAAAGAAAAAGGTGGGGGTAGGCATAAGGCTACGCTGTAATATCTATGGCGGGATAGACATAACCGAGCTGAAAAAAAAAAAAAATTCATTTTGTCTAGCACGTGAAAGTAATGAAAAGGAGAAGGCTTCTTAAAAGAATAGACGGTGCTAGATTCTCGGTTTTCTTGGTACAGGATACATCTCACAGTGTGTAGCGTCTGTTGAGACAGGAGCGAAAGAATTCCGGAAGTGTAGACCACAGAGTACGGGATGCAACTATTTGGTCGAGGCTGGGCTAACTTTGACCGAGGTTTTACGACGGCTTCAGACTTGTGTGACAAGGCTGGCTTCATAAGACGATGACGATAGGCTTTTGTTTGTTTTCACTAATTGGTACATAATCCTTGTACGCATAGATATATGTCGTGGTAAGTCACATCCCACATCCGCCCAAATAAACCCGCCTGCTCCGAAATTAGTGCGGGTAGATGCATACGGAATAACATATGGGTCGGAATAGCTATGTGTAAATGTAAGGCCATGAACAGGGGGGTGAGGAGTCTCCCACACGCGTGTGATGGCTTTGATACAAGTTCGAGCACTTTTGAGAGCCTGGGGCTGTTTTTCTTCCTCTGTATTTCTCCTATCTTTTGCTAGCTCAGTTGGAGGAACGGGACAACACGGGAACCGACAGGAAGATAAAGAAAGAGTCGCACGTTAGCTAGTGGCTATGGTACCGTGAGGCGTGCAGCACACCATAATAGTTTCGTCTTGGCAGTTATCGGACTAACCTGGAATATTAAGTGATGTTACCTTTCGAGGATGGCCAGAGATTACGCAAATTAGTCCTTCGCAAGGTTTTAGCTCCCGGCAGATGCTCTTACTGTATTACTGTAAATATCATATCGATTACGTGAATGTGCCAATCCAAAGTACTTCTCTTTCTTTGTATTAGCTTCCTGGACAGCTAGAAGTGAAAACCACCTGCAACCTCGGAAATACAAATACAAATCATATCACAAGTGTAAAGAATACCCCGCTGGGTCTATCCTAAGGATACCCCGAGGATAATTTTGCATTGTACGAGGTCTTGTCGTGGATTAAAGCGTTGAGTGGCCACACTGCACAACGGAGACATAGGACACAAGCTCACTCGCTTAATTGTCCGTTATGTTAATCCACTTTCAAACGTGAAGTTGGTGGATTGCACGGTGGCAGCAACCGAAAGAAAAAGACGGTGGGGACAGATAGTATCACCTTTTGCTTTACATATTATCTTCCTATGATGAGCGGTTTACAAAGATCAGTTCTTTGTCAATAATTAAATATCTGCCTCCGGTACTTGGTGTACATGTTTAAGGTAACTATCTTCCACAGTTTCCTACAGCAGGTGCTGAACTAGACGAAATTCGTTCATGACAACTATCGACAGCTAGAATTACATGAATTTGGAGAAAGCCTTAATTTGATAGGGTGAAACCCAAGTTTCTTTGTTTTTACTACATAGCGGCGCCACCCTATCCATTTGGCTTGACTCACAACACCTTGCCGCCCCTAGCCGAAATACGACCGTGGCGCAACTGAATATCCTGCTTGGTGGCTCTAGAAGCGGATAAGGGACACATCACAAATTGCAGAGGTTGCAAAATGTAGCCCACACTCTGTCTCGTATATCCGCAGAAAGTTGCGATTGTACGGCACTGCGAAACCTCGTCTTCTGCGTGCTGGCCGCCCACCCAGTATCACCCCTCTCATGGTCAAAGCTCTCTGCGATCACCTGAGTGAAAAGCCCGATCTCTATATCGAAGAGATGGCTGTTTTCCTTAGGGATGAATTCAATGTTCTACCATCCATGTCGAACATTCAGCGGGCCCTCTCCAAACAAGGATGGACGAAGAAGCAAGCTCAACAGAGAGCAAAAGAACAGAACCCTCAGCTAAGAGCATTCTACCAGCACCAGCTGTCCAAGTTGAAATCTTATCAGCTGGTTTTTATTCATGAATCTGGGTGTGATAAACGAGTAGGATTGAGGCGAACTGGTTGGTCTCCGCTTGGCGTGACGCCTGTCCAAGTTTCGAAATTTCACCGCGGTCAACTTTACTATATACTGCCAGCTTTTGCCCAAGATGGTACTATTATCTCCAATATCTACCGAGACTCGACAGATGTTGTGGCTTTTGAAAGCTTTATTGAGCGGCTTTTACGACACTGTGGGCGGTTTCCAGAACCAAATCCGTCCTAACTAATCATCGATAATGCCTCCTTCCACCGTCAGAGCAAGCCAGAGAATTATGTTCTGATGCGGGAGTTGAGTTACTTTACTTACCACCTTATTCACTGGATTCTAATCCTATCGAGAACATGTTTGCTGAGCTCAAGGCTTACAATAAGAACGCATGGCCAATATTCGTGGATAATCCTGGCCAGGGCTTTCATGCGTTCCTTCGAAAATGTGTCCAAGTTATCGGCGAGAAAGACGAGAGAGCGGAGGGAAACTTTCGACATGCAGATATAGCAGTGCAGCACAAATACGGTATGTTAGAGTTGGTGCACTGTACATAGTTGAGTTTAGTGTTGATCCCTGAAGTCTAGATAGCTAAACAGAGATCTAGAAAATTTCCTTATTCTATCTATGTATTCATGTCATAAATCATAAGCTCCGTTGAAAGTTGGCCGACTATAAGAGCATTACAATTTCACTTCTTGCGGTCGCAGCCATATGTTGCGTGGTAGGCATGTGCGGTGTAGGCTGGTTATATGTGGCCGCGGAACTGACTAAGCAATTACTTCATCACCTTGCTTAACCGATTAAGCAATCGATCAATATTGATCGTACGATTATAGAGCTTGAATCGTATGATCAAGCTCTTTTATTGCATATCTGAAGCCCCTGAAATTGCATAAATATGGCCTCTTTTTGCAGTAGATTAGAATAATCAAGACCTTCAATCGTTGCATATGATCATATAAAACTCGGCGTATTAATCAGCTCTTTGCCAAGACCATTTCTGCCACAGTTATGAGCCCGGCTCAGCTCTAGAGGACATACCGCTTTAATCAATTATTGAAGCTATACAAGCTCCTTGCTCCGAGCAAAACACAAAAACGGCACCCCAACGGGATCCTGCAAAAGGAAGCGATTCAGGAAAGCTGACCCGCTGCTGAAGCCAATATGACCTCCTCATTCGATTCAGATAGCGCCACGAAGGTTAAAGTCATCTTAAAATGCCGAGATGATTGGCGTAATTGGATCCTCAACATCAAAGAATATGCCGAACGGCTTGATGTATGGGACCACTTCAATCCGGAGGATTCTCCGATTATACAACGCCCTGGAGCCCCCGTGAAGCCAACGAGGCCCGCAGAGCTCACGGAAACCAACTTCCGCGCATACCAACTCGATCTTCAAGATTATAAGGATGCTCGAAATAATATTGCGAAGGTGGAGGAAGCGATCAAGGCCTCTATCGCAATTCATGTACAACCGCTGATCGAGGAGAAGCGACGATTCGAGATACTGAAGGTGCTGAAGGAGCAATATGAGCCAACGGAGGACGAGATGGAAGAAAAGGCCCTACGGCAGTACAAAGCAGTCATTAAGAGATCACCACGGAAAGGCAAGATCAACGCATGGATTGAGGATTTTGACCACGCTTACCTCGCGATCAAACGGCTCAATATGAGCGAGAGCCAGGATAAGCACGTACAGAAGGACTTTCTTCGATCGATTGAAGCCGTGGACCCTCTGTATTCAAGATTGCACTACTCCAACATTCGCAACACCACTTACCGCAATTTACTGAGCGATTTCCGCACTTATCTCGCCAACAGCGGCCGAGATGACGATTCAGCAGTAGCGCACACTTTCGCCACGCTTAACGGTCAAAGTGATAAACCAGCAGACGCCCAAAAGCCTCAAGAAGCAGGGAAGGAAGGATCTCCCTACTGCGTATGCGGACTAAGGCATCGTATGGATAAATGTTGGCAGCTTCATCCCGTTCTACGGCCACCGAATTGGAAGCCGAATAGCAGAGCAATGAAAAAGATCAAGTACTTTGCCGCAGGATCATCAACACAAGCCCAAATGGTCAGATCGATCATTGAAAAGAACTGGAAGCAAGATGATGAAAAGCCTCAAGAATACCATGTCATGGCTCTTTCATTCAGCGCCTCGCTCGACGTCTCGCTTAAAAACTGCTTTATTATTGACACCGGTTCTTGCACGCATGTATGCAACGAGATATCGAGATTCGAGGAGCTTAATCAATCAAACAGAGGTCAACTCCACGCTAGCGATTCAACTATCGAGATCCAAGGATTCGGAAAAGTCAGGATACGGCCAAATTGCGGAGGAGAAAAAGGGGATAAAGAGATTGTCCTTACCAACGTCGCCTTCGTTCCAGGCCTCCATACAAACATCCTAAGCGCGCAGAAGCTCAAGCAAGCCGGTTACGACTTCAGTATGGCCCGCAACACGATCTCACGGAACGGCAGAGTTGTATTCCGGGTAGAGGAGCATTCATCAGGATTGTGGATCATTGAGAAGAATAAAAGCACTCACTACGGTTTCGCGATGATCCAACCTGATCGCGATCCACGTAGGTCAGCAAGACCTCATGTTCTGAAGGGAGACATCGACTTGTGGCACCGCCGCATGGCTCATCTGAATTGGGATGCGCTGCGTCACTTACCTGAAGCCGCTCAAGGTGTCCAAATTGACCATTCTCGAGCAAAACAACATGACGATCCGAAATGCGAGGTATGCAAGGTGTCCGAAGCCCCGAGACAGATCTCGAGGCGGCCCATGATGACGGCCAAAGCACCGCTTCAACGCGTACACTTTGATCTCATACAAATGAAGCCTGCGTTGAATGGTGATCAGTGGATTTCACATTTTTATGACGAGAATTCACGCTTCCACAACGTCTACACCCACCGCTTGAAGAACGGCTGCGTAGGAGCCTTTAATACCTTTATTCGACAGATGCAACGTTTCGTTAAAACAAAGATTATCTTCTTTAAAAGCGATCGCGAGCAAACCCTCGGTAATGCGGTTAAGCACGAAGAAGAGCTTGAAGGCATCATTCACGAATACTCCGTGGTCGACACGCCTGAGCAAAATGGCGCTGCAGAGCGTGCAGGAACCATTCTCATACTTAAAGGAAGGAAGGTGATGATCGAGGCAAAACTGCCTCGAGATCTCTGGCCGTGGATCATGGGAGGAGTAGCGAATATCGCTAATCGCACTCCTACTGAAGCCCTGAATTGGAAAACGCCATATGAGATGATCACAAGCGAAAAGCCAGATATCTCAGCGTTCCGTGTAATCGGCTGTGTTGCATATACGAGACAGGATCAACCGCTAAGCGATAAAATGGCCCCCCGCGCGTATAGAGGCTTCCTCCTTGGTTTTGTGGCCTCGAATATCTGGCATATATGGAATCCGAAGAGACAACGTGTTGAAGAAGCGAGAGATGTCGTATTTGACGAGACACGATCCTACGATCCCACACAACCGTTTCTTGAAGACCTGCTTAGCGAGACATCTCCAGAGCCACCCACAGAGGTGCTTGACTTACCGAGAGGCGAAGGGATCTTTCTCGACGAAGAGACTAATCACATTGAAATAGGGGAACCCCCACAAGCTGCAGAGAATGATCAGGAATCAGAGGAAGCTCAAAACGGTGAAATTGATCAAGGATCAAGTAGTAGAAGGAGTCAGGAAGGTCAGAGGGTAGATCAGACCTCTTGTCACGGTAACCCCGCGCAACCGAGCACTCTACCAACACCTGAATCAACTCCTGAGCCACATACTGAAGCTCACGATGAAATCGATTCAAACCGTGGCCGCATTGAGACGATTCCTGGAGGATTCCCGGAAGATACTACACACGAGAGGCTGAATCAACAAACGCAGAGCTCAGTGGCCCCTCCACGAGACGAATCACCGTCCGGACTCTTGCAGGATTCGCTGCAGAGCTCGATTCTTGAAGCAGAGAGATTACGAGCTTCTCCTGCACCTCCCGCTCAACTTTACGAGTCAGAGAGAGATCACGATTCACACGATTCATCGAGATCAGGGGGTGGAAGACGTAAAGGAAGAGGTCCTACCGATGACGGAACCCGGGAAGAGAATATACTGCATACAAAGCGAAGACCAAGGCCTATTCGAAAGGATCCAGACTTCTACTACAGCAACGCGATTACCGACTCCTATATTCCCGATCCCTATATCGCTCAAAAGGCTTTCTCAATGGCTATAGAGCTCGCAGGAAGAGAGAGGAGACACTGGCACCGCAACGAGCTTCCCCCTCCACCAAATTCCTATGCAGAAATACTGCAACACCCGCTCAAGAATGAATTCTTGCATGCTGCGCAAGTCGAAGTAGGAAATCTCAAGGCAAAAGACTGCTTTACCCTCGTTGATCAAGAAGAGGCTCGCGATTCACAAGTTCTTCCGTTGAAATGGGTCCTTACATACAAATTCGATGAAAACGGCAACTTCATAAAAGCGAAAGGACGGATCTGCGTAAGAGGAGACCTTGAAAAGGATACTATTGCTAATAATTTCGCGGCAACAGCATCTGCTAGAGTATTTCGAGCCACCATGGCACTGGTAGCTGCCTTTGACCTCGATACAGACCAGAAAGACGCCGTGAACGCCTTCCTAAACGCCCTGCTCGAAGAAGCTGTATACACGAGATCACCAGAGGGATTTCATACAAAAGGGAAGATATGGAAGCTGAGGAAAGCGCTATACGGACTACGGAAATCGCCACGCCTTTGGCAGCAAGCCCTCTCCACTACACTGCTCAAGTTTGGCCTCCATCCCGTACCCGAAGAGCAGTGCCTCTTCGTGAACCGATATATGATCGTATTAGTCTATGTTGACGATATTATCATTATCAATCTACCTACCGCCGAAGCCCGAGAAGCCGCAAGACGATTCAAGGAAGCTCTCGCGGAGGAATACGAGCTGCGAGATATGGGAGAAGTAGGCTGGTTCCTGGGAGTAAGGATCATCCGAGATAGAACTCGCAGGAAGCTCTGGCTCTGCCAAGATGCATATCTCGAGAAGATCGCCGTGAAATTCCATTTGAATGATCTCAAAGAATGGCCAAATACACCGCATTCAACCTCGCTTAACCTCGATCCCCACGAAGGCCAGGCAACAGAGGCAAAGATCAAGGAATATTCAATGAAGATAGGGTCAAGCCAGTACCCTGCAATGGTCACACGACCTGATATTGCACACATGATCAGCCGCTTATCTGAAGCGCTCAAGAACCCCTCAGCAGATCATATTCGCGCTGCAGATCGAATTATCGCCTATCTCTACGCCACACGTTTCCATGCAATCGAATACTCCGCTGAAACAGACGATCAAGAGATCGCAGTTATCGCTTCAGATGCAGCTTTCGGAGATCGGCCGGACCGCCGGAGCTCTGCAGGGTTCCTTATGAAGCTTTACAACGGACCCGTGGAATGGAAAGCGAGCAAGCAGCGAGCCGTGACGACCTCCACAACCGAAGCTGAATTCCTCGCCCTATCTGAAGCCGCCAAGGCAGTATACTGGTGGAGGAGGGTCTTCAACACCATGGGCTTCAATCCCCAACACGAAATGATCGTTTCTTGTGATAATCAACAAACCGTCCGATTGGTCAACTCCGAGGACGTAGAGCAACGCTCTAAGCTCCGCCACGTTGATATACACCGTTCATGGCTTCGCCAGGAAGCTCAGAAAGGTGATCTATACGTACGGTGGATCCCTACCGATCGAATGATTGCAGACGGGCTCACGAAGCCCCTCCCGGCTCAAAACCACCACAAATTCATGAAGATGTTAAATCTCGTCGACATCAAGGACCTCATTATGGCTCAAGAAGGGAGATAATGGCCCTACGCAAGGCGCTGAGGGGGTGTGTGGCCGCGGAACTGACTAAGCAATTACTTCATCACCTTGCTTAACCGATTAAGCAATCGATCAATATTGATCGTACGATTATAGAGCTTGAATCGTATGATCAAGCTCTTTTATTGCATATCTGAAGCCCCTGAAATTGCATAAATATGGCCTCTTTTTGCAGTAGATTAGAATAATCAAGACCTTCAATCGTTTCATATGATCATATAAGCTCGGCGTATTAATCAGCTCTTTGCCAAGACCATTTCTGCCACAGGTTATCTCAAAATCCGGTCACGTGATCTGATAAACTGAAAGCCTCTCAATTGGGAGATTTGGGATATCCCCAGAATCAGTTACGTTCCTAGATGAGCCGCTTCTCTTCGACAAGCGTGGCCAGCAATTTCCAAAAATGGGATCATATTGGTGATTACAAGTACCGCGTACAAACATCCAGCCGTCTGTTGGTGGACGACTCTTGCTAGCATGCTAGGGCCTCAAAAAAACAGTCTCATAAACTTTCTGGTCGTGGTTCAGACCTAGCAACTGTTAGTAGGAACCTAAATTGCCTATTACCTCTTAACCTACATACTCATACCTGAGTAAAAATGATCGTAGGCACTCAACTGCACGCTCAGGGGAGTTTTCCCGACGTATCTTTTCTGTCAATTGTATGATCTGATCGTAGGTTCCGTGCTGCATTAAAGAAACAATTTGCATGATCATATCATGAGACACCCTGGCATCATTTTGGATCTTCTCCCAGTACTCCTTACGACGCTTGTCTTCGTGAGGATTAAAGAGGCACTGGATGCCGGATTGGATGCATTCTTCACAAGACGGCGGCGAGCCGACACTGCACATCCGTTAGTAAGATGGTCACGAAGTATCACAGAAAGGATTATGACCTTCACACGCTTAATTCGGCACGACGTACAGGCCATACCCCGGCGCCTCTGTGCCTTCTCAGGAAGACATGCACCTTGGACTGGCACTTCACTTTTTGCCGATGCCGGGAGCAAAGGGCGTAGAGGTTTTTCATTAAATGGAGGCATGCTGCAAGCATAGATTTCACTGATCTGATAGAGTATCCAACCATGAAATCAAATCCATATTGAATTTCCTCATGGATGCTCTCATATACTAGGGGAATGTTTGATAGTAGTGTATTGCATGAAACTATTTATTGACCTTCCTGCATGTTTGCCACAATATTTGACTCTGGTCGGACAGTGGGCTGCTGACGCCTCCTAAGCAAACAAAGAAAATACTCTCACATGGCTTGGAACCAATCCTTGGCATGGACTCATGCTTTTGTTGGTTTGGATTCGGCGTGCCCTTTCGTGCGGTCTGGTCCCGTGCGCGAGAATTTGGAACAGCATGGAAGTTTGAGGAGATGTTAATATTAGAGGCATCTAGTGCTACGATGCTCCATTTCTCGGGTCCTGCGATCAGATCTTGATATGTTCTCCGGAGTGCTTTGATTCCTGTGTAAGACGGGTAAGTCCTCAAGATGATAGAGACTGGCCGTGGGAGCTCATTTTCAGTTGTTATGAGCGAAAACACCTCCAAGAGCTGAGCTGTATGCTCGAAACGGGTCTTAGTTTGCTATGGTGGTTTACTGAAGAAACTACGTAAAGAATGCGCGTGGAGCTTCTGGCCACATTTAGTTAGGTGTTTGCGGACTTGCTTACAATTAGGATGTCCGTCATGCTGTGTCTTTAGGGCGCCGGCATACGGACGGGACTCTTGCTTCGCCGTTGATGCAGATTAACTGCGCCGCCGGAGCGGAGTTTAAGCACCTATAGTGATAAAATGTTGGTTCGCTTTGTGTCGCCATCCAGAGTTGAAGCAGTAACGGCCAGACGAGGCTTTAGATGAGGACCCGAGGTTTTTCGACGATGTTCCTGATAACAAAGTGGAGGTTATTATTTGTTTTAGAACGACTGATATAACTCAAGGTTTTGATGCCACATTGAAAATTATCCGAACCCACAAGGATCAATTCCCCCGGAAGATCACGTCGACCGTCAAGCTGGCACCCTCCGCCAGGCAAATGACTTATGATATTCAGATCATATGTCAGGATTGTTGATTTCCACTCTCTTTCCGCTTATAGGATCTTCAACAGTAGCCGCGTAGTCCATGATTTTTAGAGTGTTCAGTGCTTTTCTCACTTCTTGGAGAACATCAGCTCCAAACGTGGGATATTTCTGGACCTCTTCTTCAAATTTGTGGTTTTTGTCTCGAAGATATCCCTCAACCGAAGCTGCAGCTAGAACATGACGCACCGCATGCCCATCGGGCAGGAAGGTTGCCGATATGATATGCTCAGTTGTAAGACAATAAGTGTTTATATCGACATACCGCCCTGTAAGAGGCTGGGGCTCCGGGTTGGCTGCCAGAATTTCCTTGATCTGTCGGGCCATTTGAGATTCCAAACCAGTGACAGTGCACATATCTGCGAACCTCGCGAGTTCTATCGCAGCCGAAATTTGATCTTCCGGTAACTCTAGGTCAAAGTTTACCCTGCGGAGGTATATCCATTGCAAGAGGGCTTCGAGACTTTGCGCCGAGACAATACCTTCAACCTCTTCTAAGACGGCTATCTGCTCTTTTCCCTCCTTGAATTCACTTGTAAACATTGCAGAGAAATATTTGGAATCTTTGCAGAGGAGATTACTTGAGACTGTATATCCATTGTCGCCAGGATTAATTCGAATCTCGACGGACGGACCGTGATATAGTGAAAGTACGCTGGAAAACAGAACCCTTAGTCTAGACACGCCGTTTTGTAGATCGGAATCTACGTACGATCTCGCAAACTCTTTAGCACTTGCTTCAGATATGTCAGTCATACTTTGAATGTTGATGGTGTGACTTGCAAAGACGTTGAAAGAAAGGGGCAGAGTGAAGTTGAGAAACTATGTATGTCAGGGTTTTGAAGAATATGTCGGAGCGGTGGGTCAGGGCAGAACCAGCGTATGCGACCATACAAAGACACGGATGATGCAGTATATTTAACTAACTAGTTAACTATAGGAATGATGACTGTGAGGATATATTATTATTCCGGGTCTAATCCCAATACGTACTAGCGGATATTCTTGGAGGGTTTGAGATATTAAAAAAGAAACTTAGGGGTGACACAAGTTCTGACTTCTACTTAACTGCCTTAAGACAAGTTCTCAGTAGGTAGCGACTGCTGCCGCGAAACGGGACAGGACCAACAACCCCTTTTTGGTGTTATGGTTTGATTGTGATTCTAAATTATTAAGGGCGATATAGAATTAACCCTTAAAATTTTTCTGCCCGTGGTACAGACCTATTCACTGTTAGTAAAGAGCCCCCAAATTGCCTACGCTGTTAAGGGTCTACACGAAGGGCCTACGCTATACTTACCCACGGGGGTATACCCAGAGGGTAATACCCGTGGGTATCTAGTACCAAGCCGGAGAGAAGGACTAAAAGATTAGCTAACTAAAACATTCTCCACCCAATCGTAGGTTCGTGCATTTCCTAATACCTTAGCATCCCCCAGATCTCCCGCAAGAAATTATTCCAACCCACCTAAACTCTCCGCTATTTTCTGAGCCATCAGACTATACCAGAAACCGAATCCACAACACTTATGCTGCCCTACTGTTTATTATGCTATAAATAAATATCGAGTCTAACTGTATTCTATGAATCTAGGAATACGCAGTCGGATATTTAATTGTTCGATTGAAGTCGCGCCAAGTAATTCTCAAATAGCAACTATAGAAATAAAACCACCTTCACTTGGAATGGGAAGACCCCTTGACGCAAGCTCGACAGCTCTTTTCTTTTTATGTTTCGAGGACAGACTTTCCCAATTCTGGTACAGCACTAAGTCTGCGCATGAAATTCTCGCTATATGACCTTGGGCTTGTGCTTGATCAAGAGCCTTGGGTAGTATTTCGTGATTGGGAGTATCGCTAGGAGATAAAGAAGCAGCAGGCCAGCCATCGGTATTAGGAGACACTTGGGGAATGGTCCACTGCTCGAATTCTTCTTCAGCAGGGGGCTCTGTGGGAACGGGCTCAGATTCTTCAAGAACAAGCGCAGGTTCCTCAGAGGCAAGCGCAGGTTCTTCAGAGGCAAACGCAGGTTCCTCAGAGGCAAGCGCAGGTTCCTGAGGGGCAAACTCAGGTTCTTCAGAGGCAAACTCAGGTTCCTCAGAGGCAAGCGCAGGTTCCTGAGGGGCAAACTCAGGTTCTTCAGAGGCAAACTCAGGTTCCTCAGAGGCAAGCGCAGGTTCCTGAGGGGCAAACTCAGGTTCTTCAGAGGCAAACTCAGGTTCCTCAGAGGCAAGCGCAGGTTCCTGAGGGGCAAACTCAGGTTCTTCAGAGGCAAACTCAGGTTCCTCAGAGGCAAGCGCAGGTTCCTGAGGGGCAAACTCAGGTTCTTCAGAGGCAAACTCAGGTTCCTCAGAGGCAAGCGCAGGTTCCTGAGGGGCAAACTCAGGTTCTTCAGAGGCAAACTCAGGTTCCTCAGAGGCAAGCGCAGGTTCCTGAGGGGCAAACTCAGGTTCTTCAGAGGCAAACTCAGGTTCCTCAGAGGCAAGCGCAGGTTCCTCGGGGGCAAGCCCAGGTTCGGGAGAAGGCGCTTGGGGAACAGGCTCAGGTTCTTCAGAAAGAGAATAAACTGAAGCAGTTCCATTTAGGCTTTTCCCTAATTATGCATTGGAAAAATCAATTTCAGCTCTAACAAAATACCATCGTTTTGTTGTTGAGATGACTTACCGTGCTGGTCTTGCATGGAAAGTAAACGATTTGAGAGTATCTCGAAGATCATTTTCATCACGACGATATCAAACTGGTGGTCTCGAACGAGAATATTATAAAATTCGCGCAGACCAAGCGCTAGATCTTCAGGCGCTAGTAGTCGTTGCAACTTCTCCTCAATGTAACTCGGAAGCCATGCTTCACCAGCGGGAAGACTTGGAAAAATGTCCCTCGTTATCTGCAGCACTTCAAGAATAGGAACTTCCTCATCTAATTGCTTCATTTTTTGTTTGGCAAGGTTCTCAAGTTCAAGAAGGCCGTACGTCTTTGAGGCGTGGTAGATGAGAACGCTCTTCTTGTATTCTCTGGAGATATCGGATGTGCCCTCGTTAAGAGGCGAGTTGACCGTCTCGTAGCCACCTGTGTATAAGAAATGTACCATGGTATGACCAACATCCTCGTGGATATCAGGTATGGCGATAGTCGTTGAAAGTCCAAAAGGTGTCAACTGGAATTTTGGGTATTTCCGAAGAAAATGAGCCGGAAGACCAAATCGCTTTTTCCCTATAACAAGAGTGACAAACGGTGTTTCGTAGGGCCAGCAAGTAGGTCAGAATATGCTGCTTTCAATTTATTCGAAGAACTTACGAAGACAACGGTCTGTGATAGTCAATCTTTGGAGAAACCTCTTGAGACAAGGAACACCTGGCCGCCTCATTCGATCGGCGCTTGTTCATACCCTTTTTGGATCCTTTTTTGGCCATTTTATTATGTCGGCTATTAAGCAACTACTAGGAGTTTCTGAGAGTAAAGATGAAAGGCAAGGACGTGGGAAAGCCTTACTATTTTAATATAAGTGAAAAAAGAGAGACGCGGGGTAATGCAGGTATGAGCTGTTCTGCAAGGCAGCCGAAACACACTATCTGTGTAGTAAGGAGCAAATCAGTGTTATTTTCTGCATAATATGAGTCACTAGATAGGCGACTTCCAAATGGCTGCCTTTTTTTGCAACCAACGATTCCCACGCATGGGTCCAGCAGATTCTGAGAACAAAGCAATATCTAATCAGATAGACAAGGTTTTATTTCGTATAATACAATAGAACCTTTATCAGGACCATCAAGGACTTTTAAGGGCCTACGCTATACCTACCCATGAGAGCATACACCGAAGTATACTATTCCTGGTCCTGCTATAGAGCCATGGCGAACAGCAGCTCCCCAAGCCATAAGCGCTTTTCTAGAAACGGAGGAAGAGCGGAGACGTGAGGCAGAGTTGGGGGAGCAGGCAGAGAATTTTCTGTGTAACGATGAGCTACGCCGAATTCTGATTATTGGCTTCCATTGTTCGGTATTGAAGGTAAAAAAATGTGACCAGGATTTTTACTCCATCGCCTTTAATTTACTTCAGATTAGATGATCTGCTAGTAGTGGTCTTTCCTGGTCGATTGACTGGTGGGCATAGCCAATGTTTGCCCAAAGTAGGGTAATCATGTGATTGTTTTCAACTCTTGATTTCCCTCATCCAACTTGTCTCGGGATTTTTACCCCTTCACAGCTTGGACTATCGCTAACTTCGCAGGAAATCCAGTCTTTCAAAGGCTTTAGATGAGAGCCCGAGCTTTTCTACGATGTTCCTGATAAGAAAGTGGAAGTTATACACGGCACAGAAAAGACGCAAATAGTTGAGTGGTAAAACAGCCATGTTACGGTTTCGGAAACCGATAACACCGGAAAAGAAAGAAAAACGCGTATAACTGAGACCAATTCTGGCAAAGGAATGCTGAAGCCAGGCATTACTTTGTATATCAAAATCTTGCATTATATACATAGCTTCTTGGCCAACTCAACAGCGCGCAAGGGATCTAGGAAGATCTCAAATAACGCACCCTCTCCTTTGATAGTCATCGCCACGTTCTCAATTGGCTCTTCTGCCGAGCCCGCTTCCGGGTTATCAACAATAGCTGTAATGCTCATTGGCGGCAGATTGCCTGTTTTAGGTTAGTGTCTCTCCGAATAACCGAAATCAAAACGCTAGAACCAGCTAACACGAGATTGGTAACACTGTCCCTTTGTTGTGCCATTAGGCGGTGTGACACCGGATGGACCTCTTGCTTCCGACACTGATGACGTGTACCACTTGTGGTGTCAGTACGATGGCAGCGGGCTGCCCTGTTGACGGAGATCGCTCATAAGTGGGTAGTATTTGATTAATTTCTCGATAAGTTTATGTGATGTGATGGAGCTGCATGATTGATACGGGGCCGAGGGAGGTATCAGGACTAATGATTGGCTGAATCCTTGTCCCTGACTCGAAAGGTCACTGATGCCCGGGACAGCAATAGTGGAGACTGATGCTTCAATCCAATTATAAGACAACAAATGTTCGACCTCGCAGATTGATACTGCGGTAGTTTCAAGCTCGTGGAACTCCGGACAGGTGAGCTCTGCGATCTTTGTTATATCCATCATAATTGGGACTGCGGCGACAATAATGTATACAACAGCAGTTGTCAATCAAATAAGTATGTTCCGCCGAACGTCGTAAGTGTCTTGGATCTACCTAAATAGCCAAACTCCCCTTAAAATTTGCCCCTCCTCGTATTGGGATTCTTCAGCCCGATTAAAATGCCCAACGTGTAACATTAAGATTCTGGTTCGTGATTTTAATTCGTCCCTATTATGTCTAGATAAAACGCACAAGCGCTTAGACCCCTTAGAAAGTACGAAAGAGGGCTACTGCATTGTCGATTGGATATCAACCCACATTTATTGGGGTGACAGCGGGGTAGCTTTCCGGCGCAGATCAACCACCCTACACGCATGATTATGAATCGTAGAAGCGTTTGGTAATATTTCAGATATGTTGAGAGGAGCAAGTCAAGCTACCCCGCATCTCTAAAGGAGAGCCCAAGATACAAGAAACACGCCTCTTCCTAACTTTCACTGACAATTGCCTCGCAGTGAAGATAACGCTTTTGAAGAAGCCAACGAATTAGAGTGTGAGCCTAATACCTATATTATCATTTCTTTCTCATTTATGAAGTCAAGTATCAATAGCTAAACCGAAATTCGTCTTACCCCAGCCTCCCTGCTAGTAAACCATGCCTTCATTGGAAGATGTAGTGAAGACATTCCCACCACGAGGAAATATGCAGCAGCACAGGCTATCGAAAGCCACGAACTTCTATTGCACTCGATGCAACTGTACGAAGACTGCCAAGCTGGTGACTACCATCGATGGGAAATGGGACAAACTATATTGCAATGCATGTTATGGCAACAATTTAGCAACAACAGAAACAGCGGGCTAAAGAGTGGCTTTTGGTAGACATTCCACCTGGTTGCTATCTACAGGATAATACTAATACTACTACTCTACAAAAGGCTATGCACAATCAAATTGGGATATGGAAATCTTGTTCGATAGTGTTATCCATGCAGGGTTCTGCTTATAGCCATCAATGACGTTGCTATACCCTGCAGAAGGGGTGCAGTCTTATATCATTAGCTTGGTGTTATAATATACGACAATATGACTGAAAATGAACGGTCCGTAGAGACAAGTGAACGCCGCTCGCAGATATTTCTTAATATCTTTCGAGCCCTCCCTCTCCAAAGCCATAGTTACATGTATGCCATAATGAAGATAACGGTACATAAGTGGCGTGCTGATTACACCAGCAAGGGTATAGAAGGCCAACGATTATCTTTGTCATCTCTCAATCGAGACACCTCGAATCACTCTCTGCTCTTCTGGAACGCCGTTTTCGACCAAGAATTCGATGGCTTTATCAAGGGTTGAGAAGCTTTGGTGTTTAGCTTCTGGATAGCCGTTGACTAAAGACTTCGTCTCATCCCTAAGTTATGTCGTCAGCGGTGATAAATGCTTTAGTTGGACCAGATTCTCTCCAGCCGTGGTATACCACTTACCAGGACAAAAGAATGCCTGGGGCAGGAGGGCGACCCTGAGCAACAGCATAGTATCTTCGTGATGGCATGGGTAAAATTAAGTTCGGCACAGAATCTCCTGGTCTTAAGGCGAAACTAGATCGACCGAGCGATCGAAAGGATATAGAGGTTTTTAAACCTTTGGATACATAGGAAGGAATATCTCAAAATGTACCATTGGGAGACAAGGTGGGTAGGATGTAGCGTGGCACACAAGGTTTGATTTTAGGCTATTAAATTCTAGGATCCGAAAAGTGTCTATCTGTGCGGCCAATGGCCAAGTTACACATCAGAGGCCTTGTGACTCCTTTGGACAAACAACCGTGCGCTCACTCAGCTCCGGGCATGAGGGGCATGTGACACATTATTCAAACCAATTCCCTGACATAGTTGTGTTCTTTATGACCTTAGCATACATCGTTTCTCAGCGACTTCAGTCTGCCTTTTCCGACGTTCGTGCAAGTCACACCATCAAGATTTAACGCCACGAGCTCAATGGCCGACATATCTGGAGCAAGTGCGACAGAGTTTGCGAAATCGTACGTGAAATCCTAATCTTGAAAATGACGTGTCCAAAGGTTTTCTTTTCCAGAGTACTTTCACTATATCACGGACCCTGCGTCAAGATTCGAGTTAACCCTGACAACAATGAATACATGGTTTTGAAACATCTTCTCTGCAGAGATTCCAAATTTTTCTCAGCAATGTTCACAGGCGAATTCAAGGAGGGACAAGAGCAGATAGCCGTCTTGGAAGAGATTGAAGGTATCGTTTCGGCGCAAAGTCTCGAAGCCCTCTTGCAATGGATATACATCCGCCGGGTAAAATACAATGTGGAAGAGCCGGAAGACCAAATTTCAGCTGCAATAGAACTTGCAAGATTCGCCGATATGTGCACCGTCACCAGTTTAGAATCTGAAATAGCCCGACAGATCAAGGAAATCCTTAAAGACCACTCGGTGCCCGAGCGTGCCAGGGAATATAACAATAGAAACACCTATTTTCTCACAAGTGAGCATGTCAGATCGGCAATCTTCTTGCCTAAAGGGCATGCGGTGCGTCAGGTTCTAGCTGCAGCCTCGGTTGTGGGATATCTTCGAGACGAAAACCACAAATTTAAGGAGGAGGTCCAGGTATATCCCCTATTTGGAGCTGATGTCCTTGAACAAGTGAGAAAAGCACTGAATACGCTCAACGTTACTCACCGCGAGGCTACCTTTAAAGACCCTATAAGCGGAAAAACGTCAACGATCAATAATACTTATTATTGATTTATGTAAAATCATGAACCTTTTGCCTGGTGGAGGGGCCCAACAGGATGCCATAACTTGGTGAATTTCCCCCAAATTATGAGAATCGGGCTCAAGCCGCTGTTGCAGGGGCCAGGCTCGGGGAGGGGGGTCAACTTATTTATTGTTGATGTTAACGGGGAGGATAGGTTAAATCAGCTTATTTTGGCGCTTTGCGGGTTTCAGGGAGGGGTACGGTCTCATGAAGATTATGATAGTTAGCAGGAGAAGTTAAATTGGATATTCATATGATTCAGCTTCATGGTCGTGATCAATGGCCAGAAGAGAGCCTGCAGTCCTCGGGCTATTAAGGCTATATGCCGTTAATGGAGCTCATCCAGGCAACTCCGCGAAAGGAGCTATTTCTGTCTTTTCTGCCTCTAGCAGAATATTGTCGATATCAGGTTCGGAGAAGTTATCGCTACCTGATACAACCTCGGCAGCCGATGCCATTTTGTGTGCCATAGCGTTAACACAATCTGCAAGTCTTGCACCAGCCTCCCTAAAAGAGTTGTCTACTTCTGCTTTAGCATCCTGCATTGCCGTTTGCTTGAGTCGGGCCTGCTCTGTCGAGATTTGTTCAAGTCGTGTCTGCAACTTGTCCGATAAGGCATGTTTCCGTGACCAAGTTTCCTTAATGATGGCTTGGAAGTCCGACTGGAGACTCTGAATATGTTGGACAACTGTTGTATCCCGATGCATCTTAGCCAGACCTATCCCAGCTTCCAGACTCCGGAAGATCGATTCAACGTCCTGTGGTCGGCGAAGAACTGCAGAGTGACGAATGTTGGCACAGGTATTGAGGATATCTCTTATTTTTTCTTCATGAACCGCTGCTAATAGTGATGATAAATCGTCCGGACAATTTAAGATAACGCGGCACCAGGAATGCAACTCTAGTGACTTCGGCTCAATCCAGCCATGCTTCTCTAGAAGTGGTTGACATTGATAATGTTTGGCCCCAAAGTTTTCGCACATTTCTTCTAGGATGCACTGCAGATAGGATAGCAATAAATGTTGGTCTTTGAGTGGAAGACTGATGGAGTCTGTTAACAATCTGTTAGAGATTGCAATTTAGCCAGCTTCACTTTCAAAGATTTGTGTTTCATACCCTGATGAACTCTCTCTTGTAAGTTCCGATGACCGCGCTTTTATGCTACCTCGTTTGCGTCCGTGACGCGCCCTGGTCCCTTTTTTGCTGTTTTTCTTTGTCATATTGTGTTATGTTCATCAAAGGAACTGATCAGGATTTTCATATAATTTAAAAAACCAAAGCAAAGTTATCAGGGAAAATTAGTCCTGCAAAACGCGTCTGGTCATGTCAGACCTACCTGGGAAATCGCGTTACGCGGGAAATGGATAGCTCGCGCTTTCAGCGGCAAGAATGAACCCCAGCTGATCCGGAAAGAGGGGCCGAGAATGGGGATTCAAACATACAGACGGAAGTTAGAGATGCCAAGAATATGTTGCCGAATTTTCCCCCTCCCATTCAACCAATGGAAGGAACCCGAGTCGATCCAGCGGCGGTTGTGGCAAGGTATGATGCGGGGAGGCTAGGAGAGTATACGGTGGAACGGCCGAAGTTACCTGGGGTGGGGGCGCACCGAGAATCGTCGTCCCGTGATTCTCCGGGCTGTGAGGTATCATAGATAAAGAGGTTATCCGTCATCGCCAAGGGATGCAGGAACTACAACCTAACTTCGACAAGTATGAGACATCAGTATTGAACATATTAATGCCTAGCAAGGCGTCCAATAACCCAAGGCTAGCATCATCGTAAGCGAGGGAGAGTTTGCGAAGCTAAGGGAAGATACCACGGATTGTGCTGTACCTGGCGGTGGGTGGGCGGAACGCCACAGATAATCCGTAAGCGCGGACATGTGGGCGCCAAGGTGCTTACACTCTTTGTCGAACGAGACAGGGGAAGGAAATACAATTAAATCCAAGAGCTTCAGGTACAGGCAAAGGAACACAATATTCTGGAAGTTTCCTAATACAGTCATCATATACTCCAGCGACCGGCGAGAGCCAAAAACAAGATCAGACTACAACTGGTAGGATATGCACAACAGAAGCGATATTAGTGCGACAAAAAAGGCGCCAACTGTCCATGCTGTATCCCAACCGAAAAGGAACCTAGCAGCAACAACCACGCCTAGTAATATAGCGACTAACAAAGGCAAAGTTATATGATGCTTATCTAGCGCCCAACCTTCACTGACTACTATACCCCTGAATTCGATCTCTCTCAAAGCTGGACAGTGCCAACTGTTCCAAGTCTCCGTTAGGCCTAGGACATCCCTATCATAGTTAAATTAGAATTTGCGTCACTTAAGATGGTTTATAGTTATTGCTCTGTATCACTCACCGGTGGCTGTACAGAAGATTTTCTTTTTTGAGGAAGTCATTCAAAGCAGCGAGGTCGGGGTTAGAGAAGGCGTGTTTCATCAGGTGGAGTGTGTCCAAGTGTACAATGTTCCGTCTAGCAGTACAATATTTTTCTTCTGGGCATTCCCCAGCATTATTGACGTACGGCAAGCAAGAAAAACAATTGCAACCATAGCCGCATTCCACAGTTCCCGTGCGACGATCGTAAAAACAGTCCGATATGGGAACACAGTTGTCTATAGTCTGTTGTAATATATTCCTCTCAGTTGGAATGTCGCGTCCCGTATACATCCCAATATATTCGCAATTTTCCCGGCCCTTCGAGGCCTTCTTCGATCCCAGAAGTGAGATCTTAGTGTGGTAATCAGCGATCCTTCTCAGAATGATAAAATTTCAAAACAAACCTTGACAGCGTCAACTCGTGTGACATTATATCCTGGCAGACGTTTCCTCCAATATCCTCTGCGCGCGTACCAAGCTCTGTGTATCTCTCTCCATGTTTCCACATCATCTTCCGAGTTTGCAATTGGTACAGGCAATATTGAGCAATGGGAGCTTTCGCCCCAGCACAATAGAACCATAGGAGATCCATTTTCTGGGGACATTGAGCCTAACACCCTTTTCAGGGCTCCTACCCGTATATCATGTCTCTTCTCCAGTGTATCATGTTTCTTCTTCCGTCTACCAAAAGTGGGCAGAGTTGATCCACATGAGCCTGCGTTGTCTTCTTCTCCATGTTTCTCGCGTTCGTTATTACATTCATCGGCTCTAGCGGTACCAAGGCGGGCTTTGGGAAAAATGGATTCCTGAGATTCTTGAGTACGAGTGCGACTATCTCGTGGAAATTTGGACCTGCGTCTGTGAAGAATAGTATCTTTCGGGAGTGGAGATGGAACTAATCCGGGTAGAGCATTGTTCGTGATCGGTAAGGATGGCTGATCTTGGAAAAGAAAGGAAAAAAATTTAGTAACGAGTTGTAGTCTAATGTCAATGTGCTGTCTCTGTGTAGGAGGGAGATCTGAGGTAAAGTTATATGCTTGATCGTTGTCATTCGTAGTTTTCCGTGCTAGTAATTTGACTTTTGGGGGAACTTGAATATAGTCCATTGTTCTTGATGAGGGGGATTCGTAAGGACTCTAGATTGAATATAAATGTCAAGAATTATCAGCCTCGTCAAGCCTTGAGGCTGTGTCACCAGTGATTATTTCGTTGCAATATTTGATTGGTTCGTGTATTTGCAATAATGCAGTCATGTTATTGTCTGCCTTGGGCTCATTGCATAATTAGGCTGGAGAATTATTGTTGGCAACTCAACAGCTTTAACACGAACTACTGGTGCAAAAGGGAGTGATGTAATAATTTCCCATGGGATTCAACGGTTGGCAGGCGCCGCGAGAGGAAATGTCAGCTTTGCATGGGTCAAAGGTAGATGGCCACGTAACAAGGTGCGGGGTTACCAATCACTGGTCTCCTCCTTTCCTCTTTGGGGAGTATACAAAGATACCAAGTAAAGCAGCCATACGAATTCCAAAGCCACCCTCCAGCTTACCTCGTTATCACAATGGAGAGGCAGAACAAAAATCTCAAGCTGTATTTAAGTGGGTCCTATGTCCCTACTGAGTAAACACTCGCTCTAAGCCCCACAACCGATTCCCCCTACTGTACTTATGAAGAAATGGAGGATGCTTTCTCTCGTTTTCCAGGCTTCCAGCCTAACCCGTCTCTCTCTGCAACTGAGGAATTTTCTCGTCTAGCACATCATATGAATTGGACTACTGGCTCCAAAAAGTACAGAAAAGAAAGGGTCAAATTCGCAAGCACTGAGTTTGAACGTTATTATCATATTGGCAATAAACTTCAAAACTACCGAGCTCTTTGTCAGGAGTTGCGGGTCGAGGGGCCTCTAACTAGCGTCACACAGTGTCGAAAGGTATGTTTCTCCTCATCTCAAATTATAAACTACCCAAACATATGGAACTGAATAATAAAGGCTCTTGCTAAAGTGCATGTCAACATATTTGATCTGATCGATTCTCGCCGCACAGGAGCGGCGGTTCAAAGGTTTCCTAACCAAGCTGCGCTCAGGAAGTACACCAAAGACACCGAAAAGATATTCCCAAAGCAAGCGGCCAAAGCAGACGGCTTTCTCAAGGAACTACTGCGCAGGATCTTGTGATCGTGATTCTTTGAACGTGATAATAGGGGAACCTTACTTCCTGGCTAGAAGCTTATGGCTGGATTGTACTTCAGATTCCAGAATGTTCCCTCATTTGTGCTCTCTCATTCATATGATGTGCTAGACGAGAATACTCATTAGTTGCAGAGAATGGATTAACTTGGAGCCTACTGTCTTCTCATAGTTCGACTCTTAGATGGAGTACCAACTACTACAGTCGATGAAAAACTCAACCTTTGATTTCGAACCTAAAGTCAGATTATTGTGTCACCATCGTACATGCCTACACAGAAAATAGGCTTTTATGCCGTGTCCCTTATTATTCATTTTATCATCACAGAGACGGGCCCCTGGAGGCCTGGCCAACCTTACCATCCATCACAGAATTTATTACCACCGCTGGAAACGACAACAGTTATCTGCATAAATCCAAATGGCCACGGCAGCGGGAAGTTTTCGCCATCAGGATTATACGGTCGCATGGATCTGTGCCCTTCCCTTGGAGATGGCCGCGGCTGCGGCCATGCTGGACGAGAGACACTACGATTTACCCGCGAGGCCGAACGATGGTAACACATACATTCTAGGTCGGATATACGGCCATAATGTGGCTATTGCTTGCCTTCCATCGGGTGTTTACGGTACAACCTCCGCCGCAACAGTGGCTACACAAATGCAGTCCACTTTCGAATCGATACGCTTCGGCCTCATGATAGGTATCGGAGGGGGGGTCCCAACCGGAAAGGTTGATATTCGGCTGGGTGATGTGGTGGTTAGCAAGCCGACAAGGGACTCAGGAGGGGTCATACAGTACGATTATGGGAAAACAGTGACTGGTGGCCGCTTTGAACGGACTGGCGTACTGAATAAGCCACCACCAGTGCTCTTAACAGCGGTCTCGAGACTACAAGCAGAGCATGAGTTGGGACCAAGCAGAATTCCTGCTCTTCTTTCAGAGGCGGTAGACAGGAACCCCAGGATGAGGGAGAAGTTCGCATATCGCGGTGATGATCAGGATCAATTGTTTGATTCTGAATATGATCATACCAACTTTAGGAGATACTTGCAACAACTGTGATGCAGGGAGACTCGTAACACGACCTACTCGAGCTAGCCATGATCCGGTTATCCATTACGGTCTGATTGCCTCTGGCAACCAAGTGGTGAAGCACGGCCACAGCAGAGATAAGCTGGCCCGGGAGCTTGACATCCTCTGCTTTGAAATGGAGGCGGCTGGCTTGATGGACAACTTCCCTTGCCTCGTGATTCGAGGGATCTGCGACTATTCCGACTCACATAAAAACAAGCAGTGGCAAGAATACGCAGCAGCGGCGGCAGCTGGTTATGGCAAAGAGCTTCTCTCCGTAGTCCATGCAAGCCACGTGGTGGACACTCTACCAGCAGGCTCAATTTCCGACGGTATGTTGTTTGCTCGAGTTACATAACGAGTCATGTTTATCTAACAAACTCTAGTGTCCTACTGCAGAGAAAAGCCACCATCTATGAAGCTTCCCAATAGTGAAATAGTTCGAAATTGTGAGTGTGTTAATAGTTTTCAGGGAGCGCCAACTGATGAGTTGTAGATGGCCAAGAAGGTGCGGGACTACTCGAGCGGATTTCAAATTATGAGCACGAGAGAATCCATCAAAGACTCACTAGGAAACGACTGACCGGCACCACACACTGGTTCCTTGATCACCCGGATTTCAAAGCGTGGTTCACTGAGAAGAGAGTTTCCAGTTTGTGGTGCTCGGGGAAGAGTAAGCCTGCTTTCCATATACATGCCTTGAATAAAATACTGATGTGCAACTGTTCGTTAGTTGGCTCGGGCAAAACGATGATAGCGTTTGTCTCCCGGTACTTTTGCTTTCGATATGATATATGATCTAACAATCAATAGAACCGCAGCGATAGACGCAGCGAAATATGAGCTCGGCTGTCCCACTGTTGCTCAGCATCTTGTATGGGACAATATTCCGAAATCAGCCATCGTTTGTTCTTTCAAAGTTAACACCTTTCTGAAACTCACTCGCATTGAACCATGCAACAGGTGCAAATATCGGAAAGTTTCTCTTCAAACTCGAGGTGTCCTACGAGAGTTGCCAAAATATCAGCCAAGGAATGTACAAATCTTGGTGGATGAAGAAAAGAGGAGGATCCTAGGAAGATTTCTACGCCGGTGTTGAAGATAGATACTACTCATTGAATTCACGCCTGGATCCTCCAACAATGCTCCACACTGCAGATAAAGATGAAGATGAAGAAATCTCGATGATGTGTCTGTTTACTTTGTGATGTTTCGGTTTGGTATGGTTGGGCCAAGGATCAACTGGGTAATTAGGAAATTTCTTTCTCCAGACAATCTGTCCATAATTCTGAGCATTGGTAATATACACTGCCTTCCAGTTTCGCTAATAAAATTTTGGGGGGGGGCTCGGGTCTCTCGTTTTCAACACTCCATAAAAAAATAACTCTATCCATGCTGACCGAGCGGTCAGCTCTCCTGATACTGGGACCAGGAAATATTTCTATAAAATCTAAAATCCCTTCAATATCTTGTATTTGATTTTTATAAGTCAGAAAGCGGCTGTTTAAACTAAATAACAATTGTTCGAACTGAAAAACTTGGATCACCTTACAACGAATTAGAACCTCATCGACCCGTACCCAATAACCTATTTCCCGGGCGAGCGGCGCACCTGTATCCCATATTAAATAGCACTTTATAGTAGTGGATTGTGTTGATGATGACTAAATGGAAACAATTTCATAATGTACCCCTTCCATATTCTGATTGCAGGATGGATCAGAAAGGCTGTACAGCTAAAATTACGGTCAAGTTGTCTAGGCGACCGAATTCGCCAAAATTATCCAAGCAATGGGATGAGAGAATAGTTGTAGCAAATCATAGTCAACCCCATAGTAGTGGGCACTGAGAAGACCTCCTTTCTCAACGACACTTGAAATAAATGAGCATTTGTGTTGGTTCTTCATAACTGTGGCTTTCATTCAGGACGCGCGTACTACGACTTTGGGTTTTGGACCAAAATACCTAGTCTGGGATCAACACGGGGGTTGTGTTCCCTTCATTCTTTTGCAGAGAAATGATTGTCAGGAATGCAGCTCCCTCGATGGCTGACAGTGTAATAACTCTGGCGCTAGTATAAAGAACCAAAGGAAACCAGAGATCTCTGTCCATTATACCATTATTCTTGACATTTCTCTTCGGGGCACATCATGACTATACATGCTATTAAAGACGACCAGGCGCTTGCAGACCCACATTTGCTAGAGAAAATCGACAAACTCTTCGCATGCAATGTGGGCGACTATATCAATCTTCCTCAGCTGGTTGTGGTCGGAGATCAATCGAGTGGCAAGAGCTCAGTTCTTGAAGGGCTTACTAGGCTGGCTTTCCCCCGAGATAGCGGTCTGTGTACACGATTTGCCACGCAAATTATATTTCGTCGGACCGAGGACGATGAAAGAAGAATTACCGCATCCATCATTCCTGGATCCGATGTGGAAAGTACACATGCGTCCCAGTTGAAAAACTGGAAGGCAGATAATATACAGTTCCTGACTGTAGAATCATTCTCAAGGACTATGGCAGAAGTAGGTTAGCACTTTGACGGGAAATGCCTATCTAATACCGACTCTTAGGTTCACACGGTGATGGGGCTCTCGATATCGAAAGACGACGGTTTGCCTACCTTCTCAAGTAGCGTCTTGAGACTGGAGATTTGCGGTCCAAAGGAGGATCATCTCAGTGTGATCGATGTGCCTGGTATCTTCCGGAACACGACACCGGGATTGACGACAAGAAATGACAAGGTTTTGGTCCGAGACATGGTTCAGGGATATATGAGGAACCCTCGGTCGATAATGCTCACAGTTGTACCAGCAAATGTTGATATTGCGACTCAAGAAATTGTTGAAATGGCTCGTGAGTTTGATCCGGATGGTGATAGGACACTTGGCGTTATCACCAAGCCAGATCTAGTCGACAAAGGCGGAGAGGGTAAAGTCATTGACCTTGTTGAGGGAAGAGAGATGCAGATGAAGCTGGGATGGATTATCGTAAGAAACCTAGGACAAAAGGAGCTCGAAGAAGGCGATGTGGATCGGAATGTATTGGAAGCGGAGCTTCTTTCCCGACGCCCCTGGGATACCGTCCCGCGAGACAAGTTTGGTATCAAGGCGTTGCGTACTCACCTTCAAGAGACAGTAACTGCAAACGCACGACGATCTTTTCCATCTGTCAGTACATCCGGAGCCATTGCTATCATTCTACAGCTGACAAATGGATATTAGGTACGATCTGAGATAAGCAAGAAACTACGAGAATGTCAAGATGCCCTGCAGGCTCTTGGAGCAGATCGAGAAACCCCGGAGCAGCAAGCCAGTTTCCTTTTTGGAATAGTATCATCGTTCCAGGAAATCACATCTCATGCGCTCGGCTCAAATTATAGCTTCCGGGATGATTTTGATCAAGAGGAGGTTCTTCGTCTGGCCACCAGAGTTGTCAATAGGAATGAGATGTTCTCCGACAACATGGCTCGATGGGGCCACGAGTATGAATTTGAGACCGATGAGTCGCAGGAATTGGACGATCTTAGAGTTGATATCTCCATCGATAATCCCACAGGAGGCTCTTTGGCAACACGAATGCTTGAGGATATATCTGGGATCGAGGACATTCTTCCGCAGGCAGTCGAAGTTGCACAGCCCGTTCGCAATGACATACGCTCATGGATAGAACGTCAATACCGAACTTCACGAGGATTCGAGATTGGAACCTTCAACTCTGCGCTTCTCCCAACGATTATGAAAAAGCAGTCAACAAAATGGACACCCATCGCGACTGGGTATATTGGTGATATTATCACCATGGTTCATGGGTTTATTCTCAGGGCTTTGAATTTAGCCTGCGCTGACACCAGGGTATGTCACAACCTGCTGTCGAGGATCATGGATAAGCTTCTAGGGAAATACCAGAACGCAATCAACCAAGTCCAATTTCTTCTGTTCAATGAGTGCTCAAACACGCCAATGACATTGAATCATTATCTGAATGACACTCTAGAGAAATGGTATCGTCGTTCCGACCCTTTATCACTAATGACATATCTAACTTCGCACAGTCGACAGAAACGCACGAGCTCCGTGATAGGGGAAAAGACGATTAGCGGCTGTTCGCACGGAAAAGTTGTGCGAGTGGAGGATCTGAGCCCCTCAAAAAATATGAGCAATACCGCACATACCGTACAAGATCTTCATGACATTCTCCAGTCCTATTATAAAGTGGCTCGGAAGCGGTTTGTTGACAATGTATGTATGCAGGCCGCAGGTTATTATTTGGTGAATGGACCAGAAACCCCGATGAGATTGTTGTCTCCTTCCTTCGTCAACAGTCTCACTGAAGACGAGCTTGAGGAGATTGCAGGAGAGGAAGCATCGCTTCAGCGAAAACGACGTCAGTTATTGAAAAAGATCAAAGATCTTCAGGTGGCAAAGAAAATCCTGCTTTGAATGATTGTCATAGAACCCAAAACTCAGTTGGTTGTACTAATTCCAGAATACTTGCAGAGAAATGCTTCATCTAAGTATATTCAAATCATATTTGAGTTTCGTTCAGAATTCATCCGATTCGTAAGATCTCGTCTTAGCATACGTGACTCCGGAACAAGTTGGCATAGTCTACCATAAAGCCATTCTTAGCTGCTAGGTCTTGATCAATCCAGTATGGTGTCAAAATCATTTAACCATTGGCTACTTTTAGTGATAGTCTTGGAATTTCGAGTAAACCCAGATATTTAGATATACGTATGCTCTCAGAAGAACAGATAGACCCTCAAACCGTAAAACGTATGACTTTTGACAAGATAGCGAGGGACTGCAGGCACCAAGGTTCGAACCCCGCCTGGAGGAAGCGATGCTAATATCTCTGGATTAGCTTGAATTCTTCTCTTGAGTTCATTCAGACATCTAACATTAAGTAACTCATCCACCGTTGCAGTTGACGAGACATGCATGAAGCTCTCGGCTTCAAGGTGCGGTCCAGATAGATCCTCTTCTAAGCAATCGAGCCTCAACAGCGTAGCTGCGATCTGGCCCACGGCGCGGTTGTCCATAGTTCTGTCGTCGGTACCTCGGCCGCGGACCATGCCATCTCCAACGTCGGCTTTCCAAGCAGTTTCCAGGTTAGGTTGGGCTCATATTACATCAAAGTAGCATGACTTACTGATCTTCACTTGTCCTCTGTCTGTCAGGACAACTGTACAGCACGATAGATTGCCATGTGTGATGCCAACTTCATCATGTATGTATTTGAGCCCCTTGAGAAGCTGGTCAGATGTGAGCGTATGCTCATTATTGTAATAAGAAAGACAGGGCAAGCAGGTACATACCTCCCGGCAGATACACGCTACTGCACTTGCATCATTGAAAAATATGTTGGATGCTCGACGAATCTCCTCAAGCGAGATACCGTAGCTGTCATATGCGATGACTATCGATCTATGGCCGAGGTACGCTTCTTCCAGGTTGACTAAATTTTCGTGAGATGTTTTAACAATCTGGTCTGGACGTATCTGGAGCACTTCCACTTGATTGGCGTCCATATTTTGGTTAATCAGAGTAGCGCTAGTCCAAAATCGATATTCCGTCATTGATGAGAAGTTTCGCTGCGACTGGAAACTCGCAGGTTCCTAGCAATCGGACATGAAGTTAAAAGTGCACGTGAATAAGGCTGAAATTTTCTTGCGTGGTCTGTTCAGTAAACCGCCATGGTCAAACTAAGACCTGTTTCGAGCATACAGTTCAGCTCTTGGGGGGGGGGTGTTCACTCATGGTAACTCAAATTAAGCCCCCCCCCACAATTACCTAGACTCTACCCTCCTCAGAAGTTATCCGTCTTATGCAGGAATCAAAGTACTCTGGAGAACATATCAAAGCCCGGTCGCGGGATCAAGAAATGGAGCAATATAGCATTAGCTGCCTCAAATAATAAAACACTCTCAAACTTTCCAGGCTGTTCCAAATTCCTGCGCAAAAATTCAAACCAACAAAAACATGCGTCCATGTCAAGGATTGGTTCTCAGTCATATGACGACTGGACATCTAAGAAACAAGTACAATCTATTGCGAAGGCTCTAGATAATCGCGACGAGTAGAGTACTCTCTAATGAAACAACAACCAATCCAACGATACCTTCACCAATTAAGTTTAAGAAATAAACACGTAATTAAAATAGGCAAGGGCTTCGAGCATTAGATCAGTAGAACCCGACGCTCACGTTCGAAGGCCATGTACATCCCCAGCATGCCTTCGCAAGTGCATCTCGTGCAGGACAGACAGATCGCAAAAATTGCATTTCCTGTCCATCAAATGTGATGATTTGAAATGCCTCTTCACTCCATTATAGTCAGAGTATGCCTTGGGACATTGGAAGCATGCGAATGTTTGTTCCGCATTCGGAATATCTTTCCTGCCAGAGGTACGTTCCTTCTCCGACGACGCAGTTGGCGGCGCATCAGTCTTTATCTTTTGAGCTAGCGGAGATGGAACTACATCGTCATTGTCGGACGGTGCAGAGCGCTTCTGTCGTCCTCGGAGGGGCCCACCTTCCTGAAAACCGCAATATTGTATTCCAGCAGCAACAGCTTTATTGCGTCGTGTCCATTCGTCCTCTAATGAATCGGTGGTGGGCCAAGTGAAGAAAGTCTCCACGAGAAGAATCTGCTCCGGTGGCATTGCAAACTCTTTTCGTAATACCTCGCGCGCGGGCTCGTCACTGACAGCTCCACCAGTCAGCTGTCGTTCAATGTCAATTACTGCCTGCTTTCGACTGAAATCACGCCGTATTTCCTTCCGCCGTTTTTCCTGCAGACGCCGACGCAGATTGTGGACTTTACGCTTCTGGTCCTCCAGCATCGCTCGCAACGCTGGCTCATAAGAGCGGCTACCGCATTGAGAGTCTAGCTCGAATTGCCAGCGTATGGCCGATTGCAGTTCCGGATTCTTCTCCATCGATTCCCGATCAGCGTCGCTCAGGTGTCGTGGTCGCCGCCGATCAATCCAACGGCTCATCCGGGTCACAGCCTTTGAGAACTCCTCATCAGGATCGAGGCCGCACATGATCTCCTGTAAGCCAGTATGTCGACGGGGACGATAATGTTTAATGAACGTTCTGCTAGTGGCGTGGGCCATGATCACATTGCGTTGTGCTTCACTGACGAAACCTGGACAAAAGACTTAGTCTACCTGCCATTGAGAGAAGAGAACTTTGGGGGTTTATAGTTCACTTACCACTCTTGTCAAGCAAATCACCTCCACCGTATCGGAATTGGTGAGAGAAAAAATGATTGAGGAAGCCGTGTATCTCACTGGATGTCCTGAGCTGTGCGTCGAGTGTGCTTCCATTCATGGGCGTCTCCCACAAAATACGCGGCTGACCACAGATCACATCGACCTTCGGGAAGACATAGTAATTATCCATCTCTTTTCTTAAGGGGAGTGGCATTTCCTGTCGGCCACCCTCAACAAGTAGCCTCCGTAGGTCTTCCATCGAGGTCAAGTGAGGCGCTTCAAACGCATGGACGTAAAATAATATACTGAAGAGCAGGACGTGCGGGCTGAAGACAAGTGATACGCCGTAGACAATTTCAGGTAGCGAGAACGTGTTTCTAATTAACCAGTCAGTCCGATTGAGGCGGACAAGCCATGTGATGGGTAGGTGTATGGCACCGGGTGGCACCTACAGCTTCGACATGCCCAGGACGCTTTTCACAAACTGGGGCTCGAGTTCTATCATCGGCACCGGAGGTCCTCCGCGCGGATCTTGCTGGAGCGATAATTGTAAATGCTTGAACTGAAGATGAAGCATTGCCTGTTTTCGGTTGACGGTAAATAGCCCAATAGTATTGTATAGACACAAAATAATCCGTTGAAATCCCAGATGGAATCGCTTTTCCCGGGTCTGAAGGATTGTCTCGTTGAATGGGACCATATCTTCGATGTACACTGGGACACTTGCCCGCGGTTGTTTGTTAAGGCCACGCTTGTCGACCAAGTGCCTCATGCCCTGTCCGTTCTCGTTAGAGTAAGCCTCATTGAGATGACAGGGGGATCAAAAAAACAAACCGTGCGAACCGCCTCACCCATCTCTTTGCTCATCTCATGTTTAGTAACCCGTATGTAGTAAATTCGGAAGTATTTCCAATCCGCCTCCAGGGCGCTAGCCTTTGTATAGCCTTTCTGACGGCGACCATCGGGACTATACTCCAGCTTCAGACACCAATTGAGAAATCGATGCATGTCATTTGGAGACGCCTCACGCAGTGCGTCCTCTGCATCCTCCCATTTTAGATCGGCACACCGCTCCTTTGCTTTGATTTGGCAGAACCTGAGATAAGGCATGTCGGTCAGTTGATAGTACCTTGCTGTAACCTTTCAACAAGATCCTAATTACTTACCAAGCCCAACGCTCTTTCAGTCGAAGTCTTAGCTTCTTCGTATTGTTGGATCGGCCGTAATCCTCCGGCACCTGAGCCAGGTCCTCATCCGTGTCATCATCTGGAAGTTGGTATAGGGCCTGGTGGACACGTTCCACATTCGATGTGTCTAATTGTGCCGGTTTTGTCTCAGTACTTGGACTTGAATTCTTCCCAGCAATATTTCGACCAGCTGCAGGGGAACGCTCCGGCTCGGTAAGACCGGTCTCAGAGGAGTCGGGTTCGAACGGTCTGTCACTGTCGGTATCGATGGGAGAGGTACAAGAGGAATCGCTTGTGATTTGGTGGTTGCTGACATTGGGCCTCCGACGACGATGCATGGTCAGGAGATTATGCCGACCGTGGAAAGGAACTGCCGAAGGACTTGAGACGCTTTAATGCACGACTGAATAGAAAGCACGGAGGCACAAGGAGAGGGAGAGCTCCGGGATGGTGGTTGAGTCGGAAAGAGGAGAGAATGTCGGATGGAAGACGGTTGGGGAGAGGATATTTATAGCCATGACGGCTGGGTACTGGCCAGAGTGCAGCGGGCGGGATGAAGGAGGCCATTTTCGGCGCCCTCGTAGGGGTGTAATGAGCGACGGTGAAGCGATGAATGAGCCCTCAGGAAGCCAAGATGTAAGCGCCCACACGATGGCAGCCTGAGGCAGAAGCGGTGAGTGAGCTGGTGCGTGGTCGAAGGAGACGGGAGCGTGGCGGAGGGATGTTGCTGAAAGGCGGCCATTTTCGGCGGCACCTGCCGCCGAAAATGGCAGCGAAATAGCAAACCGCAATTCTTAGGCCGAAGATTTTTGAAAATATCATTCTGTAATTGACGTTTTTATAAAGCAAGAAATTAATGTTTTGTTTTTGTATCAATCAAAGAATTATAACATTTAATTAATTAAAAATGTTATTTCTCCGTTTGCAAAGAATTATCGCCCGATGATTGAACAAAAATTAGATGTTATTTGAAAATATATTCAGAAATAGTTTAACAAAAATTTTATTCATCCAAGTTCTTTACAGATTACAATATCTATCTTTATTGTGTTTAAACAATGAATTACACATTTATGTCGATTATAAGATTTTGAACGAATTTATAATTAAAAATTCCTATTTTATTCCATTAATTAACGAAATCTTGAACCGTCTTTAAAAAGTCAAGATTTTTAATAAAGTTGATATAATTCACGCATTTAATTGTTTACGCATTAAAAAGGGCCAAAAATAGCTAACTACATTCAATATTTAATATAATTAATTCAAATATTTAATGGTGTTATTCGATTTCTGCAATATTCCAATTTTATTTTGAGATTATATTAATAATTTGTTATTTGATTATCTCAATATGTTCTGCGGAATTTATTTAGATGATGTCTTGATTTTCAATGATAGTGAAAAAGAATATACAAAATATGTTTTTAAAATTTTATGTCGCTTACAAGATCGCAATTTACAAATTAACATTGACAAATGTGACTTTGATATTTAAAAAATCAAATATTTAGATTTCATTGTGATCACAAAAAGTATTTGCATGCATTCTATTAAAATAATTGTTATTTGCGAATGATAAATTCTTTCATCGATTAAAAATGTTTTTTTTTGTTAACTTTGCGGGCTTTTATTGTCATTTTATTTGAGTTTTTTCACACCGTACAAGATCTCTCATTGATTTTATTAAAGACAATGAGACTTACAAAACCAAATTAGAAACACATTATATTTATTATTTGCTGTTTATCTAGACATCAGAATGCGATAAGGCATTTGAGGATTTAAAAAAAATCTTTCAAATAGTTTTTATGTTTGCGCATTTTGATTCTGATCTTGAGATGTGGATTGAAATTGATTTTTTCGATTATGTGATTGCTGAAATAATATTGCAAATATATAATGACGTGTTATATTTTATAATCTTTTTTTTGAAAAAGTTGATCTTTGCAAAAATTAATTATATGATTTATAATAAAAAGCTTTTTGCAATTATTTGATTTTTTAAAATTTGAAAGTCGAAATTGATTAATGCATTTTTTGAAAATTCAATTAAGATTTATACAAATTATCAGAATTTACAACATTTTATAATTACAAAACAATTGAATCGCAGACAGATTCGATAAATCGAATTTTTTTTGAATTTAATTTTAAGATTATATATTGATCCAAAAAACAAAAAAAGAAATCTAATCTTTTGACAAAACGTTTCTAAGATTTATCACAAAAAACGAATGATATCTGTGAAAAAAAACACTTTCAAATCTTATTCTTACCTCAATACTTTAAAAAAACAATTCAAAAAGATTTCTTTGCAATTATCCATAATGCGCACAAGATCTTTATTTTGATTAACAAACTTGTTAATGTCGCATCAACAGTTTTTAGCGATCTTTTAAAGATTCTTTTCACATTTGAAGATTTTAAATTCTTTTTAAAAATGTTTATTCAATTGAAAGACCAGCTCGATGATCAACAAATTGAAGATTTTGTTAAATCATTTGTTTTACAATTTTTTACAATTTTTTTTTGAATAATCTGATGAAATGTTTTTGGAAATTTTTATTGAAAAAATTTACAAAAATGATGAAATAATACAAACAAATATGAAAACTAAAGATGAAAATAAATAAAAGTTATTTTTAATTATGTTTAAACAAAGAATTCGATTTTCGATAATTAATCTTACTGTTTGAAATCATCGTGTGTGAATTGGCGAACAATTATATATTTTTGATTATTAATTGTTTTGTCATTAAATCTTTTAAATTTTACATTATGATCGATTATCAAGTTATTCAAAATCTAAAGATATATATCAAGCGATTATACATTATTATTATTGATTTCATTTGAAGAAAGACATTAATTAATATATCAATTTTTATGTTACATGCAAACGCGCAAAAGCTCGCATAGTGCAAACATAAAAACTGTTTTGTTTTTTTTTAGTGTTACAATGCAAATGATTTGATCTTTTTATGAATTTAATCGAGAATCTATCATTTTGCAATTATCGCGAACAAAAATTTCACAATGTCCTTGTTATGGTTGATTGATTGACTAAAGCTAAAATATTTGAATTATTGATTACAAAGAAAATAAATAAACTTATAAAAATTATGCATCGATGCGTTTTTTTTAAACATGGTTTTTTACATTTGATTATTTCTGATTACGATAATGTTTTTACAAGCAATCTTTGAAAACGTTATTGCACGCAATATGCGATTAAAAACAAGATTTCAATTATATATCATTTTGAGATCGATGATCAGTTCGAAACGATTATAAAAGATTTAAAAAATTATTTTTACGTTTATATTAATTTCGCATAGAATGATTGGGTCAATTTTTTTTGGATATGCAATTTGCAGTTATCCGTGGCCTCCGGGATCCTGCGGTCCACCCACCGCCTTTTCGGCAGTGGAAAAGGCGGTGGGTGGACCGCAGGATCCCGGAGGCCACGGATAATGATTACATTTCTAAAACAATTGATATGACTTTTTTTTTACAAATAACAGTTTCTATTTTTATATCGAGATTAAATTATTTGGATCTTTGTCACGTGTTGCATATTTTGAAATAAAAACAATTGATAAACTGATTTATCGCATTGAAAATATTCGAGAATTCTTTTGCAACAAGATTATTTGAATTCAAAAATTCTACATTTGATATATCGATGTTCATCGTCAGTTTCATTCAGTCTATCAAATAAGCGATTATATTTATGTGAATGCTCACAATTTTTGTTTATAGTATGAAAGCCAATTTCTTGCATGTAAAGTATTCAATCTATAATCAATTATTCGAAATATTGACAACAAAATATATAAATTGATTTTATTTGATTATATATTGATCGCCGGGATCATATCCGTGTTTTATTTATTTTTATTATATTTTGTTTCTTCAGCTGACACGACTTATCCGAATCAATATGAAGATCTTCAAGAACCTATTGTAATGATGAACATAGATATTAATAAAAAACATTCGAAATGGATCGTTAATGAAATTATTGATTGTCGAAAGACATTGCAGAACGTGTAATATAAAATTTTATTCGAAAACGACTAAAAAGATTGAAATTCAAATTTTCCGTGGCAATTTTGACGAGACTTTAAAAATTTTGTGAATCTTATTTTGGATTTTCACATTTATTATTCTGATAAATTGCTGTTGTTGTCGTATGTTCTTGATCTTTTTGTTTTTACGGTTTTTTCAACTGGCTAGTTTTTTTATTTATTTTAGACGTTTTTTTATTATTTTGTATTCGCATTCGAGAGATATCATGTCTTCAATTAGAAGAAATAATGTCAGAAACCTTCCGGCATGTTCTTATGGATTTGCCGGTAGGATCCCTCCATATGGAACTTCCCGTCAGGAATCTCCCGATTCCTGGCAGTCATGTTGGTAGTAGGCAGTATCATAAATAGGGGCTTCTGCCCACACCCAGCTGCTGCATCCCATGCAGCTTATTCTTTGCTAATACATACCTACGTTCAATGGTTTATGTTCCTTACAAAAAATGTATCAAACATGTGAAACAACAAAAAATTATTAATGATTTTAAACAAATCTAAATTCATGCGACAATTTTAAATAACAAAACATTTAAAAATATAATTTTTACTATTTTAAAAATAAAATTATTTTTATATCTGATTTGTTTACAAATACAATAAATTATCAAAAAATAGCAATTTAAATACAAATTAAATCGTTTATAATATGTTTTAAAAACTTCATTAAACGGAAAAATGTGAAAAAAATAAAACAATTTAAATAATCTTTTATAAAAGCATTAAAATAAAAAAAAAGATTTTTTTTGAATCAAAAACTATATTTGTAAGACCCTCACGATATGTATCTAGCTACAAAACCATTTGCGGATGATTCAATTGCGGGTTGAATCATCACACAGATAAAACCTATCTTCGCAAAAAGATCACGTTAACTTTTTTAGTATTAATCTACAATATTGATTTTATTCTAGAAATCTTATTCCTCGCGACATCATATTTTAACTATTGTTATCTTTTATATTTATTGTAAACATTTCAAAAATCCAAAATCTTTATAATTTTAACGCTTAATTACGCAACATATTCGCTAAAAATAATAAAATCAACAAGAATGACATATCAATAAATTGAATTTCGCAACGACTTGTTTTTGAATTTTTATTTTTTTCATAAAATAAAAAATAATTAATTTTTAAAAACCTTAACGAAAAAATTCATCATTCGCAATTATTAATTCTAATTATTGATGTTGAAATTCCGCTTATAAATTATAACAATCAAAAAATAATAAATTATGCGAATTTATTCTTAAAAAAATTTCGCGAAAAAACAAAAACAATCGAGATTATTTATAAACAAATTGAATATATTGAAATTATTAAACAAAATATTAAATTAATTTTGTGAAAACATGCACGTGCAGATTTTCAAAATTATATGATATTTTTTTTAAAATTATATTTTTTTGCAATTATTTTTACGAGAAGAACAATATCGAATCTTTACATATAAGAATTATTGTGAATTTATATAAAAAATTTGACAATTTGAAAAAATCAATCAATTTATGAAAAAAAATTATTTGAATTTCATGATGATATATTTGGATTCAATTTTATAAGATTTATAAAAACTTGAAAAAAAAATTAATTTTTCACAAAATTGAAAAAATCTTTGTCAATTTTTATTAAAACAGTTAAAAAATTCTGCAAATAGATATCATATGATTTAAATAAAAATTCTTTATATGTGATTGCATAATGAAAAAAAAATTCATATATTTAAATGAATAATGCGAATAATGAAATAAATTGAAAACAAAAAGAGTTTTTGTAAAAAACATCTTGTTATAATTATTTTATAAATCTCTTTTATTTACAATTCAACAAAAAATTCGCAAACAAAATTAATTTTTAAATATATTTGTAAAATTAATATCTTTTATCATGAAATTTTGATCGAGTTTGTCAATGACAAACGCGCAAATAATTTAAAATAAAAAAGGTTTCGCGGAAAACAGAAATAAATAACACAACAATATTTTGTAAATAATACAAATTTATGAAAATAATTCAAAAAATTTCGCGCAACAAAAAAAAATAAAAAATCTTTTACAAATAAACAATTATCAAATAAATAAATCTTTTTTGAAAGACTGTTTTCATTATAAAAAAATTAAAATATATTCACGCAAATTATTCAACACATTTTAAAAAAAAGAACATGCAAACAATCTGAAATGAAGATTTCACAATTATAATCTTTTTTAGTGAAAAAATTGCTTCAAAATAAAAATCAATTTATTATAAAACATATTTTTTTGTCAACAAAAATAATATTATTTGATGAAATAATTATAAATTATAAAACTTTAATCGACAACAAAAATCAAATAAATGTGATATTATCTTTGTTTATGAAACAAATTAGATAACGAATATTTTTGTATTAAATATTTATGCAAATAATAAATCAAAAAAATTGTAAAACAAAAAAATTGCAAAAATTACAATTGATTTTTAAAATTTGCAAAATATTTAAAAAGAATTTCAAATATTCGCGGTGATATTTCCAAATATAAAACAAATATTGTTAAAAATGTTTTAAATAAAGATTTACAATTGAAAAATACAATAAACAATTAAAAGATGCATTTTTCACAAAAAATTGATTAAAGTTAACAAAGTTTTTGCGAAAGATTTTATAGAAACAATATATAAAAATTCAAATTAATTATTTTAAATTAATATAATTATCGCAAAAAAAACATTGAAAAAGATCTATTTGAATGATGTGAAAAATTTGTCAATATCTTTTTAAAAAAAAAATCTTAAAAATTTTCGTTTCATCGCGAAAAGATAAATTTCAAAATTGATTTTGTAAAAAAAAAAACTTTTCTTTAAATTATTTTATTATCATTTTTCACAGAAAATGACAATAATTTATGAATATATTAAAACAATATTTATAAAAAAAATAAATTTAATTATCAAAATCTTTCGTGAATGCGTCATTGTTATGTATTTCCAAAAAAATCAAAAAATCTATGTGTGTACAAATTATCACAAATTAAATAAGATCTTGCAAAAAAATTATTATTTGTTTGTATTTATAAACAAAACTATCGCAGAATTATCAAAAACAATGATTTTCACATAATTAGATTTTCGCAACGTGTATAATCGTATTCGTATTGTGAAAAAAAATGAAAAATAGCATTTTACATAAAATATGAATTGTTTAAATATTTAATTATATTTTTTGATTTAACAAATGCTTTTGCAATATTTCAAGAATATATGAATTAAATATTTTGTAATTTGTTAAACATCACAATAATAATATATATCAATAATATTATCATCTTTTTATAAGACAAAAAAATGCATTATAAATATATTTGTGAGATGTTTGATCGTTTACACAAAACAGAATTTTATTGCAAATGAAACAAGTGCATTTTTATAATATAAAAGATCAATTTTTAAAATATATTATTATATTTAACAAGATTGAAATAAAATCTTTACAAATGATTATTATCTAAAACTAATTGATGTTAAAAACTATTCATAATGTCTTAACATTTCTAAAATTCATAAATTAATATTGCAGATTCATTTACGTTTACATGAAAATAATAATTATGTTAATAGATCTTTTTTACAAATCCAGGAATGGAACAATACAAATAATTAAAAATTGAAAAAATATTATGATTTCAAAGATTCGTGAAATCGTGAATCGATTTAAAAAAACAATTCACAAAAATAATTAAATTGAATCATTTTATAAAAGAATTAATTTTGCAAGTCAAAATAAATATTTCAAAAAATAAACTTTGCAAAATTTTAATATAATTCTATTTCAACGATCAAAATTAAAAATTAATAATCTTTACTTTACGAAAATTTACACTCGCGAAAAAGAATTATATGATGAAAGAATAAAAATTTTTCATAATAATAAAAATCTTTAAAAAATATTGTAAAAAATGCAAGTGATTATAGATCATAAAATTTTTAATATTTTTCAAATACCAATTAAAATATTTTTGTAAATGTAAATTTGTTAATTGCCAATTTTTAATTAGATTTTAATTTAAAATTATTTATCATACAAAAAAATTCAATCCTGCAAACAATTTTTGGTGAAGAATTGATTATTTGCAAAATAATTAACACGAAAAAATTCAGAAAAAATATAATAAACACATGAAATACAAATTGCTAAATTAATTAAAATTTGCGAGCGAATGTCCAATCTTGGAAAATATCATGAATGAAATCTGTATTACAAGCGTCAAAAAAACACGAAACAAAAAAAATCAATTGAAACTTATAAATAAATATTCAATTTTAGAAAATATCGCAGACAAAATCCATATTACAAATGTCAAAAAAACACAAAATAAAAAAAATTAATTGAGGCTTGTAAACGAACATTCAATTTTGAAAAAAATTGCGGATAAAATTTGAATTATAAACATTAAAAAATGCAAAATAGAAATGATTAATTGAGATTCGCGAACTATAAGGACCTTGGGTCTCTAAGGGGTTTGCGATAGGTGTGAAAGGTAATAATGACTAAGAAACAGGTGTCGCGAGATATCATTTCAAGAATAAGGTCAATATGGTAGATTAACGCTGAAGAAGCCAACGTGGTTCTTCCGCGAGGATGGGTTCTATGTGTGCGATGACTCAGCCCGCAGCTGAGTCATCCGCGAATGGTCTTGTAGCTAGATATATATCGCGAGGGTCTTACAATTGCCCTTCCCTTTTAAAGGCCTTGGTCCCTCAAGGCCAGTTCGCGAACCCCCAGTTCGCAACTGTAGGCTTCGTAGCTTTTTCTCTGCCAGCAACCCTTAAAAAACCTCTCGCGAACGCCAAAAACCCGGTGGAAAAAAATGTGCGGCCTCGCGATAGAAAAAAGATATTGTCCATAATTTTGCGATTGTTTTCCGCGATCTCCTGTGCATCAGTCGGATTCAATCTTCGCGAAGAGGTGGCCGGCGTCTCGCGATTTCGCGAGGGAGTTATATAGAAGTTTAATCTTTGATTGCTAGGCAGCGTCCGGCTCTACCCTCCTATAACACACGATGGTCTTTGGCTGCTCTGAACGTCCGATCCTTTCGCTTGCTTCTTTCTTTTCGCGGGCACCTCTCTGCTCGAGTTCCTTCGTCGCGATGCCCTAGAGTGTCGCCGAGAACCGCCCCCTTCGCGAGCATCCTCAACACGCGGTTGGCGATGCTTCACAGTGAATGACCACTGTCGATTAGTCGTCGTCGATTAGTCGTTTCTCTTGCAAAAAGCACTTTTCTTTCTCGTTCTTTCTCTTCTTCTTTTCTCTCTTCAACCATCTCCACCATCGACAAGGTAAGTATCTTCAACATCACTTTTCATCAATTCCTGTTTGTTTTCATCATTTCCGACATCAAAATATGCATTCTATGTGTCTCAGAATCATATACTGCACATGATTTTCATCTGTCTCCTCTTGTTATGTTGTTTTGCGCGTTTTTGTGATTTCAGCTTGTCTTGCTCAGCGTGGATTAGTTGTTGTGAGCTGGAGGGCTTCTCTGCGGATCATGACAACCAGCCTTTGCGGGATTTCATGTGACTTTTGTATTCGCGGGTTGTGAGCATTCGCGTGTTTTCTCTAACTGTTCGCGTGTTTTTCAGTCTTTTGTCCGTTTGTTAAGCTGTTTTGCGCCCTCTCTTCGCGACTTCGTTTTTTTTTTTTGCTCAAGCAAAAAATGTCTGCTCCGTCTTCGGTTACCGCAAGCCCGGCCGCCTTCTCCCCCATGTCGGTACTTTCGGCCCTGGGCCCGACTCTCTCTCCCTCTCCGGGGTTTTCTCTGCCCTCTGCGGAGGAGGATGGCGTAAGTGTTTCTTTCATCTGGGTTTTCGCGGGATTCTTGGCTGATCTGGCTTAGGTCTCTTCCGCGGAGGAGAATGTTCCTTCTGCCGCCGGCCCCGCCGCCCCCGCCGCCCCCGCCGCCACCGCTGCTGCCGCCCCCGCCGCACCCTCCGCCGTCGTGCCTCCCGCCCCCTGGGTCGCCGCCCCCGTCCGCTTCGTGCGGATCCGGGGTCGTCGTTTTCGTCTGAGCAACATCTCGCTTTGCCCCGCGATTCCGCGGGCGATCATCGCAGAATCTCTTCCCGCTCTTCCGGGCACTCCCAGGGAGGCTTGGGACAGACCGGTTCCATCGATTGCGACGCACGAGGAGTGGGCTTCGGCCCACTTCGTCGAACTGCCCCCCGCGGCCTGGTTTCGCCGGGCCACGCGGCGCAACCCTGTCGCGGTCTCTGGTCTCTCCTCATGGGCAGAGCGCCAGCCTCTGTCGTCCCGCGAGCGCCGCTGGATGAACGCGCCGGTTTTGCGTTCCGTACTTTGATGCGGCTTCGCAAGTCCGGATCAGTTGGTGAAGCGTGCGTAGATGCGAGAAACCTTTTTGGTCACCCGCGCTGGGCAGTAGCCTCCTGATGGACAGGAGTGTGAGTCGTGCCGCAATTCGTCTGGTTTCGTGACGTTTGCGGCGTGTATCTCTGGGGGACTGGGACAGAGATGCAACAACTGCATCTATAGCGGTCACAAGCCGTGTTCGCTCCAGCGTTAGCTGCGGCAGTTGCTCTGTTCTTATTGGACAGTACTGGACTCCTTTCTGCGGTGATCCGTGTCTCGCGCGTGAGGCGGGAACGGAGAATCATATTGGGCCTGTACCGCGAGTGTGCTTTTTGTTCCCCCTCCCGCGACGGCCATGTTTTTTCGTTTTTATTAATTCAATACTGGAGTTTTTGCCGCCGCGAAAATATTCTTTGTAGACTCGTAAATGTTGTAGATTCTCGTGAGGTTCTTCAGTGATCTCCGCGTAGCCTGTCCACTTGACTCTGACCTTCGCGGGATCCTTTATTTCTGGCCCTAGGATTTTGTTCACTCGGTATTCCGTTTCGCTCTCGTTCGCGAGGCGCGTTTTGTACCGTTCGCGAGTGTTCACACCCTCCATTTCACGGTGTTCGCGAAGCATCGATACGTGAAAAACGTTGTGTACGCGAAGGCCCGGCGGAAGGTTCACGCGATAGGCGTTCTTGCCTATTTTCTCAACTATTCTTCGCGGTCCGGTTCGCAGCTGATCTAGCTTCTTGTTTGGTCGCACTCGCGATCAGTTCGTGTTGGAAATCCACACATGATCTCCTACCGCGAACACTTTTTCAACTCGTTTTGAGTTGTAGTGTTTCGCTTGTTGGTCTTGAGCCTTCGCGATTCCCTTTTGGGCTTCTTCGCGAAGTTCTTTCATGCGCAACACGCGGGTATGCACATCTTCTTCAATCCCTTCGCGGATTAGCGAGTCGATCGCGATCGCCCTAGGATCTGTGCCGTAGACTAGCTGGAACGGGGTCCTTTTGGTAGACGCCTGTTTCGCGTTGTTGTACGCGAACTGCGCGAGAGGCAAGTAGTCTACCCAGTCATCTTGCGAGAAGTTAATATACTCTCGTAAATATTGTTCTAGTATACTATTCAACCGCTCCGTTTGCCCATCCGTTTGCGGATGGTAGGCAGTGCTCATCAAGTGTTTGATTTGCAAACAGTAGATAAAGTCTGACCAAAAGCCTTTCGCGAATATGCTTTCGCGATCGGTAACTATCGTCTCTGGCACTCCGTGAAGGCTGAAGATTTCGCGAATAAGAATATACGCGAGTTTCTCCCCCTTCAACGCCTTTCGCGTTGGAATAAACCGAGCCATCTTGCTCAAGCGGTCTACGACCACTAACACCGCATCGTACGGTTCTCGCGAGCTTTCCAAGTCCTCGCGTTTTACGCTCGCGGGGAGCCCTGTAATGAAATCCATCGTGATTTTCTGCCAAGGGTTCGCTGGAATCGGTAAAGGCTGTAGCAAGCCGTACTTCTTCCTTCTTTGTACGCGAGAGCCCTGACAGACTCCGCAGGCCCTCGTGTATTCCGCGACAAACTCGCGGAGTTTTGGCCAAAAGAACCTTCGACTCACTAGCTCGTAGGTCTTCTTTTCCGCGAAGTGCCCTGCGATGGGGTCGTCGTGCAGTTTCGCGAGAATCTCCATCTTTAATCAGTAGTGATTCGGAACGTACAGTTTCCCTTGATGGTAAAGTAGACTCCCCCGCGATTGCCATCTTCTCCATGATCGCGGGGTGCTCTTCGTCTGCGAAAAGTCCCTGTCGCGATCATCAAATTCCTTGATCGTCTTCCAGACTTGCTGTGCGAATTCATCTTTTGCAAGGAGCTTCGGAAACTCTTCCAGCAGTCTTTGCGAGGGATCGGCACGATATGGTCTTTCCTCCTCGCAAGCCTCGCGCAACTCTTCCTGCGAAAGCTCCATTTTTAGGAGACCTCTGCCTTCGACAGAGTGCACAGTTGCAAGCCATTTTTTCCCTGGCTGGGCTTCCGCGACATCGTCGCTCCTGCCTCGCGCGCAATTCGCGCTTGCAGTAATCTCCAAGACTGGGCGTTCGCTCGCAAATCCCAGTTGGTCATTCCTGCCTCGCGTCTCTTTGACGCTTGCAGTTCGGATTTCGCTCGCGATATTCTCCGAGACTGGACGCTCGCTCGCGAGCCCCAGTTGGTCTTTCCTGTCTCGCGTTTCTTTGATGCTTGCAGCACGGGCCTCGCCCGCGATATTCTCCGAGACTGGGCGCTCGCTCGCGAGCCCCAGTTGGTTTAGCAACTTGCGCTTCGCGCGTTTGCCATATTCTTCCCGGTCCTCCTCGCGTTGACTGTCCCGCAGATAGTCAATTCTTCGCGAGGGACCGTCTGCAGGGTTAAGCTTTCCTGCACGATGGGTGATTTTGAATTGGAACCCAGCTAGAAACTGCGACCAGCGAATCTACATTCGCGAAAGTACCTTGGTCGGCGTTTGGAAAGCACTGAGAGCTTCGTGATCCGTGATCATCTGCACCTCCTGCGATGCCCCTTGGAGATAGTGTCGCCACTCTCTAAAGGCTTCCACTATCGCGAGGAGCTCTTGCTCCCCCGCAATATAGTTCCTCTCCGCGGCTGTAAGCTTCCGCGAGAAAAAGGCCACCGGCCTCCAGCTTCGATCGTTGAGGTGAAGTTGCGTCAAGATCCCGCAAAGTCCATCTCCCGAAGCATCTGTCTCGACTCGCGAGACCAATTCCTCCACGAAGTGATTCAACCTAACCATCTCCGCGAATCGCTCTTTTAGCCGGTCCACGGCTTTGCGAGCCTCCGGAGTCATAATACTCCCTCGGTCCTTGACCGTTCGTATCGCCCCGCCCTCGGGTTTGCAAAGGAGATCTGTTAACGCGGCTGTTATCCTCGCGTAAGCGTAAATGAACCTGCGGTACCAGTTCGTGAATCCTAAGAATACTAAGATATCGCGAACAGTCTCTGGCATCGGCCAGTCCTGGATGGTAGCCACTCGCGAGGGCTCCATCTCAACCCCGCTAGGCGTAATGATATATCCTAGGAAGTTGATCTTCTGTGTCGCGAAGGTGCACTTGCTCCGTTTGCAGTAAAGTCCTGCCTCGCGTAAACGGCCAAACACCTCGCGAACGTGTTCACGATGCACATTCTCATCCTGTGAGAAGATGATGATATCATCGATATACACCACCACCGTGATGTCCAATAAGTCGCGAAATACCCAATTCACATATCCTTGGAATGTTGCAGGGGCATTCGTTAAGCCAAAAGGCATCACTAAGTATTCGAACAGTCCATATTTCGTGCGAAATGCTGTTTTCCATTCCTCTCCCTTCGCGATGCGAATACGGTTATACGCATCGCGAAGATCCAATTGCGTGAAAATCATTGCTCCTGACAATCTCGCGATAGTTTCATCTATGAGTGGGAGTGGATAACGATTCTTTCGCGAGATCTCATTTAGTCCGCGATAGTTCACGCACACGCGGACTCTTCCGTCTTTCTTGGGAGCACACAACAGTGGCGCACCCGCGGAGGACTTTGACGGTCGGATCTATCCTTTCGCGAGCATTGTTTGAACATACTCGCGAATCGCTGCCATCTCCCGCGGAGAATGGTGATAGAGTGGTCCAAAAAGAGAGTCCTTTCTTTCCTCGAGGTCGATTTTGAGGTCTATCCCTTCGCGATGAGGCGGAAGTTTCTGAGATTCCTCCTCTGAGAAGACATTCGCGAATCCCTCGCATCATTCAGGTAGGTCTTCCCCAGTGTTTTCTTTCTTCGCGGTGGCTGCGTTGACCCAAAATAGTCGATTTGGATCTTCGCGTATTGCTTTTATAAAGTCTTCCGCGGAGACCTCGTCGACTTCGATCGACTTTTCGTGAAAGACGCATTTTCCAGCCGCTCATCGCGTCTCTGGATCGTGGATCTTCAACCAAGGCATCTCTAGCAGCACTTGTTCCACATCTGAGAATATCACCGCGAATACTTGAAACTTTCTCCGGTTATCTTGCGAATCCTGTAAGTCAATCGTGATCTCCGCGATACCTTCATTTCGCAACTTCTCCTTATTTACCGTTCGCGTGAATATTTGGTGCGGAAGTATTCGCTATCCGGCTTGCTTCGCGAGTAAGGACGGCACCACATTTACTTGACTTCCGCTATCAATCAGGGCCTCGCGATCCATAGATATCTCACTAGGCAACGTTATCTTGGTTGGCAAGAACATGCGTTCCGCGATAAGTTGATTTTCGTCCTGAGGTAGTCTCTTCGCGGGAAGAGACGCTATAGTCGCGGGCTTCTCACTTCACGTTGTCTTCGCGCCTCCTTCCTTAGGGCGTTTCGGACAATTCACGCGAATATATCCGGCTTCTCTGCAGTGGAAACAGCCTTCGGTGGAAGGTTTACTTACCCGTTGACCCTCCACTTTTCTTATCTGATAGCTGCCTATATGCGAGAAGCCTTTTGTACTCTCCTGTTGCGTGAATCCCTTTGGGCTGCCTCCGCGAGTCTGCACCGGTCGCGGTGAATTGCTATACTGCTTGTTCCCTTGGCTCGCGGGGATTCCCTTATGTGTGATTACCCGCGGGTTTGCCGCTGACAGGCTCGGTTGGAGTCTTGCGATAAGAGATATCAATTCCGCCAGTGTATTCGGGAATTGATTTTGCTCGCGAATCTTCTGTCAAATCGCGAAAGGAAAGGATTCGTAGAATAAGCGGAATAAAATATTCTCTGCGGAGAGTCCTTCTGACCCTAGTTCGTTCCATTGCTCGCGCCATCTATTAAGGTACGCGAATTCCTCTTCTCCATCATGCGGTCGCATGCGAAGGGCCTTTGTCCATGCTACATGCTGCCTATCCGCGGGATCCCCTAACTGCCTTAGTAGGAACTGGCAAAGGCTTTCCCAATTTTGCGAAGGGTTGATTTCCTTCTCGAGTTCCCATAGGCCTTGTAGGATAGAGTCCAAATACATTATCGCGAGATTAAGATAATCTCTTTCCGTGAGCTGATTTGTCTCCCCGAATTGTTTAATCTTCCGCGTAAATTCGCAATAATTCTTATAGGTTGAGGTTCGGTACTGTTCCTCCTTGGAAGGTAGTCACGAAAGAAGAGATCGTTTCAGCGGGGGTGTCGTGTAAACCTGGGATTCTGCTCGCGCGTGTTTTCGCGAAACTGGTACGGTGCCTCGCTCAATGATTTCGATGTATTCGGCTCGCTTGCGGATAGTCTCAATTGCCTCTGCCCTCTCGCGAAGCTTATCCAGAGAGAGATTCGCGTAGTTTATCACCTCTTGGTCGTCCTGGCTCGCGGCCGGGATGCCAGCTTCGGTCGCCGACATTGATAATCGCGAATGGCCGGTCCCTTCGCTAAAATTAGGGATGATTTGGTTATCTCCCTCTTCGCGAAAATAATGAATGCCTTGCGGCGAGTTCCCGCGAGGCTCCGTGTGCTGACGTGTCATCTTTCTTGGTCCCATTATCTCTAACGGACGTATCGCGAAGTTGAGCGTTAAAATTATAAGGACCTTGGGTCTCTAAGGGGTTTGCGATAGGTGTGAAAGGTAATAATGACTAAGAAACAGGTGTCGCGAGATATCATTTCAAGAATAAGGTCAATATGGTAGATTAACGCTGAAGAAGCCAACGTGGTTCTTCCGCGAGGATGGGTTCTATGTGTGCGATGACTCAGCCCGCAGCTGAGTCATCCGCGAATGGTCTTGTAGCTAGATATATATCGCGAGGGTCTTACACGAACAAGCATTCAATTTTGAAGATTATTATAAATATAAATAATGCGTAAAATAAGAATAATAATGTTATAAAAATCTAATCAAAAAAAATAATTTGCAATTGTGCATTCTATTGAAAACAAAATTTTTTTAAAAATGAAATTTTTGCAAAAAGAATTGCACGAAATTTGCAAAGAAAAAAGATTGTATTGTGTTAATTTTTTGCAAAAATTATTAAAAAAACTTTCGAAATTTTTTACAAAAAATGAATTCGCATAACAAATTTGAAAAACAATTAAAAAATTTGATAATCGCAATAAAAATCTTTTATAAATAAAAAATATTCCGCAATCATGAAAAAGATGATAATTATAGAAATTTTTATTTTATAATTAAAAAAATTATATATTTTAAATCATTATTAATTAAAAATAAAGATCTTTATCAAATTGCACAACAATCCCATCACAGGGCATTTTGCAAAAAAAAAATTTATAAATTAATAAATTAAAGATTCTTTTGATCAAAATTTCACAAATTTATTATGAAATATATGAAAGCTTACAGAATTTGTTAAAATTTTTATATATATAAAAAAAAATACAATTTGTTATAATTGTTGTTAATTTGAACAAATCTTTAACAAAAAATCATAATAGATTTCATTACAAGATTTCCCGCGAGCGTAAAACGCGAAAATTTGAAAAATTTGTAAAAATTATATAATGCAATATTAATGATTGTAAATGATTTAAAAAAAATGGTTTAGTTTATTTCAATATAAAAGATATTAGAAAAAAATTCGCATATATTTTTCTTTGTAAAATTTTCAACCTTCATAAAATATTAAAAACGATAATTATTAATCACAAAAATATATTTATAAAAAATTTCTGATTAGGTTTTATTTATTGTTTGCGAATCAAATATTTAATAAACATTATTTATTATTTGCAAACGAATAAATAAGCAAAACGATTAAATAATATATTAAAACAATATTTATAAGAATATATTAATTTTTCGTAAAATAATTAAATAAATTATTTGTTTTTTGCACAATTGACGTACAATAACACAAAACAGACATTTATCAAAAGAATCTTATTTTAATTAATTTATAATATAAATTTTAAAACAATCACGATCGATTTAATAATTCGTGAAAAAATTGAAAAAAATATATATATTCGTGTATTGCGCATAAAAAAGTTTCGTGAAAAAATCCAAAAAAGAATCACGAAAATTCAAAATCAACAAATGAAACATTATAATTTAAAATAAATTGGAAAAATGTTCACAATAAGAAATTATATATAAATTTTTAATATAAATTAATCGCAAATACAATCAAATAAAAAACTAAATTAATTACAAATCAATTTGTGAAAAATAATTAAAAAAAGAAACAAAAACATTTATCGTGTGAATTTTTTATTAAGTTTTTATATACATAATACTTTTTATATATCGATGCTTCGCGAACATTATGAAATAAAAAATATAAATATTTATAAACGATATCAAATGCGTTTTGTGAATGAGAATAAAATGGAATATTGAATGAATAAAATTTTAAAATTAGAAATAAAAAATCTTGCGAAAATCAAAATCAAATAAACAAGTTATACAAAAATCATTAAAGAATCTTATAAAAATCTATAACATTTACAAATTTATAAAGAATATTTTTATAACAACAAAAATTTGAATATTTAATTAATAAAAATGAAAAATTGTAAATATTATAAAAAAAAACAAAAAACACATTCGCAATATAAATTTAATATAATCTTTTATTCTCATCTCACACACGAAATATAGATTATCATAAAAAAATTTAATATTATTTAATAAAAATAGAACAATTGTTGTAATTAATATTAAAACAAACACAATTTATAATTGTTATAGATACAATTATTGTATTTTTATTTTAATTTTTTAAAAATATATGTTGCAAATATTACAAAATTAAACGGATTATAATACAATTTATATTTTTATTTATCAAAAAATTATTATTTAATATGAATGATTAAAAAGATTTTTTATATTTGTACATGTTTTATTAATTGATTTGGATTTGTGAAACTATATTAAAATATAAAATATAAGATTAATGTGAATATTTGACAACATTTATAAAATAACAAAAATTGATATTTTATTTATAAAAAAAGATCAGGAACTGTAACAAAATTATATTGTGTAATTCGACAAAATCAAATTGCAAAAAACAATTTGATAAAATAAATTAAAATTTATTTTTTATATATTATAGTTAATAAAATCGATTTGTTTTAAATCTTTTTAAAAATGTTCAGAAAAACGCAAAAAGATTTTATGATAATTGCTCGTAAAATAATAAAATAAAATAAAATGTTGTTTAAATGAAAATGATAATTTTGAATTTATATGAAATGAACGGGAACAATAATTTAAAAAACGGAAAATATAATAATAAAAAATGCGATAAGAACGACAATAATAAATATAATAAATATAATAATAATAATAATAATAATAATAATAATAATAATAATAATAATAATAATAATAATAATAATAATAATAATAATAATAATAATAATAATAATAATAATAATAATAATAATAATAATAATAATAATAATAATAATAATAATAATAATAATAATAATAAAAACGGCAGAATTGACAATAAAAAAAATATTTTTTTTTGCGGAAAAGAGTTAAATCAAATCAATCAAGTATTTTGCGAAATTTAAATAAAAAGAATATTTATGTTATTTTTTTTTGCAAAAAGCAAAAAAATTTCAAAAAAAAACGATTGGATTTGTGATAATCGAAGATAGAACAAATATTTTTGTTTGAACAAAAAAAAAATAAAATTGCGAGAAAAAAAAACATAATATAATTTAATAAATGAACAAAAAATTGAAAAATATGCAAATAATTAAAAAAAACATATGAATATTTATAATTTGTAAATATAAAAATCACATAAAATCTCGCAAAAATTGATTATCATAATTTATAAAAAAATTGTTTAATCTATAATAATTAATCCACGTTAAACAAGACAAATTTAAATTATAGAAACGCGCAAAACAATATAATAAAGAAAGATGAACGAAAATTATATGCAATATATGATTTTAGAATATATAAAATGTATATTTTAATGTTGGAAGTGATAAAAACAAATAAAAATAAATAAAAAATAATATTGAAAACATTTATTTTGTCAATAATGAAAATGATTAAAAAAAAAGAAAAAATAAAAAAAAAATTTTTATAAAAAAACAGTTAATTAATAATAATTAATTGACAATAATTATTTATTGTAAAGTATTATTAATTATGTATTAAAAATATTTGCAAAAAAAATAATTTTTGACAATATTCTAAAATATCATGATAAAAAAACTTGAATGAAAAGATATTTGTGAAAAAAAAATAAATAAAAAAATTAAATATTTAAAACAATTAAAAATCATTGTGTGTTATAAAAAAATAAAATCAAACATTATTTAATAATCAAAAATTAAATTTTTATATAATTTTCTTGCAAAAAATCTTAATATCATTAAATGATCAATAATATCGCGAAACATCAATTATTTTTTTATAAAAATTAAATTCGATTGATGCACAAAAAATCGTGAAAAATAATGGTTAAATTATAAACAATATCTTTTTTTATTGCAAAATTGTATATTTTTTATCGGATTTTTGATATTCACGAAAGATTTTTTAAAAATTGTTGATAAAAAAAATTACAAAATTTATAATTGCAAATTAAAAATTTACGAATTGGTTTTGAAAAATTAAGATTTTTGAAAAAAGAAAACAATTATAAAATTTTCACAATATATATTTAATTATAAAATCATTCGTAAATAATTTAATTGTAAACTGAATCATCGCATATATAAAATTCATTTTCATGAAAAAATCACATTAATTTTTTTAATGTTAATCTACAATATTGACCTTATTTTAGAAATCTCATTTCTCACAACACCGTATCTTAACCATTGTTATCTTTCACATCTATTGCAAACACTCTAAAGGCCCAAGGTCCTTATAATATTTTGATTATATGGGAATTTTGAAAAACATATATGTTAATTTTATAAGAATTTTTTTTAAAATATATAATTAACAATGCAGATATTATAATTTAAAAACATAAAAAATATATTATAAAAATCAATAAATTTAATATTTTAACAATAACAATTATCAAGATTATATAAAAAATGTTGTCGTTTTTATATGAATGAACAAAATTTACAAAAAATATTTAAAAATCAAAACAGATTTCATAATGTATGTGAAAAAATTAATAAAAATTTATATAATTTTAAAATAAATGAATATTATTTCAATCATTATTTTCGCGAATAATTAAACAATTATTTAAATTATGCAAAATTTTGGTCGTCTGTTAAAATAATATATATTGTAAATCATTTACAAGAAAATTAAAAATTTACGCAAACAAACATTGCACAATATAAAATTATGTTAGATTTTTATATACATTAAAATTAGACTTCCGCAAAACCCAACTTGGGTCGAAGGTCTTGATCCAAAACCCAACCCAGCCTGGGTCCGGGTTGAACTTCTCTAACCCGGACCCAACCCGGACCCAATATTGGGACCCCAATAAAACCCAATATAACCCAATTTGACCCAACATTTGCATAATTTCTTATAATTTTAATCATAAAGCTGCTTAGTAATTAATATATCATATTTATGTTACGGGTCTTGACATATATGTTATGTTTGTAATCCAAGTTGGGGCCCCAGATCCAGGCTGGGTTACCCAACTTTAATCCGGACCCAACGCTGGGTCGGAGTCTTCGACTCAAAACCCAACCCAGCCCGGGTTGGGTCCGGGTTGGGTCCGGGTTATATTGGGTCGTGCGGAAGTCTAATTAAAATAAAAAGAAATGAACACGCCGATAAAATAATAAAAAAATTATAATAATTAGAATTAAATTAAATTTAACAAGATCGCGAAAAAATAGATTTTATTTAGTTATTTAATTTATAATAACAATTAAAACAAATGTTTATCGAAAAATTCAAAAATAATAAACAAAATGATAAAAATAACAACAAATTGACAAATTTATTAAATAATTAATTTTAATATCGATAAAAAAAATTTTGCAAATTTATAAAAATTTGAACAAATCTCAAACATTTATAATTATTTAAATGCGTATAATAAAATAAGATTAAAACATTTTTTTAAAATAAAACATATCGATTCCGACCGTTGTAAATATAAATAAAGATTTTAAATTTTTAAATATATTTTTATGAAATGTTCGCTGCATTTCGCCAGTCGAAAAATAATGATAAAAAAATTTTTAATTAGATTAAAAAATTGCGCGAACGTTTATAAGATTATAACACGGTTATGAATCATCCGCAAACAATACGCTACGTTGCCAGTTTTATGCAACGAACAGGTCTTTTATAACAGTTCCGCTTTGTTATTAATGACGAGGAAAAGGAGACTTTGGAATTTAACACCTTCTTGGAAGGACTCGAGCTAAGCGAGGAAGACGATGGTTAGAAAGAAACGATTAAGAGTCAGTCTGTCTTAATTGGCAGCCGCGAAGCATGCAGGAAGGCAGAGATATATATATTTAATTGCGAATGTGTAAATAGAACGGGGCAGAAGGAGAGACAGCGCCGGGAGGCGCAGTAGGCTGCGGTAGGTGTGTGGCGGCCGTTTTGGTTTAGTTGTGGTGTTTTTTGATGTTTCTACTGCGTTTGTGGGTTTATATTTGGCGTACGGGCTCGAGATTCTGCTTCATTCGGCGAAGCGCCTGCATAGTTTGTCGTTTCAATAGATAGGCTACATCAGGTTAATAGAATTTTGATTGATTGATTGATTGATTGATTGAAGATCACAATACTCACCGCTGTCCTCTCGCCATCTTCCATTCCTTCATGCAAGGGAAGTGGCGGGATCGGCGTCACCGATGTACTGCATGCAGACGCCCAGCCACATTATTGCGTATGTGGATGATTGATAGCATTGTTATCATGCGGTGGGAGTTAGGATAGGTGCTGCAGGGTCTATTCTGTTTTTCCTTTTGCTAAAGGCCCTCTTCGTTATGACTTTTGCTCTGATGGTTTAAACTGAGATCAAAAATGACTGGTTCGCATGTTCACAAGGTTCATTTACTGTCTAGTGAAATGAAATAACTGCATAGACATATTGAACACCCGGTATCACGGCTTCCTCCGGTATAAAAAGAGATGGGTCATCGACAGGGATAAATGGCAAGACAAGAGAAGCCGTAGATGCCAACGAGGCTTGTCTTTGATGGGATACATAAATCGTATGTAGGCAAGGTAGGCGCCTTGCAGAATCTCATCGCTAAGCAATGATGGTCAGCGAATGGCATAGCGATTGTGATCATCTTTTTCCGGATGGGTCAGCCGACATGTCTAATGCATCGTGTGGCCACAACATTAAATCGCTCATCTCATGCGAGGAGGCGGTAGGAAGACGTGTGCACGGGGTTGATACTACGAAAGAGAGAATTCTCAGCAGGATGAGGCATTAGTTGTCATGAATAACAACGGATCGACCCCGGAACGTGATTCTTGAGTTCGTTGGAATATATCCCTGACTAGCTCAATTGTAACTCTTCTACTCGGTCAGAGGTATTGCCTATCACCTATCTCTATCAACGGCCAGGCAGCGGAAAAGATATTCACTTTCGCAGGAGCAATCCCATCCCATCAACTCTGCATATTCAATCTCAAAATGCCATCAGAAAACCCATCCATCTTCGTCTGCGGTCCCCAGACCACAACCCTCCCACCCCAGGAATACTTCGTCCATCTACGACAAACCCTGCGCTATGACTCAACGCTGGAAGCAATCGACACCGCAATCGCAGAACTACCCGAGATCTGGAAAACACTCGTGAACGAACATCCCGGGTTGAACGAACTCCACGGCAACGGCATCCTTCGAGACATGAATGGATGGATAACGGGCGATAGCGACAATTTAGGATACTCGAAATCTCTGTTGTCGAATATGCATCTTGGGCCGTTGACCGTCGTGTTACAAGTCATGGAGTATTTAAATTATCTCGCCCGAGAAGGGGTCGATCATTCTGAGGTTATGGGGTCTGTGGCGCGCGGAGGGTTTCAGGGACTTTGTACGGGGTTCTTTACTGCGAGCGCGCTGTCTTGTTCGAAGGATACGGCGGAGATTGGGAAACATGTGGCTGTTGCGTTGCGGTTGGCGCTGTGTATTGGGGCGATGGTGGATTTGGAGAATCAGTCTGGTGTGCTGCCGGCTGGGATGATTTCTGTCACAGTGCGTTGGACGTCTGGATCGGACCGGAGGAGGGTGATGGATATTCTGGGGAGGCACGAAGAGGTAAGAAAGTGCAACGATAAACGATATGATATGTTTGTGTTGTAGAGTGTTGGCTAACAGCTCCTTTCAAATGAAGGCATACCTTTCCGTAAACATGGACACCCACAGCATCTCCATCACAACCGCTGAGACAGACCTACCGTCCATCTTCCACGATCTCAGTCGCATCGGTGTCCAGGTTACTTCCATCGGGTCGAAAGGCAGATTCCATCATCCGCAGGATAGCGCGGCCGTTGCTATCTCGCACAAAGTCTTCGCTGCCTCTCCCGATCTGTTCCATTTCCCACAAGACAACCACGCGTTGGTCCCTCTGCGGAGCAATGATAGCGGTGCGCTCGTGAACCCTGGAGAGCCGCTGCATCAAACGGCGTTGCGATGCTCGCTGCTCGAGATGGCAGATTGGCATGCGACTATGTCTACTGCTGTCGCGACGATTCGGTACCTCTTGCCGAATGATTCACTCCTTGTCTTGGGGTTGGGGTTGGTTGATTGCGTTCCAGAGTCGATTTTGAATGATCGGCGGTCTGTGGTTGTTTATCGTAGAGCGCTTGAGACTTCTTCTATTCAGGGACAGGTTCAGACGCAGGAGAGTTCACGGACCCGAGCCTATCCTGAACATCCTGTTGCGCTAGTAGGCGTTTAACGTGTCGCCTGTACTGTACATTTTTCCAGCTTCGCATCCCAAGCCAATCTGTCGTGAGAGTGGAACAAGGATCATGGGAACAAGTAGACAAACGTGGAAGGCGGGATCATGGCGATAAACTGAAACCTGGAACCAAGACCGAATAAGATCCAGTTTGGGGCATCCAGTCCATGGTTCCTACTCTTTTTTCGCCTCCGTGCAACGCAAACATGACAAGGGACCAGGCGTGGCTTATTCACCATGATTTAATGGTTCCCCAGATAACGGTGCGTGGATACAGTTCACGCGAGCTTATCGATACGCTCGCTTGAACCGTTCCATGGTGTGGGTCCGCCAAGCCTTGATTTATAAGCAGAACGATTCGCATGACCTTTTTGTATTTCTATTTCACTTATTTACAGTGAAAAGAATAAGATTTTATTAAGTAGTTTCTAAGAATCATTAAGTACTTAATAAGTACTTAGGCTGCGGCAGGTCGTACGACATCAACATTTTTTCATTATCGTAGTCAGCAACTGATACGATATTGATTTTTTCCAATATCGTTGTCATATATATGATATTTAACAAACATTAGATGATATCAATGAATATTATACAAATATTCGCATTAGTATAAAACTCATTAATTTATTTTATTTTGAACAATCGAATGATAATTATAAAATTGATCAATTATTATTTTATAATTGAAAATTTATATATTTGATTATAACAATATTCATTTATTATTTTTTTCACTTGTCATTGAAAATAATGAAATATAATATTGTATTTATAAATTAATATTGTTAATGTAACAATATATATTTTATTTAGATAACAAGCATATTATTGTTGCTTGTAATTTTATAATTATTAGTTAATAAATAATTGTTAGATAAAAATATATATTTAATATATAGACAATGTAGTACGTTTTTTTATAAAGTTTTAATATAATATCTGAATTTATAAATATTGCAGTTTTAATATTCAAAATAATATTTATAAATTTATGAGAGCTTTGTCTCATTATAGAATTATTTTATTTAATATATTTATATATAAAAATAAAATGCAATTTATATTTGAAGTTTTCAGCTTGCGAATTTAAACATTTTTTTTAATTTAAATAATTGCAGAATAATCGTCTGATATTCAACATAAATTAGATAATATCGTTCAATGTCGTTTGATATTGATTAAATATTAGATAGATTAATTAACAAATATTCATTTTTATTTATTTATATTCAATTAACATTGAATATTATTTTCAACATGTTAAAATCACGTCAACATTTATTCATAATCCTGTTTTTATTTTATAATTGAATTTTTTGTAAGACTTCTACTCGTTGTCAGGAACCTTCCGGCATGTTCCCATGAACTTGCCGGTAGGATCCCTCCATATGGAACTTCCCGTCAGGAATCTCCCGATTCCTGGCAGTCATGTTGGTAATAGACAGTATTATAAATAGGGGCTTCTGCTCACATTCAGTTGCTGTATTCTATGGAATTTATTCTTTGCTAATATATATCTACATTCAATGATTTATGTTTCTTACATTAATAAGTTGCATTTTATTTAATCAATTGAAATCTCGTTTCATTTTTTGTTTAATTCTTTATTTGATTATTTGTTTGCATTGCTTTGATATCGTCAAGTTCTTTTAGAATTTTTTTAGAATCTTATTAAAATCTCATTAAAATCTTGTTAAAATTTAGAATGAATCATTCTATCAACAGAATCTCGAGCAGAGTTGATAGTGTGATTTTGCAGCATTCTTTTAAGAGTTATGGCGAGTCTGTTGAATCTTTGATTTTTAATATTGTTATAAAGAAATCAATAAAAATAAAAACGATTGTAAAGATCATTTTTGTCAATATTTAATTAAAATTAAAAGCAATTTTTATTGCGATTGTTTTTATTTCGAATATTCGTTTTGATTTTAACAATATTGATGCGAACAAGAGAAAATTTTTTGAAGTGTTTCATATTGAATTGCAAAAATATTGATGAAAACAGCAATTTTGAAATTCTTTGTGTTTTCTTTGAATGTTCTTTCGAGGCCTTTGCTTTTTATTATCTTATTAAAACATTTTTTAAAAGTATGAAAATCGACATGTTGAAAATGCAGATTAAGGTTCTCGAAGAATAAATAAAGGTTTATGAAGCGAAAAAAAACAAAATTAAAATATTAATTTACATGCAAAGTGTTCGCGTCGAGTGTTATAAGAAGAATTTTGCGAAAATCAATTAGTTGATTCTTTATTTGCAAGAAAAGATTGTTTATTTGAGAGTTGTTATTGAGCAATCTGAGCTTTTTAAGCAGTCTAGAGCTTTAGCACAATTTAAGATTTTTTAATTTCAAAATCTGCGGGTTTTTATTAAGAATGAAAATAGTTATTAAATTGAAGAATTTATTCAAAACGTGAAAGACAATTTGTTTGATAATCTGTATAAAAATTTGTGTTTTAGCAATTAATTTTGATATTTTGAATTTTAACATTTCAAATGTCAGCGCATTATTAGGCTGCGGCAGCATCCGCGAAAATCCAAATCCGCTCCACAGATTGCGGATATGAATATGATTCTGACATCCAACTATCCGCACGAATTAAATACGGATTTAGACTTCAAAAAATTGGATATCCGCGGATATCCAACGGATTTGAAAACAATACAAACATGTCAAATCTCATGATCTGATTCAACATGCACATCTTATACAGATTTCAAAATAATATTCTGTATGACCCGCGTTATGTATTATTAAATTAATTACATATTCGTGATACAAATATTATTTTTAATGATATATCACATTAATTCATTCTTCAACTACTTCATTCAGCATATTATATAATTATACTATGACTTGCCTATCTCGAATCCGTTTGATAGTCGTGATTTTTTCCAAATTCTTCCTATTCGGATCTATGTATCATTGAATGCCATTTCCTCAAACAAAACACTATCTTTCAGATTTAAACTATCTATCGGCCGTTTTAAAAAACAAAAGATCACCAATTCATCTATATTATTATCAAAAATCTCTTATTGATTCTCCTTTTGTAACTTTTCTTAACATCCTTCTTTTTCATTGTCGTTAATCGATTCTATAAACTCAAATAATAATAAAAATAAACAATTCTGATCAAGCATAACAACTTTATTAAATGAAAAATATTTTTTAATCATTTCAATCTCTGCCTATTTCAGCTCAAATTTAGATGAAAAATAATAAAACATTAGATTTCTAATTATGTCTGACTTAACTGCCCACAACAATAATAACAGATATCACAAACACAATTGAATAAACGTTCTACTTCTACTTCACTAACAAAAATTGAGAAAATATCTCGTGCAATTCTAATAAACACTAAAAATTCTTGCTCATGTTCTTTTCAATAAACACATAAATTTTCCTTATTAAACCCTAATTTTTTATTAAATGCAGTAAACAAATTAAATCAATAAATAATTCACTTTTCAATAAATATCGTATAACCTCATCTTGCTGACCATCAAATTCGTCAATAAAAAATATACTTTGTTGCAAGTCACAAAATATTGCAAATTCTTCATTCTTTATATCATTAATTTTCTTTGAAATATCTGATGAATAAACTTTTTTCTAAATTTATTTTTGATAAATTATAAACTCATTTCAAAATGCATCTTAATATTGTTTCATGAAATCAATCTCATCATTTTTTCAATTCTCATTATCAAAGTATCGTAACTTCTTTAATGAATATAAAATTGTTATTAATGCATAAATTATATCATATGCATTATCATCAATTCCACTATAATATTTGAAGAACCTTTTCTATACCAGCTAAAATGCCTGAAACATGCTTTTCTTTCAATATACACATTTATTCCTGAACTTCTTCTCAGCCTCTTTCAAATGAATAAAGAATCTATTATAAATGCTAAAGACATGATGTACTGTGCAATCCCTAGTCTTTGATAAAACATTGATAAAATCAAAGAAAGATTTGATAATTAACAAAAAATATTCAATCTAACACCATTCCTCATTATTAAATTTAATCTGAATATATTAATTTGTAATACAATACTTATCAAAATAAGATTGAAGCTTCCGCGCACGAAAATGCATCAAAAAAGTTGAGTTCCAACACGTGCACACATCTTGAATTGAAACAATCTTTGATTTCTTTTTTTATAATTCTAAAAATGTCTCACGACACTATAGACTTGCATTAATAAATATAACAATCTCTCAAACCTGTAATAATGATTAATTAAATTCATTAAAAAAGAATCGAATTAAAAAAATCTTTTTAAAAATAATTATAATTGAACGAACAAAACACTTCATCTATAAATCGAAATTTTGTTCATTTGACCACTCTAATTCGACTTCATCATTCTCAAATGCGACTTTTAGCTTTCCAAAAAGCTCTTATAAACAAAACTAAATCACATAAACAATACAAAATACTCGAAAAACAGAAATACCATATTAAAAAAAAACTAAATTGTTTTCTGAATATCATTCATCATAATATTGTTGTTTATAACATTATCAATTATAATTGATAACACTCGATCGACAATTCTATAATATTGTAAAATCTGAACAACAATATTACTCAGATTACTGTCAGTATGTGATTCATAAAAATGTTCAAACCCAAATAATATTTCATGATAGTTCCAATCTTGATCAATGAAATACCCAATAATTGTCATAAATACTTATTTAAATGAAGATGTTCAACAATCAAATGCAATTAAAATTCAACATTCATCTAACAATTTATTAAATATCTTTCACTACTGAATTTCCACTAATATATCAAAAAATCGTTGTATTGTCTGGACAAAAGAAATATTAAACTTTGATTTCGCAATTTAAAAATAATTAAAAAGATTTCAGAAATTAACATGTTTAATGATCCAAAATGAAAGCCGGGCAATAATTATGAATTTAAAAATCTTTTATTGAAAAATCGACTGATCGAATAAAAAAGATATCTATGTATGCGGTTAACGATATATGAAATAAAAATAAAATTTATTAACTTAAAAAATCTAAATCAAAAAAAAAAAACAAACCATATTTTATAAAAATTGATAAATGCTCTGCTTTTTTGAACTCGAAAACTTCGCACATATAAAATTTCTCAAATGTATCTTCATTGACAACATTCCTGCCCGACAATGACTTGAATAAATAAAAACAATTTAACAACATCTACACATTATTTTAAATTTATCAGTCTTCTCATGTGCAACTTAATTAAAACAATTCCAAACATTAAATGTTTTTTGCTTGCTTTGCTATTGAATTAACTTCTGTAAGTCTTCTTTTTTATCAAATTCTGTTTTTAATTATCACTCAACAAAACTCTTCTAAAAGCTTTTCATATTAAAATCAATTAAATTGTCATTAAAGAAGATCCAATGCTTTTGGAGATACTTATTGACACAACAAAATGATTCTAGAACATGAACAATAAAACGAGATTATATAAATGAAAGAAAATGTTTAAAAAAAGAAACTATAATCTGATCTGTTCGACTTGAAAAGTCAAAAAAATCATTTAATTGTAAAATATCTGGATCAAAAAAAGACTCAATATATTAAAATACTAAATATTGACTTTCTGAGTATTGGAATCGAGACATAGTGATAAAATAAAAAAAGAAATAAGATATAGAATATAACTGAAAAAATAAAAAAAACAGAATTCGAATACTTACTGAAATAACCAGGGTAAAAAGATCTGGAAAATGCTCAACTATTAAATGTAACTTGCGCGACCGTGATTTGAATGCGACTAGAATATAAAATATTGATATATCACATTCCCCATTTAAATATAAATAATAACCAATAAGATAGTCAAACAAGATATTCTATCTAGGCTTCTGATTAGATTAAAAGATTTATTTCATTCCTATGCCGATATTTGTTGGATATTTGTTGAATATTTGCGGATATTCAACTATTATCCACATTTGAACAAATTCAAAATCACCAAATCCAACAATTTCAATAAATATATCATGTTATCACTATATTTTTATATTGTAATCTACTAACAAAATTGCATTTTCTAATTCTTTAAACTCTAAAGATTCTATATCTAGGAATATTTAATTTGATTATAATAAATTCGGCATAATGTCTTTTTATGATTTTCTTTCATAAAATCTTCACTAATGTTCACTCACCAAAATATACATTTTTCATAGCAATCAAAATAATGACAATCATCACACCAATAAATCAAAAATACAATCATTCAATATATCGTTTGAAAGTTAAAATATCATATATAGCTAAGAAAATGAAATCTCTTCTTAAATTTATTTATATTTCACATTATTTCCACTGATTAATCACATAAGATAATAATTCTATCACAAATAACCATGACATACCAATACATCTGTAATCTAACAAAAAAACGATTGCTTGGTCAGCTGTATTAAGATCACATGAAGTGCTAAAATAAATTAAATTAGCGAATTTTATGCTAGTGTGGATAATAATTAGATTTCGCGGACATCCGTTGGATGTTCGTGGATATCTAACAGTTGGATGCGGATGTTGAAGTGGTATCCAACATCCGCAATCTGCGGATGCGGATATGACTTTGACATCCAACGGAGCGGATTTGCCGCAGCCTACGCATTATCAAGATTGTAATTATCAATATTGATTGCTTTTGTGAAAAAAAGTTATTTTTTTTTTAAATAACAATAAAAATGATGTTAATTTTTATTCGATATAGTGTTTTACAGTGAATGAGAAACTTTGTATTGATAGTGTTTTTTATCCGAATGATTCTTTTAAAATCTTAGATGTTTTGAAATATATGTTCAAGAATGTCTTCAAGGTTATGAGTCAGTATGTTACATACATAAAAAATATGATTTATTCAGCTTTTATAAAGAAATTCGAGATATATTTGGGCATTCATTTTCTGAAGAGAAAAGCGAAAAAAAAGTTAACAATTGTTAAACAAAATAAGAATGAATTTAGTAATTGTTTATTATCAGTGTCTTTTATTTTTTTAGATTTATGTCAAAATCTTTGAAAAAGATTGTGTAATTAAATTTTAATATATCCTTTTATTGTATATCAGTAAGATTTTTAATCACAAGATTTTTTATTTTATGATTGAAGTTCTGGAAATGATCTAACGCAAGAAACGCGATAACAAAAAAGTTGATTTTATTTTTGATAAAATTTATAATAATGTTTTGCTTATCTTTAACAACAAATCTGATAATTTGAATAATATTGATATTTCATTTAGGCTTCAATCTGGCATCACGGCATTTTTGAAAAACATTATTATTTTTAATTCGATTTCGGATTTTTTTGCGGAAATTAATTGTTGTTTTTGTTTTTTCTTTTCAAATACTAAATTAAATGACTGGATTGAAGAATGATTCGAGTCATAGTGCAAACTTAAAAAGTTTATTGTTGAAAATAAAGATGTTTTAAATTGAATTGATTATTGCTGAAATTGTTGTGGTTTAAATCATTGTGTGATTGATTTTTGTTGTTTTTTTTTAATATTTATTGTTTTATGAACGAAATTGTTATTACAATAAATTTTGATGATCAAAATTAAATTTTTTAAATTGAAAAAAGAGTAGTCTTTGATCAAAGTCATGATTATCTGATTTAGAAAAAAGTTATCGTTTTTTATTTTTATTAGCATTAGATTTAAAAAATCAATTTAATTGTGATCGACATTCAATTGTGTCAATCTAATTTTAGAAGTGATTTGAAACGATTTTAATTTTAATAAATAATAAAAATGAAGTTAAAATTATTGATCTTTTTTTTGTTCATATTTTCAATTTATTTATTATAGATTTAATAATATCGATTCTGTTTTATTTTGTGAATAATTCTTTTTATTTTATTATGATTTAGATGATTTTATTCGATTGATTGTATGATCGATAGTCATATAAAACAAATTAACAATCTATATTGTTTTTTTAATATGCTATTAGATTGTGTTAAGTGATCGTTGATTATTTATATATAATTTCCAAATTGATTTCAAGAATCGCACATTTATTTTTAATTCATTTTATTGTTTTGCAGAAAACTGTTTGTCTCAAAATATTCTTTATATTGTGTAGGTTTGTGATTTTAAGATTTTGATGAATAAGTCTATTTTTTAATTAATGAGAGATTTTGACTTTAGTATCTCGTTCATGTTTGTTAAATATTTTATCTTTTTTGTAAATCATTAAGATAATTATGGCTATTTGATGATGTTTAAAGATAGTTGTAAACATTTTTGCATGTTTATTATGATGTGATATGCCCAGAGAATTTTGATAAATTTTTAGCGGATAAAAAGAATTATATATTAGAACAATTAAAAAAGAAGATTTTTAAAAAATATTATTTTATGATTGACATTTTTATAAAATACAAGATTAATGTTTTGTTTTTACATTAATCAGAGGATTATAACATTTAATTGATTAAAAATGTTATTTTTTCATTTGCAAAGAATTATTGTTCGATGATTGAACAAGAATTAGATGTTATTTGGAAATATATTTAGGAATAGTTTAATAAAGATTTTATTTATTCAAGTTTTTTATAGATTGCAGCATTTATCCTTATTGTGTGCAAATCAAACAATAAATTATGTGTTTGTGTCGATTATAAGATTTTGAATGAATTTACAGTTAAAAATTATTATTTTACTTCATTGATTAATGAAATTTTGAATTATTTTTGGAAAATTAAGATCTTTAGTAAAGTTGATGTGATTTACGTGTTTAATTGTTTATATATTAAAAAGGATTAAGAATAATTGACTGCATTCAATATTTGATATGATCAATTCGAATATTTAGTGATGATTTTTGCAACATCTCGGTTTCATTTCAAAATTATATCAATAATTCACTATTTGACTATCTCGATATGTTTTGCACGATTTATTTAGATGATGTCTTGACTTTTAATGATAGTGAAGAAGAGTATACAAAGCATATTTTTAAGATTTTATGTTGTTTATAGAATTGCGATTTATAAGTTGATATTGACAAATATGATTTTGATATTTAGAAAGTCAAATATTTAGATTTTGTTGTGATCACAAAAAATATCCGCATGGATTTTGTTAAAATAATTGTTATTTGTGAATAACAGATTTCTTCATCAATTAAAGATGTTCTTTTTTTTATCAATTTTGCGGATTTTTATTGCTGTTTTATTTAAGTTTTTTCGCATCGTACAAGATTTTTCATTGATTTTATTAAAAACAAGGAGACTTATAAGACTAAATTAAAAATGTGCTATGTTTGTTATTTGTTGTTTGTTTGAACATCAGAGTGCGATAAGATATTTAAAAATTTGAGAAAAGTTTTTTAAATAATTTTTGTATTTGTGCATTTTGATCTTGATCTCAAGATATAAGTTAAAATTGATTTCTTCGACTATATGATCGTTAGAATAATGTTGCAGATGTATAATGATATATCATATTTTATGATTTTTTTTTCGAAAAAATTAATTTCTGCAAAAATTAATTATATAATTTATGATAAAGAATTCTTTGCAATTGTTTCATTTTTTGAAGTTTGGAAGTCGGAATTGATTAGTGCATTTTTTGAAAATTTAGTTAAGATTTATATAAATTATCAGAATTTGTAATATTTTATAATTACAAAACAGTTGAATCGCAGACAGGTTTGATGAATTGAATTTTTTTTTGAATTTAATTTTAAGATCATGTATCGGTTCGGGAAACAAGAAGAAAAGTTTGATTTTTTGATAAAGTGTTTTTAGGATTTATTGCAGGAGATGAATGATGTTTATGAGAAGGAATATTTTCAAATCTTGTTTTTGTTTCAATATTTTGATGAAATAATTCAAAAAGACTTTCTCGCAATCATTTGTAATGCGCATAAGACTTTTATTTTGATTAATGAATTTGTTAATGTCGCGTCAATGGTTTTCAGCGATCTCTTAGAGATTCTTTTTATATTTGAAGATTTTGAGTTTTTTTTAGAAATGTTTGTTCAGTTGAAAGATCAGTTCGATGATTAGTAAGTTGAAGATTTTGTTGATACATTTGTTTTATAGTTTTTTATGATTTTTTTTAAGTAATTTGATGAAGTGTTTTTGAAGATCTTTATTGAGAAAATTTACAAGAATGACGAAATAGTATAAATGATTATGAAAGTTAAGGATGAGAGCAAGTAAAAGCTGTTTTTAATTGTGTTTAATCAAGGAATTCGATTTTCGATGATTGATTTTATTGTTTGAGATTATTATGTATGGATTGATGAATGATTATATATTTTTGATTATTAATTATTTTGTTATTGGATTTTTTAGATTTTGTATTGTGATTGATTATTAGATTATTCAGGATCTAAAGATATGTATCGAACGATTATATATTATTATTATTGATTTTATTTGAAAAAGGACGTTAATCAATATATTGATTTTTGTGTCATGTGCAAACGCGCAAAGATTTGCACAGTGCAAGCATAGAGACTGTTTTGTTTTTTTTTAGTGTTATAACGCAAATAATTCGATCTCTTTATGAATTTGGTTAAAGATTTATTGTTTTGTAATTGTCACGAACAGAAATTTCACAATATCTTTGTTGTGGTTGATCGATTGATTAAAGTTAAGATATTTAAATTATTGATTATGAAAAAGATAGATGAATTTGTAGAAATTATGCATTGATGTGTCTTTTTTAAACATAATTTTTCGCATTTGATTATTTCTGATTGTGACAGCGTTTTTACAAGCAATATATGAAAATGTTATTGCGTGTAATATGCAATTAAAGATAAGATTTTGATTGTATATCATTCTGAGATCAATGATCAGTTTGAAGCGATTATAAAAAATTTAAAAAATTATTTTCGCGTTTATATTAATTTCATACAAGACAATTGGATCGATTTTTTTTAAATGCGCAATTTGTAATTAATGATTACGTTTTTGAGACAATTGACATGATTTCTTTTTTTGCAAATAATGGTTTTTATTTTTGTATCGAGATTGAGCCGTTTGGATCTTTGTTACATATTATACATTTTGAGATGGAAGCAGTTGATAGATTGATTTGTTGCATTGAAGATATTCGAGAATTTTTTTGCAACGAGATTATTTGGATTTAAGAATTTTATATTTGATATGCTGATATTTATTGTCAGTTTTATTTAGTTTATCGAATAGATGATTGCGTTTATGTGAATGTTCGCAATTTTTGTTTATAACGTGAAAGCTAGTCTTTTGCATTTAAAACATTCGATTTATGGTCGATTATTCGGAATATTGATAATAAAATATATAAATTGATTTTATTTGATTCTATGTTGATTGGCAAAATCACATTCGTGTTTTATTTATTTTTATTACACTTTGTTTTTTCGATCGACGCGGCTTACCCGAATCAATATGAGAATTTTTAAGAATTTGTTGTAATCATGAATACAGATATTAAAGAAAAGCATTCGAAATAAATTATTAGTGAAATTGTTGATTGTCGAAAGATATTGTAAAACGTGTAATATAAAATTTTATTCGAAAATGATTGGAAAGATTAGAATTCAAATCTTTCATGACAATCTTGACGGGATTTTAAACATTTTGTGGATTTTATTTTAAATTTTTACGCTCGTTATTTTGATAAGTTGTTGCTGCTGTCGTATTTTTTTGATTTTTCTGTTTTTACGGTCTTTTTAATTGATTAGTTTTTTTATTTATTTTAAGTGTTTTTTTATTGTTTTGTATTCGCGTTCGAGAGATTTCATATTTTCAATTAAAAGAAATAATGTTAAGAATCTTTCGGCATGTTTTCATGAACTTGCCGGTAAGATCTCTTCATATGGAATTTTTTGTCAGGAATCTTTCGATTCTTGGTAGTCATGTTGGTAGTAGGCAATATCATAAATAAGGGCTTTTGTCCACATCCAGTTGCTGCATCCCATGCAGCTTATTCTTTGCTAATATATACCTACGTTCAATGGTTTATGTTCCTTACACTCGTGAATCTAATTATTTTATTATTTTTATTTAATTTTATATTCATTATATCTCATTTTCAAATATCTTCGAGTCAATATATAATATTTTAATATGTTGATTCATTCATTGATTCAAATATTTTACAATTAGATAATTTTTTAAACATGACAAATAATCAGATTATAATACAATTAATTTCTTTTTTTGAATTTTTTTTTCTGTTTCAATATTTTCACGCATTCGATTTATTTAGATGTATTGTTTGCAAATCTCGCCAACAAATCTATATATTTTATAATAACAATAAAAGTGACTAAACAACAAATGAATCATGAAAGTATTTTGTTAAATGATGATTAATGATTGAATTTAATTTAAAAAAAAATTTTAAAAATTTGTTTACTGAAATAATAATCTCAAAAAGTCTGATATTTGAAAGTTATTTGATCAAATTGCAAATATCAAGATTAACAAATTTAAAATTATGTGTAAATATTGTTAAAATATAATCATTTATTTAAAAAATAGTTGTGTTGATTGATTGTCGATGAAGATTCATTTTATTAATATAATTTATGTTAAATTACAGAAGATTACAAAATAAGATATTAATCATTTATTATAAAAAATAATAAATTTATTTTTAAATCTAATCTATATTATATATTAATACTCTTTATTTTTATTTAATTACATCAATCCACAAACACAAAATTTAGTCAAATCATTTTTTAAAAGAAAATCTTCAAATTTATCATAATTATTTGTTTTTCATTCTGCACTGTAAACTATTTGAGATTTAAAGAATTATTGCAATATATTAAATTTGTTAATTCAAAGTTTAATATCTCGTCTGTTTGTAGTATAAAACAATTTTTAAATAATGAAGTCTAAGAATAGCAGCAAAATGTTTTTAATAAGTTTCTATTTAGAAATTATTTTTTTATTGCATTAGATTGTTGGATTTTTTCTTTTGATCAAACATTTGTGGCAATTATTGAATATTTTTTTGATTAGGACTGAAATTATTGTGAAATTCTTTTTGAATAGATTAAAGCGAATCCAAAGAATGCAGAGACTGAATTAAAATAACTAAATGAATATATAAAATTGTTATAGATTGTTTTGTGTTATTTTTTAAAAAATATCATAATTACATTAAAAAAGATAAATGTATTATATTATATTAAAGGATTATAATTATTAAAATATTTTAGATTCGAAAACTTGTTATATTTATTAACGCTAATCTTCAACGTCGAGAGGCTTTTCGAACGTTTTAAATAATAAAGTCAAACTTTTATTTATTTAAGATGTTCACACACGTTGGAATTTTATTTTTTTAATTTTAGAACGTGTCAAAATATTATAACGAATTTTCAATCAATATTGTTTAATTTATTAATATATTCAATTTCAGTTCGATTCAGAGGAATGATATTAAATAAAATATCTTTTTTTGATTACAAAATCTTTTTTTTATTACATTAAAATCTTATCAAAAATTCAAAATATTATTGTTCATTCTATCTTTAATATCTATAATGAATTCTTTGGCCATTTTGATGATGTTGAAAAATTATTAAAATGCAAAATTATTTTTTGAAAAAAAAATGCTTCAAACATTACAAATAATGAAACAAAAACTTTTAAAATATTATAAAACAATTAATATCGAATCATTTGATATAGTTTATGCAATTGTAATTATTTTATGTTTTTTAAAAAAAACTTCGGTTCTTTGAAAACAATGACTATAAAAAAAATGAAAAGGAAAAAGATATTTATTAAATGTCAATCTATCGAGATAAACTACAAAAAGAATTCAATTAATATTAATAGCATATTATTTTTTGAAATGAATCCTTTCAAGTCCAAATCATTTAAGAATTTGACAAAAAAATTTGATTTTATGATAGATTCACACGTTATTTTACAAAATGAAATTGGTCGACCGAAAAATGAAATTATATGATATTTTGCAAAAAATTTGTATATTTTTTTGTTTTATTATAAAGTTTTCTAATTAAATTGTTTAATAGATTTTATTAAAGACAAGTCAAGAGTATTCTAAAAAAAAACATAAATATGAATATCTAATACTTGCAGCGATAACACAAGATATTTTAGCAATATTTGTTAATGATATTGATGTTGAACGATTTTTTAGTTGTGTTTGTGATGTTTGTTATTATTGTTGAAAACAATTAAAATTTAAAATAATTTAATTTTTAATGTTTCATTTGTTTGCATTAAAATTCAAGTTTTAACAAATCGAATTTGAAATGATCAAAAAATATTTTTTTAATAATGAAATTGTTATATTCGATTAAATATGAAAATCAATTTTATTGTTTAATGATATTGAATCGATCAATAATGATGAAAAAAAAGCTATTAAATTGAAGATATATCAAATAATTTATATAATAATTTAAATAATGATTATGCAATTAAATAAACAAATTTTATATTTGTTACAATTCAAAACAAACAATCACGGCACAAGTGGTTTTATAATATTATTAAAGTTCAAAAAAATAATGATAATGATCTTTTATTTTTTGAAATATTAATTGAAGAATACACGCAGAAACAATTGAAAAGAATTTGAAAAAAATCAAAACAAGTAAACAAATTTGAATTTGATAATTTGTAATATAATTTTAAACAATTGAATATTTGTTATTGCAATAAAAAATAACAAAATATATTAATTAACAAAAAAGATTGTAAAACACAAATTCACATCAATAAATATGAGATCAATTATATATTGAATATTCTAAAAATATTGTGAAAAATGCATAATTTATGTCAATTTGTTCAGATTAGAAGTCTTGGATTGTTTATAAAATTTATTATCAAATAGATATCGAACAATTATTCAGCAATTTAAATTGAATATTGTAATTGTATTGGACAAAAAATCTAAATATTATAATTATATCAATGTCGGCTGCGATACAATACGATATGATATTATTGTACGATCCATCCGGTGCTGCCGCAGCCTATAAGTACTTAATGATACTAATAATATATCTAAGTACTTAAAAGCTACTTATTAGCTACTTAACAAATACTTGATAACTACTTAAAATATATATATATATAATATTTTCTAAAGGACCCTAATCCCTAATAACCCTACTCTAATAATTACCCTACGTAATCCCTAATAAATACCCTACAAGTACTTTGCATACTAAACAATTATTAAGTACTTAGTAAATACTTCTATATTAGTTATATAGTATTCATTCAATAAATTAAATAAGTCAAAAAACTGTATTGTATTGAAAGAGGTCGTGTGAATTGAAAAGAAAAAATTTAGTGGTGCGAGCGTCATGTGACCAAACCTGCTTAATAAGCGTTTTCAGTTCGCGGGACCCACTTTCAAGAGGTCAGGTCACCTGCAACCACTAACGGTGCCCCACCTTGATAAATGATGTTTTTGATTCTCATCGCATCAACCCATACAACCATGAGATATGATGGAGAGACTACATCCTCTCGCCCAGAAGCGTGGCCTACCACTCCCACCACCTAGGAGCCTGAAGAAAACATCAAAGGTCGCAAGGGCGTGCGAGAAATGTCGGGAGCTGCGAAAACGGGTATTCTATTCCTTATATTTATCTCGTTTGATCTGAGGGAATGTCAGAACTTCTCTAACAAGTTGGTACCTCGGTTAGTGCGATGGTTTAAGGCCCTGCGAAAGTTGTCAGGGGCTCAACATCGAATGCAAATACTCCGGCGTTGACGGACGGAAAAAGGAAGATTGGAAAGCACGAGTCAAAGCCCTCGAGCAACGAAACGCCTATCTCGAACAAATCGTTCAGCAACGGGGTTTGCTCCGGCCTGACGGGACGGCAGTCTCTTTCGTTCAGGCTCCGAGCCAGGAGGATCAAAGTCAAAGTCAACGTGAGGATCAGACTCCAAGAAACAATAACAATGAAGTGGAATCTGGAAGTTCTTCATCCCGGACTTACCGGAGTACGCAGCAGAGCACGCAACAGAGCACCCAGCAGAGCACGCCCCCCGACGATCAAGACTTACAGCGTCTTTTCTACGCTGCCACCGCTTCTCATCCGTTGGTCGGTCCGTTGGGTAGACAGATCCAGTACGGGCGGCCTTGGGAGAACAGGCGCGATCGACTCCCTGACGAGGCGACTACGCGACGCGCGGTTGCGGCGTTCTTCCAGTGTGCGGCGACCTTGTTTTATGTGACGACAGAGAGAAAGTCGGGCCAGCTACTCGACAAAGTGTTTCACACCAATGATGCGACGGCACAGGACGTCTGCGAGGTTGCCGCATGTGCTGCGATCGGTTGCCATTATAAGATCGATGAGATTTGTGATGAAGCGCGGGCGGCGTTCTTCTACCTCGCCTCTGCCAGTCTAAATGAGGCGTTCGAGGCGAGTCATATCCAGGGAATGCGGATTTTTGTTTTGCTCTGTATGAGCTGTATCATGGATAAGAGCTCCAATGCGAGACTGTTGATAAGTAAGCTTCTTGGCTGGTGAATACCCGAGTCTAAATACTCTCAGTGTCTGCGTTGAACCTGGCGAGAGTGGATATGGACGCCAGATTACAGAGCGCTACTTCCGATGTCATCAGTGACGACGAATACCGACGGACATTGCAAACATTGATATTCCTTGAAGGGTACGCTAACAGGAGTGGTGCCTGCTGCTGATACTAATGACGGTTAGGTGGCTTTCATTCTCGCTAGGATACCGGAACTGTTTGAGAAAGAACGAAACAGATTTGGTTAGCATTCTGGACGTTGAATAATTGACATAAGATACCCACGCTGACTCGAGGTCAGGTGCACTGCACAGTGGCTTTGGATATAGACTCCAACAGCGAGGCTTTACTAACAATGCTCATCCAATCTTATATGACAAGGCTAGTCCTCGTGGCCTCGGAGATCCTAGCCGAGATGGCCGAATGTCAGGACTCCAGCTTTTGGATCCACGCAGATAGGCTAGCCGGGCAACTGGACCAATGGCATCAAGCTCTGCCACCAGAGCTGCATCTCGCAGCACTCAGCAGTGTGGACCGGACGTTGACTCAAGAGAAAGCCTTGTACCTGATGCATATGATGTATATAGACTCCCGGTTGCAGCTGTACTGTCGGCTATTGGAAGGGTTCCAAAATTGCACAGGGGGGCCTAGTCCGCAACCAAGCGTCCACCTGCTGGGGAGTCTTTTCAACCAAGTGCCCAAGCACATGTGTGAGACCTACACAGCCTTCTCTATCCAGCTTGCTCGGATCGCCTCGCTGCTATACAGCCAAGAAGTGATAATGACGCGGTGCTGGCTGGTTGTGTGCGTGACTACCTTGAACATGCCTTGCTCGGGGGATAGTGAGTGATACCGAAGCCTAACATTGATGCTAGATGTGCCGTCTTCGACGTGTGTATCGTGCTGCTACTCGGGATTTGTCGGAAATACTTTACAGACAGCAGCGGTAGCTTTACCGATCTTCCCGCCCACGTCCATACGTGCCTCACCGTCCTACGCTTCTGCAGTAGCGGTGACATTGCCGCACATCGGCTGATGGACATGTTGGAGCCAATCCTGGAGCTGTGGAACTGCCTAGGATCAACGTCGCGGGTGCAACAGGAGGGCCAAATGAGGATTGAATATATTTTGGACGAAAGGTCGGCGGATATTTTCACTGTCGTGCGCATGACATATCAGTTGCTGGATTTGATGCCACAGACGCGGAGCAATGTTTGGGTGTAGGGGTAAGTTGTCATTGTCGAAATGGTATGGAAGGCTTTCTCTTTGTTCATGACGAACCAATAATGAAAGAGACACCCAGTGAGCAATGTAACTTCGATGAACCTCTCCAGACTTAATTCTGTAAAGCTGAAAGGCGTTGGGCTTGTTGAAATGTTCTGTCCTCGATTACGCGGCTCCAGGCTTCGACGCTATCCGGGACGCTTTTGTATCGGGCAGATGGGTCGTATGGAATGGCTAATAGCGAAGATGCATTGAAATTGGTTTCGGCTCACTGGTACGCAGGCTGGCCAGTCGTATTGTCTAAGGGATGGAAATCAACATTAGTGCCGAAGTCCTAGATGTCTAAAAGACAGCTCAAATGGAAAGAGAATGTATCCGAACCGTGACGATGAATATCGATAGCTTTTGCATCTTGCAAGTATTTCTTGTTCATCTTCCAGTCCCAGACTAGTCATTGGCTCCACATTTTCGACCTTTTCATCCAAGCTCGTCCGTCAGAGATAAGTTTCAAAGTTCAGCAATCGAGTCGCCTTGTCGCGACCAGGATTGAGCCAACATTCGCCCGCGTTCGGCTGCCGCTCCGCAAACCGACCCGGGCTCTTTTCGAGTTCCACGATCAAGACAACAACGACGGAATTAATTGGAAGGAGTTGGCTGTGCGTTTGATCTCGGCCCGTCTTCGTGTTTTATGCTTGTTCCAAAATTCAAGAGTTCTGTGGTGGTGGTGGTTGTGCCAACTTTGTAAAACTTTGCCGGTTGGTTCGGACACTCATCGTCGACGGCGTGCATCTTCCTAGGCTTGTCCGGATTATTAGTAGTGTTAGGGGATAATCTCAATTCAAGTATTCCTTCTCGGTCCTGAGGATATAAGTGATGGATGACGTTGGGTCTGTGAGCAAATTTGATGTCACTTGGGAATTGAACCCAGTGGCAGATGCCAGGACCGAGAAAGTAAACAATGGTAGTTGAATTGACTTCAGTCAGCAATGAAGTTGCGCGAGTGTCTGGCACTCCCCTACATAGGTGAATCTGCCGAGGCAGGCTCTTCCAGCCTCCTGTGTAGGAAGTAATGGTGTTGTGCAAATGGAAGGGTCGGGCCAGGTCAGGTCGAGACGACATCTAGTCTACGGAGTTGGGGGCAGCGCGGGCTGATGCAGTCACATGCTTATGCCTATACCAAAACAGGCATGACTGCCTGGATACCTGGACATCTCTCCCCTTCTCCCCGGATATCACTTCCTTGTGCCGTAAGTTGGCCCTTCCTCTCATCTGTACTTAATACAACCTTTCGGACATGTTGAGAGATAGGTACCACCGGAGCATTAAGTACTTTACGACCGGAAGTAAGGTACTCGTTCATCAAACTCTAACTCCTCGAACCTGATTTCGTCAAATGGATCTAAACTGAAAGTTTCCTACCGGAAGTGGAAACGCTGAGGCTATTCACAAACTCAACTCACAACACATGGAGAGGAATTCTTCAATGATGCTATCTGTTTGATTGGGTAGCGCACTCTCCGCTCTGCATTAGTTCTGCATTGGGCATTATGGATGCCTAAGGTGTAAGTTGTATTGTTACGCTTCCCCTGCTTACGTGTCACTTAATTCTGCTGACTCGGACACATTATATAGTTACTATCATACTACGTTGGAAAATACTTGTTTCTGACAGCTAATAGGCCAAACCACATTTCGGGATGTAGAATACCATGGCCAGGCAATGGTGGTTTATGTACAATTCACCTCACCCGGCCAATCAAGCCAGGTGTACATTATACATGGGGTGCGGAAGCTCGTCTGAAATAGACAGGAACAGATATGATTGAATCAGTCAATGACGAAATCGTAAAAGCTAAGATTCAAGCGCTCACGTTCACTTCGTGTACAGTCGTGGGTGGTCCGAAAGAACAAGGGGGAAAATACAAAAAGAAATATAAGAAAGCATAACAGGAAACAACCCCGTGGAACCCTTGCAAATAATAACTCATAGACAGGAGACTCCGAGCTAAACTCCAAAAACAACACGCAGAGTAGAATCAGAACAGCCTCAACCAAAATTAATCAAATCATCAAAATCCACCTCCGTTCTGTGACCAGGTCCACTGCCCGTATAGCTAATAGGAAAGGCCCATCGTCCGGACTGTCGACGCTCTCTCTCCAGAACTTCCTGCAGCAGCGGACTATCCGCCGTGATACCAGCACCCCCAACAACAGTAGGAGGGGTAGTATGAGGAGTATCAGCAGAACTACCATCCCCACTACTACCCCCCCTCACCTCCGAACTCCCCTCCGCATCCGTCGTCAAAAGACTATTCACGTCAATAAACGTCGAACTCTTCCTGGTGACCTGATTCACCATCTTCGCCAAATGCCCCTTGATCGAGTCGTCGTTGCACTGCGAATGGCGCAGCAATTCGTCTTTGAGCTGGAGCACCTGGCTCCGCAGATGGTCTGCTTCTGTCTGGAGCTGTTTCTTGCGCTGCGCGACGGCTTCGTATTGGCTTTCTAGTTCTTTGTTGTGTTTGCGCTTCTTTTGGCGGCATTTGCTTGCGGCGAGGCGGTTGCGGGCGAGGAATTGCTCGCGTTTTGTGTTGTTGGTGGTTGGGATGTCGGAGGAGGACGAGGGGGTGGAGGATTTTCTAGATCGTTGGGATCTTTGGGACTGCTTCTGCTGATGATAATGATGATCGGGTTGGAGAGCCGGGTCGATGCAGAGTTGCTGCTGGTCAGGGTCGGGTTTGACAGCCCATGAAGGCAGGGCAGGAGGCGTCGGGGGGCAGTTTGACGGTGGCCACGGCTCGTTTGCTAGCGAGGGAAGCGAGAAGAAACCCGGGGTCAGCGCAACGGTCGGTAACGAGGCAAAGGAGCTGGAGGTTGCGGTGTCGGGAAAAGGGAAGCTCTCGGTAGGAGGGTGGATTATTTGGGCGGACATGGTTGATCGTAAAGAAAGGAGGGGACCAGATGGGGCATTTCGCGGAAAAGATGTCGAGGCGACAGTGATCGAGGCACGGCTGGATTTTATGATAGATTTCTTAGCAGGTGCATGAATACCCCGGGGCCACGAGAGCAAACATACCAAGTCGGGCTATTGAGTGGATACGCAGTAGAGTAGACCAAGCACCCAGACACTGTTGGGAGACATCCTTGTTATATACGAAGCGCAACAAACAACAGCAAGGTCATGTACCTCGCGCGACAGGGGCCGTGACGGGGGCAAAAAGCGGGCGCCAGTCTTTATGAAGGGGGACATGGCCGCGACCAGACCGTTGTATCTGACGGGATGCGAACCCGACTTGAGCAGATGGAGCGATAGACCAGATTGACCAGCAATTCCAGGCTTTCGCAACGGGCAGATCATGCCCGTCTGGTCACCATGATTGGCCGGGTCGACATCCAGAACCCTAGCTCAGACCAACCGGGACGAGCATCAACACGTCAGTCCTCTTCAGGCTGTCTGGCCCGGCCAATGGGCTGAATTCCGGGGGGGATTGTGAAACAGGTAACAGGTCGAGTGGAGTTGCTGCTATCAATCACCCCTAGGATGTTAGCTATGCCTTTGGTTCGAGGCTTGGGAATATTGACCTCCCTAAAGGGGCATCCATCTGAGCACCGGTCATGTTGGCTTTCCAACCGCTTCGATACTCGGTACCTCCAGGACTCGACATTCGGTGTGCACAGTATTGACTTTCTGATTCTTTGTCTCGACCCCGCAAACGAAAGGATGGACTGTACCACCAGTCGCCCGTTTTCGTCGCCCCGGCCAGAATAGAAGCCAGTCAGGGATGGTGACATCATACCCCGATCAGACAAACAAACATTGGTTGTACCGTGCCACAAACAAAGCCACCGGTCGTCGACCCATCTATATTGAACAGTTGTATTGGGGAGCTCGTGCGACTTGCATGTGCGATTGATCCTGGTTGCTGCTGATCACCTAGGGACTTGGATAGGCATAGATATCGGGAAGTCACGGGACATTCAAGGGCTCACGAGGATATGCTCAGTCAATTTATTGATTTATTGTCAGCGTTTTAATGAAAGAGATGTATTTGATGAAACACCGAAATTCAGAGGAAGCAGATTAATTAATCATGATGAAATCGACTGTCTGGGGTTATTCCAGAAGCCGAGTTTTATCCGTGGGCCTTCTACTTTACCCAGCTCGGTAAGGGACCAAGTAGATATTTTCCCCAGGTGAAAATCAATGGGCTGTGGAAATAAGCCCGTCTACACCGTGTCGAGGGAAGAAAATCACTGCAAACCCCGAAAGCGAATAACAAAACAAATTGTCTTACTCAAAACTGACCCAAATCTGCTGCAAATCCACGGAACCCGCTAGTCAGTACGATGGCCTCAGGCCTCCACTTCCGGCATGCGACCCGCCAATCAGATAATAGACAGTTGTCTGCCTGGAGTCTAAGGCATTCGTTTTCCTTGGTCGGCGCCAACTTTTCCAGGCTGTCATTTGTTTGGCCTGAGTATGCAGGGGTGGTTGTCGATCGCTCAGCTCTCAATCATGCTTTGTTACTAAAATTCATCCAAGGGCAACGGTCCAAACCGGCACTCCGTTCACATGCTCGTGGATGCTACATATTAATGTAAGAAATATTGATAGTATTGACGGGATTTCTCTTCAATGGATGAGCTTGTTGGCTACTACGTATGGTGTCCTCTGTAGTATATTTGGCAGTAGGGGTTTACTGTTGGATACATATATTGAAGTTATATATCCATCGACACAGCGCGGGTACGATCTTTTGGTACGCTTTCTAAAGAAAATTGATTTTGCTTCTTTTTTTTTTATTTTAATTTTTTTTTTCTTTTCTGGCTGATTTCTTCTTCATTCGCCACGTCTCATTCGATGAAGAAATATTTGTACTTACGACCTACTCCGTACTTACCTCGGTCCTCGCTCGGGATTCCTCCTCCAATCTCAAACCACGACCACGGAACAGAGATTAAGTTACCCGTTGTCCGAGCTCGAACCAGAAGCAGAACCATCGCCCCGCGACTCCCAATCTTACGAAGTATGCGATCGTCTCTGTGAGATCCACCAACCGGGTCATCTTCCAGTTTCGGAGAATATATCCCATCCGCACTGCCTCGCGACCACCACATACCCTACCTGAGTCTGTCGGGGAGGTTGTCCGAAGGCCATGGATCAGCGAGTGCGTAGTCCGCGAGTTTGAAATGCAAAGCAAAGTGTAAACCCGGCAGAGCGAGAGTTAGGGCTGGGGATGGCGGAGACGGAACGTAGATGCCGCGCACTCGATCTCTCTCTCTCCAACGAGCTGGTACTCCAATTGCCCCAAAAATCATATTCTTTGTGGTATTCTGCGATTGAGTATACTTTCTGCCTCGACCCGTCAACCGGCGAAGATCGTGTGAGGCTGGCTCGAGGGATCGTGTCCTGTATTCTAGGCGCATTGCATCATCGATAGGTGAATATACGTCCGGCAGAAGCATAGAGTGTGAGGTCGGTCGCGAGTCGATGAATCGGCTGGACGGTGTGTTGCTGTGGAAGGCATCAAATACCTACGGTCGGCGATCGGGAATCCGCTAAACGGCGTGAAGTGACTGGCGATTATTGACTACAGAGGTTTCTAACGGCAGCGGCGCGAGCGGAACTTCAACGGCACGATTCTGCTGGAGGGGAATCTGGTTGGGTGATGTCAACAAGAGATGATAGCAGATATCGTCTCACGCGCGGTAGTTGACGCGCTCTCTGGCGATGTAACGAGGTCGAGCCGATCGGAACAGCGCGAGGGTTTCTCGTCAGTCGTTGTGTCCTGGACACATGAAGATGCCGATCGGTGATTCTGACTGAGCGAATTCAGAGACAAAGTAGATCAGGGAGTCGAAAAAGATACTGGGCGGATCGCTCGCCCTTGAACTTCGTGGTATCATGTCCTTTTGTATGGGCGATGACAGTAGCTATCCTTTGGGTCACGGTGTCGTAGATAGAGATATACAGCGTGCTGAATGCCGATCACGGTTTTCAGAGATTGTAGATCGAGATCTGACTGAAGACAGATGAGATGAAGTGGTTGGATGATGGTTGCTGCGGAATCGTGAAAGGAGTTTAGGACGATGACGGTGGACAGAGTCAAGGTGGAAGGTCCAGAAGGTGGCCTCAGGACACAAGGCCAAAGCCCAAGTCTAAGGCAAGAGAGGCACGGGACTTTCGGAACTCATCCCATCAACTCACACGATGCAGAATGGTAGGATCATAAATACCACCTCACCGCATCCATTAGTAAGAGATAACCACCTGGAATATCGACATCAGCATGCGAAAATTGATTTCCCATTTACCCACCGGAAAAAGGAGGATTGTGTGAATTCGCTCCGGTAGTGCATCCCCCTCTTACTATAAGCGGATACCAACCCTGTCTATCGCGAGACAAGATGCCGCTCTGCTATATGGACGGGCATATAAGTTGGAACGACTGGGATGGAGGGGATAGGGGACTCCAAGATGTCAGAACCAGCGGTCGCCAGGGGATCATATGGAGACCTGCCCACAATGCTGGGCGGATGAAGATGTCGTCGAAACATAGAGAAGCGTCCATTCCGGGTTTAGCCTGGGGTTTAGCCTGAGGCCCGCTCTCTGCTGCGTGGCGGCTTGAGATGCCGGCCCAATCAGGATCTGCGTGGCATTACTCGATCGTCATCCAGACCTACCGAAAGAGGACTAGCGGGACGTTCTGGCGGCGACTGACCGTGTGGCGGCAACGAACAGTGCGTGGCACTCTCCAGCACCTTCGATCAAAGTGGCCGGCCTGAGGTATTATTCCCACTGCCAGAGGACTTCTGGCGATGAGTTTATCGTCGTGGCTTAACGATGTTCCGTGGTCCAAGTCACTCCCCGCAAGCCTCAATCGTCAAGTCTGTGAAGCTTCTCGTCGAGATACCTTATACTTTCGACGCTGGCAAAGTTACCACAAGTCCGGCACTGCGCATAGATCCGCGAAGATCTTTCTGGAATCGTCCGCCTCCGTCGCACGCCTTCGTTGGTGCACGCAGCTGTCTATACAGCATCGTCATTATTTAATTCACCACCGGGCTCGGCCTTGACCATCGACTAGGTAGTCAGTGAATGGCATTGGCCTATCACTTAGGCCCGTTTGTATTCTCCCTTCACTTGCGATTCCCACGAGGAAGGTGTGACTTTGCTTGCGCAGCCAAAGGGCTCCGTCTTCAAACTCCCTCTCCTCCTTTCCCCTATCATTAGCATAAGCTCAATTCACTCCCCGGCCCAAGGGCTTTGTTTGGGTTGCCCTGTGGCCGCCGTCATCACCTGACTCGGGCTTTTCCTGAGACAGTTACCTTAACAGTCCTATCTTAAATCTTCCCACCGGTGGTAAACCCCAGATTGGTCCATCCAGGATCCAGAAGAGGCATAAAAAAAGAAGAAAAGAAAATAAAACAGTCCGCAACGTCTCAAAAGCTTGTGGATGTCAATTGTCCCTCCTAACCCTGGTAGATCGACCCAATATGTTCGGAAAAAGGTAAATTGACCTCGCACAATTCCTCCTGGGAATGCATATCCCTGTTTTTCATGGCACAAGACGCACTGACTTTTCCCCGTCTCCTTCAAGGAGAACATCCCAGAAACCAGACGAATCGTTCATTCGGGACTTCCAGAGACAGTTTGGGAGTATAGCCAGCCGATCTTATTCGCCACAGACTCCCTTGGGGGACCCTGCCGACCATGGGGTGCCTCAGGACGCGCTGCCTCAGGATGCTGATGCCGCCGACCACGTGCCCAAGACGGAGAGTATGTCGGTGGACCACAGCCCCGTCAACTTTCTCTCGCCCATCACCCGACAGAATTGCTCCTGCTCCGTCCTGGGCAGTCGCATGTGCACCGTATTGCATGGCCCTGCTGGTGACTTGCACACTCCAGCTCACGACTGCAATGCTCCGACCACTCCGGGGTTCTGGAATCGGCTATCCAACTTCGATCCCCATCAGGCGGAGGGGGCATCAATTAGCGATCCCACGCATGACTCTCGTTACCCTAACCCTCTGCACAGCATTAACCCCCTTTTATCTGAACTCACCGATTCCCCCGAACCCTTTCTTCGACGTCACTCAGAATACGACTCCCTAGGTCTATTGTCCCAGGGCAATCATCTTCAACAAGGTAGGTCAGACCCGTTCCTGGGGGCTCCTGCCCAATTGGATTCCTTGATGATAGCAGCCTCTGACTCGACAGACATTGCTTCGAATCATGGACCATTACATGGGCCCCTTCCCCATGACACCGATGGTATCTTTAACCAGCAGCATAGATCTCCAGAGTCAGCAGCACTGCGATACCGAGTGACTCTTCATGCGCCCACGGCAACATTCAACCAGTCGCGGGAGATACCCGTCACCTACCTGAATCGATGTCAGCCGTACCTGATATCCGTCACGGATACGAGACCGCCATCATTCCGCGTCCAACCTGCTCGATACCGCACGTACATTCGCATCTCATTCGACAACGCGGCCCAGCGAGAGGATCCGGTCGGGTCGTGGCGACTCTGGCGAGACGGTCGGGGTTTGAACGAAGCACGTAAACGAGACGGGAAGCTTTCCGCGGTGGAATTTGTCAATGTGCGTAACGATGGGTTCCGCGAAGAGGGCGCCGCCCACGTCGAGCTGCAGAGCACCTCCTTTGACGGCTTTTGCGTGGAGTGGACAGTCGATCCGCATGCTGTTCGCGTCGGCTGCGAGATGCACGTTGCCTTCAACTGTCTCTCCACGGATTTCAGTCTCTCAAAAGGCGTCAAAGGTGCGCCTCTGCGGCTGTGTGCCAAGACCGAGCTGGTCTCGCAGGGCTTGCTTCAGCAGCCTGGTGCCCCGGGCAGTGCGGAGATCTGCTACTGTAAGGTGAAGGTCTTCCGTGACCACGGCGCCGAGCGCAAGCTCTCGAACGACACGATTCATCTGCGACGGGCGATCCGAAAGATGGAGGAGAAGATCGCCGAGGCCGAGTTCTATAACACAAAAGCCCCGGGGAAGAAGAAGCGGGTGCGCGTCCCGCTGTCCTCGCGGGCGTCGGAGCAGCTGTTGGAATCGGTGGACGCCGAGCCCAGCAGCAGCCGAGTGCCTCGTCGAGCGCACAGTTTCTCGAACGGAGAAGACCTGTACCAGGAGCTGTTTGACCTGCGCAAGGTCTTTTCGTCCTCGCAGCCGACGAGCGTGCTCTCGCTGCGTGGCAATGAGCAAGATGATCCGGATCAGTTTCCGGTCGAGTTGTCGAGCGGCACATCGAGTCCACGACCGCCTGCACGGTCTGCCACGCAGAGCGAACTGCCATCGGAGATGAATACCGACAACGAATGGATGGAGATGCTGCAGGATCAGGGCGACTCGGAAGCGTACAGTGCCTATCAGTCGCCTATCCCGGCAGTACGCTCGAACATGCAAACACCCGCCAATGACCCCGGAGGGACGCTCGAGAGCGTACCGATTCGGAGTCGAGCTAGTAACCACACGAAAGCGAGTAAGTACCCCTTGAAATCCCGCTGTCCAGCATAATGGGCATAATCTGACTGTCGTCTTTCTTCGTAGTTGCATGCTTCTACGTCTTATGCCGAGTCGACGGGCAGACCGACGAATACTATCGCGCGTTATACCTGATGGAACGGACGGTGTCGAATTTGAAAAGTCAGCTCTCTAAAGTCCGCGATACCTCCCCCGAGCGCATCAACCGTCTTCTCCGCGTGAACAAGTCCGGCCTGCGCATCATGATCGACGATACCGTTGTTCGCGAGATACCAGAGGGACAGGATATGATAGTGGAATTTCGACCGGGCGATGGTATCAGTTTTCCGGCGGAGGATTTCGAAGTCTCCTTATTTTTTTGATACAGGGGTGGTTTTGGCTGGAAGACTGGATTGGGTTGGATCGGATACGTTGAACGAGTGATGGAACATGACCATGCAGCAGCTGATCATTTTCTTTTCCTTTTTTTCTCTTATTTTCATTCCGCCCGTTTCCTTTTTCTTCTCCCTTCGGCGAACATCGGCGACTATCATAATAGACCATTCCTGTTTCTTTCTTCGCCTTCGTGACGCCCTTCCACCCCTGCGGTTGCTCTGATCGATCTGATTGATCCATCAGAGCAATGATGGACCCTCAGTCATCAGAACCACGTGGTTTGGCTGCGCCCGTTTGACCTCCACTCTGCGACCCTTATGACGATGAAATGACGTTCGGCGATGATCGGTGCTAGTGCTAGTGACTACCTTATGTTGAACAACAGATTGAATGACGGTTTGAACTCGCCAGGTGAGATAGACTGGATTCATGTATTTTCTCTTTCGTTTTCTTCTACGCAGTGGGTAGTTTGGTCTTTTGTCTTGTGTCTACCTTGTTTATTGCTTACGCTTACTGGCTGGGTAGGATTATAGATTGGACTTTGAACTTTGGATGGACTTAATAGGTATTGAAAAGCATTAATTTCGTTTGATGATTTTCTTGCATCCACACTGTCTAAAATATGTTGTGGCATACTAACTATCTAGCTTCGGAGACTACCTGAAGACTCCGTACTACCTACCAGTCCTATCTGCACTGTGTATATACAGTGCGGTAGGTAAACCACCAACCCAAAGGTAGGTAGGTATGGATTCGGTCCGTCAGGGAAGTAGAGAACCAAGGTCATTGCATTCAGATACTCTGTTTACAAGGCCCGGTAAGTAATTGCCTACCTAGGTATCTCAACAAAAGATACAGTAAATGAGATAGCGATGTCATTCATTCTTTTTGTCTGTGGCGAATCAAGCCTGGCGGAGCGCTGACATCATACTTCGCTTCTGGCACTCTTGGGCTACCGTAGTGTCGATCACGTGCACATTCACCCGGGGACAGGCAGGTCTTTGCGCTGCGGCGTTTGGCAATGTGGATATCTCATCTAGGTTGTGGGGCGGAGTTCTAACTATTTGCAGACCATACTACTTTCTTCGCTCACCATGTTTCAGACACAGCTTGGGGAAAGAATGGATTGTCCTTCCTGAGAAACAGTGACGAACGGAGCATTCTAATGCCTCAGGCAGCAGACTGGGTCACATGCTAGCGAACTCTCTAGACGGCTCCAGAAACCGGGGGCTAGCCGGATGCGGTTAGTATATATCGCTTGCGTCATTGCTCGGGGATATCTCGGAGCGTGGAATGGGGATGGATGGATTGTTATGGTTGGAGGTTGGTGTTTGTTTGGTGTTCGTTTGTTGTCCATAGTTGAAATAAATAAACTGCATATGCCTTGGTGTGGTATGCATGCTTGAAGAGGGTTCCAAATTTAGTTTTGGTTTCATGTTCTTGGATTCATGAGGCGCTGTTGTTAGCTGATCTTTGGGAATATGTATGTTGGCCAGGATATAGATCCAAGTCAACATAGCTGATCGCACAGGCATCACACAGTTCGAGAACTAAAGCTTCAGTTTCTGCGTAGTTATCATGCTCTACCTACAAGGTCATAACTTGGAATAAAAGCAATATCCAAATAGAACCAACCTCGACTCCATACAATCAGATGAACCTAGTTTTCACTCCCTAGTTAATTTTCTTTGCATTTATTCATGCTTTTTTATTCAATGCCTAATGATGGAATTTACCATGATATAACTTCACTGTTCAATACTACTTGGGCTCTTCGATCTTTCGCTTTTTATCTCTTCTTTCTTTCTTTCTCCTCTCTGCATCTCGCTCGCTCCTGAGATAGAATCTTCTCCTCAACGACTCTCGCATGGCATTCCTTCAAATAAAATCATTTGTATCTCTTATATACCTTATACCTCAAAGACTTCAAATCCGATGCCTTGGTCGTGGTCACTTCAAGGTCACATCTTCCGGACTGCTTCTTTGCTCAGGCTGTGATCATTCATTCACCGAGATAGGAGATGCGAATCTAGCAAACCTTAATACTGCTTAGACGGGAATTTATAGCAGCTAGAACATGATTTTACCCTTTTTTGCCGCTTTCTAGGCCAGTTTGACGAAATGAACGAGAATCGGGATAATGTTATGAATATTATGACGAGATACAGTCCATATCGTCAGTGGTGATTCAGAATCATTTTACAGACATTTGTAGCACGAAGTCAAACTATGATATTGAAACCAATATCCAAGTTACCAAAATGACCGAGACTGAACAAGAGATCATCGCAATGTTGTAATTGGCGTGTTACTGCGGGCTATCCCCTTACCTGCAGTAACATCTAGTCGTCCTCCCGCCGAAGCAACCAAGAATTATCGGCTCTGCTAAGACTGAGATCACTGTTTGGTACCATGTTTTACCCCTTTCTATCGGACTATGCTACATCGACAGCTGAAAGCCCGTGGGCTTGCCACGGAACCGCACCATACAGTTCACAGAGGGCTTCTACAGGTAACCTATAGTACAGGGAGCGAAATCATGAGACCTCTGAATAACAGGTAAAAGGAACGTGGCAGTGGTGAAGAAATAGACCATGCCAAGAATAGGGGGGAAAGGGACAATCCATATAGCAAAAAAGGACGACCAGAAGTCCGACATATGGATTTATCAATGGCTGCTTAATAACCCCCTGAAGGCGGGGAGCCATACAATATGAAGCTTTGGATAAGCCTCGTGGAATTCAAACGATCTTCGAAATCACAGTCATGGGAATAGCATCCCGAAAGAGCTTGGTGAGATTGGACTTACGATCACCCAGGAGACCAGGACAGTGCGTTCGCACCAACAGTAAGCTCAGGTAACCGAGTACAAAAGATAACTCAGAAACCCCTAGAATACCGAGGCTGAGGAAGGCAAGGGAAAATACCATTATCAATGCACCCGTCATATTTGGTCCCGAAATCTACCAAATCAAAGAAGACCTAGCCCTGGCTGTGAAGAACCGCCAATGAGTAGGCTTAAGGGTCCCATTGTGATAGTCTCAAGCGAGCAAATATCAGCGGTATGACAAGGATGTATAGCTCGGATGAACACTGTGCGTTCACTATTTTCTAATCGATCATATCAGCGGGAAGTCCACAGGATAGACTGAAAACTCGTAGTCAAGTAGCAGATATACCCTGTTTGATCCTCTATGGCCTACTTCGTTTGGGTTCTACTTGGCAGTGTTAGCATCTCTTCCCAAGGGAATTTATTCAGGTGAACTCCTATCTGATGTAAAGAGGAAATTTGAAAATGACATGGTCAAACTCGACATGACTTCCAAGCCAAGAAAAATGTATGAATAACGAGAATTACATTCATCCCCACCCTCCGATAGCTAGTGCCCGATCTCGCTGTCATGACTCGCAGGACGTTCGATTAAGATGCTATCCCCGCCTGAAATGGCGCCATCCACTAAACTCGGCTCGGCGACGGCATTTGAGATGGTATTGCACAATCATTGGAGGGATGGCATAATCGCCATTGAGTATCATACAGCTTCCTCGGATGTTTTGGGAAAAGGAAACTGTTTCAAGTTCAGGCAATAGTTCAAATGGCCATGAGGCGATAAGGGTATGGACTCAATCTCTGAAGGCATATAACTCATTCGTCTCATCTGGCCTTCCAGTGATCTACTCTTGGTTTGGACAGATGCATCTCTTGCATCTATCACGCTACTATGAGCTATTATGTAAACCCCCCCGAAGGATTGATTGCACAACCAACGTCCGATATGGCTCAACTAAAATCCCTAGATCGACTTGGTCTAGCAAACGGCATTTGCTTGCAAGGAAATTTTTAAAAGTCAAGCCTCTGATCCCTGTCGATGGATTAACCGCCTTCATTGACCTTACAATTTGGCCCAGATCTGATTCAAGATTGTCTGTCAAAAGAACGATCAGGATACCTAACCAACATGGGCAAAGACGAAGCCCAGGTTTCGGCGCGCACTGCAGGCAAGACGATCCAGGAGAAATACGCCGATGTCACGCTGCACCTCATTGAGGAACATGGGGACAATGTTGGCCCGTTGACCGAGGAGAAGGAGAAAAGGCTGCGAAGAAAGCTGTACTGGAAAATCATGTTTTTGGTGTCGGTCATCAATCTTACTTTGTTTGTCAGTTGACTATAATCCCATCTAAAGTCACGACTGGCTGCTAACTGCTTCCAGGTGGACAAGTCGACCCTCGGGTATGCAGCTATTCTAGGGCTCTTCGAGGAGACGGGAATCTCCAAAGCCCAGTATAACAACTTGAACAGTTTCTTCTACGTCGGTTAGTTCTCCATACGTCCGAATCCTCCATGCACATCTAACACGCCCAGGCTACCTGATCGGCCAGTGGCCCGGCCACTACCTCATGCAACGCCTCCCCTTTGGGAGGTTCGTCGCTGGTATTATCTTCTCCTGGGGCGTCATAATCTTCCTGCACTGCGTCGCAGTCAAATACGGCGGCCTGATTGTCCTCCGCCTTCTCCTCGGAGCCGTAGAGGCTGTCGTGGTGCCCGCCCTCGAAATCACGATCGGCATGTTCTTCAACCGCAAGGAGCAATCCTTTCTGCAACCCATCTTATGGATCACTTGCGTCGGAGCTCCCATCCCCGCCGGCTTCATCTCCTACGGCCTCCTTTTCAGCAAAGGCCCCATCCTTCCCTGGAAGCTCTTCATGATAGTCATCGGCGGCTGGACCATTCTGCTGTCCATCTGGGTCTGGTTCGGCTATCCCAGCAACCCAGCGGAGGCGAGATTCCTCTCTACAGAGGAAAAGGTACACGTCGTTCGCCGTGTACAGTCCTCCCATCAGAGCTCCATCGAGCAGAAACAGTTCAAGCGGGCTCAGTTTATCGAGGCTCTAAAAGACCCCGTGTCGTGGCTCTTTGCCCTACAGGCTTTCACCCTCATGTACTGCAATAATCTGAACTATGGGCAGCAGAACCTGCTGACTACCTCAATTGGCGTGTCAGAGTTGGGATCCACGCTTGTGGCTGCCGCCGGTGGGGGTTTCGGAACTGCGTTGTGTATCGTGGCCACGCTCGCGTTGAAGTATTTCCCGAAATATCTGGCGCTTCATAGTGCTGTGTGGTGCCTTCTTGCGATGGCCGGTGGCATTGGCATGGTAGCTACCGCGTGGTCCGAGAAACTGGCCCTCTTGGCGTGTATGCTCCTGGCGCAGAATACCTACAGTATTACGTATATTATTGCCCTGGGGTGGGCCACGTCTTCGGCGGCAGGGTATACCAAGAAGCTTACCCGCAACGGCATGTTCATGGTGGGCTATAGTGTGGGCAATCTTGTGTCGCCGCAGATTTGGGTCCCGAGTGCCGCGCCGAGGTATTATGGGGCGTGGGTGAGTATGATTGTTGTCAGTTGGTTTGGGACGCCGGCGATTTTAGGCGTCGTGCATTGGATCTTGACGAGGAGAAATAAGCAGCGGGCAGAGTGGGCGGCGGAGTTGAGTGAGGATGAGAAGGAGGGGTGCGTGGAGCAGGTGGATGAGAGTGGCCAGGTGGTGAGAAGGAAGGTGGATCTGGCTATGTTGGATCTGACCGATATGGAGAATCGGTTGTTTGTGTATCCTGTTTGATTGGACTTTTCTTCTTCTTGCCTTGGGATAGGACTTCGGTGTCATGTAGTCGGCGGTGACTACGTTCTCGAGGTGCTGTTACTACTCATGAGGGCTTATGAGAAGTATATGACGCTATTTGTATATTCCGATATTTTTCTTTTTTTATCATAGCCTATGGATATCTGTCCTCCGAAAACTATCTAGGACGGAAGGCTCATGTCACATTTATCCTAGCATGAAATGTAAATGCGATGACGGCGTGAAGGTTCAGATTAGACATGGTATACCAATAGTCAAAACCCATTGCGCGAATGAGATCAATCCCTGCGAATGGATTTTACCTTTCGAATAGAATATCTGCTTTATGAATGTCTTCATGTTAGTAAAGTCTAGGCACTTAGGGTTCTGTCCGTCATGTGCCTTAGGGCACCAGAGCTTGGATTATGACAACGTATTGCATCCTTTACAGACGTATTCAATACTCGATTGCGGTATTGCTACTTGATCCTAGACAAAAACAGAAAAGGATGACTGAACTACATTGGAACTTCCATAAAAATGAAGAAAACCACCAACCCACCGCTCAGCATGTAATCCCTTCTTCAAACTCTCACAATCCTCCCACTCTCAACCTCATACACGAACCCGGTCACCGGCACATCCAGCACCAGCGGACTCTCCTTGATGATCCTCACATCATCAAGCACACTCTGTCTGAGATCCCGAAACGGTAGAAACGCTATATGATCCGCATCCTGGTTCAGCTGTGTCCGGATCTGTTCTCGCAGCTGACCATCGGAGAAGGTGAGCATGCCGCAGTCGGTCTTCACCGTGCATTTCCTTGTGTTAGTGGCGAACTCCCTTAATCACCGAAGTGATGGCTTATGGGATCAAGAAGAGTTACATGATGTATCACAATTATCTCCCTTGTCCCGAGCAGTTGCTGGGAGATGATGATGCTGCGAAGAGCGTCTGATGCGCGACCCCCTGCGTTGCGGATAACGTGGGCGTCGCCTTCTTCGAGGGAGAGTGCTTTTGCGGGATCTAGTTTGATTTAGATCCCGAAGGGTACGGAAGTGGTAGGGAGATGAAGAGCAGCATACCGAGTCTTGCGTCCATGCATGTCAGTATGGCTACTTTTCTATAGTAGGTCGTGTTAGCCTGTCTGCCTGTTTAGATGTGATGGGGTGCTACATACCGCTTCGGTGGCAGTTGGAGGTCGCCCTTTGTGAACGAGGCTGCGTATGCCGCATTTGCCGATTCGATTTCTTGGGCTACGGACATGATGTAGTTGGTTTGAATAGCTGAATAAGGACATGGAAGCGTGAAATGAAGCTGGATATGGGATATTGGATGTTCTGATGCGGGGCCAACGCTGGGCATCCCAGCTCCCCACCATCCCTGGATGGGCTCAAATTCGATGGGATTGCGTGCTTATAGTGGCTTATTGGTAGGGCTTGGATGACATCACGATCGTTCTTTGTTGAGTATTCTCGTGTATTGTTTGCTTCATAGCGAGTGACGACTATACGGTGTATTTGTACCCAGAGACTGACTTGATGATCGTGTTGCCCGACAAGATATAGAATCTGGAAATCGGAACTATATACAGGTGCAGCCCATCATATTAGTCTAACTTGAGCAGAGCTACATGCAACGCACGTGCACCACATCTTCATATCCTTCTAACTTCCTCCCTTCAAGATTTCCAACAAAATCGCCTCCGCCTGTTGCAGCTCAAACTCCACGACCCCACCATGTCCAACAACCAGCTGCTCCTCCCTCTTCTCACCCACCAAAGCGCCCGTCAAAACATCAATCTCGAGTCCAGACACACTCACACCACTCTTCGCATTCGTCCCCGGTCCCTGTAGTCGCAGCACATCAACCTTCGCACCGGGCGTCCATCCCGTCTTCACCTTCACCGTCCTCGTCGGCCTCTCTCCTACCGACGTAAAATTCGAATCTGTAGCTCTCAACGTCGACGGGTTCGTCAACCCCTCGGAGGAATTCCATACCCCCAGGTCCACGAATACAAGCTTCTCCAGATCGGCATGGCCACCGAAGACTGCATACCCTGCTAGATCAGAGGAATTGGCCGCGCCGGGAAGTGCGGAAATTGTTTTCTTCTGTTCCTCCTTCTGATTCCTCCTGTGCTGCTGACCTTGCTGCCGATCCCCAACAACATGAGCCAAAAACACATGCGACAGAAAATGAGCCCGCACACCCGCTACCAAACTCTCACCCTTGTATTCATAAGACAGCGGCGTGAATGCAGAATACTCGCTCTGATGACCCAGATGAAAGAAGACCTGATCCATACCAATACTTGCCGCCGCGAGCACGTAATCTGTCGCCCAGAGCGCCGCGCCGAACGTATCGCTGATGCCGCTGCGGCCGCTGCACGAGGCGGAGTTGGTTTCACCGAGGGTGAGACGCGAGTGGGCGCGTTCTGCAGCCGCGACTTGTGGGATGTATTGGGAGATATTGGTCCAGATGACGGAGTGGTTGGAGAGAAGGTCAAGGGATAGCCGGGCTTCTCGCGGGGCGTCGCAGCTTGATTGCGGGTATAGGTGCATGGTGTAGGATTCGATCAGATGGGGGTTGATCAGCCCAGCCCGGGTGACGTTGATAATGTCAAAGTCGTCGATCTCGTCGTGTTGGTCGGGCACCCATGGGGGGTCGGCGAAGACGGCGGCCTGGAAGAGGGGTTTGTGCGAGGCGTTACGGTAGAATGGGGCCGTGGTCAGTTGGTGGGTTAGACGCTTCCATTGCGCAGTGTACGTGCTTGTGTTCCAGGTTTGGTCGCGCCAGCCTTTGCTGATGTAGTGGTCTATTTCGTTGCCGAGTTCGAAGAGCGAGAGTTGCGGTCCGAGATGTCGGATCGCAGCCTCGGCTTGCTGCATGGCGTTGGTCCAGGAGGAGGATTCATTGCGGAGGTTGAGCGTGTAGATGAAGTTGGTTCCTTGGGGGAAGTAGTCGGTCCAACCGGTGTACCAGGACTCTTGGACTTTGAGTACGTCGACCACCGTGTCGTTGGGGAGGGCTTGCGAGGGGACGGGCAGGGTCTTGTCGAAGATTGTCTGGTCGGCGATGTTTCCTCCTACTCGGATCGGAGCAGGCACTCCGGCGATATCGGCAATGTGACCGAGCACGGTGGATGCGAGAGGACTTTTCAGGTAGGGGTCTAGAGAAACGGGCTCAATTGAGTAGCCATAGAGGTCTGGTCGGAGGACTCTGCGCGAGCTGTTCAATGAGACTTGAATAGACACTGAAGATGCCAGCGCCCAATTGGACAGGAGAAGAAGGGACTGGAGGTGTCTCATTTTGACACCGAACAGATCGCCGTGCTGCTACAGTCAGTACGTTATGATGGCGGTAAATTGTAGAGAAGGACCTTAGCTTAACCGGACGCATCGAGCAATTTGAACTCCAGCTAGACTGAACCCCACCGGCTGATTGATGGCTTTTCTTCTCCGGTGGAATCTATTTATCCGCGATTCCATGCATTTAAGCGTCTTTCTTCCCGATGATCGACAGCCAGCACGTCACAGATCGTACGATGTCATTCCAGGGCAGAGCAGCGGAAAAGCGGCGCCTCCGCCGGACTATCGGAATGTGCCGAGCGCGGGGAATGCGGGGTTGTCTGCGGAGATGGAATCCTTGGATCCTTCAATTCTTGCCAATGCAGATAGGGAAAATTGCGGTAGCTGACGGCGATGTGAAAGGACGGGCTGATAGCATAGTAGAAAACATAAAGTCTAAACTGTCCATCTCGGATCAAGTTCGAATGGAGAATCCGGTAAACCAGCGTCTGTCGCAGCTTTGGGTATAGGTCGGGCGTAGATAGTGTGGCAAGACTGATAAACTCAGCTTGATACTTCCAGGTATCGCCGCGAAGATCATACAGACACAGAGTATGATTATCATGCCTCACATGAACTAGCCAATACTGTTTCGGACTGTGATGAGTTCTATCGTAGGTGCTATTCAATAATCAATCTTCCACGAGACTGGAAACTTAAAAACTGTTTCATCACGCGGGTTATAAGATAGCCCACTTCCGAATATATTAAAAGATGTGTCTGAATGGGTAGAAGCACAATCACGAACGGCGGAAGAACCGACAGTAAAATTTTGTAAACGCCTGATTATAGTCAAGATATCTGAACAGGCGTCAGGGTGAACGCAGGAACTAGAAGACATACATATAAGCACTTACATTAGATAAGCCCAAATGCTCAACGCAACAGCAACGGCGAAAGCGATAATACCCTTATACAAGAGCCCAAACTCCATTAATCAATCACAATTTCCTCACTCAACCCCTGCACTCCCCCCGCAAACCTCCTCTCATACTCACTAATCGCCTCGATCTTCTTTGCGCTCCCACTCCCCTCGTCGAACGTATACGTCACCCACTCAGTCGCCAACTTCTTCGCCAACTCCACGCCAATCACCCTCTGTCCGAAACACAGCACCTGTGCATTATTGCTCAACACCGCCCTCTCAACGCTGAACGAATCATGCGCCGTCACGGCCCGAATACCAGGGACTTTGTTCGCCGAGATCGAGACGCCCATCCCGGTGCCGCAGATCAGGAGCGCGCGGTCTGCTTCGCCGTTGCGGACTAGCAGCGAGGCTTGCACGGCGGGGTGTGGGTAGGCGGTTTTGTCGGATGAGTTGTGTACGCCGACGTCTGTGATTGAGGAGACGAGGGGGTTGGATTCGAGGGTTTTTTTGATCGCTTCTTTGTAGTCCCAGCCTGCTTCATCGCATGCCATGGCGATGCGGAGGGGGTTGGTGTTTGTTGTGGTCATTTTGATGTTTTTGGTAGTCGTGGTTTTGCTGGGTTGGCTGTTGGGAATATAATGAAGATGGGTTCAGGATATAGAGATAGTGGATTATGAGGGGAGTTTCATTTGTCAGATCAATTCCTGGCTCCTGGCAGACTCATTGATCGTCTCATAGGCTGGATGAAAGTCCCAGTTGGGATGGGTAGACATTTCGTGTCTATGACATCGTTGACCAGCGGGATCCAATGATGGAGCTGCATTGGTATGTAACCGGGGTTGCCTTCTCTGGACAAGCCGCAGAGTCAAATTTTTGGATAAAGTCTCAAGGGCAGTTGTTGCGAATAAGATGCACATTCAACTGCACAATCTCATTGTCATGAATACCTCGGCATCCTGCATAACCTGAGGAATGTAATCGCACTGGCGCTCGGCATCCGGAGATTTGTGGGGAAATTCACCCCCACAACCAATGATTGACCCGCTGATAAGAGTCCCTCGCAGACCAACAGGAACCTACTTGATCACAGAGTGCGATTGGCCCTACTGGGAGAAAATCGTAAGGGATAACCTCCGTGCCCCTGAATAACCTCTCCGCGACAAGACCTCGCTCGAAGCTGTAACTGTAGGATCAGACCGTAGTAGAAACTAACCCGCTAGGCGTTTTAGCTCGCTTCAGGAAATTAATCACCACTGCCAAGCGGACTCTCCTCACGCGATGCGACGGTAATTAGCGCCTGTCGCTTAAATAATCTGTTGGAAGATGATCAAGTCGTGTTCTCATGAGGCCTGCCCCGTTGTGCTAGTAAAACGTGCCAACCCCGTGACGTTGATAGTCTATCTGTGACGAATGGGAAATCCACGCGATTGGATGAGCATCTGCAGGTCCTAGATAAGCGACCCCTTAGAATGCCATTATGCACGTTTATCACCGGTGCAATCAATCCTTCTATCTGATCTCCATTGTGACTGCAACCCAGGCGATATCGACTCGACGTCAATGCGCCTGAGAGAGACAGCTACTCCGTCGGTGCTCCTTCGTACGGACGCGGCCCCTTCGGGATAGACCACCCCAGACTCGCTAAACGAGAAATTGCGATCATCAAAGACGCAAAGATCTGGCCGGGGTACCCGGCGCCAAAGATAACTCTGGGGGTTTGACTGGACGGACATGTGGCCAAGCCGGGTGCGGAGATTAGTAGGTTGCATGCGACGAGTCCTGGGGAAACATACGAGATGGTCTTGTGCAGTCGCTTCATGATGTATCTCGAGTGTAGCAATTCACTGTGCACTTACAAAGTGTTCCTCTCACGATGATGAAACTGAAGCATGCAACTTGGGGGCAAATGCAACACGAGCTTCAAGTTCTGAGGCGACGGTGTAGTTGAAGAAGGGCGAGCAAGAGGTATAAAAAGACCTGCTCTGGTGCATTGAAGTCAATAGGCCAAAAGCATCTCAACTACCTGACAATCCAATCGGCAAGCTATCGTGCAAACGCCAAAATGGTCAACGCAGTCTTCGGTCTTCTTCTCACCTCCGGCCTCGCCGCAGCTCACATGCAGCTGAGCTGGCCTTATCCTTTGCGCAGCGCCTTGGATCCCGAGAGCGATCCCTCAACCATTGATTATTCGATGACCAGTCCTCTTGAAAGCAGCGGTATGTCAAGCGACTCGCCCGAGCGCAGTCTGTTGATCTAATCTCATATGCGCAGGATCCAACTTCCCATGCAAAGGATACCACAAGAACACTCCCTGGCGCACCACCGCAAATTGGGCCGCTGGCGAAACATACAACATCTCGTTGTCCGGCTCCGCGACCCACGGTGGAGGATCATGCCAGCTTTCATTGAGCTATGACAACGGCAACACGTTCAAAGTGATCGAGTCCATGATGGGCGGGTGCCCGTTGACCACCGAATATGACTTTCAGCTTCCTGGCGACGTGGCTGACGGCAAAGCCCTGTTTGCCTGGTCTTGGTTCAACCTTGTCGGCAACCGCGAGATGTACATGAACTGTGCCGATGTCGAGATCACCGGGGGTAGTGGCAGTTCTGCGTCTTTTGAGGAGGCCTACCCGGATATATTTGTGGCTAATGTCGGCAATGGATGCAAGACGGTTGAGAATAAGCACACGGTCTTTGCTGAGCCGGGTGAGCAGGTCATCTACGATGACGGGGTTAGTGAGTCGTCGGAGCCATTCCCAGTCTGTTAAGTGGAAGTCATGTATGTCGATATGTGTTGGGGCTCAATCGGCTCTTTTCTGTTAACAGTTTCACTGTTGCTGTGCTCTTCTGTTTCAATGATTCAATCCAATGCGTCTGTTCCTTTGATCATCCACTCAAACGCCCTTTCGTACTTGAAGACTGTCCTGCCCTGAAATGGTACGAGTCTGTCATATAGTAACATGAAGCAAAGCACCGTTCTGCCAGTAGGGCTGATGAAAGCAGTGAGTGTTCACCAACGTGTTGCTGATCAGCTTTTGAGACATGTCCAAAATGACCTCACCAAGGACAAGTCAAGCTTAGTCAATCCGACCGACCAAGGCACAGATGTAGGCGTACCTGCATACTATGACCAGGTCAGCCTGTATCCCCGCATTGCTGGTTCCGCGCTCAGTCCCCCACCAGTGGACCACGCTCCAGATTAGCGTGGCCATCTAAATCCCCTGGACGGAGCACGATCCACGCCCTGCAGAAACCAAGTCTGGACTATAGGCGAATATGGTGAGCGCCAAGCGCAACAGAAGGATAGCCGAACAGCGGTAGAGCCGAATCGGAATAAAGAACCCACAGGCGCCCCAAAGCCGGGCAAAGAGATAATGAGGAAGGAATACCGCGCGGGCAAAAGGAAACTGCAGCGAGTCCAAGGAAGGAATGACGTCACCAGGCCTTGAAAGCACGGCCACAACCTGCGCCACATGTGGCTGTCCGGCTTCCCGGTGCCGGCGGCATCTCCTCTTCCCCGGTCGTTCGCGTTTATTGTTTGCCAATGCCGACTCGTCCGCTCCACAATCCTCAGTCATCAACGGTTCTCGCCCGCTACATCATAGGTTTCCATGCCAAGTCTAGAACTGGAACCCACAATTGACGTCCCTGGGCTCCGGAGATGTCCTACGTCATGCGTTTTTTTTAAAAAAAAAAAGTCGAATCGCAACCGGTTTGCCACGGGCTCGCCTGAACACTCTTAAGCGATTTACCTCGCTCGGTCCACGATGCCTTCTTTTTCCCTGACCAACTCTTTTTTCGCCCCGGTTGTCTGCCAGCTTCATACCCACCATGTCTTCCACCATGTCTTCCACCATGACTACCACTAAAAAGCCATCCATCATGCCTACCACTAGAAAGATTGTCTGCTTCTCAGGTACGCCCCGGCTTGTCCCCCTGTCGATCTACGCCACACCAAGTCCAATCTAACCTGATCAGACTTCGATGGCACTATCTTCATGCAAGATAGTGGCCACGTCCTAGTCGACGCCCTAGGATGTGGCGCGGAAGGTCGCCAGAAGTTCGAGGAAGAGATCAAGACGGGGGCCCGCTCGTTCGTCGAAGTCTCCGAGGATATGTGGGGGTCGCTGAAAATCCCCTTCTCAGATGGTTTCGAAATCATGCAACAGCAACTGGATTTGGACCCTGGCTTCAAGGAGTTCCACCAGTTCTGTGTCGCCAACAAAATCGATTTCAACATCATTAGTGCCGGCCTGAAGCCTGTTCTGGCGCAGGTCTTGAAACAATTCCTCGGTCCTGAAGAGGTATGCAATCCGTTCACGACCAATTAACAGCGAAATCTAACAGGGACAGGCCTCACAAATCGAGATCGTCGCCAACGATGCAGATATCCGCGAAGAGGGTGGCCAGTGGAAGCCGATTTGGCGTCATGACACTCCGCTCGGACATGACAAGGCCCGCTCCATCCAGGAGGGCCGCGCTTTGGCCGAGAAATACTCTCTGGACAACGAGGTCCCCCTAATCATCTTCATTGGCGACGGCGTTTCGGATCTGCCCGCTGCGCGGGAGGCTGATGTGCTATTCGCGCGCAAGGGCCTGCGGTTGGAAGAATACTGCAAGGAGAACCAGATTCCGTATATTCCGTTTGAGGACTTTTCCGAGATCAAGCGTGAGGTGCAGAAGATCATGAAGGAGGACGAGGAGAAGACGGGCGGCCAGGGCGTGCCGGCTCGGTTCAACCCGCGGGCCAACATGTGGCGTCGCATCTCTAGCAAGCAAGCTGTATGCCTTCTGTGCTCCCCCTTTGCTCTGTCCAGACGCTGACCAATCACAGGTTCCTCAGTTCGTTGCGGCTACACCGAGGGAGGAGAAGATGATGCTGTGGCCGGAAAGCTTCTCCGAGTTACAAGCGGAGAAGGTCAAGGATAAAGCTGGCCAGTAGAGGATGTAATTGATATCATTCACGGTTTAGTCTGTTCCTCTATGCTGGCATATTGGATGGGTCAACGATTTAGACGTTAATTGATTGATGAATATAAATATTCTTTTCTTTCTCATCATGCTATGCCTTGGTTTCCGTAAGCGTACGCGTTGTACACCGGTTGACCGCGGTAATTTCGTTAGTACGTTCCACATCATACACTTTACTCTTTTGAATTCGCAGATCTACCGCCTTCTTATATGGCAAGCGGTAGGACTGTGAGCCAATTGAAAGTATTCAAAAATCAACAATATTTTCTTATATAAGTCAACAGGGGGTCCTGGTGCAGCAAGTGGACTGTACTAACGAAATTACCGCGGTCAACCGGTGTAGGGAGGCCATTCATCATTCCGACGGATGAATTAGTACATGTTGGAAAGACTTCCTCGGTGGCTACATGGGGCATCAGTATATCTTCGCCATCGACTCTCGTTACAGCTATTGAAATTATATCTTTGACCGAGGACACGCGAACTACCTGAAATATATATTGGGCGGGTATCCGATTCCTGATGTTGCCCCATAGGAGATCGAAAGTACATAAAGTGATATAGATGGGGGCCTGATGACCGAATCGAAGAATGAATAAGATTTGAAGGGGTTGTGTAGGGAGAAGAAGTCTGTCTTGATGTTGCACAGATGAAATGGCCAAAGGAGGGGAAGGCTTGGCAATTGGGCCTCAGGCACTCCACTCGCTTCTTCATCTCGACCGGCGCCGCACAACTTCAACTCTCTTCGGCAACTCCATCTCACACTGTCAACCAATCTGACAGAGCCAGATAGCAACATGGATTCAAGCACAAAATTTGCAAACCCAGATTCGGCCAGCGCATAAATCTGACGCCGACTACAATGCCAACTAGCTCCGGTAAACAGCGCCCGGCCTCAGCACTAAACTGCGAAGGGTTATAAGCAGCGCCAAGCAAATAGCAAATGCTTAGTCTCAGCCTTGCACTGGAGCGACCCACCACGACATGCCGCGGGCCTTGAGCTGAAGACAAAAGACCGTGAGATACGGGCTGTGCGACCGCTTGAATGCGCCGCTGACGCGTGTCAGACTGCCATTGCTTCGTATCCAGCCCCTGCTGCGCCGCATCGCTCCATCTTTCGTGAAATACGGGGTCTAGACTAGGGAGAACAGAGGGAAGAAATTGGATCTTTGCATGCGTTGAATTGCGAAGCAAGAGAATTTAGACGGGGCTCCACGAGCTTAGCTGAAAATCAATCCCTGCGACTGCCAATCATGACGCTCGCCCCCATCCTTGCCAGCCGTGATGCTTTCCCCGTCGGGCACGTCGGCGGTTGCACCGATTCTGCAGGATATTTAAAGTCTGTTCAGATCGCTGCGATGCTGCCTTTCCGTATAACAACGTTTGATTTACCATACTTAGTCTACCATGTTTCTTCGGAAAAAAATTGTCAAAGGAGTTGCTGCCGGGGTTGGTCTGGCCTCCGAGAGTATCACCGCCTACAAGACGAACAGGAGGTCCCAGAATGCATCGCCTACAGAAGAACATTCTTCTGAATCATCCACCACGACGCCTAGCATCCCTCAGCATGAACATCAACATGAACAAATTATGGAAGAGCAACACGAAGCAGAATGGGAGCTTGACGAGGTTCAAGATCAGCTCCATCACGACTCTCCGCCCGAGTATACACCCACACAAGATGTCGATCAACTAGCCCGCGCCTTTCTGGAATCCCATCCCGCAGCGTACTCGGTTCCCGCTGGACACCCACAACTCTCCTACCCGGTGATCCTGCCGCAACGACGACCTCGATCGCGTAAGCGTGGCTTCATCCGGGCATACGCGCCGGTTCTGGACGAGTTTGGCATCGAACAGGCCATGTTCATCGACTTTCTGGAGACATCCAATAAAGCATGCCAGGCTGCGGGGTGGATTGCGGCGATTAACTTGGCCTCCATCGGCACGATGTTCATGCCGTCGGCGATAGGAATTGCTGTATCCATCATGATCCAGGTCGGAACCGACGTTGCTATCGCCGCCGAAAACCGGAGAAAGTTAGTCACGTTCCCAGATTTATCATGAGCTGGTGCTAACATCAGCAGAACAAATACCTACTTTGATAAAATCAACCAGGAGATGTTTCATCCTCGTGGCCTGCACTGTCTCGTCATGACCTGGAAACCGGAATCTGATTCCCCTTGTGTTAGCTTCGATTTGAACTCGGCTATCTCGAACTCTGTCGACCACGGAGGATCTGGGTGGATGAACAAGATGAAACATAAGTATAAGTCATCCGACGGAAAGACGTATGGGAACTTGCCCTTCCCCGAGACGGCCCCGCTCGTATTCCCGGATCTTGATGAGCTGGCGGTGCAGAGCCCCGATGCGGAAAAGAAGTTGAAAGAAGCCAATTCGCGACGAGCCTTTGTGGCGCATTACTTGGATCGGAGAGGCCAGGCTGAGTTTGTACGTTTCTCTATCCTCAATTCTGTATGCTTCGTTGCGATGGGACAGCTAATGGTCAATCAGATAATGGAAAATCCAACTAGCGACCTCAACAAAGCCCCCAAACCTGAATTCACATCCCGCTACGCAGACCCAAGTCATCCCGCCAGCAGCGGTTCTCTCATGGGCCTTGTCACCGGTGGTCATATCACAGGCGACCAGATTCGCCCGATGCGCGGGCGAGGCGGTGGACTCGGTGGTAGTTTCCTCGGCCGGGGTCCGATAGGCCAGGTCATCAGTGGAGTCCAGGCCTCGAGGTCTCGGAGCACAGGTGGGAGTGACCAACCACAATCCCAACACCGTGAATACGGGCAAAGTCCCGGCGGATTCGGACTTGGATCTCGGAATCCGCGCGAAGGTTTACTTGGTGGAGGGATGAAGAAGATGTTGAAATCGGTGAGTCTCGATTCAAATACTACGGTACGTTGGATGGCTAATACTGTCTAGAATGTTATGTATTTGATGATCGTGAACCTGCCGTCGGAGGAGGAAATGCGGCATGCTCGGGAGATGCTTCATTGTTGACCATCGCTTGTTGGTAATGTATGATGCATGCTTTATTTCTTTTATTATGCCAGCGACCAATGCGTGACTTTCAACGACAAGGCTTCTGTCTCTCTCTCTCTCTCTTTCTTTTAGTTTCTTAACAATTCACCTTTTCGGGGGCCTTTTCAGTATCCTCGACACATCTAGGATAGTGAAGCGCCACGAAAGTCAGGTAGTTAATATTCACATATTCTGAATTCATTCATCATATCTAACAATCCACGTCAAACGACTCCTTGCTAACTCTCCATTCCTTCCATCTATCCCTCTTCCCGATTTACCTTCTCCATCATCAGTCCGTTCAACGCCCCAGCAATCAACCCCATTCCACAAATTATCCTACCATTCTATACGGGCCGAATAAATAACGATCATGCATATACTTGCATCCCAGCCAAACGTTGACACGCAGGGGGTTTGAGTAGCCAAGTGGACTTCTCGCTGTGTACTCTCAATAGAGGACACAAGATACAGATCAATGTGTCCCTGCCGCTGCCGCAACTGCTTGTTTTTAGGTTCTTGGAAACTTTTGCATCCGCTTGATCCAAGAATGGGTGATTTTGCAACACTCGTCCAGTCGGAACACTTGGGTGGCTATGTTGACTTCTAGTTGCCTTTTGTCGATTCAATAGATAACAAAGACCAACTGATCCGCACCGCCGCCACTCATATTGCTTGTTTCAGGAGCTTTTCAAACAATTTCATCAGCCAAATCAAGGAAAGGCTATCATTCCATACACCATACTGGGCAAAAGCTCATCTAGCCCAGTTTAATCCCTCGTTCATTCGACGACTTGAATACTCGAACCGATTCTCCTACCCATGTGGCTATTACTTGGTTAGTTTCTTTGAATCGCACAAGGTCCTTCTTTCAATGACTTCCGTGATAGTTGATTCAAAGCTGATATGGATTTCTGTTCAGGGTTCAGTGCCGGTATGACTTCTGCGGGACACCTATCAGGACCTTGAAATCACTGACTGAGGAGGTCGCTATAACCACACACGGCCGCGTGTTGATGTGTTGATGTATGGTTGTTGTTTTTTTTTTTTCTCTTTAATTTTTTTCTTTTCTTTTTAGTTCTAGGTTCCCTTCTGGTTTTTCCTTTTACTTCTTTCTCCACATTTTCTTTTTAAAGATCTCTTTCTCCAAAAAAGGTCCCCGATTTTACGTCACGTCTCTCATGGTCGGTGGCTGGCAAATGAGTGAGACTTTGCTATTCCTGAATACCCTAAGCCCTTCGTACCTAGTCGCATCTGGTAATATGCTGTATAGTGCTTACCCTTATGTAAAGGAAATGGTCTCGGGGAGTGCGCGAAGAGAGCTGCGACGCGAAATGGCTAGCAGCGCTCGGAGGAATACGACGCAACCAGGGGAAATTATGTCGATAGCTGAACACCATAGGTTCTGGAAATTTGTTTCCGGTCAGATTCTCAAGCAAAAGGAAAGCAAAGGACATTGCCCGGTTACTAGTAAGTTTTTTTTTCTTTGGTGTGGTGGATAGATTTATAATGATATTAAGCCAGTTCTAACGGCTAAATAAAGATGTAGCATTTCTGTAAGCTTGTCAGGTCGAGAATCGACGCACCTTTACTTCATTGAAGCGACAACCAAGGATTGAAGACTGAGAAGTTGTTCTCTGCTTTGAAGTCGCCTACTCGTGAATTTTCAACTAGCCAGAGTCATAGACCGGGAGTAGGCTTACAAAGATTTGCTAGAAACCGTTCGGTTTGGAGAGGATAGAAAGCGCATATGGGTCTTAAATGAATATCCTAATAATATAGCACATGACAAAAAAGGGGAGGCCATCTGGGAACGGGCGATGGTCAGCTGGAACACCACCACCCCTGAGCCTACGACTGAAGGGTGAACAATCCGAAATGTGAGGACAATGAGTATCATATGACTCTACTGGAACGCCTTCTTGATACGCGGAAATTACATTTAACAGTTCATCCACCCACAAGCTACGCCGGCTGATGCAGAAGGATGAGAAGAATGGAGGAGGCTGCCCAGTTGGCAGAAAGCTCGGTTTTCAACTCGCCGGTCCTCGCACCGTTCTTGAAAAGGTAGGCAAATCTTCCTACCATCTGGACTTACCACCTGCTTGGAAAATACACCCGGTCATCTCGGTAGTCCATTCGGAACCTGCACCGGCTAAGAAAGATCCTTTCGATCGCCAAGCAACTGAACCAGGTCCATTGCAGGTAGAGGAATTCGCGAATGATGATGATAGCTACGAAGTAGAAAAGATTTTGAACGAGAGAAAAACGGGTAGGAACAGACAAACGCAGTTTCTAGTTCAATGGAAGAGCTGGCCAGTTGATGAGGCTACCTAAGAACCCGAGTCGAACCTACAAGGTGCAGAGCAAGCGGTTGAGGACTACCGCAATTCCCTGCTGAGGACCTCCTAATATTCGACCTCCTAATAAAAATCCTCTCAAGTCTCTTTTACCTCATCACAAGGCTAGCGACTGCTGTCAGACTCACAAGCTCGTTGAGGAGTTTTCTCATTCTGAACCTCATATTCAAGCAAATCCCCTCGATCAATCTCAAAATCCCCTCGATCAATCAATCATGACTTCTTCTAAAAAGGCTCCCGATCACGAACACCCCCCTGTGGTGGAAGGGAAAGTCACACTGCCTCCAATCTACGCCAAATGTCGTAGCAACAAGTCTTCTAGCGTTCCCTTCGGCAACGGACACTTAACCTGTCGTGAGTTTCCACGTATCTTAGATGTCAGGACCTACTAACCAACCATATGCGAAATTAGGAAGAAGTCATCAATTGTATTGCCAAGGCCAACAAATGAGCGCGAGAATAATCTGGAAGGACGGACGATAACATGTCGCGGCTGAGGCTAGGCAAGTCCCAGTCAATGATCAATCCATACCAGCCTAACCCATCTCTTTCGCTCTGGTTGATTGTAACAATTTCAGAGCCTGTTGCTGATTACCATCTAACTAAGAGAGACCAATGGACGTAGCTCGCCAGGGGAGGCTTACGAAGCTTGAGGTCAGAGCCCCAAACGAGATATGATAACGCACTGATCCCCTGGACACCCGAACTCGTCATTCATGCGGAGAGTAAGAGCACTTAGCCATATAGTGGAGAGTCGCCATATGTAGCCTGTCTGCACCCGATTCTGAAAGAATAATGGACATACAGCCCCTGATATAACCGGTCCAGCGACAGGTCGCTTTCGGGATTAGGGCTCGATAATATGGCCAGTTCTTTCTAATTGCTGAGCGAGCATACCTATTCAAATCAATGACTTAAGATGTCACACATCCTTTCTCCATATTGGGAGATACATTACATCGAGGTTTTCTAGAAAGCCTTGAGATTGCTAGTTAGTATTGTTCAATGAAATTAAATCTCTTGACACGCTCACCAAAGACCTAGTACTAGACCTTATTACTATAGATCTTGAAAGGATCTATCCCGAAAAGAGTCGGCCATCAACATAGTCACGTGGGCGTGAGAACCCCGCAAATACCCCTATCAAGTCACGGGATCCCCGCACCGACAGCTTTGCCGACTTCTTCGAAGCAATCTTGTTAAACATTCACCGTGGACTGACATCCAAAGGTCAAAGGGGCTAGAGCAGCCCTGCTGACGATCATGGTCCGAGATGACCCCACTCTCGATTACGGAGCCTATACGGTGGGGATAATCTGTGCTCTAGGGCTGGAAATGAACGCTGTTCGTCATCATCTCGACCGAGAGCACAGAAGTCTCCCGGTGAGCTCCCAAGACTCCACTATATATATCCTCGGGGAGCTCAGTGGCCATAATGTTGTCATCGCTTGTCTTCCAGGGAATCAAGGCAAAAGCGCCTCCGCTATCGCTGCGACGAATATGGCGCGCTCATTCCCATCGATCAAGTATCGTGTGCTCGTCGGGATTGGAGGAGGTGCCCCAAGTACAAAAAGTGAAATACGCTTGGGTGATGTGGTGGTCAGCAAGGCTACTGATGTTCATGGGGGTGTCGTCCAATATGACCTCGGTAAAGACACCGAGATAGAATTTGTGAGAAAAGGGTTCACTAGTCCTCCGCCGTCGGTCCTCAGAGGGGCAGTGTACAAAATGAAAAACGAGCGTGTTTTTCGACTAAGCAGGAAGGATGGCCTCTCTACAGTGGCTCTGGATGCATACCCGAGGCCATCGGAGCCTGACATTTTATTTGAAGCGACTTATCCCCACAAACCTGATCAATCTTCATGCGAAGAATGTGACGCGAACATGGCTTTACAACGTTCAACGCGTACTGATAATATGCCGAGAATATTCTATGGCTTGATAGCATCCGGAGATCGGGTGATCAAGAGCGGCATCAAACGAACTGCGATCATCGAGGAGATCAATGACGATGTTTTGTGCTTCGAAATGGAGGCTGCTGGGTTGATGAACGAATTCCCTGCTGTTGTCATACGCGGTATTTCCGATTATGCCGACTCACACAAAAATGATACATGGCAGCCCTATGCCGCTGCCTCTGCCGCCGCGTGCGCCAAAGAGCTGCTGTCCCACTTGGAGTCCGAGAAAATTCACCTTGAAAGGATTTCGGCGCGTGCGTCTCCAGAATCCAGTGAAACTCTACATCAATTCCTTGCCGATATCTGTGAGACCGACCCACAGAATGAAATGACCCGAATACGGCAAAGCAAGGGAGGCTTCGTAGCCGAGTGCAATAACTGGATCATGGAAAGCCCTGAGCTGCAAAAATGGCAAACCAGTGCTGATGCTCGGCTGCTGTGGATCAAGGGTGGCCCTGGAAAAGGCAAGACAATGGCAATGATCGGCCTAGTAGACTTTTATCTGCCCCAGATAGCGGACCTTTGCTACTTCTTCTGTCAAAATGGCATACCTCACCTCAACAACGCAGTATCCGTGCTCCGGGCACTTGTTTGGAGATTGCTCTGGACGCATCACGGGCTTCAAAAATACATACCGAATGAGTACAAGTGCAAGAAATACAACGGGAAAGAGGTGTTCGAGAGTCCGAACGCGTTCGCCATGCTTACCGTTATGCTTTCCCAAATGCTTAGGGATGAAACCCTGGACAAAGTATTTGTAGTGCTTGACGCTCTAGATGAATGCGATAATGGCATGGGAGACCTCTGCGAATGGATCTTACTGCAGTCCGCAGACTCGTTGTCGAAGGCCAAATGGCTCATTTCCAGTCGACAAATTCCCCAAATCGAAGAGCTTCTGCGTCCCGGAAATTACAAAATCTGCCTGGACCTCGACTCAAGCGAAGCTCGTGTGTTGAAGTCGGTAAACCACCTTGTTGAAACAAGAATCGACCAGCTTGCCGAGAGAAAGGGTCTTTCCAAAAAAGAACGGGAAGAATTGGGGAGTATACTGAAGGAGAAGTCAGAGTCCACATTTCTTTGGGTCGCGCTGGTTTGCCAACGCCTGCAGCTAACTTCGCGGAGAAAACTGAAGATGGAGCTAGAGAAATTACCATCCGGCTTAGGCCCGCTGTATGATCGAATGCTGGAGCAACTTGAGACTATTGATGACGAAGACGACAAGGAACTATGCAAAAGAATTCTTCGTGTGGGGATACTCTCCCTTCGACCACTGAACCTCGGAGAGTTGGGGATGGTGGTAGGGCTACCAGTGGATGCAATAGGCGATGTGCCTGAGTTAGTCGACCTCTGCAGCTCATATCTACTCGTCCGAAGTGGCTATGTGTATGTCATACATCAATCTGCCAAAGACTACTTCTGCAACGGCAGGGGCCAAAGGCTATTTGCGGATGGGCTTGCGGATGAACATAACAAATTGTCTCAACGCTTGCTCGACGTTATGGAGACCCAATTGGCTCGAAATATATACGGCTTAGACCACCCTGGTATTTTGGTCGAAGAGATCATCCGCCCTCAGTCTGACCCTCTTGCGGTACTGGGCTATCCCACCACACATTGGGTCGAACATTTGGCCAGTTCAATATCTTATGTGCCACCTGACTCATATCTTCAGACAGGCTTATATGATGGAGGGAGACTTGATAAATTCCTGAGGCAGCATTTTCTCCATTGGTTGGAGGCTTTGAGCCTAATGGGCTTGTTAGCACGTTCCCTTCCGATGATCAGAAGTCTGCAGAATTTGTTGAAGGTCAGGACTCGAAAATTCTCAAATAAGCTAAAGGATTCACACTTATCATGCTTCCTAGAAATCCCCTTCTTCGAACCAACGCATGATTGACATGATTCAAGATGCGTACCAATTTGTCGTCTACAACAAGACTTGCATTGAAACTGCGCCTCTCCAGGTCTACTGTTCTGCCCTTATATTCAGTCCTCAAAGAAGCATCATTAAAGAAATCTTCCACCATGAAATGCCGCAATGGTTGGTCAATCATCAGATGCTGGATGAGGAATGGAGTCCATGCTTGCATATCCTTGAGGGGCATACCGAACCAGTCTTGGCAGCTGTCTTCACGCCGGACAACCGATTTGTTGTGTCCGGGTCCGACGACTGTAGCATTCGAATATGGGACACAGAGAGCGGCACCAACGTGCGTTGTTTGAAGGGTCATACAGGATCCGTCATGAATCTGGCGGTATCGCCTGACGGTCGCTGGATAGGCTCCGCCTCTGTGGACTGCACTGTTCGTCTATGGAATCTGCATACTGGTACCCTAGAGATGGTTTCCAACACGGATCATTACAAAAGCATACTCACGTTCTCCATGGACAGCAATAGCATCATCTTTCTGTCTGCGTGTAACGCCATACAGATCTGGGATCTTCACGCAAAGGTACGGAGGCATGCCTATCAGCTCCATTCAAGTCTTGTGGGCCCCACGGCGCTTTCACCCCATGGAAAGTGGGTAGCTTCGGTTGATTCTAGCGGCATCATTAGGGTAGGAGATATATACACAGGAAAGATGCACAAGATGTTTAGGCCCGAAGGCCTTGTATCTTCAATTGTTTTCTTGTCCAACAATTCAGAGATTGCGTCCATCTCTCGCGGTGAAGGGGTTGTCCAGGTGTGGGACATCAGGACCGGATCCATGCTGTGTTCATACCAGGGTAATACGGGCACGATCATGTCTACAATCTGTCTGTCGGATGGGCGAAGGGTGGCAATATCAGCCTATGAGACAGTGAAAATCCGGGATATGAAGGATGATGACGTTCTGCAAAGCTTTTCAGGGCATGATGGCTTCATTCAAACTGTCGACCTATCGTCCGATGGCCGGCGAGTAGTTTCAGGCTCTGACGACAATACACTCAGGATCTGGAACGTTGACTCAACACGCTTCCGCCCAACTGCTTCGCGTCCCATTGGGGATATTGAATTGCTTGTTCTATCTCCCGATTCCCGCGTCGTTGCCTCGGCATGGTCAGATAGCCAGGTTCGGTTATGGTCCACGCAAACGGGATCCCTACTACATGCTTTTGGGGATATTGATGTAGACCCCAAAGTTGCTTTCTCATCCAACAGTAAATACCTCGCGACACTGGATGCGGACGACTATATCCGAATTTGGGATTGTGCTTCTGGGTTTGCCATGTACACGGTCCATTCCGGTGCGGAATCTCTGGATCATGACTTATACATCAACGACATTCCATTGTTCAACAAGCATACACGAAGTTTTCTAACAACAAGACAAGATGCAAGCCAGGTGGAATGGACAATGGAGTCAGACAGTCAGTGGCTCAAGCACCTAGGAAAAAAGGTCTTATGGGTCCCAACCATACACCTCCCCATCCATACCGCGACGAGCCATTCCCTTTTCGTAATTGGCTCTTACACAGGGCGATGTTTTATATTCGACATGGCTGGAGAAAGTTCCATAATGAGTGACGAAGATCATAAGCAAGTCAAATTTTCTTAGGGTGTCCATAAATTTTTTTTTACGATGTAGAGGTTGAATAAAGAATTGATTCTGCGTGCTTACCTAAATCCCACACTTGAGGCGCTTCACCAATCTTCTCCATATTTCGGCAAAAACCTATCACCATCCCCAGAGTGCCAGACAGCTTGGCCCAACTCTGTTTCATCAATCCGAGAACTTTCCAATGCGTTCCCAAAAAGTGCATCATGCGCCTTTGCGTGGTCGTTCTGTTCCTGTTCGGCTGGAACCTCAACCTTTCGCTCACCATCACATAAACCTTGTTTATCGCAGGTGGAAGCCACTCCGGCTTATCCGTATGGCAGGCAGGCACAAAAGTGGTTTACATGATGGACAAATCTACTTTCAGAACATCCGGAGCACCAGCCCGAGGAGGGCAATAGATGATGTCTAATATGCCTTTTCTCGCTGTCTGTATCCAGGCATGGTACATCGCATCCGAACGGGCAAATGAACGTGCCTGAACCGGATATTGGATCGGCGGACAAATGCCTTTGCCCGTTTATACAGTCCTCACCTCTGTACCCCTCAGCCGCGCGCCTTAGCGTGGGGTCCAGTTCACTCAGTCTGGTAGAGTTATGCTCTTAGTTGGTTTCCTAAATGCTACATGCTAAAACAGCACTCGCTTTACTGAGGGGTTCAGGATGGCGTTGACGACCTCTGGAGCGGGAATCCCACCACCTGGCCATCGCATCCTGCATTCTTTCAGAATAGGGTTTGCAGTTAACGCTGATGATTGGATACTAGGCGGCTGAGACGTCGGCTCATCCTCATTGTCAGCCCTCGGCATAGGATTATCTCAGTCTGCTGGCTTAATTTTTTAGCTTGGGAGATTGCCACAATACGCAGTACAGAATTTGGCTTCAATAAGGTTTCGCACGTTGATGATGAGGGTTAAATGGAGACCGAGGGAGTAAATGTGGCTATGCAGGATTGTGAAAGCCACCATAGTGAGAGAGTGACGGCCTTTTTGCCAACTATTTGCTGCTGTCCACAATGCGTATTGATTGGTTGTCAGGCGAGAACGAGGCTGGGATAGATGCGAGGATACATCAACTAGGCACCCAATCATGATGTTCGACCCTCGGAGGCAATCTACTAAGTATTCCATGAATCCTTTTATCTAAAACCTATCAACTTCGCCGTGTAATGAGGTGAAAGTAGATTGTTTAAGCGTAATCCGGATATCACTGTACATTCATACATCAAAGGCTTAGTACAGGGACTCAGGGGTCGTCTGAGACCAAAATTGTTGCCCCTAGGGTTTGTGATGTATATATTGTTCTTCTCGGTGCCGAGGCAAAGAAAAAAGAAAAAAAAAAAAAAAAGAAATATCAAGGGAACAATTCAAGATACACACTCAAGATTCTCGTATTAAACCACACAAGGACAGCTGAATGAGATTTGAAATGAATAATAAAATCGCGTAAGTTGATTATGGCATTGTGGACGAAGAAGAGGCGTTCCTACGTGTTGTGTATAGACGAGTACGAATGCTTGGCATGTCTCAGGCTAAGGCATCTACGGTGGTGCAGTGCAGTCTCTGATTTTGCAGAGATTTGGCTTCACTTACTGTCAACATTAGAATGTCATCGAGGAAATTATTAGGTAGAGTGAAGTGGTGTGTCTGATAAGCTAAGCCCTGATGGGATGAAGTCACATGCCCGCAATCACGCCGTCAACAACGCGTCGAGATAATCCGCCCACTTCTCTCCCGCATATCCTGTGTAGAAGTCAGGCCGAATCACCACAACCCCAGATTGGTTCTCAACCCAGTTTGCTTGATACTCGGGGATGCTACTGTCACTGCGCTGATCGTCCGCACGAACATTCCAGAAATCCGCGACTTCTTGATACTTTTCTACCGCTGCTGATGAGATCGAGCCAGCTTGGTCTCCAAGAAACAAGACAACGAATTTGCCATATTGGAAGAGAGTGTATAGTCTCCTTTGCTCACCTGCACTAACTTCGTGAGAATCCGAGAGCGCGGTGACGGTCAAATCAGGACAGCGATGACCAGCGACGAATTCTCCGAATTCCGACTCGCGGACCAAGATTCCTGGAGGATAGAACACACCCATGCCTACAGGATATATTAGCCTGATGATTGGTATTCCAGTATGATTGACCCACCGGTGATATATCCGGCGTTTCTTTCGATCTCATCCACATATTCCAATGCCGTCTTCACCGTCGTCCGCACCAGCTTCGAAGCCACCTCGATGACCCCAGCCGCGACGGCACGGCGCTCGGTATCGTAACTGCGGAGAACCTCGTGTCCTGAGAGACCATTGGCGGCCATTCCAAGCCGCCAACTCAAGGCAAACGCGTCCGCAATACCGGTGTTGAGGCCTTGCCCGCCGTTAACCGCGTGGACATGCGCTGCGTCGCCTGCCAGAACGATGCGACCGTTACCAGATTGTGAAATAAAGGTCTCGGCAATACGTTCCTTAACTGGACACGAGTCAGCAGTTATCACGTACGACGCGGAAACAACATACTGTCAAATGTGCTAAACCACTCTGTCTTGAGGAATTCGACCTTGTGAGGTGCCATGTGCGCACGGACAGACCCTTCGGCCTTGGCCTGGGTGACTTCTCCTTCTAAGAGAATGTAGAACCGGGACATGCCGCGCTCTCTGGCGTCGTTTGTTAACGAAGGCTTATACACGTGAAATCATGGCATACGTACCGAGGAATCCATGCCACTCTCGACTGCCCGTTAACCTGGAAGGTGATGATCTCCGGGCAAACTGGGAAGTCGGTCTCGATAAAAGTATCCAGAACGGCCCAGATCATCTCTGGCTTTGTGCCCGTGAAAGGAATATCTAGTGCGGTTCGCACAAATGACCGCGCTCCATCTGCAGCCACGACATACTTCCCTCGAAAGGTTTCTCCTTTATTCGTGGTGACCGAGGCATCCGTCGCGGACTCAGTGACTGACACCACAGTGCGACTGTAATAAACTGGGGCATCGAGTTGATCAAGAAGGGCGGCCTCCACGCGCGGTTGACCGATCATAAGAAAGTTCGGTCGGAAGGTGTGTTTCAGTGATGTCCACCAGTGGCTTTGGCGGGAGGTAAATTCACCGGCCTCGAACGTCGAGCTTGCTAATGTCGCAACTGTCAGAAAATCCTTGAAAAACCAAAGGTCACGTACTGTTGCAGGTTATTCCTTGTGGCAGGAGTTTCTCGAGTGTCTTAGAGACCTCGAGGTATTGCTGGGTACGCGCATTGAGCGCATCAGCGCGACCCAAATCCAGGGGGCCTTCTTTAGCATCTGCAGTCGCATTAGGAATTGTTGGCCTTTCTCCGAAGTTTACCCACCAAGGACTTTGATGGAGAGTCCTAATGAGCGAGCAAGGACGGCAATTGCCAAACCCGTAGGGCCACCTGCTACTGTCAGTACAGGCTGATATTTGTTTGGGCTCTACATACCTCCGACGATGACTAGGTCATGACTGCTTTCTGTGGTTTCTGTTCCGATCGACATTTTTCGTTCTATGGGCGCAAAGGGAGTTTTTCTGAGAAGGAGATTACCCCAATTCAGTTCATATACTGATTGAATAATCGGCCGAATCTGTCCATACTCCACTAGATCCTTCGGCTCCATTCATGCTGAGACAATATTGCGGCAAAATGAAGGAAGGGGGGGAACCAGGGATCGGCATTTCACTAAATCCATGTCGCCACGCCTTACTGGATGATACTAGCCAGGCTGCAGGACCGGATGACACGCCTGAAAGGGTCTAAACCACGCTATCGCTAGTGCGAGCCGACCCTAGCCTGTCACCCCGTTGGAGTAAGATGAAGAGAAGTGACCATGCCACCGTCTTGGCAGTTCTGGACCTCCGATTCCCATGCCGTTAGCTCCTGCCGAACAGGCAACGGCGTCTAAAATCATGCAATGCAACCTCTTGGCCTGTCGCGTTGAGACCCGTTTGGATGAGGCAATAATGGCTGAAATTTCACGAACTCTATCTCGGAATCTTCTCGTGATTTTCCTCCACTCCGATCGAGATCTGATGGGAGTAGTCACTGATGAGGAAGGAGGAACGAGAGGTTAGGCAGTCACCCCAGAAAAGGAATCAGTTATTGACTGGTAGCAGGGCCCCTCCGGCAACGCCGACATTAGCAACACGCAGCCGAATAATCGAAAATTGTTGACTTGAAGTCTTCATCCATTAGCGTGTGTTTCCTGTCCTGGGTTTTCGTCACTCCGGCCGAGATAAGATGGGAGTAGCCACAGTGGATCCGCCAAGGCAGCTTGTTACAGGCATTCAACCCTATTAGCAATCAGGAACCGGCCGTCAGGCGCGGTCTGATTCCGCTACTTAATAAGCCAGTTTGCAAGCGTAGGAACTCTTATCCGCCTCCTTGTTCACGCTACAAAACTTCTAAATTACATTAGACTCTAAGGGATCAGCTGAGACGTCGGAATCAGGTCGGAATCCCTTCTAGCATGGTGCCACAGATGACAAAGGTCTTGGTCATGACGCTACTAGGAGAGGGTCCAGGGGTAGGAAAAATAGGGAAAAGAATATCCGGGTGAATACTACGTTTTGTTGGGATGAAACTCTTGGCCACTGGAATGATCCAATGAGATGAAGCCACCGTCGGTCTCCGTGCAGTTGATGCCGGTATATAGTCTCCAGTAGATGAGGGTTGTGCTGGAAAATTCTGTGCTTGTCGCTGTGACTTTTTCGCACTTCTTTCGCTCGAAGAACACACGGGATGGTTCGACTGTTGTCCAACTCTCACGGTTCGTCATCGACCCTGTCTCTTATGCAGGGTCGATTCGACGGACCCGCTCTGCAAACGGCCTGCAACATCCTGGACGTCCTTGGCCGGTACCGCAGTGTTTTGCCGTCGAACGTTGAGGACCGCTCGGACGAGGGCAACCTCAAGTTTCTGTCCATAATCTATGGCCAAGTACGCACACACAAGGCAATCCAGCTTGTATTGCCTGCATTCCCTTTCAAGTCGCCCAACCGCCAGAGCAAGACTCTAGGTAGCCTACCGGACAAGGGCGAAGAGATTTCCTTAGCACATTTGAACGGACTCTGCGCTGCGATCGAGGACATTTATTCCCCAGGAGCCAAGCTGACGATCGCGTCGGATGGTTTGGTTTATAACGGTTAGTGCTCTTCTCGATCTTTGGCTTTTCCTTCTAACTTCATCAGACCTTCTGGGTGTCCCCGACAGGGAGGTCTGGGAGTACGGACAGACTCTACGTGCCATGGTCCGAGAGAAGGAATTCACCAACATCAACTTTGTCCATCTGCGCGATCTTCTCTACATGGTCAACGAGATTCCCCTTGACACGAAGACCTATGAGGAGAGAGCACCACAATTTCGCGAAGATCTGATTCGTATTCACACTCCCTCGGACCATGATGTTAACGAGCGTATTGCATCGGATGACGACGTCTGCACGACGTACCGCGGGTACATCAAGTTTCTCACAAAGGATTTGGCACATACCATGGAGGAGAGAACAAAAAGCCAACACAAGAAAAAATGCGAGCAGATCGCCAAGAAGATGATCGTCAGGGGAGCTGTACGTTAACTGAACCAGACCGACGGCTGGAGCTAATACCAAGTAGGCATTCGCACAAGCCATCGCCAAGTCCTTCCCTGATCACGTCCGACTGTCTATTCATCCGTCGAATGGATCACGAAAGATCTCGATCTCTGTTCTTCCGCAGACCGTCACGCCCGTTACGCCTTGGCACTCGGCGCCTTACTTTAGCGTTGACGGACACATGAAGTTCGAGCATCGGGACGTGTTTGATGGTGACGAGAAGACGGAACTCGTCTCTCGGAATGGACAGCCAAGGTACTTTCGAGAGAAGAATGACCTCTACTCGTGGTCTAGTGATGTCAGCATCGAATTTAACTACCCTTGTGGTATAACGATTCAGGCTGTGAAGGATACGCGGCCGTCGTTCAAAGATGTGGACATGCAGAAGCTCCGTTTGCTCTCTCAAGAAAACTCACCCGTCGTTCTGCGAGGGTTCGGAGATACTCTTGACCGGGATCTTCTCGTTCAAAAGGCCGAAGAGATGGGAACTCCCGTAGGATGGAAGTTCGGTCTCATCCTCGAAGTGAAAGATCACGGATCCGACGGCAAGGGCTTGAACAACGTTCTTTCTGCAGAATGGATGCCGTATCATTATGACGGACTGTTCAAGATAAAAAAAGAGATCGACCCCGACGGCAACGAAAAAGTTGTCTCTCTTCCGCCTAAGTCTGTCCTCTGCCCCTTGTCTCATACACTATCCAGCGAGCTGACCTTGCATTTAGATTCCAAATGTTTACCGCCATTACCCCCTCCCCCAAAAACACTGGCTACACACTCTTCGCCCCCTCTCATCTCATCTTCGCCAACCTGCCTCCATCTCTCCCTCTCTCAGCCCTCAGCCCCCTCACCTGGACCGTCCGCACTACCTCCTTCGACGACGCTGTCATTCCCAACCTCCCCCTCGTCATACCCCACCCTGCAACAGGGCGACCATCCCTCCGCTATCATGAACCATGGCCGCAGGAGAGAACAGTCTTTGATCCGACAAGCGTGACCATTCATGGCGTCGAGAGCTCCGAGGCTGTTTGTGCGGTGTTGGACGGACTGTTGCATGACCGACGAGTCTGTTATTGGCATGCTTGGGAAGAGGGAGACTTCTTAGTCAGTGATAATGTTAGTATGATGCATACGCGAAGCTCGTTTGTTAGCTTGGCGGAGAGGTGTTTGAGGAGGATTCATGTGGATTAGATTGGTGAGGCGAGGAAGGGAACGGGTTTGTATTTATGATATATTGTATTTTAGTTTGTTCTTTGTGCCGTGGAGACGGTGATTATGGTAGATGAGAATGAGAGAGAAACGTTTAATATTCAGCGATATATCCCCTTGGTTAGAATGAATACACTCCGAGCTTGAACGCAAACATGTGAGACCTTGCCCTAAGCCAAGATGTGGTGAAGAATGATGATAAATTTAGGTCCCTCACGCATTGCCGAAGAGTTGTGTTATGTTTCGCTTGATTGTAAGGTGTTAACATTGGAAATAGTAGGACTACAGGACAAGATTATTCAGCTTTCTCATTGAAATCTTCCATTTGATGACTGATTGAGGTTTTTGTCTCTGTTTGTCACTCATGCGCCGCCCTTCTTCTCTCCCTTTCCCCGCCACACCCCAATTCTGGTTTGTCTGATTTGATTTTGTAAAGTTCTCAATTGGCTTCAAACTGGCCCTGAATCGCCATTTGACTGCGTGTGCTTTAACATTCGAGCTTAGATGTCAGTGATCAGAAAATAAGCCAATTGGAAGCAACCGTTCAGGTACTTAGGTGGAAGGAGTAGGTAGGGTGATGTTTATACATACTACCACAATGTAAGAAATATCAAGGCATGCGTATTGATCTTGGTCACTTTCATGATAAGTTATTGAAATACAGTGCTATATCTCTCATAAGTGGCATTCATCAGCTCTGCATATTCATGTCCTTATTAGCCAAGATGAGCATAATTACCAAAGACCAGTGGTGGCCGAGCTCTTTTGCTGTAACTGGATCCACATAGTAGACAGTATTGAGGAGACACAGGAGATGTTATGGCGCAAGTCTTCAAACAGTGCGGACATTTGTGCACCTTCGGCTTGGCTTTCTGTTCTTTGCTTTCGACAAGGTCAGCCGCGAAATCAACTGTTTCCCGTAGGACCTGTTGGAAACTTTTCTCTTTCAGCAACCAATCAATATGACTCAAGGTGATCTTGACAATTGGATTACGGAGGCCACGATCAGTCGGGACCGTTTTTCTGTATGCATCCGCAACGGCAAGGGGGAAGTCCTTAGATTTCCAACTTGTTTCGATGCCGCGTATGAATCTCTCCCGTGCTTGCGATTTCAGTTTCGGTATGTCATATTTGTCTCCTATCTGGTAGACACTGATGTTGAATAGCATTGGCGAAGCACGATCCTGATCCTTGACACTGCTGTCATAGTTGAAACCATACATGAAATAGACCATCGCCTCAATAGCTGTCGGGTCATCATCAGCAAGATTTATCGTGTTCGTTTTTGCCTCCTGTCTACATCTTAGTCAAGCCATCTTATGCGAACTATGTTCTCCACTTACCACCCAGTCATTTCTAAGAGCACGAGTGAAAAACCCGGATTGTCCGCAAACAACCAACTTATGCACCTTGAATTCTCGGTTCTTGGTCACGATTTTCATGTCTGAATACATTGACGAACGAAAGTATCTACCGGTCGTTAGTACACTTTATGCCTAAGAAAGGGGTGTATAGGAACTGACTCGCGAATGCTGCAATCCAGACCACTCATTCCCTTTCGATCCTCCACAAGACCGGGCTGAGTTTGAGGTACGGCACGCCTGTCACCACCTCCCTTGGAGGAGTCTTTGGACATTACCATAGTCGATGGCACGGCACGATTTGACTATTGAGGAAACCGAAGCACTCGTTGAGACTGTCTGTTTTAAAAGCTAAAGGCCGATAAGGTGTGAATATTCGGTGTCTGCCAAAGAGGAACAAATTGATTGATTTGGTGATGATGATTGACGATGGTCATCTATCTAAGGGTCGAATAACAAGGCCTTTTTATCTTCAGCTTCACGTAGTATCAGGGTCGAGTTCAAGGAATTCTCCGCTTCGAGTAGAGACCTTCCACATAGGAATGCTCCACCTAGGTAGTGGCAGCTATAATAGACATGTTTTATAGATTGTATAGGCGGTGTGAGGCGTTTCCTGGGATTTTCCATATACGAGTATCTTGTCCTCGACAGACTCCCATCGTGTTTCCTTTTTCATTGTTTGTTCTTGTTCCTATGAAATTCGGCAGATAGACCGTCTTCTTTCTCGGCGAGTCCAAGTGTTATTATTAGGCGCCGACTGAGCTTTCCATCACCATAATAGGTTATAGCCTTGGAAGAATTGAAATTTAGCCTAATGGTATAATTTTCAATAAAGCCTCTGCCAAAATAGAATGTCCATAGTATATTTATGTACATGTAGCTCAGTATCGGGGCAGTCGTAGCATTCATCGACGCTGAGACTATCGTCTGTGAGATAATCCCGAACTTTCTTTTTCACTCCCCGGATCTTGTACGCCTGGCTCATGAAGTCGCTCAGGAATATGCCACCGCCAATCAGTTTGGTTTCCCCCATTCAGTCGACCAGCAAGTCACAGACAGGTCGGGTACGGAGACACATAAGGGGTCTGCCCATCGGGAAAGATACGAGGGGAGTCATGCCCAAGCTGTCTCCATGGTCAATTCAAGTTCCTCTGGGTATCCTCATAAAGATCGAGGGCCAGTACTGCTGGCTGAGACATCAACACCGCATTTTCGACTAGCTCGATACATGAGAAACAAAAACATACGAGCTAAAAGGAACCCGAGCTCGTCACAAATGAAGATCATATGAGCACAAATCGAAACTTGAGAAGGTGGCGGTTGATACGAGAAAAGGAAGAGAAACTGTACCGACGAACCTCGGGCTGTTATTGCCATCTTCCCAGGTTCGGAAGGTCCCTCATGTTTCTCCCGCTGGTAAGCCTAGTTATAAAACAAGGCTCGTACCATGTCAATCTGACTCATTCGCTCTGTTGAGGGTGTTGACAGTTGTGAGTTTCGGTGGTCTATTCTGCCTGCCTAGACTCCTTTTGCTTCACGCCAACTTCTAAGTCTTCTTTGATTTGGTAGCCTTTTCGATTGAATTTAGCGGGTGTTGATTGGTTTTTGTTTCTTAATCTCAGCCTTCGTATAACCAGTTATCTGGAACTGGGAGAGCAAGATATCGAAATCGGTATCTCGACAAAAAAGCTTTGAACTCCGGCGGCAAACGTTGATTCGTGTGATCTAGACCGAACTAGACAATCGGTTGTGTAAGTCGATCCATGTGGAGCAAAGTGGGAGAAGATCTCGCGAACACTAGAGAAACCCAAAGGTTGCGCAAAACGAGAAGCGGAGGGAATGAATATTTCGAGCGTAAGGATTCGACGGATAGGCTCTATGTACGACTCGATAGTTTGGCTGACGCTGCTCGGGGCTGGCAGCTCGACTGCACAATGGTTCAACATCGTCGTAGTATGATAAGAATTACTCCTAAGAAGGTATTCCTCAAGGGACATGAATCCATCTATTTCGTCCGACTCACGAAGGAAGTTTCTCCTCTTCCGAGGTGAATCTCGGGTTTAAGAGCCGGTAATAAACCTGTCCCAGAACGATAAAGAGCCCTAATGGCACCCAGCCCGCCGTGGCGCAAAGACAGAGCGTGACGAGGAAGGGCCCTATTCGAACTAAGAGGTAGGGCGTCCTATTTAGGGGACATTGGCGGCCAATCCAATGGGCTGGCTCGACCTCGATTGAGCTTTCCCCCTTGCTTGCTCACGACGTTGGCATCCATATCGTTCCATATATCCCACTTCGAGTCCATTTGTTCAATAGAATCGGCCAGGACTGTACGTGGTATTCGCGTCACATAGTTGGAATTTCTGCAGTCGCTAGAGATTCCTTTGCCTATCTGAGGAGGATAACATTTTTGTAACATCCGGAATCAGTTGGGGCCTTAGAACAATCATCTTTACGATGGAATGGATCGTCTGATGCCGTCTGATATAAGAAGTCTGACGCTGTTAGCCTGAGCTAGCACATGAGAGTGTCGACATCAGTTCTTGCATGTCTTCAGGCCTGTGAGCTTGCCAATGCATTAGGACTGGTTATATCCCTCTAGGCTTTCCTTGGATTGTGAATATAACATCCGCACATGGCTAGTTTGGTAATCACTTGTGTTTCTCCCTCTGTCTCTGCCTACACCCCTTCTTGAGAGCAGTGGAAATGACGATCCAGTCCAAGCCAATTGTAGGTTTTGACGGATTTTGACTAGCCGCAGTCAATAGTATGTAGATGATCCTGCATCTGTTTTTTTTTTTTTTTTTTTTTTTTCTCAGCGGCATGCCTGCGGTTCGATTTTCAAGTTCTTGAGCGTTTTGTAACGCAGAATTGCGGCGAAACTGCACTGTATCCTGTCAAGGGAGTATTATGGAACTAGCCGCAGTGTTCGCCACTGTTTCTCCTAACGGTCGTTTTCCTTTCCTTCAAGGCATGATCCTTTTGCTGTTGGGGTGTCTGTTTGAAAAAGGAGTCTTACTCTGCCAATTTGATAGACTGTGATTGAGCCACCTCCAGTACTATCGGAATTCGGGCTGCATTACAAGTGATAATGCAGTGGTGATAAAGTGTCCGGAACCAAAATTCCGCGGATCGAAGGCCTTGGTTTGGGTTAACTGCCGAAAGCAGAATAGAAGGTATTGTTCATCAGTTACGGCTGGACTGGCTACTAAATCCGGCATGGTTTGAGGTTCCTGCGCTTTACACCGTCTAACTGGGCGGCATTATTCCACTTCGTGGCCGTGGTAGGAAAGCCAAGGGCTATAATGGATCTAGTAGAAACTTTGGTCACTCATCCAGGACAATGAACTTTTGGCAGGTTGCTTTCATAATCATGAGCATCTTGTCACGGGTAGCGAAATCGGATCGGGCCCATCAAATAGGGTATTGCTTTTGTGACAGACAATAAACAGGAAGTATACCATGAATCGTCTCTTCATTAGGGCATGGACAGCCACATCCTTTAGTATCGTATCGCGTCTGTCGAGATAATTGCAATACACTTTAGCTAGATGGACGTTGCTATCTGTTTTCAGCGGCAGCACTGAGATATAGGCGGGAAACGGTTATCGGGAATCTCAAGCGTTCTCGGGCGTGATGGTGCTATACCCTTTATTCGCTGTGTGAGCCTTTGAAACCGTCCATTGACGCATATGATCTCACTATCATTCATATGATCCAGTATCTCTCGTGAGCCAACACTATGTATTCAGGCCTATACGACACACCTGACCTGTTCTTGCCAGCTATTTGGGTTGACTGAGTAGGTTAGGCGGACTTGACTACACAGAGCCTGGAGGCTCAGGTCAACTGACATCAAAGCGAATGGGGACACCAATGTCCTGCAGATCCCGAAGCAGAAGCAGAAAAGATTGTATTCCTGTTAGACGTCTGCAGTGAGCTGCTTTCACTTTGACGTGAGCATAAAGCCACATTTGCTGGCAACTGTTGAGAAAAAAGTGATATCCGGGGACTCGTTGCTGGGTTATCCTTGTAAAGTCTCATGACATCAAACTCTTCCCAGCCGCGGACAGTATGCCATTTTGAAATAAGATGTATTTTGCCTTTCTGCCAGGCCCCAACATGTAATAGTAGGCAAGGATAACCTTATTTGACAGGTTTATCCATCTCAAGGCAACTTCATCTTTCCGGCCTTCTGTTTTTGAGTGGGATTTGTGGATCATTGGTGCGTCAGATCGTGCACTTGTCGTCCTTGGCGTTCGTCACCTGCAACACTTGGAAGAGACGGAAAGTCTTCAAGAGACCATGTCTCCTTCTCAAGGAAGCACGATAAGCCGGGCTGGTGACTTAACATCTTAAGCTCAAGGGCTTTTCTGATTTTGTCTGCTGGAAAATGTACTCAATACCTCTAGCGTGTATGTCGCATAGGTCTGATTTAGGTTCTTTGATCGGACTCAAGAAGCGTCTTTTTGAATATCAGTGGCCGCAAGGTCCATTGTTGTGCAGAAGCAGCTTCATATATTTGTTGGTGCCAAATAGGCTGGTAAAAGTTCATAAAACCTGCAATCAGTACAAAAGACATGGCGGGCAGGGAGGGATCCAGCCGTTTCGAACTCGCTTTCTGTGCGCTTTATGGTGTTGACGATGACACAGGAGAAGTAATAGCAGCCTGGTCCATTATGGCCGCCAACAAGCCCAATATCTCTGGGAGCTCCCTGTTGTCTAGGGAGTATATGATCGTCAAGTACTCTCTCATTACCTATATTTCTCTGTTCCAGGCTATTTAGAATTTCGTCCGGTACGATCCGGTAGTAGGCGTATAAAATGCCAATCGGCGGCATTAATTGCAATCCGCCAATTTGTGGGCGGGTTGCAACCGTTGCATGACTAAATGATGCATGGTTCTCAGCCATCCATAGTTCTGTGTTCCCGGATCGAGTGTTAGTCATGCAAATCGATGTTCTGTTCCTTTTGGGTCAATTGTAGGAGATTTCGGCAACCCAGGACCGCGATAGGCAGATCGTCTGTAAGTTTGCTGCGAGAAGAAATCTGGCCCAAGTTTTTGGATGGGTTGGTTAACTCGTGAACTCTTTGTCGCGAGGATCTGTGCATGCTCAACATCCAACGTGCTCTCAATGATGCCTCCGTGATGTAAAAGACTGGAAGCCTGCTCTATCCCCTCCCGAATAACACGAGCTACTATAGGCTCAATTGATTCCTATTTTGCATGTCGCGAGATGCTTTCATTACCACCAAGGCTATGTACTTCATCATCTTCATCCGCGCGGCCATGCTACCATTGGCCTTTGTCCGAGGCTTGCATCCACGAAAAAGACTTATTCCATGTTCAGTGGGGTTTCCCTGGTGAGGACACTGAGAAATACCTCCTATCACACCACAAAGGCGGCTTTCTCGTGGGTGGTCCAGTCCGGTAAGAGATCATCCAGAGGAATATAGGTGGGCGGACCCCAAAGATATCTGGTCCTGTCGAACGATAATCGAACCAAGATTAACATGGATACATCAACCCCTCTATCGCGCCAGCTTCTCTTAATTGTTGTCTCGTTGTAAAAACTCCCTTTGCGAGATTTCGCTCCTGTATCTCTATCTTCAAGCAGCCAATTCTTATGTCTTTCGACACGCCAGTGAACGAACTTTTCAGCAATTAGCTCAGGGGTTGAGAATGGAAATAGAACATTTCCGCCTCAGCCTGCATCCAGACATCCCCGGTCTGTGCAGCGTGTTATGGATAGCCTCCTCCACTTTTGGCATATCACCAATGGCATAGTATCCGGACCATACATTTTAGTGTGTAGTTGGTTGGAATCCTGTCCGTCTCATGGATATTCTGGGTGGCCATGGTTGTATCTGAAGATAACCTCACTGCTTCACAGCCTCTGTGGGAGGTTTGAGTGTTAATACTAGATGGCCCATCTAGTGACGAGCTGCGCACAGTCTTTCTCGATTTACCGTGGATTTCCAGCGGAGCCAAGCAATACAGCTTCCGCTGTGGCAGCTGATGATCGATAAGCTCATCATACGCTAGCTTTCGCAGTCATTTTGTTCCCTTCTCATGATTGATTCGTCGTGATATAAGTCAGGTCATGGTCCATGGTCATGGCTCGAACGGTAGCCCGGTGTATACTAGGCGTTCATTCTCGTTACCATCCATGCTGAGACCATACAGCAGGTATTGAAGCTTCCAGGCGTGCAAGGCCTTGCCCAGAGCCTGGGGGCAGGCGTACACGTATTTGTATACAAGCATATAAGGAGACTCATAAGCCAGCACAGACATGAGCTCGTATTGCATGCAGTACGCGCCGGTACTTAGCAAAAAGGGCGCCTCCCCAGCCCGATGTGAGCTTACGCGCCGCACTAAGGTAGCTCAACAGCACACCACTCTGCTAATGCTTAAACGTGTCCAGAACCGCGTGTAGAGTGACATCTTCGAAGAATGTGGTCATGCGCACCAAGGCGGAGTAGCGCGTGCGTACAAGTTCCCACACCTCGGGCACATTGTCAATGAGCTCGGGCGTAGTGCCGGTGAAAACTCGCACATCGGTTATTTCAAACCTGCTCTCAATAGCGTCATGATGCCATTCGGCGTCAGGCAGGTTGTACTCAACCAGGGCCAGTGCTTCAACGGGCTTGGCTACGCCCACCACAGCTTTGGGCGCCCTGCGCTCAGATTGCACACTTCTGAGTATGTATGCATGACCGATAAGCAGCCTCAACCAGTTGTGTAGATGCGCGCAGTAGACTACTTTCGGGAAGATTGCCGCGGTCATCGTCGAACTGGTCATGCGGCAAACCGCTCACCCCTTATGGGGGCCCGTATATTCGAGGCGTTTGTAGAACGTCCTGTATGTACATGCCAGCATAGTGACTATAGCGGTGCGCCAGCTGAAACATGGCTTCTCACCAGTGCCAACGAAGTCGCCCTGCGTCATATCAGGTGTATTAGCCGACACCTTCATCCATGCATAGCGCTGCCAGTCGCGCATGCCGCGTCTAAAATTGACACAGCCATCGAAACAGAACACGCAATAGACCTCGCAGGCTTGGTTGCTGTGGTCTGGCAACTCCAGCACTGCAAGCTCGGCGAACCTGTGGATCATGCCGCGTGCCTGTTGAATCGCGACGGCATTCGGCTGCATACGCTTGTAGAACGACGCTGCACCGCGCAGGTTGCGGTCCATGGCCGTCGTGGCGGATTCATCCTCGGATGTGTCTATGACGAACGCATCATAGTCATGACCCAATGCGAGCGCGCTTGTGTTGGGAGAGGGGCAGGTCACGTTGGTCATCGACGCGGCAGGTTCATGCAGAAATTTGGCAGCACGCCACTGTCCGGTGTAAACAAATCAAGTCAATGCCTCATTTGCCTTGGGGGTGGTCTCCGGGACGAGACTTCATGCGTGCCTCTTCACGAACGTGAACTGTGAGTCAAGGTTTAGACTTTGTGTATACTGTGATGATATTGCAGATAAAGGCCAACTAACAACTAACCTTGGTGGCAACTCGCCATGTGCTCAATCAGCAGATCCCACAGACAAAAAGATCTGCCGCACATCTTCCCGTCGCCAACAGGCATCCAACAGCTGTAGTTCATTAGTTTAAACTCGGATGCATTCAAACATAACATAGACATACATTGCCAGCGATGAAGCTCGCTAAGAACACTCAAATGCACGCGCGGAGCAAGAATATCGACATTCGCATGCATTGGACTCGTGGCGCCATTCAGAACGCCATCAGACTGAACAGGGGCGGTACAAGTAGGTGGGTCGATGCCAGTCAGTGGTTTGTCGGCCAAGGCTTGCGAGGTTAGAGCAGCTTTGCTAGAACGACCAAGTTGCTTCGATTCAGCTGGAACCTTGATAAAAGTGCCGTCTTGGTTCCGGGATTTCTCCAAGAATTCTCCAGGAATTTAGCAGCCCGTTATTGTTTTCATATCATTCACTAACGTCGTTCTCATCCCGGTATCCATAGTTAATCATCTGCTCAGTCAATGGAATTCCTTGTTTTCCATGTACGAACCGCGCAGTTGAATGTCAGATTCAAGATAATATATATCCGAATGTGGTACAAATCTGGACACACAGAGTAGAGGTCGGTGAACAGAAAGAAAGAAAGGAAAAATGGGACAGGATGAGAAGGAACAAGATGGGCAGTCGCATAAAATGACCATGGCCATCAAAGCTACGTGCAAGATACTGGTAGATGTGTAGAAGGAGATACTCACATGATCCTGCCAAGAGAAGAGCGGTGTGGCAGAAATGGTCTTGGCAAAGAGCTGATTAATACGCCGAGCTTATATGATCATATGAAACGATTGAAGGTCTTGATTATTCTAATCTACTGCAAAAAGAAGCCATATTTATGCAATTTCAGGGGCTTCAGATATGCAATAAAAGAGCTTGATCATACGATTCAAGCTTCTTAATCGTACGATCAATATTGATCGATTGCTTGATCGGTTGAGCAAGATAATGAAGTAATTGCTTAGTCAGTTCCGCGGCCACATAACGTATTTCACAAGCGAACGTGACACACAAACGAACGTGACACCGCCAGCCAATTCCTGCCTATAGGGTAGATACTATAGCCTTTATCAACCAAACAATCAGATTTCTATCTAAAAATTAATTGGGAATTCGATTAGGACATTGCAATCGCTTATGTCCTAGATTATGACAATCGCTGCAGCGCGGTGGCGCTCGTACGCGCGGCCCAACTGCAGAAAGCGCTGGATCTATGGGAAGCGTATTTTGACCTTCATCAACCTCATTCTCGCGCTGAAATCGCTTTAGGCCTTCTCGAAGTGATGAACCCTTTTCTATAGCTAGCTGCCTAGTAGACTTGCTCCGTCTTTCGCTTTCCCATTCATTATTAGCACGATGTTTGCGTATTTCTTCCTTTGCAAGAAGAAGCTCATTAAGCGTCAATTCATGACCTTTAATGATCTTGTCCAATCGCGCTTCTACCAAAGGTAAAGGGCTATGGGCGCGTTCCTTAAGCAGTCTCTTTGCTGCAGAAGCTTGCTTTTCCAGCTGTCTAGTTGTGTAGGGTGTTTTAGGCGCTGAATCAGTTGATCGACTGCCTGGAGGAGTAGGGGTCTTTAGTTGAATATTCAACTTGCTAAGCATTCTATCTGGATTGAAAGGAATCAGGCCAGTAGCTGCAAAACTGTTCTGAATAGGCTCTGCTGTAAAAGCAAGATCACGGGCCGTTGCAAACATCTCTAGAAAGTCAAACTTTGTAATATGCCTGACTCCTAGATTTGTCTTTTGCTTCACTAGATCGCCGTACGCGCCTTTTAGACCTCGAAAGCAGCCCACATCTAGAGGCTGGAGATTGTTGGAAGAATGCGGAGGCATGTAGATAGAAATAATATTATTCTCACTGCATAATTGATCGAATTGAGGCGATAGATGGCTGCCATGGCCGTCCATAACTAAAAGGCGGTATTTCCCAATCGTACGGTGAGTAGTCATAGGAATAAAGAGATATTCTAACCAGCGAAGGCCTATCTCATTAGAAGTCCATCCATTAGGATTAACTTCAAGCCTGGTATCCAGTGGAAGCTTTGGTTTTTCATACCAACCCTCTATATGAACCTTCCCTTTGAAGATAACACACGGAGGAAGCACCCAACCAGTAGAGTTAATACATTCAATCGAAATAATCCATTCCCGATTGCCTGGCTGTACAACACGCGTTTTGCCATAATAATCAGCTCTAGTAAGTACTCGAGCATTAGATATTAGGCCCATAGCGAAGCCAATCTCGTCGAAGTTGTAGATATCCTCTTGTGCGATCCCATGTTGCATTATAGTGATTTGTACGCGATCAAACCACTCTTTCATCAATTTAGGATCTTCGCATTTAGCGCGTCGATAGTCATATCGTCGAGAAAAGCAGGATTTTATTTCAGAACGGTGTTTAATAAAGTTGATAATCCAGTTCACTCCGACTGATTGAATAGGTGTAGTACCGCGGCCAGCAAGAAGAATATTAGCCATTTCTCGTGCATCTGATGGCTTAAGAGGAGCTCCACGTCGATCTAGCGATAGAATCCATCGTACAAGCGATTCCTCTTCATTTTGAGTCATTTTATGGTTGTTGGCGCGTATTTCTGAGCGCGAAGTTCTTCCGCTAAGTCGACGACTGAGAGTTTCATGGCAGATATGAAAAACACGCGCAGCTTCACGAATACTGCGAATTTCTTGATTTTTCAAAGCAGCAACAGCAAGTTTGATTCTGTCTTCCCGTTCTGCTAATTTTCTTGAATTTTGACGCGCTTTTGGAGGCATGGTTGATGGTTGAATTAGGTGAGGTTTTCCAACGCGTCTAAGTTGCGGGCGGTGTCACGTTCGTTTGTGTGTCACGTTCGCTTGTGAAATACGTTACTCCCTCAGCACCTTGCGTAAGGCCATTATCTCCCTTTTTGAGCCATAATGAGGTCCTTGATGTTGACAAGATTTAACATTTTCATGAATTTGTGATGGTTTTGAGCCGGAAAAGACTTCGTAAGCCTGTCTGCAATCATTCGATCGATAGAGATCCATCGTACGTATAGATCATCTTTCTGAGCTTCCTGGCGAAGCCATGAACGGTATATATCAACATGGCGGAGTTTAGAGCGTTGTTCTACGTCTTCGGAGTTGACCAATCAGACAATTTGTTGATTATCACAAGAAACAATCATTTTATGTTGGAAATTGAAATCCATGATATTGAAGATCTTCTTCTATCAGTATATTGCTTTGGCGATTTTAGATAGAATGAAAAATTCAGTTTCAATTGTAGAGATTGTTATAGCTTGTTGTTTGTTGACTTTTCATTTTACGGGTTCGTTGTAGAGCTTTATGAGGAATCTTGCAGAATTTCAGCAATCTGATTGATTTTCAAAGATTACATCTGAAGCGATGATTGCGATTTTTTGATCGTTTGTTTCGACAGAGTATTCAATTGTATGAAATTGTGTGATATAGAAATAAGCAATGATTCGATCTATAACGCGAATATGATTTGCTGACAGGTTCTTAAGCGTTTCAGATAAACAGTTCACCATGTGTGCAATATCAGATTATGTGATCATTGCGGAATATTGGTTTGATTCTATCTTTATTGAATATTTTTTGATCTTTGCCTTCGTTGTCTGGTCTTTGTGGGGATCGAGATTAAGTGAAATTAAATACGGTATATTCGATCATTTTGTGAGATTATTCAAATGGAATTTTATAACAATATTTTCGAGATATGCATCTTGACAGAGTCAGAGCTTTTTGCAAATTCTATCTCAAATGATTTTGATTCCGAAGAATCAGTCCATTTCTTCTATGTCATGTAGTTTGTATTTTTCCGCGAGAATTTTTTTGAATTGTTTTACGGCTTTTCGGGCTTCGACAATAGATATATTAATAATGATAATATTGTTAATGTAGATTAATACAATCATATATCGGTTCACGAAGAGACACTGCTCTTCAGATATGGAATGAAGGCCAAACTTGAGCAGTATAGTGGAAAGGGCTTGCTGTCAAAGACATGGCAATTTCTGTAATCTATATAGCATTTTTTTCAGCTTCCATATCTTCCCTTTTGTATGAAATCCCTTTAGTGATCTCATGTATACGGCTTCTTTGAGCAAAGCGTTTAAAAAGACGTTCATAATATTTTTCTGATTCGTATCGAGGTCAAAAGCAGCTATCAGTGTTATAATGATTCAAAATATTTTAACAGATACTATTGTCGCGAAATTATTAACAATAATATCCTTTTTAAGGCCTTCTCTTATACAGATCCGTTTTTTCGCTTTTATGAAATTGTTGTTTTCATCAAATTTGTATATAAAGACCCATTTCAACGGAAGAACTTGTGAATCGCGAGCTTCTTCTTGATTAACAAAGATAAAGCAGTCTTTTGCCTTGAGATTTCCTACTTCGACTTGCGCAGTATGCAAAAATTCATTCTTGAGCGGATATTGCAATATTTCTGCATAGAAATTTGATGGAAAGAAAAGCTCGTTGCGGTGTCAGTGTCTCCTCTTTCTTTCTGCGAGCTCTATAGTTATTGAGAAAGCTTTTTGAGCGATATAAAGATCGGGAATATAAGAGTTGGTAATCATGTTGTTATAATAGAAGTCTGGATTCTTTTGGATAGGTCTTGATTTCCGCTTTGTATGCAGTATATTCTCTTTCTAGGTTCCGTTATCGATAAAATCTTTTTCTTTATATCTTTTATTTTCTGATCTCGATGAATTGTGTGAATTGTGATCTTTCTTTAATTTGTGAAATTGAGCTAATGATGCAAATGAAGTTCGTAAATTCTTTATTTTAAATATCGAGTTCTGCAGCGAATCTTGCAAAAGTTTAGATAGTGATTTGTTTCATGAAAGAGCCATTGAGTTTTGCGACATTTAATTTAATATTTCAGATGTAAAATCTTCTGGAAATCCTTCAGGAATTGTCTCAATGCGATCACGGTTTGAATCAATTTTTTCGTGAGCTTCAGTATATGATTCAAATGTTGATTCAGATGTTGATAGATTGTTCGATTGCGCGGAATTATCGTGATAAAAGATCTGTTCTATTCTCTGATCTTTTTGATTTCTTTTACTACTTGATTCTTGATCGATTTCATCGATTTGAGCTTCTTCTAATTCTTGATTCTTTACAATTTGTAAGAGTTCCTCTATTTCAATGTGATTAATTTTTTTGTCGAAAAAGATATTTTCATTTTTTAGTAAATTTAACACTTCTGTGGATGGCTCTGGAAATATTTCGTTAAGCAAATTTTCAAGAAACGGTTGTGTGAGATCATAGGATCATATTTTGTCAAATACGACATTTCTCGCTTTTTTAACACATTGTCTTTTCGGATTCTATATATGCTAGATATTCGAGATTACAAAGCCAAAAAAAAAGTCTCTATACACGCGAAGAGCCATTTTATCGCTTAACGGTTGATCTTGTCTTGTATATGCAGCATAGTTGATTACACGAAACACTGAAATATCTGGCTTTTCGCTTGTAATCATCTTGTATAACATTTTTCAATTTAGGATTTCAGTAAAAGTATGATTAACGATATTTGTTGTTTCTTTCATAACCCACAGCCAGAGATTTCGAGACAGCTTGATCTCAATCATCATTTTTTTTTTTAAATATGAGAATGGTTTCTGCACGTTCTACAGCGCCATTTTGTTTAGATGTGTCGATCACAGAATATTCGTGAATGATATTTTTAAGCTCTTCTTTTCGCTTAATCACATTACCGAGGGTTTGCTCGTGATCGTTTTTAAAGAAAATGATTTTTGTTTTAATGAAATATTGCATCTGTTAAATAAAGATATTAAAAGCTTTTGCACAGCCGTTCTTCAATCGGTGGGTGTAAACATTGTAAAAACGCGAATTTTTGTTATAAAAATATAAAATCCACTGATCATCATTCAATGCAGGCTTCATTTGTATAAGATCAAAATGTACACGTTGAAACAATGCTTTGACTGTTATTATAAATCACCTCGAGATCTGTTTTGGGGCTTTGAACATCTTACATATCTTGTATTTCAGATTGTTATGTTATTTTGTTTGAAAATGATCAATTTGAACACCTTAAACAGCTTTAAATAAATGACAAAACGCATTCCAATTCAGATGAATCATGCGGCAATATTACAAGTCAATGTCTCTCTTCAGAACATGAGATCTTGCTAATCTATGTGGATCGCAATCAGATTGTATCATTGTGAAGCCGTAATGAGTGCTTTTATTCTTTTTAATGATTCACAATTCTGACAAATGCTTCTTTACACGGAATATAATCTTGCCATTCCGTAAGATCGTGTTGCGGGCCATATTAAAATCATAGCCGATTTGCTTGAGCTTCTGCGCGCTTAGGATATTTGTATAGAATCTTGGAACGAAGATGACGTTGATAAAAATGATTTTTTTATTCTCTTTTTTTTTTCCGCAATTTGACCGTATTCTGACTTTTTCGAATTTTTAGATCTCGATAGTTAAATCGCCAGTATGGAGTTGACTACCGTTTGATTGATTAAGCTCCTCAAATCTCGATATCTCGTTGCATACATGCATACAAGAACCGGTGTCAATAATGAAGCAGTTTTTAAGCGGAATATCTAGCGAGACGCTGAATGAAAGAGCCATGACATGATATTTTTAAGGCTTTTCATTATCTTGCTTCCAGTTCTTTTCAATGATCGATCTGACCATTTGGGCTTGTGTTGATGATCCTGCGACAAAGTCCTTGATCTTTTTCATTGCTCTGCTATTCGGCTTCCAATTCGGTGGCCGTAAAACGGGATGAAGATGCCAACATTTATCTATATGATGTTTTAGTCCGCATACACAATAGGGAGATCCTTTCTTCTTTGCTTTTTGAGGCTTTTGGGCATCTATTGGTTTATCACTTTGATCGTTAAACGTAACGAAATTGTGTGCTATTGCTGAATCGTCATCTCGATCATTGTTGGCGAAATAAATGCGAAAATCATTCAATAAAGTGCGATAAATGATGTTGCGAATGTTGAAATAATGCAGCCTTAAATACAGAGGATTTACGATTTCAATCGATCGAAGAAAGTCCTTTTATATGTATTTATCTTGGCTCTCGCTCATGTTGAATCGTTTGATCGCGAGATAAGTGTGATCAAAATCCTCAACCCATGCGTTGATCTTGTCTTTTTGTGGTAATCTTTTAATAACTACTTTGTACTATTATAAGGCCTTTTTTTCTATTTTGTTCTTTGTTGGCTTATATTGCTCCTTCAGCATCTTCAATATCTTAAATTGTCGCTTTTTCTCGATCAGCGGTTGTACATGAATTGTGATAAAGGCCTTGATCGTTTCTTTCATTTTCGTAATATTATTTCGAGCATCTTTATAATCTTGAAGATCGAGTTGATATACGCGGAAATTGATTTTCGTGAACTTTCCGGGTCTCATTGGCTTCACGGGGGCTCCAGGACATTGTATAATTGAAGAATCTTTCGGATTAAAATGATTCCATATATCAAACCGTTTGACATATTTTTTGATGTTGAGAATTCAATTATGCCAATCATCTCGGCATTTTAAAATGACTTTAACCTTTGTGGCGTTATCTAAATCAAATAAGAAAGTCATATTGACTTCAGCAGCAGATCAGCTTTGTTGAATCGCTTCTTCTTGCAAGATCCTATTGAAATACCGTTTTGTGTTTTGCTCGAAACAAAGAGCTTGTATAGCTTCAATAATTGATTAAAGCGATATATCCTCTAAAACTGAGCCAGGCTCATAACTGTGGCAGAAATGGTCTTGGCAAAGAGCTGATTAATACGCCGAGCTTATATGATCATATGAAACGATTGAAGGTCTTGATTATTCTAATCTACTGCAAAAAGAAGCCATATTTATGCAATTTCAGGGGCTTCAGATATGCAATAAAAGAGCTTGATCATACGATTCAAGCTCCTTAATCGTACGATCAATATTGATCGATTGCTTGATCGGTTGAGCAAGGTGATGAAGTAATTGCTTAGTCAGTTCCGCGGCCACAAGCGGAATGAAATCACGGGATTGCAGAAGAATAGGGAAGGAAGGCGGTGGAGAAGGGGGTTGAGGGCCCCTTTATGCACGTGACCAACCAGCCCTGGTGAATATCACTCAAGCGCGGAGGTGATCACCCGGACTGTTCACTTGTGAATATCATCTTTCAGTCACTCTGTACCCAAAATCAGGAACTTCCATTCATCCAGCAGGATGTTCAATTCAATTTACCTGCAAGGGCAGGAGGATAAGTGCTGCAGGCCTCCTTATCCCGACGGGATGGCTCGCACAGACGAGGGATGCTGCTCCGTGCACCAATCTCCAACGAGCTCCATTTCTGTCTCCACTTACCTTCCTAATGTGTCCTTTTCCGGCCGGGCCTCGATACGATCACCAGCTCTAGCAGTTAGCTTCGACATCGCTTGCTACTAAACCAGTAAGAGAGTTCGCTAGTTTGCGGAAACGAGATTAATAAATCTGTGACTGAGTCAGTGTAGGATAAAATTTCATAGCTTCACACAATGATGGGAGAAACTTCTCCAACGTTCAGGTGAAGAAATCTGGGGTATCGACCGCTACTCCAAACCTGTCAATGCAGTCGCTACCATGGCAAGCTGCAAGCTGTCAGTCAATGTAAGCATGACCGGCATGCTGCAGCGAGGCGCATAAACTTCACAGTGGATCCCACCACCCAGTGATAGTCCCATCCGGCCCGCTTCGCAAAAATGAGTGCGCCGCAAAGCTTTTCCTCCTTTAGCTTTGTCGGGACTTCTTCCTTCTCTCCACGTTGTCTCCCTCCGGGGAGAGCTCTGCAATTGGACATCCGCACAGCTGTGACCAATGACACGGCCCCGAAAGTGATCCAGCTGGTGAACTATTGATCGATCATCCATTCCATCACCAGTTCGAACCGACGAACTCCCTATTCTCTGTAGTAGATCCACCATGGACGAACGGAATGTGTCGATCTCGCGTGGGAGGGACCAGAGCTCCAGATTCGTGGGACCTGGGTTGGCACATAAATTCCGCGGTGCCCACCCTCTCCGGTTTTTCGTGTCCCCAGTGTGAGCATCTTCATTCTCATCCACACCTGCCAATATGTCCAGTCCCGCGACCGACACTCAAGAAAGCGGCCCTGAGATCCCCCAGACCCAGGCACCGACCCATGGGCACGCCCACCATCACAGTATCACGCACGACTACGCGCAGGACAATATCAACCCCAACCGCCAAAGTGTTGTTTTCGACCACGCGCCCGATGCCATCACACAGGACAACAACCGCACCAGCTACGCCGGGAACCGATATAGCATGGCGGCCGATACGATTCGGATGAGCTACGCCAACGACGAGGAGGGAAATCGTCGCTCGTACCACGTCGGCTTTGGTCCGTTGGCGCATGTTAATACCGCCGAGACCCAGCTTCCGGCCTTCGGTGGTGAACTGCAGCCGGGTTTGTATCGGTCTGTGAAGAATCGTAAAATTGGTAACCCGGCGCCGTTGGGTCTGGCGGGTTTCGCGTTGACTACGTTCATTCTGGGATGTATCAATATACAGGCGCGCGATGTCACTGAGCCGAATATTGTGGTTGGGTCGGCGTTTGCATATGGTGGGTTGGTGCAGTTGTTGGCTGGGATGTGGTATGCCTTCCCTTACTCCTCTTTGATGATAAGGTGGAGTACGGGGGCTAATGATCTGACAGGGAAATGGCCGCCGGAAACACCTTTGGTGCTACGGCCTTGTCCTCGTACGGCGGATTCTGGATCTCCCTGGCTATCGTCTTCACTCCGGGCGGATTCAACATTCAAGCTGCTCTAAAGGCAGCAGACAATGGATCAATGGGAATGTTTTATGATTCGCTGGGCCTATTCCTCATGGTATGTCTTCACCACTCCTCCCTCATCCAACAGATGATAACATCAATTAACTCAGGGCTGGTTCATATTCACCTTCCTCCTCGTGACCTGCACCGTCAAGTCAACGGTGACATTCTTCTCGCTCTTCCTGTCCCTCGATCTAGCGTTCCTGCTGCTCGGCATCGGTTATATGCGGCGCGACGCAATGGAAGTCCCGAACGCTGCCATTATCAAATCCGGCGGGTTCTTCGCGCTGCTGGCGGCGTTCTTGGCGTGGTATATTGCGCTGGCGGGTATTGCGGACGATAGTAATAGTTTCTTTATTATTCCGGTGTTTCATTTCCCGTGGTCGGAGAAGGGGAGGAAGGGGAAGAAGGAAGCTTAGTTGGAGGAAGCTTTCTTTCCAAGGTTTGTCTGGTCTCTGCTTGGAACTGGACTTGGATTCATGGTAGGGTCATGGTTGGAGGGAGTACGACATGGGTTTATCTTTAATGATTATGGTTAATGGATGGGACATAAGTACAGGACAGGATGATTAATGAGCAAATTTTCTTGTGTATGTCCGCGGGACACTTCTTACACAGTAAATGGCAGTACATCAAGGAATAGTTTCTTGCGACCTACCCCATCGGGGAACTCCTCAAGATGCAGACTTTTCGCGATCCTGCAGATCGACATAAAAAGGGGCTCACAATTCTCTGGTGAGCTGCACCTCGTATTTACCGGTCCATCGACGCTAACTCGCACCGGTCTTCCCCATATAGCTAGGCGATCGACTAGCGTGAGAACAAGCCGTCAGGGCTGACTGTTCGTATCAACCGGGACTGTCTTGACTGGTGCGATGATGCAGAGAAGGATCGAGTTCCTGACTACAGCAGGAACAGTCTTCCGTGATTAGTTATTATATCAGTTACCGGAATAGGTAAATCGTCAAGTTGACGGGAGGATCTGGAGATGATGCGCTGGGAGGTATAAATCCCCTGACTTCCAGAGATGATGATTCTTCTTCAGATTAGTACTCTAGTAAGATTCTGTCATCATGGCTTTCAAGACTCTCTCTCTCGCTGCTCTCCTCGCTGCCCATGTGCACGCTCAGTCTGTCGACCCTGGCGTCGGCGCGAACCCTAAAGCCGAGGGTTCAACCAAGGAGGTTACAGCTGACGGCGGACCAAATGGGTATGTTTACATGCACTCATCCTCCTCTCAATACACCCTATCGTCTATCATATAAAACCTCACTACATCATTTAATCCACTAATATCCCATGTGCAGCTCCCAAGAATGGCTCAACACCGGCATCACCTCTGACGGCTGGACCCCACCCTTCCTCTCCCTCTCCGATATCTACACCATCAGCCTCTCAGACTTCTACAACGGCATCGGCGCCCCGTGCGCCCAATACGACGGATACTTCCAGTCCAGCGCCGCGAAATACAACATCGACCCGGTCATCCTCGCTGTCCTCGCCATGCAGGAATCATCCTGCAATGCCGACGCCGGCGGTCCCACCCCTGGTCTCATGCAGGTTGATTGCGCGAATTACCCCAACGGCGAATGTACCGACGACGTGCAGGACAACGTCGACGCTGGGGCAAATTACCTGACGAGCCAGATTGAAGAGTCCGGCGGGAACGCGATCCAGGCATTTGGGAAGTATAATGGGTGGTTTGTGCAGGGGAGTGGGTTGAATGGGGACCAGGGGTTGACGGAGGGATATCCGTGCTCCGACGAGGGGACGAGTAATGGTGTCCCGCAGAATCTGGATTATTTGCATCAGGTGTTTAATGGCTGGTTGCTGGGGTTGGATGTTTATGGGGACGATAGTTGGGTGGGGACGTATCATTGTGATCAGTCTTGTGGGAATAATGTTTGTTAGCTGAGTTGGTATGATGAGGGAGGCCGGTGTATGATCCGTGAGGTGTTTGGGGAGTGTTGATTTGATATTGAGAGTGAAATAGAATGCCTTCTGGAATTTCCATCGTCACTAGCTCTATAGTTCTGTCTGCCACGGTCAATTCTAACCCCGCCGTCTCCATCACTGTGATCATCATCAACTCGTTCGATGCACATTCATCGCCACCGTCACAGAATCCATGACGAGGATATCCAGCGCCTGCTATGGAACATAAAACCATCGCCAACGTTTTCCTCAAAGCTACCCAGCACACACTGGTCCTGTGGCTTCCGAACCACAACTTAAACCAACAGATACATTGGCAACGACTCACCAAGGAATTTCCACGAGATTTCCTTCCTCTTTGGCACACCACGTTTCTTTCATGTGAACGGGATTTTGCCGAGAGTTGGTCGTGGGTGAGCGAACCAGCCGGAGTCGTGGGGAGCTGACGAGGTGGCTTCCGACGGGCGGCCAGGTACTTGCGAATACATTTTCTCAATCACCGCCCAATCATTGATTGAAAATAGACAGTGGGGATGTTCTTGAATTCTTCTCTCCTTCTAGTCCCAATCTTTGTCGTCTTCTTTCTACGTGTTCCTGATCCCAAGAATACCCCACTAGGGCTCAGACCTCCTCGAAGCGGCAGATGATCAACACCGGCGACAATGAGCGAGGTACTTTTGTGTCTCTGTTTCAGTCCACAAGTCATTAAACCATGGAACGGAGGCTTGTCGGTGTCCTCTTACGAATGCATCCACAGAAGATTGTGATGTGGATTGTTTTGCCATTGGTTGAGTGACGCTTAGTCAGGGCTCGGCAAGAAATTTGTTGGATTTTGTCCCTGAGCGAGAGGCGCCGTTCCTTGGGTCGCCAAGGGGATTTTCAGGAGTGTTTTTGTGCTTTTCTTGTGGTTTTGAATTTTGGGTAGGTGGTTGTCAGGGGTTTGTAGGTTGTTCTAGGGATCAAGTTGTCTTGGGTGGTGATGTCTCGGTGATGGGGATATACTTTGCGCAGACTGAGTGAAGAACTTCAACAGTCTGTCGGTTGACGAAGACACAGCACAAGTGTAAACACAGCGGAGTTAGTATCCAAGCCAAGTGGGTAACTGAGCTGACTAGCTACGACTAGCTGTCTTAGCCTCTCCACACACAAGACTTTCGCGTCGAAAAGCAATCTTTTACACAACAATTCTCAATTCTCACAGATTTTGATCAGACCCGCTGGTCTATAGGAGTCCAGACTTTGCAGGATCACTGCATTTTCTGTCCCCTGTTCTCAAACATCCATTTCTCAGTCTCATAACTCCTGCTCACTCTTGAGCTGTTTCAGATTTGATTCAGGCCGTCTGATCGGTCCGGTTCCGGCTCTGTCAAGGTCAATCCTAACCAAGACCGTCCATACAAAGTAGCACATCAAAGACTCAAAACCGGTGGTCTCAACAGTGAGACTCCTGACAGTGTAGCCTTCAGACCAGCCGCTGACGCCCGGACTTCTCATCCTCCACTCTGCCCAATGGCATCTCAACTTAAAATCCAGGAACCGTCCACTCGTTGGTTCCAGAATGTCGCAAGTGGGCTGGCTGGTCGAATCGGCTTGCTTTGGATGTCCAAGTCCAATCGTCTCTTGTCTTCTGTCTCCATTCCACACACCAGCCCAGTCTGGACTGCCGAGCCGGTCCACCGTTCTTTGCCTTGTTGACAACAGTCGATGACACTCATTGTACTCTATTTCTAAACTCCAGTCCATTCCACGGCACCAGACGGCAGTCCACTGTATGTCGTGGCCGTTGCTGACGCAGGTCTCCCTGGCCTGTGTCGTCGTCTCCAGTCTGGACCAGGGTCCGCCAATCCATATGCTCTGCCATGGCGTTCGAGACCGTGGGCTTGCGTGAGGCAATCGACCGAGTGAGCGTTTTTTGTTCTTGGCTGGTTGATTTGGGGAGGAGGTGATGGGTATATAGAGGTCTTAATCCCCCGTCCATCTCGACTTGTTTCCCACCCTGATTCAATTGTGTCAGACTTCTTTCTGTTGTGTTGTGTGTTCTATACTCCAACTATTCACATTCATTAACTTCTTTCTATTCTTCTTTACTTATCTTGATTGATAAGGTATCGCTTGACGCGAAGTACATTCAACTCTCTCTTTCTACTTTCAACCTCATTCCACAACACACCACACTTCCTTCCACCAAAAGTTCATCAAAAATGCATCTCACCAACCCCATTCTCCTCCTCGCCTCCCTCTCCGCCACCACCCTGGCCCACCCCACCAACATCATCAACAAACGCCAGGACTACTCCTCGTCCACCACCGCCGCCGTCTCCTCCACCCCCTCCTCTACCTCCTCCACCAGCTCCGACGGCTACTCCACCGCCGGCTTCGGCTCCAACACCGCCTCCTCCGGCTCCGACATCACCTACAAAGGCAACGTCGGCAACCCCTGGGGCAGCAACATCATCGAGGTCTCCTCCTCCTCCGCCTCGAGCTACAAGCACGTTCTCGAGATCACCGGCCCTTCCTCCGAGGACTGGTCCGTCGTCTTCTGGAACAAGTATGGTCCCGACGGCCTCATGAACGGGTGGTACGGCTACTCCGCCCTGAACTTGGACATCGCCGCCGGTGAAACCAAGTACGTGGCTCTCGCGGACGACACGAACGGTGGATTCGCTGCCGCCCCGTCTTCCAGTGGTATCCCCAAGGACAACGGCGGCGGGTACGCTGCTACGTGGGGTGAGTTTGATTTCAGCTCCGCTGGCAACGGCGGCTGGTCCGGGTTCGATGTTAGTGCGATTGCGGCGCAGAATGCCGGTCTGGAGGTCCAGGGTATGCAGATCTGTGAGAAGAATGGAGGTACTTGCTCCAGTATCACGGCTGATGCGGCAACCGTGGATAATGCGTATACCACTGCGGAGACGGATATTGGTGGTATTGGTGGAAATATCTCTGGGGATGATCAGGTTATTCTGCAGGTTACCCTGGGCTACAGCGGGTAAATTTTGGTATTCATTTCTTGCTGGGGATGTATGTGATGGTAGGCTGGACTTGATGTCGCCGAATATAAGGGTATTAAAAGTGCTGGATTCATTTAAGATGTCGTTAGATATGACTGCTAGATAAAAACAGAGTTTCACTTTCCTGTACTTCCTAGTAGGTTACTCTCTAACTTATTGCTCAGGTACTGCCAGAAGTAGAATAGCCAATGGTAATAACTTGGCACAGTCAAATAATGATTAATGACCGAGGCCTCGAACAAGAAGACCGACTTCAACATTCAATTCTCGTCGTCAACTCGGTATGGTCTCGGACTGCTTGTTGCGGACTATAGAAATCTCGTTTAGATAGTATTCACGAGAACAAGCAGTGACGAAAATGAGGTTCTCTGTTCTCGGGGCGCGCCTGGTCAGAAGCTTCGACATCCGGTGAAGGCAGCTTGTTTTTCGGTGTCGTTAAGGGAGAAAATCAGCCGGGTGAAGAAAGCCGCCAAAGAGTTGGTGCTGTCGTGGAAATAATTCAGACGGTGTGTTAGAACGTATGTATGTTTCAGAGGAGTAGGAGTTTCGGCGGGCACGATTATCTGGAAATAGTCAACCATGACTCGCATACCTCTTCGACGACCTCTCCGGTCGCTCCACTGAAAATGGCATCAATCGAATGCAGCAACCACCTTGCAGTCGCTGCCGGATACTCGGATGAAAGAGCTGTTTAGTTGAGGACCTCCTGACTCTTGCATAACTGATATGGAACAAGTTATCCTGGCATATTCAGGCACGAGTCATTGGGAATGACCCGGTATCCGAGTATCTGCAGAATTAATAAATGAATCACACGCAGCGTTACATTATAACGCCACAAAACTGCTGGATATATTGCAACCCCCGCATTCGTGTATTACGAAATGCTTGTTATTCGCCTGAAGGCTTGTCTTAGCGTTAGTGTCTGCGATGGACCGGTGCCGGACCAACAGAAATTCATCCTCCATTGGTACTCTGTGCTATCTCATCGATAAGGAGAACATGATATATTCAGACCGTCGGACTCCGCCCGGGAAAATGAGATATCGCCGACCACGCTAGCCTCGGGCCATGCGCCGTAGTCTGCATTGCGGTTAGCTTGGCAATTGCTTGACTAGAGAGATAATGGACTGTGCTGAGTGGCTTGACTAGTGTGCTTTCTGCAGACAGTTGGGTTTCGCCCTTTCGCGCGCCAATCAATCCTTCCGGTGCTGCGGAATCCCGATGTCTGAGCGCAGGTCTATACTATAGTTTGAACGGAGCTGTCGGTCAACTCTCCCAACTCATGCTAGTCGCCATGGACGGCGCATGTTCGTCGAAACTCGCAGAATGGTATCATCGCTCGATATCAGTGTCAGGGATAGGAGTTCGATGGGGATACCGTCCAGCGAGGTATAAATGGGTTGCCGTTTCCTGCTGAATCGACTCAATCATCAAGCGAACTCACTCCTCATCTTCCATCTCAGGCTCAGTTTTCAAATCCTCAATCCTTCATCATGAAGATCTCTACCATCCTCTGCTCTACCCTTCTCGCCGGCACCGCCGTGGCCGCCCCTCTGACCGAGAAGCGTCGCGCTCGCAACGAGGCCCGCATCCAGGCGCGCAACGCCAACCGCAAGAGCAACCCTCCCCTGGTCCCGGATACCCAGGAGATCCTGCAGCTCAACAAGACCACCCAGGAGCAGTACAGCTCCAACTGGGCCGGTGCCGTGCTCATCGGATCCGGCTACACCTCTGTCACCGGCGAATTCACGGTCCCCAACCCGTCCGTGCCGACTGGTAGCTCCTCTCGCGGAGAGTACTGCGCCTCCGCATGGGTCGGTATCGATGGGGATACCTGTACCAGTGCCATTCTTCAGACTGGTATCGACTTCTGTGCGCAGGGCGGCTCCGTCTCGTTCGATGCGTGGTATGAGTGGTACCCCGACTACGCGTATAACTTTGATGACTTTGATATCTCGGTCGGGGATAAGATCAAGGTTACAGTGGATGCGAGCAGCAAGACGGCTGGTACCGCGACGGTTGAGAATGTCTCGACTGGCCAGAAGGTCACTCATCGGTTCAGTGGTGGCGTGGATGGTGATCTGTGTGAGACTAATGCGGAGTGGATTGTCGAGGACTTTGAGTCTAGTGGCTCCCTGGTCAATTTTGCGGACTTTGGAACGGTTACCTTCACTGGTGCGGGGGCCACGACTGGCGGGTCGACTGTTGGGCCGTCCGGTGCGACTCTGATTGATATCAGACAGAATGGCGAGGTCTTGACTTCTTCTTCTGTGTCTGGAGGTGAGGTTACCGTGAAGTACCTTTAAATGGTCAGGGAGACTTGACGGGTCATTGGATCGGAGTACATGATTGAACTGGAGATACGGATGTTTTAGGGGCGGATGCGACTGAAAGGCTGATGGATATCTCGATATATGGGTTGATGTGGAAGGGTTTTGTATATGAGGATTCATCGTGAAGCGAAGAAGAACTGAATTCGAACCCATAATGGGCCATTCCTGCAAGGACAAGCGACCTCAGACCACGCTTGCCCTTTTCGGTAGTCACGAGATATGACGGAGTAAACCTCCGGGTGCCTGGTCATTATTACTTCTCTCTATGCCTTCCTCCTGCGCCTTCAGATCAGTGCATTAGCCTTCTGTTCAACGAATCAGCTTGCTGTAGACACTGACCTCAGCAATCCCAATTAAACAATTCATCATTCATCACGTCTAGCTCTGGCAAAGACTTCACCTATATTCTCTCCCCTCCCAGCTGAGAACCACTCGGTAACAGATCTAGTGACGGCTCCTATTACTATTCCAACCCCGACGGCAGCACCTATTACAACAATGGCAAGGGTGATGCGTGGTACACTCCTCCTGGAGCCAAGGAGAAGTGAAGGCAGGGTCTTGCGGTCTTGGTGTAGCAGACCACAATCCTACCCGTGAGCCTGATCTCGAAATTTGATCGGACGCATGGACGTGAAGGAACGGTTTAGTAGATTAGCTCAAGTCAATGGTTAATGATAATTGGCATGTCAATTGATTTCCCATACTCTGGAGTACTTAATAATGGATGACGAGCGATCAAAGTAGAAGGGTTCCTATACCTCTCTCTCCCTGACTTAGCCTGCAAGAATGCGTGTGTTAAGAGTTTGGATACCATGCAACACAGTCCTATTGCCATATCGTGCGGTGCATCCCATGAATAGTAAGCAAATGGAACCACCCGATTAGGTGAACCTCTCAGTTACCAGCGAACAGACGGGCTTTGCCTTTAATCTGTGATAAAGTATGGCAGATAAATATTCCCTTAAGTTTGATAGAGGTACTGGATCTCCGATTACATTCGCATTACCCTTCATCGAGATTCATATGCAGACGCCCTTCAGCCCCAATATTCACTTCCGAATTGCAATGTCTAGCTCTGGCAAAGAATGCACCCTCGATCTCCAGGACGAGCGATCGTGTATGTTGCACCATTTCAAATGCTGACTCCTGGCCCCATTGACAAACCACCAGGGCGAGCATTGTTCCCGTGACTACTGCATTCACGACTCTAACCCCTCCAGTAATCATAGTTCTAGTCGGTTAGTTGCATTGTCCACAGCATTGGAATTCGAACTTACTCACTATTGCAGGAACAACTCCAACTCCAGCTCCAACGCCAACGCCAACCGCAGCATCTCTTACGACAAATCTGGCTTTACATCTCCGGGCAAGAGCAAGAAGTAAGTACCTAAATTTCGTGGGTCATCATGTCTCCTTAGCATTCCTGGGCACTGTACCATGGAATGAGTCGGATGCGTAGAGTGAATAACGATTGACAGGTCACCTTCTGCCGCGTCCTCCCGCTTCTGAGTATGCAAACCGGGCGAACCCGCTCTACCCCTCCATTTCTTTATTTACCTTGTCCCGTCCCTCCATCCCTTCTCTTCTGACCTCAGTCTATCTATCTCAACCAGACACTGCATATCATCATCATGTCCAGCTCCGGCAAAGGATACTCCTACACCAGCTCCGGCACCAACAGCCAGGTAAGCAGGATCTCCCTTTGTTATCGGCATGCTAACCAGCAAGGGCAACCACTACTGCTCCCGGGACTACGGTTCCAGCGCGTCCAACTCCAACAGCTACCACTACTCGAACAGGTAGTCTCCGTGCTGTCAATGTGAAAGTATGAGCTAACCCTAGCAGCAACGGCTCCTACTACTACTCCAACCCCAACGGCAGCACCTACTACAACAACGGCAATGGAGGATCTACTTATACTCCGGCTGGAAAGAAATGAACAAGGGCGAGCACGGATGTCGGGTGCGAGAGAAGTTATGCAGACGGATGTTCGGGCTGCCGGATTTATGTAGGAAACTTGATTTGTTCTGATTGTCAACCGACCGTAATCAGTCCCGGGCGATTTCAAATCGGCCAGCCATGAATGCACTTGAACTTGTTATTGTAATCCGATTGAGGAAATTGAGTATTCACCCTGCTGTGCGTATCCCGCGCTAACCGCATCCGGCGAAGCTTGCGATGGTCCGCCGTCGGCCACCGTCGTCATCACCCAATCAGCGTGACGCCTTGAGGGTGACTCAGCAGTCCGCGGGACCCACCAAGTTCTCATTGGCTCACTGCCGAGGCCGAGGCAGGCCGACTGCTGAGTCATCAGCCGGATGGAGCAATGGCATCCAGCCCGATGCAGTCATGACGGTCACAAGGGATACGAACTCCCGCGTCGGACTCTCCACGGGCCAACCTTCTCGCCGAGGATGTGCGCCTCAGAAGTTTGAAGTGATCCTCGATATTCACCGACTCTGCTTGTCTCTCCGCAGTGAATCCCCACTGCCGAAGATCTCCGGGCAGCCACCCGCGGTCTATCATGTCGCCTATTTCTATCCACTTCTCCCCCCTGGTTTCGTGTGCTGCAGTTCAAGATCAACACCCCTGTCTGCATCATGGACCCTCCACATAAGTCTATCTTGGTCCTGGCCAGCGCCGTCTGTCTGGCCTTGTACATCCTCACCCTCCTGCAGCGCAAATGGACTCACTACCGCATCGCCCGGGAGAATCACTGCGAATCCCCGCCGTCCCTGTACATGAAGGACCCCATCTTCGGCATTGACAACGTCTACAACAGCGTCAAGTCCGCCAAAGAACACCAGTTCCTCGAACGCGGGTTGACCAACTTCCGCAATCACGGCAATACCTTCCAGGCCAGACGCTTCGGCACCCGCATCATCGCCACGCGCGACCCGCTGAACGTCAAGACCCTCCTCTCCCTCAAGTTCAAGGATTTCGGACTGGGCGATCGCATCCACGCCTTCGGGCCTCTGCTTGGCCATGGCATCTTCACCACCGACGGCGAACACTGGGCCCAGTCGCGCGCCATGATCCGGCCCAACTTCAGCAAGGACCAGGTGGCGCATCTGGAGATCTTCGAGGAGCTGATGGCCGACCTGTTGGCGTTGATCCCGACGGACGGACGTACATTCGACCTCCAGGAGCTGTTCTTCTGTTACACTATCGACTCGGCGACTGAATTTCTGTTCGGCCACAGCGTGCACAGTCTCAAGAAGCGTCGCTCGCCCGTGCCGGAAGAAGACAATGAACGTGACTTCGCCGCTTCCTTCAACTACGCGCAGGACGCCATCGCACATAACTCTCGAATCGGCCGTCTGAGCAAGCTGTTCCCTGACCGCCGCGCCGAGCGCTGCAATCGCGTCTGCCACGAGCTGGTCGAGCAGTTTGTCGACAAGGCGCTGCGGTACCGCGCGCACTACGACGAGGAAAAGGACGGTGCCGACACCGACGCTAACGCCGATAACAAAAAGAAGTATCTCTTCCTGCAGGGCCTGGCGCAGCAGACGGGCGACCGGAAGCGTATCCGCGATGAGCTGATGAATGTCCTGCTGGCGGGACGTGACACTACCGCTTCGTTACTGAGTAATATGTTCTTCATGCTGGCGAAGCATCCGCACGTGTGGGCGAAACTGCAGGAGGAGGTCGCCTCGTTGGACGGTCGCGTGCCGACGTATGCGCAACTACGCAATCTGACTTACCTCAAGTACTGCATGAACGAATGTACGTTCCCCAATCCCTGTCGATTCTTATCACTGACGTCATAGCCCTCCGCCTGCACCCCGTCGTCCCCGCGAACAGCCGCGTCGCCATGACCGACACTGTGCTGCCCGTCGGCGGCGGTCCCAACGGCCAGTCTCCGGTATTTGTAGCGAAGGGGACGGTCGTCGGCTATAGCACCTACTCAATGCATCGGCGGGAGGATTTCTACGGCCCTGACGCGGAGGAGTTCCGACCCGAGCGATGGGCCACGCTGCGTCCGGGATGGGAGTATCTGCCGTTCAACGGGGGCCCTCGGATCTGCGTGGGCCAGCAGTACGCGCTGACAGAGGCCGGATACGTGACGGTTCGCTTGGCGCAGCGGTTTTCCGTGCTGGAGAGTCGCGATCCACGCCCGTGGGAGGAAAGCTTGACATTAACCCTGTGTTCGAGGAATGGAACGCAGGTTGCTGTGCGTTAGTGTTCGTTTCGGTGTGATGATGTGCTGTGATTATCTATCAGCAAAACTCTCTCTTCTAGATTGTCGTATCTAGCTTATCCATACGTGTACCGTAGTAATACTAGTCACTCTATTCTGCTCACTACCCCGGTGTAGACCTGAACAATTCTCCTCAATCTAATGTCAAGAAACCCAATCTACCATGCCATGAGCACAGCCACCCTAACTACTTATCCGCCGGATAAGACAGACGATTCCACCATTCAGTGCCAGCCAAGCTGGAAGAATGATTCGTGGTCTAATTCCTCCGTGAGGGGGAGCTTTCTTATTTTCCCGTGTCTTGGCACCTCCTGAGGTTATTCTACCCGAGCTGGAGTATATATTGCGGAGGCCATACTCTGCATGAAACCACGAAATTTACAATTGCAATTGCCACTCTAGTTCTACAGAAGAGAGGGTTTGTATCTCAGCATGCTCCTCTCCACTATCCTCCTGGCCAGCCTGGGCCTAGCTGCTACTACCCACGCAGCCAACAACTACACAGAATGGATGGCCACATCCTACCTCTCCAAATCCGTGACCCAGTCGCGTAACTACGCCAACGGGGTCCTCTACCGCGGCATTGAACTCGCCTACAATAAAACCCAAGACGAGACCTTGCTCAACTACATCACCTCGCAAATTGACGCCGTCATCTCCTCTGAAGGGGAGTTAGTTGATTACAACCTCACCAAGAAAACCTCCCTCGATGACCTCCGCATCGGGACGAACTTGCTCAATCTCTGGGCGAGGACCGGTAACGAGCGGTATAAGATCGCGGCTGATACCCTGCGGAGGCAGATTGATGTTACGCCGAGAAATGCCGGGGGTGGGTTGTGGCATCGCATGCCGACGTATCCGAATCAGATGTGGTTGGATGGGATTTATATGTCGACGAACTTTTATGCGCAGTGGACTGCGTGGTTTGATTCGAAGAACAAGACGGCTTGGGATGATATTCTGTTGCAGTTTGATTTGATCGAGGAACATACGTTGATTGAGGAGTCGGGGTTGTTGGCGCATGGGTATGATCATTCTAAACAGGCTGTTTGGGCTGGTATGTTCTCTTTTCCTTTCCTTGCCTCTTCTGGCTTTATTGTCCATTCCTTCTCTCTTTTCCCTGATTTCCTTCCGCTTGCCTCCTTGCCGATGCTTTCTTCTCTCCTTCCCGTCCCTATACCCAGGGAACCAGGATACAAACCCTACTCCCAATACTAACCTCTACGACCCAAACCAAAGACCCCGTCACCGGCTCCGCCCCCCACGTCTGGAACCGCGCCCTAGGATGGTACTTCATGTCCCTCGTGGACATCCTCGACATCTTCCCCCGGAGCCACAAGGGCTGGAAAAAGAACCTCCGCCGCTTCCAATCCCTCGCTTCTGCGCTCAAGAAAACCCAAGACCCGTCTTCCGGCGGATGGTGGCTTATCATGGACGAGCCGTACCCCGAGGACCCGAGGAATTATATCGAGAGTAGTGGGAGCGCGATGTTTACGTATGGGTTCCTGAAGGGGATTCGGAAGGGGTATTTGAAGAAGAAGGATTATGGGAAGGCGGCGGAGAAGGGGTATCAGGGGTTGGTTGATGGGTTTGTGGATGTGAATAAGAATGGGACGTTGAATTGGGAGGGCACCGTGGAGGTGGGCAGTTTGAGTAGTAATGGGTCTTTTGAGGTGAGTTTTTTTCCACGCCTTTATTGGAGTGTTGGCTGACGATCGCAGTATTATGTCTCTGTTCCTATCCAGCAGAATGATATCAAAGGGGCTGGGCCGTTTATGTATGCTAGTTATGAGCTGGAGGGATTCTAAGAACGTTCCCATGCTTCTGTTTGGAGTACCTTTCTTCCGGGAATTGCACATACAAATATAGCTACCACATTTTATCAATTGATCTGCAAACCGATGGTACACAGTCCTCAACCGCGCACGAATATCGCACGATTCCAGTGGCCAGACTCTATCTCTTTGACGTATATGTAGGTGAAGAACCTGGTTTCTTTGTTATAAGGAAGACCTTCCTATGTTAAATGTCTATATAAAAGCAACATCATGAGGAGAGCAGAGCAAAGGGGGCAGTAGGATGGTCGCAAATGAGAGTGGGTTAACTTGGGTCCACTTCATTCTCGTGATCACCCTCTTCTAACATTGGCATTGTTGGCTATTTGACAATGGTTTATTTCATTCCACTTCCATCGCTGCTTTAACAAATATAGCAGATCTTAGGGCATAATGTTCTTCTAGTATGTTCGGAGATGATTGGCCTATGGTTTCTAGGAGAGCAAACGACTCTGTGTTCAACCAGAGAGGTTTGTCTTATATAAACTCGCATTGCATATATTCTGTCTCTTCAGTTTTCAAGTTACTGGCCATGGTTTTGTTCTACATGATTTACGTCCATCGCGACACTGTGGAAATGAGCGGACCATTTCCGATAGCTGTGGAAGGAAGGATATGACAATTCCTCCGAATAGGTTCAAACAGGCTTAGATTAGATTGGTCTATGGTGGTCCTAACTCCCCTTTCAAGAGCGGCAATTTTTGGAAGCCGTGAATCGCTTTATCCTTGGTCGTTCCTGGCGATGATGTGTTCACTTCCATGAATTGTTTACTTCGGGGTAGTATATCCCACGATCTGGTCACGAGTCATGGCGGGGAAGCAACTAATAGCAACCCCTGTCCATTCCCACATCACCATCAATACCTTGAAATCTCATGTTACGCCATCTGATAGATATCTCACCGCCACATCTCAAACCCCCCTGTCCATGCAAGCCTGCCTGTCACATCTGCATCCTAGTATATTCTGACCCCTCGGCAATGCTACCTGACCCTCCGGCCCTGCGGCTTGTCACGGTGCCTGTCATCCGTAAATATCGGCAGGGATGCTAGCACTGGCCCGGTCGAGTGGCAATCCATCGACCGGTCGAATCGGAGGACAGGGAAATAATCTGCCGGGTGGCCGGCGCATTGCGCGGAGCATGGGATATTCGCTTGTTTCGCGTCTTGGCTGATGCAGGTCATCTGGATGAAGTCGTTGGAGTGCAGGCTCTGTACTTGGGCAGCGGTATGACACCATTGTACATGAAGACTGACCGAGGGGATTGTCTGCAGTAATGCCCCTCCTAGGATTGCCCCTCCTTTGCCCCTCCATCCTTCGTCAGGTGTAGGTAGACTAGTAGTCGCTAACTAGATACACTAGACACGGGGAAGTACTCCCGGCGGAGAGTCGAGGAGCGCACACGCCATCAATCGGATATTCCTCGGGTTCAGTCGCAATGCGCGAATCAGATCAGTCGGTGTTATTATCATCGTCATGGCATCATGGGCACTACACCAAGGTATCCTGGTTGACCGTTGATGTTTGCTCATCCGCCGGTAGCGCCAGAACCCTCCGATGACGTAGCCGTCAGCCCTCCGTCCAGTCAGCTCGAGTCAGACGGTCATGTGTACAGTACCTACGAGAGAAACAAACCATGAAAAACAAAACAAAAAGCACACCCCCTGATCCTTCATTCAAGTTGGCAGGGACCGGATGTTGACAGCACGGGTTGCACGACAGACCAGCTGTGTGGACGGCAGGGATAAGAACAAAAGTCGGGATTTTTGGCCAAACCGCCGGCGGAAGAAGCGCCGCGGATCCGCGCGCCGACCATTTGCTTGATCGGATGGCGGTGAGGACGGAGGGCGTAGTGGCGGTGAATTAGTTGATTATTATTATGTCTTGTTTCGGGTGGAATTGGAATTTCTTGTAGAGAATTGTCGCGGTGTGGTTACCTGGCTTACAGGGTTAGTTTCACGCCAAGGTAGCCATGTCTAGGGAGGTAGGCACAGCCTAAAAAACCAGAATGATTGCTGGTGCAATGTTTCAGACATCCTATATATAGAGCTTGTACTCCGTATATCCATCAGATGTTATCAATACGAAAGCAGGTCTCCAGTCCCCACCCAATCCACAGATCAGATCAACCATACAGGACCGCATCCATAGATATCCACCACTCCACCACCAATCCACCACTCCTGTGGCCGTCGACAGAGGAATTCAAGGATACCGATCGGTGCCCAATACCCGGATCCCACTATCGACCGGAACTGCATCCGCGTTAACGATCGGAGCATTACGCGACCAATGGCCGCAGGACCTGGCATCCCGACAGACCGTCACACAACCTAATCCTGCGAACTACGTGTTATTTTCGGCCCTGCGTTTGTCTTCGTCCTCGGAATTGTCCTTCCCCGGCCAATCGGGGGGTTGGATGAGTGGCGGCCGTTCCACTCCTCGCTCGTCCTGGCTTCCCGAATGCAAGGGAAGTTTCGATGATCCTTGTGGACATACACAGTAGGCACGGGATTGAATTTCTTTCTTCATTTCGATAATTCGAAGTCGAAATTAAGACTGAGGATTGGAACGGTCCAATCCGGTAGAGAAAATTCTGACAGGACCACATGGCTGCCCGGTTTGAGGTGGATGAGGAGTTGCGACGTGAGGATAAATAGTCGTTGCTTTCCTGTCTTCATTTTCGCTGCTTTGTTTACTCCCTGAGCATTCAGCCTGAATTGAGCATCAGCCACAGCCAAGACATCCCTACTGTACCTCCTCTCATAAATCATCTGTTTGCCTGTCAGCCTCATCATGGACAAGTCCTCCGCCCAGGCCAAAGACTCTACTCAGCCCGACCTTGCGCAATACCAAGCACAATGGACGAAAATACATAATGATACCATCCGACAAATCAAGCAAGCCAGAGGTATTACCTTTCTTCCCGAGTCAAGGACCATGCTAACTCGCGCAGAAAAGGAACAGGCGAAAGGCGCGGATCCGAAAGGCTCTCGATAGCCGGTCACTTATGATCGACAACGAACATTAAGAACATCTGACGGAACATCTTCATATTGCATGGTCGGATCGGGGCTTGGCGTTTTTCTTTTTGATTTCTCTGCTCTGCGATTTTCGTTCTGCGACGGAGCTTCAGGATCGGATCTGAATTGGTTTGTTTACGGTGTAGGTTGGCTGGTTGGACTTTTATGCGCTGTCATTTAGTAGCGTCAATTACCCAAGTGGATCGTATGTTTTCTTCGTGGAGCTTTCTTTTTTTTGTGCTCTCTTCTCCTCTCTTCTCTTCGTGGACATTTTCCCTTCCGTTTTGTGGATAGATATGATTCTAGATCGAATGTGGCTAAGACATCTGCCGATGCGTCGTTGTGATATCACAACCTTCTTTTGTATTTTTGGCGTGTTTCAAGTTTCTATACTTTCATTTTATATTCGTTTTCCCTCCCTTTTCTGTCCGGAATGTCTGCCGGCACCTACCTACGTATCCATATCCACCCGATGCGCCTGAATTATGCATAGATTCATCCGCGCAGCCACATTTCTTCCATGTCATTTTTCGATCACCATGTATATTCTCTCACCGGGTAACTTCCGCGCCACATCTATATGTCATTTTATCTGAACTGTCAACCTAACGTACTTGCCTGTCACTATTCACCGGTGACACCTAGTTGATGAATAGTCCTGCGTCACATCTCAACCCTAATGTAACGTGATGTAGCATTCTTCTGACTTCCGTCCATCCGATACTTGTATTCTACTTTATTTAGCCTCCAATAGCCTCGAGGGCAGCATCGCGCCTTGGGCATCAATCCACACCACGGGATCCAATCACTCGCTACTGCATCCTGGTCGGTCGCTGGCTTGCTTCTTACTTGGTTTATGGACGATGGCGGGGGCTGATTGATTGATTAGTTGATAGGAATGTGGTGAAGGGGATGTTTGGTTGGAATGTACTGTACCCGATTAGTTACTTGCAGGTGTCTTCTGCTGGTTGCACTTCTATCAGGGTTCTCTCCGTACGTTTGAATATCTCTAGAGCGATGACGTCAATGAGGTGCTCGCCAGAGGTAGGTAGGTATATCAGTTCTGCTAATGGCATGCATTCTGGCAGAGTTCAGGTGGGTAACTAGAGAGGTTGGTATCCCGCTTTCCGTGGGGTTGACCTTATTTGATTCTTTTCTTGTAGTTTATCGGTCGCATTTCAGTACAAATCGCAACTCAAGGACGGTTGGTTCGCAAGGGAGGTGCTATACTTCATAATTTTAATCGCTCTTCCTACCATAGTGACACGATCGCATTGCGAATAGAGAAATTGAGTAATTCACAACAGAAGTCTTTTCATCCTCTTCCAAGGTGTTATAGCAGAACCATCCGGTCGGATAAACAAAACCAAATCAACCATTCAATATCATACAGTATCATATCTTATCAAACTCCGTATTTCTCCTCAGAATTTAGCCCGCCAGGTCGTGGCATGGGCTATACACGAATCCTAATCCCCAAAGAAAGAGTAGAGGGAAAATGACTATTCAATAGGAAACAACTGGTCCGCATCCTGTACCTCCCTCTCTCCCTGTGCATGCTCCTGTCTCCCTGACTCCCTCCATGCCTCAGAGCCCGTGAGGTTCCCAATACTTTCGACTATGCTGCCTTTCACCGAATGATACTGGCCGGTGACTTTGCTGGGATGCTCGGGTCCGGAGTTAGAGGCATCACGGGTAGGAGTAAGAGTTGTTTCTTGGTCAGAGGGATCCGAGGAGGAGGATCTTTGGGCATCCGCCTTAGAGGTAGGGGGGTTGTTGAGGAGGTCGGTTTGGCGGGTTTGAGTGGGCATTTTGATGTATTCGGTTGAGTTCTTGTTTGGTTTGATTTAGTTAGATTGAATTGCTTTGGTGGCCAGGAGGTAGGAAGTAACTTTTGTGCAGTTTCAAGTGATCTATGTAGCAGAAAGTCGGGGTATGGGGTATGGGTATGGGTGTTATATACACTCAATGACGTAACTAAGGGGTGGCAAGAACAGCATCATACCTCATCATCGACGATGAACATCACGAGCCAGAGCGAAGAGGACCATGGAACAACTTACCATTTCCAGCTAGATGGTTCCTTTATCCGGTACAAACTCGGGAAGAAACTCTGTTTAGAAAACGAAAAGAAATCTGTAGATCTTCTTCCCTTACACATTCACAAATTATACAGTACAATCCAGCACTTCATATGAACAACTGCCTCACCAGGACTAGCATATCCGAACCGACCCTACAATCCATGCAGATCGTAAAATGCAAACCCCCAACCAGCGACTGCATTTGGGGCCAAAACCCACAGACTAACCGGCTTGGTCAATGGTCTATCGGGCGAAATGAAGATTCACATCCTCTTCGAGTATAGGCTCGACATGGTCACGAACCCTTCCCCCTCTGGTAAGTCCTGAGATTCGCAGGATCTGGGGTTGTTTCAGGTTCGAGCGGCGCTGGCTGTGTCGCGCTATATTTATCGCGATCGAGTAGCTTTCTGCATGCCAAGATGGTGGAGTTGTTGGAGGGGCCAAATGAGGGCGCGAACTGTCAATTGGCAATATCTCAGGGAAGACTGTAGAAGTATAAGACGAAAAGAACAAGGTTGTGATTTATGCACTGAATGCTCTGTTCTAACTTGCATTGAGACCTAGTTCACCTTTTTGCCCTACATCTGTCTCTTTTTCACGGCTTGTGAACAACTTTGAAATCAAGATGAATGCCCCAGCGACTACCTAGGCGCGGGCCAAATGCAGCATACCAATCATGATCACCCTCACTCGTTGGGTGTTTCAACCTGCAGCTAATCTTCTCAGCCCCATTCTGCCTCTTCTGCAATCCAATCCCTGCATCGACTTCTAATAAAACCCCCATCTCGCTAGATGGAATTCTCACGATCCGTTCGCGTTCGCCCTCGGACTCGTCCGCCCTCCGACCATGCACAAAGGCCTCGTTCATCAGGAAACTGAACTCCTCCGCATATCCGACCGTCATGGAAGCGCCGAGAACCTGACCTTCGAGGATAGGTCCGGCTGGCGGCAAAGTCAGCTGCGAGTCTGGGCGGGGAGTTGGCGGTTGGTCGTGTTTCTGTCGTTCTTGGTCAGTTTGGTGGTTCTCTTCTTGAACTTGGGCTTTTTGATTTGGGCCGCTGCGAAGAACCAGGTTCAGGGGAGTCGTGGGGTCTTGTATGAGGGGAATTGCGAGAAGGTGCAGAGGTTTAACGTCGGCATTCATTTTCTCATCAACGTGCTGGCCACGGTTATCCTGGGCGCCAGCAATTATGGCATGGTATGTATGCCACTGTTGACCTTTGGAACGTGTGCTGACCTCGCAGCAATGCCTGTCTGCCCCTACGAGATGCGACGTAGATCGAGCACACCGCAATGGCCGCTGGCTGGACATTGGCGTGCAGAGTATTCGCAATCTGGCGCATGTCTCCGTCCAGCGCTGTCTGTTATGGATCGCTCTGGCCTTCACGGCGCTTCCGTTCCATCTCTTGTAAGCATTCCTATTACTTCGTCCGACCTCTGCTCAGTAGTCACAGCTATAATGGCACCATTTTTGCCACGCAATCCGCTCACGCTTACAATGTCTTTTCCGGAAAGGGGTCGGTCCTCGGGCAGAGTGACCTGAACTCTTCGCAGATCAGCGATATCGGCGGGGGGTACCGACCGTCGTTCAAGGGTCTGTATGAGCAGGCGCGGAATGGATCTCTGGAGCGCTTGGATGCTTCCCAATGTGTGGATTCCTATGCGACGACCTTTCAAGCGACATACGGTAATCTATTAATCGCCACGGACGACGTGGAAGAGCCCAACTTCGAGTTCTTTCACTCGCAGAGCGTGTTCAGTCCAATGCAATACCTCCTACTGGCCCAGCCTGGCGCTGATCCCTATCGGTGGCTGTGTCCTGGTGACGCAGATAAGGACTGTGATGCGTATTTGCCGGACATTCATAATCAAATCGACGACGACAGCTGGACTGTCCAATCTACTGCCCGCGAGTACAAAGTGAACTACTGTTTGGCGGAGAAGTTACCTCAGCAGTGCAAGCTGGAGTATTCTCTCCCAATGACGCTCATCATTATCATGCTTAACCTGTTTAATGCTGTGATACTATGCTATATCTCACTCGGCACGAAAGAATCTCCCTTGCTGACCGTCGGCGACTCCATCGCGTCGTTCCTCAGCCAGCCCGAGACGTCCACCCAGAATAAGTGCTTCCACAGCCGGGCCATCGTTGGCGAGCTGAACTCTGGCCTGCCTGTCTATCGAGCTCTTGACAAACCGGTGATGTTCGAAAGGAAGAGCAAACGATGGATCTCCGCCGCCTCGTTCGCCAAATGGGGATTCGTCGTGATCATGTATGTCCTCTAGCCCCCAATGCCTACCCTGCTAACACCTACAGCTGGCTCATCGCTATCGCCCTCTGTCTCGGCCTCCTAGCCTACGGTCTCAGTGAGATGAACAACAGCTCCGGCGTCTGGACTGTCTCCATCGGAGAAGCAACCGCCCAGACCCTCATCAAAGGCGACTACTGGCCCACCACGATCGGCATCAACATCCTCGCCGCCAACGCCGCCCAGATCATCTTCGCTATGCTCTACTTCTCCACCAACTCGCTCCTCTCCGCCATGACCCTCGCCGCTGAATGGAGCCGCTTCGCCGTACGCCGCAGTGGACTCCGCGTCTCCGTCTCGCCTCAGGTCTCGCAACGCCAGTCGTACTTCCTCTCTCTTCCTGTCTATTATGGTGTACCATTCCTTCTTGCCTCCGCCGTCCTGCACTGGCTCATCTCGCAAAGCCTCTTCATTGTCTCCGTCGAAGCCTACACCGCCGACCACGCGCGAGACACCTCCGGAGACCTGATCACCTGCGGCTTCTCGCCTATCGCAATCGTTAGCGCCGTCGCCGTCGCCGCGTTCATCGCTCTCAGCGTCTGCGGTCTCGCTTCTCAGCGCTTCGCATCTGGCATGCCGATCGCGGGGAGTTGTAGTCTTGCTATAGCCGCGGCTTGTCATCCTTATTTCGATCCGAATTATCTGGGGGGTGACGGGATTGCCGAGATCCAGTTCAACGGGGAGGATGTGGCTATGTTGCCGGTCAAATGGGGCGCTGTGCGCTTGGAGGGGAACTTGGGGCATTGTACTTTTTCGGCAGGGGAGGTTGAGATGCCGGATGAGAAAAGTGTGTATCAATAATTTTGTCAGGGTTTAGTATAAATTTGATTGTTGGTTTTTAGACACACTTTCAATGTGCGTTTCGCGATATATTTTGAAACAGGCGGAACATGGTGATGATTTTCTCACTAGGTAGAGAAGGGTTTCATAACCTCAATTATCTCAACATCACACTCTATATTCATCTTCCTATCTAAATAATCCATATAAAATGTAACATGGGTTCTCCTAATCTCGTATTTGTAGAGCAGTTCGTAGGTACGTAGCGTTTGGATGCCTAAGGCAAGAAGCCAAGCATTTCGCCATTTGCTTACCTTTAGATAGGCACGTTGTAGATCCTCACTTGTTCATACATAAATCAAACAATCAATTTAGTATTGACTGAAATTACACTCCTGTCAGCATTGATTTGACCATCGCGGTGCAAGCGGTCCCTGCAGAGCTTCTACAATGTAGTGAATAAACGTGTGCATTAGTCGATGCACAGATGCACAGATGAGTAAGCATCTCTCCTACTCCTGCATCGTCACCATGCGGGATATTCTATCTCCCTTGTCCTTTCGACCATTACCGTCCTCACTACTGCGCAACAATAATCAAGATCGCCATCCCACATGAACTATTGATTCCTGTCCTCGGCCCCCGACCATTCGAGTTAGCTGCGGCCGGTTCACATCGCTTGTCTCGCGGCCAGAAATAACATTGGTTGGTCATCGGCGATCGTCCGTTCAATTCCCTGTTCTACGATAGTCTGGTCTAATATTATGGTCTGAATATTAGTCCTTCAGGACTTAATCCTTCATATTAATAACCATTCACCACGCGGACTGACAGTTCCGCCGGGGTTTTGCCGTGCGCGTCAAAATGCGGAGCCGAAATGAGGGGGAAAAGCGTGGCCAACGTCATGTTGCAGTAGACGATGCCAAGCTGTTGCTGCCTCGCTGAAGAGTCGCCTCGCGCGGTTTTCTTGGAGTACGGTGTATGTCCGATGCGGTTCTTGGCTGGCGTGATGGCTCGATCTGGTCGTATGTTCTTGGATTAAGACAATAATGATATGGCTACCGGCGTCTTTGGTAAAGTCCACTACTTCGGCTGGTCAGCCACAAAGCTTGTCCGCTGGTTGACCGACAACATAAGATCGACTTTTCGACTTCAGGGCTGCCGACTATGTATCGTGAATTCGTGACGATCAAAGCTGAGATCTGAGTTTGTTCCTGAACGACACCGAAATGGCCACGATCGTCACGATCGTACGATTCAGATGTCTGTCTCGGAGAAACCTGGCCAGGAACCCAAACCGGTTTTCATCGGCGGCCTTACGGAGAAGGCGCACGGTTAATTCGGTCCTACAGTCCAAGAACACAGCTTCAACGTGGAGATCAATTCCTCTCCTTCCTGTTCCTGCTCAGTTGCGGACCTCCACATCCCCAGACCTCCACATCTCGGTTGATTCCTCTCTTCTCCGATGTATTCCCGTCTCATTCTGAGCGAGTCGGTTAATTCAGATCGCGTCTATAAAGCCTGGGGTATTCTCTTGCAAAATGAAGCACAGGCAACAGCACGATAATCGCCATGGTCGCTTTCTCGACGCTTTCGGGCCTCGGTGCCCTTTCCTTCCTGCTTCCTCTGGTCCAGCGGGCCAGCGGGCTCTCCTTGGAGGTCTCCAAGGATGGAGGCAACTCCTCCAGCTCGCTGCTCTATGGCTTTATGTTTGAGGTTTGTACTGCACCATCTTGAACTGGAGTTTGGCTGACGGACTAGGACATCAACCATTCCGGCGACGGCGGTATCTATGGCCAAATGCTGCGCAACAACGGTCTGCAGGGCTCCTCGCCAGATCTTACCGCGTGGCGCTCTGTTGGAGATGCCTCGATCGCTGTGGACTCGGATAACCCACTCACCACGGCCATCCCGCACACCCTGCGTCTGGATGTGAACAAGGACGCCAGCGGCCAGGTCGGTTTCTCCAATGAAGGTTACTGGGGCATTCCGGTGGACGGGTCCGAGTTCCAGAGCGCTTTCTGGATCAAGGGCAAGTTCTCCGGCGACATCACTGTTCGTCTCGTTGGAAACTACACTGGCACGGAATACGCGTCGAAGACCTTCGCCCAGGAGTCCAAGGCGGATGAGTTCACGAAGGCCACCGTCAAGTTCCCTACGGAGAAGGCGCCAGATGGTGCGGTTGTCTACGAGATCACGGTCGACGGTAGCGATCTGCAGGGGTCCTCGTTGTATTTCGGGTTCGTGGAGCTGTTCCCAGAGACCTACAAGTCGCGGTAAGTGCTCGATGTACCCGGTCTGGCAGGATATAGCTAATTATGTAGGGCCAATGGACTGCGACCTCAACTTGCTAAAAACTTGGAGGCTGTCAAGGGTTCTTTCCTACGTTTCCCGGGTGGTAACAACCTGTGAGTATCTGCACTGGATTATTAAGACCACGCTAACTGGCGCAGGGAGGGCAACGATGAAGGAACCCGCTGGAAGTGGAATGAAACCATCGGTCCCGTCGAGGAACGTCCCGGTCGGCCTGGAACGTGGGAGTACTACAACACCGACGGACTTGGTATGTTCGATGAATGCTCAATGTGCGAACTTTGCTGACTATGCAGGCCTCGACGAGTACCTGTACTGGTGCGAGGATATGGGTCTGGCCCCCATCCTGGATGTTTATGCCGGTTTCTCTCTCGGGTCTGGTGGTAACACCCCGTTCACCGGCGACGCCTTGAAGCCGTACATTGACGAAGTTCTGAACGAGCTCGAAGTACGTCTCCCACTCCCCCTTTTAGAACACTACTAACAAGATTAGTACGTTCTTGGTGACTCCAGCACCACGTATGGCGGTCAACGCGCTGCCAACGGACGTAAAGAGCCCTGGGACGTGACCATCGTGGAAATCGGCAACGAAGATAACCTTGGCGGCGGCTGCGAATCCTACGCCGAGCGCTTCACTGCCTACTACGACGCCATTCACGAAGCGTACCCCGACCTGACTCTCATCGCTAGCACCGATAACTCCTCCTGCCTGCCCGAGAAACTCCCCGAGGGCGTCTGGCTGGACTGGCACAACTACAACACGCCCGAGGGCCTCGTTTCCCAGTTCAACAAGTTCGACAACAATGACCGTTCTGTGCCCTACTTTATCGGCGAATACTCTCGCCAGGAGGGCGACTGGCCTGACATGGAGGGTGCCGTGTCCGAAGCTGTCTTCATGATCGGATTGGAGAGGAACAGCGACGTGGTTAAGATGGCTGCCTACGCTCCTCTTCTGCAGCTGGTCAACTCGACTCAGTGGACTGTATGTTACTTGACATTCGCCTGCCATTTATCATAACTAACAAAGAACTGCAGCCCAACCTCGTCGCCTTCACACAATCCCCTGAAATGGTCCACGAAACAACCAGCTACTACGTCCAGCAGATGTTCTCCGCCAACCGCGGCGACACCATCAAGGAAGTCAAATCCGACTCGGCCTTCGGACCCGTCTACTGGGTCGCCTCGAGCGCCGACGACACGTACTATGTGAAGCTGGCCAATTTCGGCAAGGACACCCAGGACGTCAGCGTGTCGATCGACGGATTGTCGACGGGCAAATTGACCGTCGTGGCGGATGACGATCCGGAGGCTTATAACTCGGACGCGCAGACTCTGGTCACACCGTCGGAGAAGGACGTGCAGGCGGAGAGCGGGAAGTTCTCGTTTACTTTGCCTGCTTGGTCGGTTGCTGTTTTGGCTGCTAATTAGCAAGGGTGTCAATGTATATAATGTTGGTGATAGAGTTGCATTCAAACTTGAATGATTATTCGTTTTTTTGGAATATGCAGTTTCCAATTCTACTTGGTTGAACATTGGAAACTTCAGGTCTGTGCGGCCTTGCGACATGATGCTTTCCGCACGCCCGCAGATCAACGGCCAGAATGCTTCTTCTAGCACGGCCATTCTCCAGTTCCTCCGAAGTCTGTCGGCGGTTCCCTGTTATTGGCGCATGGACCCAATTCCCCAGATTATATGCACCCGTGGCGGGGTGTTTCCATCAATCATACCCCTTGGACGCGCCGATCCCGCTGCCCCGTGTGCTTTGGGTTCTGAGCCAGCGTATCTATATCTTTGACACTTGTCCATGTTTCTTATCGTTAACCAACTTGTTGCAGAATGTGAACTTGGCTTTGTGATCGCGCAATGGATCTCTCATCCGGCTCTATCCACAACGTCTCGTATTTCGAGCTCAGCTGGTCCATTCTCAGCACCATCGGGCTGTTTACGACTCTTCTCGGGATCTGGGCGGTGCTGATTACTCGGCCTAGTCCGTTGAGTTATATTCCGATTGTGGTGTCGGCTGCGTGTGCGGCTGCGAATGGATTGTGTTATTTTTCCTACTATACGTTTCATTCGGTTCTCAATCGTATGGTCGGCAGCGCGTTCGCTGATATCTTCTGGCTGGTATATTCCCTCTACCTCACCCTTTCCCGATTCAAATCCGACTGATAAAGATTGAATAGATCCAAGAAGCCGGCCTTTCCTTCTACAGTTACCAAATACTGTCGCACACACTCCGCGATCGCTCGCGAGTCATCTTCCTCATCATCTTCTGGCTCTTCATGCTTGCCATCCTCGCTCTCCGTCTCGTAATTCTCACCACTCGTCTCCTCGACATCCAATCCTCATCCAGCCAGTCCCTCCAACACCGCATCTCCTACCTCCACGTCGGTTACTTCGTTACCATCGCCCTCGTCGAATCCTGGAGCTCCTTTTTCCTCATCCGTCTCCTTCATAAGGCGCGCGACCTCTCGCCTAAAGTCTCATCCACTCGTTCCGTGTTTCGATATTTGTTACGAACGACGGAGCTTAGATTGGCTAGTCTTTGTGCTGTGGGCGTTACACGCGCGGTCACTTATTCGTGGCAGGTCACGGCTCAGAGCGCGGTTAGTGTGCCGGGGGAATTAGATCGGTTTGTTTATGCGGTTGAGTGTTTGTTTCCGTTGGTTTTGATGTGAGTTTCCTTCTCTTCTTCCCTCTAGGTCTATATCCTATAGAGTAGCTGGTGTGTGTGTGGAGTATGGGACTTAAGAGCTGTTTGGTTGACACTATTAAACAGAGTTGATATTCTCGCCTCGAAGAAATATAGCCCTCTCTCGTCTAGTGACTCGCCTCAGCCGAGGTCGCCTATTTTACCTCAGCGCCAGGTGCGAGGGCATGTTAGGATTCCGACGTCTGATAGTTGGCCGCTGCAGAGGGGGTGGGAGTGTGGGTCTCCATAGGTGGGTTGGGTTCATCTTGAGGGATAGGTTGGAGTTTTCTTCTCAAATCGCAGGGCATGACCTCTCCTCCATTTTCTTATTCTCCGCCTAGTTTCTCTTCTTTTGTTTCTTGCCCTGGGTAGGCGTTCGTTTGTGTGTAGTTTGGGTCGTCGTGCTTGAGATACCCGTTTATTTAGTTGTTTTCGGACCATAGTCAAGTCCAATACTTGATATGGTTAGAATGACATTCAGAAGTTATTTGTAGATTGCTTCACTGGCTAGCACTTCAAGGTATTGGAATCGTTGTGTCGGTGTCTGTTTGGCAAATGGTAAGTATCCTTGGTCCTAATCCGGCATAGAAGTTTGCTCATTCTTCGCATTACATCATGATCTTGTAGCTTGATGCTTGATTCACAAGTGAACTCCTCAATCTCAGGAGTACAGGCCTTCCATTTTCCCCTTTCCCCCTCGCTTTGTGGCGGTGGTGCTGTTTGCTTGTTATTGTTTGAGGTGGCCGACAAGCTGGATGAAGATTTGAGAGACTTCGAGAAGCAGAATCAGATCAACATGAACGACACCGCCAAGATGCAGGCAAACAATATTATGCTCAAAACAGCGGTAATTCCACAGCAGATTGCAAACCTGCTTCAGGTCGCGGCCCCACTGACCAAGAAGCTCTCGGGAACCCGACTCTTTCAATTCGCTGTCTCCGTCGTAGATAGAGTCGTTGAAAAGATCCCCCAGGGTCTGAAACGGATCGCAAAGTGCATTGGCAAGCTATCAGTTGTATGTATCGGCCCTTGGCTGTACAAGCTGAATGAAACAGGACGCTAGCAGCTCATTGTCAGGTTGGGCACCTGCATGATTTGAGGAGTATACCAGGACGACAACTGCGGCCGCAAGGCACCAAGGCATCAAGGCATCACGGCGCCCAGGCAGCCTCTCGTCAGGCAGGATCATCCCGATGCGGTTAGCGGGGACATCCTGCCCAGCCTCCCGGTTCTTCTGCTCTGCTCTCTCTTCTCGCTTCCTTTCTCCCATCAAGACTCGCCTTGAACCCACTAAGATCGACGCCGATCGAACACCCATCGTATCGCGCAAACTCTTAGTCTCTTGGACCCAATTATCATTGTCGATTCTCAACCACATCTCGGTCCGTGCGATCTAAATTCAGTAACGATGGACGCCCATCTCGTCATTGTACTCCATACACTGTGTACATCGCCGCGAGTTGAGAGATCTACCCCGCCATGACGGCAGCTCGGTCAGGATATAATAAATCTACTCAATCATACCTTTTTCTCTGTTCACCCTTCTGCACATTTGCTATGTTTACCTGCTTCTGGATATACGCGTAAAATGGTCACCGCGTCGCTGGCCCTGTCTACGCCCACCGCGTACGTCCCGCAAGGCCTGGACCCGTCCACTAACAAGGAACTGTCGACGATATGGTCCCAAGTGCAAGCTCGCGTGGTGGCACTGGCTGGCGGGGATTCTGGACGCATTAAACCGCTCGGGATAGACGGCGTCCTGGCGCAGTTGGACCACGCGCAGAAAGGCGAGAAGTCCTCGCCTGCGAAGGAGACGGTGCGGAAGACGTTTGAGCGCACTTTGGCTCTGGTGCAGACGGTCGGGGGGATTGCGGCGGGTGCGGCATCTTCGGTATTCTTGTTCTTCTCTTTCCCCTCTTCTCATTACTTAGATCGTCTGTGTGGGTTGATGCTAACATACTGTACGGTGTAGGTATTCGGTCCGTCCGAACTATGTTTCAACGCGCTCAGTTTCGTCATCGACGCCTGGCAAGGGTACCGTGGGATTTATGACGAGCTGGCAGGTTTGCTAGAGAAATGTACTGATTATCTGAGCCGATTGCAGTACCATGTGCAGGCCGGCATGGACGCGAACCTGAGCAAGGTCGCCTGCCAGCATTTGCTTTTGTTCGTGGAGATCTGTGATCGCACGGTCAAGTTGCGATCGAAGCGTATGAAGCTGCTGGCGGTTTCAAAAATGTTCTTTTTCAGAGAGGATAGCGTCACCGATCTATTGGATAAGATGGCCAATCTAGTCGATAAGGAGGGCCGCTTGGTTGCGGCGCAGACCTTCTCGCTGGCCTCAGCGGCGGCGTCCAGTTCAAAGGCCAATCTAGCCTTAACGCAGGGTCTAGTGGACTCAGTTGGGGAGTACCAGGCAGAGCTGAGGAAGGAGAAGAATCAGGTCTACCGAACACAGACGATCTTGCGGTCGCTGGCCTTTGATGAGAGTAAGTTGACTGCCGATCGGTCGGAGCCCGAGCCGTTCTGGCAGACCATCTATCGAAACTATCTGGGCGAAAGAATTCCGGGGACCGGGGAGTGGGTTTTCGATCACCCCTCCTTTACTACTTGGGAGCACGGCCGGTCTGAATCCCCTATTCTGGCCATCGATGGTGGTGAGGGGTCAGGGAAGAGCTTCCTCGCGTCGACAATCATCAGCCATCTTCGACAGCAGAAGGTGGAAGAAGGGACCAGCACACGCATTGCCTCGGCGTTTTACTTCCTAGAGGGCGAGTCTCGAGAAGAGCTCAAGAGCGCGACGAACCTGGAAAATGTGGCCAAATCGCTTGTGTGGCAGTTCAGCCAGGCTGAGCGACAGTATCTGAAGTCGGCGGCATCGATCTGCGAGACACATGGCGAGATAGATCCGGCGCATATATCCAGGCACTTGCTCTTTGGGAACCAAGACCTCGCCAAAATGGAAATCACCCTGTTCATCGTCATTGACGGTCTTGGTGATACCGTTGGAGAGGGCATGATTCGCTTCCTGCAGCGAGCCTGCACGGCACCACCTGGTCAGGATATCAGAGTCCTTCTCACCGGTGATTCTAGATGCTTCCAACAGCTGGCCAATGTGGACAGCATTGCCTTCGATACGATCGCTATTAGCCAGAACAATCAATCCGACGTGGAAATATACATTGAGCGACAGATGGATCGAATGCCCGCCGTGGCCGACCGATCGCGGTTCGGTATCCTGGAGCTGCGCGCGCGCATCCGTAACAGGCTCTGCGAGCAAACGAAAGGCGACTTCTTCAAGATCGACACCACGCTAGCACACATCGGCAAACTCGAATATCTCACCGACATCGAGCAAGCGCTGGACAACGCCAGCAAAGAGCGATCCCAACAAATTATCGAAGAAATCGAGTCCTTGAACGAAATCCGGTCCGAAAAGGAGATCGCCGAAATCAACGAGATTATCCTTTGGGTTGTGTTTTGTCGAGATCTTCTCTCGCCCAAGGAGATGGCAGCGGCGTTATATCTTAAGAGCGGGGAGCGGTCTCTTCTTCCACTGGAACAGAAATTCAAGATGAAGTATCCCCTGTTCGAAATCAACAATAACGGAAGGGTTGACTTTCGGTCTTCTGAGATCGAGAACTTTATTCCCGTGAGGAGTTATTCGCACGCAGCAGAAGAGCAATACGACGCAAAGGCTACTCACCCGGCAGAAGTGGCGATGGTTAAACATTTCCTCATGACGGTCTGTCCGCCAGACGTCTACGCCAAATTCAACTTCGACGACTATCTCGCCCAGAAGTCCTCCCGCAAGACTAGCTCCGTCTATAAGGATGACCCTCATACGGGCGAGACGAATATGGCTTTGGCCTGCCTGGAGATCCTCACTCAGGAGCTCGATAAGAAGCGCACCCGTCTGCTGCCATATGCTCGGAAATACTTGCTGAAGCATCTGGCAGCTGTCGATCTTGCTCTTGCGGATATAACCTGCAAGAGTGGTGTCGGGAGTCGCCTTGTGCATCTTTTCACTGACGACGCTTCTCTCGATACATTGCTCGATGGTGATGAGTCCACGAGCTCGCCTACCGTCCACCGTAAAGTGCGCGGGGCCTGGTTGTATGACGGTAGCAGCGTGAGCGTCATTGTGCGATGGCTGAGCGATTCGGCCGTCATCTCTGGAGCCTCTGAGGTGCAGCGTCAATGGGTTGATGTTTTGCTAAAGGGTGATAAAGATCTCTTAGAACCGGCTGCCAAGCGCATGGCCGTTCACTTCGTCCAGGAACCACACTTCAAACCCTTCACTAAGGATTCGTTCCTGTTCTTGCTGGGATATGTCAACAAGGTATGTTCCCCCTTCCTGATTCCCCGGTCAAGGCTGACGTACCCAGATCCAGTCTAAGCAAAACAGTCAACGAGGCCCTCCACAGGAGCCGGTCACTCCAACCCTCGAGCAAATTGAGGAAGTCGAACAATGGTGCGAGGTCGCCCTGCACGCCCAAGAGAAGAACTCCCTCTGGCATGTGCAGATCGGAATCCTACTGGCTCAGTTTGGCTACACTGAGCGGGCGGAATCACGAGCCCGACAAGCTCTTGACCTCGACCCGCGAGACTGGCGCGCCTCAAATCTCCTCGCCGACGTGGTCTCTCCCGAGGAAGGTATCGCCATCCTAAAGCCCGTCGCCGAGCGCCTCCAAAAAGACATCCACTGGCTTGAAAACCCTGCCCACAAACTGGACCTCTCAAAACTGCTCTTCAGTCTCGGCACGGCCTACTGGAGCAGCAGCCAGCACGACATGAGCGTTTCAGTCTTCCGCAAAGCAATGGAAATCGACCACACCGACTACGGCCGCGTCTTCCAGGTCCTGTCCCTCTACGCCGAGCAAGACCGCTGGTCCGACATCACGGATTCCCTAGAAACCATCCAGTCTTCACCCGGCTCGCTCTATCTCTCAGATGTCCTCATCGGACTGGCCCCATACACCCGCTTCCATCAAGTCATCCTCCAAGCGGCCCTTCACACCAACCATTTCCCTCTTCTCGAAACATCCTACGAACGCTCGATCACCCTCCTCCTCGACCGCGAAAACCACCGCGCTCTCGCCTTCATCCGCTATCACTACGGCAACGCCATGTACGCCCTGCGCGATCGCGAATCCAAGGCCCTCGCTCAATGGGAACTAGCCCTACAGCAAAATGTCCCGCACTGCAGTAACCCGACTGCGCCATTAGCTCTGCTGATCAGCAAACTCGGGCCGGTGTATCTTCACTACGCCCGTTCCTCAGGACCAGACCTGACGGCCGCATCCAGCTACCTAGATAAACTCGCCTCGTTAATCCCTGACCTCCCCACCTCCTCTGCATCTTCCTCTGGCCAATACGTTATCTTCCCTCCTCAGCTCTACCTCGCCAGATACTACCATACCCAAGGCGACCACGCCAAAGCCCGCTCCTTCGCCAAAGACCTCGTCAAACAAGCCCTCGATGTGCTATCCGACGACGACGAAGATAACGATCTTTTCGCGTACATCTCCCTCCTTTGCGTCTTTATTCCGCTCGAAGACGACGCCAACGCTCTCGCTGCGCTGTCCCTGCTGGCGCGAATTGAAGGCCCGAACGGGAAAGTCCACTGCGATGGCGACTGCGCGGGTAGCTGGCCTTATGATCGCGAGATGTTCTGGTGCAGGGACTGCATTGCCTTGACCTTAGAGAGGGGGTGCTTTGAAAAAGTAAAGGGCGATAAGGGGTTGTTATTTTCGGTCTGTGAAAAGAACCATGAGTTCTGGGTTGTTCCGGAGAGAGAAGATCCTCTTGCGCCTGGGGAGGTTCGCGTTGGTGAGGACAGGGTGGTTTCGTTTGGGGAGTGGGTTGAGGGGATTAGGAGTGTTTATTTGGCTTGACCCTTCCTTTTTCTTCCACTGTTATGTTTGTTGTTGATCGATGGTTGTAGGATGCGACTCCCCTGATATTCTATTGATCGGCTCCAAATAGTGTGTAAGAAGCGCTAGTAACCACTCAGAAGTCTGCCTGAGGCTATGAAGGCCGACGATCATAAAGGCTGAACCTCCTTGCCCCTCCATACTTCATTTCAGTAGTGAATATCGATCAATGGGTCTTTTGAACTGCAGTTTGGCGACTCTTATAATCACAATTAACGCAAATAATATCTTCTAAATGTCCTTAAATCAAGGCACCTGTACTTCTAGGGATAGATCTGATGAAACAAGCAAGGTCAGACGGCAGGGAGGAGGAAGGCCCTCAGGCATTAAGGTATCACGGTATCAAGGCGCCACATTCTAAGGCACTCAGGCATCCAGCGATGCTCCAGACACCTTCCCGTTCCGGCAGTTGGAGCGAGTGGATAGGATGCCTGAATTATGTAACTTTAATGCCTGAAGATGGTCCGGGGAATTCTGATTGGCTAGTGGTTGGCTCTCTTATCTCCGATGACGTTGCCGATGTTTTATTTTGATCGTGTAATAGCTTCAAGTCCAATGTTATTGTAGACAAGATACAGGCTTCAGTACCTCTCGCCTACGCTTCAAGTTCTAGCTGTTAGTTCTCGTTTCTTGAAGAAAAAAAAAAATGATAATCATTGATATAACCCGAAACTCTATTGAGTTTTTTATTTTGATGCACCACCATTCAAACCCGACCAGATCCAGCAACGAATACCTGCCTGCATTACTCCGTGCTTCAATATCCAATAAAATTAATCGTCATTTTACATTTCTAACCTTCCATTCCCATGCTATCATTTCCCCTTTTAATGTGTTGCCAAGCACAAATTTAAGCACGGCTGAGGGACTCGCCCTCCTCGGCCTTCTGGAGACCGTATTTCTTGAGACTGTTGTACGTTAGTTGGACATCAGATGTCAAAGACAGGGCAAGACGTACCGGATCGACTGGATGGCAACGAAGCCGGTGGTGTCGGTAGGCTCAAAGTCCTCCAGAGAGTCCATGGAGGCTTCCTCGGCAGAGTAGAGCTTCTCGGTGTTGCTAGAGCGGCCGAGGACGTAGGCGTTGCCCTTGTAGAGGCGCATGCGGACTTGGCCGTTGACGCGCTGGGTTCATTAGCGAGAAATATGCCACGGGGACAGAAAGGGGGCCGTACCTTCTGGCTGTAGACGAGACTGTTCTCGATGAATTCACGCTCGGCACTGAAGTAGCTGGACGATGTTAGATTTGGGTATGACCGAAACCAAAGGTAAAACTTACTAGCCGTTGTAGAGCAGGATGGACCAGTTGTGGGTAACGAACTGGTCACGGAGGGAGCGGACCTGGCCGTCCAGGACGAGACCCTCAAGGTCAAGGTGAGCATCACGCAGGATGGTCATGGCGGGGGCTAATCCGTTAGTCTACACCGACAACACAAGGGATGCCAAGTCTTACAGTCGTAGCAGCCACGGCTCTTCAGACCGATGAAACGGTTCTCAACGATATCAATACGGCCGATAGCGTGGGTGTATCCGAGCTTGTTAAGCGCATTGAAGAGCTCGACAGGGTCGGTGTAAGTCTTCTCGGGGGTGGTGACCTTGACGGGGATACCCTTCTCGAACTCGATGGAGATGTCGACGGGCTCGTTGGGGGCGTTCAGGGGGTCGTTGGTCATGGTCCACATGTCGGCGGGGGGGGTGTGGTCGGGGTCCTCGAGGACACCTGAGACGTTAGAACGGACCGCCATAGAGGGACGGAAGCAACTTACCAGCCTCGTAACTGCAGTGAGCAGAGTTGGCATCTAAATAATTAGCGTAGTCCAAATTGCAGATCATCAGGGGAACTAACCCATCGACCAGGGCTTGGCCTAGAGGATATTAGCTATTGTCATCCAACGTCCGGGGATTGGACACATACCTTAGTGGAGGTGACGGGAATGCCAGTCTGGGCAGCGTAGTCCAGCAGATCGTTACGGCCGGCGAAACGCTTGAAGAACTTGGGATCACGCCAAGGGGCGATGATCTTGATGGAGGGCTGGATGGCGTAGAAAGCCAATTCGAAACGGACCTGGTCATTACCCTTGCCAGTGGCGCCGTGCGAGACGAACTGGCAGCCTTCGCGCTGGGCAGCGCGCATCTGAGCGCGAGCGATGACGGGACGGGCCAAGCTGGTACCGAGGAGGTAACGGCCCTCGTAGATGGCATTGCACTCTGTCATTCCATTATTTCCACATTCTTCTCGGCGAGACGGTCGGGGCGGTCTTACGGATGGCGGGGAAGCAGAGTTCCGTGACGAATTCCCGACGCAGGTCCTCAATGATCATCTTCTTCGCACCGATCTTCAGGGCCTTCTGCTCGACGGCGGCCCAGTCCTCCTCCTGGCCGACGTTGCCGAGGAAGCAGACGACATCGTAGCCCTCCTCTGATCAATTCATTAGCGAGAGGGGATATATCGGTGATAAGATGGGCGCAATACCGATCAGCCAGCGCAGAATGCAGCTGGTGTCAAGACCGCCTAAAAGAAATCACTGTTAGTCACAGTGGTTCTCCAGACACCAAATAAACCACCGCCAGGATGCGGGGGCAGAAAGGAACAAGCAGTACCTGAGTAGGCCAGACAAACACGAGGCTTAGCGTCCGACATTGTGATTAGATGGGAGGATGTAGAGAGGGAATTGAGGAGTGGCAGAGAGAGAGCAAGACCAGGACGTTCGGAGAGAATAACAGAAAGGAAGATGGAGAAGCAGCAGAGGGCAATAGATAAAAGAACTGGCGGTGGGGTCCCGATGCGGTATCGGCTCGACTGACTCACCCGGGGCGTCCCGTGACTCATGCCGGGGGGTGCTCTTGGCACTGCACGTGATACGTCATGGCCTTATGTCGGCGTCTCGCGGCCACTGAGGAACAGTTCTACAACTATCGGGATGGGAGGTATACAGTATCTGGTCGATCGTAATGGTCTCCTCGCTTTAGACGTGGTATGATGACAGGCATGCAGATGTCTGACTTGGCGGCTTACTGTCCGGTCATTTGACTTTCTATGAGAACAGCATCAGGTCAGAGATATATGTCCAGCAAACTATATATATTTATTGGAAAGCTTACAAGATCAGAAACAAGATAACTCCATGAGAGTAACGGACTTCACCTTGGAAGTCAAGTACACTATGAGACGTGCCAGAATTCCTTCGAAAAGGGAGAGCCAAAAAAAAAAAAAAAAAAAAAAAAAAAAGGCCAGCCGGACATAGTTTCCTAGCCAACTACTCTCTGTATAGCAGCCGTCCTTCACTCTCCTACAAGCCACACTTATGGTCAGGCGAGTGAAGATGGCCATATCTAACCAGATACACCGGTCTTATCTTAGTTTCTGGTTTTATTCACTTTCATCCTAGTAATTTCTGCTTCCTCGCCTTCTTTGATGCATGTGAATGTCTGAGGCAATCCAGGCATACTCGTTTGTTGTCTCCATACATGAAGACCTCTTCTTCCTCTTGAATCATCTTTAGGGTCGTCTCCAGGATCATCCCCAGTCTTCTCAAATTTCCTCTCGCCTCTGTCTTTCTGTCACCCTCCCACTGTTTTGTCGTCACAGTACTTCATCCATCTGCGTGTTCAGAGCGGGTCGAACATCACTTCTGTCTTGTCCTCACTTTGCTTGACTGGCCGACCGTTCTCCCTTCAGCGATTGACAGTCATTCCAAGCTGAGACTCCGAATCAACTTGTCCTGACTTTACTCTTGATCCACACTGTGAAAGGTGAGCACATACCTACAGACCATATCTGGACGCGACAGATACCAGAATAACCTTTTCAGTGACACAAGGTTACCTCTGCAAATTGATACCATCTCTTGGGGATTGCAAGATGTCCCAGCCACAGCCTGCGGACAGCCTCTATGAGGAAATCATTGACATCTCGGACAAAGCCGACTTAACCCTCGTCGTGGAAGAGCACGAACGTGTCAAGTCTGGATTCGAAGAAAACAGCATCGACGACACCGCCACCAAACCTCTGGCAAAAGTCGGTACCTTTCGTGTCCAAAGAGAAAAGGTAGCCAGGGCCAGTCCGGTCTTCCAGGCTATGCTGCGAAAGTCGTGGGCTGAGGCTAGCAAAAGTACCGTGACGTTGAAGGGTGACAATGTGAGAGCTATGGAGATATGGCTGAGGTTTTTCCATTCCACACTCGAGACCATAGCCTTCGCGTGTATCACCATTGAAGTTATCTGGCACTTGGTGATGACCGCAGACAAGTACGATATCGATTGTACCAAGCTGACGACATGGTTCGCTTCGTGGTTTGAGTCCGAAAAGCCCCGTGGTAGAGACGAATTGTACTTTAAATTCGCGGCTCAGACTTTGTTCCCTTGTTTCGCTTTTGACTACGCGGAGGGAATTCAGATCATGACCAGAACATTGGCGTACAATTGGCCGCACCATATCCATGAGATCAACCCGACAAATGAAATCAAAATGCATCTTCCCTCTAGGGTGATTCGTAAGTCCGCGAAGCAATGTCCTCCACCTGCTCACGTCGAAAAACAGTCAATGCTAACTTTACATTCCTCCAGAACAGTTGAATGCTGCTAAAGGACGACTACGCACCATCCTCCATCGTGGATTATTCGAACACGTTTGTGAAATTGTTGACTGGGCCAGTTGCGACTGTAAAGAGCGCACGGTGTTCAGGTTTTTGGCAGAACTTCGGCGGATCAAGGCATGGCCGTTGGAAGACGTCATGGCTAAAACGAGCATCAAAGCCATACTGTTTCGCCTCGGCCAATTCGAGAGCAGTAGGATGAACGTGAGTGATCCTAGCACCGGTGGGGTTTCGTGCAAATGTGCGATAAACTGGGACAAGGTTGTCCGTGATGCTGTCCAGCGCGTGAGAAATTACTTTGACGGCCTGTGTTTGGACTGCATGAAGAGTAGCAAAGAGGTCAACTTCCGGCGGGACGACGACAACGACTACTGGAATCATGATGAGCCGCGAGATCGCTACGATACGTTTTGCCGAATTGATCACGGTGAACCGACATGGTACTTCAGCTTTATGGGGCGCCGTGAGAAGAGAGGACTGATTGCAGATTCTTGATGGACCAAAGGACACAGAGTGCCTATTCGGCTCCGGGAAGTTTTATGCCACCATGTGTTTACGGGATTTGCTATGTTTTGTCATTCTGAGGATAACGAATTTATGCTTGAGGTTTTACTGTCCTTTCTTTATTAACATGGTCTCTTAATAAGTCGACTAGGCGGCAGATTGGTAGAGGGGTGGAATGTAAAAGTTGCATGAGTATGGCATCGTACTTCGGCGAACAACCACCTGTCAGCAGATGGGAATTTGAAAACCAAGGTTCACAGATCCTGATTAGCGATCTGGAAGCCAAATTTTCATCATGAGATAGTTTTGATGGCTTGTGGGAAACACTCCTAGGTCTTGAACAGGTAGCAGGGATCCAGGGCCGGCTATTCAGGTATGACATGGGGCGAAACGTTCGATTTTCCTTTCACCCGCGTTTCAACCGTGTCCAAGACTGATCATCTTGCTTTGACAGCCGAAATACAAACAGACTCATGCCGTGGCGCCCCTGGTTTAGACCCTTTCGGTTGAAGGAGTGTGGAGCTTTCTGCTTTTCGCTGGTTCCGGAGTGGATCCCACACGAAGAATAAAGAACAAGGGATTCGTGAGTTACCCCGGACTTAGGGACCTCGACAGCCGCCAAAAAGTGAGTTAGTAAGGGAAATTTGACAGCAAGTTGAACTAGACTATCCGAAGAAATAATTTCTCGCATCCGTCGCCGTCACGGATTTGCAGCGAATTCGCGCCCTGAAAATGACTCAACATGGCGATGTTACGTAACGAAGCCCTAACTCTGCGGACTATGTGGGGGACTCCGAATGCGACCCCCGTCGAAATTGCACGAGGAGAAATTCCACGGCGGCGATTTCTCGATACTAATCAATCTCTGGTCGACGACCCACACCCGGTGAACGGGGAACATCTGACTGGCAAACTCTTCCGTGACTCCGTCCCTTGCGCTGACTCCACCGCCTGGAATTCGATTGCCATCCTGGATTGCCTGATTAGCTTTTCTCTCCCTTGGATGCATGCGCCTTCACTCGAGAAATGGATCACCATCTGCCTAGCATGGCTTCTGAAGCCGTCGACGTTGAAAATGTCCAGAAGGAAAAGCATGATCTGCCGATTGACGGGGACAAAGTTGATATCGGGTCCTGTCGGGAGGATGCGTTCGGCAACGAGGAGCACGCGCAGGTCAAATATAAGACCTTGAAATGGTGGTACGTATCGGTTTCTCACCGGCGGTTCGCTCGTCATTGATTTTCGACCTAGGCAATGCGGTCTGCTCATGGTGGCCGAGACCGTTTCTCTCGGTGTTCTCGCCTTACCATCGGCAATCGCAGCACTGGGACTGGGCCCTGCGCTGGGAATTCTCATCGGTCTGGGTGGTTTGGCCACCTATACAGGCTATGTGACGGGGCAGTTCAAATGGCGGTACCCTCATGTGTCGAGCACTGCGGACGCCGGTGAAGTCTTAATGGGCCGTTTCGGCCGGGAGTTGCTATTCGGCAGTAACATTTTGTATCTGGTCTTTCTAATGGCGAGTCATATATTGACCTTCACGGTGGCCATGAACACGATCACCAAACATGCCACCTGCTCTATCGTCTTTGGGGTTGTCGGGCTAGTGCTTTCCTTCTTGTTTGCTCTTCCCCGAACCCTGAAGGGCATGACATGGCTTTCGGCTATTTGTGAGTCATGCGCTATTCCTGAGCAAATGGGACATTTGATGTTGTTGATGGGGTTATGCTTCGGCCAATATCTAGTGCATACTGACCCTCTTAAGCGTTTACGAGCATCATGGCCGCCCTGTTCTTAACGATCATTGCTGTCGGCGTTCAGAACGACGAGAAACCAGTCAAGGCCGCCGTGAAGACCGACCTAGTCACTGGCTTCACGGCTGCATCTAACATTGTCTTTACCTTCGGTCAGTTCTACATTTTGGACTGCAGAAACCCATTCTAACGTTCACTCAGCAACCCACAATACTTTCTTCACTATGATGTCAGAGCTCAAAGAGCCAAGGGAATTTCCGAAGTCTCTGGCCATGCTGCAAGGTCTTGACCTTTCCATCTATCTTGTTGCATCTGTAGTTATCTACCGATATGCAGGAGAAGACGTGACTTCCCCTGCCTTAGGATCCGCCGGGCCTCTGATCTCGAGGATCGCCTACGGAATTGCTCTACCGACAGTATGTCCCCGAACCGGCTCGCAGAACTAAGCTCACGTTTCTAGATTGTTATTGCTGGTGTGATTATCAGCCACATCGCCTGTAAACAGATCTACATCCGACTGCATGCCGGGACAGCACGCATTCATACGAAGGATTTCGTATCTGTCGGGTCCTGGGTCGGCATTGTGGGCTGTCTTTGGATCATTGCCTGGATCATCGCCATGTCTATTCCAGTTTTCAACAGTCTCCTTAGTTTGATTGTGAATTGACTTCGTTGGTATACATGGCTGCGTGCTGACTATGGGGATAGGTTTCTTTGTTTGCAAGTTGGTTCTCCTTCGCGCTTCCTGGCATCTTCTGGTTCTGGATGAACAAGGGGCGTTGGTTCGCATCGCCTCGCAAGATCCTTTTATCTTGCATCAACGTTCTTGCTATCGTCGTGGGCCTTACTCTGGTAAGAAAAATTCCTAAAACTCTTCCGGTCTCGCGTTTCTAATCCATCTAGTGTGGTCTGGGTCTCTACACCTCCGGCAAAACGATACACGACGATCCTAGCAGCGCAAGTTTCTCTTGTGCTGATAATTCGTGAAGCCTTTGCCGTTGCTTGCATTTGCATTTTAGCCTGCATTTGATCTTCTGCATTATCTAGAAGAAGCATGTTTGATAAAGAAGATATTTATGTGATTTGCTTTGTACAGGTCGGAATATTCCACATTACTGACTAAAATGAAATTGTGCTCTACCATGATATTGTAGACAATGATTTTTGGTTGGGCTCAGCAGATAGGGAACAATTCAAAGAAGATGGATATGCAAACCGACGCGACATTCAGTGCATGGCCGCATCTGCCTCACTGTATAGGGAGATACCACTTCTGGAGAACCTCATGCTCATCGTGAAATGATGATTCGAGTTATATATACTTGTGATATGGTATGATATGATTCATTGTACCACCCCAACAAAGCTTTCGCGTCCCTCGAAGGCCTCGGAATTCCCCATCGACGAACCCTCATTGTCTCTGTCCTCATCATGCCCCGTTTTAAACTCTCTCCAGAGACCCCTTCTGAACCCCATCAACAATGTACCCCAATATCATCACCGAGTCAGAGGTTCCTCGGCGGCACCCGCTGGATGGTGCTCTATTTCCACGAGCCGATGGGCCTGCGCAACGTTGGGGTTCTGAAGCTGGTACTTGGGAAGCTCGAAAGATACGACAATAAATGCTTCACAGAAGATCCTGGCGATGACTCCTTCATCTACAAATTTGAAGTTGACATCCCAGCTAGTGTGGAATCTCAGAAGGGCTGTCATAAGACGGCAGTTAATTCCATCTCCGATCAGCTGGTGGACGTCGTTTACTTGTATGATACGTCGGAGGCTGAGAAGGCTGTTCAATATTTTCAGGAGAAGGTAAATCTTGCTCGTTTCAAGGAGGAGCTTCATCAGATGAGGGACGTGAGGAACGTTGCGTCCTCTTGGGTGCCGCTTAGCGTTGTGGAGAGCAGCGCTGGGAAGAGGACTGACGGGTCGGGTGATTCTGAGGGAGAGATTGATGGTCCTTCCTTTGGTAGTCAGTCTGAGGACGGGAAGAACTCATACCCAGAGTGGATTTGATTGAAGCTTTGGTTCGGAGTCTGGTTTGCTGGAAGTGATTTCTTGAGACTCGTACTGTCTTTCACTGGGTCTTGTCTCCTGGCCATGCTTTACCATGAGCCGAATGTACGTCTGGAATAGGAGCTAGGTCACTTGATATGCGCACACACGAAGAGAAAAATATGAATCATAAATAATAGCCAAACTAACATGGATCAGGTAAAGATATAGTCTAGTATAGTGTAGGCCGGATGGAACCTATAAGGGGTTTGCCATGGGGCCTTATCCTCCGTGTCCCGAAAATACTCCGACATTTTTGAACGAGCTGATCTCTTGAAGAAGCCACAGCTAACGTCTTTTGATATTACGACAGCATAACAAGAATTAATATCAGATAAAGACATCGTTAACAAGACATCGTTAACATAGAATAGGACATGTACAATTGTCTGAAACAAATCATGTGCTGCAAGTTGCATCTCATTTATTGCTGACTGCTACGGAAAGGATGATAGCGATAACAAGGATTTTGGTCTTTGATAAGGCAGAAAAAGCAGCATGAGACTATGTGGTTGCGTTCTTGGTCTGACAAAGACAGGAGGTACTATGTCTTTCATCACAGAAGTCACCTTCCCAGTCAGTCAAAGGCGAACCAACGAGACAATGGGCAAACATCCCGGGGAGATACTTTTTGCATGGCTTTTAATGAGAGTCCCCGAAACATGCAAGTACGACACCCTGATATCATTATATAAAGGGGTCTGCTATCAACTGCCCGTTTCTTCAACCAATAAATATCCTCCTTCCCTTAACATCGCCTGTGTATTTCTCTAAACGACAAGTCGACAAGGAATACACGACGTCCAACCACTCAAACTTGCCTCCCAAAATGCCCGAGTTTATCCGGTACGTGTCAGTTTACACTGGTCCTCGTCTATATGCGAACCTCCAGGATGAGTATAAGGAAGCGATTAGACGCCTGGATCACGGAGTATACGCCGTCGTCCATAACGACGAGGATATTTCTCCTGAAGACGCCTACGTCAGATATGTTCAACTGCACTCGCACCTCTTGTTCAAGGTGATCGTAGACCGAAAGTATATTCCAGTTGATCAGATCATCCGTGCCGCTGCCTTCACTGCCTCCACCTGTCTGGATTCGGAGGATCCCAAACAAGCCCAACCTATTGACCCGTTGGCCTCGTACACGCTTCGCGCCGTTGCTCTTCATCTACACCCTGAATTGGGACGTATTGTTAGAGTTGACTGCCAGCGTCATCCTCTCTTCAAGGGTAATGATAAGCCGACAACCGCAATCCAGACCCGACGGTGGACCCCTGCGGATATTGACTCCCAATACTCAACCTATCCGAAAAGCTGTGCCGAGGATAAGAAATCCAAGAAAGCTCGCCATCGGCGTCGCAAGGCCTGGGGATCTCATCCTGTAACATTCCACAGGAACTCTTTTGGCGATGTCGACATTGTTGTCCAGCGTCCGGACAAGAACATTCGGTACATGCCGTGGACGAGTCAGGAGGCGGATCAGGTCAATTACTGAGTCGCAGTATATATGCGATTGCACTTACTGGCTTGGTGGAAAAGGCTGAATTAACCAAAACGCATTGAGTTTGCCTTGAAACTTTCATAACATTAGTAGATATCCTTTCCTTGTAGAAATAAATCTCCGTTGGAATCGGTGCAGATTGTAGCATCGTTCAAGGGAGCTCCCGAGGCAATGAAACGCTGAACCACGAACCACAACTCAAAAGCTTTACATTTGCCAAATCCTCTGTGATAAGAATTTAGAACACCAGTACTTCCCTCGTAAAGTGGGATTCCTGTTGGAGAAGCGGATGAATCCTTTGTGAAACGAGAAGTTTCCGTCTAGGGGCACCGGAATTTTGCATGAGTCCATTGTCAAATTCCTTAATCCTTGTCGATTTGTCTTATTTGTTTGTTTTTTTTCTGGCGTAATCGTTAAGGCGTTATGGAGGGCGTTCGGCAGGTTGAATATCTTTTCTTTCACATACCCGGCTTTGCGCCAAGTTTCGATGCATTATTATCATTACCATTGGATGCTTGGAAATTTATTTTATTTATTCATTTTACTTGTTTCTTTGAATTCCTTGATTTCACTTATTTCATTCATTCTTGATTAGAAATGTTGATCTAATTCGGTTATCTTCCCTCAAGCTTCTAAATAAAGAGGGTGGATGGCTGGTTTTCTTTGTTCAAATCATTCAGGCGTTGTGGCATTTGATGCATGGACCGGGTTTGTACCTTCAGCACATTGTTATTAGGTATTTGATTATTCGTTACGTTTCTTTATGTTTCCTCAAGCGTCTATACATATATCCTCTATATAGATAATCTATAGCTCTATCACTATCAGACAAAAGATTTATTACATGTACATTCCTCCAACTCTTGCCGTCCTCTATTCCACCGCAAACCTCAAGCAACCATCTTCATCCCCGCAATAACAACCCTTGCAGCAAAGATTATACTCGCCCCAAGCAGCGACGCAACCCCAGCGAAGATAATCGCAGCTTCATAGTTCCCGTATTTGTTTATCATGGCCCCGGTGATTGGTGTCCCCGTTAGTCCGGCCACACTGAGCACACCCAGCGCCATACCCATGTATGACCCGATCTGGTTCGGTTGAGGGGCCGTCATGGCGATCGTCGCCGTGAATAACGAGATGACGGTGCCGCTGAAGAAGCCGAAGAGCACAGAGAAGACGATCATTCCGCCGTGTGAGGTGATGCGGAGCCAGCAAAAGATGAGAATCCCGCAGATGAAGCACGCCCCAGATAGCGTATTAAATCGACCGAGATGGTTGGCGACGGCGCCGCTGAGAAGTCGACCAATGAGGGACCCGGCGTTAACGATGGCTATTAGGTAGTATGAGAGGTTGACGCTAATGGAGATGGACTGCGCGTAGCCGGGGATGAAGTAGAATGGGACGAAAAGCGCCCAGATCACTAGGAAGAGGCCGATGATTTGGATCGTGTAGCCCGGATGCTTCCATGCTTCGAGGAGGAGAGGAGGCCCGGTGCGTCGTTTCGGAACGTTGGAGGTCACAGAGACGCAGGCGATGATGCTCAAGGCCAGCATGACAAACCCGAGGATGCGGACTGTCCAGCCAAAGCCGAGGTCGGTGCGGTGGAGCATGCGATTTAAGGCGATGGGGAAGAGGATTCCTGCGAGAGAGGATCCACTGGATGCGATTCCTATTGCGAGTGGACGCCGTTTGAAGAAATATTGGTTGACAGCGGTCAAGGTAGGGGTATATGTGAGGCCATTGGTGATCCCTCCCAGAATTCCCTGTGCTAGAATAAACTGGTAATATTCTTTGGACAGACTAGTCAACATGACTGACAGGATGAACAACAGCGAGCATGGAATCAGGATAACCTAACGGTCGTCAGTTCTATATAGGCCAATCCTGTGGGGTATGAGACTTACCCTGGGACCGTAGCGGTCCATCAGTGGCCCGGAAATTAGGCCTGCTGAGAACATGAAGAAGACTTGGAGGGAGCCAATCCACGCAATGTTTGAGGCACTTTGGCCTCTGAGAAGCGTTTGTCCGTAGTATGCTTCGTAGATACTGGCACGTTTTTAGTGCCAGGACACCAGCTGAGGATCAATTGTGAACCACTCACCCAAACGCATTGATGTAACCAAATGTATTGAACATCACACACCAGCAGGATAGAACTGCCATCCATGCCTTCAGGCCCCCTTCAGGAAATGTCGGTGGCTTCGGAGGAACATGCTCCTCATCCACAGAGATAGGCTTTTCGGCGTTGGTGTACATTGCAGTCGTTTAATTAGAACTTGCTGTAATTTATCTCAAAGAGCCATATGTCACCATTGAAGATGGCACTGAAGCTATATAGTAGTAAACTATGGAGAGACGATGTACTTCACATGGTGACTCGGGGATTTCCCAAAGGAGATGATAGTCCGAGTCGGGCTCGGTCTCGGGTCTTGGCGCCACGGTGAAGCTGACTCATCCGGGGAATTCCATCTCAGCCAATCAGATCGTCACATAGGCTGCAGTTTGTCGAAGATCGCTTTTTACTTGGGAAGACCGATTGCATTAAATCACGATGATTGCATTCAAAGCCTCGGTGATCAGTTGATTCCTCTAATATTACGACCCTTGCCATCGTACAGTGCGGTATCCTTGGTAACCGGATCTCCTATGAGCTATTGCCTTCAACCCCCGTGGTATGCAGGGGTGCCTCGTCATACCCTTACGTACCCCTCGCCATGATCAGGTTTAAGGGAACTTAATTATGTGAGCTCTACGTTATATTAGAGAGAGAATGACACATTTGGCACAAAGAACATACAAGATCTCGTCTTGTTCATCCCAATTTTCCATAGGTATGATGGTTGCCGCATCCAATAATAACAGCCACTAGACGAGCGGCGAAGGGGAAAGTCAACCACGAACTAACTGGAGAAAAAGTTGATCGAACAAAGAATCCTACACCTTCAGCGATCTGCTAGGGAAACATCTTCGCAATGACAGTATCCGTATAAGCCCACAAAATCGAGGAATGATCAGCACAAAAGCTCCGCCCCGTATAGAAGGTACTTTGCCGTCCTTGTAACGCATACAGCCGGCGATAAAAGCCGTTTTGAATATCCTCCGCAGACACGATAGGTGACGCGGGCGAGTGATTCGCTAGCAGAAGCAACTCCGGCGCCGTAACGTTGTAAGTCCCGGCGCCTTTCATCCGGCGGAGACTGGACATGACGAGGTCGATTGCGTCCTGCGGAGTGAGACTCTCGTCGCCGATTATCTCGCTCGTCACGTAGCCGGTGACGCCGGGGTATCGAAGTCGCCAGGCGAATGGAGTTCGTGGGAGACTGCCGGGTCCGTTCTCTGGCTGGGTGTTTATGACGGTGACGGCGTCTGGGATGCCGGTGTGATAGAGGACGGCGACGTAGTAGTTGTTCCATTTCCACTTTTGGAACATTTGGAACTCCGTGTCGTCTAGGCCGAAGGTCTGCATGTTGTGGAGTGTTGGAGGGATGGCGATGAGTAGCTTCTGAGCCTGTATCAACTTTGTGGTACCGTTGACTCCTTGCACAACAGCTTGCACGGAGCGAAATGATCGCTCGGTTTGAGTAACGCTGCTTCTGAAAAGAATATCTTGACCAAGTACGACAGCCGCCTTGCGATATAGGTCCATGCCTCCGTTGGTCGGTGTCATAAAGCCTCGTAGAAGAGCGTCGATCTGCGAAAGCCCGAAGCTCTGGATCACATATATGGTGGGCACGTCTAGCAGATTGCCTACCTCCTGGCTGAAGGTGAAGATTAAGCTCAACGCCCCCTCAAGCCGGTGCTTGGTTACAAACTCGCCGAATGGACGCCACAGCTCATCAGGGACGGGTTCGGGAAGATTGAGAGTGCCGTCGCGGAGGTATTCGTATCTTTCGATGGCGCTGCGATAGAGCAGAGCACCTGCAACGATGCTCAGGGTATCGTTTGGAGGAGGCACTCGAATGCCGGTCTGAAAGTTGACATTTTCGGTGACAAGGGTGTCAGGAAGCAGTGTTCGCCAGTCGACTCCGAGTCGCATAAAATAATTCCGCGATAACTGGTCATTGAATACGCCCTCGACGCCGTAGTCAAAATGCTGACCATTTCCAAGATCGTATGTTTCTGTGTGTCCGCCGAGATATTCGCTATTTTCCACCACAACGACTGATTTGCCTTGGTCCTTCAGTCGGATAGCTGCGTAGGTGCCGGTTGAGCCACCGCCGATTATGCAAACATCGCGAATGATGGTATCCTCCGCAAGAAAACTCTGCTCGGAGATGCTGGCTGCTTCGACCAGTGTTGTCACTACCAGCAGCGTGGCTATCAGTTTACTATGTGGAGGTCGGTAAAACGCCATTTTCACTTCACCTAAGAAGGGCGAAGGCCCCGAGGCCCAAATTAATAGCACTAGAACTGCAGCTTCAAAGTTCAGCCACCAGGAAAGAGGGCTCAATGCGCAGTAGTACTGTGCCCTTAGAGTTTGGTCGCATGACACTGAATTGTAGGAATACTACGCATCGCCTCGTCTATGGTGACACATTGCCTCTGGCCAAGTTCGCCAAGCACCAGATGTTTCATTATAGACAAGTTTGCTTAAACTTCACTTTTACATACAAAGACAGCATTGTTCCTCCAAATTTTCTGAAACCTTTCCTTGGATAATGCTGCAGGATCTAGAAATTCTCTAGCATCCTCTGCAGCTCACCAAAAGCCAGCACAATCTCCTCTTTCTGAGCGGACCAAAAGCCGCCCTCGTCTGTCAAACCCAGATCCTCACCCGAAGCCCCCCGAAGCAGAACATCCTTGTCCGGAAAGGTCAGGGGGACAGTTCTCTCGACCGGTGTCATACGCAAGCCCTGTAGAACCTGACGCAGCTGCTCCGCCGCCTTCCCCCCACCATGACCTCCATAGCTGATTATCAGAGCGGGCTTTCCCTTCCACTCGTGATAAAGATAGTCCAGCGCGTTCTTGATGCTAGCTGGATATCCCCAGTTATATTGTGGAGTAACAAAAATGAAGGCATCGTGTGCCGTGATTTCTCGCGACCAGGCCCTGCTATGCGCGTGGGTGTATTCATCGGGTAATTTGATCTGCGAAGGAATTCCTGGCTCGTCGCACAGGGGGAGGTTCCACACGGCAAGATCAATCAGTGAAAGACCCGTGGTGGGAAATGCCCGTTTGATCGTCTCGCGCACGAAATCTGCGATCTGAGGACCAACGCGTGGATTGCGCTGGCTGCAGACAACCAGGCCAATATTCCGAGCCATTTTGGTATGTAGCGTTGCAGGTGGAAAAACTTTGCTTGTAGGTTGCTAGTTTATTATTTATGACGACCTGCCGTACGTCGGGATTCTCGCTCGGGGGGACATGACTTATCTCCGAGCTTCTCCGAGAAGCCGATATCAGATCTGAGACATCTGACAGTCCCCTTGCACATGACCGTTTCGATACATGTGCATGATCTAATAATTAGGAAATCGTATAAATTTGGGATCTAGATGATCCTGAAGGCGAAGCTCGAGAACCCTTGCGTCCCCGACGAAAACGTCACGACATGCACTGTTCGCCAGGATGATCTATAACCAAGAAGGGTTAATCACATTCCAAGCTTCAGGTATCCAGGAATTCCAGGATTCTCGGGTGCGGTTGCAAGCTTCATAGCTACTGCAGAACTCCCCTCATATCCTTGTGAGCGCAAACATTAGCATGCGTCTCTAGAACTCGCCGGAAGCATTACCCGGGTCATAAGTATCTGCCGCTTTGCGTTGGTGACTTCTAGGATTTCCGCAATTGTGAGCATGGAATTAGCCCTTCTTGGAGCCATGCACAGCACGATCCACCTGATACTAATAGGTTCCTAGTTGAGAGGTCCGGCATACAAGGTTCATCTCTCAACCCGAATGCGGCAATGATCATGATGGTGGCAAAAGAGCGTTCAGGTTGGTTGGTTATCGCTGACGTCATCCATCCTTACGAAGGTCTGCGGTCAGGGTAATTGTAGACCTAGAGTGGTTTGCAGAAATAGATATCAAGGTATATGTGGGGTTCCAAACAGGGTTCGCTCGTGAACTATCATCGTCAAGTGCAATGTGCTGCTTTCGATCGATATCTTCAACGGGCCTTCGGGTATTTAACCTTAAAGCTAGGCCTAGGACGGCATCAGTCAGAAGTCGAACACTCTCTAAAAGAGCATTGCCTGATCCCGTATAATCAATTATCATGGCAGGCAGACACGAAAGCGAGCTTGAGCAGGATGAGATCGGACAGCGTCTGCTGCTCAATCATATTGACAGATGCGCCTTAGATGCACCGGACAAGGTCGTCTTTTACCAGGTCCTTCTCGAGGAGTCTCATGAACGGGTTCTTCCAGTAACGTACTCCGATTTGAGGCGCTTGATAGACCAACAGGCCCGGTGGCTGGATGGACTCGGCCCCGAAGGTTATGGAAACAATGACACCACAATAGCGTGAGCCGGGCATTCCTTCTAACTGCGTGGCTGCTTCTGATTGTTGTAGATACCTAGGGCCGAGTGACTTGAGACATCTACTCTTTGCACTGGCCTGTAACAGGATTGGGTCGACGGTATGCCATTTAGCCTACAGGTATCTGAAGTCGACTCTAACATTGTTTTAGGCACTCTTGCTTTCGCCGCGGAATAGCGTCTACATTCACAGACATCTATTCGAAGAATGCGGGTGCAAACTACTCATATTCGATCATACTTGCAGTGACATCGCGGACCAGATCTCTCCCAACAGCACAATCACGTTCCATGCTTTGGATGACTTGGCTGACTTGCTCAAAAACAAAAGCTCCCATACCGAGACCTATCCTTACCACGAAATCTGGGCGAGCGCCTGTGGCAAGACGGCTCTTGTGAGATGAATCCGTACAGGAAGCCTCTTTGTTCACCCGATACTGACCCTCTTAGGTCCTGCAAACTTCAGGCTCAACCGGCCTTCCCAAACCTGTCCCTATTACCCATGCCGCACTCGCTACGATTGACATCCAGCAGTCAATTTCAGACCGGTACAAGGATGGAAAAGATTGTCTCCTAGAAGTCATGATAGGAGCCAAACGCCCTTACCAATCGTTTCCGTTTTTTCATGTTGCTGGTTTCGAGCTCACTTGTCTTTTTATATTCGCTGAGAGCTGTCTGGTGCTTGGGCCACCGCGACGTCCGCCAGGCATTGAGATGTTTAGGAAGGTGGTTGAGATCACAAGCCCAGATAGTGCCTTGTTGGCTCCCCAGACCGTGAATGAGATTGCTGAGGACCAAGACTTGATGTCCACGGTAGTCCCAAGCTTGGACTGGATTCTTTACGGGGGAGGTGAGTTTACTTGAACTATTAAGCAACCCTTTCTTATGTCATCGCTGATCACAGAAAGTAGGTCCTATCGCTGAACGGGCAGGCAATGCAATCTCCTCGCGAACTCGACTTCTGAATGGATTCGGTACCACAGAATGTGGCTCCATGCCTCTATATCCAACGCAGGCCCGTTACTGGAACTGCTACCATTTCCATCCGCTCAGCGGTGCAGACCTACGACCCTTTCCGGATAGCCCTGGCCTCTATGAACTATTTATTGTTCGCAACGAAAGCAACCTCCCGTACCAAGCCGTATTTCACAGCTTCCCAGACTTAAAGGAGTTTCCTGTGAAAGATATTTTCCGAAGGCATTCGGACAAAAAGGATTACTGGGTCTATCAAGGACGCAAAGACGACATCGTCGTGCTTTCGACAGGAGAGAAAGTCAACCCATTGCCGATTCAAGATGCTATCGCGGCTATTCCTGAAGTCAGAGCGGCGTTGGTGGTCGGCAATCAGAAGCCTTATCCGGGACTACTACTCGAGTTGGAATTCGATACATCCCCCGCAGACAGAGAAGGGCCTATAATGAATCGATTGGAGAAAGCTCTGGCCGACACAAACTTTCAAGGTACTCGTGACGCGCAAATCAACCTGAAAGACACCATATGGGCAGATCCACAGAAGCCGTTGGCGCGGAACATCAAAGGGTATCTTCGTCGCAGTGCCATAGAGCATGATTATGAGGATGAAATCAATCACCTGTACGCAAGAGAGACAAATTCCCTGAGCATTGAACTTGATGCATCTTCCGAAGAGACCTTGCGCTCCGGAATTCTGGATATGTCCAAACGGTTGGTCTCAAAGGATGACCTCAACGTTGACAATGACCTCTTCGAAAGTGGTCTTGATTCCAGAGGGGCACATATACTCGTGACAGCTATCAACACGGCATTGTTCAAACCCCGGGAGGATTGGTCGAAGGACACTTCGAAAGAAGCACCTTCCGTGGCCATCGTTTATCAAAACCCGACAGCCAGGAAGCTCACAGATGTACTTTTCCAACACGTCCACTCTGGTATACAAGGCGATATGGGAGAGCGTGAGTTTTACAAACTGTTACAAAAGCATGTCGATAGTCTGTCGTCTCTTTCACCAAGACAGCCCATGCAGAGAACACCAGATAAGAAGAAAGCCCACGTTCTCTTAACTGGAAGCACGGGGTTTGTCGGGTCATACATCCTGGACTCTCTTTCACATTGTCCTGAAGTTGGGAGAATCACTTGCCTTGATAGGCGGATCGAGGATCGAGCTGCATCATCATCATCATCATCTGATACCAAGGGGACCAGATCTTCATCCAAAGTGGAGTACCTATTAGGAAACCTCGACCAAGCCAACTTCGACCTTGACCCTAGTATCTGCTCGACTCTGTGCGACTCTATTACCGTCATTATGCACTGTCAATGGCCTGTGAACTTCAACCGGACCTTATTGTCGTTCCAGCCGAATATCCAAGGAGTCGAGAATCTCGTCCGCTTTGCCTACGGCGCCACGTACAACCCGCAGATTATCTTCCTGTCGTCGATCGCGACTGTCAAACAATGGGATCAGAACGTTCCAGTACCTGAGAAGCCGCTGAGCGACCCAAAAAAGGCTCAAACAGGGTACGGGCAAAGCAAACTGCTCGCTAGTCGCTTGCTCGAAGAGGCCTCAAAGCACACGGGCACTCGCTCTTCCATTTTTCGCTTAGGTCAGGTGACCGGCCCTATTGGTCGTATCGTGAAGCAGAAAGTATGGCCTCGATCCAACTGGTTTCCGGTCTTGCTGGATGCATCAAGGTCCATTGGGTGTGTCCCAGACTCGTTGGGGACGGCGAGCAAACTAGACTGGATCCCGGTGGATGAACTGGCAACTGTCATTACCGACCTGGTGGTTTCGATGCACTCAGGAAATGACAATATCGGTCCATCGGCTGACTATTACCATCTCGCGAATCCGAAACTGGCATGTTACAAGGATCTTCTCCCTGTCATTTCAAACCGGCTGGGGAAGGAGGTGAACATTGTTTCTTTGTCAGAATGGGTCGATCGATTGGAGAAGTCGGCAACGAATGCAGGGAATGATTCGAATCCAGGCATAACCCTGCTGAGCTTCTTCCAGGGTTTAAGGGATACACAGAACGAGTCTCCAGTGGTGCTGGAGACTAAACATACGCAAGAACGTCTTCCAGAACTTCGCAAGGTCAGGGCGGTCAACAGTAGGTATATGGAAACCTTGCTTGACCAGTGGGGATTCAACTCGCATGATTAGATCTCCTATAGTGATCAAGCCTAAAGGAATTGAATCAAGACACGTACTACCTATGATAGAATATTCACATGAAAGTATGAGAGAAATGTGACGTTGCATCCCGCGTCGGAGAGTCTGTGTATCCCAAATTCAGTCGGCGATTGACTCTATGCAAGGATATGTTGGCTGCATGGTGCATCGCTATTTCCTGCTGTGTGACCAAATGACCTGTCAGATGAATAGACCCGTTTCTTGCTGTTTGTCTGCAGCTCAGTTGGTTCGCCAGCTCATTCCCGGCTCGGTGATTTTACCAGGCCGCTCTATTGTGCCGACCGGTGGATTTTACATATGTTTTAATTCATTCCGTGGGTCGCGCTCCAGACCACGGATCCTAGCCCCTTGTTACAGTACCGACGTGCATTGGTTCAATTAATATCGAATTCTGCCAGACAATTAAAGAACGAGGCATTGTAGCACGTCGGATCAATGAATGCCGGTGCAAGCTCTGGCGCCAGAAGACTCTGTCCCTCGGCAATTGTTGTCACCGCGGGCACCCCTTGGGCTGTCCTTTCCAGGTCATTCGGGGTGGCTTGGGACGGGACGATCTTCTCCAGCGGTCCTGCATTCCATCTTTCAATCGAATCGGAAAGAATATCAGCTGCAGACGACCGCAAGCAATGGTATGCGGATTCCGCAGAGTTCCAGGTTCGCTTCGTGCTTTTCAAACACCCAAGGATTAACGTGACGCGGTTGCAGTGGTGATCGAAACATTCTTCGGAGTGGCTGATCGATGTGGCGAGTTGGATCATTCCGCAAAGCGCTAAGGCGGAAATCACGAATGGAGAATGTTTCTGGATGTTAGGGCACACTGAGATCGAGTCAGATATTCGCCGTGATGCTTCAGTAGCTTTGATACTATGGACGAGGCGAGTAAAGGTTGATGAGAGATGGCAGGTCGCGGAAGGCCAGAAGCGATCGTCTGGCTGGGCTAGCAAGGGCTGCAGGTCACTTCGTGGCAGATGAAGCAACATGGCAGCATAGGAAATGATCAAGTGTGCTTGGAACATCATCTCGTCGACATTCCCATATGAGTCCACGATATCCAGCTTTTTCGGTGGGAGATGATTGACCCAGCTCACGAGGGCGTTCTCGATGGCTTGTAGGTGGTCGCGGTGGTAGTCGCGTAATCGGTTCAAGACCAGAACTCTGCAGAGAATTGTCGCAGCCTCGATGCGATAGCTGAAGGATGAAAAAACCGTCTCTTCCTCCGCAAACACCCGCCGCTTGAAATCGAGCATCCTACGCGGCGTCGGGACATCACATCCTGCGGCATAGACCGAGTCTTCACATGGCAATCCCACCTCCGGGGTGACGCCGCTACAGCGAAAAGTAATGTTCTTCAGTTGGACTGCCATGAAGATGTCCGTGATATACAACTCCCACCACGTTCGTCTTATGCTCTCCGCCTCAGTCGATCTATCAGACTGCGAGGTTGACGCAAACACCCATCGGTTCATCCCTAACTCGAATGCTACTTCGGTGCTATGTGAGAACGCTTCTTGGGCTTTCTCCTGCTCCCCCCGTGCGTACAAAGCAATGGAGTAAATCAACCAGGCTTGGACCATGCATGGCGACCGATCTGGATTGGATGTCAGTTCAGCCTCAACGCCTTCCTTCAATTGCAAGTTGGAGCTAGATGGTGCGTAGTGTGATCCCACAAAGTTCACGACCAGCTGAAGAAAATGGGGATAATTTCGGTCTTTGTACAAAGCGAAAGGGACCAGGATTGGATGCGCAACATGAAAGTTCTCGTAGAACAACCGGAGGAAGCGATCATCGAAATCTCCCGCTCGGCATTGATGACCGAGACCATTCTGGCCGGTGCCGTTTTGAGGAAGAGATGTAGGCCATGAGATGCTTCCAAAATCAGGATGCGAGCGTCCTTGCGACGGCGCATTCTCGTGCCCATTAGTCGGAGCTGAACTGCTAGCTGGGAGAGTTGAAGTCGGGGACTACTGGCGGCCTCGCCTTCTGTTATTGTCTTGTTCTCCATCCAAAGACAGGTAATACTGACACTGAGCTCATTTCTACGAATTGGAGTTTGATATTGCGACATCGAGTCGTGACGTGGCTTTCTGCGTCCGCCGCGTCGCGAAGGCAGGTACTGGCAGAGGAGGCCGCTCTGCGAACACCGCGAGCAAGAAGGCTTGCTAGCGTCACATTTCAGGTGTTGCTTCCTGCACTCGGTACAGGCCAAGGCGGCCAGCCCACTGTCCCGATTCGATCTGAGAGGAGGCATGCCTGTTTCATGGTTGGGAGGTTGACCACTCTTGCTTTTTTTTTTTCGCCGGTCTTCAACACTTGGGCCGTTGGTCTTACGTAATGCGTCGGACGTGGACGTTGATGCCTCAGTCACCAACCAAGCTTGCACTTGCTCAACAGCGAGTTTCCTGTACGATCTACGATAAATTAGATGTTAAGACATTCGAATCAAGGCCACCTTTTCCTTGCATTAGTATAGCCCTTTACATCAGGGACTCCTCGCTGTCATGGCAGGTCTTATGCATTAATGCGATGCTCCGAGGCCAACCGCCCCAACGTCATTCGCCGATTGAGACCGCGGACGCTTCAATCGGCGACTGAAGATTCAGGGGACACTTTGACCTTAAGAACCCTCGTGCACGACCTTCTTTCTTCCTTAATTCCTACAATCCAGTCAATACAGACACCATCCATAGCTCCATTGCCATGTTGTCCTTATCCGCCCCCCTCACCCAGCCTGTGCCGCATTGCCCTGGCCCTCAGCCATATGACCTCCAAGACCTTGTCCGCGATATCAAGTCGCACCTCGGCCAAACTGGCGGTATCGATAGTTCTCTCAACACGGACTATTTGATATCTGTTATGAGGAAATATGCGTCGAATCCTGATGACTGGATTCAATACTTCCACAATGACACGAGCAAGAATTATACGCGAAACACGATCGAGAACATCAACTCTAAAGCGAATATTGTACGCATTCCTCTTCTAAACTCTATAGAACTAGGCTAATTATGAATAGCTGTTACTGGTCTGGAACCCTACCAAAGGCTCTCCGGTGCATGACCACGCCAATGCCCACTGCGTCATGAAAGTGCTCGCTGGCGAGTTAATGGAAACGGTCTATCATACGCCAAAGAGCACAGCCGACAAGTCGGGACCGCTACAACTGAAGTCTCAGACTGTGCACCCGATGGACGCGGTCACGTATATCTCGGATGATATTGGGCTTCATCGCGTGCACAATCCCAATCCCAACCAGGTTGCTGTTTCTCTACATCGTACGCTTCCACCCGGACACTTGGACATGACGATGATACTAATTGCTAGCTAGTGTACACTCCCCCCAATGCTGCGGATTATGGCTACCATATCTTCGACGAAACCACGGGCAAGGCCTGTTTTGTTCCGCAGGCCCGGGCTTATTTGAAGCCTGAGTCATCCGATTGAAAGTCCTAGAGAGGATATCTCATTCATGATTTATGATACCACTTGTTTCCCAGCGCTTGCTGCATTCTTTCGGGGTTTTTATCTTTCCGAGTTTTTGTTCTATCGTCTTTCGGCTTCGGTTCATTCTCTATACCATGTGGCATAGTCTATAGTAGTTCAGCATTATTCTCATTCAGATTTCCTCTTTGCACAGAAACATGGAATTTTGAAGAGTCGATCCGTGTCGTCCTGCAGAGTTTTTTCTTGGCTACCCATGCGAATCCCACAGAACCTAGGCATCTTCCCTCACAAAATCGAAAGACCGACAAATACTCTCATTAATCCCTGTACCCATATCCTTGGCCTTCAATTCATGAAATATGTGCACGTCCCTCATTTCAAATTCATCCAGCATAGCCAAATGACCTGTAACGGCACCAAGATCGAGTCGCCGATTGAAAACGGGCGATTCCCGACGCGCCAAGAACGGGTGATCTGCGCGTCGCCGCCCTGGTGGCTTCACCGACCTTTTGTTGCTTCAGGGGTTGTCAACTATGGTTCTCACTAAAAGACTTCACCGACTTCAATATTTCATGCCAATCTACAACAATCTGACGCTTCTATTATTGCCTACGTGAGGCCTTAATCATTGCTATACATAACTGGCTCTTGAAGAAATCGGGTTGGAACCGCTATAGTAGTTTTGACGTAAATTCTCTCATAGATTTTCAGATTAACAATCGGCTGCACTGTAAGATAGAAGGGAGGATTTTGCTTAGAAATTTATTCAGGTGGAAACAGTCAAAATATGGTGGAGTTGATTACAGAGAATCTCTGTGTAAGTTATGGGGGACGAAGAAAAATGGTGCCACGGCTTATGATGTCCTTAGGAATCAGAGAGATAGAGTTTGGTGTATATAAGAAAGAGGAAAAGATGGTTGAGAAGAAGGTACTGTGGTTCAACGGATGATTGACTCAACAAGAGGATATGTGTGGAAGATTAATCCCAACTCGATGTCCAATTAGTGTGATCTTATACGACATAGATTCCCTCTTGTGAAGTTGAGTATTGCTATGTCGTGTTTCAATTGAAAAGGGGTCCAAATAAATGACATGAGAGAAAGATATCCCTGACTCTGAAAGATACAGCTCTTTACCTATAGCAACTGATGAATGTCCATGTTGGAGACCCGTAGAACAAGTCAACTCTACCAACAACAGAACTTGAACTCTAGTTATGATGTCAACATTTACATCTAGTTTGCCTTGTCAGTCCCGAGAGAGATTCGAGATACTACAGGGATGTATGCAACGTAAATTTTTAACTCCCAGTAACAAGAATTTAGTATTCGAGTGTATCATTGGACACCCAGGCCTCGCGTGCCGTCATCTTTTTCTTGTGAAAGGAGTGACACTCTTGCTCGTCAGTTACTTCCTGACCTGCAGTGGTCATCGTGTCTTTCACATAATAGTTCGGGCCCAGTAAGCCATTGTTAAGGAGTGGAAAGTCCCATAGCGTCTCGATGAATTCTGCCCAAGTACCGTCGGTGAGCCAATTGTGTGTAATGTACAGGGTCGTGAGAGTTTTTGCGAACTTAGAGATCTCGCAAATTCCATCAAACGTAAAGAACAAACCACTAATGTCCAGAGCGCGGAGCGGAGCCTCAGGAAGAAGGTGATTGAAAGAAGTCTGGGGAGCATCAGTGGCACCTTCAATCTTGAGTTCCCGCAGTTTCCGCGCATATCTCAGCGCGGAGTACAGACCCGATTCTGTCGTCGCGTCACCGCGCTGCTTGACGTCGGAACAAATGGAGAGACTCCGCAGGTTTTCAATCACGGGCTTGAGTGATTCCAATGGGAGTTTGTCATGAGATATGCCGAAATTCACGATGCGGAGGTGCTCCAGGTTGCGGGGTGGGCGATTGACCAGGGCCTTGAGAAGACTTTCGCCCATACTATGGTGGCAGAATTCAAACCAGGGAGGGGTTTTGTGCAAAGTAAAAGCCAGGCAAACAAGCTCAATAGATTGTAAATTTTCAAATCTACTCAGGCATCCTGATATGATCTCTGGGAACTGCAGGTCATATTCCTCTCTCTTGTTGACCTGGCAATAATAACCAGCACCTACTGTAAGCCGATGGACCGCCGTTGCAAAATCGCTAGACATAATACTATCCAAGGCATCACGCGAGATGGGGTCATGGGCTGTTGCGAGGTAAGTGACCTGTTGAAAAAGTAGACGAGTTGCTGCGTGGTAAAACGGCCAGCTCACCAGTCGAAGGCGTTTCAGAGTTTGCCCAGAGGTCCCATCTTGCTCTGGTCCCGAAACGCAGAATTCCACAATTTGACCATACAGCTCTGAAGGCAGTGACAATATCGCGCTACCCGAGCAATTCTTTACCATTATGAAAAGACTTTGCTCGCTCCTGTCTATGTCGTTAATATGGAAATCTCACATGGAATATGACTGTGTGAGAGTCTTATATACTGTCGGCTATGTGACTGATATAGTGCAAGCCAACTTAACGACCGGGCATTCCCAAAATGACGAACCAGAATATCCAAGAATCGGAAGCTCTCTGTAAACTAGGTGGCTTCTTTGTTTCTCTACGATGCGCCACTAGCAGGGGTACCAGTACAGAAGAAACGGGACTTTTATTTCCCCCCCTTGTTAGGATTTGGGTCTTCGAGCTCAATACAATACCTTCATTAAATCGATGGACAGACCAACATAGCCCATACTTTTATTATACTTGTTATATTTATAGCCGCTAGAGACCATCGTAAGAAGGTTACTCGAAGAACTCCTAATGTTTCCGCTCTTGAACACTACATCCCGTATACACTTCTAGATATTATTATTAATATAATTATAAATATTAGGCTGCCAGATTATTCTTTTCCTTAACTTTACTAAGCCTAAACCGCCCAAGCCGACCCAGATTATAGACACTGAGAACCTGAGCTGTTCAAGGATATATATCCTGCATTTACGCCCCTGTGAGTGCTTATTCTCAGGGCTGTCTCGAAAGGACAGACACATATGACAGTCGAACAGCGAGAATATGACAAGCTTAACTACGAAGCAATAAATAGTCATCTCGGAATTCAGTGCAAACGCTCTACTCCGCAATGCAAGACTATATTCGCATTCATACACATAGTGCATTCTGATGGATGACAAACAGTCCTTGGCCGTGTGTATTTGATGAAAGAAAGCCACATCGCAACAGTTTGGCCAGTGGCGCAGTTGTTGGTCGATGTAGATGTTCATTGAATGTTTTGGGTGCTCTGGTGAGCAAGTCGCAATGAAAAGAATGATAGGATAGCTGGACAAGAATCTTATGTGAAGCAATTGAAGATTTCATGGTCATAACCTCTCCTATATGACTGTGATAAGTGCTGTCTAAAGTCTAGGTATTCCTTACCCCTACCTGCTGACAGTGATATATGTGAGTAACATTCCAAGCACTAGCAATAACCCGTCAACCGCATCAGCGTCCAGTCGACTTCTCGCGATCATGCCTGACCACAACCGTAGTGGGCCAAGACTGCAAAAGAACAGCTCCCACCATCAAACATCCTGCAAAGACCTGCGCTCGCCAGAATTCTGCTGTCGTCAAGTCAACCAACGCTCCCGCAATCGGCGTCCCGACCAAAGACCCGAATGAACTAATTCCCCACATCATTCCCATGCGCGTGCCGAGATAGCTAGGGTCTGGACACATAACCGGATGGCCTGCGATAGAGGTCGGAGCCGTGACAAGCACGCCACTGAGTAAACCCCAGTAGCAAGCCCAGACGATGAACCCAGCCGTGTTGCTAACAGCGAGCCAACAGAACATGGCGATGGCACCGGCAGCTGTCGCGCAGAGTAAGATGACCATTGGTTTTACGCGCGAACCAGCTAGATATGGTAATGTCCGACCGAACGCCGAAGCCCCGTTGATGATAGCGACCATGTAGAAGGATAGACTTCGGGTTGTGTGTAATGCGACGCGGGAGTATGATGGGACATAGAATACCGGGATATAGTAGCCGAGCATGATACAAGTCAGAGAGACAGCGTATAGCATGAACGGAAGCTCCTTGAACGCCCTAAAGTCGATCATGCTTCTGGCGCGGGTCTTCTTGCCCGGACGTCGACAGAGCACGGCACACGTGATTAGGGCAAGGAACAGGTTGATGAAGCCGATGCAGCGGACAGTCCAGGGGAAGCCAATCTTAGGCTGAAGCTGGCGGAACATGATGGGAAAGACGACACTGCCTACGCTGGATCCGATCGATGCACATCCGATTGCGATAGGTCGCTTCGTCGTGAAGTAGGAAGAGATGACCACAAGAGCTGGGATATAGGCGATTCCGCCGCCGAGGCCCACGCCAAATCCTTGTGCTAGAATTATCTAGAATTATAAATCATGATTCGGGAGAGGGTAGTGATTACAGTTCGCTCACTTGATAGTATTTTGTAGATAGACTGGTCATCATGATACCAAACACTGTCAAGGCGCTGCCACAGACAATCAATGGTCGCAGGTAGCCGGAATCAACCAGTGGCCCAGTGACAATTCCCACCATCACAATGAGAGTCGCTTGAATGCTTCCCACCCATGATAGCGATGACGGAGGTTGATCGGGCAAAAGCACCGTCTGGTAATATTCCTGGAAAGCACCATACGTAGTGATCAAACCCCTGTGATGGGTTAGCGAGAGAACGGAATTGACCACCGAACGTATACACACCAAGAGTTAACGAAAACACAAAAACCGGCGACGACGCTCAACCATCCTTCTAGACCCCCGTTAGGTGGAGGCTTCTCTTCGGTTCCATTGTCGGGTGCATCTTGTCCAGATGGTTCTCGTTCTACATGAGCGACGGCACCGTCATCGCGCGGCGTCGTTGACTTCTCAAACGCCATGCTCATCTCGATGACTGGGTCGCAGCTCCAGCGGAAATTTCCGAGAGAAAAGGGTCCGACAGGGCATTCTATTTATTCGAGGGATTAGTTACCCCGTACCCCCGCAGTGGGACCCTTGTCCCATGGGGTTTTCATTAGTCATGGTAGACGATGGCGTCGCTCGGCTGAATCCACGGCATTTCTTGGGATTGGGAAGGATTCGCATATCCGATTATCCGACAGTCGCCCGTCATGATTCGATCTGACTTATCCTGGTAGGGCTGAGGCAATAAAGGTAACTGAAGTCACCGGTTGCAATGTGAATTTTCTCTGCCGATCAATCAACGGAGATCGCCATGGGCCGGGATGATGGTGGGAAGATTACACCATCAATTCGTGGATGATGCAACGGATAGCACAATTTTAGCCCAAGTTCCGATTTCGCATCCGATATTCATTAGCGACCAGGAAGTCAATGCTTGCTGAAGAGCATGAGCCATTTGGTAGGGCCGACCATCCAATGAAGATATGTCAATAGACCCGAGTTTGACGGGGACCTAAAAAATGAGAACACAACTTATTTAGGCGTGACTAATGAGTTTCCATGATAACATCAAGCAAATCAACCCACTCATAGTTACAGGAATAAGGTTGAGATGTCTCTGGCCTTTACAGAATTGTGATCACTAGAAACATGAGCTAGCAGCTTAACTCCTCATTTCTTTCCGTGTACCAACTTTTTCTCTGTAAAAGCGCTCTTGGCAGAATGAACCCAAGTATCTCCAGGCCATGTGTCTCATTCCATGTCCGATTGATGTGCCATAGCTGTTTCATTGATCATCCTGTTAGGAGCTAAATTGGGCGTAAAATTATCGTCACACCTCGGGTTGTCCATAGGCCGGAGGAAAATGCAGGCTTGGACTCCCTGAAGCAAAGGCACAGGCTGCAGAGGTTTAACTGAATAAAGGTTCGTCCTACCGTGCGAAGCTATACTCGGCATACAGGCACTCGTGCGCTAGCTTGCCACATTGAGTAGATCATTGGCAAATAAAGGTACTGCGCAAGTAGCAGAAAAGGGCAAGTCCGGTTAATACAAAATGTTCAGATTGACCTTTTAAGCCCACCCGCTTACGTTTATCCTATCTGTTGCTCTGAGCATATTAAGACGATCTTATTCCCAGGAGTCGCTGTGGCACGGAATGCTATATTAAATATGCACATGCTCGAATAAGCTTTAGGGTCACCTAGACTGCAAGGCACTCTGCAAAATTCTCAAACGGTTTATGATGGTGACGGACAGCATACGCTATGAGATCTGCTACAGGTCAGATGATGAAAGCTTCGAGATCTATGCATTATTCACGGAGCCGGAAGAACCGCTAGAGCCCTTCCATATCTCATATTTAAGTCGCATAGCTAAAGTCCCTCGTATCGTCTTACGTCTTTCCAGTCCTCTCAAACACATAGAGTAAAATGTCAATCAACAGCCAGAAGGTCGCCCTATTTGGAGCAAACGGCTGTATTGGGAATGCCTTGCTTCGAGCTCTATTGGATTGTAAGGAGCAGCGGTTTGAGGTTATGGCTTTCATTTCTCCTAGGTCGGCATTGTGCCTTTCCGCACCTTCAGACTCCGTCAGGTCTGTGAATATCGATCTCTTGACTGCCTCGCCCGAGGAGCTTGGTAGCAAGTTACAAGGGGTGGGCATTGTGCTGAGCGCTCTGGGCGGGAGCTCCTTGATCGACAGCGATACATCCAAGACAGTGCGGCCCTTGCTAGTGTGAAACGCTTCTACCCAAGTGAATTCGGCATGTGCCAGATCCCACTCATCCCCAGGAATGAGCCAATAATCAATCCGGTAAGTGGTCCGTTTCTGGCTATTCCAATGCAAAGGGATTTCTTGCTGATGTGCCCTGGATGCAGATGTGGATACAGAAAATCCAAAGTATCGACAGCGTTACCAGACACCCTGCCGTGAAATCAGGCGAGATGACATATACTGTTGTCGGCTGCGGCGAGTTGTTTGATACCCCGAGAGAAGAGACGCTCTGCCCATGGTTAGACTCCAACGCAGAAGAATACGCTATCACCCGTTGTTGGCAATCCGGACGCTCTTATGGATTACGGCTCTTTGCACGATGTTGCTGATTTTATTGTGTCTACCATCTGCCATCTATAAAACCCAAATAACAGATTCGTCGGCTTTCGCGGAGACCACACCACCTTTGGCGAAGTTGCAAAGTCTCTCGAGCGACATTCTGGGAAACAAGTCAACCTAAGAGAGGTCTTATTCGAGGATGCAAGAACTGGCTCGCAAAGCCTTCCCTTAACCCTGAGGGAATGCAGTTCCATAGCGAATTTCCGACCGATTTCCTGCTTTTGCTTCGTTATGTGCAGGGCCAGGGTACTTGTTGGCGCACCCCACCCCTGGACAGTTCCAAGACCATATCTTTCTCCCGCGCGAGCCACTTTCAGTGGACAAGTATTTTAAAAGGCTTTTTGCGCGAGAGTAATGACAAGGGACCTTCTGGTCTGTGCTTTGCGCACATCCGGTGGTAGAGAATCTGAGTGCGGTTTTCAGCTGCTCCTTTTCATGGCTTCAACGCCAGTGCTTTTCTAGAAATGAAAACATAAGAGAATTGATGTGCAGCTTTTGCCTTGAAATTTGTCAATTTACTTGCGCCCGTAGAGACTATAATATAGAGTATCAAACAGTCCGGTCTAAAGTCATACCATGGTGCCATGGCGTGCCTTCTTCAAGAATAAGCTTTCCAATGTGGGCGTGGGATGGGCTAAGGCAACACAAGCCCCTCTAGCCTCGAACCGCCATTTTGTTGTCAGCGAAAGAAATTGAACCTTGCGAATATGGGGAACCTAGACGATATGCCTGTATACCGCGTACTCTGGAAGCTGGCCAATTAACAAAGCTTAAAGCAAAAAAGGTAAATAACATTAACCTAACACGGATAGACGCTGTATTTGAAGTTCAAATAGAATTACGACATCCTCTGGAAATCAGGCCTATCTTGAGGAACTGTCTAAGCCTCAACCCCGAAGCAGCGCGAGATTTCTATACCATCCTGCAACACGTCAGAAGCTCTCCTGTCAGAAATCAAAGCTGAACTCACCGGTTGACCGGTTGGCTCCAATGCGTGCACAATGGATGTATCGTAGAGCAATTGCGGGTTTCCCACGGAATAGTCATTCCTTCCGGCAGAATCTTCATGCTGGCTTCTTTCTTGTTTCTTGGATGGCGTGGCCCTGACATATTTCAAATAAGCAGGATTGCCAGGACAAATGACATTATCCGCGAGGACAACTGTGTTGCGAGCCACCAAGCCTAGCTCCTCACACAGTTTGAGGTCGTTGACGTATTCGGTCTTCGCGTGGTCAAAGAATAACATGTCCAAGCCACTGTCGCCGTACTGTTTCCCGAGAGCTCGCAACGAATCTCGACAAGGGCCGATCTTTATTTCCACAATATCATCAAGACCTGCCAGCTTGACCAAGGAAGCTGACACAGAAGCAAACACCGGGCTTAACTCCAAACTGATGTACTTCTTTCCTCCCGCTTTTTTCAGAGCATTGCCAAACAAGATCGCGGAATACCCAACGTATCCGCCCAATTCTATCATGACCTTAGGTTTATGCTCGGTAATTTTCTTTCTCACAACCTCCCCTTTATGCTCCCCGACGTTCATGAGAAAATCTTTTTCCCGGCCGTATTGGTCAATGGCGGCAAGGATTCTTTCCGGTGAGCCCTTTATTTGGTTGTAATCAGGATGCGATTCGATGAAGGCTAGTAGGGCTGGTTCGCGTCCGTCATTGTGCTGCTCATGTTGAGTCGACGAGTTAGCATTTAATATCGTCAAAGGTTTTTCAACAGAGGCACCGACAAATATTTCTTCTTCCGGCTTATAGAAAGACATTCTCAAGTTGAGATTGTCCTTTGTTGGGTTAGTTGGTCTATTTAGTCTTAGAAACAATCCTCTGGAGTTGTAGTTTCTTCACATACGCCAGGCAGTTTTTATAGGCTTCTTAATAGCATTTTGTTCAATAGAACGTCATTTCCTGCCCGCGACCTAGGCCCCTTATCGTGAACCTCAGCATCGTTCACTGTCTTCTTGCAAGGGGTGTCTCTCTAACAACTCAAAAATCATGCGTCATACAGATCTTGATTTCCAGGAATCTGGATAATGTCGGAAGGCATACGATCTCTTCACTATGATATCATTGAGCCCCTAGCTTACGGCTTACCCATTCTTATAATTGATCTACAGTTGACAGCACATTTACCCATTTCGGTAGTGATTATAGCTCGTGTCGTATCTGTGATTCAATGTACATGCAGATCCGGAGACGCTCGGCCGTTATGCTGTACCCGGAAGCCAGGACAATCTCTCGGATGTACATCCCCATGCATTCAAATCCATAGAAGGAAGTACTGTACAACATTACGTGAAGTTTGCATTACGGCATCAGCCACCTCTCCGCCTGCACGAAGATTTAAAGTCTCATAGTTCTTGAGACTCTTTGCTGGCCCAGGCCATCATTCCTTAAGTTGAATCACGAAACACATCCCGCAGTCAACGGCCTTGCACGACCTGACTATTTCCTAATTTGGTGTCATGCATACCCGATCGTTGGAAGCTGAGCACATCAATGATGACTGTGGCTTGGTTGTCTCTCTCTCTCTTAGTCAATTTCGGTTTAATTTTATCATGCTACCTTGGATAGTGTAGGTCATCACTCGATAACACTAGGCTGTGTGGTCCAGCGTTCATTATTAGCCTGCACAGCGGATCGTTCCAGCACAAAGACTCCATCAAGTCAAGAAATTGGATTGGTCATCTCAACCATATCTTAAAATAAATCTCTCCTATGTTGTCATCCTCGCCTTGCAGATCGTAGTACTCATAGAGCGACAAAGTCTATTCAAGTCCCACTACCTTCTTCAAAGCCTCGATGATCTCATCATCTCGAATCGCCTCATAGACGAGCGTAACGTAAGACCCGATCGTCTTCTTGCCATCCGGGCATTCATCGGAGTTCGGCAAGATGGGGTGGTCAGTTACGCCCTGGTGAAAAGGGACGCCAAGCTGTTCGCGGATGAATAGGTACATAGCTTTGGATGACTTTCCGAGGTATTCCGGGGTCTGTGGTTTCTTGAAGAGCTTCTTCCGGGTATTGTCATAGGTCCTGTAGAGAAGCGCAGAAAGTTTGATCTTCCATGCTTTGGCCGAGTTCCACACGAAGGGATCTGGAGTACCCTCGGTACTCAGTTCGGCGTTCAAAATGTGACTCACGGATCGCGCGGTCACCTCCTCACATCTCGGAACGAGGTCCAGTTGGCTCGTTTCTAGCCAGGCGTTTTCGATAGACATCCATGCTTCCTCGAAGTTCATCTTCTTCAAATCCTTGGGGTTGGTGAACGCCTCGTCGAAAGCACCATTTGCTTCTTTCTTGGCTGTCTCGAGAAAGTCTACTGTCAAGACACGAAGGTCTAAGGCCTGGCACAGGATATACAAATGTACTGCACACATCATGGAGAGGAGATGGACGGCCTTCCCGGTATATCTGGCCGATATCAAGGCTAGTGAGTTGACGGACTGATTATTCATCTCTGCCGTCTGGACGTGGCTGGCAACCGAGTTGGCAAGATATCCCAGCTCCGAGAAGTAGGCTGTCATGTGCACGTCCAAGCCTTTCATCGCAAACGACAAGCTTGGGTCATCTGCGCAGAGGTTTGGAGGCAACCCCCTGCTCAACATGGGATTCGTTAGCTCCCCACATTGTCCGAGCAATATCCTTCCCAGCATCGTCAACGCTGTGCGGGTCTTTTCCATTGCGGACGTGACAGATGCAGCTTGAAAGTTTCCTCCATGGTGAAAGCGCCCTTCAGCGGTATCTATCAGAGGATTGTCGGTGGACGAGTTTATTTCGATGTCTATTTGGCGGGTTGCTGACACGAGGTCCTCCAACTGGGGTCCGATCCACTGAGGTGCAGTACGCAGAGCGTACCGATCCTGGATTAGGCCCTTTTTGTTCACATCTAATACAGGAGATAGACGCGATCCAGAAAGGAACGACCTGATGTTCCGAGCCACTTCCGCCTGCCCTGGGTGCGGTCGGCATTCGGAAACAAACTCATGATAGTTATCCACGGTTCCCATGAGCGCTTCGGTCGCCATGGCGGTAAGCACCTGGGCGAGAAGCGCCAGGTTGTGGCTGTCGTATAGAACCAAAGATGCTGCCGCTGCACTCGGTGCCGTACCATTCATTATCCCCAAGCCTTCCTTGGCCTGGAGTGTCATCGGAACCTCGTTGATCCGTTCTAGAGCCGCCTTTGCAGATAGGACACGATATCCGTCCATTTCTTTGATTTGCACGAATATATCGGGATTTCCTTCGACAAGCCCCCCGAGATAAGAAAGAGGAGATAGGTCTCCCGAGGCAGAAATACTACCCCGTAGAGGGATAACCGGTGTAATATTGCTGTTCATTGCACAAAGTAACAATTCGATTACTTCAGCCCGTACGGCAGAATGCCCTCGAAGAAGAGAATTGCAGCGCAGCAGCATTGTTGCCCGAACAACAGCCACAGGTAGGCTGTCCTTTAGATCTCCTCGTTGAGCGAGAGCTTCCGACTTCAGCGCTGGGCCCGTTAGAATCCCGCATTGGTGATGTTGGAGAAAGGAGTGCTGAAGCATCTCCAGGCGGCGGGTCCTCGTCGCAGCATTGCCCCCGGGTCCAGTGTTCACTCCTTCGACTTATTAGATTATGTTTTGAATCAGACATTTGGCATGACAAAACTCACCATACACCTGCTCTCCTCTGTCAAGACTCGTAACAAGTGTGTTAACACTCTGCTGTACGCGCTCGTACAGCTCTTCGCACTCCTTAATACGGGCTTTCGAACCACCACTAAGCCCCTTAGCATATGTTGGTGTTTTCGATAAAAACCTGGTAAACTCACCGGGCGACAGCAACAAGAGTTCCAAGGCTAAGCGAGTGCCCATCCAGAACCACCTGATGTCCTTCTTTTAGGACGCCCAGCCTTTCGGCCCAGGATCCCTTGACTAAGTCCAGATGGAAAGACATGATGCAATTTTTACCAGAAAGAGTCTAAACAGGGCGACGCTACTGCCCCATCTGATCACCGCACAAATTAGGAGCGAAGGAAGTGGACGGGTCGCATCATAAATACCTCAGCCCGTCAACAGGGATGATAAGACAACGACGACGTGTTTGCGGCCTCACCCGGCTCAGCTGACGTTGGGCGTGCCTGGCCCTCGCTGGCTCAGCGTATATGCGCCCCACAGAGTCAAGAATGCTGGATCCCAGCAGTGAAGGACCGATCTTGTTTCACCGACGCAAGGGGTTCGTTCCAGACAGCGAACTTGCTTTCTAGCGACTGATCTCCCTGATAGAACCTTTCGGAGACCCCTGCATCGAGTGTCCTGCCGGTCAAGGCCGTTTGTGTAACAGACGGATTAAGCTTCTCAATGACGAATTTCTAATGGGGGCAATTCAAAATCATGCGTATAGCATTGATAGTCTCTGGGTGAGCCTCGGAGAAGCGGTATATAAGGCGTCTCATGTGCTAGATTTTGCTCAGTCGTCTAAGCGGGTGAGAACACGCAGTTTATTCTAGAACTATTTCCCGGCATACCTATCCACCGCCTTTGTCAGAATGACTATCGACAACCAATATGATGTCATTATAATCGGCGCCGGTCCAGCGGGGTATCTATTCCATTCCTCTATCCTCTCCGACCATGAAGTGGTACTAATTGGGACGTGTTCAGACTTATGGCAGCCACCTGGCTCTCCCAGACAGGTGTCAAAACTCTGGTTGTTGAAAGACAACCATTTCGCACCCAAGCCGGGCACGCGGACGGTCTAGAGAGTAGGACAATTGAGATCCTAGACAGTTTCGGAATAGCCAATGCAGTCTGGTCGGAGTCCAACCCCACCATTGAAGTCTGTCTGTGGGTAAGTGTCTCACATGTGTCAACCAAAGTGATTTTTGTTCGCTGACAGCTGCAGACCGACTCGCACGACGGGATCCACAGGGAAAGTATGGCAATGAACCATAACCCCGGGCTCTCTAGGTTTCAGGAATGCACGCTTGGCCAGGGCCGGATTGAAGAGCATCTTCTCAATTTCATGAAGAACCATGGGGATGTGAAGGTTAAATGGGGCACCGTCCCCACATCGATTCAGATTGACGCAAGCCGTGCCCAAAGCCGGAACGACAACCCGGTTGAGGTTAAATTAAAACAGTGGCACAGCGAGGTTAGTCAAGCCAGTACCAATAGCTGGTTTATGTACCATCCCTCTAACACTCTAACAGTGCAATGGGCCAGAGGCCAAGGGGGAGTCTGTCTTCAGGACAAAGTATGTCGTAGGTTGCGATGGTGGCAAGAGTTGGGTCCGGAAGCATTTCGGCCTCTCGCTGCAAGGAGAGTCGTCAGATGAAAATTGGGGGGTGATTGATTGCATCCCTGTTACAGACTTCCGTAAGAGTTCCCAACAGGTCTAGTCCCTAGATCAAGCTAATCACCACGATCAAGCCGATATTCGAAAACGATGTATAATCAAGTCGAGGGTAGGGAATCTTATGATCATTCCTCGAGAGGATCGATTGGTGAGGTTCTATATCCAGTTATCGCCAACAATGGCTGCCAAATTCAAGAACAACTATCACCCTGCTGCCCTAGTTATAGTTGCTAAGGCCATGATGCAACCTTACACATTCGAGGCAGCAAACCTTCAGTGGTCAACGATTTACACGGTAAATGAAGTCCCCGCAGTGAGCCAAGTGCGTGCTGACACTGAACAAGGTTGGACATCGCCTTTGCCCCACCTATTCAATACAAAGGCGAGTATTTCTCGCCGGCGACGCAGTCCACACACATTCGCCGAAAGCCGGGCAAGGCATGAACGTCAGTATGCAAGATACATACAACCTTGGCTGGAAGCTAGCAAGCGTTGTGAAAGGAATGGCTACGCCGGAAATACTCCACACCTACCAAAGTGAGCGGCTTCCTGTTGGGGATAGATTAGTCTCGTTTGACAAACGGATGTGCCGAGGGATCTCCTCCCCAGCCGATGTAGACAAAGCTCTCACATCTCGCGGTGAGATCAGCCCGCTGAGATCGTCGCTCAGCGAGGAAAACTCCAGCGCATCTGGTCTCGGTGTGACCTACGAGCCAGGTCTCTTAATCGCGGCTTCTGAGCATCGGCAGCCGGTCATCAAGACAGTATCTATCCAGCCTCTGAACAAACATCACCTTGCGAAGGGTATCAAAGTTGGCAGTCGATTCCCGAGTTATCGAGTCCTATCCCAGATTGACTCTCGCCCATGGCATCTTCAGCAGAGGCTTCGCAGCACAGGCCAGTGGAATATAGTCGTCTTCGGGGGCAATGTTGCCGACCAAACACAGAGGGATCGAATAGAAGGCTTTGCAGTATCACTTTCACGCCCCACTTCATTTTTCACCAAGATCAACCAGAATATCCACAATTGTTTGGTAGGATCAATTGCTGTCCATCTGGTCCATTCGTCCTGCCACGAGAGGGTTGAGTTCATGGAACTTCCCGAAATATTTCGACCATTTCACCCCGAGGGCGGATATGAGTATGATCACGTATTTGCAGACAATGAGGGCTATGGGGAGGGTTGCGGTCATGCGTATCAATCGTACGGGATCGGGTCGCAGGGGTGTTTGGTGCTAATACGTCCTGATCAACATGTTGCTTTTGTTGGCGATCTAGAGGATACGGCGGCCTTGGAGGCGTACTTTGCGCGATTTTCTGTTCCTTTGATTAATCAAGCGTGTTAGAGTAGTCGTACTGTATACAGATAGACTAAGTCGGTGATAAAAAGGATGTCTTACCATGCCTTGCGGGAAAAACCAAGGCTTGATTTCGCGAGAGTGAAGCAATCAGGGAAGATGAAAGGGGCAGTAAGGCAGTAAGGCAGTAAGGCGGTAAGGCACGACCTGGGCGGTAAAGCAGGATCTGGCAGAACTCGAGGGCTGATCGCACCTTCCGTATACGGTTAGTGTGTGAACGCTATGCCTGACTTGGAAGGTGTGTCTGGTACAGTCTATCTTGTCTACTTTACGGAGTACTTCCTCCACATTTGATATCGGTGCTGCGAGAACCCCAGACAACTTGACCTATTACTTGGATCCCTTCAACAATATCCCCTTACGTTAGAGCTTGCGCTTAGACATGCTCAAGTCGAAGCGCATGTCCCATCGCGATATATATTTTGGGATCGACTTCTCCACTGAGAGCAAAGGTCGAAAAGTAGAGGAAAGTCGTTAGCGGCATACTTCGCATTATATCGAGATCGGATCAGCACATATTCGATATCAAGCATTGACTTGTGTTCACTTATCATAACATTTTCTACCGTTTGCGGCTTGGTCCCCTTGATCCGTCAGTTCCGAATACAACGCCGTTTGCCGGCAGGAAAGGTCGGAAACAAAACAAACTCACGCAATTCAAGAGAATGCCTGCATAAAAAGAAAGTGGCTGACAAAAAAAATAATAGATAAGAGTCTTCAAGAGCAGGGGCAAAACGCCTCCTACATAAGCAAAGGCTGGCTGTAAACATCCCGAATGCCGCTAATGACAAGCCGCCCTGGAGGACGGCGCCTTTCATGCTGAAGTTGACCGCACAGGGCCTGTCACGTTGATTTGATCGGACTTCTTTCACGGGCAACGAGTCTCCAGAATGTACCGATCTCGAAGCATTTATGACCCTGTCTCGACTCGTCGATTAGCTGATCATTGGTTGCATCCGGAAGGTGGAGCCCAGACGCAAGGGATAGCATAGGGTAAACATGTGTTCGATCTTTTCTTAAACACTCTCTGGGTGCCGATCTCAACTGTTGTTGCTCCCTTGGTTTATGAGTTATTGTGCTAACGAAGATGAGTGTTCGAGAGTTGGAGTCTGCCGAGACTCTGTATGAAGAGCCGAGCACCAGTCATGACGTCGAAGATGATGAGAAGAAAGACCGGCAAGAAGTGCCATCCCCGACCGACGATCCATTTGGCAATGAGGACAATGCGGAGGTCAAATATCGAGTGATGAAGTGGTGGTAAGTTGGTGGATTTCACGATCTTGTACTGACTCGCTGACCTTTCTCAGGCAGAGTGGAATGCGTGGGTGTTTGTTGCTATTATATGGAATTATGTCTAATTCATTTCAGTAATGACCGCACAGAATGTCTCTTTGGGAATCTTGTCTCTGCCATCTGCGGTTGCAACTCTAGGAATCGTTCCGTACGTCGATGCATACCTCTCGAACCTGAACCGGCTACTGATACAGCGAATAGAGCCGTCATCATCATCGTGGTTATGTCCGGAGTAGCCTGGTATACTGGAAGTCTGATCGGCAAAGTCAAACTACGATACCCTCAAGTCCACAGCATGAGTGATGCCGCCGGGATATTCTTGGGCCGATTCGCGCAGGAGTTTCTCAGCGTTGGCCAGTTAATATTTCTAATATTTCTCATGGCCAGTCACGTTCTGACGTTTTCAGTGCTGATGAATGAGCTCACGGACCATGGGGCCTGTACAATTGGATTCTCGGTGGTCGGGCTGGCTGTGAGCTTCATCGGGTCAGTGCCGCGGCGAATGAAAAGGGTATATAGGATATCGGTGATATGTAAGTGAAATTGAAGGGAATAAATCAAGGCGACGCTGACTCTTCTAGCCTTTGCGAGTATTCTTACTGCTACGATCTTTACTATGATTGCAATTGGAGTTCAAAACCCGGTGTCTCATCGCCTTCAAATTGCGACCAGCCACGGATTCGCGAAGGAGTTTCTCGCCGTTACGAATATCTTATTTGCATATAGTACGTCGGTCTGGTCTGCTTAGCTCCTCAATGCCGCTTCCTAACGAATAACCAGTCGCCCACGTTGCCTTCTTCGGGTTTATGTCTGAAATGCAAGATCCACGAGATTTCCCCAAGTCCCTTGCGATGCTGCAGATTGTTGATACTTGCATGTACGTTGTCACGGCGGTGGTCATCTACTGCTACGCTGGCCCCGACGTCCTATCTCCCGCGCTGAGCTCCGCAGGGCCAGTCATGAAGAAAGTCGCCTGGGGACTGGCCATCCCAACGGTTGTCTTCTCCGGTGTAATACATGGACACGTCGCTGCGAAATATATATATGTTCGGATGTTCCGCGGATCATCGCAAATGCATAGCCGGAGTTTCCGCTCCGTCGGGGCCTGGCTGGGAATTGGATTTGTGGTGTGGGTTATCGCTTGGGTTGTTGCCGAGTCTATTCCGGTGTTCAATGATATGCTGGGTTTGATTGTAAGTTCTCTGAACATACCTTGCCTATTGCGAACCTAATGCCCACTCTAGAGCTCCTTGTTCGGAAGTTGGTTTAGTTGTAAGTGCCTATTACCCGTTCTACATAGATTGAAACTGACCAGGCAGACGGGTTGCCCGCGATATTTGGACTGGGCATGAACAGAGGCCAACTGTTTTCCTCAGCGAAGAGAAGCTGCATTACCATTATCCAGCTGATAGTGGTTGGTATTGCCTGCACTATTGTATGTTCCTCCTGATAGTCTTGTGGACTAAGTGCTAACGGGTACAGTGCGGCCTCGGACTCTACGTCACAGGCAAATCAATCCACGAAACCTCTCAATCCTCTAGTTGGACGTGCGCAAACAATGGAAGCTAGAACACCTTTGGCTATATACCACTGATTCAGTGTTTCAGGCTGATCATACATTGCATTTTCGGTGAACAGCACAAGGGTACATACTAACGTGGCATCGTCAACACATTCATCAGAAGAGTACAAGTTTGCATTTATAACTCCCTGCTGTTTATTTGGACCTGAATTCCTTCACTGGCAAATCGCAACTTTATATAAATAGTTTGACTTAGTCGGGCTCGGTAATGTCCCGCGTATTCTATCTGAATTTCTAGCGAGATTGGCAGCTTTCTCTTCTGCTTTAGTATTCATTCCTGGCCGCCTTTTACTCGCCAAGAAGACCCGAGCACGCCCTGAGCAGCCTGATCCGATCACTGAACACGGGATGAGCGGAAGGCTGAGTAGCCTAAGTAATTCTCGAAGCCTGTATTCTAACTGGCGATCCCCCTTTTATCCGTTCTTTAGTTTCAAGTCTACTTTTGCCCGTTATACTCCCTAAGATGGTCCCCACATTCCCGACTGACCATTAAGTTTAATGGCCTGCAGGTACCAGTACAAGGTTGCACGTCTGGCAGATTGCAGGAGAGCCGTGCTGTAATTGGAACCGGTTCGTCGTTCGTCAAACAAGTCCTGTCCAAGACTACGGCCACTGCGCGAGGCGTGATTGATTGACAGGTCGGCGGCTCTAAAGCGCTCAACTGGTGTAGCGACTTGTATATCTCAGTAGGGGCTGGCATGGATGACAGACAAGGTCGCAAAAAAGAAGGATATCCGCCCGGGGGAAAGTATTCTGTTTCAACGTCAATTCACTGAGTTCTGTTGCTATTCCCCTGGCTTTTATTGCTTTCCTGATTTGATACCACCCCTTGATCCTAACACTTTTAGTATTGGATAAAGCTTAAATGAGTTACGTCGTACCTACGGAAAAGAAAGGATGTAAACACCATCGCTAATCGAGGTAAGTTAGTTGATACAGATATCAATGTTGCGGCGTACTATACGCCCGCCACGCAAATAGGTACACTGAGCGGATCAGAAAGGGACCAGTGTCTAGTGTCAAAACGCCTTTCAGTTCTTTCTTAATGAGAGTTGGAATCGGCATCAAGCCCAGAGGGTATGGAGATTAATCGACAATTGCTTGGCAGAACTGGCTCCTGCGGACCGCCATCGCAATTAATTGGTCAAGAGCCATATTCCCCGTCAAATCAAACACATCGATGGGAGCGCCGATCTCTCGGTTGAACCAGTTTTTAAGGTCGATCGCAACCAGAGAATCGACACCGTACGTGTGAACCGGCTTGTTCAGATCGAGTTCAGACACTGGGATGCCTAGGATTAAGCCGAGTTTTGTGCATGTCCACTCAGTCACTAATTGCATCGCTTCGCTGCATGACGTCACAGCTTTCAGCGCAGCCGGCCGGTCAATGGTCCCGGCAGTGGCAATGGCACTGGCGCTAGAGTCTGTTTCAGCGCCGCGAAGCTGTACGCGGAATAAATGACTGAAGAGTGGCCGGCGAATAAAGTGATGAAGCTCGAGGCCGTTCGCGATCATTTCCGCTGGCAATTTAATCCCTACGATGGCCCGCGCCTGGTCAGGTGACAGGATTGGGAGGTCAGGATTGCAGTAGTGGTCTAAAACAGTGAGTAGTTCCTCGTGTGTGATCTCCATTAGATGACCGAATCGGCGCACAAACGCCATAATGACTGGGCTTTCAGCGACAACACCCTCGGTTATCAATGAGCCAAGGTCTAGCGACACTGCCTTTTGACCCTTTCGCAGTCTATGCTCAGCTAGTGCGTCGTTAAAGGTGTTTCCGGCCGCGTAGTTGGCCTGGCCCGGGCTGCCAAACACGCCATTGACGGATGATGAGAGGATCATGAAGTCTAGGTCCGATGGGAGGATTTTGTGGAGGTTCCAGGATCCGGCCACTTTGGCCTTAAGGGGCGTGATCCAGTCGTCGAATTGCATATTGGAAAACAGACCATCCTATGATTGCGCGGTCAGGGTCCGAACGTCAAGTGCTGTTAGGCGCACGGCAGAGAACACATACACGTAAATCAAGCGTTGCTTGAATGCAACCTCGGATTGGAGGCATGGTTTGAGAGAGATCATCGAGCACCTCCTTTAGACTTTTGAAGTCACTATTGTCAACTTTAGGCGTAGCAACCGAGACACCCTGTGACTCAAGATCGTTGACGAGCTCCCGGGCAGCAGTAGTCTTTGGGCCCGAGCGAGAAAGAAGAATTAGATGACGCGCTCCCCTACTGACCATCCGTCTAGCAGAGCTCCGGCCGAGCCCACCAAGCCCCCCAGCTATGATGTAAGAGGCACGGGGCTCAAAGGAATACTTAGGTCTAGAGGCACAGGTGATCTACATACTGTTAGAACAGAGACGGCTGAGGACTGTCAGAACGTACTTCAATGGTCTCCCCGTCCGTCAGCTCTACAACTCGCTTTCCAACAGTGTCTCTGTCTCGGAAATGCTGAAAAGCAGAGTTCACTTCGGCCGCGGAGAAAGAGTGCAGAGGCAGCGGGAAATTGAGCCTAAGCTGATACCAAAGGTTGACGGCTTGCTGGAAGGTCCGATAGACCAAGGCGGGGTTATGCCGAAGAAGGTCGGCTAGATTGACTGAAGAGTAAGAGCCATTGAGTCCTCGGCTTTTGAGCTGAGGAATAGAGGTATTTTCGCTCCTTTTCAAGCCGATATCAACAACACGACCACCGGCAGCGAGACATTGCGAGTAATCTGGGGTATTCATATCTGACAGCGAACCAACTACCACATCCACGCCTTGCCCTTTTGTTATCTTATTTATTCTTCCACACGTAGAAGGATCGTCGGGGACAAAGATGATACTCTGGGAAAGACCGAGCTTCTGGCAAAGAAGATCTCGTTTCGAGACAGAGCGTGCAGTAACTAGGACGCGCGCACCGAGCTCCACAGCGAGTTGGACTGCGACTTGACTAAACGAGCTGGCAAATCCGTGAACCAGCACTGTCTCACCTTTGTTTAGTCTCGCCACATTCCATAAGGTGTAATACGCTAGCCAAAGTGCTGTGGGTAAGGATGGTGCGGTTGCAAATGACACGCGGGAGGGAATTGGAGCTACAGCACCTGCTGTTACACGTATAAATGACCGTGCCATTGACAATCCGATAGCGCACACACTGTCTCCCGGTTGAAGCTGTATGTCAGTACCGGCCTTGAATACGACGCCGGCACATTCTGTGCCCAGCCCGCGTTCATTGAGCTCTCCGGTCGCAATAAGATGCTCCCGGAGTGTCAGGCCAAACGCCTTGACCTGCACAATCACCTCATTTGGCCCAAGGTCGACTTCGGTCAGCGTGTCCTCCAGATACTCCAAGTTTTCGATACCTCCTGGAGGCCGTACCCTGAGAGATATAGAAGTTTCAGGACCTAGTGTCAGGGTTTCCTTCACGTGCGGCTGAGCATTCAGAGCAATAGATTCGCTCATCAGCCTATTCAATGTAATGCGAGGGACACATAAAAGATCGTTTTTGACAGCATAGTGTGTCTCCAGGGACTCGACAGTAGACCTTTGGATGTTTGTAATAAGTTGCAGGATAAAGTCTGTTGATCGTCGCACGGTATTAGATTTGTTGAGCGCGAGGGTCACCAACTTTCGATTTGAGTCTTCAGAACCTAAGCTGCGAGCAAGTCCATCTACCAAATGCTGCCGAGGGATTTGCTCATCATCAGTTGGCTGAGTAATCCACAGGGTACTGTGCGTCCTTAAAAGTACCGATTGCAACAATTTGAAATCCTGGGGCGAGACCCCGTCTAGTAGCACATCCTGGACTTCAAGAAAGAATACAACAACTGCGGTTGTCGGAATCTCGACCTCGGCAATTTCTGCAAGTGTGTATATTGATGAGGCCTGTTGATCTTGCACCGACTGCGCAATTTCGCCCTGGGCCGCAACGTTGCCATTTCGAACGAGGTAAAGATCATGCGAGGGCTCGGCAAGTCTGGCTTGCTCAGGCACTGCGGTAGATATCATGATACTGCTGTACCTCCGTCGCGTATTCTCCTGCCCTGGAACCTCAATATCGACACCAGAGAAGCAGGTTGATTTCAGCAGCCTGTCCCACTGATCCACGGTGATGCATGGACTCAGAGGCGATCGAGGCTCGCTTTCTAGAGGAGCCCACCAGCTGTGAAGAAGGCCGAACACGAATCCCACGTCAATGGCATCAACATTAGTGGTCTCCAGCAATATGAGCTTCCCTTCAGGCTTCAGAAGTCGACGGGCATTTTGTAATGTCTGTTCCAGAAACGGGGTAGCATGGAGAACATGAGATGCAATGACAAGATCATAGCTAAATGGTTCAAATGACTGAGAGACTGGATCTTTGGAGATGTCACAGACGGAATAATGTAAGATATCATCATACTTGGCAAACTTTGTGCGCGCACGCGGAAAGAAGGCGCGGGAAATATCAGTGTAATCATATCGGGCACATTTCCTGACATTGTTTGAACAAAGGGCCTTGAGAATACCCACAGTCTGGCCCCCAGTCCCAGCGCCGATTTCAATAATGCGGGAGGCAGGGTTTTTGAAGCATAGATGCTCGACCAAGACCGAAATGGGATATGAATCATGGGCACTTGCAAGCACAGTTTCATAAAATTGGTCGAATAAGCTGCTCTCAAACATAACATCCATCACTTCAGCGTCGCCGGACAAAATAGAAAGCAGGTTTTGACCGATTTGCATGTAGAACTGACCATCCTGTCCAGCAGTCTGCACCCGAGACACTAGTTCTTTTCGTGCCTCTGGGTCTGAAAGCAGACGACTGGCCTCTGCCTGAGACGCTTCAGTGTGGCGCAATTGAAGCTGATGTTTCATCCATGTGACATACTGGTGGAGATAGTTTGGCACTGACACGGACGGGTTGCTTTCCAGAAAAGACACTGCTTCCTCTAGAAAGCACAAAATCGCTAGCTCCAATAGCTCACAATTTCGTGTAGTATCGGCTGGCTCTTTTGGAGTGTTGGGAAGATAATCTGTGCCAGTCCATCTATAACACAGGGGTGAATGGTATAGTCCTGGGCCCACTGATCGCTCCCTGTCTTTGTGACCCAGGTGTCCATCTTCAACATTGCTGTCGCTTCGCCTTCAGCTCCAACCCGCATGTTCTCAAGGTTCTGGAAGCAAGGACCATATTGAACGGCGGTATATTTACATTTCACCACCCCCATCTGTAGAGAAAACCAACGCTAGAGCTCTGATAAATACACCGATGAAAATAAATCATAACACGAATGAGCGAGTCAAGTATGGTTTACTTTCGAGAGAGCTGTCTTTAGGAACGTAAGAAATATTTTCCCCAAGCTTATATCCTATTCACCCATCCCACGCGAAAATATCCAGGCATCTGGTGTTCTTAATTCCTTAGGGCCTCTTCCCTTTTCTTCCTTTCCAAATCCGCCAGACATGGCGCGACAAAGATATCGCCTCGTACAATCCCTCTAAACGTGTGGAAGCTGACAAAGAGCCATAGGAGCACGACCGTGACGGAGAATATCTTCTAAAATTAGCTGCCCGAAACCCATATATGAGAGGCTAGTATACTTACAGTCCCAAGTATCGTAAAAAATGTCGACGGCAACTCTCTCCCCAACTGACAGGTGCACATCGCATACACGCCGAGCGGAAAAGTTAGTCCCCACCAACTCAAGTTGAAGGGGAATTTCCGGGCCCGAATGAGAGAGGCAACGGCAAAAAAGAGCCAGATGAGCCCGAATGCCCACATTATCAGGCCGATGATAAAACCGCCCTCGTAGAAGATGAGCCCTGCGGAGCCATGGAGTGATTGGGTTTCGGGGAAGATGCTTAGGATACATTCGCCGAGCTTTTGGATACTGCATATCTTCGATTAGTGATATTAGAGGGTGTCAGGAGTGTCGGGAAATGCATACCCGAAACCGCCCTGGCCTAGAGGACCCAGAGGCAAGAACACGCTGACGAGAACCGTCTTAGGCGGAAGCTTGTGGAGAAGAAGTCGCTGCAGGTAAATGGCCATGACCATCATTGCGAGTGGAACACCCATTCCCCAGAGCGCGTAGCTGACCATGACAGTCCAAAGAGCGTGCTGCGCATTGGGGAGCACGCCTGCCACGACGGCCCCGGAGGCTGCAGCGACAATGCACGAGACAATGGGTAGAAGCCAAGCAGCGTTCATTGAAGATAAGCTGATTTCGTTCTTGCGCGTCATCCTATGTGTCTGGTTTAGATCTGGATAACTCAGGAGATACGTAGGGCGGGAATTCGTACACTATGAATGGCACGACGGTTGCTGTTGATACGGAAAGCGCCGCGTCCACGATCCACAAAGCCCAGGCAAAGTACTCTACACCGTCGCCCCATGCTGGCACACATATGTTGCAGAACACGTTGATAATCGTGGCTAGCCCCATAGGAAACGTGCCTAGAAACATCGACTGCGCAGGATGAGTGATCATCGCCTTGAATATTTCGGGATACAGGGTGTATCGTAGAGCCGCGACAACACAAAAAGTGACAAAGTACACGACATTGAGAACGAAGACGACGATGGAGATGTAGTACAGCCAGGGACCATTATATGGTAGGGTGTTAAGGAGAAGAGAGACTATCCCAGTTCCCATGTTTACCGAGAACCACCTATGAAGTTATTAGCACGAATATTAGCAACAAGCTTATTAGACACCTACGCTGGGGTAAAGTCTCGCACAACGCGGCGCCAGCCAACATCGCTTTTGGACCTCTTGGCCTCGAGGTCGCTGCATCGTGGCGCTGGCAGGGCGTTTTCTAGTCCGGCAGGGACTGCGCCCGCGTGGGTGAGTTGAGAATGCGACCCGGACTCCATGTATTGAGCGTAGGGAGACTTTAAATTTGCTCCTAGTGCACTGGGAAGTATCTGTAAGCTTATAGTAAACAAACGCAAATCTCAAGTGTCAAGAACAGTCAAAGTTCAACTCGCTCATCGGACATATTGACGTAGATATTGTTAGATCATCGTAAAATCTCTGCACCGGGCACTCGCCCAACGTCCCACGGCTAGAACGGTGCCAAGACTATTTCTGATAAATGCGAGACATGGCTGCCGGATGACGTTTTTATTGAAGGGATACCTGATCCTGGAGACACCATTCACATTCCCGAAATGTCGAACGCCGATCCCAAATTCAGTCGCCGAATGAGATGGCGGGCACGTGATGTAGGTCAATCGGACGATGATGCCTGAGGTATTCACCACCTTGATATGATTGAAAATGAAAGGCCCAGTCCGTTCACTTTATTGTCTTTTGCAGACAATAACAAGCACAGTATTATGGGACTCTACATCATCACAGTCGTTCTAACGTGTTCGCCTCATCACCCTTCTGATTGGGCTGCGTCGTAACTCGGCAATAGGTCGGTCAGGGCCCCCTTGCGTCGTCCCTTGCAGATAGCCAGAGCTGTGTGGCCAAGGATTTCCGCGGGCATACATAGAAAAGGCGCTTCATATCAGAAACGAGCTTCTTCATATCGACGGCGTCGATTTCTTATCACCGCGTGTGGTCTTGAATTATAAGGACAGGAACAAACGAAGAAAGAAAGAAAGAAAGAAAGAAAGCTACAGGGGACTGCGTGCAGAATGAGTGTTCACCATAAGAAGTCATTCCCACCTATTCTCCTTCTCTTGCTATATCCCATGCACGGAGCATGGTTGGCTGACTAGGCCTAATTCGTGAAGGAATGAATAGATTTGCCAACTTTGTGCACCGGAAATATATTCCCAACAAATCGCCGATGGACTGCTGAAATCAATCTGTCACGGCTACTCATGCGGCCTCTATTCATAGGAATCCACGGTCAGATCGCTAATAAACACCAACTCGGCATATTTGCGTTACGAATCGAGCAGTACAGTCTATAGGAAAGATAGAATCACGGGAGCAACAGAAAGCCAGGGTTGTATCTAATTAATTAGCTGGTTTGTCCTTCTGCGTGAATTCCATACTATCCCAATCATAATCACACCCCCACCACATCATGGTGCCAGTAACCATGTAGCTCCATTCTTTGTCAACTGCGGCATCATCACTGAGCAGCTCCCGCCGATAGACATCAAAGGTATAGAGAATGCCAAAACACAATTTGAGATAGGCTTTTAGTTTTGATCTGGTCTCGTCTGCAGAATGAACATCCAATGGGTCTATCCTCGAGTCATCACCTCCTTCAACATTTCCTTCAATTGAAACCCCCATTGATCGCCAGAACGCACGATGCGGGATGTTCTGCGCAGGGTAGTCATAATTCGCCACGGCATCGTTGAGATACTTTTGGAAGGTCGTGCTTGCGAACAGAGCACTTTCGCTAGTACTCGGGGATTTCTTCTCAAACACCGCCGCAAATATATTCAGGGAGATGTACATCTCTAGGGCTCTGTGCGCCACGTGATCGACTCCGAACGAATGACCCCAATGAAGACTCCATAGATCTCCCAGCGGAACTCGAGGATGCCGTATGAGCCGGAGAAGTGCTTCTTTGGCTTCTTGCGATGCGACCGGGTCGCCCTCAGCAACAGTGACAATCAACATCTTCACGGCGTCGGCCAAGTCCGCGTCGCCGGTCCCATAGCTCAAATTATTTGAATCGTTCAGGTCAGCCGCAGACTGAATCCAATAATCGATTCTTCGGTGTTGGTCTGAAAGAGGATTGTGCAGGGCAGAGTTCGTCTCGTGTGGACCTAGGCCATATTTGCTCTCCGGATAGGACAGAAGGGTCTCCGAAAAGAGAGGAGCCGAGTCAGGTATTCCCGCTACATCCAGGGCCTTTCTTTCTTGGGCAAGGGCGAATTCACGGATCGTCGCGATAAGAACGCGACGGAAATGGTTCAAGTCATTGGATTGGGAGGGAAGGTCTCGGGCAAAGAGGTCGGTCTTATGCGGTGTGATGTGAGGATTAGATTGTATATATTTGAAATGACTGGCGGCCGTGTTCCAGGGAATTTTGTGGTCTAGATGCATTTTGATTTTTTAGTGGGAAATGGAATATCATAAGTTTGTTTTGAATTTTGCGCGACAAGTTGGAACGAAAGTGGAGTCGTCATTCAAAGCTACTCCGTACGGAACTTAGTAATCTGACTCTAAGAATGGGTCCTCTGATTGCATGGATGGCTTCCAAAATAAGCCCGTTGCCCATCCAAATGTGAATGAGAGTGTAAGATCATGAATAAAGACAGGCCTAGTCAATCACTGTATATCATAACAATGAGGGTTATACAAGAGTGCTGTAGGTGGCTTATTATTACCGAATCGAGCATCTTCTATTCGGTACCATTACTCGGTGTACGCCTCGGTGGATTTCATGAACCCGAATTCTCGGTAACCGTTGGGATTGTGGATTGTCCGGTGGGGATCTTCCCAATTTGAAGTCTTTCATGATTCAACGGTGGCGAGCAGCGGCCGGCTCATTATTCAAGTGACGGGAGATATGGCAGGTTTTTATGCTAAGGCCCCCCTGGTTCTTTGAATCCCCTTGTTCCAGAACTCCGATCTGCCAGACAAGTTATCACCCTGAATTCAACGATAACATGACTTTCTCGAGTAAGGCATGGATTATGACGGGCCAGAAGGGGCCCAGAGTCTCAAATTTGTTGAGAAGCAGGCGTTGCCACCGCTAGGAAATCATGACGTGCGCGTCAAAATCCAAGCAGCATCTCTAAACCACCGCGATCTTGCTATTGCGAAGGTTCTTGGCCATTTTATTACTATCATAACACGTACTGATCCATGACTCAGGGCGTACATGGTCTTACTATCGAACCGAATGTCGTGCCTGGCTCCGACGCGGCCGGAGTGGTTGAAGCCGTTGGCTCGTCTGTGAATAGATTTCAACCAGGGGATCATGTTTGCACACACATGAAATATGGTATGACTGAGGGCGCTTTTGCGACATTTGCCGACATTAGCAGTGGAATTGGCCAGCGGCTTGATGGGACCCTTCGACCCTGTGGCGTGTTTTATGACACATCTTTTGTCAAGATGACAAGGAATCTCAGCTTTGATGAAGCGGTAACGCTTACATGCTCCGCTTTGACGGCCTGGAACGGACTATTTGGAATTGACGGGCGGGAGCCAAAGAAGGGCAATGTGGTCCTGGTGCAGGGCATGGGAAGTGTCTCTATCGCAGCGTTGGGGGTAAGATTTATCTCCCTAAACCCGTGTCCTCCCCGTCACATCGTTTACATCAATGTCACGGAAGCCAGCGTCATATAGTATCTGGAACGGCGTTGCGTGGTGTATCTGACTGTAGACTGATGGCACTTGAGGGTCGATGAGAACCAGCAGTGATGGGGGGATATCTCTGTCGTGGTCAACTAGTTTCTTATAGACTTTGGCGGAAGTCGCATCCAGACTACAGCTTGATCCAGAACTGGGAATTGGTCTTGAGGGACAGAGCATTGTGCCAATTGCCATAGCTACTTCCTTCTCAATGCAAGCTCGTCTACCTTCGTAGACAATTGAGTGGCACCATTTGACATCCAGAGCTGTGAAAGACAATCGACATCGAAAAGACAGCCTGTCTTAAGCCAAATAGCACTGGATTCAATGTATCCTTTGCCATCAACTATTTTGAGATTGTATTTCTTGACGGACTTGCTCCTACCTCCAGGAGGATTTTGACACGCTGGGGTCATCCGAAGGCTAACTGGAGTAGGGAGCAGTCCGCCAATTTTTCGTTGGGTGAAGAAAGACCAGAATTGAGCGCTATTGTTAGTTCTTCTTCGGATTCTCGAATTATAATTTCGGCAATTTGTAGCACTATTGAGAGAATTAAAATTGGTGAACTAAGTGCAGGGTCTACACTCTTACCATCCTCATCCAGGGAAAGGATGAGCCGTAGGTTCGTCTTAAAACGCTTGTTGGTTGGCGGACGAAAAATGCTGAAAGGGACGCCATGTTCAGCAAGTTTATATATCCACACCAGATCTTTGTGTTCAAGATAGACTTGTTGACACAGGCTTCCTAATCCCTGATCATACATCTTGATTGTCCTGGGCCTGCATCCGCAGTTCAACATGAATGCTGTAAGGAGAGAAAGCGACTCGGTCTCCGTCGAAGAGTTGGGTAAGCATAGAGGGTAGCATAGTATCTAACCTCGTTAGTCTCTAATTCGAATTATAATAGGCGGAGGAGATTCGGTTACATCAAAGAGCGAAACGATAGATCCACTTCCAGTGTGGATTAGGTCAGAAGGAAGTATTTCACCACCCGAAAATGGTTGTCGCAAATCCCGCATCACATCGTATGTTTCTCGAAAGTATCCGACCTTGGCTTTCAACAAGTCAATCTTTCGAAGCCGGGTTGCTGCCTCGAACCGATTGGATATGCAGGTAGAGTGCGATAGAAAAGCCACCGGCACCTCTCATTAGGAAGCAGGAAGCGCCAATGGCAATATTCAATAACCGACAATAGTAAGTGTGTTTGTTTTGTTGTTGCCATTGTGAGCTTCTCATTCGAGAGCGAGGTGCCGATCCTTGATGACTCCTAAATGCCGATCAGACCATTCCTATTTCGACAGATTATGGGTAAAATCCACATACTGTCCTTTATCCGTGCCTCTGTACTGTATCAGAGACACGGTTTTATCTCTTGTGATCAGTCGCTCATTTCAGGATTTTAATAAGCTCGGTGGTGGCATCCTCTTTCCATGAAATAGCCTCAGACCGGAATTCTGAATTGTTACATGTTAGGAATTTATCCTTATGAACGGAGAAGATTTTGGGAGTCATGTCACGCTATTCTTCGAGTATTGTCCTCTGAACTTGTAATGATTTCCTAACTTTCTGTCGAGAGTATTTGTACAATTATTGCTGTTAAGTTAAGCATCAAGGTTGTGATTGAACATAGGCTACATATATTAACAATGTCGTTTGTAAGACGTTCTGTAGACCGTCCAGATTTTCTTCCATTTCACGCAAGGTGTCTTTCCGAGGGGGGTATATTATTCCTTTCACCTCGCTCTTCACCTTCCCCGTATCCCCTCTGCAGGAGGTTGTTGATCGGTATCGTTCGAGAGCCTGTTTTAGTCGATTTATGGATTTGTGGATTTATATGGATTTGTTTTTTATGTCTGCAACCATCGCGGGTTTGGTGTTTTGGCTTTCTTCTATCCCGTCCGTGAGCGTCTTTAGAGGTGCACGCAGGCTCACTGCTTTCCTGGCGAGAACTCGAATGATTTTGTCCCAGTCCCGCCATGCTCGACTGTAGGATACAATCTCCTTGCACATCTGGAGACCAAAATAACTGAGAGCGACGACGCCCTCAGATATTGATAGAGGGTCGGACGTTTTGTATGTTCACAAGCTAAGGAGAATCGCATCACATGCGGGGCAAAGAATCTGAGGTGGAAGGCACCTTATCCAAATTGAGGGGCATGATCTTGCCCTTGTTATGGCAGTGTTTGTGGGCCAATGAACAACCTTGGGTATAGTCCGGCGGCTATCGAAGGAAGTAGGACGCATCACATCTTCAACGTCATCCCCTCTTTCCACGTCTATGTTGTTTGCACAAGCAACGAGAATATTGCCCTGTCAAACCCTCGTTTATTGCCATGGAAGTCGCTTAGAACCCTAGTTTTGACAGCCAAGCCTGTTACCACGACATGAAGTTTATTAGTACTTTCCGCATTCCGCATTTAATATGACGAGTTTTCAATACAAGCCTTGGGGGTAAGGGCATTGTGCCTATATCGGTTAGTTTAACCAAGCTTAAATTTATGCTAACTCAATTGATCAAGCTTCGATGCGTTAAGCATATTTTAGCGAGCTCTAGGCGCCAAATATGGCCGCAGGGTATGGGAACTCCCTGGAACAGTCAAAACTCAAAAAGAGACTCTTTCTTCAATTTGGGGGCTAACTGAGATCAACCCCAGAAATGGATTTTAATTCGGCGCCATAGCAGGAACTATGCTGCAGATTAAGTCGACCATACCTTCCAATTGCCTCCGTCATGCAGTCCTCAATCTATATTCCCTATCCCTTTGTATAACATCTACCAGCCACGCTATCCTGCAATCCCCCACGGAGCCATGCCGCATCGACGCAAGGTTCATGATGAACTGCCCCCAACCATCTAACCACCAATTGTCAAACAGCAAGTGCAGTGCTGTCCCATAGTAGGCTAAAATGATCAATGCGGTCGGCTCCACTCTCAGTAAAAGATCCAGGTATTGTGCATCAAGAAGCACCGGCCATGCGAGGATGGCGTTGGGGTCTTCCATAGTCATGTACATGTTCAATAATTCGAGTTGGCGCCTTGCGGCTTGTAAGAGCACGGCGCTGATGTCGACGTTCTCATGCATGCAGGGCTCCCGCGGTTGTAGTTGCTCTTCGATGAAGGTCTGTAGATGCGAGCACAGCTCTCGGTCGTATACCGTGCCCGCGGCTCGTTTGCGTAGCTTGCCGATCTTCAACAGTTGGCGCATTCCGCCCTGTTCGATCCATGCTCGTGCCTGTTGCACGACCGATGCGACACCGCGGACCATCTTGAAGACTTCGACCACGTCAATCAGTCCCTGGGCGCTAGGGAGCCCATCGCGGCCTTGGACGCCAAAGGCAAACACGGCGGTGAGACAGGAGAATGCGAATAGCGCGTGGCAGTTCTCTGGTGTGACGTTGCTGAGAAGAGGAGTGCATAGTGTGAGAGAGAGGTTGTTGTGGCGGATGGCGGCCTCTTTGTAGGATCGGCGTCGCTCGGTGGGGCTGGTAAAGCTGAGATGAAGCGCCGAGACTGCGAGAATGCTGTGCATGAGGAAAGGATAGGTGAGCGCCTCTTGAGGCACGGTGATGCGCACGACATCTTCAAGATGTGCCTCGTGAGCGAGTGAGCGCGCCGTAGCTACGTGCCACTGGTGTAGGAGTTCCAGCTCCGAGAGAGGCAGACCATATTCGCCATGAGAGAGCGCATGAGGGCTACTAGTTAGCTTGGGGGCCGGTTGAGGTCGCGGGGCGATGCTTTGGAATGTGCAGGAAAGTTGCTTGCGATGACAGGGACCGCAGTAGGGTCGAGCCTCGTCACATTTTATCCTCCGTTGTTTGCATTGGAGGCAGCCGTGGTGCGATTTCTTATGAGAACGGCGTAATGGCATCCTCGCTTATAATTTTTCATGGCAGCAAGAATTAAAGGGGGGGGAGAGGCGAAACCATGTGGGTGACGATAGTCTATCGCATCACTTTCCGAGATGTCCGTGAACTTTGCCTCCTCGGGAATGGTTTACGCCAGTCCTATGGGTCTTGACCCACTCAAAAGCCAATGAGTTTGGAATATTGTCGATTATAAATAATTCACTGCCAAGCTCAGGAACGGTGTGAATCATGATTGGTTGTGCGAAGGTCGCAAAAGAAATACGACGAGAATTCGCTGGGGTCAAGATCAAAGATGAACATTTAGATCTATCCACATTGGGGTTACAGGGGGGATGGTATTCTCTATTCTCTATGCCAGGGTCTAGGCAAGACATTATTGACAAGTTTTTCTGTCCCAAACAAGTAAAGTTTTCGATACTGTTCTCCATGCTCTCCAGCCCACTCACTTGGACAGACTGTTCGGATTGATTTAAAGTCTGCCCTCTCGCATACACTCCTACGGTTGACAGTCAGATCCTGGCCAGTCTGTCTGTGAAAATGCCACAACTCGAAGCGCGAGAGGGCTTCAGGTTCTTTCACTACACCCCGTCTCTGGGCGCTGCGGTGGTCTTCATCATCTGCTTCCTGCTCACGACTATCTTCCACACCTACCAGCTCTTCCGCACGCGAACATGGTTCTTCATCGCCTTTGTCCTGGGGGGTTACTGTATGTCTGTCTGGCTTGATATAACTGAACCAATGTCTAACTCTGGTAGTTGAATGGATCGGCTACTGCGCGCGAGCAGTTTCGGCCAACCAGTCCCCGGATTGGACTCTCGGCCCCTTCATCGTGCAATCTGTTCTTCCCCTCGTGGCACCGGCGTTGTTCGCCGCGAGTATCTACATGGAATTGGGCCGTCTCATCGTGGTCCTCCACGCCGAAAAACATAGTCTGATCAGGATCAAATGGATGACCAAGATCTTCGTGACGGGTGATGTTCTGTCCTTTCTACTCCAGGCAGCCGGTAACCTCTCCTCCTTCAAGTATACGTTTCAACTCCAATATTCTGACTAAGTGCAGGCGCCGGCTTAATGGGCATGAAGTCCAAAATGGCCGAAAACGGCCCCAATATCATCATCGGCGGCCTCGTCATCCAAGTCCTTTTCTTTGGCTTCTTCATGATTTCGTCCGCCGTCTTCCATATGCGCATGCATCGTGATCCAACCCCGTACTCGCTTTCAAAACCTCTCCGCTGGACGGAAATTATCTATGTGCTCTACGCGGCGAGTCTTTTGATTCTGGTGCGATCGATCTTCAGGTTGATTGAGTATGCGCAGGGCAATAACGGGTATTTGATCTCTCATGAAGTATTCTTGTATATTTTCGATGCCTTATTGATGTTTGCGACCATGTTGGTCTTTCATGTGGTGCATCCCAGTGAGCTAAATGTATGGTTGAAGGGGAAGGGTGTGTATACCAGGGGAATCAAGGTTCAGAAGTTTGCCGGAAGTGGGGAGGTCTTGTCTTAGGCATTTGGACATGAGTTGTGGGTATTTACAGATTAGCATCAATTAGATATTGCGTTCTAGCGCGGAGATCCTGGGAATTTATCTATGTAGATGTGTCCCGTCTATCCGTTTTTTGATACCAAACATGAGTGCAAGCTGCAATCTACAGCATATACCGGAATCCCGGTGCCATCTTGCCGCCCATCTTCTCATGTCCTTCTACCGGCAACCCTGCGTCTAACCGCTGGTTCATGCGCTTATACTGAACTCTCATGAAAAAGCAGATAACCACAAAGACAGCCTGGCACGCGAACACTGTAGTCAACGCCGGTCGGTAAATCGGCGCGTCCTGCGCTCTGTACGCCCCTGAGGACACAATGCCTCCGAGATTCTGGAACATGGAAAGCAGACCCAAGGACACGGCGCGCGTCGATGTTGACGGGGTGTTTGTGCCTACCCATGCGGGCACGAGCAGCCCGGGCGTGAAGGTTCCGAATGTGATGAGATATGTCAGGAAGTAGCCAACTTTGACGTGCGTCACCAGGTCCAAGGAGCCGAGGAGGATCCAGCCGATCATGGAGACAATAATGGGGCCGATGGAGAACCAGGCACGTTGTTGGGTCAGGTCCGAGAGGTAGCATGTTGTTAGCTGAATAGCGGCTGCGGTCAAGTTGGGGCCGATCGTGTAGAGGTTTGCTTGGACGGCGTCATCGGTCAGACGTTTGATCATAACCTGCTGATTGTTAGACTAGTCGGGCATTGGGAGACATGTCAACGTACAGGCAGGAAGTTAGAGCTGCTAGCAACGCCAACCCCGTATAGCAGTGCACAGAACGCGAAGACCCAAATCTTCCAGTCCTTCAGGGCTTGCAGGCCCTCGATCCAGGAGAAATCTTCTGTCTCAAGCGCCATCCGCTGTCCGGCGCATTTCTTTTGTTCATCAGTGAAGAACCGCGAGGATTGCACGCTGCGAGGAAGCCAGAGTAAGGCCCATGCGCCGACTGCGACGCCCATTGCTCCTTCAATCAGGAAGAGGTATTGCCATCCCTGTTTCGCTTAGTATGACGGGCAAATATCATCAAGAGGACACATACTGTGAGCTGTCCATTCCATTGGAACACGCTCCATGAAATTAAGCCACTGATAGCGCCCTGCAGACGTGAGTAATTTCCCATTGACCAATCCAGGTTTACTCACAGCAATAAACCCCATCATCAAGAACAGCGACAATCTAAGTCCAAGTTCCTTTCTCGTGTAGAACAGCGTACAGTAGAAGGTCGCACAAGGCATGAAGCCGGCCTCCATCATGCCCAGGATCACTCGACAGGCCAGGAGCCCGCCAAAGTCCTTGACTGCCGCCGTGATCATGGCCAAACTTCCCCAACCCATGACGAGAACTGGAATGACGAGGGCTGCATTGAGGCGCTTGGAGAGAACGGTCGCGGGTATGTTGAACAGCGCATACGGGATGTAGAATAAGATCAGAACGAGCGAGAACTGGTTGCCGTGCAGATTGAGGTCGGCTTCGAGGGTGCCACTCTTTGCGTTTCCGAGGTTTGCTCGATCGAGAGTATGCGTTAAGTAGAGGAGAGCTGTGTTGTAGATTAGCAAGTATGCGTTTTTAGGTCATGGCAAAGAGTTGCTACCAAGTGTAGGAAGTAAGACAATGTCCAACCGTCGCAGGAGAGATTTCTCTACTTTGCAATCGATTTCGTCTGGTTGGGAATTAAATTCGACGTCGTCGTGTACTTTCGTCTCGGTCGGTAAGGCACCCATTGTGGACTTGCTGTCCTAGTCACAAGCAGACTGTAGTGGGAGCTCCTTGGCTCTTGAAGCCTTTGCCGGACACGAACGGATATATATGTCGAGCCGTGAACCAGGTCGAGTCATGAAATCGCCACGCGGTCCAGATAAAACTAGTTTCCCATACGTTCCCCAACGCAAGAAGAGCACAGCTCGATTATTCATTATCTTCGTTGCCAAAACGACGGCTGTAGTGTTTTTGACCGGATTTCGGTCCGCATCCGACGCTATCGCGAGCTCGTCATTTTCGGTCTGTTGACAACATGAGGAACAGGGATGGCCGGTCGCAAACCCAATTAAACGTGTTCACTTCATAGATGGCTCTGATGCAGCACGCCAAGATGATAATGTGAATGACTATCATCCATGTGGGATGGCTGTTGGCATCTCCAACTGCACTGCGGGGACTCCGAACAAGTCTGCCTACGCGAGGGCAATCCGTGCACCGTAGATGAGATATAGAAGTTACTGATTCCTTAAGTGGCACTCCCAACCCAGAGGCCAAAATGTCAACCACTTCACCCCACGTCGGGCCTGCAACCAGCAGCAACACCGATAACCTGCGCCCGCTCGATGAAAACCCAAACCAAGTCACTCTTCATGCGAATCGTCGCAATGGGCAATCGCCGACTCGGAGATTCTGGCACTGGCCATCCATCTTAGCGACGGCGTCAATTGCAGTGTTAGTCGCCCCAGTATACAACCTTGCGACCGGACTGTTCTATGCGCCTGACATTCCACATCCGACAGATTATCTCGGTCGCGCACGACGCATACTGAAAACCACGCCGTTAATTGACGGGCACAATGACCTTCCTTACTTGATCCAGGTGGAGTTGCAAAATAAGATCTATTCGGATTTCAACCTCAGCAATCGGCTGCTGGGACATACAGACTTGGCTCGTATGCGTGAGGGGCAGATGGGCGGCCAGTTTTGGAGTATCTACATTGACTGCGAACAGATCAGTTATGAGGATGACCCGACGGTAGGTGGTTTTGGCACTGATCGAACTGCATACGATATTGACCGGAGTGCTGGCAGACTTCGGTGCGCGACTCCCTGGAGCAGATAGATGTGGCGAAACGCTTGATCCAGAACTACACGTCCGATCTGGCCTACTGTGAAGACTCCCATTGCGCGCGACAGGCGTTCCGCAGTGGAAAAATCGCCAGCATGTTAGGGCTCGAGGTACACATGACCATCTCCCATGCCTCCTCCAATTCCCGTCGCTGACCATCTCTTCCATCTGCCAAAGGGTGCCCACCAAGTTGGCAATTCGATCGCCGCAATCCGTCAGTTCTACGACCTAGGAGTGCGCTATATCACCACCACCCATAATTGCGACAATGCTTTCTCGACCTCCGCGTCGACAGTCGCGGCGGGCGGCGAAGACGGTGGCCTGACTCCATTCGGACACGAATACGTGAAGGAGATGAATCGTCTAGGCATGATGATCGACCTCTCGCACGTCTCGCACCAGACTATGCGCGACGTGCTCTCTATCACCCGAGCGCCCGTCATTTTCTCACATTCAGGCGCGTATGCCCTCCAGCGCCATCTCCGCCATGTTCCGGACGATGTGCTGCGCGGGGTGAAGCGCAATGGCGGCATCGTGATGGCTACATTCATCAATCGGTTCTTGAACATGGAGGATCCGGATAGTGCGAGCATTCGCGACGTGGTAGACCATATTTTCCATATCGCCGAGGTCGCCGGATGGGAGCATGTCGGTGTTGGAGGCGATTATAGTGGAACTCCGGAGGTTCCGATCGGGTTGGAGGTAGCTATAGTTCCTTTGGTTTGTGCATCGGCCATTTCTAATCTCTTTTCAGGATGTTTCAAAGTACCCCGACCTCGTCGCCGCTCTTCTGGAACGAGGCGCAACCGACGAACAGGCGCGGCTTTTTGCCGGCGAAAATATCCTGCGCGTATGGGGCGAGATCGAACAGATCGGGGCGTGGATCCGAGGCGAGGGCACGAAGGAATCGCTTCCAAGCGAGGCTATCTGGGAAGGAAGACGGTGGACTAAAGGACACAGCTGGTTGCCATTCATGTTCTCCGGCACGAGGTCTAGACTGCACGGTGGGAAGAAGGGCCCTAAACCGGGTGCCAATGATTGGAGTATCAGGACTTGATAGGCATAAAATGTAGTGGGTCGTGGAATATAAGTTTTATTGTGCTCAATTGAAGTTAGGTAGGAAGATGGTGTCATTGTGGATGTTGATTGCATCCGCGTGAGGGGAAGAAGCACAGTACTTCGTGTAGACTAGACATTGGATCTGCCTCCGTTATCTAACCATCAACTCCACTAATTCGAGGAGACTAGGACTGACGCAGACATGCCATCCCTGCATTCCTCCGACAACCCCGCATTGAGTCGTCGCTGTAACTCGGATTCCGGTCCGCCATCCGTAGCATTAACAAATATTGGCGTCGAAGGATTTATCCACTCATGATACACTCATTCCTCAGACACACTCACCATTGCGTGATTGGATTGGAAACAGCTGCCATCTCGCTTCTCCAATTCCTACTAGCTAACAGGCCGTTGTACGAAATGTGGTGCGCCCAGCAGCTTCGCTTAAATACATACCTCAAGGCTTAATTCGCCTGTTGACAAAACCCATGACGGTCTCATTCACTCGATATGTCGCTTAGCAGTTTCATAATCGTCTCTATAGAAGCGGCCGTGGCCATTCTGGTTGGGTATCTACTGGTTAACGAGTTCATCCGCTGGAACCGACGCATCAAAGGCCTGCCAGGACCCCAAGGGCTGCCGGTCATCGGCAACTTACGCCAGGTACGACATGGTCAGGAATCACAATTAATATAGCTAATATCACAGGTCACTCAATCGTTCTCGGCCGAGCAATATCGCCAATGGTCAGCGGAATACGGACCCGTATATCAAGTTCAACTTGGTAATATTCCTGTTGTGATCGTTAACACGGCCGAATCAGCGAAGTCGCTCTTTCTGAATCAAAGCTCGGCTTTGATTTCACGCCCTCTTTTTCATGTCCTCCATAAGACGGTGAGTAAGAGCGTCGCCAGTATCGGGACTAGTCCGTGGGATGAGAGCTGTAAGTTCCGGCGCAAGTTGGCCGCTGGAGCGTTGAATCGTCCGAAGGTTCAGTCATATGAGCCAGTATGTTTACCTTCTAGCTATCTTAGCGAAAGCGGCTAAGAATTGAAAAGATCATTATACTGGAAACTAGGGAATTTATTCAAGAGCTACTGCACGCATCACGCGAGAATGCCGAGGTGGAATTTCACTCGACGATACATCGCCTGTCCCTCAATTTGGTGCTGACATTGAATTATGGCACACGGTATTCTCACCTTCACAAATAGGACTGCACCTCTGCGTCAACTAATAGAATCCAGAGTCTCGAGCACAAAAGATCTTCAAGAAGATTCTCTCTATGCGGAAATTGTCGCTGTCGAGACCGAGATCTCGCGATACAGGTCAACATCCAAGAATCTCACCAATTACATCCCCCTTCTTCGACTGCTTGAGCCGATTTTATGGAGAACGGCTGCTGCATACTCGGCACAGATTGGTCAACGTCGGATCGCGTATAACGATCAATTGCTGAATCGGTTGAAAGAAGCCGTGAACAATGTTACCGATAAACCCTGCATTCAGGGGAATGTGTTGCGAGATCCGGAAGCTGTTGGGCTCTCGAGTAAGGAGCTGCTGAGTATTAGTTTGAGTATGATGGCGGTATGTTCTTCTAACGCCTTCCTTCGTGAATACAAACATACTGACATTATACAGGGTGCAGATAGCACGCAGCCTACCATCGCGTGGGCGATCCTTTTCTTGGCACATAACCAAGACATTCAACAACGCGCATTTGATGAACTCCAAAAAGCTGAAGCCCTCATTGGAGGGCACGTTGAGACACAGGAAGTCGAATATATCCATGCTTTGACTAAAGAGTTGATGCGCTTCTACACGGTCTTGCCACTCGCTATGCCCAGGGAAACGACAGAGTCGGTACATTTCGAAGGAAGTACAATTCCAGCCGGAACTATGGTGTTTCTGAACGCATGGGGATGCAATCGAGGTACGGAAATCCTGTTTATCTATCATTCTCCATTGACGGGGCTAACAATATTCAAGATGGCGACGCATTTGCCCACCCCTGGATTTTCAAACCGGAACGATGGCTCGACAATGCCGAAAAACATACACACCAGTTCGCTTTCGGCTATGGATCACGGATGTGCATAGCCTCGCATCTAGCATTTAGATTGGTCTATACAGCTGTGTTTCATTTGATTGCTACGTTCGAGATCTATCCTGTGGATGGACAAGGTAAAGACGCTGCTGATCCGATTAGAGGCATTAAGGATCCTACTTCCATTACAGCTGTTCCAAAGGCAGGAAAGGCTAGAATGGTCGCAAGAGAGTGGATAAAGTGAGAAAAATATTATCAGATATCGTTGAATGAGACTATGTGTTATGCTTGTGCTGTTTCCATGGAGATATCTTGCAGGAAGCTCTGTAAAATATTCGTCACCCATCGGCTTTGCCATTTTGGCGCTCCGACTGGCGAGTTTATTATAGACAATGACTGAATGCGCTCGACCGACCGGTCAATTAGCGACTGAGGAGTTGTGGACATGCTTTGGCAGTATAGAATCAGCCTCTCGGGCCCAAAAAGCTTTATCGCCGCTCGTAACAGAATTGTGACCGTGAGTAACCTGTAGAAAGATTAGCATGACTCTTAGATCCATAAAAACACGAAAGGTATATACCTATTTGCCATAATATCATCAGGAATAACGCTCTCAGAAACAAAGACCAAGAGACTGTTCATCGCCGCCACCAACGCGGCATCCGACCATGTCTGCGAGATCGATTCTGGGAAAACCGTCTGATATGGAACCTGAAAGCTGCGATATAACGCCACCTTGTAGACGTGGAATCGACACAACCAGTACTGCAATTTGATCCGGCTGCTCAGCGCGGTGATCGTGCCGGCCCCGGCGACCGGCGACCAACCGGCTGATCCGGGAATGCAAACGAGCCACTCGGACAGTTGCACCTCCAGCTCTGCGATGACTTCCAATGTGCGTGGTGGTTGTGGCACGCTTGCGGTTGATTCCTGGAGCTCGGGGGCGCACGCGATCCGCCATAGGATTTGGCGGAGACTCGTCTCTGCCAGAAAGAGGGAGTAGCAGGAGTCGATGACAGAGGTGTATGGGCTGTGTAGCTGGTTGGCGGTGGATGGCTCTTGGGCCATGCATTCGAATGGTAGCGGCAGGCGGTCTTCTAATTCCGATAGTTGGCTGCTGCATTCCAGATTGCTTTCCCAATTGAGATCACTGTTCTCGTCAGTATGCTATCATATCCGTGCGAAGTCCTCATACCGTTCCATATTCAAGAGAACCCAGTATAGTCGAATGCTAGTCGTTCGCGTAGTGATCTTGGTGCCTTGCGGTTTTAGAACTCTCCTAATGATTTGTTAGTGGATGCTACGTGGTGGAGAAACGAAGGCTTGCACTAGAAGAAACCGGTGCAAAATTCTCGATGCACGGTGAAGATAGCCCGATGCCGTCGAGAGCATGGAGAGTTTTGCGAAGCACAAAGCCGACAATCCATGTGCCTGTGCATAATCCAAACTTGTTGCCATAGGAAGCCAACCGAGTAGTTGCGTCGCCATGTTTAGATAGCCAATGGCCTCGTCAACGCAGGATGGAGACGAGTACAATTTTCCGAGACAGACCATAAGCATGACGAGGGCAGATGTCATGTCATTTTCAAACCCATCCTTAATGCAAGTCGTCACTGCGTCGTAGATTGCATCTTCGCACATGATCGGGTAGAGCGGATAGACTAGGTCAAGGAAGCATCGAGTATAGAAGAGCACCTGTCCTGTCTCGTTGGACTGGACCTGAAGGCCTAGGCTTTTGAACGAAGGTTGGATGGTGGATGCGTAGGTGGAACAGGCGTCTCCATCTACTGATTGCCGGGCTACATTAGGGCACATCACGCGAATTCTTTCCCAGCGGAGGATCGATGAGGTTGACCGTGGCTCTGCCGCTATCTTTTCAACAAGAAAATTAGGATGGTTTGGGTGTTGAGCCCCAGTCCTTGCAAGGACAGAGGGCTCGGACAAATCTTCAAGCCTGCTCATTCGGCCTTCCACGGTTTGGAACGCTCGATTTAGCTGACTGATGTGATCCAAAATCAAATGGAGACTCGGGTCGCGCCTATGCTCGCGTGTCAGCTACATGATATTCGCTTCCACCGACTGAGGATGTCCTACGCTGGTTGATGGTCTTTCCTGTAATGGCATACCAACTTTCTGCGACGGCAATACCGACACGAGGGTTGGCTTTCGTCGCACTTTATTTTCTTCTGCCGGCAAATTTCGCATGCCTGACCGGTTTAGCATTATTCGATGCGCAGACACTAAGGCAAACCTTGCTAGCTCTCTTTTCGAGAGTTGTCTCGTTAAGGACACAGGATGAAGCTGTGAGACTTTCCATGGTGGAATTGGACCTTCGATGTGAATACTGTTAGCCCAATATGGCCGAGTCAGCTCTGCTTATGGAACGAATCGGACAAGAGGTTCCCCACGGCAGCTGGGGATCTATTTATTCCGCTGACTGCATCACGTCAATCATGCCCGCCATGAGCCATCCGCACTACTGCAGCTTGCCTACTGCCAAGTCCATTTGAATTCTGCTGTTCGTCAAATCCCCTGAGAGGAAGTTATGAGTACCTCTTTCTGTCCGGAATATTGTGTCGTTTTCTTATTACAGTTGTGGTTGGACGCGATCTTTTGACCATACATTTCTCCAAGCAGAGTAGAGTCCTATAGTGAACCAGCAACACTCGTGATGTTACATACATTCACTCAAAAGCTCTCTTTATTCTCCTCCTGATGCCCCCGTGCGATGACGCAATCGTCCAACGGCATCGTGTTCATTATCCCAACGCGCCAATTCTGTGTTCGGGACCTTGACCAGTTTATGCGCCACTGATCCGTCTTCGAAGTCGACCACCGTCTGTCGATATTCGTACTTTTTCATCCTGGGAATCACTCCTATCCAGATGTAGTAGTATATTCCGCAAAGGCATAGCCTGGTTTAGTTAGTTTCAACGGTCGGCAGAAGCGTGGGGCAAGGTGCACTTACAATCCAATTCCCACCACTAGGTACGTGCCATACCAAAAACTCACATCTCCCCCGTTGGCTCCACCCGTGGGTGGATACCAAGGTGCCACCAGCAAGTAGATGTTAGTGAGAATTGCAAATGCGATTGCGACATTCCAGGCGCGGTATTCGGGCCTGGGGAAGTTCAGTCTTGCCCGACGGCGACGGATTATGAGCAGTCCCAACACGAGCAGGAAGTTGAATATATTGGTCGGGTAAACGGATAGATCGACCACTGTTCGCTGTTAGTACTCTGCTCATCAGTCGCCGAGGGTGTGGATATACGAACCAAAATTAAATGCATCTCCAGCAGGTGGAGCCAAGATCATAATCATCGTCATTCCCCATTGCACAAAATACGGGCCGATCGGCGTTCCGAACGGCCGCGTAGAAGTCCAGAATTTTCCCCATGGGAGAACTCCTTGCCTAAGGAAAGCGTGAGTATACTTGCCCAGGCATGTGAACACTGAGATGGCGTTACCTTCCAGTCTCTCGCAGCATGCGCGAAAAGTTGACCAACACGGCCATGAGGTTTCCAAATGCGCTGATCACGATGAGGACATTCAGCGCACGTCCAGACCCGTTAGACCCGAAGAGCTTCTCAAAGAAAATGCCGGCCGCGATTTGCTTCGAGTTCAAGATCTCCTCTCTCGATGCAGCGGAGAAGTAGGCAACATTTACCAGAATATATAAGCCTGTGACAAGGAGCAACGAGAACGGGGCACTCCAGCGTAGAGTTTTGATGGGATTCTGATAGAGATCAGCGTAATCACGTAGACATGATGGGCGAGAGAAGGGATACCTTGATTTCGTTGGCAACACTAAATGCGTTGGTATATCCTGCATACGAGAAGATCAACTTGACCATGGCATTTGTGGCGCCATACGCAGTTGCCTCCGAAGAGCCCTCCCACGCATTCCGCCAGTTCATCTGGGGATCGGGCACTTTGGTGTGGCCACCGAGCACTACCAGCCCCGCGATGGAGATCCTGTGTCACTGTTAATCTTGGGGTCTAGGCCCTAGCTGAGGATGCACACGTACAACAACAGAGTTGCGATCTTGACAAATCCAAACCAAACCACTAGCCTCAAGGACCATTTCGTATTGGCGCTGACCACTGCATGATTCGTTAGCCGTGGCTGCATTCCATTCCAACACTCCTTTGGAATCTAACCCATGAACGCCAGCGTGTAAACTGCCACGGCAACGCCTTTTAATTGCCAGTCTGTGTATTCATGGCCGGAAAGTCCAAAAAGATATTGAGCTAGGACAACAGCATTGCTGCTTCCGAATGAAAAGACGACGTGTTTGACGGCGAAGGTCGTTGGGAAGAAATATTGCGGCTTTGGGTATGCTTGTTCCAGATAGACCACTTCTGCACCAGAGCGACTAGGGAAATATGATGCAAGCTCCAGATATGTTGCCAGTGTCGTATGTGCCAGGAGGTAGCCGATAAACCAGTAGATCATGGTGAGACCGACGGAGCCCACGCCGGAGAGAATGGTAGCGGCTGAGAGAGTTAGGATCGTAGTTAAGGTAAGGACTTTGGGCCAGCTTACGTGTTGAGAATATACCAGTCCCGATCATCTGATTAATGTTCAGGCATAGACTGGTCCAAAAGCTCACAGAGTAACCTAAAGGCGAGTCCGTTTCGACCGGTGCGCCCGAGGCATCTTGATAGGTAACAGCTGTCGAGTTGACACCGGTTTCTGCTGTGTATTTCACTCCACCCTCCTGGATGACGGATTCTTGAGACCTAGAGTTGGACTGTATGGTCACCCTGGGACCTTTCTCGCTATCCCTGTCCATCTTCTGGGAGCAGATACTTGTAATAGGTGAAAGATAATCGTATCACCCGCACGAGCAGGCGATGAGTAGACGAGATCAGCGCACCCTTTTATAACAAGGGATTTGAGTTTCCGGCCCATTCCATCATCCTGCAAGATGGCACGCCATCCTCATTCCTGCACGTATGACGCTTCATGCAGTCGTGCTGCTTGCCAACATACCACATTTGGTACTGATTTTCGAGATACCCAGGTCCACGGTGCTCCCCCAGTGGTCTTAATGGTCAATGGAAAAGCTAAGCAGTGATGACACCTGTCTCCGCAATAGTAACATGAGAACTAAAGGGAATACCCGGGAAACCTCCGCTAGATCTAGACTTATCGGGTCTACTTCTCTCTTCGGTGTGATGTGATGATATGGTTTTTCAACCCATATTTCCTCGGCACTCAGCGCTTTAAGCTTTCTTTCAATTTGTAACGACAAGCTAAATTTATTTTATAACGCCCTTATCTATGGGCAGACCTTGGCTGGTCGGCCAAATTGTGAATTGCCGTGTTAAATGATGTCAATTCTCCTCGGGGTCGTCTCATCGACTAGCGTGGTGGACCGCGTCAACCGCCAGTTAGCTTCACAGGCAACGTCTGGGCATGCAATCACTCAATGCTTTTTTATCCTCTCCAACATAGATAGGGGCTTCCGCCACTTGGTGGCTTGGTGGCATCTGCTCTATTACAAATTCAAAAATATCATCCCGAGGGCGCCACCGGAGGGGCACGTTTTCATGCCCTTCCTTACTAGAGTTGAGCTTTATCGTCTAAATAACCAATTTAAGTTGTGGTCGCCTTGGTCTTTTTGTTTCCTGTCTCCTAGAGGCACGTAATGCTCGGATTATAGGAATTCATGGTTGGGTTGTTCTTCTCGTCGCGAGAGCCAAGCGGTCCCAACTCATATGATGTCTCCTCTACTTGGCTCCAGCCCCTTCCATATACCATCGAAAATAGGGAGAATTTCATCCGGCAGCGGCCCTTTCTGAATGCTTTCCACATTTGATCTAAGCTGCTTTATCGAGCTCGCCCCAAGAATTATCCCATCATTCTCTGCCAGTGCCGAATGATAATATGCCCATCGCAGTGCCGCGTCGATGGTAGTAATTCCCAGAGACTCGGTCGCAATCTCCAGCCTTTTCAGTGCTGAGTGTAATACCTCCTGGTCATATAGTCCCTGCATGAATTGTCCCAAGAGATTATCGGCGCTGAAGCGTGTATCCTCGGCTGTGCCGTGGGTGAATTTGCCGGAAAGGAAACCCGAGGCTAGAACGCTGCAGGACGGTCAAATTCCTTCTTACACAGAATGGAAACATGGCTTACCGAAAGGCATTGTAAGCAATTCCATAATTTCTTAGGATGGGAAGAAGCTTCTTCTCCATCCCGCGATTCACAGCACTGTAGTCGCCTTGGTAGACGGTAGGTTTGACATAGCCGTGGGCCTCGCAGATAGCGAGGAATTGCTGCAGCAGATCGGGCTTAAAGTTTGAGACACCAAACTATAGCACTTTTTTTAGTATATAACTTCCGTTCAGGACTGAAGTTACAAACTTGCTTGAATTTCCCTGCTGCATATAGGTCGTTGATGGTTCTTGCCTGCTCTTCCAGCGGGGTGGAGAGGTCGGGATAGTGAATGTATAGGGTGTTCACCTGTGTTGATTAACCACTTGACACCGTCGTTTGGATGATTTAAATACCTGATCAATGCCAATTCGCCTCAGACTAATCTTAACGGACTGTTCAACGGCGCTGCTTTCCATATGCCCCCCTTGATTGCTAGTCTGCGTGAAAATTTTGGTGTCAATCGTGAAGCCCTGATTGACGGCTTTAGTCTCCCCTAACAGCTCCTCGGAGCGACCAGGCGCGATAGGGGGATATCTGCTGGCCGTGTCAATGTGGGTGATTTTATTTCGTTTCAAATAATCCAGGACTTCCTGGATTTCCTCGGGGCTGGCGAAGTCCATGCCGAAAGAAGCAGCGCCGAAGATAAGTTTGGGGTTACCCATTTGTGGTGTTTCGGAATTTGAGATTCTGTTTCGCTTGAGTAAAACTTGTTCTTTGAAGATAGATAGCTGATCTGATGAGTGCAGAAAGGCCCAATAAATATACCTTCTTGTCCTTTATACACGGAGACTGCCAATCCGGCTTGTATAGCAGGGCGATCGGTGCATCTTCACAGCGATCGGGATAAGTGGGTCCCGTCGATTATCCCGTTTTGTGCTTCTCTTGTGCATGCCGCCTCGACAGCGAGTATAGTCACTCATCATACTGGACCTTGAGCTACGTTCAAGGTATAGTTGAACGGTTTTAAATTGTATGATGTTCTGAGATTTGTCGTGAAATCGTCTTTTCCAATTCTGCCTCTTTTCAATGATCCCCTTGACTACGACTGGCAATATTCTCGCTCTTCCCAAAACATATATATATCCACACATTCGCCGGAAGAGTCAAATATTTTACATCCTTTGGACAAAGTTACCAATGACACAGATTATACGACATGGGAAAGAAACTAAAAAATGAAAAAAAACCAAAAAATACAAAAGTTGATGATCAAGGATTTTAGGATAAAACATTTATACTTAGTTGGCACAAGACACAGCATGTCAACAATAATGCCTCCGTGTGACACTCATTATTACGACTACTAGTATGGTACAAGGTGGCATGTGGAGAAAACATTTGTACGGTGTAAATCATGCCTCAGAGCCGTTGCCCCCGAGCACGCGGCTCCGGCATGCATGATGTATAAAGTTAGACACCACGGCCAAGCTGGAAAGATCGATGCACAATGATTTAACGGAAAGGTTTTCGCTCAGTCAATGTTGCCTACTTTTTGTTCTTCTGAAGGCCAAGTTGCATTGCATCTTCCTAGTTACTATTCTCCGTGGGTAATTTTGGAGCAACACTATTACCGGGTCGAAGTTGCTTGTCCATCTATCAGACCTAGTCAAGGCTTGTATACATGCACGGCGTAGTCAATTAGAACGGACTATTATTCATGTTTTCGACTCGCTGATCTGCACTATGACAAAAATTGTAAGAGTATTCTCGTACTGTTCTGAACAGGTGAGCGCCCGCAGGTCGCAATTACCAGATACTAGCAAAGCTACCACGTTCAATTATTTTGGACATACTGCGCATAAATGAAACCTGGCCTCATGAGCCGGCGGGAGAACAGGCCAAGAGGAAAAATCTTCCAACGCACTAACTAAGGCACGCCAGCCCTGAGCACAAGCGAACGGAATCGCCCGCTTCAAAGTCCCACTATCTAACAGGCCGTGATTGGGTAACTTAGAAGCCCTAAGACACCTCGATATTAACTTATATTAGATGCTAAGACCGAATCCCTTAGCGACACGCCCGGACCAAGGTCTCCGTTTCCCCGGGCTGGACGGAAAATCCGCTCTGCTCCATTGTCTCCGTTTGAAATAGTTCGCCAAGCCCTGTCTCAATCAGATTCTCTAGAGTCTGAATCCAGACCTTTTGCCTTGATGCAAGTAAGATCGTAAAAGACCTCGGGTGGGACTTGAGCTGCTGACCGGAAAGCGTGGCAAACAATGCCATTATGTCAAAATTGCACATCTCCATTCGGATTTGACCGTGAGAGAGTGAGCATCGGGAACCTTCATGTTACTTTTTTCTGCCCAGGGAGATTTCTAGAAGATCTCACTTTCTCAGCATCTAATACGAATGCGTTATTTTTGGATCCGGATGCTGATCCCCGAGAGACAAGTTGGGTGATAATTCGGAGCCGAGGCACATGGCAACTCTCGTAAGTCGCAACTTCATGCAATGGACATTCGACTAGCTCAGGGGCTAGTGCCGTATTATATTGGTCAATCTTCTTTCGATCTCAGGTTCCATAGACTAATATCACGGCTGGCGTAATGGCAACAAGATGATAGGCTGGCACGGACTACTCCATATGGCATAGCCCTCGGTCTTTCGATCCGCCAGAGTTTAATAGATTAAGAAATGGGAATCGCGATTTCCGAGTCCCTCGCCAAGTGGCCACTTGCACTGCCTCTGTCTCCCGAACTCCCAATTGACATGGACCTCGTGTTCCCAAGAACACCCCACATCCCATTCCCCATGTGGCCCGAATGCCAATGCCTGCACATCTTGTCATCTGTGCGTTTCGACTCCCTGTCACCCCCGGGATGGGTCGGCATTACGGATCTGATCATTGCTTAACGATGCCGCAGCTTATGAAGATCAAATTCGCAAACTGCGAGTCAGATATCGCCCCAATCTCCTTCTTCGTGGGCTGTGAGGAGGGGCCTGGATTATTGCCAAGGTGGCTGTTGGTATTCAGCTACTCACACTAGCGTCCTCACATTGATTGTCCAATGCAAGTGGCGTTGCAACGTTCGACATGGGTGTCTAGTTAGTCTCTGTCTGGGTGGTCCAGCCATGGCTCTTTGATTACTGTTATCGCCTCCATAGTTTGGTGAGGGGCCTATAAGTCTGGCCATATCCGGCCGTTGAGTCTCTTTTGGCTTTCTCTTTTCCAACTCATCCCAAACGACCATACACACACAAAAAATGACTGAAGGCCTCCCAGATTACGTTCTTGACCCCAATGCCGTCCTCAAGGACACCGATGCCGCTTGGCGGTATGGCAGAGTTCCCGATTATAGCAAAACGCGCGCATTCTATGAACAGAGTGAGCCACACCTTAACTATTTGCCCCTTCACCGATAAAACAATACTAATGTTATCCCAGCACGCACGATGTTCCACGAATCCGGCAGCCTCCCCTTCCTCGTCGAGAACTTAGTCAAGAACTGGGAAATCGAAGCCTCCTTCAAGACCTCCCTGTCCGACTGGCGCACGATCGATCACACAAAATACAAATTCTCGCTGAATGGCGGCACTCCTCAGTCCGGTGAGCACATGCTCAAAGTCGGCACGTACAACGCCCTCATCACGCCGAACAAGTACTACGATCCTGAGCACAATGATTTCGAGAAGAGCCACAAGTCGTTCAAGCGCATGATGCCGACCTTTGCCTGGGAAGTCACCGAGGTGTATAGCGGTCCCCCGGTGGTTATCTTCAAATGGAGACATTGGGGTGTGATGGCCAATGACTATGTTGGGTTTAATGAGTGAGTGCATCTTTTTGTTGCTGATTGTGCCGAGGAAGTGGGATGATGCGCTAACGATAAATAGTTCTGCCGAGAAGGTTAAGATCAAGGCTCATGGAGAAACACTCGACATCCAGGGTATCGTGATCGCGAAGGTGAATGATAAACTGCAGCTGGAGAGCATAGATGTCTGGTTTGACCCGTTGGAGATGTTCCGTCAGATCGACCAGAAGAAAGAGGAGGGCGCCGAGTCTGCTGCCGCGGGATGTCCGTTTGCCGGGGCTGTTAGCAAGGAATAATTTCCTTGAATGTACATAGCGAGATTGGTTATACATAGACGTGCCACAATATGATGATTTTATGCGCTTGAAGCTGATTGTATCGTCGTGTGAATAGTAACCTCCTTCCAAAAGAATAAGGCTATGATAGTTTTCAAGCGTCTTTGCTGTCCTTGCATGCTACTTTGCCCCTTCGATATATCCTTTCCATATATTGAGATCTTCGGATAAATATGGGTTCTCATCCCCGGTTCATCCCCCTGCGAACATGCCGGTGTAGCTATAACCGCTTTTCAAGGCATAAAGCACCTCACCCATAGAGTTGGGGTAGTAGTGTGAAGATCTTTTCGAATGTACTGGGTAGACCAATGAATATTCTGAGTCAAGGGCTCACACCGGTGTTTGAACCTAGGCTTAGGGTCCAATCGCAATGGGACGGAAGTCGGTGTAATCCGTCGACGATGTTGCTTGGCGTGACCCTCACGGAAATGTTTCCCGCGTGGCTTGGCCACTGCTGTGCGGAATGGATTTCGCAAGGACTTCAGCGATTAACAAACTGGCGCTTTCAGGCCCACCGAGTCCGTTCTCCCGCTTCCTAGGTGTAGGTATTCGCGGCAATTGTGTTTCTGAGTAACACTAATTCCTACTTGAAATACCAGCAGAAGCTCAGACGACGCAGCTACGAAGTATGTGGCCGGATTGCAAGTCAAGCGAAATGAAGTCGCGCGGAAATCAAGTAAAGATTGCGTGATAGTCTTCCTACCTTACCAACGCAGCGTTGAAGCATTATCTGAGCCTGTATCACCAATAAGCGTGTGCGGTGTGTGAATTTCGCCTTTTTTATCAAGCTAGTAGAGCTTCAACTGATTAATTAACTAACCCCCTAAGACGGCTGAGTCACGAGTCCACGGCCTTGTAGCATCTGCTAGAGGACAACGCATTCCTCCAATGAAGAAATTCACAATTCATATAAAAGGGTGCCGAGAGATAGACTGAGTTATATTAAGGGCCTTCTCTGCCATACGCACATCCACGGAATACTTCTCAAAGACTCGGTCTAGTGTCTAATCATTCAACGGAGTAAGGAGACACTTGCCATGAGTTCACCATGACACTACTATGAACACCGATAGTTTCCGTTTCTTGGCCCCAACAATCGGCATATTGTGGCAAATAGATAGGGTTGTACTCAAGGAAAGGGGAAGATTGGCTCGCATAGTCTAACCTTTGACGATCTGACATATCCTTCCCTGATTTCAGCAACGTTTCAATGACATCGCTCAACCTATCTCACGGCACAGCGGCCAGCGGTGGATCCATTGAATGCACTAAGTGGGGTTATCCGTTCTGGATAATTACTCCAGCCACTCAGAGGCCATTTTCAAAACCGGTTTAGAGATCAGATATCTTGCTCCTGTCGGTTAGCGCGTTGTCGATCGAGGATTTCTGAGGATTTCTTTGTCTCGGACCCCCCTCTCACAAAAGACCCTGTCGGGTGTGTTTCCCGCCATGTCTGCCTCTAACATAATGTTCTTATCTTAAATCAAGGTCTCTCTCGGAGATGTCCTGTCGGCTTCCATCTTCCCAACCTGACGCGCAGTGTGCACAATGTTCCCGCGACCGCTCGCTCCGGCGAGGCAGCATTTAATTGCAGCTGCGACTTCTCAACTCCGAAGGCGACAAAATGTTTCCAGGGCCTGTATCAGATGCCAGCAAAAGAAAATCAAAGTATACAGTTCCGTTGCAGCTTTCCCCAGTCACTGCGCTGATCGGGGATTTGACCTAGTGTTTTGGCGGCATCCCTTGCCAACGATGTCTCGAAACCAGCACCCCATGCGTGGTCGACGAAGACAGCGACGAACGCCGAAAAATCCTTCTGAAACGCCGGATAAGCTATCTCGAAAAGGATCGAGAGCTCCTTATTCAACTGGTGGACACTCTTCGCGATGAAGACCGGCTTCACATCTCCGACACTATGAACCTTATCCGCAGCAACGCCTCCATTGACGACCTTCGGTCGTTCGTGACCGACCAAGTCGAGCCCCAAGGCTCGAAAGAAAGTTCATATTCAGTGGTAAAGCCGGAGGCCGATGGCGAAGACGCACTGTTTCCTACACCCAGCGCTCGTCAACACTTGTTGAATATCCAGCGATTAACGGATATCCCAGTCCACCGTGTCCCTGCTCGGCCGTGGACTTCAGTCACAGATGATAACGATTTTGTGTCCCACTTGATTTCCTTATATTTCTCGTGGGAACACCAGACGGTAAACTGGATTGATCAGGACCTTTTTCTCGAGGACATGAGGTCGGGCAAATTGGAGTCTGAATTCTGCTCTCCGCTCTTGGTCAATTCTATACTTTCTGTCGCATGTGTAAGAAAGAGAAGACTACAGTCCTTCGAACATGAACTGACATATTTCGTAACAGTGGTTCTCGAACTGGCCCGAGGCAATGGCAACACAAGACGATCCTACTTCCAAAGGTCTGCACTTCTATCACGAGGCCAGTGATCTTCTCGTCCTGCAAGAAGGTAGAGTTAGTTTGACTAGCGTCCAAGGCCTCGGGGCATTGTACACAAGGTATCTTCGGACATAGAAGGCCGTTTCAACTTTGATCTAACCATGGCTAAAGTTCTTGCATCATGGGAAAGGACAGACTCGGCTGGAAATATCTCGTCGAGATTGGCGACAGCACGCGCCAAATCATTGCGAAACGGACGCATCTTATTGAGAAAGCTGAATGCCGGCATGAAACGATACGAGCGCTTGACACGGCGGTCCTCGGTTTGTTTAATCTCACCTCGTGGGTAGAATCCTCCTTTGCGGGGTGAAGTACCTTGTTCTGACTGACCACTTGCGATAGAACCGCTACCTTGATGCTCCAGCAGCCGCTAGTGATGAAGCAGCCTCATTTGGACCCCTTTCTTCCAGATCACAACCACGACGGTGCATGGATGCCATATCCTCTGGCAGCAGATCCTCTCCGCGGACAAAAGCATTGTGTTCTGCAAGCTTCGTTCGAGCTGCAATCGATTATATCTAATATCTCCACCTCCTTTTTTGAAGAACAAAGGCCATCTCAGTATTGCGATGTTGAAACCATGGTCGATAATTTTCATCGAGACCTCAGGAAATGGTCTCTACACATCCCAGCATGCACCAGCCTTGGGTGTGATAGTACGCCCAGCGTGATGGATATGCAGTAAGGGTGGCCGTCATCCCCATGGGCTTAGTGCTGATCGACATCGCAGCATGAAGTACCATGCGGCTACCGCGACAATATTCGGATTTATCAAACACCTGCCAGATCCAGCAACGCCGGTGATATCTATTGACCACGCGCGGTACCTTCGCCATTCTGCTGCACAACAGATCCGAGATATCCTCAGTTCGCACCGTTCCCGTTGGTCCACAAATTGGATGCCGTTGAATTACGCGCAGTACGCTACCCTGGCTTCATTTATCCTCCTGGAGGGGCTTCATAATGAGAAGAGTGCCGAAGCATTCGTAGATCTCTGTATCATCCTCTCTGCCCTCTCCCGACGATGGCTACTGGCTAAGGGGATGCTGCGTCTTCTTCAACTTACCGCCCAGCTGAAAAGCATTGCGCTTCCTCCCCAGACACGCGGCCTTTTCCATGAATTCTCCTCCAAGACTTGGAAAATACATGATCGTAAACGACTCAGTAGTTTATATCCTAATGTCGCTGTCACCGTTCTGGGAGAGAAGAACCTCGGCGAGGCAGAGCTGGACCTCTTTATCGCCCGGTGGGATGATTTGGATCTATCAGACGACATGGAAGATGGAGAAGAGTATAAAGAAGCAGATAGAAAGCTGTAGTTTAGAGAGTTAATCATGACTTACGGTTCAATGACTTGGATGCGTATTATTCGCCATGCCGCAGCTCATTACGCAAACGCAAGTTTCTAGGACTTCTTCCTTTCAGATCAGCGAAGAGGCTATATGAAATTGCTGGCCATGGCTAGATCTTCGATTCATGACTATGATGTCTTTCTACTTCCCATTTGCCACATAATTTAATCAGTCTCTCAAAGCTGAGTGTCGATCCCTAGTCACATCATGGTTCAACTATCGAATTCACTCCAAACACTCTTAAGAACGGCGGCCTTCTTTATGCCGTGAATGCCATTGTCTCGCATTGCCAAACGGCCAGCTACTTGTTACGCCATACCCTTGAATGTCGATCAACTTGGAGTGTGAACGGGTCAAAGTGGCTTAACACAATCCAATCCAAATGTCATGGACAGTTCACGTCTGATAACATAATTATACTTGTAGAAACACAACATCCTGGGCTTTCAGAAAGGTACCACATCTACCCAATAACAAACGATCGTAAACTTGCGCATGGTCTGGTCAACCACCCAGTTACATCCAAGAGAATTACAATTACATTAATCCTCCATAAGATCCTTGCTCCCGCTCCAATTCTTCGTCTTCTTCAATGTAATCCTTAAACTTGTCCACTTCACTTTCTTTCTTCTCCGGGTCCTGCGTCTGGCTTTGGCCTGGTTGCTGCGGCTGTTGCTGCTGTCTTCCCTCGTTCTGCCGGTCTTGGTGGTGATGGAACATTCTATCCATGAAGCTTCGGTGGGGCTCTTGCGATTCTAGATACAGTTAGCCTGAGGCAAAGCATCTCAAGAGGGCCTTACGGTCGGGCATGATGTGTTCTTGTCTGTTTCTGTGGGAGGTATGTGATCCTAGATCATCAGCCTCGTCCACCAGCGCCCGGTGTTTTTATTTAAATAAAAGGGAATATAAGCATTTCTACGTCATGAAAAGCTCCACATCACCCCTATAACACTTCACAGTGGTTAATTTCTACTGACACTTCCGTCCATCCGAGAGTGGAGGACGTCATCCCCATAACTTTCCTGGGATGGAGGTTGTTATTGGTTCCGCGGCTTTATCCGAGGTTGGGTTTCTAAACCTTCGTTCGAGGCTGATCATGCCAAATTATCTCTTCCGACCTCATTTACTTTCTCATAGATAAGCAAGTGGGCATATATAAGATATCGCAATTCAAGAGAAACTTAAAATAGGGAATGAAAAGGGGGTGGTTTCATCCCCTCCAGCAGAGGAACCTCCGATCGTTGTTATGCAAACCGACCACACCAGAGCACTGAAATCGATTAGGATTAAAAATTAAAAAGCAGGGGAAAGGTTCTATCGCACGGATACACGCAACAAACATGAAGAGAATTATAAATCTATAATACAAAAGATTGTTCACACTATGCCTCATACCAAAAAGTACCCATGTTACTTAGCCCAAGTACCACGAAGCAACGCTGACCAGCAGCTAGCAAAGAAACCCCTGCATGTCACTTTTCATCCTTAGCTTCCTTCTGTCTCCCAGAGCCAGGAGAGTTTTCAACCTTTGTTCGAACCAACTTCCGGATACTTATATTGGCCATGTGCGCCATGGCAACCATCTGTCGCACGCCCGGCATCCCGGCCGGGAAGATGACATAAAGTCCCGATTCCTGACATGGGTCCGGCCGCAGCTTGTCATGGTATGCCTTCTTGCCGTGAATTGGCAATCGCTGGTATGTGTGGTGATATAAGGACCGAGTAAGTCGCTCCAAGGTCGGTGACATGCCGGTCACCTCGCCTAGCTCGGTAAGGGGCTCGTACCCCAGGCTTAGATAGGAAACATTTGAATGGTGAAGCAGTGCCATCGCCGCGTAGGTGAGTAGGTCGGACATTCCCTTCGGTGCGCCGGGTGCTGCGATGCAGGGATCGATGTGGTAGCCGTTGTGTGTGCCGATGCGTCGTAGTGCAGCGAATCCGTTCACCGTGCCGCCGGCAGCGCGAGTATATATGAATGTCATGAGGTTCGGATAGTCAAAGGGATCGTAAACTGTAATGAATGCTTGGGATGTCGTGCTGCTTTGGTTGCGTTGTTCGCGCCATGAGTCGTATATGGACATCAGCTCGGACTGGAAGGCTGCATCTTCTCCGGAGGCGGGAACATATACGCCCAGTGTTATGCCGCCTTTATCTGGGTTCAGGAGCTGTCGATTCTGGACGATGACTCGCTTGCTGCTACGCTCGAGGAGTACGTCGTTGGTGCAAGGGTTCAGGACTCGCTCTACCCCGAATTGCATTGTGTTCCAGTTTCGTTGTCGCGCATATTTAGCGAATGTTTCGCTCGCCCCCATGAAAGCGATGTCTAGCGAGTGTTCTTTTCGGTAAATGGCAAATTGGTCGAGGACGCTGTCGAATCGAGTGGACTCGCAGAGAGGGTCGCCGCTAACAATGGCGACGTGATTGAGGATTTTATAGCAGAGAGCGGCGGTGTGGGATTTGTTGACAAAGAATCGGTAGCTGCGGTCGAGCATACCCATGTGTGAAACAGTTCCATATCGCAGGGCCAGGGCTTCTACAACTCGTCGTGTACTGAAGTCGTGGTCGTGGTCATGCTTGGGGGCTTTCGTACTGGATCGTGGTCTGCGCCTGAGGAACGGCAAACTTCGTCGCTCGCGCAATGTCGGGTAGCGTGGTTTGCCCAGGATATGGTCGGATGGTGTATCTGATCCTGAACTGTGATCGACGAGAGTACGACTGCTATCGCTGCTGCCGTTGTCACTACTGGTGCTGCGACTAAGTCTCGGAGGGTGTTGAGGTGGAGGGGATAAGAACTTGTCGGTTGGAGGGAGTAATTCGCAATTATCGAGGCAGAAATGCCGGCTAGGATATGAGTCTAGCTCACGTAACAGTGATGGACCCACGCTGTCAAGCAACAGTCCTTTTTTCATCGCCTTAGTCTGCCGTGGCTGCTTGGTCCTACCTTTTCCAGACTGGACAGGCCGCTCCTCGCATGATGAGGCAGCCATCTCGATGACTCAAGATGGAGGTCTGGATGTTCTCAGAACTAAAGGAGCGAGCTATGGCAGGGTGTACGCTTGAGGGTGGGTAACGGCTTTTATCGAAAGATGTGTGAGGAAAACATGACGCAGTTGAACCGAGGACGGCCCACGCATGGAATGGTCCAACCCCTATATATTGCGATTAGCATGTACCCTCACTAGCCTGATCAGGGTCCTGCAACCCCTAGGCAGTCGCATTCAGCAGTCCGGGATTAGTTCCTAATAGCAGGCCCTACCGATGGGACCTTTCAGTTGGGCTGTGAGGCCGGGTGGCGCTGGCTGTGCCTTTGGGTGGCTCACTGGTTTCGGACAGTCTCATGTCATTCTGATCCAATGGAGCGGAGGGTTGTGGTCTAATGTTTGGTCATGGATTGCGCTTTAGGGGCATGGGTTGTGACCAGTGAGTGGACTTCCTTGTCTCTTTTGTCATTATTTTTTTTCATTATTTTTTGTCCCCCTTCTTCTTTGTGTTTTCTTTTAATATAGATTTAATTTCGTTGATCCTTTCTCTATTTCACCCCATTTGACGAGCAGGATCTGATCATGTCTCATTCTTTGTACGGTACATGCCGTCAAGGGTGGTAACACAAACGCCAGCATCAGCCGTTTAGACCTCCTTCGCTTTCGACGTGTCACCCTTGCAGTGGAAAATTCAGGCAGCAGAATTAAGCTCACGCACCAAGCCTTGTAAAGAGCATCTAGGCTGACGGAGAGCCAGACCCGCCGGAGTGGAGTATGAGATCAGTCCGGATGCGCGCCATGGAACCACAACTCAGCGACGAGAGAATTGAATCCAGTGGGCCAGACGCTACGATGAATGCAGTAAACCTCCCGCCGTAGGGGTCTTTCATTTATTGCACCTTTTTGCCCTTTCTCGGTTTCAGCTTCTTTGTTGTGTCGTGTTATTGTCTCCTCCGACTTGACCTAATTGGCCCATCACCAAGCGTAGCAGAGATTTTTCTCACGTTCCCTCTCTTCTCGCAAGTGTAGAAACCCAGCTTTAGCAGCCTACTCTATTCATGAGGTCGTGTCCAATCGAAAATCTTCTATCAGAAACCTCACACTACTGCCACGTTAACAAGACATCTCGTTACCTAACGAATTCAAGCTTCACTAGTCCGCGGACTCCGGCCGGCATCGTCAGGAACCACCGCCGCCGCCCTTTCCGCGACTGCATACGCCGTTGCCTGATTACGAGCGCCTACCTGCAACGGCGTAAGGCTTGCCTGGACCACGCGGAGTCCTCGGGTCCCGTATACCTGCAGTCGATGATCCACCATTTTCGCCCTGTTTTCCGCCTATCACGCAAGTTCCGATGGTTGTACTCTCGCTAGTTGATGATCCTGTGTCGGAATGGACCGACCGTTCCGAGAGAGCCTACGAAATACGATTTCGGTCTGCGATCGTGTTATTTATCACAGAAAATCAATTCAAACTTTTAGCCTCGAGATGTCATGAGGTGACTTCCCCCGAGCAGTTCATACTATCTAGGTCTTTGAGAATCCTAGTGTCGTTGTCCACCATCTGTCCCCACAGTGCATCTAGTCCTCCCAACTAAAACGGTGAACTGTTTTCTCGTATAACGTGGAATTCAATAGCGTGGAGTCCACCTTCTCGAAACCAAACTCCTACTCTTTCCTTTCCTTGAAGAGTAACGGCTTGCTTGCATCGGGAACGTTCTACCAGATTTTTAGCAAATTCGTCGAGGTTGTAGAATCGTGGGGACTCACCATGCGTCCAAATGCATGACTAGGATACCGTTCCTTCACAACGGTTTCGTTTCGAAACTCGTATCTCAAGATGATCTTGGCAATAATCAACTTGATCTCCGCTGCAGCCAGAAACCTTCCCGGGCATGCATGTTTTCCATACCCAAACACGAGATTCTTGTCGTTTGACGTAACGAACTGGTTCCGAGCTTGCTCTGCTGCCGTCGCACCCTGTCGAATCTTGTAGAATCGGAACCCATCGAACCTATCATCCTTAGAGTATGTGGTCTCATCATGCGCGATGGCATCCGATGGGGTTTCAACCAAGCTGCCGGGCGGGATGTATTGTCCGTTCGAGAGAGTGATGCCCTGGGCAGTCTTGCGAGAAAATGAAGTCGTTTCCGGCGGGTAAAAGCGAGTCGTCTCTTTCATGAACGAGTCTAGCTTTTCCATTCGTTGCAGTGCGCGGGAATTCATTTCATCCTTGCTAGTGTCTGCCACTACGGTGTGGACCTCCTCGCGCAGCGGCTCGAGATACTCGCGCCATACGGCGAGATTGTACAAGATGTTGGTCGCTGTGACAGTGGTGTTGTGGATTCCACCGAAGATCACTAACAACTGTAGTTTGACGATGCGTTGAGTAGACTGAATGCCGTAGTCTGTACTTCGATCTAAGAACCACTGAAGCATGTCGTTGGGCTTTTCGTAATGAGGGTCCTGGGCAGCGTTACGGCGAGCTTGTATAATTGGCTCGAAGAACTGTTCTGCGAGTTCTTCCCGCTCTCTGAGCTTGCGGACTTCAGGCAGTCTGGAGGCGAAAAATGGACGGAGCCAGGGCTTCATACTCTTGACTGCCTGGATTGCGTTGACCAGCTCTGTGGTGTAGTTGACTGCGGTGTCAAGGTAATCCTTGTCGCGGGACAGTTCTGGGCCAACGAAGATACGTCCCGATACCTTCGCAATGATATTTATCAGTTTCGGGTAGATGAATACGGGAGTCCAATCTGGACAGCGAGTTATTTCGTCTTTGATCGCCCTCTCAACCTCCTCGAAGATGATGGGGCTTAGTCGAGCTGACTAGTGTGAGCGAAGGTTGTTAAACGGGGAGATATTGAATCGTACACAAGGCCGGATTGAGGTCCGCTTTGATTGAGTAAGCGGCAAGCGGTTCATCAGGGTCGACCTTCGTGTATTTGGCTTCCATGAGCTGTCCGGTCAGTATACTTGCGCTCCATGGTATCAAGATGCAACAGCTGACCTTGTGCACTGCGTCAGGAAAGCTGATCATATTGCCTGGCAATTTATTCAATTCCGCCAGGAATTGGCCGGGAATAACCACGTTCTTGAGGCCTAAGTGGGACAAAGATCAGTATCTGCGAATATTCAAAATATCTGACATCCCGTACCATCGGACGTCGGCATCACCCAAACTTGGTCTTTGAACTGTCCTAAATATTAAAGCTGTGACAAGTGTTGCTCTCAGGGGGTAACATACTTTCTCATATCCCTGCTGATCCAGCTTGCGCGCAGAGTCTAGATACATCTTTCGCCAGGCCTTACTGCTGCCATCCTGCTGGATTTTAGGGAGCTTGGCGAACAGGGCCGCTTGTTTCGCCCATAACATGCATCGAAAGGCAACAGAAAGGATGAAAATGAAGGTCAACGTTTTTGGAACGTGTAAAAGGTTGAGCAGGTTCTGTTAGTCCATGATGGAGAATATGTTACGCTGATATGAGCATGGGAAGGGCAGAGAAGTCTTCCTCCTTCCTATCTAAATACTCGGGATGAATTCCTGTCTCCAGGCCTCTCTTGTTGCTTGAACTTCTCAGTCCTTCCGTGATCCGACGTGACGGGTTTCTTTTCCCGCCATCCGGCTTATGCAAACTGTGTACATGCCCTAGTTCCATCGCGATGAGCCCCCGATGGACCGGATGAAGTGGCATCGCTTCCGTGGACTGCACGGGATCGGAAGTCGCTGGCATTGCATCGTCCTGTACTTCGTATAAGGACTGCTATTCCTAGATATAGCACACCGATTACCAGAACCATTTGCGCATATGCGTCTTCCACTAGTCCTATTGGAAAAAGGATGCCAAGGCTGATCGACATTGTGGTTAAGCCAAGATTGATACGACTCGATGTCTACGACTCCATCTCTACTTCGGAGTACGAGTCGAATTCTACGACTCAGTGGCAACGGCTCCGGTGGATACGATTCGGTGGATGCGACTCGTAGAAATGCCGACAAGCACATGATTCATGCGTTGGTTTAATCACAGGGTCCTAGATCTTGCTTCATCAGCCACTCCTTAGGTAAAATCTCTGTCGCGGACTTCAGGGGTTTCTTGCCAAAATGCTCTCCCATCATCCAAGGAGAATGTAAAGGCTGGCTATTCCCGCTCGCAATCTCTATTTACAACGCTCTCCTGCTCCTAACACGGTACAACTCGTTTTCCTATGTCTACTACCCATATCCATGTCCCGTTGAACCCGACTACATCCAGGAATGCCTACAAATTACACACAAGTGCATCAATCTCCATCAGGGCCCGGTGATGCTCGGCCAATCGCTTGTCAAATCATCGAGGACGAGCATCTTGAAGGTCAGTGGGACGGCAAGGTCATTCTGGTCACCGGATGCTCGTCCGGGCTGGGAGTTGAGACTGCTCGTGCACTGTACAGAACTGGAGCTACGTTGTATCTGACTGCACGAGACATTGATAGAGCTCGAGCAGCCCTAGACGACATCGCCCCTAGCCCACGGGTTCACTTCTTGCATCTCGATCTCGGCTCCTTGAAGTCTGTCCACGCCTGTGCAAATGCATTCAAGGCACGTTCAGAAACACTTCACGTCCTCATCGAAAACGCCGCTGTGATGGCCTGTCCGGAAGGTCAAACTACGGATGGCTTCGAAACCCAGTTCGGCACCAACCATCTCGGTCATTTCCTCCTCTTTCATCTACTGAAACCCGTTTTCCTCTCGTCTTCGGAACCCGCATTCAACTCGCGCGTAATCATCGTCTCCTCTGTCGCCCATCAGTACAGCGCTGTCAACTTTGACAACATCAACCTCGTCGGTGAATACGACCCCTGGAAAGCGTACGGTCAGAGCAAAACGGCGAATATCTGGACGGCCAACGAGATCGATCGGAGGTATGGTGCACGTGGACTACACGCATGGAGTTTGCATCCAGAGGCGATCGCCATAAATCTTCAACGGTATATTCCTGAGGAACAGAAGCGGTTATGGACACAGGATGACAATTCTCAGAAGTACTGGAAAAGCCCCGAGCAGGGCGCGTCTACGACCATTTGGGCGGCTATTTCGAGGAAATTGGACGGAGCTGGAGGAAGATACTTAGAAGATTGTTCAATCGCGGTAGCAGATGCGAACGGCGAAAGTCCCGGTCTTGCCGCCTGGACGTATGATCCTCTCGGCGAAGCGAAGTTGTGGGATCGGACCCTGGAGTTATTGCGGCTGAATGAATGAGGCTTTGCATTGCTAAGCTATAGTTGTCCAGGGTTACAAACTCCTTAATCCTATGTTCACAAGCTTGGTGCAGCTGGGTTCTGCTGACCTGGCTTAAAGCCCCCCCTATAGCGTCCATAAGTTGCCGGAGCCCATCTGGCAATTATTCCAGATTAGAAAGTTTCCGTCGATACACTCCGTGTCTAGCGTCTCGTTGGACCGGGTCATCCTGTAGTCCAGTTTGGGTGGGACTTCTGGAACCGCACTGGTGATAGAGCCTAGCAGGTAACTGTCGGATGGAAAAGGATGCGTCCAAATCGGCTCATCTAGTCCATAAGGGTGGGTTTGCACGTTCGTATTGGACGCACCACACACTGTATGTGTTGAGCGTGTAGAGTCTCCCGTTGCTGGTGGGTTGGGAGCAACGAGAGAACCGCTATTCACAACCTCCGGGGAACGCGTAAATAGGTGGGGTTGCATGCGAAAGTTAGAAGCATCGGCTAGGGCCCTCTCGAAGATCTTTGACAGATGGAGCTCGCGATTTTTTACGTAAATCTGTGGCTGCTTGGGGTCAATGTCTGCATTGCTAACGTTGAATCTCCGTATCAGGTTTCCGATCAGGCTCTCGGTGTTGTACTTCTTCCAGCTGCCTTTTAACTGCTCGTGAAGGTGAGGCCTGTATGGATGTTACTAACAATCATCCCGCATTATGTCTGCTATTTTGATAATACTCACCAAAGAAGGAAGTCAATGTAACCAGGATGGTCGTAGAGGAACATGGACGGCGTCGGACGGTACCACGGCAAGCATTTGGCAAGATTTTCGGTAGACGGGAGAACAAAGAACTATCACAAACGAAATGAGTAACGGTCTCTCTATTTCTTCCGGATGGATGATGGTATCATACAAGAAGGTGCCGGTATTGGGCCCAAAATAGGGCCTCTAGCTCCAGGTGAGAGTGGTAGCAGCCGCGCCACGGCCGCATGAGCTGGTACGCCAGGTAAGCCGTCTTTCGGAAAAGGGTGTCTAGATGGTTTCTCCTTCTATTCGTCTGTTGCGGTTCATGTATGTGGGATCGATCTGATGAGGGAGGAACTCTACAGTCCTGCAAAAGCTGTGCTAGAAGAGTCGGATAAAAGTCTTCGGTAGTAATCTTTCAATATACCACGTCTAAGCCAGTGGGTAAGCATTCTACTTAGCACGGATAAAAAATGCCTTACCTTTAATGGTAAATCCCCGCAGTTGAAAGTGCTGGACCAGATAGTCCAATCCATCCGTCGAACCCTGTGAGTACTTCCATGCCATGGTGCTCTCGACGAAGCGATTAGGGGTGAGTCTTGGCATGTCGCCACCATGTGTTTCCCTCATTTGCTCTATGATATGGAGGAAGATCGAAGGCTGCTTTGAGAACATTTTTCCAACATCGGCAGGTATTCCATCCCCCATTGGAGTGCTATCAAACCCGGAGGATGTCAAGCTCCGGCCCACAGACCGATGGCCTCTAGCAGGATTCGGCACATCCTCAACCTCCAGGCATTCATTCGAGAGACGATGAATCTGATCCAGTCGATTTTGGAAAAGATTCAACTTGCTGGTTAATCCTTCATTCTCCGCCAGCATCTGCTCCAGCAGACCTTTGTGGTCACCGCTAGAGAGCAGGTTCATCTTCTCCTGCAGCTGCGCGGCGACCTGTTTAGAATTCTGTCGCGTGCGGCGTTGAGATATGCGATCGACCTGTCGTTTCCTTTCTAACTGCTTGTCCGTGAATTTGGACTTCCATGTTGGTTTTCCGTCGGCTCCCGACGGCCCTTTTGTGGTTGATGTTCTCGGTGGCATCGTGAACGTGTTGGTCTCGATGGTTGCGCGGGTTGGAAGTTGGCCTTTTGAACGGATCAACCGTCTCGTCTCTTAGGTCAGCAGCCTCCACGCAGTGAGAGGCAGGGACAATGTAGATTCCACGCCATGAAGACCAGCACGATCATACGGCACAGAACACTCTCTCAAAGACATTATTCACAAATTGACCCGGTTTAGCTGTTATGTTTGTTGTTTGGGGCCGCGAAAGAATGTGTATGATCCTTAAATCCACGCACCTTCTGTAGCTCTACGCACAGAGTTACAAGGTGGCTGCAGGGGTATCTGCATCGCACGTCTGGAAGTCGTACATTTCCCGGATTTGTCGAGTCCTTGTGATCACTCGCATTTCCTCTCACAATATTTTCTCTTTCGATGCAAACTACGGCTTTTATTTTGCGTCGGGATCTCGGGATTAATTTCCTGGGTATGTCATATACCTACAGTTGCTAATATTTCGATACATGCCGAAACCGGAAGTTCGCTCGATCTCAATACATTGTAGATGTGGTCACAGTCTGGTTCTTTGTATAAGACGCTTTTCATCCTGCTTCGATCCAGCGTTGTCACACAAAAAGGCGGGATCGTTTGTAGCACAGATTCGTTCCGATATCAGAATCAGTCACAGGATTCGGTCTCTCAGCAGCGGCTCTATCCAATATACGATAATCTTACGGACCTGTGCCACTCCCAAGCGGAAACTAGCTTCTTTTCAACACTTCAGGGATTCCAGATCTTGCACCAGTCATACCAAAGGTCTTTCTAAGTGGAGTTGGCTCAGGGTATGTGGCATCCGAGCGCCACAGAAAAGGATATACGGTAGTGGACACTTTCAGACTAGATACCACCTTAGCTCAAGTTTGGCCTCAACTTCCCCAAGCAAGTTGCATCGCTTTCGAAAGCATCTCGTTATCCTCATAATGGCAATCAACAAGACTATTGAAAGATCATATAGGCATTACTATGCCATTGGAAATTCATTTGTCCCCGCGGCTACGCCATGCAGGGTATAAGAGTACTATCTTGTAGGTTGAGTTGGTACCACCAGCTCACTTCATTCATTTTGATGTATTTGAATGGTCGGAAGAGATAGATTCTAGACACATTCCCCTGGCACTCACATGCCTCATCGGCCTTGGTTCCTGGCCAATAAAGAACCATGCGGTGGTTTAATCCGCGCCGTGAAAATAGACCGCACCCAAACCATCGACTCCCTTTTGATCTTTGCGTCAAGCCATAATAGCTCTGTGGCTGTCGGATACCTGGCTTTGTTCGTGTTATTCTTTCTGTTTTTGAGTAGTCTCATATCTTGTGTTTCTCGAGATGTCAAGTGTTATTTAGGTTAAGGAAACCCGGATCGTTGGCTGAAGGTTTCATTTTTAAACTCTCCTATGTAGACTCATACATGATATCGCGTGGACGTCAGTCCTGGTAATATCCGGAATGGCTCCAGCCGATGACTCTAACCCCTCGTCAAATCCCTCATACCCTCATACAGTCTCGATCAGGTCAACTTCACCTTCTCTCTATCCTTTTACCATACTTCAAAGTTGCCCATCATGAGTCCCGACAAACTGTCTAAACGCCGTCGCCTTATGCTATGCCTCAGACTCCCTCGCACCAAGCCACTCACGGAATTCTTCTTCCTGCTTGATCTACCGAATGAATTAATCGTTCTCATTTGTCAATTTCTCACCCTAGAGAAAGACATCAACAACTTCAGTCGATGCAGTCATCGCCTACACGAGCTCCTGACCTTCAATCTCTACCGCCACAACATCGCCCATTATGCCAGTTCAGCGTTAGTCTGGGCGGTTGACAGGGGCCAAGCTGGCACCGTGGAGAAGATGCTAGAACACGGCGCCGATCCAAACCGCTGCGTAGATCCCATCGACCATCGCACCCCGCTGACGATGGCCATTTCTGCCAATCAGCACACGATCGCCAACCTGCTTCTCGAGTCGCAGAAATGCAGCCTTGATAAGACTGATAGGATGGGAGGTTGCCCGCTCAGCGTGGCCGTATCCCGCAATAACATAGCGGTTGTGCTATCACTGCTCAAATACGGGGTTGGTGCCAGAATGGGACATACGGTACAAAGTTCGTTCCGGATCGCGATGTATGCTGGGTATACAGACATCATGCACCTGTTGTTGACTCAGGCCGTTGTCGATGTGAACGACCAATGTCACGCACATGGCGCGCCATTCCTAGTCCATGCTGCCTATGAAGGTCGGTCCGAGGCGCTATCTCTATTACTCTCGCGCACAGACATCAATGTTGAGGTTACAGATCGACATGGTAACACCGCCTTGATGGTCGCGGCCAAGGGAGGGAGGACTCAGGCTGTGAAGACATTACTCGCCAAAGGCGCTCTTCCTTACGCCATCAACAAATTATCGGAGTCTGTCTTATCCTTAGCTGCACGTGGGGGTCGTGACGAAGTTATCAACTTACTGCTGCCATATCGAAGAGTCAACATCGAGTCCCGCTCAGCGGCCGGACTCACCCCCCTGATGGAAGCGGCCAGGGGCGGACACGACAGTACGGTCCGCCTGTTACTTCAGCGTGGAGCGGACCCTAACTGTCGAGATTGGTTTCAGTATTCAGCCTTATCAGTGGCGGCGGCGTGCAGAAGACCATCGGTGTGCAGAGTTCTCCTGGAGGACGGCCGTGTGGATGTAAATGTCAAGTGTAGCCAAGGCAGAACACCTCTCGCCTTGGCAATATCTGCTCTTGGCTACACCCGATTCGATGATCCCTGTGATTACTCCCCGATGACCGAGAAGGTTCTCGAAGTCGCTCAGGTTCTGCTCTCAGCTGCCGATATCGACCCGGATTCCGAAGATAGGTACGGAGAAACACCTCTCACGCACGCGATTTGCTTCTGCAATACGCCACTCGTGGAGCTGCTCTTGATGCAAGACTCTGTTGAACCCAATGCCCAGGATAGACTTGGTCGCACCCCGCTATTACGGGCAGCCCAAAGACTTATGCAAAGCTGTCCTATGACAGACGTACATCATAACCAATGCCGCATTATTACTGCACTCCTAGATATGGCACGTGTGGATGTGAATGTTAAAGATAACGACGGGCGGACTGCCTTGTCGCACGCTGCCTCCCGCGGCCGTGAGGACATCGTCATGGTTCTGATCCAAAAGGGAGCCGACCTCACAATCGTCAGTAATTCTGGTATGTCGCCTCTGCAATACGCCGAAAAGGAGCTCCGGCTCTGTCGCTATGGTATCTATGGTCCCTATAGTTCCCATGGTCGCCGTTATCGCCGTCGTGAGCAATCGCGTTATCTGCCCACGATCGCGATATTGAAGAAACATTCGGAGACTGGAAGTACTGCAGGATTGTTTGGTCGATTATTCAGAAAGAGAGGCGACTGCAACATTCAGCGAGATTGAATCGAGTTGTTTGTGGACTGTTCGCTTTTCTGTATCTGGGGTCCTTTCGTGTTTGAATAGCTATAAGCTACATTACTCCACAGCCTTAATTTACTTTTAATCCAGTCACCACCCAATCCAGCTCCTTAGCTTGGTTCTTATTCTTTTTCTTTGTAGGTACAGTACGTTCCAGCAAATCCGAGTTGTTCGTGTGACGGATATATATCTCCGCTGGTTCGGATAGACGCGACATCAAACCAACACTACAGAGTCCCCATCTGGGTGAAAAGTCTAGACTAGACCTGTGGGGTCTCCTGTTGATTGACATCCCATACTCCGAATGCAGAAAAAGACACCGTCGTCTACTCCGTACTCGGTGGATTGCTGCAGCATCGGACCGCCGTCACGGCGCCACGCCATTTTCGGCCATGACACTTACTCCGTTCAGACTGGAGATGGGAGATCAGATATGGATCTTACGCTATTCTTTCGATTATGACACCCGGTCCGTCAGGAGAACCAGCCGAAGTATTGGAATAGTTTCGAATAGTTTCAGTGCATCTGGATGGGACGGGATGGGATTGGGTGAGTACCTATAGCATGGTCTCGGAAAATACGAGGCGAAACATTGATATTTCACGATTATCTCCTGGCTAAATATAGATCTTTATGGCAATATCCCTGATTATTCCTTAAGGGGAGGGAAAACGGGTGAGACTATACGACATATTGAATACTTTGTTGGCTATCGGAGCGGTGTACGGACTACACAGTGTAATCGCACGTTATGGACAACTGTAAGGTACTCCCGGTCACCGACGCCTATAAATTTCCCTGGCGGTCGCCATAGGCGGGTTTAAATAGAACAAAGGCATCGGGAGCAGCGTCAGACAGACAAGCACAGCCTTGGGCATCCCTTACCCTTTGGCCCTCTGGCTCTGCCTTCTGGACTGGCCCACCTGTCGGACAGGTCACGTCGCACTCCTTGCGTCGGCGGCCAGGGCTCTGCAGGTCCTGATCGGGCTGGATTGGAAGGAGTGGGGTGACAGGAGGATCCGAGTGGATGAGAGTTGGGCGAGGACATACCGCGAGTTGGCAGGATTTAGGAGAAGTGGTAATGAAGTATGTGGAAGTCAACAACAACAAGAGTCGAGTTATGTACATACCGGATCTGTCCTCGTTGTGTACACTACGGCATGTGGTGCCTGGACACCCGTCAGGCACTCAGGCACCCAGGCAGCGTAAACAAACAGCGCAATGCCGGCTAAATTTAGTTAGCGCGGCCCCGGATGAGTCAGCCAGGCCGCTTTTCAGAGCAAAAGAACTTCTTCTTCTCTCGCTCCTTTTCTTTCATCTCTCCTTACAGTTCGAAAGACTACGGAGTACTCCAGAGTTGAAATCCATCCCTGATCCCCCGTCATGCCTCGTCTCCTTTATATTCCATCCACCACAGCATCAGATGGGCGATGATCCCAGATGGGTTTCAGGTGTATCACCTCTCCCCGCTCCACAGTGGGTCACAACCCTGCGCCACCGAAACGACGAAATCGATTCGGACGGTTCCACCGGGTGCGCGTCGCCCGACCAACAGTCGCTGCTGTGTGAAACTTTGCGGTCTTAGCCGATGGGGAAGGGCCAATGGCACTCGAGTCATCGCTGGAGCTGATTCACTTCGCCATGGATCCCAGTGGCACGCACAGTTTTTTGCTCCTCCACCAGCCTGAGCAATGGTGACCGGTGTCTTGTGCCCATGCAGGGTGCATGCATGGCCAGATGGCCCGATGGAGGCAAGAGAAGATGGAAGGATTACACCGTGTAAGAGAGAAAGAGAAAGCAATCCAGGAGATTCCCGTCTGATGGATGGAGGCGCGGTGGATCCGGTGACGACACGGCCAACTTCCCCTTCGTCTGCCGGCTCACGGTCGCTTGACCTGCAATACTAGAAGACAGAAGACTGAATACTTCGTACTATTTGCGTTCCAACTTCCCATCCGTACTCCGGTTTCTCGACCGCTGCGAATTTAGAATCCAATCTCAAACTCCCCTTGAGCGGAGCCCTTGTCACCACGTTGAACGTTGCCCTAAGCTGATCGTCCCGTTGGAACATCGACAGAGGACAAAGTGAAAGTAGAGACTGAAAGTCGGAAGTCTGAAGGAGAGTGAGAATCGGAATCAAGGCTTAGCCTCGCTATATTTAGTGTACGCGGTTCCACCACAGCCTGGCGGACTGATCCTATTGCCTTATCCAGACTCAGACCCTTCTTTTCTCTCTCTTTCTCGCTTTCTTCCCTCGCTTCTTTTTCCCCTGCCCTTTCCAGTTTCTTCTCCTCCCTTTCGTCCTTTCGCCTTTCCGCCGTATCCCTTGATTGTTTGTCGATCTTCCGACTCCGACCTTTGTTCCTTGGGCTTCGATTGTATTTTCGTCCCTTTTTCTCTGCAACGCCCTTTTTCTTTTTTAACCTTTTCCCTATTAAGGTCTCTGCGCTCTCCTCCCCGTCACTCGTTGATTTCCCTCGATTCCTTCGTTTCTAACCACCACCCATCTCATCAACCGCCGAGATGGGTACCCCGGGGCCCTTCAAATCTCATTCTTCTCAACACAGTCGGAGTAGTTACTACTCTCACAGTCCGTCGGGAGTGAGTCTGATCGATCTGGTGCGCCCTGTCTTAAGTGAGGCTAACGTATAGAATAGGGAACGCCCGGAGTTTCGGAGAGCGGTGATCAGGAACAGTCGCTGCTGTATCGCAACCAGCCCAGTCCCTATGGCAGCGGTGCCCCCTTCGAAGACCCCAGCGTCTCGTCCGACTCGCTGCGTCGCTACACCCTGCACGACCCCGGAGTGACCGTCTTCGCTGCCCCGCCCTACCAAGAGTCCGAAGCCGCCGACATTTACGATGCTCGCGCCTCCGACCGCAGCGGGATCAAGATGGATACGTGGCAGCACAGCCAGGCCGGCGGTGCCAGTCGGTCGACGGGCGCTCTTCGCCGATACGGAACGAGAAAGATCAACCTGGTGCAGGGCTCCGTCCTGAGTGTCGACTACCCCGTCCCCAGTGCCATTCAGAACGCCATTCAGCCCGAATACCGCGAGGCCGAGGAGGCGTTTTCGGAGGAATTCACGCATATGCGATGTAGGTCTTTCCCCCTGCATGTGAGCCGTCGCCAGAGGATGATCCCCGGACTAATTGCTTCGACGCAGACACCGCGGCCACCTGTGACCCCGACGAATTCACCCTGCGAAACGGATACAATCTGCGCCCGGCCATCTACAACCGACACACCGAGCTGTTGATCGCCATCACCTACTACAACGAAGATAAAGTGCTGACCGCCCGAACCCTGCACGGTGTTATGCAGAATGTCCGCGATATCGTCAACTTGAAGAAATCTGAATTCTGGAACAAGGGAGGTCCAGCCTGGCAGAAGATCGTGGTCGCTCTAGTCTTCGATGGTATCGAGCCCTGCGATAAAAACACCCTGGACGTGCTGGCCACCGTTGGTATCTACCAAGACGGCGTGATGAAGAAGGATGTTGACGGTCGCGAGACGGTCGCTCATATCGTAAGTCATGCTTTTTGCTACCGAGCGCGTTGGGGCGCCTCTTCGCCATGCTCGAATTCGCAGAACTTCGCAAAACTAACGGTCGCAGTTCGAATATACCACCCAGCTTTCGGTCACCGCGAATCAGCAACTGATCCGTCCCCAAGGCAATGATTCCTCCAACCTGCCGCCCGTCCAGATGATCTTCTGCCTGAAACAGAAGAACACGAAGAAAATCAACTCCCATCGTTGGCTGTTCAACGCCTTCAGCCGAATTCTGAACCCCGAAGTCGCCATTCTGCTGGACGCAGGAACTAAGCCCGGTCGCAAATCCCTCCTGGCCCTCTGGGAAGCCTTCTACAACGATAAAACTCTAGGCGGAGCGTGTGGTGAGATTCACGCCATGTTAGGAAAGGGTTGGGGCAAGGTCCTCAACCCACTCGTGGCTTCCCAGAACTTCGAGTATAAAATTTCCAACATCTTGGATAAGCCGCTGGAGAGTTCCTTCGGCTATGTCAGTGTGTTGCCCGGTGCCTTCTCCGCGTACCGGTATCGCGCAATTATGGGCCGGCCCCTCGAGCAGTATTTCCACGGAGATCATACGCTGTCGAAGCGACTCGGTAAGAAGGGTATCGACGGAATGAACATCTTCAAAAAGAACATGTTTTTGGCTGAGGATCGAATTCTGTGCTTCGAATTGGTGGCTAAAGCCGGTTTCAAATGGCATCTGAGTTACGTCAAGGCGTCCAAGGGCGAGACTGACGTGCCGGAGGGAACGGCTGAGTTTATCGGTCAACGTCGACGTTGGCTGAACGGTTCGTTCGCGGCTGGTTTGTATGCCATGATGCATTTCGGACGTATCTACCGCAGTGGTCACAGCATCATTCGTATCGCGTTCTTGCATCTGCAGATGCTCTACAATTTCTGTCAAGTCGTCATGACCTGGTTCTCGCTGGGTAAGTGGATTGCTCCTTGTCTTGGAATGCTAAACTAACTTGCGCAGCATCCTACTGGCTGACCAGTTCGGTCATTCTGGATCTCGTGGGTACGCCTAGTCAAGGAAACAAGAACAAGGGATGGCCGTTCGGTAACGAGGTCACCCCTATTCTGAACAACTTTGTCAAATTCTTTTACCTGTTTTTCCTGATGCTGCAGTTCATCCTGGCCTTGGGTAACCGACCGAAGGGGTGAGTCTAGACATCCGATTTCGTCAGGGCGCATGCTAACTTTCACAGAACGCGAATTCACTACACTCTGTCCTTCCTCTACTTCTCTCTGGTTCAAATCTACGTGCTGGTCGACTCTTTCTACCTGGTCGCAAGTGCCTTTAGCGGTGATATGATGGATTTCGACATGGATAACGGTGTCGGAGCCTTTTTGTCGTCCTTCTTCAGTTCCAGTAGTGGAGGTATCGTGTTGATCGCCTTGGTGTCGACCTACGGTATCTACGCTGTCGCCAGTTTCCTGTACGCCGACCCGTGGCACATCTTCACCAGTTCCTGGGCCTACTTCGTGACCATGACCACGTCCATCAACATCCTGATGGTGTACGCCTTCTGCAACTGGCACGACGTGTCGTGGGGTACCAAGGGATCCGATAAGGCGGAGGCGCTGCCCTCGGCGCAAACCAAAAAGGACGACGGCGAGAAGAACAACTTCATCGAGGAACTGGACAAACCGCAGGCGGATATCGACAGTCAGTTCGAGGCGACAGTCAAACGGGCGTTGGCGCCGTTCATCGAGCCCGAGGAAGACACTTCGCCCAGCTTGGACGACTCCTTCCGAAACTTCCGTACCGCGCTGGTCCTGCTGTGGGTGTTCAGTAACCTGATCATGTCGTTGCTGATCACCAGTACCTCCGTGTCCCGCATGTGCCTGACAGTAAGTTGATCACTTTCCTTGTCTGGGCGGCTCTCGACGATCACTAACCGCTCTGAATAGAACACCTCCACCGGGCGAACGGCCATGTTCTTCCAGATCATCTTGTGGGGAACGGCGGGTCTGTCGTTCTTCCGATTCTTCGGATCGTTGTTCTTCCTGGCCAAGTCGGGTATCAAGTGCTGCGTCAACCGACGCTGAGCACCTTTTTTCTTATTCTTTCATTTTTCGACATTTGCCATTGTATGTATATGGGATGGGAGTGTATAGGGCGGCAAAAGGAACCCCGTCAGTTGATACGACGCATGATACCTAATCTGATGATTTGTTTTTGTGATTGGGTTCTACCATGTAGCTGTAGTTTTTATTTAATCTCCGGATAGACGAATTTAATACTTTTCCAGGTCAAATCATATACTCCCTTCCAAATCACCCACTCCCACAGTCCAGTGGAGTTGATCAGATAGGAGAAAAACTCCTCCACAACAACCCCAAACAACTCAGATTCCCAATCCACCAACAAACCCCCCTCAACTGACTCCATCCCGCCTGCTCAACCCCAATATAAACTGCCGCATGAGCCAGCCTCGCCAGCGTATACACCGCCACGCTGCGATTAATGACCGTATTCTCCACCCCGGCCCAACTGGCCATGCTGACAGCCCCGACGAGCAGCGTGTAGTTCTCGACTGCGTTGGCGTGTGCGGCCTCGTTGCGGTGGAGTCGGTCGAGTTGTCTCTGGGTGATCTTGCCGGAGGATACGGCTGCCGAGCCGTATTTTGTTAGGTCTTGTCGCGGGGACACGTTGTGGTCGAGTCCGTAGTATTGTTTTAGGGTTCGTGAAGAGAGGAGTCCGTATGCCCAGATGAAGTTGAAGATAAGGGCGTACGGCGCGTAGTTGGGGATTGGGGTTGTGGGTGGCGTGGCGCTGAGGCCGAGGGCTGTGAGGAGGGTCATTGTGACTGATGGGGTTTTGGTTTCAGGTGATGATCGTGATGGGAGGAAATAGAGGCGTTGAGGGCATTTCTAGTGAGCTATATAACTTGTTCTATGTGATCTGACTCAGACTGTCGGATGGAGTTTGTTTATCTCCGTCGTCGGGTCTGATCGGGGGAATACGAGGTGCCGGAACTGCGTCATCCGTTCGAATCCCCCTGGATGAAAAAGAACGTAGAATCGTGAACAGTTGTATGTCTAGCTCGCACGAACATAGGAAGTATATACAACGTGAAATTCAATCTAGATGCGGAACCGTGGCGTCTCCCCCTGCGACCGAATATGCGCCACATCCACCAACCGACCCAGGATCACGTACTCCAGTTTCAACTTGATGCTGTAGACCAGCGCCTTCATCGTCACCTGGAATGTAAAGTACCCGGCATACTGGATCGCCACGATCGACAGGTCCAGGAAGATGATCACCACGTTGACGCCGAGGAGTTGCGATAGCACGCTGCGCGAGATTCCGCCCCGGTCTAGACGCAGCAGGCGCGCCGTCTCGCGGATATAGATTGCCGAGAGGAGTAGTTCCTGTAGACAGAACCACACCAGCTGGATGCGCTCGACGATGCCGAACCCCAGCGTCACGCGCCGGGAGTGCGGGAGGGCGTTGTTGGCGAGTTCCATCGCCGAGCAGGCGGAGTGGATGAGGACGCCGTCGAAGATGATTAGGTACAGGAGGGCCTTGAGGACTCGTTCGCGGTGTAGAACTAGGTGGAGGCGCGACCACAGGACCAGCGAGTGGCCCGTTACCATGGCGCTCCATCCCACGTCCACGATGGCGAGTTCGAGAAACCCGCGGGTGAAGGTGATATCGAACAGGCGCAGGATGTATCCGAGGCCGAAGGGGATGATGGCGACCGACGAAATGAACAGGCTCCAGAAGTAGCTGCCCTCGTAGCGTTTAAAGGTGTTTAGACACAGCACGATGAGATCGATGGCGTTGCACCAAGCCAGTGCGATGAGCATCGGGTAGACATACTGCGCGGTGGTGTTGGGGAGGCGCGACTCTAAGCCCGTACCCGCGCCATCGTCCTGAGTGAAGCGGGGCATGGACGTGAAGATGCAGATGGCGAGAAAGCCATCTTGGGGAAGTTCTTTTCAGTCGAGAGTTTTCAGGGGAAGGGAAGCACACGAGGAGCGCCGGTCGAAGGAAGAGAGAAAGTTAAGCTTTCCATGGCTCCGGCCGGCCTGAGGCGTCACCATCGCTGCGTCGGGGAGGCGGTGTGGCCTAGCAGTTCGCAGTTCTTGTCAGCTGCTTGGGAAACCCTACTTTGTCTGCTGTTCTACACGGTGTACATGATCCGGATAAGAAGTCCGTCACGTCTGCATGTCGAGATTAGATGCTGCAGACTGTCACGGGTCACTTCGTTGCAGCTGTCAAATCGTTCACACGTGCAGAACCACCAACAGCCACTGGCCGCGTCATCTCCGACTCGACATTCAGATCGACATCGCCATGACTCGTTTTGGACATGATAGTCTGCACTAAGCTCCTAACGTCCGGCCGGAGCGGAGTACAGGGGCACGCGGGAACTACTCCGTAATCCTCCTGTTTGCTGCTCGGTTTGACAATTCCGTGTCCACGATGGCCTGAGTCTAACGGATAGATACTCCGAGCCAAGTAGAATGACTGCGATTATCTCTCCTTCCAGCGTCCGTTTTCTCCCCACGTGGTTAACTTCCCGCAGCCTCCGAGGTGTCTCCGGTCTCGGATGGGATATAAAACGGTCATGGCTGCTCGTGGATTCGTTTCTGTCAGTCGGCAAACCCGTACACCATGAAGCTCCTTTTCTTCTCTCTGCCTCTCGCCTACGCCCTCAACATCGTCTCGTCCAATGACGATGGCTGGGCTGAGAGCAATGTCCGCGCCCTTCACAGCGCTTTGACCGATGCCGGTCACACCGTGGTGCTTTCCGCGCCGGCCGAGAACAAGAGCGGTTCCGGTATGTTCTCATATAGAACTCTGCAAAGTCGCGCATAGACGAAATGCTAATTCAATCCTAGGGTCCAAGGACGAGGATCCGACTGCTCTGACCGACCCCTGCCAATACAACAGCTGCCCCGCCGGCAGCCCGGCCACGGGATACAATGAGTCGTCCCCGGAACTCAACTACGTCAACTCGTATCCCGTCACCTCGATGAACTACGGCATCGACACTCTGGCCCCCAAATTCTTCAATGGCGCGCCCGACCTCGCCGTGTCGGGTCCCAACGTCGGTGCCAACCTCGGCATCAGCGTCTTCTTCTCCGGCACCGTCGGCGCTGCCACTGCGGCCGTTAAGGCTGGAGTCCCAGCCCTCGCCTTCTCTGGCCGGTCGGGCTCCCCTACGGCGTGGAACGAAACCACCCCTGAATCGAGCACTTTCTACGCAGACCTGGCCACCAACTTCACCGAGCGCGTCGTGGCCAACGGAGCACCGTACCTGCCGGACGGCACCTGGCTGAATGTGAACTTTCCGAAGTTCGAGGACGGCTGCGACAGCGTCGGCGACGTCAAGTTCGTCTTGACGAGAATCTTCACTGCTGTGCCGTTGGTCTCTGGTGACGATGTGGAAACGTGTGGCAGTAACCGGCTTCCTACGGAGACGAAGGTCGTCCTGTCCGGATGCTACGCTAGCGTGTCGGTTGGGCAGTCTAGTGACAAGAGGGATGCCAATGCGACGGTACAGGGAGAGGTGCTGGAGAGACTGGGCGGGTTGGAGTGTTTGGAGTAGACTATTCCCTACCAGCTGTACATAGGTTTGAGAACACATAGTACAATTCTGCACATAAGGTAATTGATAGTTTTGGGCCTATTCCTAATGAAATTACGATTTTGCAAATTGTGTCATTGAATAGTATTGCACTTATCTCTAACGACGTACGAGAAGGGGGAGAGGGAGAAGGACTCAGACGGTTGTTTGAAGAATACGAAGCCAATCCGACGCCAGGCGCGGATACCATGCATAGTGTAATTGAATTCTCTTGTACTTGTCCCTATCGAAGACTGCGCGTTTTCATAACGAATAGTGCTATACCGTCATGCAACTTATCAAAATCAATATATGCGAAGCTGAAGATAACCATTCACCATGGCACGTCCATCCACGGGTCAACCTAAGCGCTCAAATGCCGCAGAATCAACGCACCACGACACCACGATGCAGAGCTAACATGCAAAAAGGCATTTCTCCGAACAACGTGCCCAAATTCTCCGATGACCACCTCCTCAGTTCCTGCAGAACCAAGATCCACCAACTACTAGTCCCCAACTAGTGTACCAAGTATCTCCGCCAGTGAGCGTCCATCTTGGCACCACGATGGCTGATCGTCAGGGCGGGTTTGACGGACCCCGACGGCCTTCAAAAGGGCTATCCGCTGTTCAGATGTTAAAGTTTGCCAATCTGTCTGTCAATCTTGTCAATCTTGTCAATCTGCCTTCCGCTGTCATTTTTACTTTTTGCCGTCATGCGTTCCTCTCTGCTCGCGTTCTCCCTTGGGCTGGTCGCCCTGGTCGGAGCGGATAGTATTGACCATGACAAAGTCGTCGGGTTCGAAGAGACCGTGCCCACCGGTACCACAGGCGAGGTTTACAAGGCTTATCAGCCCTATCTCAAGGTGGTGAACGGGTGTGTGCCATTTCCGGCTGTCGATGCGGACGGAAACACCAAGTAAGTATCCTTTTTAAGTCCCGTATCACCCCTGAACTGAATCTCTCCATCCCCTTTTCGAGTGTCAGACAACAGAGTATACATGTCTAACAATTCAAAGTGCCGGTCTGAACCCCTCCGGCGCTCCCTCCGCCGACTGCGCCTCCAGCACGGGACAGGTCTACGTGCGCTCCGGCGACTCCTCGTCCGGCGACGCCCATGCATTGCTCTACTCATGGTACTTCCCCAAGGACTCGCCCAGCACGGGACTCGGCCACCGTCACGACTGGGAAGGCGTGATCGTCTGGCTGTCTGACGCGTCGTCTACCTCCGCTGACAACGTCCTCGCCGTGTGTCCTTCCGCGCACGGCGGCTGGGACTGTTCCACGGATGGATACACCTTGCAGGGAACGCGGCCGTTGATCAAGTACGAGAGTGTCTGGCCGGTTAATCACCAGTGTGGATTGACGAGCACGGTTGGGGGTGAACAGCCGTTGGTGGCGTGGGAGAGTTTGCCCGCGGTTGCGCAGAAGGCGTTGGAGGATACGGACTTTGGGGATGGGAATGTGCCGTTTAAGGATGCTAACTTTGAGAATAATCTGGCAAAGGCGACATACTAATAGTTATCCGGACCTCGGCAGAGCATGGCCGTTTGATTTTTTTTTTTTTTTTTTGTTTCCAGTTGTTTTGTTCATAGCTATAGTTCTTGTTAAAATTGATAAGTTCAATGTAATTTACTTGCAGAGAGTATACTGAAACTGAAAGTGATTAAAACAGTATAGATTGATATTGAGTCTATCTTCCATCCAACCTAATATCCTACATCACCCACAAGCGAACTGCTTTTGCCATGGGATTCTCCCTAGCAGATCAACTGCTTACTGGGAAGAGATGCACTGAGAGTAGTAAGGGTTGTACTTGTGGCAGGTGTATCCCTCGGGGCAAGCGGTGGCGCCCTGGAAGTTCAGGCCGCCGCACTGAGCGTAGGGCTTGTTGGCACCGGTGGGAGCGGCCGAGGCGGACGAGGAGATGGCGGTGGAGGAAACCGGGGGAGACACCACGGGGGGCTGGCTGGTGACGGCAGGCTGAGTAGGGGCCGGGGCGCTGGTGGCGCTCACCAGGGTGGAGGGAGCGGGAGCCTGGGCAGGGGCGCTGGAGGCCGTGGGCACGGCGACCTTGGTGCTGGGGACGCTGCTGCCGCTGCCGACGGTGGCGGTGCCGGTGGAGGTCACCTTGGAGGTGCTCTGCTTGATGGAGGAGGCACCGGTGTACTGGGCGGGTCCGGGGACTGTGTAGGACGAGATGGAGGAGTAGATGTTCACTTCGATGCCGGGACCGTCGGACTTGTACAGAGAGGTACCGGCAACACCCTCGGGCTCGTCAGTGCCGGAGCCGGAGACCTTGAGGTTGAAGCACTGGGGGTAGTTCTGGGCACCGCCGGCGGTCTGGGCGCCGTGCAGGGCGATCAGCTCGTGACGCAGCACGTACTCGCCGGGAGCGATGGACTCGGGGATCTGCACGAGCCAGCTGTTGTCGTTCTCGATCAGCTGGTCGTCACCCCAGGTCCCGGGCACCTCAGAGTTGTCGACGAGACCGACGCCGTCGATCTTGAAGAACTTCAGCTCGGTCTTGTCGACGGTGGAGCAGCCACCCTCGCACTTGGCCAGGTAGTCGATGACGGGGCCGTGGTGCGACTCGGGCCACTCTGTCCACTTGATGTTGATGCTGTCACCGGCCTTGACGGCGATGTGGCCCTGGGCGTTGGTGGCGTTCTGGTGGCAGATGATGTCCTCGGACGAGTAGTCGGTCACGAAGCCGTTACCGGTGTTGGGGGTGGTCCAGGCAGCGACCTTGGGAGGATCTTCCATGTAGGGGAAGCTGCCAATGTCGAAACCGGCGAAGGAAACGCCGTTGACGACGACGTTGGTGACATGGCCGTGAGCAGCCACGCGAGTGGCGGCCAACAAGGAAGTCAAAAGAGACACAGACTGGATGGAAGGCATCTTGTATGTAAAAAAGAATGTGCTTTTCTAAGGTTGAAAAGATTGAACGTAGGAATGAATGAAGTCGACGATAAGAAGGAAAGGAAGAAAGAATGAATGCGGCCCGGCGCAAGGAATGAAGGACTCAGTCAATGAGCAAAGAATGAATGAAGATGATACTCTCGAAAAGATCCAGCAGGGAATGAGAATCTGACGTCCTTTTAAAGCCGTGATGGAGCCAACGAAGCTACGGAGCAAGCTTAACCAGCGGAGGAATTCCACCGAGCCCAGCGTTGCAGATTGGCCGCCGTTGCCAATCAGAAAGACCCGAGATAGGCCAGTGGAGCCGGCTGTCATTTAGCTGATTCTGATATCTCCCATCCCCCCCTGCATGCCGGTGAAATTTCTGCCGGAGCAGGTTGAAACTGTCGTGAAACGGCCATGTGGCGGATAGATTAACCCTAGCCCTGCCGGGACAAACCGGTTTGACTCGACTCACTGCCGGTGAACCAGGACATGACAGGCGATAAACATCAAACATTAAGTACTAAACATTAGACATGATTCAACCCTTCAACACACGGCAAAAAGCAACAAAAACACGCGGATGAAGAGATTAATGCTCGTCAACCGTCTTGCGCCCCTGCGTCTTCCCCGTCGATCGATGACATGCCCAGCATGCCCAGACAAACAGCGCCAAATGCAGCGTCCTACATTGGTCCAGCATAGATTAATCTACCGAATTCGGTCAGGAGGGTCCAAGACAGTCCGAGAACTTACCCATCCGAAAGGGACATCGCGGCCCCAAACGCCTGGACCTGGCCGACGTTCACCGCGCATGGGTCCTTGACACACTGGTAGTCCATTCCGTATGGCTCCAGCACCGCCAGCAACGCAATAGTCGAACCCACCACGGCGCCAAATGCGAGAAAGTCCATGGCGATGTAGATGCCGGCATGTAGGGGTCGGTTGAACAGCAGTAGTACGATCAATGCGACCGTTGACCAGACAAAAGCATAGGCCACCTAAGGAAACCGACCGAGCGTGAGCAAATGAATCAGGGCTGGCTCCACCGACGATCACTTACAGTTATCATGACTATAAGGCATATTGAAGAGCCATTGACGTCGGTATAGACACTCTTATGGGCTTGGACAGCCCAGGCAAAAACAATTAATGCGACCAGTGAGCTCAGCACGGCGCTTACGCGCAGTGCCAAGATGATCGGGTGACCGTCCTGCGAGAAATCTTTGGATACTTGCATTCCGAGGGATATCTGTAAGAGTAGTTGATACTACAATGCCAGCAGAGTCGTTTGATATGGGCTTTATAACTCGAGAACCGTTGATCGACGTGTGAACACGAAGGGGCTCAGCACCGTAGATTGAGCGATCGCCTGTTGCTGATTTACCTCATTCGGGCGATCGTCGTGGCGATGTTTTCCATTCTTTGGATCGCGAATCGTGGCCAAGTATGAGGACAAGGCTGCTGGACGCTGTCTAGTCGGGTTAAATATGATTTGCGTCTTTTTTCTGTGTATATTTCCAATTGCGGGATGAGTTGCAGATCAGGTGGCTGAGAGGTTTAGACCCTGCGTTGGACCTCGCAATGCAATGACGTAGATATATTGGCTAGGTTCTTAAAGGGAGAACTGCCCCATAGGAAGATTATCAAACACTCATAATCTAATAGCAGAAACAGAGGGTGCGTCCTTTTGAGTGCGAGATATATAAATCTGCGCGGCAATACTATAGTCAACATATCCAATCCCAGATCTGACAGGAATATGCACGCATAGAGCAGTTGAACATTCTACTAAGACATCGTCTCATAATTCTTTTTAGCCCCCCACAACAATCTGTTCTCACAGAGGAATGTAGTGCAAAGATGTGTCGATGGCAGTGCTTAGGGTAGACTTTATTCAAGTTTTGGCTTGGTGGAGTCGCGCGACCGCAGAGCCAGCACGAATGAACGGTGGATTTGGGATGGACCGAACGACGTGACTGATTTGTAGTATGGTGTATTCATGCACTGCGATGGTTGCCTCTGGCTTAGAAGCACCAACGAAATACAAATAGACAAGATACTGTTCGAGCACTACGCGCCTGCTACGCAAGGACAGCTGTTGATCCTAGCGCAAGCACTGTTCTCGAGCTTCAGCCAACCACAGCGACTGAAGACTAAAGAGAGTAGGTGCTTTGCACAGAGTACCATAAGAGCCGCCATGTAGGGTCGTCACTAACACTCATTCCGTGATGTTCCGATCGGTTTCATTCAAAGATGGTCATGCGAGGACATGCAAGGTAGGGTTCCTTAGGGCACGTGTGCGACCGTGCAAAGTCTTGATCAGATTTCCAACGACACTCAGACGTGGAAAGAGAGACTGGAGGACCAGAGAAATCTCCGGTGCGCTAACTTGCCTTTGCACGCTGGGGCACCCGTTCAGACCCTTGATTCTTTTGCCCAGCTGTCATCGTATTCGCCCCCAAAGGGAAATTTCTGGGCATGCCAACCGGACCGGACGAGGATGATCTCATGCAATCTACCTCAATGACCGGAGGTCTTGGAGTCTTGGAAATTCCAATCACGGCGAGCCCTTAGCTAAAATTGTCTTGGGGCCAAGACGCAGTCTCTCGAATCCCTCATTGGTCTTTGTTGGCCCTCGCTTTGTCGCATATTCCTGCGTACTCGTACTTGGGGAACCGCTCGTCAACTCGCAAGCGTTATACAGAATATTTTACTGAACGAGAACCGATCGGGTTAATTCTCGCTCAAGGTCAACTTCCTAATAAATAGCGGAAGTTGGCCTCTAATCAATGTGAATCCATCCTTCTAATCCTCCAATACCACCCTGAAATGCCACTCGAATCAACGTACTTCTTGGCGTCGCACAGGCCATGGCGTCGAAGTCATCTGCTGAGCGTCTTCATGCAAACTTGTAGCCCATCATGTCATATACCAGTCTTTTGATCTAGATCAACAACGAAAGAGTCCACGTGGAACATGCGAAACATGTGGTGTCCGGCCAAGAGAAGCACGCCTTTGTCTGTTCGTTTTGTTCCTCTTCTGTATGCTCTTCTTGGAATCTGTCGCTGAGAAGGAGATGCGTCGCATTCTCCTGTCAATCTGCCGACACAAAAATTCCTAACCACGGAATGCTTTTCAGCCCCCATTTTCTGCCGTGCAACATCCCCAGGATTCGGTCCCCGGGTTCGAAAATCCTTTGTCCCGGTCTCTGCTATACGGGCTCTCGCCGAGGTAATGTCAACGGGCAACAGAAAATCCTTATCCCGGTCAAGCTGACCTCTTGCCTGTCAGGCTGGGATGGCAATGCAGACTTCTTGCCACAGGCGGACATGATCATCACTCGACAAAGGCCTCTCTTCTTGGCTGCCAATGACTGGTCAAACTCCCTGGGAGCCAAGCACGCCGAGCATTTTCCTGCCTGCTGCATTTGGTGTTCTGTCGGAGGGGTGGCCTGCTTTTCTCTGTTGTTTGCTCTATCTCGTGTCTGACTCATGAAAACATCAGTCGGATCCACCAGTTGTTTTTGCCTTTTTCGTTTCCCCCAGATTTCCCAGTCTCGTATATCTTGGCACCGGTTCTCCCGTTCAATATCGACTGGTACAAACTTAAGGGCTCAACACAAAGACCGGCTTAACTCGCGGCGCCACCGACTGAAAGCTCTGCCATCTTTCAACACTACCAGCCCTTCCCCTGCGCCGTCGACGTCGTACGCGGCATTTTTAACCGGGCTGGGTGCACGGAACTGGCCGTCGCGCCCTTCCGACTGGTATCCTCAATCCATCGGGCTGACGGCCAGGATTAAGCCATCTGCAGCCTAAGAGCGCCACGCTGCGTTTCTTTGGACTCTAATCCTCTTGGCCTGGAGACGGTGGGGAGACCCTCCCCGAGTGAGTCTGGAGTCTGGAGAAAGACCAGTCACTTTCTGCGGGGATGAAGCCTTGGAAAAAATTTTCTTTTTTCTCTTTTGTTCTATTCGAGCCTGAAGGTTGCATGCCATCCATGGCTAACCCCCCTGTTTGTTGCATCAGGCAAACGGGCGACGTTAAAAGCGCCCGCATCGCCTCCCTGGGCATGTCTGTTGCCCCAGAATTTTCTCCCCTCTGAGCTCTCTCATTTGCCTGTCATCACTTTTCTGATCTTCGATCTCGATCTGCCCCTCGTTGACCCCTCGCCATGGGTGAGAAACCTTCCGACCCCGAAGCTCCCGTCGAGACCTCCAACCACCTAGAGTCGTCCGTCTCCATTGAGAAAGAAAATGCAGCGGATCTGGCTCGCCAGTGGTCGCGCGACGTGAAGAAGGATCACTCTGCCCCGGTGACCCAGAACACGAAGCTCAAGAACCCTCTTGCCGGTCTAACCCAGGAGGAGCTGTTCCGCGATGTCGAGGAGTTTGCCCGCGAGAAGAACCTCGAACAGATCGTGGAGGATCTCAAGAAAGGCGCCCTCGTGGCCCAGGACCCGAAGGTCTTCGAACAGTTGAACGGGTTGGAAGAAAGCGACAAGGAGCTGTTGCGACGCGAGAAGACTCATCGCTGGCACCAACCATGGATGATGTACTTCATGACCAGTAGGTCCCCTCCACCTTCGCGACTCTACCCGGGCCGTTCGAGTTGGCTAACGTCATGTAGTTCTCTGTGCTGGTTCCGCTATCGTGCAGGGCATGGATCAAACTGCAGTCAACGGTGCGCAGGAGTTTTACTTCGACGAGTTCAACGTCACCAATCGGTGGCAGCAGGGCCTTTTGAACGGCGCACCATATCTCTGCTCGGCCGTCATCGGATGTTGGACGACGGCGCCGCTGAATCGCTGGTTTGGCCGTCGCGGCTGCATCTTCATCTCTTGCTTCATCTCCTTTGCTGCCTCCTTCTGGATGGCCGCGGCGCACACCTGGTGGAACCTGCTGCTGGGTCGATTCCTGTTGGGGTTCGCCGTCGGTGCCAAATCCACCACCACCCCCGTGTACGGTGCCGAGTGCGCGCCGTCTAACATTCGTGGCGCGCTGGTGATGATGTGGCAAATGTGGACGGCCTTCGGTATCATGCTGGGCTATATTGCGTCGGTCGCTTTCATGGATGTCCACAGCGACAGCCTGGTCGGTTTGAACTGGCGACTGATGCTAGGATCCACCGCTATTCCGTATGTCCCATTCTCAGGTGCATCTCAGCAATGGTGACTAATTCCATTCCAGCCCAATGGTTGTTTGCGCACAGGTCTATTTCTGCCCTGAGTCCCCTCGATGGTATATGATGCGGAACCGCTACCAGGACGCATTCAACGCGCTCTGCCAGCTGCGTCCTTCTAGCTTCCAGGCCGCTCGAGACCTGTACTATATTCATTCGGCATTGAAGGTCGAAGAGAAGATGCGCGAGGGCAAGCAACTCTGGCGGGAGATGTTCACCGTGCCTCGTAACCGCCGTGCCGCCCAGTCTTCCTTCTTCGTCATGTTCATGCAGCAGGTATGTTCCTGTCAGCGCTTGTTGATGCTGCAGCAGTCTGACCGTTTCTTTCTTTAGTTCTGCGGAGTCAACGCCATCATGTATTACTCCTCGTCCATGTTCCGCGATGCCGGCCTGTCCCGTCGCGTGGCCCTGGTCACCTCGCTGGGCTGCGGTATCACCAACTGGATCTTCGCCCTGCCCGCCGTCTACACCATCGACACCTTCGGTCGTCGGAACCTGCTGCTGACCACGTTCCCGCTCATGTCGCTCTTCCTGCTCTTCACCGGTTTCTCCTTTTATATCCCCGAGTCTTCGCAAACGGCGCGAACAGCCTGCGTGGCCACGGGTATATACCTGTACATGATCGTGTACTCGCCCGGTGAGGGTCCAGTGCCTTTCACCTACTCTGCAGAAGCCTTCGTAAGTTTCCTCTCTCTGCTTGGAACATACATTTCCCGACTAACTGATATCCCTAGCCTTTGTATATCCGTGACGTGGGTATGTCCTTCGCCACCGCCACCACCTGGGGTTTCAACTTCATCGTCTCCCTCACGTGGCTGCCGCTGCGAGACGCGTTCACCCCGCAAGGTGCCTTCGGGTGGTACGCGGCGTGGAACTTCTTCGGCTGGATCTTCTGTTACTTCTGTCTGCCCGAGACCAAAGCGCTGTCTTTGGAAGAACTCGACCAGGTCTTCTCCATCCCGACGCGCAGACACATCAACCATTACTGGGGGATGTTGCCGTGGTATTTCAAGAAGTACATTCTGCGGGGCGACGTGCCACCACAGAAACAGCTCTACGATTATGAGTAGACGGTTTGGTTGAGGAAAGAAGTCGAGGGGGCGGGAGGGATTCCAGTATGTGTGCTGCGCTGGTTGGGTTGTTGTTTAATGTGCTGTGATGGACGTGTATGAGCCAATCTATTGTATCTCTTTGGTTCTGTTTTTGTTTTCCCTTTCTTGGTTCTTCCGTGATGACCGAAAGGTGAAGGGAGTAGATCGTTGTCGTTTATACCCGATATACTACTGTACCTACTCCGTATAGGTAGCCTAGTGGAACTCATTTTTATTTCATTGATCCCAGTCCAGTTTAGTTCGGGTTCGACACCGAACTATGTCTGAGTGCAAGTCACACGTGCAAGGAAAACTCTTCCATCTGCTCAGGTATCTGATCTAGCATTTGCCGGTCCCAGACCCTCTCGGACAGATTCCATTATTAATTGAGTCCACCGACGAAACAGCTGCATGTCGATCCCTGCGGCAGGGACGGCATGCTCGAACGCAGGTTCGTCTAGCGGATGGAGACCTTGGAGCAGAACCAGCCTTTAGGAACTCAAATCAAGCGAAACAAGTCTCCATTTGATCGAGAATATGCCAAATGGTTCAAGGAAGGTGGAATCGCGAGAGCATCTCCATCCCGAACAAGGAAGATCGACCGATCGAATAGCCGAAGTCCCGCCCGGCAGAATCTCTTTGTGATGATTGGGTAACAATTTTGCGAGACCCATCCGTCTAGCCTTCTTCGGCTAGCGCAATGGCGGGCGGCTGCAGCTTGCCGCGGACCCCCATTGGTCAGAGACACACCCCCTGGCCGTCGCCCCACGTGGGGTGGATGCCTGGGGCCACCCATTACCTAACGGAAAGCGGCGTCTCCCACACACTCAGGCACCGAATTTGCAGAATTCCACGGTCTGGGTGAGTCAGGCCACTGTCGGTGGTGGTTTCAGCTCTTCGCTGGTTCTGGATCCTGAACTTTCTTCTGTCGGCTTTTCTCTTATCTCGCGATTCCACTATAGCTAGCTTCCTTCAGCTGGTCGGACGGCCCAGTAGGTTATCGGTATATCCATCCCTGTTCGTGGGGCTCGGTTTTATTTTTTATTTTTGGCTTCTCTTTTCTTTTCTCCCCTCTTCGCGACTAGTCAGTGCGGCGGAGATTCGGAAGCTCTCCTTTCTGCTTGTTTAGTGGGAGAGAAAATCTGTTGAACCTGATTCCCGGCAGCAAATCCTTTCCTCTTCACGCACCCTGACATCCAAATCATCGAAAGACCAGAGGAAATGCAAGCATCTCACCAGTACGATTTCGAGGCCGAGGCCGGCACCCATGATGCTGAGAAGCAGCATGAGAAGAAGGATCCGCTCGACACCGCTCAGGATACCTTTGGAGATGAGGAGTATGCCGAGGTTAAGTACAAAGTGTTGAGCTGGTGGTAAGTTCACCTTTTCTCAACATGCAAATTTGGCATTTATGTATTAATCAGGATTGTTTAGGCAATGCGGCTTCAGTGAGTTCTGTCGTAGTCTATATGCCGTGTTAGTTAATTACTGACCCATCTTAGTGATGGTTGCGGAGACTGTGTCTCTGGGAATCCTCTCCCTGCCCGCCGTGGTGGCTGCTCTGGGTCTTGTGCCGTAGGTGCTTTGTTTATCTCATCGAGCTCGGAGCTTACTGACCTCATCCAGGGCTATTATTTTGATCATTGGTATTGGCGCTCTTGCTACCTATACCGGCTACGTTATTGGACAGTTCCGGGAGCGCTACCCGCACATCCAGAGTATGGCAGATGCTGGCGAAGTGCTCCTGGGTGCTGTTGGCCGTGAAATCATGGGCACCGGCCAGCTTTTGCTCCTGGTGTTTATTATGGCAAGTCATATCCTAACTTTTACCGTGGCTATGAACTCGATCACGGATCATGGCACCTGTTCTATTGTGTTTGGTGTCATCAGCATGGTCGTTTCTTATGTCCTCTGCTTGCCGAGGACGGCGACCAAGCTGTCTTACCTTTCAGTGGCTTGTAAGTGTCTGATCGGTGTTGACAATGTCATCGTATGTATCGTTAACATGCTGGTTAGCTTTTGTCAGTATCTTCTCGGCTGTCATTATCGCCATGGTTGGTGTTGGTGTCAATAAACCATGGGATGGCCCGATCCATGCCACTGTCGACACGAGTCTGTACAAGGCCTTCCTGGCCGTGTGCAACATTGTCTTCTCTTTCGGTATGTCTTTGTTCCTTGGCCTGTTGGGAGATGCGCTAATGTAGGATCTTAGCCGGAAACGTGGCTTTCTTCGGCTTTATCTCCGAGCTGAAAGACCCCAAGGAATATCCCAAGGCTCTGGCTCTGCTGCAAACCACTGACACCACTCTGTACGTCGTCGTTGCTGTCGTGATTTATATCTATGCTGGTGACGACGTGACTTCGCCCGCCTTGGGATCGGCCAGTCCGATTGTGCGGAAGGTTGCCTATGGCATTGCCTTGCCGACAGTGAGTCATTTTGACCTTCTGTTTTTGACTAGGACAATGCTTACCACATCGTAGATCATTATTGGGGGTGTCGTCGTCGGTCACCTCGTCTGCAAGTATGTCTACGTGCGTATCTTCCGAAACAGCGACCGGATGCACAAGAAGGACCTGGTTGCTACCGGATCCTGGGTGCTGCTTTCTCTTGCACTGTGGGTTATTGCTTGGATTATTGCCGAAGCTATTCCTGTGTTCAGCAACCTTCTCAGTCTAGTGGTTAGTTGGCCTCCGGATTTGCCTCCGTGCTTTGGAAGATATAGGTGCTAATTTGCATGCTCTAGGCATCGCTGTTTGCCAGCTGGTTCACTTGTATGTTTTCCTTCTGGTTTCGCAATCTTTCTCAGTGGAAGATCAATACTAATAAAATGCAACAGTTGGCGCTAGCGGCTTCTTCTGGCTCTTCCTCAACAAAGGACGCTATTTCTCCTCCCTGAGCAAAATCCTGCTGACTATCCTCAATTTAATTATTATTGGTATTGCGGCGTGTGTCGTATGTTGCGTCCTTTTCTCTTTCTGGCCCGTCTACTCTGATGAAATGCTAACATATCATAGTGTGGACTCGGTCTGTATGTCTCCGGCAAGGCGCTGCACGATAACCCCAGCAGTGCTAGTTTCTCGTGCGCGAACAATGCGTGATCGTACTTGTAATCGTCGGTATTTGGTATCAGCTGGGCTACACTGCATGGTGTTGAGGGGACATGTACATGTATATTTGATGTATATAAATACTTACGTTTAGAAAGTAAAAGTAATTGCAAAATTGAATTGAACCGGAAATATTGTCCGTCTATGGAGGTGGAGAGATTATGAATTGGCTCACGTATATACCATAGACAATTACCCCATACCTTTGTCGTGTCTCAGGGTCTTGGTTGGTACAATATATATCCTGACTGGGCGCTGGTCCAGTTGACTTGACAATAGTTGTAGATGGATTGAACCGGAGCAATACAACCTAGAAGAAGACTATTTGAGACCAAAACACCTAGAAGAGTAAGCAAGGAACAATACGTAAATGCAAGAATGATGACTGGCCAAAAGGTGCCAAGACCGCAGGACGCCGAGCCACCGGAAAAGAGATCCCGCCGAGGAAGGGGCAACATTAAGAGGAAGACAAGTATAAGCGAGAGTAACTGTTGAGTCCTTCTGCTGGGAAGAGGTGTATAACCAAAGTACCTCCAGAAAGGCGTTCAATGTTGGCATTTACGTAAGGGATGATTTCTGATTGGTGGCAAGTTCTGCCGCGTGATCCTGCTGCCTCAGGCATCGAGTGAAAATGACGTCATCTTATTTCCGCGGACAAACTAGACAAACCAGACACACCAGACAAACCAGACAAACAAAGAGAGCAGCAGCACGTCAGATCGTAAATCATCCTCCATCTTTCATGCTTCATTCACCAGACCAGAGAACCACCCCAAACCGGCTTCTCGATCTCACTGTCCTGAGTCATGGCAACCTCCTCCGGATGCAGTTCCTCGTTGCCCTCACAGTACCACCACCGCTTGCCCATCAACTCCTTGAATCACCCGACGTTCTTGTGGAACTGCATGATCTCGCGCGAGAAGGGCCGGATCGGTTGAATCCCCGGCAGCGCCTGCAGCTTTGTCGCGGTAACAGGTGCTACAAAGAGGACGGCGCTGAGACGACGGACGCCTGGGGCGCGACGCACGCGATGCCGAGCCGCCCTGATGCGACCGCCGCCGAGGATGAGAGCGCAGCAGCCAGTCAGGACGATAGTGGCGTCGCCAAGCACGGGCATCCAGGTGCCGGACACCTCGTCTTCCACCTCGAGTCCCTGTGGGCCGTCCTGGAAGATGATGCTGAAGGTGCCGTAGTCGGTGTGCGCGCCGCAGCCGTTGGCGCAGTCACGGGCCGCGGTGTCTGGGTGATAGTCGCATAGGCGGAAGTTGACAATACCGTCGCGGTGGGAGGCCGCTAGGTTGGTGCCGGCCAACACGCTCAGCGAAGACAGGATCGACGGGACGTGGGTGGTGTTGACATGCTCGAACAAGTCCAGCACCTCGTCCAGACCGTGGCCGGCCAGTGACCGGTGCAGCGCCGCAGGCATCAATGAGCGCCGGGCCGGGGACAGGTCGATGGTGAATTTCTGGTCCGACGATTTCTTGTGCAGTGCTGCGGTCTTGACGATGCCGCGACGCGGATAGATGGCGTTCAGCTGGGCGGCCTCGTCCGGTGGGCATGCAGGTAATCGAAGAGATCTCGAATGGCAGCGAACGGGGCCTGCTCGTCCAAATCGACGGAGATAGCATTGACATTGGGGCCCACGGGAGAAATCGAGTCAAGAGGGGACTTCGACGTGGTAGGCTGACTGGGGCTGGCGGTGGCCGGCACGCGGTAGGTTCGCAGTAGCCATTTCATGGCCGATAGATACGCAGGGTAGGTTGCAGTAGCACTGTAGAAAGTGGACAGGCTGTAAGAAACTGAAATGAGAAATTCAGTCAGCGATTCCTCTCTTTATGGATGAGATGGGCGGTCACTAATCTGTACCCCTCACAATTTGAGTGGGACGAGAGGCTCCACTCGATGGCGAAATCCGCGGATCGACGCTGGAGAGACGGGAAACAGGACGCCTTGAGGTTATTCAGTACGGAGTATTGAGACGTCAAGAGAATGGGATCTCACAGGCTGCTGTGACAGGAAAGCTAGAGAGAAGAGCAGATCTTTTGGGTATCGATCGATGTGATCTAAGAAGCCACTCAATCGCGTGGCTTGTCTCTCTAGAGGGCCAGGCGCAGTCTGTTATAAACCTGGTCATGTGCTATCTTCACTACCTGGCCTACTGTAACCTTCTAGCTGGGATCTTCAGTGAAAGATGAGAGGCAGACGGGGATGCACTTGAGCTTCAATATACGAGACCCTCGGCAGATTCTACTTCTGCGCAAGGCAACCAGATCCTCCTTCTATTTCCTTTCTACTATCGGAAGAGGTGCCTCCTTTCGCACGCTCAGTTCTTGCTGTTACCACGAATTAGTTTTGCTCATCCTAGCAACCATACGCATATGCTTACTATCCATGTTTGCAGTCTAGATGAACAATAGGCTGCGACAGTAAAGTAAGACCGCAATACAAAGCCAAATATCATATTGTTCTTCCTGAACCCATGAGGGGCTGTCTGACTGTGACAATGAACTGTGATGGATGCCCGTCAACCTTTCTTTATCAAATGCCTTTGTTTCTCGCAGCCCGTGCGACAGGCCCTACTCCGCCACCACCTGCTCTACTCTACAGGCCAGATCTATTTATGTTTACACAAAGCAGATAGCCGACTATTATTATCATCGTTGTCATTCGCACTGTCCGGCCCTAATCCTGGCGCATCACCCTTGTTCGCTTTGACAAGGAAGACCATTGCGGCTCTGCAGATGCCACCCCCTGGGATGGGCTCTGTGTAATGTTGAATGTTGTAAAAGCAAGGGACTCAACATGGGGTATATAAGGACCGTCTTCTTTCTTAGACCATGTAGCTCGCCGGACCAACCTGAATTCCAGTTTCAATTCTCATTTGACGTACATTTCTCCCTTTGACCTGTCAACACAAAGAACCATCCAAATGCCGCGAGAAATATGGCCGAAGATGTTCAATTCCCTGCCTTTGGAGGTATAGCTTCCATAGCTGCTCAATGGCTAGAGGATGCCGGAGCTCCTGCGGTGCTATTCTGGCACAGTATGGAGATAGCGTACACTAGACAATCATCATCATCCATGCCACTGGTATGTGGACTCACCTCACGTCATACTCCCGATCTAACATCGTACTAATACTGGACAGTTCATACTTGCCGGCTGGCAACGCCGCAAGAACAGAAACCGATGCCCGACAAGTATTTTCACAGTCCCCACGACCCCAAGAGGATGCTGCTGGTGCTGTAAAAGTCCAACTCTCAATGGGTAGTGCCGAAAGTCCCGCTTGGCCAGGTGGACTTCGACAACCTCTGTTTGATGAACCCTGATGATCCTCGACTAGCAGCTACCAAATTGCGCTAGGCCATCTCTCAAAATTCTTCTTACCGAATTATAACTCCGGGTTGTTTGGTGGAAAGTCTGCTGCAGCTGGCCACTCGGGAACACATGGAGGCCTAGACCTATCACGCGGACTGGACAGAGAAGTGAAGTGAAAATTGTTCAAGTATATCAAGGGAGCGAAACGGATTCGCAAATGTGAGGTGGACTCTCTTATGTGGCCTTCGGTATGTCAGCTGCTGCAGATTGAGGAAGGCGAAAGTTGCCTGGAGTTGGACCTGGTGCTAGAGTCTCTACAACAGACATTCTACGATAATGACGCGATTCCACCGCTGCCTGATGTGGTTGGATTTGTGGTTTCTAACAGCTAGCCATGGGGAGAAAATTATTTCCTTTGTTTTACTTTGTTTTCATTAGAATATAGTGGTTGCTGGCATGAGCTCCAAGCTTGTTTGTAGATTTGGTTCCATCACTGGCGCATGATTGACAGCACTTTTCCCTTACTTCACGTTAATGGCCGTTTCTGGGAAAAGACAGGGTACGTACTTGTCGAACTCCGACAAGGTAAGTGGAGGAAGACAATTGCTGACGTCGACGAGTATGGTGGACAATCAACTGCGGCAAACTACTGTACTATTGCTCCCCGTTTACCGCGCGGATCGGACCGTTTGCCGGGGCTATCTTGGTACCAGCGGGTAGACACCAGAAACATATGACCCCTTCTGAAATATCATGTAAATCGCAGAGCCAATGACGCTGATTAGAACCTGTTGTATAGGATCGAAGGGTGATTTTGGAGGCGTGATGTCCATACGAGCTGCATGCATGTGCTGAGCTGTGCGAGCAATTACACACTCAAGACTTATGCAGGGTGTGTGCCTGAGCATTGACGTATGCCAGTAATCATGAGTAACTTTCAAGGGACCTACACCCTGCGGCATGCAGATTGCATTGAGCGCCGGAAACATTTCACTGGGTTTGCAGAAACAGGTTTCTGGACCTTCAGATTGAATTGCATTCGGCCGGCGGAAATCGTTGACCCACCACGCATGAGAGATTCCAGACACAAGAACCACGCACTTTTCTTTCTTTTTCTATATTATACGGGGTTACATGGTTGTTGGTGAAACTTCGAAGAGAGCATGATGGTGCCGTTCATAAAATGCATGGCCGGGAGAGATTTCCATAACACCAGACGAACTTCGGCGCCCGTTTGTTGAACTAGATTGCAAGTGAGCCTTTCCATAGATTAACCAACATTCTTTTTGAGAAGTAAACAACGTCAAACGATAGGGTGGATTTCTACGTCCGAGATGCTACCAATCGGCGTGATCTGCCCTCGAAAATGCAGGAGATAATCTGGTCAACAGAATCCGATCCTCTGAACCGGTCCTACATCGAAACCTACCACTTTCATACATGTCAGGCAGTGGATGCCGTCCGCCTTAACTGTGCCGTTCATTGAATAGCCTGGAACCATGCTATACTACGATCGATCATGGTTAGCGCCGGTGCCAACGGGTCAACTGAGATGCATATCGCGGTGCTCAATTCAGACTACGTGCGACAAAGGGCCCAGCCGTTAGCTATCTTGCCCTCGACAAATTCAAAAAAGTCGCATATGATTGCTTTCGAATTCCATGACTTGGCTGCACTAGACGCCGGAGAATAGAATAGATCGATGCTGTGAACACTATCACTGGCCGGGCCTCTCAACCGCAGCGAATGGCGTATCACCGTCAGTTACCATCACTCGCTGATGGACGGATGGTCAGCACGGTTTGTTATGGTATAAATTCGACAGGAGATGCTATTTCCCGGGTCGGTGACGGATACATCCGACTTCTTTGATATGGACCGAGAGCTGGCGCGTTTGCGCTACAAGCCAACCCGGGCCTCTCTCCAGGAGAGCCTGCGCAGCGCCAACCCTCCAGCGCCTTTGGGCCAGAATAGGCAGAGCCTACCGGTTCGAACCCACGAGATTGTTCGCCCAGTTGCGACGAAATTTGCTGCTCGATTGGACCAGGTGGCGGTTCCGGCCTGGATCGCTCGGCTGGCCTTTAGTATCACACTGTGTATTTTCCAAAGTGCCAACGAAGCGGTGTTTTTGGAGATGACGTCGGGCCGAAGAACCTCAGCTCCGAAACACAGCGCACGATTGGACCTGCCCTCCTACCACAAATTCGCACTTTTAGTCTTGGGGACGACGATGCGCCCGGTCCCAGGGCCCAGTCCTTCCGCTCGTCGCGCGACATTTCCCATGCCTTGAGCGTGGGCGACCTCAAGTCACTCGTTCCCACATCGAGCGAGCAGGTTCAGATCTGTCTCGTTTATCAGACAAAAGAGTCGTATCCATCCAATGGTATCGGGAATTGGGAATGGATGGGAGTCGAAACTGAAAGTGACATGCCGTTTGTAGTCGAGATTATGCCCAGCCGGGGCACATCATTTCTGGTCAAGATTAGATATCATCAGGAGATATTTGAGCCGGGGTTTGCCCGTGAATTTTTGCAGTATTCCTGTCAACCGTGGTGTGGCTCGAGCAGGTGCATTTGCAAATTGGCAAGTGGAGTTTAGGTGCGGCTATCAAACAACTCACAACGCTGGGCGATTATGAAAAACTTTGGACGGAGATGGCCAGGAGGCCACCCCCTCATAGTGATCTCTGTGCCCATAACCTCACCGATCAGGCTGCCGCACGGTGGCCAAAGAAGATCGTCTTGCAATTCGAGAACGACCGCTTCGTGACATACGGGGAGCTGGTCCATCGCAGCACGCAGATGGCTGACAGACTCAGGGCTCAACTGCCCAGGGACCAATCATAACACCTAGTGCCAATATGTTTCGACAAGAGTCTCAAGAATATCGTCAACATCCTGACAGTCCTCAAGACCGGCGCCGCATACGTGCCGTTGGACCCTTCCCACCCTGAGGAGCGATTGGAAGCCATTCTCCGCGTCTTGCAAAGCATCCTTAATTCTCTGGGGATCGTTAGAATGTCCGACAGCCCTGGTCGCCGCCTGCAGCCCCTTGAGCATCCAGTTGAAAACAGCTGATCAGATAATGCGCCTAGACGTAGTGGGTCTAACGGCAACCTGGCGAACCCGGCAGTAGGCCTCGCCCCTTGCCTATGTTGTTTCACATCTAGATCCACAGGAACACCGAAGGGAGCCATGGTCGAGCATCGGATTTGGTAGCTTTCATGGTTGCCGGCGAAGGTAATGCTAACGGATCCTGGACGTCAACCCTGTTGCAGCTGGCGGCTTGTAGCTCCGATGCGTCGATTGGTGACCTCTTTGTCAACCCCTTGACCTCCTTTCAGTTGGCGATGAGACAAGGGGATCGACAAATCTCCCAACCAGTTTGGTAGATCACGAGTAGAAAGCTATCCTTGCTGATCGCAATCTTGTCGCCCTTATGGCGTCCACTTGCGGGCTTGGCTTCGTAGCCTGGACTGACAATAGGCTCCAACTGTCAAGATACACCTTCGACGCTTCCATCTGCGAAGTCTGGATCCATCCCATGTTCGGCCAGTCGAGTCTGTTCGAGGACATGGTGCCGACCCTGGATCGCCGATACAATGTGACCCTGATCTCCGATATCTTCTTCGGAACAGCCGATGGTCCGGCCACTCTCCGGAACTGGGCAGCACAGTATTTGCAGGATCTCGAGCCGCAACTGAGGCGGGATACTCGTTTGGGAGACTATTGGCGATTCGGATGGCTAGTCTCTGGTCTGAGAGGCACGGCGTCCCTCCATCATCCCTCATTGTTGTCGACACTCGACCCCACCAGCCCGGCACGCCGCTCTTCCGCGATGCGCAGGAGCGCCAAGAGTCCGAGCAGGCCGCGTTGCGCCGATTCGGAACCGGCGAAACACGCATGATTGAAGAGCATTTCGGCAAACATGATCGCGTCTGGAGTCAATCCTCCTGCCCTCCTGTGTATCACGGCCCCAGTCTGTTCCCCGCCCACGCCCCTGTCCCGGGCGGAAGACATGGTCGCTGGGTGGCAAGCCCACTGTCCACGCATTGAGGTCCGCAGCCTGGACTGCTCGCACGGGGAAATCTTCGGTCCAGAAATGACAGGTCGCATGAGCGCAACAATCAACGAGCACTGCGATCTGCGGCGAATGTCTCGGACTCGGATTGGTGGGCCGGTAGCGCCGAACGATGATAGCGATTCAGCTTGATAACATCGAAGTGGCTGCTCCTCGCCTGTTGATATATATGGAAGTGGTGATGATGTTCGTGATATTGAAACATGATGGGAGATGATGTAGGATAGAAGAGGGAAACTGAGAAGGAGATGGAAATTAGAAACATAACAAGGGTCACGTGGCGTGGGGATGTCCAAAGTGGCTTAGCCCCCGCTCTGGTCCTGCCTGGCTGCCTTGCTGCCTGCCCAGGAATCACCGCCCTGTCAACAATAGCTATTGCTGCAATCAAGGCCCTGTTGGATAGTCACGGGTTGAATGGTCACTGAGGAAAATCGAGATTCATAGAATGACGCATGCTAAGTTTTTGTAGACTGCATCTGTTGCGGTGTTGGTATACTTCTGCCACTTGACTTATATATCACTGCATCAAAGACGAGAGATACATCTTACTATGCAGCGGATATGTCCGTTAATGCTCAGCCAACTGAAGCCAGAGTGGCGACAGAAGAACTGACAAGTAAACAGTTTGCACTCTATTCTAGCATAACTAGTTTTGAACATTCAATCTCCATGCTGGGGGACAACTACAACATGAACCTTGGACCTGAGAAGACGAAATCTATGCTGTGACCAACTGACTGATCAGGTAATCATCTCCCACAGTACCGGGAGATCACGGCAGATTAGAGGATTATTGGCTTCCCCAGAAGGAATACAAACGATTCAAGCGCTCAATAGCAGTACCGGAACTCGCGGTTCTCGAAATCAGTCCGATCTTGCAGAATGGTTCCATCTGTACCCATTCTCCCAACGGTCCCCGGTTCCGCGCGACGAGCTTCCTCATCTCGCTTTCTATTCCGCCGAACGAGCAGCGATCGGAGCGCGAGGGCGATGACTACTTGACCGCACGTGCAGGCGATGATGACTTTACAGCCCGTCTGGTACACGGGGGCCTCGGATGAGAGAAATGCATGCGGACCGATGATGTTTCCCGCGCAGTAGGCTAGGAAGACGAACGAGGTGCTGGTGACCCGTTTGGTGTAGCCGCTGACGTTCATCGCCGGCAGCTGGAGCGCTAGCACGAGGGAGGACACAAAGGAGGGAGCCTATCCAGTCAGTCGGCGGCTTCCAAAGGACGCGCTCAGAGAAAGGGGTGCGAGACTCACAATATAGTACGCCATCAAGAGTCCGTTCTCCTGGCTCCCGTCGCGCGGAAGCTTCCAGAATAAACACGCGGCCACAAGTGTCGGACACACGTAGGCGATCATGACGTATGTTCGAATGTTGGTGAACCGCGTGGCCAGCCACGATCCACTGAGGATGAATGCGGCTAGCCAGGCCCCGTACGGAATGCCATAGACGGTGGTCAAGAGTGCGTCGCCCCCCGTGAACCCCTTGACGATGAGTTTGCCGAAGTTGGCCAGTCCACCGTTGACGCACTCGTTCAGGAGGACGAAGAAGAAGAGAAGCCAAACCTGCGGATCGGACAACGCCGCCCAGATCTGCGGCGTTTTGATCGTGCGCGTCTGCTCGCCCGTCTGATTGCCGTAGCTCCGGGCAACCAACAGGGCCTTTTGCTCGACTGTGTAGAACCGGGCGCTGACGATGGTGTTGGGCAGGAAGAAGAATAAAACGACTCCCCAGCAGACGGTGATGCCACCGCAGAGGACGAAGATGATGCGCCAGACGTCCCATCCTTTGGCCTGGCCGACGCCGTAGAACAACAGACCGCCGACGACGCTGCCGAAGCCGTTGAAACAATAGAAGAGTCCTGCCCGCACGGGCTGCTCGGACCGCGTGTACCAGGTACTGACAAGCAGCATGAAGCATGGTGTGATGGGGGCCTCGAAGGCGCCTAAGAGAAAACGACAGACTCCAAGACCGGCGAAGCTGTGCGAGGCGGCAGTGCAGCAGAGGATCGAGCCCCAGCAGATGACGCAGATGCTGATGAAGGTGCCGGTGGGGAAGCGTTGGGCCAGGTAGTTGGCTGGCCACTCGCAACTGAGGTAGGCGAAGTAGAAGATACTGGCTAGCCAGGAATATTCGTTGGAACTGATGCCCGTGTTGTCGAAGAGATCGAATACGGCGCCGTAAGACAGCGCCTGCTTGTCGATATACTGCAACAGATAGGTCCCGCAGAGCAGCGGCATCAGCAGCCAGTCCACACGGCGGACCAGCCGTTTCTGGGCTTGTTCGTCCTGAAGCAACTCCTCCAGATCGCTTCGTCGGAGATTGTGGATACGCAGGAACTCCTCCGCATCGCCGGAAGAGTCAAGTTCTCCGACTGCCACGCTGTGGGCGTCACCCCGGGATTGTTCCTTGGAGAGCGATTTCTCATCGGCGACGCGATCTACCAACTTGAGAACCTTATGCCCTACATCCTGAGCCGTCTCATCGGCGGAGGGGTGGGTCGTCATGGTAGCTGCACAGAAGAATCAAACTCTGAAATGGAGTCCAGTGTTAGTCGCGAACGGCTCTGGCCCGCCTTCAACCTAATTGCTGACGAGGAGGCGGCACATAAATAAGAAACATGACCTTGTTTCAATATCTTTGCGCTCGACCAGCTATTGCCATTGCCTGCGTCAGGGTTGGTGATAAGCGTGAGGGGTAGTCCGGACTCGATGTCTCATTCTGGACAACAGTCGAGGATTATCACGGCATTGATCCGCCTCCCAGCGGAACTTTGCCGCCGGGAAAAGCACATATTTAGGTCGTGGGATATATGAATGCAGCAATCGGACATCAGATTAACCCCCGATGGCAGTTGAGACGCGAGATAGTCGGCCGGTTATCAGTTCTGACTCTATTGTCACTCGTCGGATGACAGCTAGCGCGAGTCCCCCGCACGACGCCAATGCAATTCGAGGTTAGTCGACACTATTCGAAGGCCTGTGGGGAAGACTTCTGCATGTAATCACCTATCAGCCTATCTTTCCCTGAGGGATGATAAAGGTCTGTCTTATCTGGTCGGCTATCAAATGATGCCGAGCAAGAAAGCCACCTTTTTCCGCCGGTTGATCGGTCGATCGCCGCGAGCTAGATAACAGCCATATAATGCCCTGGTTCATGGTGTCAACTATGCACGGACCGCCCGGTATCAGTCTTGCGGTACAACATGATGTCGACTTTTTTGCTTGTCGTTGGGCCGCTGCTGCTCTCAACCCTTCGGATTTCCTTTCCCCAGGAGGTTTTACGATCTCTGTTCACGAAACCACAGGCAGATCGCCCTGAGGTAGTTCTTCTGCAAGGCACTATCCGTGGCACGTCCGTTGACGACGGGGCTTTCCCAGAGCCGATTGAGGGCTTTTGCAACATTCCATACGCCCTGCCACCCCTCGGTCCACTTAGGTTTACTCCCGCCGTGCCTGTTCCACCGTCTAATCGAACAATAGAATCGTCTACTTTCGGGCCCAGGTGAGTCGCCTGGCATCCATGGCGCGATAAGATGGATTAATTCATACATACTGATATGTGCTTATGATGCTCCGGCAAGCAGCTGGTGACCTTACCCGATGGCCCAGATTTGGAAAGCGAAGACTGCTTGACCATCAATGTCTTTCGCCCGAAGGGTCATACTGACGGTGATGCGAAACTGCCTGTCGCCGTGCTGGTCCCCGGAGGCGCCTTCAATCGTGGAGCGGCGAGGATACACAACACCGCGTCTATGCTGGCTTGGTCGGCCGAACCGTTCGTGGGTGTTTCTTTCAACTATCGCATCGGAACTCCTGGGTTCTTGAACGTCCCTTTGACAGCCAGAGAGGACCTGCTAAACCTGGGCCTAAAAGACCACATACTAGCGTTCGAATGGGTGCGAGACAACGTCGCTCGTTTTGGCGGCCAGCCGTCACCATTCCCGGACTGTCGGCTGCGGCGCATTCGGTGTGTCTTAATTTCACGCGATGACGACTTTTGCTGACACGCCTAGATCGGACACCACATCCTGAATACTATAAACCAGAATAAAAACCTCTTCCGTCAGGCCGTTATGGATTCGGGAGCCCACACGGCTCGTGCCGTGCATCCTCCCGATGCCAATCTCCACGTATCCCACTTTGAATAGTTCCTCTACCTAACGGGCTGCGATACACAAACCGAGGACCGCATCCTTCCGTCCCTACGCGAACAGTCCTCTTCGACTATTGTGGAGGCCTCCTAGAAGGTATTCTGGGACTCAGACCCCTCCGTTCGCTGGGCCTGGCAACCGGTCATCGACGGAGACATCATTTCGCGTCGGCCTATCGACGCATGGAAATCCAACCGTTGGCATAAAGCTCCCATGTTCGCGGGATTCACACACAACGAGGGTGCCTATTTCGTGTCGCCTTCCATGGCCACGTCCGATGATTTCACTAAGTTCTTCGCCACCCTGCTGCCACAGTTTTCTCCGGAGGATTTGCGCACGCTCGATCGACTCTATCCAGACCCGCTCGTGGCCAGGTCACCTTACTTAGAGACGAGAAACATTACCGTGGGGCCTCAGTCCAAACGCCCGGAAGCAGCATAGGGCTACTACGCTTACATATGTTCCGTGCGGCAAACGGCAGATCTTAGTAGCAGCGCGAGTAACCCGCCCGTCTTTCTCTACCATTGGGGTGTCAACATGAGCGTGCTACTCGGAGCGAACCATGGCGATCAGATGCAGTATCAGGCCTACAATCCGGGAGTTCGATAAATCTCACCAGCGCAGGATGCGATCGCGGGAACTATGCATACCAACATCACCTCGTTTATCGTGTTGGGTGATCCGAATCGAGTACCGGGCAGATTGTCCGACCGACCGCGATGGCATGCTTTCGTCACTCCGGTAGAGGGCATGTCGGGCCAGACCATGGTTCTGGGCATGGGCAACGATGAACGGGGGGGTGGCTCGCATGCCGGGGTTGTGGCACAGTCGACCTGCGATCGCTTTGCGCAGGAGGACTGTCATTTTGGCTGAAAATTGGGAGGACTGATGGGTGGCTGGTTGGTCGGTTTCAGAATGATAGCATCCGTAGGTAGGTGTTATAAGCGCTAGCCCAGTGGTGGACCATGTCTGCTGCCACCTTAATATAAGTCCTGCACGATTACAGATGGAACTGCATCTTAGTCGCTAAGTCGCATTGGTGCTCCTTCTGGCAGGCGATGCTATTTAGGGCTCACCAGGTCATCATGAGTCACGTGAACACGATTGGCAATCACCAATTCCGTACCTCGCAGGAGTGGGAGACGAGGCGTGGCCATTCGGCTGGTTTTATTGGCACAGTTCGATAGGTTCAAGGGCCCGAAGAAATGAAAGCGCCGTTTCACCCTGCATCTGGTGCTTACGCGCAGGGATGCTGCTAATAACAGTCACCGCATGAGAGCCTTGGATTAAGCGCCGGCAGGGATCATGTCTTACTCGGCGGGTCAGTAGGAGCAATTAGATTCCTGGATGATAGACCAAGAAAATTAACAGGTTTCGAAGAGCGTTTGTGATCTGGGGGTGACTGGGGGCCTATATTTAATCCTTGGTCCTGGGGAACCCCTTCCTGACTGCTCGGCCGATTCTGCGATTTATCAAACTCATGGACGGACTTCAAGTCGCTCCCACGCAACAGAAGGCAGTCAACCGAGATGCCGAAGGCTTGCAGCATATCGCCCCGCCGGAGACGGTATACTATGGATCTGCAAACTGCCCTGACTTATGGAACAATCCCCTCAAAACACCTGTGAGAAAGAAGACGATTTGCGGCTTACAACCGGTGGTGTTCTGGCTATCGGTGATCATTGCAGTGCTGCTTGTTGGAGGAGCCATAGGTGGAGGAGTCGGTGGTTCGTTGGCTAGTAAGAATCACGACACGAATACATCACCTCAGTCAACGAGCGCTCCGATATCAAGGTATTATTTATCCAAGTTCGTGTTATCTAGGAGTTATACGAGAGGCTAAGCGTGCGAGATAGTGCTTCTAGCCCGTCCACCACTCAAGAAAGCACCACCATGTCGACGACTTCGTCTGCCCCCGTCACCTCTGGCACCACCGGAATCGCAACGGATCCCTGTCCGGCCATCAATCAGACCACCATTCGAGCCTCCACCGGGTCGTTATTCTCGGTTCTCTGCAGCGTGGACTGGCCTAAGGGGGTCAAGTCGGCCGATGGGAGGGGCAAAGTGGACGATACTTAACGGCCTCTTTTGACGGGGGACAAGGGGGGAATTGTTTCTTGAAGGATAGAGTCGGGTCTTATTTCGCGACGTCAGATACCACTATGTGCGCAGGGCTTGTAGGAGGCTAATTGTTTGATGAGATATACCTATGGATCTTGTTTCCGTTTTAATTCATCTCCATTGTCCTTCGACAATTACGAGTTATATCCAATTGCATTGCACGGCCACGGTGAGCGACCAGGAAGATCGAAGATGACAATGCAGACCATCTGCGCAGCATGGTACTGAATTGCACTGTGCGATGCTCCGACTATGGATTGGACACTGTACACACCCTTGTGGCAAGCATCTGTCGTTGGAAATGGGGTAATCAAAGCCCTAACTGGAGCTTCGCGACACGGTGGAGGATCGAAGGGTGCTATGGAGCATCTATAAGAAGACCTCACTCGATCAGCACCGTCAGCCACCAATCTACGGATCCTCAAAAAGCCAGGACGACGTATCTGAAATTTGTCAGTAAAAGAAATCTCTTGCAAAGTGAATCCTTGTCCTATAGCTAATCCTCCAAAGCCGTTTGCTAGTTACGCCTCAAAGTAGTGTTATAACAAGAAGCCAAGGGAGCGTGTAGATGCGGGACAAAGCCGGCCGATATGTGCTTCATGGCAAGAACCATCCAGCATGGATCTGGCCTCTCTCACTGGCGATACACTTAGTTTGAAGTCCCGCTGGGATATCTTTCTCTCTCATGGTAGCGTTAAAGTGAACATAATTCTTGGGGCGGATCTTCCGAGAATTATAGTTGCTATTAGCGTTTGCTTAGAACAAACGGTACGTGGCTAGTGGGAACAAATCCCTTCCTCTGCGGCGAAGTTTGACGTAGTCTAGTGTATTATAGGGAAGTACTAAGGAGTGGCGTTCATTATTATCCTTTTCTGGTCTATTTCACACAATGCCATCAAGTTGCGACATACAACCCCGGCCCTAAATCCATCTTACCCTGCACTTCCTTCGCCCATGTCAAGGAGAAGTAAATCTCAGCCGACAGTTTCTACGCCTAGGGTTTCTTGTTCTCCTGGAACAACAAGTGACTAGCCAATACCTGCTCCTTCTCCACGGGTGCCGCAGCGCCTTCGGGACCTTCCATAGCATGCGGCACCAGTCGGTCGCCGAAGAGCTCGTCCATCTGCTCAAGCGAAAGGCCTTTCGTCTCGGGGTAGGATAAGTGGTAGCAAGTAGCAGCAATGAGGTTCAACGCAAAGAATAGGTATAAGTATCGGAAGCCGACAGTGTCAAGCGCGTTGGGAGAGAATTGGGCAAAGACTAGGTTCACAGTCCAGTTCGTAAACGTGGTTAAGGAGTTTCTCAGCGCTCGCACCTCGACCGGAAACGTTTCTGCAGGGTAGGCCCAGGAGATGATGCCCGTGGGCGTGTGGAAGAGGCTGAGAGCAAAGTTCATGGCCACCATGGACCGCGGCTGGTGCGCGTTATCAGGGTTCATGTATTGGGCCTGCACCGCGTTGACAAGTAACGCCGCACCACACCCTGCGGCGCCGACATACAACGGCTTGATGCGTCCAATGCCATCGAGAATGTACAGCCCAATCGTGCAGTACACGATAGACAGAGCGCCGCTGATCCCCACGATCATGAGCGAGTTGTGATTATCTATTACCAAGGTTTCATAGATGCGAGGACCGTAGCTACGGTCTCGTTAACATGACCCAAGGAATTGCAAATACGGGACAGGACAGGACGACTTACTAATTGATTACGTTGATGCCAGACAAGGGACCAAAGGCCTGTACGCCGCAACCGAGGATTAACCGACGACGCCATGATAGCTTCGTGATGATGGATCGCCAGGAGATATTTCGAAACGCACGATCTACTAGGATAACGTCCCAAATTTTGCGGAACTTCAAGTCAATAGTTTGAGGTTCAGGTCCGCTGCGACGACTCTCGAGGAGTCTGCGAGCCTCTTCATGATGGTCCTGCTCCATTAGCCACCGAGGCGACTCGTGCAGGAACTAAATGCCAGCAATGAGGACCAGGCCGGGAACATTCTTCACGGCGAGAGGGAAGCTCCCTGTTCAATATAGAAAGAATTGGTCGGTCGTAGGGCTTCGTTCGGGCCGCCTGGGCGGCAAGGGGGGTTGAACATACAAGAAAGCTCGTTGGCGACGAAGGAGCAGCCATATCCCAGCCATTATGCCCGTCCGATTTTCGCAACCTGTTCTCGCTTGTTCGTCGTAGAGATACGTATCGTGGAATAAAGAGCCGTTGAAATATGCAACCGCCAAAGATGATCTCTCAACAGCTTCCCCGGACAGTCACGAGATTATCAGGCGGGGATATCCTTGCTTTCAAAGGAACCTCTGCGCATCAATCATTAACCCCGGCTGAGGTAGAACCCAAACAGGGGGGAATGGCACTAGTGTGCTTGATGTGGAAAACATTATACCGAGTCTTCAGCGAACAAGGCAAGGATCATAGATGGGGGACGCCGTATCAGTAGATGAATATTATCTCAAGCAATTCCATTAAACTGAGCCAAGTGAGCCTAGCAGGGAGACACACTAGGGTCTCAGGTATACACGCGTCCGGACCAGCCCGAGTCAGTACGGGCTTGAAAAGAGAGTTTAGGCGTACAAAGTGGGATTCAATGGTCGAACACTAATGTACCCCTCATGGCTGGAAGGAAGGGAAAGGGCATCGGAGACAATCATGGAATTCTGTCAATACCGGCGTAAGCCACGTGGGCTAGCATTCATACCTAACCAGACTGTGGTCGCCTCCTATGACCGGAATATCTCGCCTAGTCCCCTAGACCAGTACTCAGGGCCTTCCCGCGAGGCCAAAACGCTAATCTAAGCGGACCTTGCCACTAGCTCGGTGTATCATGAGCCCGAGTGAGGCGCGCCGAGTCAGATTGGGGGAGATGCGTAGGTTTAATGTACTATCTGAGCTCAGGACATGCCGTGGCGCTTAGAGTCAGTTGTTGTAGTCGCCTGGTTTCTAGCTGTTCTGCCAACTTGAGCGTGACTAAATGCGGCGTCCACGGGGTTTTATGAGGGAACTGGCATCGACACCGACGGCCTCCACTTCCACTGGTATCGTTTATTCGCATGATAGCGACCCCCGACAGCCCGCATCCCGTGTAATTTTGTTCATCACGCACTGCCCCGGACGCCTCAGCCAAATAATGGTCGCTCTTGTCAGTTTCATGGACAAGACGGCACGAGTTAACCCTGTCTCCTCACATTGTTCTTCTAGTATACACTGTCATGACTTTTCAGGCTTGCGTCCGATCGCCCACCGGAGCCTAGGGGTGTAGCCAAACTCCTTCATTTCTACCACCAGTTCATCCAACCAAGCCAGGTACTCCTCCGGGCTCTGAGCCACGCCAGGGATGCCGTCGGCCGGAATCTTGCGAGCCAGATGGCGAAAGGATTGCGGCAGAAGCTCTGCCGTCCAGATGCGATCTTCATGCCGGGCACACGTCGCGCCGTAGCCCAGGTTGTACCTCTCGACCTGAACGTCCTGAAACCCGAGCTCCGACAGGAGACCCGGAAGGCGCTTCCAGATATGCACGTCCATGCCGGACGAGGCGGTCGACCATTCCTGCACGCGGGCTAATTTCCTCTGCTGCACGCACTCGTCCACATAGGAGCTCAGCACCCATTCAGCCTCGACCAGCTGCAACACACCACCAGGCCTGACCACGTCGGCCAGGTTCGCCAGTGCCGGCGCCCATTCGTCCTTTCCGAGTCCCCAGACCAACAAGCGTTGATGCACCAGATCGAAGCTGTCTCTCCAGGCCGACGGTAGAGGCGTGCGGACGTCATGTTCGCGGAGTTGAAGCCGAGGGTCGTCACGAAACAGGGATCTGGCAAGATCTACACCGTAGAGCTGCAAATCGCGCCTGTCGGTGCCCGCCAAATCCAGCAACCATGTTCCTAAAGACAAGACTTGATTTAATTGGCCATTCGAAGGTTAAACATAAGACATTTCGCTGACTCACCGTCGGCGCAGCCCACGTCCAAAACCTTGGATCCGACAGGAAGCTGGATCGGTGTCAGCTTATCATCGGTGGCAGCTTTGATGAAGTAATGCTGTCGTTCAAGACGCGCGATTTCCTCCCGATGATGCGGAAGCAAATACTTTCCCTCGGTCCCGTTAAACTCGTCTCGATTTGAGCCATCCATCTGGTTTGTTCCTCCCTGTTTACAACAACTCTGAGAGATTCTATCTTGGCAAGTTTTTCCTCCAGGGACGGTGACAAGGATTTATACACTCGTGGGTGTAGTCACAAAACAGGCCAAGTGGCTTTTAGGCCCGACCAACTGGCGCTAAATTAGCTACATCTAGCAACCGTTTCGTCCGAAGCAGTCTTCGCACTCTGAAGCTGTTGTGCCATCTCTGAAGTCATGCAATGCGAGACTGAGTTTTTTTCAGCCGGGATTTGAACCCCGCCTATCGTGCAGGACGCCATGATCTCATGACGACCTCAATGCTCAGCCGCCGATCACGACGTGTCTGTTGCGGGGTTCTGCAGCGATGAGAAAAGTAGGTCTGACTATTCTTAAACGGGCAGTCGCCGTTTGTTTCCCCCGTTCAATAATTTCCCAAATTGATTTGCTCTCACCCATCATGACAGGCACGCTCAACATCGCTCTGTTCCTTTTCGGATTGATCATTGTGCGCCTTTTGAGGAATAGACTACAGCTGTCGGGTATCCCTGGGCCATGGCTGGCAGCCTATACGCGACTGTGGAAGCTGCACAATGTGTGGCAAGGGCAACATCATCATACGGCCTTGGATTTGCACCGAAGATATGGCCCCTTGGTGCGGATTGGCCCTGGCCATGTTTCTGTCAGCGATCCTAAGGCCATTCCCATCATCTACGGCATCAATAAAGGATTTACCAAGGTGGGACTACCCTTGAAAGGTCGGATGCAACGGTAGCTTATCGGGACAGACGGCCTTCTATCCCATCCAGTGTATCTCGTGGAACAAAAGACCGCAGATGAACCTCTTCTCCACGCGAGACGAGCGCTTTCATCGCGATCAGAAACGCCCTATCGCTGGCGCCTATAGTGTGGCCGCGATGCTTGAGATTGAGCCGGCAGTGGATTCATGCACCGATATCTTCCTAACCCAGATCCGCAAGACGATTGATGCCCGGGAACCACTCGATCTGGGGATCTGGTTGCAGTACTACGCGTTCGACGTCGTGGGCGAGATGTGCTTCGCCCAAAAATTTGGATTCCTCCAGCAGGGACACGACGTGGACGGCATGATCGGAGCCATTCGTGGCATGATCCAGTATGCCGCCGTGTGCGGCCAGATCCCGGAGGCCCATCATGTCCTGTTGGGGAACCCTCTGTTCCCTCTTGTAATGCCTCGAATGGAGTTGTGGAACAAGGTGGTGGTGTTTACCCTGAAGGCCATCAACAGCCGAGGTTCATTGCAGCGCAACGGAGAGATGGAGAAGACCACCGCAGAGGAGGGAGGGAAAGACATGATGTCTCGCTGGATAGTGATGCACGAGGAGGATGCCACGAAGATGTCGACCAGGGATTTGATCGTGCATCTGTCGACCAACGTCTTTGCAGGATCCGACACGACCGCCATCGCCCTGCGAGCCATTCTCTACTACCTCATCTGCAATCCTGCCGCTATGACAAAGACGCGGGCAGAGATTGACCGAGCAGATCAAGCCGGCCAACTTGGCGATCCCATCTCCTACCAGGAATCCGTCCACCATCTACCATACTTCGGTGCCGTCATGAAGGAGGCGATGCGACTGCATCCATCTATCGGCATGACGTTGGAGCGCCGCGTGCCCGATCAAGGGGTCACTCTGGCGGGCAGGTATATCCCCGGAGGCACCACCGTGGGAGTCAATCCTTGGGTTGTCCATCGCGACCCTGCCGCTTTCCCCGAACCGGATGTCTTTCGTCCCGAGCGATGGCTAGAAAGCTCACCCGAAAACCTGCAAGAGATGGATAAGGCCTACTTCAACTTCGGAGCGGGCTCGCGCTCCTGCGTGGGAAAGGCAATATCTTTGATGGAAATGCAGAAAATTATACCCCAGCTGCTGCGATCGTTTGACATTCACTTGCACGAGGACAAGCCGTGGAAAGTGCGAAATGCCTGGTTCCTGCAACAGGAGGATTTCATTTGCGACATAGCTCCAAGGGAGCGGCATGAATAGCGGCAGTTATGATCTATTGGGACACTGTATCTTTGCACATGAGGGATATTTAGATGAAATAATTCAAATTTGGCCATGCCTAGGGACCCGAGGCTATTTCGTCCTAAATTGACAAAAGACTATCGGTCTTGTCAGCCGGAAAATTCCATATCTTCGACCAGAGGAGTATAAAATCAGTCAATCTTCCTAATATGAGCTTCCCGTATAACCCAGTAACGTTTGGAACACTCGCTCTAACAATGGTGCTCTTCTCGAATATGTTGCGCCGGATTGGGTCACAGCTTGTGGCCATTATTATTGGGGGTGGCCCTTTTCCCAGAGAAGTCGACACGTATTTCCAGGCCTTGCGTCGCATGCAACAAACACAGTGCTATATCCTGCCGCCCGCCCACGACCCACCACCCGGTTGGATTGTAATTAGAGTCGATGTTGATGCTTCCCGTTTAACGAGTTCTCGTTCATCGACATTCAAGAATTCATGTCTTGACCACGCATGCAAGATCCTATTGGCAATTGTGGGCCCGAGGTATCGCCCCGTATCCGCTGCCGTTATCAATGGCCATCCCACCTTCCATGCGGATGGGACCCGAGTCAGCGAGGGGAACTGGATAACCTGGGGGCTTGACATCGAGGCCGATCAGACTGGGCCGGGTAGCATCAGCACCTTTCTCGCAGTGCCCGGGGAGCCCCCAGAAATGGTCCGAGGACTTGGTAAGAGGCGCAAGCTCTCCTATGAACTTGCATAATGAGCGGCCTGAGAGGACACCAAAATAAAAATTCGAACCGAAATTTAGAAACAAAATGATGGATGTTCAAAGGGGTACGTACTGTACAACACCGTAGAATGTCAGCTTTGCCAAGACATGCACTAGGCTATATCTGAACTAAGCAACCGCCAGCAGCCGAAAGATAAACAATGAGATAAGAAAGTCCCTTGATAACTAACTAAACATTCCAGAGAGTGTCGCAATGAATGACAATTCGCTGGATTCGGTAGCACGCACGATGCTGCCCGCAACCGAGATAGATTGAATCTGGACCTAAAAAAGTTTCGGAGTGAACAATGCCTGCGAAAAAGTATGTCTCTTTCATGGCACGTACCTATTCCTCGAGATTGGCGGAATGGCCCATATGGTTCTTTGATGAGGATTTCATAGTGGTCTCATCGAAAAAGTATAAAAGCCCCAAGGTGGCTCCACCGAGTGACTTCCAGTGCTTCTTTTGCATACCTCGTGGCCGGCTCTCCCAGAAGAACATTCTCAATCTCCTTCCTCGACCCGTAACCTCAATTCCAGTCCTCCAACATGCACCGTTCGCCCAATATCCAATGGGTGTCTGTTCACGTGGGCCCGGGGCCCTTTGAAAGTGAGTACAAGCGATACGAAGCCGCTTACAATAACCGCAGTAGCATGCAGCTGGAGGACAAGGATCACTCTGCTTCAAATCGTGAGCGATTGTTCTTTTGGTTGGATTTCCGGAATCTGCCGATGTTGAAGATTGAGACATGCAGTATTTACATGGAGATGATCTTGAAAATGATCCTTAACCCCTCCGAGCGACTAGGCTCATTGGCATTTATCAATGGCCATCCAACATTCAATGACGATGGCACCCACACACCGACTGGGGACACATTGAACTTCACGTTTGACTAAAGGTGATCACTCGCTCTTTGCTAATGGAAATCTTCGAACCGGGCACCCCGGGTGAGTTCCAATTCTCAACTCTTTTTCTTTCATATATATTTTTCTGTATTACATTCCCGTTTGAGCACGAGTAAAATAGACTATGTTAATATCTTAAAACAATTGCGTAAACAGCTTTGGGTTGATGGACAGCCTGAGGATGATCTCGCTGGTAAATTGAGGGTTCCAATTATATATATAGTTTTCAAATGGTAGTTTTCAGATGACAGGGCAACTAACTCCAGTCTTTAGGAAACTCAGATATCAAAGGAGCATAACTGAGTAGAATCCTAATGTCAAACCTTGAATACCATATCCTAGGCTGTCAATCATGGGCCTGTTTGCCTCTTCAAGGAATCTTATGTCCCTGAGGCGAAAAAAAAAAAAAAAGACGGGCGGAAGTGCCAAGTACCTAAACCTTCGGGATTCTCGAAGGCTTGGCATATCGCCGCCTTAGGCATTCAAGGATCGGCAAGACTATAGGGGGGCTAGATTAGGGCATGGGCAGACGAACACATTCATAAACTTCTATCCTTGCATGTATATATATTGTAGTAAGGTAATATGTCCAGATCCATCCGGCGGATTGATACCAGAGCGCTACTCTATCAAATATGGCATTTAATGTATGTACAAATGTCCCCGGACACAGTCCGTGGGGTTCAAATTTTCAGTTCTAGCGGGTTCGCGTCCAAGTCTCAGACCGCAGAGTTGTCACCGCAGGAAAATGATCCCCGGATCTGGCTCGAGTCGTTATCGAAAATGTTCATGAGCTCGGTAATCGACGACCAGAGTCCGCCCGCATTCATGAACAGCGACTGGATGATCAGCAGCGAATTCAGAATCACGAGCAGAATCTTCTTCCAATCGCGAAACAAGCAGTCGCGGTTCAGGTGGAACCAAAAGACGGCACTCAGCCCAAAGGTGAACCAGGCGATGGTGGTCGCCGAGGAGATGGACAGGATGGAGTCGAATACGGGGATGGCGTTGGAGATGACCCAGACGACGAGCCAATACAGGATGCCGCAGCCGATCCAGGTAGACCAGGACTTGACGCTCCGATCGGTCACCTGGTGGGTGGCGTTCATCCAGCGCATGACGACGACGTAGATGTACTTGATGCCGGTCTGGCCGAACGCCATAGCGGTAGAAAAGACGGCGGGCAGCACCACGCCATAGGCGACCTTGGCGGGGATGTACGGGGCCGAGCCGAGGGCGGGCGAGGTGGTGTAGTCGCCGGCCAGACAGAAGATGGCGATGGCCACGATGGTGTAGATGGTGATGGAGAAGACCTCCAGACAGGCCAGGGCCACGGGGAAGTCCCGCGATGGGTTGCGCATCTCGGCCATGTAGCCGACGAAACTGATGTTGCCGGCGTAGGCGTAGCAGATTTTTAGGCAGGCATTCAGCCCCTCGCGAAAGGTGGGCCGGCCGACGACCTCGATCTTGTTCTCCCAGCCCGGCGGCGCGGCGGCGGGGTTGGCCACGCCCAGACTGATCATGACGATCAGGGCGGCGGCGAGGATACTGACGGTGGACGGGATCCCGCTCTGCGACACGAACTTGACGGTACGCGGCAGGCAGAGGATCCAGCAGGCCACGACGGCGATAGTCAGGAAGCCCACCGTGCAGAAGGCGTGGTTGCTGAGCGTGTTGAACGAGACGGACAGCGTCACGCTAGCCGAGGCGCACGTCATCATGACCTTAATCAACAGGCCTATGCCGGCCACGACCTCGAGCACGGGGCCTCCCACGATGCCACACATGTCCACCACGTTGACGACGCGGGGGTAGCGGCGGTAGAACTGCAGCAGCACGTAGGCCGTGTACGCGGAGAGGGAGCCCAGGCCGATGATGGCGATGACTCCCGGAACGACACCCAGGGTCTTCAGACAGGACGGCAGGGACAGCACGCCGAGACCGACCTGGTTGGTGACCAGGGCAAAGACGGTATCCCAACGGCCCAGGGTGCGGTAGTCCTTGCCACCCTGGTTGAAGATGTTCTGCGGCGGCTGGTCGTCATGCTTCTCGTCGCTGAACACCGTCGCATCGTCCTGCTCTACCTCGATATGGTCCCGAACCGGGTCATGCTGGGCTTGGGGGGGCGACATGTAGGAGGCAAGCAGGTTCAACGACGACTCAAGGCAGGTGGTGAACAGAATGGCAGAACGAAGAAGAGCAGACAATTTTTCTCGCGGACCTTAAATATTATACTAGCTAAATGGAGTGACCGAGTGGGTGGGGGGCGTCCACTGATACACACACGAGTTTTGTATGGGCAAAATCTGCGTCGTTACCTAATGGATATGCCCGCCGTGGGCCTGAGATGGGTCCCCCCGACGGCATGATAGGCTCGCCCCCTGCGCGTCTTGGAACAGGCAATTCGCCCGAATCCTTTCAATGGGGAAATTCGTTCAGCTTCCGTTCCCAACTGTTCCAACAGCAGGAACGATATTCCTCATCTGCGGGGTGCGTGTGCGGGGGGAGGAAAAGACAGCGAAATTGTCGGTTAGGGTTCTGCTTTCTCGGGTATCCAAGCTTTTTTCCGTGCCAGACCAGTTCTTGGCATGAATCGTGTACCCAGGGCCACGCGAGGGACATACCTTCTCCGGTTGTACGTCTGAATAGGGCATTATAGGTACGATCTGGCAGCCCTGAACGGTCGTCGGCCGGTCTGATATGTTCGGCAACGGGTGAAGTATAGCGGCCGCCGTGCTGATAGGCTCCTCCTCAAGGCGAAGGAAGACGAGGCGCGACTTACCGCTTTGGGTGCCGCGCGGATGAGTCAGCTGGCGCTTACTGCATGCGGGAATTGCCGGGAGAAAGTAAACATCCCCAGGACTAAGAAGTTAGAACGAAGAAGTGTGTCTCACTCTCACTCGGCTGATGGTTCCCTGTTGCGCCCGACGTGGACGCTTTGAGTTTCTACCCCAAGTGCCGCCCCGATTAATCTGGGGTTGGAGACGATGGTCCCGGACTGCATGGCTGGTCCACCCCCGGCGGCATTCACATTGGTAGACCGCATCGGCCAGACGATCGTGTTGGTTACTTGGAGTCCAACAGACTGGGGTAGTCACCGTCTTCCGCGGCCAGGTCTTCTCCGACTCCCTCCGTAGCCAGCTCATACATCATATTCTGACGGCGATCTTGATGGAAAATCCCTCATACGGAGAACGTCCTGCCTCCTGTTCTGCCAAGGACGACCTGACTCGCCGTGAGATCAGAGCCGTCGGGGATGTCGAATATATGACATTTGCCGTTATGGCGCTGTGGTGGAAGTATAAACAAACTGAATGTAAGGAGAAATAAACATCATGTCCATGTTGAATGAATTCAATGACACGGGATGATGATGAAGATGTGGTTGAGGGAGAAGAGACGAGGGAGAAGAGGCAGCCCTTCCAAGCAGGCAGAAGCGGAGATGCTTGGCATTAATGCCTCAGGCATGCAGAGCCTTCCCCGGACGCGCTGAGTCAGCCGCGCGCGGCGCAGAGAAAATTCTGATCATTTCAGATTGCAAAACCTGCATTACGGTTCATTGGGGAAGCAGATGCAGAATGCAATGCGATGCTGTCAAGCCTACGTCAAGCCTCAAGTCATCTTGGTGGCCGGCCGTGCTGATCCCCGTCGACATGACTAATGGGAATGCTATCAACCCAAAATCGATCAATTAATTAACAAAACAAGCACAAAAGAAAACAAAAAGAAGGAATTCTATTTCAATCATTATTTTCATGTCCTCTGATTGGTCCAACTGACCCGCCAGGCCAGATCTGCCCCGAACAAATCCCGATCGGCCCTAAAGGGTCACTACTGTAGAGTCTGAATAGCGTATGCAAGGGAGCTGCATCAATATTACACCCCAAATCCATACGCCTCCCAATTCTGATTTATTTTCTTCTGCACCTCCGCCGGGAAAGATCCTCGGAAGGATCCTTCGTTCCAATGCACAATGTCGTCCTCAAACTCACAGGGAAACATGCAGCACCGCACCACCTTCCGATGATACCCCGTGGTCGGCTGAACGCCGTGAGTGACATAGGGGATCAGGGGGATATTGCCGTACTCGTGGAAAAAGAACTCATTGACCTCCGGCTGGCAGCGAGTCGCCTCCGCCCAGATCACCTCGTTCAGGTTCGTCGGATCCACGTCGTCGCCGACCACGTACAGCTTTGGGATATACCAGCCGGGCTTCGAGCCGAAGATCACATGGCCCAGTTCCTCGCAGAATGGCTTCATCTCCGTCTTGCGATCCTTGAGCTGCGTTCGATCGACCTGGACCACGAACCACAGACAATGCGACTCGAAGGGGTTCCAGACCATCTTCACCGGAAGCCCTGCCCGCTGGCAAATATGGAGCACTTCGGCGGCTTGCATGATCCCCCACACCGTGTGACTCTCCTCGGTGGCCCGGCCCGTCACGGAAATCGGCACCACGGGGTCCTTGCGGTGCGTGATGGCGTTGACCTTGAAGACGGGACACTGTTTGGCCGCTCCGGGGAACACCAGTCCGTGATACTCGGCCATGGGACCCTCCGGTGCAGTTTCGGAGATTGAGACCACGCCCTCCATCACCATCTCCGCGTTTGCCGGCACCCACAGGTCGTTGGTTTCGCACTGCACTACCTCGAGAGGCTTGCCTGTGATGGCGCTGATGAATTCAGTCTCGTTCGTCCATTTGGGAATCGGCATGCCGCCGACCATGATCGCAGCCGGGGGGACGCCGAAGCACAGCGCCCACGGCATATCCTCGCCTCTATCCTTCCACATTTGGAAGATGACGCCGATATCCTGCCGCGGGATGACCGGCCCCACGAGCGATCGCGCATCGTTCACCATGTTCCGCGTAATCGACCCGTTCACCCACTGCCCGTCCGGCGTGCGAACAACATGCATGCCAAACGATTGCAGGAACTTGCCGCCGTCATCCTGATGGACCAAGGGCGCCGGAAGCGCGGTCAGATCAATTTGGTCCCCAAACAATTTATACTCTTTAACCGGCCCGGTGGAGACCTTGGTCGAAGGCAAGGGCGCTCTTCCTTTCGCGTCGTTGATCTTCAGCACGATGTCCCTGCCACTTGCAGTCGGGGGAAGCCCCAAAGATCTGGCAACTCTGCCCAGCTTCTGGCCGGGCACGCTGCTGAGGCCCACGGGAGCTCCGAGGATGCGAAACAGACCGGACTCCCCTCTGTCGTATCCCGTGAAGCTTTCAAACAAGGGGGCCTTTTCTTCTGTTTCGTAGACCTTGCGGATGATGGCACCGACCTCGAGGTGCGGATCGACGTCTTCGGTGATGGCCACCAGGTCGTTGTCGCGTTCGAGCTCATGCAGGAATTGACGCAGGCTTTCGGCGGCGGATTTCGTGTCTTCGGGGAATGCCATCTTATGGGAGAATTGCGACGTAGAATTTGGGATGAACTGAAACGAGATATTGCGATGTAGCTAATCAACCATGTGTCTGGCAGCTGGCAGTGGAATTTAACTTGTGCTGCAATACCTTTATACATGTCTCTTGTGAAGGCTCCCTGGTGACATCGTACGTCCATCCCCGATTTGGGGTAACGCTAGGGCTGAAGAGCCGACGGGACGGGAATGCAGGGAGAACCAAGCCGACGCCTGATTGAACAGTGAAATATTATTTTCACCTCCAAAGAAATCGGCGTGTCAGGTGAGGTAATTTGTCATGGAAACGGAACCCCATCGGGCTGATCTGCCGATGTGACGGTCGCTAGTCGATTTGGGGTGGAATGAAAGACCTCATCTCTGGAGCATGTTCCTTTCTTCATGCAGGATCTTTTCTTTTTCTTTATTTCTGTTGGAATCAACCATTCATTTTATTAGAGGAGTATAAAGCCATATCCTCTCCGAGAAACCCTCACAGCGCCCTAATCCATTTCTCCTACCTCTACTCCTGTTCATCTCTTAATATACCCTCGTCCTCACACTTGAAACCATGTTCTCGTCCAACACTTCAAACCTCCCTGTCACAAACGGTAACAACAACAACAACAGCAATGGACACGCATATCGGAACCAGCTATCACGCCCCCGACAAAGAATTATTGTCGCCATGACAGGTGCCACCGGTTCAATGCTCGGCATCAAAACGCTCATTGCCCTGCGTCACCTCAACGTCGAAACACACCTCATCCTCAGCAAATGGGCCGAGGCCACCCTTAAATATGAAACAGACTATACCGTGGCCAATGTCCGCGCCCTCGCTGACCACGTCCACAGCATCCACGACATGGCTGCCCCTATTGCCAGCGGGTCGTTCCGCGTTGACGGCATGGTCGTGGTGCCATGCAGCATGAAGACTCTAGCAGCCGTCAGCCACGGATTCTGCGACGACTTGATTGCGCGAGCTGCGGATGTGGTACTCAAAGAGCGCCGGAAGCTCGTCCTGGTGACGCGCGAAACGCCACTCAGTGCTATTCATTTACAAAATATGCTCGAGGTTTCGCGCGCCGGGGCGGTCATATTTCCACCCATGATGACGCTTTACACGCGACCAGGCAGCGTTGGAGAGATGATCGACCATTCAGTGGGACGGATGTTAGACTTGTTTGGCCTGGATACGGGGGAGTTTGAACGGTGGGAGGGATGGAGGAAGGACTAGGCTGCTGAGTATAGAGGCCCAGTGAGGAGTTCCCGACTGTAAGGGAAGGCATCAAGGGTTGGTACCGAGGATTGTGAATGATTGAGCCATCTTATTCCATTGAAATTACCTGCAAGTTCGCCTTATGAGACATCTTCCCCAAAATTTCAGATCTCGCCAAGATTCTCATTCTCTCAGCAATGCCGACTCGATCCATTGCCTGTCCATATCAATCCCAATCGAGTCCAGAACCTCCGCCCAGAGGTCTGGGTCTTCACAGGAGCCTAGATCTAGCGAACTATCCGCGGTTTGGTCTGTACCGTTCGCTGCCCCCGTCGGTCGCGCGGTCCCGTTGTTTTGGATCGCAGGCACGGTGTCCCCCGAAACCCGAGGGTTGCCGGGTTCTACATTGGCCCCGATTGCCGCCGCGATTGACTTCATATTGCCTGGTATCCTAACTAGCAGCGAATGGCAGGCTTGAATGTATCTGTTCCCTTTTTCGGCCATTCCTTGAAGAACCGCCAGCGCGGCATTCATGGCCGATGCATCCTGATCTTTGTAAGGAAATGCAATGTTCACCATAACTAGCAGCAAGGCGTTAGAGAAGGCTTGTTCCCCGTCGATAAATCCATATGTTGCTAGCGATTCGCTGTTAATCTGCGCTCGCTGTCGTGTAGAGTCAAGGGCAGGGTTAATTACCGACAAGATTGTACTCCGCAGCCATTTTCCATAGTGCCATGCTTGACCGTGCCGCCGCGATGGACGTGTCTATGATGCCCATAATGTTGGATTGCAGACCCTCTGCCCATATCGAATGGCTGGATGGTCCGGTGTTCGCCGCCATTTGTCTCTGAACGGCATATAGTAGTAGCGGACGGACGGTCATGTTGATACAATGATAATAATGGAGCTGGGTTGAGATGATTCCACGGCTCAGGCCAGTCGGTGGGCTCGATGTGTTGATTCGCAGCTCCTCGGGCAAGTTACCGAACCAATCGGATAGGCTTCTCATGATCCTTTGGGCGGATGCAAACAAACTACTGCTTGATGTCTGCTTCTTTCGATAAATCTCCTCCCCGATTGTTCCCTGAATCCTCGATAGCTGTGCATAGCAGGCTAAGATCGAGGAGACTCGCGGGTCCTCGTCACCAACTTGACCGGGGAGCGCTAGATTGATGTCGACGTCTTGAATGGAAAAAGGACGACCCAAGGTCAGAGAGAGGAGCCTATCCATGCTATATACAGACCACCAAACCCGTCGCCTGTGCTCCCGTTCCTCGGTGCTTATAGCTTGATCCATTACTTCCTGATGAAGACCCAGGGATATGGCCATTCGAAGAGCAAGGCCGATGTAGATGTATGCCGAGTCTCTTCGGTTCAGGGCCTGCAAGAAATACGCGACGTAACTCAAGACCTCCACAAATAAGATCGACCCATCCTCGTAAGCCTCCGGGAGGAACTTGAGAGCATGTTTGAAATAGAAGAATCCGGGTGGTCCGTCGTCCCCGATCCACTGATTTACCGAGTACATCTGTCCGAAGCCAAATACGAGGAGCATCTGACAGTAGACAAGACAGTCTTCGCGGTCGCCGACATGCGGCGGTCGACTGTACACCACGTCTAATCTGCGGTAGAAATCGGCGTCCCGAACGAACGAGAATATTGTCCCGAGGTAGGCATGTTGCCCTTGGTAGAGCCGTTTCGCATGTTCATATGGAGGAAGTTGGGGCAGCATGGGGCTAATGTCACGCCTGATCCATGACACGTCTTTATAATGTGGATGCAAATGCCATGCCAAAGTTTCCGTGGTTGGATTGATGCTGTTTGCGATGTAGTTGGAGGAAGAACTTCCCATGTAATCTACCGTCGGCGCGTTAGTCCAAGTTCACTACCAGGTAAAGAAATTGCCCTACGATACTGCCCTGAATCCCCAGCAAACCAATTTTCCGTTTCAGTAAGTGCCCAGACATTCTCCGTCGATTCGGCGGGGCACGGCTCGGCATGTGTATCAACGGGCTGGGAATTGGAAACGCGTGCTCTCGCCTGCAGCTCGAGGAAATAGCTTTTCCGAGTATTGGGAGGTTAGTGAGATTTGACCGAAGAGTGGTGTAACTGGAAACCGACCTCTCAGGTACTGTAACCTTCCTCTCCGAGGATGGATATGTACACGTCTGGCGAGTATTGCGACAGGCGACACAAGCGTGGGGCGGCGTGCCGGCACACTTGGTTTTCCTGCTGCGGCATCGATTACAACTAAATTTCACTGTTAGCATCTATAAGAGCCCGGAAGTAGAATGTGCTTACGCTACGGCGGATCGTCTTGCAAGATTGAGATGCTGGTGAGCTCGGGGTGACGATCGGGGGCTCTGCATTGTTGATGGTTGTCCGTCTCGTTGATCCTCCGGCAAATCCTCTCCGGTTCCGCCGGTCAGCTGACTCGGTCTCGGCAGCCGATCCCGATCTTATCTTATCGCCTCCGGGTCGTCTTGCCTTCCGGTTGTAGCCTTGTAGACCTTGCTAGTTGCCATGTGCGGTCTCTTGATCATGAGGGTTAGGCTCAGGCCAGGGATTGCCGGTTTTTTCTCTTCATGCTCCGGCAAATCATAATTCATGTCTCTACAGGCGTCCGCAGTCTCCCGGAACTAAGACCATTCTCACGGTGAGCAACCTCAGAGAATCAAGATATATAGTCGGATTGTCAGTTGACGCATGAGCCCACGCCGGGTTGCGCTAGAGTGACGAAACAAATACACTTATCCTGTACACTCGCTCCCAAAGAAAAAGATAATTTTTAGTAAAAACATCCAATTTATCTGCGATTATGCCTACAGAATATTAAGTTTATGGAATGTAACAGCAGGCGAATAAGATACAGAGGATCTACATTCTCTCTAGATTTCTCGATTGAAGCATCATTCTGACTGAATTGATAGTCGCGAATATACGATATGCCTTTGCAACGGTACAGCTTGACCAGAATGACATGCTGAGAGACAGGCCATATTCAGCTGGTCTGAGATTGTTCTCGAGCAGTTATTCTATCCAAACCCTCCAATGCTCAAGTGCCCGTATAATGGTACGAACACTTTGGTGCAATCCCCAACCTCATCCTCAATGTCACCTGGCCTGGTGCAATGGGTAACTACCTCATCTTCTTCCTACTACTTGCCCGTCTCCGCGATGTTCATGCGGCTCAATGTATACTCGTCCGGGTCCCACGCCAGGGCTCTGGTTTCCATCTCTCTGGTTTTTCGATCGACAAGATCCTCCATTTCACGTTGTTCTAGATCACTCAGGAGCTCAAGTCTCTGTCTCCATATTTCGTCGATATCGCAATCAGTCGTTCCGAAGAATCGCTGATCGATCTTTTCCCAGTAGATCGCATCAAATGCAAAATTGTTTCGCGCCGCGTATGCAATCCAAAAGTCCCCACTCTCCCAACTGTGGCGCATTGGACCAGAAAGCCGCTGATTCTCCTCCATCCGACCCTGCTTGATCGCATCATCTTCCCGACACATCAGCGCGCCGAGAAAGGTTTGAAGTCGCCGTTCATACTCAATACACCAGTCACCCAGCCCTTTCGGCCAGTATTCGGGCTTTTCGATCAGAAGCCACCAGGGCGGTGCGTAGGAAAATTCAACCGGGGCAGCGTACGTAAATTCCCAGTCGACAACACCTGCGATTCTCAAGTCCTCATCCAGAAGGACATTTGCCGGTCGGAAATCATCACACCAGATCTTGAATGGGCCATTCTCAAAACACGTCCATTTGCCCGTGAGCCTGTGAGATTGGGCGAGTTTTAGGAACATGCTCCTAGCAACGAACTTGCGTCGACAGTCATCGGCCGAATCCACGGCATCGTTTCTTTGGTTGACCAGATGGGAAATATGTAGCTGTGCAAGGGCCTCAAAGTAGGAGGATGCCGTGTCGAATGTTGTGCACGGTAATTTCGATCGAGGCAGAGATCCCAATCTGATGAGTTCATTCATTGGCATCGACAGAGGTCGCAGCGTGACTTCCCATGTGAAGTCATCTTTCTGATCCAAACACCCTATGTGAGGCATGGAAAGCACAGAGAGTTGAAGAAGAACACTTGCGAGTTCTCCGTAAAGGGTTTCCAGCCTAATCTCGCTAATATTGGGGTCGAGGACTCCACGCACTGCTGTCGGACAGTCGGGCGTGTTGAGAGCATCGTACATGGTCGTGTGGTGGGCAATATATTCCATAATCACAAATGGGCTCAGATGCAAAGGACTCTCCGATTTCGCGCCCCAGTGGATAACGAAAGGAACTCTGATCGTAGTTCGATCCTGGAGATACCGCATAATAGCGACCTCGTTGCGAACCTTTTCTTCCGGAAACATAGCAGCGCCAGATTGGGGAAATCGGATCACGGCAGAGCTGCCGTTTTCGTACTCCATCCGCAGAGAAATGTTGAAGACACCCTTCTCTAGAATAGTAAACTCCTCGGGGTCATCGGGACTGTGGTGGCGGACCAGAAAGCCCCCGACCGGCCTCAAGATTTCGGGCTCGAGGAATTGGCGTACCCAGGCATCGGCGACCTCCTCACTTTTTTCCCAGGCAGCGTCGTCGTAGTACATCCGTGGTCGCATGGTTGACAGTGTCTCTCAGAAAGGACCAGAGCGACAGTGTTCAATCGATGGGCGTTCAGTAGATTTAGGGGGTGGCACAAGTGGGGTATTTATTTACAGTTCCTTGGCTCGATAACCACAGCTGTATACAGTGCCCTAGCTAGGAACAAGGTCAATAGTGGATATTTTGAGGCGTCAAAGTTGTCCGGCCAAAAGGGTGGGGGGTACTCCATTCCCGCTGTTACATAAATAAATTGTTCCCTTCGTTGCCGGCTGAGGGATTTTCATTGCACACATGCCCAGACTAGCGGCTGGTACATCGTGCACCAAATGAAAATCAAGAATCTATGTTGAAACACTCGAGCCGAGGTGGGATACTCTCAGCCTTTACACTGCATGATATACTCCGTAGTTAGTTACCAACTCTTTGCTTACAAATAGGAATTTATACAGTAAGACCAAAAATCAAGCCAAGTGTGGTGGATCGCCTCTTTATCCACCAGATCTAGAATTGGTGTTAATGGATCGTGTCATTATTCCTCATATTATGGAGGAATTAATCACGGAATATAGTCCACCCAACGACCACCAATCATGCCCCGTCGGCGTTCATACGGCGGCTTCTCTCCTATGAGTGTCAACCAGCGCGCCGGATAATCAACGCGCGGGATCCTTGTCCTTTCTTCCGGGTCTCTAGGCAGGACAGGCAGGAATCCCCCATCCGGAGTTGGGATTACTTCGTCAGGTCTCCGAGGGGGTCCTTCAAACAGTCCAATGCGATGCATGCGCCACGCATCCCAGATGACCAACCCCAGCCGTCGCCATTGTTTGAAGTTCACAAAGCTATAAGAGGATGGTTCGCGGTTCAGACTGACACTTGTGCTTGAGCGCTGAAAAATGTCCGTATGTCGAGGTAACCATGAGCGGTAGTCTATGCTAAGACACCAGGCTTTTGCTGATTCGGTTTGCGGTGAAGGAGAGGGTGGGGTCCAGACTGGTGAAGAACGAGTCGTATCCCGTCCTGGAGGCAGATCAAACGACCGAAAGGTTGGTAGCGGCGTCTCATCTGGAAAGGTCCAGGCTGCCCGCGAGGACTCTTCACCCTCTGGGTCCTGGGCTAAGAATCTCTGCTGGTGCTGGAAGGGATGATGACCGTACATTGGACTTAGGCCGAGATCAGAAAGCAGTGCAGCAGTGGTCCACATTTTCTCGGCTCTCCGGAAATTTGTGTCGTTCCATTCGTTGTACGCATCTAAACCGCGCATTGATGTTTCGTCTCAGGTCCAACGCTCTGTTGCTCCTTTGCGGAGGGAGCGATAGTGTTGGAGGTGCCACAGGGAGGAGTATATGCGGTATTCCTCCGTGAAAGAAAAGGCCTCGCGGGCGATCTTTACGCGATAAGAGGTCGAGATGCCACCAGCATCATTTCCAGTGAGAGACGAGACAAAGTTTTGCTGAACCAGGGTGAGACAAGCGCAAGCTAGCCGCTGTGTTCGTGCAGCTAGGTGAAGTATGAAGCTTGCGAGCTCTTCCGTATACTCGATAGCGGGGGGGTTCTGGCCTATATTTTGATAATCGACGAGGCTTGGAAACTCCACTGACAGCGTCTGGATTAGGCTGATATTGTGGCACATATTTTGGATCTCCGGGAGGCCTGCAATCGGGTCACATGATAACAGGTCGCTGTGGAAGGGCGAAGGCTTGGCAAGCAGAATGACTAAGGATCCGGATAGATTGGACCACTAAAAAACGATTGAATGAAGCAATTGAATTGGCTATATCCAACGAGTAGATTGAAGGTGTTGAAGACCTCCTTTCCGGCTATCTAAGAGGTCTATTTATAATGCTAGAATCGCTTATTTTGACCGCTATTCTATAGCTTCATATTGCAATATTGCAGAATGCGCAATACCGCAATTTCGCTGCCGAGCAAGGCGATGATCGCCTTATCGCAACTGCTTAGTCAACTTCGCACTTCAACACATCCCCTCATCGCCTTGCGAAGGTCAACATTCTTCTATATCGATGATGAGGTCTTTGATATTGACTAGGTTGAGCATCCTGACGAATTCGCGGTGTCTCTGAGCGGGGAGTGCCTTCGTGAGGCCATCTGTAATCATCTCGTTGGTAGGGACCCATGCAACGTGTAGGCGTCCCTGCTGAACCTCCTGACGGAGCCAGGATCGATGAATATCGACATGGCGTAGTTTAGATCTCTGCTCAACGTCTGCTGAAGTGGTTAAGCGAATAGTCTGTTGATTATCGCAGTGTACGATTAAATCGTGGTCAGGGTCAAATCCCATGGTGTTGAAAACTCTTTTTCACCAGTATGTTGCTTTCGCTGCTTCAGAAAGCGCAAGGTATTCGGCTTCAGTGGTAGAGGTAGTAATTGCACGTTGTTTGCCTGATTTCCATTCAATGGGGCCTCTGTATAGCTTCCAGATGAATCCTGCAGAGCTCGATCGATCGTATCGATCTGCAAATGCTGCATCTGAAGCGATTACTGCCACTTCTTTGGTCTCTTGGTTTCCTGAGTATTCGATTGCTAGAAAACGCGTAGCGTAGAGGTAGGCAATAACCCGATTCGCAGCAAGGATATGGTCCGGAGACGGGTTCTTCAGTGTTTCAGATAGACGGCTTACCATATAGGCAACGTCAGCGCGGGTGGTCATAGTGGGATATTGGATTGATCCTATTTTCATCTCGTATTCCTTGATTCTCTGGGGCGGTGTCTGCTCCGTGTATGGGGACAGGTCATAGGCGTTTGAATAAGGAGTCGCTGGTCAGGTCTTCAGATCGTTAAGATGGAATTTCGCAGCGAGGTTCTCGAGGTAAGCGTCCTGGCAAAGTTAGACCTTTCGCTGGGATCTATCTCGAATGATCTTGACTTCTAGAAATCACTTTATTTCTCCCATGTTGCGTAACTTATATTTTTTCGCGAGGGCGCGTTTGAATCGGTCAGTTGCCTCGCGTGCGGTTTTTGTAGGTAGGTTGATAATGATGATATCGTCGACGTATACAAGGACGATCATGTAGGCATTGGAATAGAGGCATTCTTTCTCCGGGACGGGGACAAGGCCAAATTCAAGTAGTGTCATCGTCAGATCCTTCTGCCAAAGGCGTCCCGATTTTCTCAATCCGTATAGTGCCTTTCTAAGCTTCTAAACTCTTTCTTTGACTTTGAATCCGTCCGGACATCTTGTGTATATAGTTTCGTCAAGCAGTGCATTCAGGAATGCGTTAACGGCGTCGCGTTGGTCCGTATCGAGGTTGAATGCTGTCACAAATGCCATGACTGCTCTGAATGCCTTCACGGACGCGGTTGCTGCATAATTAGTAGATATAGAGTCTTCTTCCAGATCATCGCGTACACAGATTCTTGTTTTAGCCTTTAGAAATTGTCCATTTTCATCAAACTTGTATGTGAAGACCCATTTCAGTGGTAGGATCTGCGCATTTTTCGCTTCTTCGTAGTATGCGAAATTGTATGCTTCCATCGATTCAAGGTTTCCTATCTCTACACGGGTAGCAGAGATAAATTCGTCTTTTAGCGGGTGCTGCAGCATTTCTGCATACGTTTCTGATGGCGGAGGAAGATCATTTCGATGCCATCGTTTCTTATTGATTCCTGCTGAATCGAGGGCAATCGAGAAGGCATATTCTACTCGATTCGGCGTTTCGATGATTGAGGGATCTTGTATGATCGAATGGGTGATATACTGCGGGTCGAATCGTACTCTTCGTGATCTCGTGCCTTGAATGATATTCTCGGGACGGGTCCCATCATCCTGAGGTTCTCGTCTTCTTGATCTTTCACCCCCTAATCTTCCACCCCCTGATCTCGATGAGATGTACGAATCGGGATCATTTGTACTGGTAGGCGTGTCTTCTTCGCTAGAATCCTCGTGGGTAATAGGGATTTGGCTTCTATTTTCTGCTGCTTTCTGTAGTGATCTCGCTAAGAAGTCATCTGGGGTTTCCTGCCGCGGGTGTACGGGTGTAGGAGGCGGTGATTCATCGTCAAATCCTCTCGGCATACGGGATAATGATCTCTCTGTCTCTTGCTGATGATCTTGGCTGCGATGTTGAGGCGTTGATCAAGGTGTTGGAGGTTCTGCGGTGCGCATGCGGTTCGGGGTGGTCACCTGATATCTAACTTTCTTACTAGGTTGCCGGTCCAACTCGCTCGATTCAACGGGTCTTTTTTCAATCAAATATTGATCATTTTGGCCAGTAAAAGTCTCATTCAATTCGTCAGAGGCGTCATCTCTGGACTGGCTATTTCTTTCCGCGAGATCGGTCGAGTCATTCGTTTGGTGGAGGTCCGCTCCTCTCTGCGGTGAAATCGCGATCTCTGGCGGCGGTATTGGGGAAGTCTCGCGAAGCAGATCTTTAAGGAATGGCTCGTTAGGGTTATAAAATCTGTTTTCGTCGAATTGCACGTCCCTCGCGATCTCTACTGACTGCTTCTTCGGATTCCAGATATGCCATATATTCGATGCAATTGGTCCAAGCAATATTTCGCGATACGCGCGTGGAGCCATCTTATCACTTCGATCTTGATCTTGTCGCGTGTAGGCAATGCAGTCGACTGTACGATGTGTCGCAAGATCTGGTTTCTTTCTGTGAAGCAATTCAAAAGGTGTTTTTCACTGGATACTGGTAGTAGGTGTCCGGTTTGTTATCTCTGCAGCTGATGCGAAGATCCATGGCCATAGGTCTCAGGGTAATCTTGCTCCAAGGATCATCTTCCTCGTCTTCAAGATCAGTATGGATCCTGCACGCTTTGCTGGATCGTTCTGATTCGGAGCTTCGGTTACCGAATACTTGTGTACGATCCCTTTGAGATGCTCAAATTCCTTGATCTCATTCTCGAGCGTTTGTTCTTGATCGCTTTTTATAAATTTAATCCGTATCTTGAAGAGATTTTCCCTCTGATTGACGAAGATCTTGATAGCGTTGACGCAGTCATTCTTTCGCGGGTGCGTACTTATTGCGTGAGAATGTGAGTATTCGTCATAAAAATATGAAATCCATTGGTCTCCATTGAGTGCTGGTTTCATCTGTATGAGATCAAAGTGCATCCTCTCGAATAGCGAGGTCGCCTTCATCCCAGGGCGCCTAGATATCTGCTAAGGAGCCCATGAGATCTTGCATGGCTCGCATATTCGTTGATTTCTATTGTAATCATTCCAATCGGTGATTTTGACGCCCGTAGCGGCTTCAAATAAGCGCCTGATTGCGTCTCGGTGAACGTGGCTCATTCGGTGATGTCAATCTTCCATTCTTTCTTTCAAGATGAGCGGTTTTTTTGACTTCTTGGTCGTTTGTATAGGAATCGCGTGTACGTGTAGATCCTCGCTCAATCTTTCCGGTTTCTCGATAATCCATAATCCTGTGGAATGATTCTCTAGTCGGAACACAACCTTGCCGTTTCTCGTGATGTGATTGCGGCCAAAATCCCATTCGTATCCTGCTTGTTGGACCTTCCTGGCGCTTAGAATATTGATATGCAGACCGGGAACGTATGTCACATTTTTTAAAATGATCGTTTCTTCGCCTTTATCGCCTCCGCAGTTAGGACGAATCCTGACAGTTCCAGTGCCTAGGATCTTGATAATTGAATCGCCTGCTCGCAGATCTCCTACCGCGTTCTCGTCCAGTGATTCAAATCGCGAAATATCGTTGCATACATGCGTGGACGCTCCTGAGTCAAGAATAAAGCAGTTCTTTAGAGGTGAGGTGGTCCCTGCGTTGAATATAAGCGTCATTGTATGGAGGAGTTGAGGCGATTCGTCTTTCCAGTTCCGATCGATGTAGCCCCTGATCACTGCACTGAACTTGGTCTTTCGCGATGCTAAGTCTCTGATCTTCTTGATAATTGCTTCATCTGCCTTGAATGAAGCAGTCCTTTTTGATGGGTTGAGATATGCGCATTCCGCGAATCGGTGGGTTTCTCCACATATGCAATCCTGAGGACTCTTTCTTTTATCTCGATTTTCGTTCGATTTCTCGTCCGAATGGCTGTTTAATGAAGCCATTGCGAATTGGTCCTTTGATTCCTGATACTGCCGGCTCATAAGATAACTTCTATATCGCGCGAGCAGTTTATAAAATGTTTCGTCTTCGCGTTCGTCGTCATCAACTGCCTGCAACTGCAGATCACTGAATATGGGCGATACAGGTCCAATCGCCTGCAAGAATACCCTTTTCACATGTCTATCCTGGCTTTCTGGAAGGCCTCGTTTCTTGATCGCTGCATACGCAAAGGTAAATTCATCCAATCATGCCTCTATCCTGTCCTTCCTGGGGGATCTCCTGCTGACTGTATTGTATAGCTTAAGGGCCCTATTGTCAAGGTATCTCTCGCTCGGTTTGAATTGTTCCTTCAGCGTCTTGATCATCTCTCCCTTTTTTGTGTCTTCAATTATCGGTCTTGCCCGGATCGGTATGGAAGATCTAATTGCTTCTTCTATCTTTGCTATAGCGTTCGTCTTATCTTTCCAATTCTGAAGCTGATATTGCCATTTCCTATAGGACTTATCATCGAATTCAGTCAGGTCCTTAGGACGTTCTGGCTCTTTTGGGTATTCCTCTCGATCAGGATCGAAGTGATCCTATATTGCGAGACGATATGCGTACGTCTCTATTTCCTTGATCCAATCGCGCCAATCGTTCGGTCCGTTGAGGACGATTTTCACCTTCACGGCGCTATCCGTATCGATTCCGCTAGCCATGGTTCTCCGATTCGCTGGAATACTGCTCAGAGAGGTCCTTTGACGAATATAAAGATGAAATGACCGTATCTCTAGACCTAGAGGGTCACCGGGCTCATAACTGTGGAAGGGCGAAGGCTTGGCAAGCAGAATGACTAAGGATCCGGATAGATTGGACCATTAAAAAACGATTGAATGAAGCAATTGAATTGGCTATATCCAACGAGTAGATTGAAGGTGTTGAAGACCTCCTTTCCGGCTATCTAAGAGGTCTATTTATAATGCTAGAATCGCTTATTTTGACCGCTATTCTATAGCTTCATATTGCAATATTGCAGAATGCGCAATACCGCAATTTCGCTGCCGAGCAAGGCGATGATCGCCTTACCGCAACTGCTTAGTCAACTTCGCACTTCAACAGTCGCGTACAATGGTAGGCTGAGCTCGAAAAACAGCATTGACTTTAGGGGATGTGGAAAGAATGCTCTCTACCGCAGAGAAGTCTGCAGTATAGACAAGAATCCGTGCCAGGAGCTCAGGTGGTAGCTGCGTGAAGGGGTCCATGCTTGGAAATGGTGGCAGACAAGGGGGGAAATTGAAGGGAGACCGGGCTATTTATGGACTTGTTGTCGTTCATGGATTATGTAATGAGCCACAGCAATTGATCGAGTTATTAGGACCCGTCCGTGGAAATGAACAACACAATCCTTGCTGTGATGATACACATTACTTAAGAGGTGTAAATACATTTGTTAACTGAATTACAACCCGCCACCCACGACTGACCCGCCAAACCCCCCACTTTCTATGGTACGTTGCTGTGTACTAAATGATTATCAGCCGACTGTTAAGTTCACTCTGCCAACACTCCGCACTTCGATATACTCCGACGAGTATAATGCCAGGCAGACTACCTAGATACCTTTGTACTCAACAATATGAAACAACATGTGCACCCAGAAGTCCTTTGCATTCGGCCCTTCTTGAGTCTTCCAAATTCTGACTGTATCCGGTATCCTTTTACCCAACACTCTTTTATTAGTGAGAAGGAAATAGGCGACTCCCACCCCGTTGGGAGTCCTCAGAAGTGCCTTGCCTTCGTCGGTATCCTGAACCTGGCCTTTTGTCTTTTTATGAATCACGAATTCGGTTCCTGGCCATTCCGTGAGGGCTGTAAATCCATTCGTGATCTTCTGAATGATAGTCAGAGTATCCTCGTTTTTAATGTGGTACCGAAAAAAATACCTGAGTTTCTTGATGTTCTTATTTTCAGTGGCTTGTCTCTGCCATTCGAGGAAGTAGACGCCCGACATCTTGTAAAGGGGCGGATAAGGGTCATTTTTCTTTTGGAAAGGGCTTCTATTGCCTTCTGCTGAGATGAAGCCCCTCTCGACGTTTATCGTGCCCATATAGGATCCTTGCGTTCCAAGCTGAACCAGAGACGCATGTCAGAGGTTTTTTAAGTTTTCGATGATTTGAACAGAGAACTAACCGGGAATGACTTGCCATTGAACTCGAACTCTTGATCCTGGGCCCAGTAAAATTGTGTCAATCCGCGGTCTCCGAGTTTCTTCGGGAGCTTCAGAGCGTCCATCTCTTTCGCAAGAGTATAGCCGCTATAAGAGAGCCCATCCGGTGGCGTCGACCACTTATCGAAGTAATCCGCCTGGGAATACCATCTGTTCAAATGCTCTTCTCTCCAGGTTGACTGGGTGGGAGCATTGTCGGCTCCGAAGTAACATAGCAATTGCGATTCTGCCATTCGAGCGCCCTGCTCCACAGTCTGTGGAGGGGCACGCTTTGATAGAAAATGAAGTAAACTTTCAGCATAGTGATCTTCTCGGGGATGCAGTGGAAGGGTCGTATTGCCCAGGAGCAAGTGCTCATCGGCTGAAGATGCATCTACCGGTCGAGCCGCAGGACTGCCCTGGCAAAGGAAAAAAAAGTGAAAGTGCAAACAGGATACCAGAGAGTAGACGGGTGGCCAGAATCTGGGAAGTCATCTTGAGTGCCGAAGAAATCTTCGATATGGAAGAAAAAGAGGGTGCCTAGCAGTCCATTGGAGGAAAAGGGCGCGTTCCTCATATATGGCGCCGCCGGCGATGGCTAGCAACGCACTGGGACAAAAATACCCTGGCTCAATCTCTCCTGGCGGCCTTTGCACAAGTACAGCAGTTCCGGTATTCCCGAGTATGCCGCTCTATGAGCGTATTGCAATACCACTGTGCCCATGCGGCACAGTCAACTTGCTTCGTGCCAATCTTACGATTCAACCTTGGAGATACGTTTGAGATGGGCCAGCGTCGCATCGCACCCACGGTGACAGGGGTCCTTGCCTCGGGTACAGAGTATCCTCCTATAGTCAGTGCTGATCATGGTACTTTGTAGCCAGGCACCGGGCGAGCCCAGAAAGAAACCCTGTATGATCAAGATGGGAAATTAAAGGCATGTGATAAACCTGATTAGTTCCGAGCTATTTTCATAGAGGGAAGCTGTGCCGCGGTGTGTAGTTCTCCAGGGCCGGTGCGCCAAGACCAACGGCATCTAGACCTAAGCCTTGTGAGCAATAGACTAATAGTACCCTGTGGCCCTGGCTCTTCCGCCGCCAGTCGGCTCTCCGAAAAAGAGATTGCGATCTGCCTGATCCCCCGGTCCGACTCCTTGATATTGCTTGCATGAACCCACTCGGAATTATTGCCTCTTTAAGCCTACATTGATAGGCGAGTTCTTCTGGAGGTACTCTGTAGGCAAACAATACGGGAAGAAATTGCCGCTTGTTCTCTGGGAGTCTTAATGATTTCGAGTCCAAGAGTCCAAGGGTCAGGCCTTGAAAGTCGAGTATCTCCGAGGACAGCGCCGGATGTTACCCGCCGATAATGTAGATTTTCTTCCTATGGCCCCTCGGCTCGTGGGCGAGAAAGAAGTCCGAGATTCAACAATAAATTGATAGCCCTCCGCCACGGTTCTGATTCCCATTGCGACCATTACCATCCCTTCCTTGTTTTGGTTCTCAAGGTCACGATGCCCCAACTACTTTTTCTTCTTTCACTTTCGTTTTCAATCCTCACGTTTTTGTCACAAGCCAGTGCAGGACCTACTCTCGAGGCTTGGTTTCGACTTTGGAACCCATGCCCAACGGACTGCAAAGGCTCTTCTCCAACAGAATGGGCCGCATACACCGGGCTAGACCGTCTCGCAGCTTGCAATCAGACAACCCGTTTTCAATTTTCCCTGTACAATCCTTCCAGTTCTATACGAGCCTGTTCAGTATCCTCCCACGCCCACTCCGCAAAAGCTGCACAAGCCCCTGCCTCCTCCGAGAAATTCAAATCTCAGGAAGTAAGCCTTGAGCTTGGCTGGTGGAACACGCCGATTTCTTTGAGTCCAGTGGGCGTTGAAGCTGCCGTGTAAGAAGTTCAACAAATGCTCTTGACATCGAGCAACAACAGATCGACCACGGCCTTTAGTTACTCCGGTAATTCCCTTGTTGGTCTCTATGTTGGACACGGTGTTCTTCACTCTGATGCCGCCGCCACCGCGCTGCAGCATTTCACAGGATATCTCGAGTCGCAGAAGACTATTGGTCGAGTGCTCCTTCAGTACTGCGGTGTCAATTCAAACAAAGGACTTGGTATCGTGGTGGATCCGACCGGTGACCTTCCTGCCGTGCAGCGTATTATGCGGGATTGGAATGAGGCCAAATGCCAAACCGAGTTTGACGGTAGCCAGAAACTCCCCAATGCTGCTTTGCGTCTTCGGATACCCCTCACTAAGGCGAACTCGACTACCGGCCACCTGGCCCGCCGCAACCCACACCACGGTGCCCACCATGTCCATTCCAATCAACGACGAGCGACGTGCGAGACCATTCAAGTCGCGTCCGGCGACTCCTGCGGGTCCCTCGCTGAAGAGTGTGGCATTACAGGCGCGAAGCTTGAGAAATATAACCCTGACAAAAATCCCTGTTCCATCTTGTCAGTCGGGCAGTATGTATGCTGCATTTCTGGTGACCTCCCCGACCTTACCCCTAAGCCTGAGCCTGATGGCACATGTGCCTCTGTCCTCGTGGAATCTGGAGAATATTGTTCTACAATAGCCGCTGCCAACAGTATCTCTGCCGAGGACTTGGAGGACTTCAATAAAAACACCTGGGGTTGGGCAGGCTATGACCACCTCCAGCCCCAGCAACGGATCTGCCTTAGCGAGAGCGACCCCGCGATGCCGGAGAGTCTTGACAATGCTGTTTGCGGACCGCAAGTCCCAGGCACGAAAAAGCCAGGCAAAGGCACAGAGACTGATCTGGCTGACCTCAATCCATGCCCGCTAAAGTCCTGCTGCAATATCTGGGGCCAGTGCGGTATCACTGATGACTTCTGCACGGTTACCGAATCAGAAACCGGAGCCCCCGGTACAGCAGCCCCCGGTACCTATGGCTGCATATTCAACTGCGGAACTGAGATTATTCAAGATACTCCTCCAGATTCTTTCATAACGATTGGGTATTTTGAGGCATGGAACTTTGAGCGCGAGTGCCTGAATATGGACATAGACTACTTCGATATATCCGCTTACAGCCATCTTCATTTTGCTTTCGCGGAAATTACCGAGGACTATCAAGTGGATGTTTCAGTTGTGCAGTCGCAATTCGATCGTCTGTTGAGCATGGGCGAGGTGCACCGTGTCTTGTCTTTCGGTGGATGGTCTTTCTCAACGGAAGCAGACTCCTTTCCCATCTTTCGGGAAGGCGTGACTGACGCAAATCGAGAGTTATTTGCTACAAATGTTGTCAACTTTATTGTGGATCATGATCTCGAAGGGGTCGATTTTGATTGGAAATATCCAAAAGCCCCAGATATCCCGGAAATCTTTGCCGGTGATGAAAGTGATGGGGAACGGTATCTGCAGTTCTTGAAACTGGTGCGCGAGAAGCTTTCAGACAGCAAGATTTTAACAATTGCGGCACCTGCTTCCTTTTGGTACTTGAAGAGTTTCTCCATTGCCGAGATCTCCAAAGTCGTTGACTATATTGTCTATATGGCTTATGATTTGCATGGCCAATGAGACTATGGCAATCAATATGCTACTTCTGGATGCTCGAAGGGTGACTGTCTACGGTTTCACGTGAATCTGACAAAGACCACAAGCGCTCTATCAATGATTACAAAGGCCGGTGTTTCTTCTCGTAAGATCATCGTGGGGCTGGCCAGCTACGGACGCTCCTTCAAAATGACCAAGGCGGGCTGCACTGGGCCCATGTGCAGGTTCGTTGGACCTGACTCCGGCGCGGCAAAAGGCAAGTGCACCGATACAGCAGGCTACATCGCCGATGCGGAGATCTACCGGATCCTTGACGAGGACGACACCGCAGAGACATTCTACGACAACAGCAGCGACAGCAACATTCTTGTGTACGGATCCACAGAATGGGTCGCTTTCATGAACGAGGACACGAGGACCAACCGGACAGATTACTACAAAGGCCTCAGCATGGGCGGGACAACAGACTGGGCAGTTGACCTGCAGGCATTCGGCTTTTCTGGCGGGGGGAATAGTGGTGATAGCGGCGACGGCGTCTTCCTGAACCAGTCCATTGTCCACATCTCCCCCAGTATCTGGACTGACGGGAAGGATCCTGCACCCGTGCAATGTCCCGCACCCTGCGTCCTCGTTCTTCCAGACTTCCCTCTTAGTTCAACATCTGTCATCTCGCGTCTTCCCTATATCACGACCCTGGATGTGGCCTGGCCAACAGCCGCGACCCTGACAACCGGTGGTTCGACTGTGACCACTACCACCGTGACTCGCATTCTGCAGGAAACAACTATCAAGGCACCCGCGGGTAAGTTTGGTCCTAATCCTCTAGTTCTTCTCTGGGGCCGCCGTTAATCGTTGTACGGCGCAGTTACCGTAACATCCCTGTCGATGGCTAATGTTAACATCACGGTTCCCATCAAGGGCAACAGCACCATCACCATCACATCTAGGCCACGATTTCCGGCGCAGACAATTACAATCACCAACGACCCTAACCCTCTGAGCATGACGGGCGTCTCCCATCCGCCTGTCACTCGGAGCGTGACCTTGCCGCCCTGGCCTCAGGGCGCTGTCATCTACTATCCAAAGGATTACGTTGACAACGGCGAAGATGACAACGATGATGATGACAACGACGACGACGATGACGACGGCAGCGATGATGGAGGAGATGATGACGGCGATGGCAATGACGACGGGGGCAACGACGACGACGACGACGACGACATCGATCTTCCCCCCATCCCGGTCATCGCAGTCAAGGACGGCCCCGGCTCGCCCCGCTGCGGCGCTGACGAGGACTGCAGCAAGGTCTGTTCAGGTCCTCTCGAATTCTGCTCGTGCTTTATCTGCCCCAAAGGCGGTGGTGCTGGCGACGGTGGCTTCTCAGACCCCAAAGACCCTAACCTTCCCCTCGACCTCCTGGGGACCCAGTAAACAACAATCACGACGACACAGAGTATCCAGACAGTAGTTGCACCGAGTCATCCACCAAAACAAACTATTGGGTATCGTGCCAGAGTCTGGAGTCGACATCGACATCGTGCACCACAACAAGCAGCATGCTCGCTGTCGGTTGCGGCATCACGGCCACAACTACAACAACCGGCGAGGGTGTCTGTAGCAGCTTTAACCCCGATGAAGACCAGGGAGACAGCAATGGCCGGCTTCCTAGCAGGGCCACGACTGCTGTTTCAACAGTCTCGGCCACCACGACGACTATCGACAAAGATCCCCCCACTTCTTCCGAAACCACGGTCAAGACCACAGCCAAGACCTCGACCAAGACTTCGACGACATCTTCCCCCCCGGCTGCGACAGCCGCCGACGGCTGCAGTAATGTAGGTGGTAGTAGCAGTGCCACCCGGCGCTGCTGGAACAAATGCGACCCGGACACGGGCTCGCCCATTGGCGGCGACTGGGCGGAAAACGACCCCTGGTGCTACATATCGCAAAGCGGAAGCGATCCGTTTGCCAGCTGCTTCAAGCAGGCCGACTGTCCGACCGACTTTGAGTGCGCGAAATCATGGGGCTGCGTTGTTCCGCCGTCCGGTGGGTGCGCGCCCCAGGGCGGCAATACCGGGCTAGCAAACACCTGCTGGAGCAGCTGCAACGAGAAGACGGGAAAGCGCACGAATGATGAGTGGGAAGAGGGAATGGCATGGTGCTGGCTGAAGGGGGACCGATATTTTGCCAGCTGCAAGGAGGCTGACGACTGTAGTGCCATCACGGAGTGTGTTCCTGACTTTTGGTCCTACGGCGGGTGTGATACTAAGGATAAGACAGGGTGAAGGTATATGCGGAGTAGTGATATGTACCGGATAAACTTCATAAAAATCTCATAATACTCGACCAGGGTGTACCGTGCTTAGGCACCAATTTCGGTTATCTCCGCCCGTAGCCTCAAGTGGAATTTTGCCCAGGCACGGACTGAAGCTAAGACGAGGCTACGAGGATATAATCAGGAAAGAGTGGAACCCCGTTGCCAATAGCTTCCTCGCACCCACCAATCGCATCAATAACAGTTCCCAAATGTTCCCAAATAGGGGCAGTTGGCCCCTTTGGGAGAGAACCGGAGATGAAGCGGAGGTTCTCATACGTGGGGTCTCATCGCGCTGCCCACACGTTGTTCACGGTGTCCAGGTTCTCAACCCAAGCTCTTATTTGATTCTACTCTCCCCCGTCTTACTCTTCTTTTCACGTTCTCCCGAGCCTCTGAAAATTCTTGTGAGATTGACTCCGACCGACAATGGTCGCGGCACTTTCTACCTCGTTGGGCACTCTCGCCCTCCTGGCTGTCTCGGCCCAGGCGGTGCAATGGGGCGACTACGCCTGCATGAGAAGCTCAGGGGACATGACAAAGCTCGGATCCTCTGCGTATCAATCGCCAGGGTACTGCCAGAAACTGTGTGAGAAAGAGAAGGGGTATTTCTTTGCCTTGCAAGGCGAAGACTGCTGGTGTGGCCCCCAGCCCCCCGGCTTCAATAGTATGGGAGGCACGTGTGATATGGATTGCCCGGGATATCCCAGTGAAAGCTGTACGTGTGAGCCTGAATGAGTGTGATGCATTGTCGAGTTGACTGACCTGGGGATAGGTGGTGGCGACGGCACGTACTCCGTGTGGGAATTGGAGGAAGATTACGCGGATTCTCCCCTGGGACATGCCACTACCTCTTCGACTGCTGTCACGGTGACTACTGCCGCCGGTTCTTCTTCGACTGGGAGTTCTTTGGTGGTGGACCTCACATCCGCGTCGATAACCTCTACTTCCCCGGCTACAACTTCGTCGGCCGTGGCTTCAACATCGTCCGTGGCCCAGCCGGTTGAGACCACTTCTGCCTCCGGGGCTAGCCGTCGCGTTCGGTTCTTGTTTTCCTAATATTCTCGGTCCGGCATCATGGCTTATTCACTTGTATCCACATTTTGCAATATATGCTAAATTATCCCCTCTGCCAACTTTACGCAACTATGCTTCCATCTTGCATCTACCTTTCTTGATACAGTACCCTAGCAGTCCAAACCACACCCGCTACTAGTCACTCTGCTCCTCCCCAACATTGAACACCAGCTTACATCCGCGCACCGTTCCCTCCCGCATTGCATGCAACCCCGGAATCACCCCTGCCAGACCTCCTTCGCCCAGCCGCACCGAATGCGGGAGCACAGCGCCGTCCGCCAACAAGCGCGCGGCAGTTTCCAGCCCGGCCTCCGCAAAAGCCTGATCGGCCAAATCAGCCGGTATTCGTGTATTTCGCTGCCTATGGAACAAGAACTCATACCTGCCTGCAGTGTACGCCACGGTCCAGCGACTGCGGACATACTCCCGGGACACGGGAGAACCGGGTAACAGCGCAGTGTAATCGCCCCCGGGGGTGCTGCTCATCGCCTGGCCACAAAAGGCGGCGGTTTCCGGGGTCGAGATGGTGTCCAGCACCAAGGTAAGTTGGTCCTGGGTGGCTTCACGGATTTGTGCGCGGCGGCCGAGTCGTGGTAGTCATAGATCTGGTCGGCGCCGCACTCTCGGACGAGGGACTCGTGCTGGGTTAGAGAGCAGGTGCTGACTACCATGTAGCCGGAGAGCTAGGCAAATTGGGTTGCCAGGGTGCCGACCGCGGTTGAGCCGCCGTAGATGAGGATGCATTGTGGTGGTGAACTGGGTTAGCTGGTGGACACCGGAGAAGGAGGAGCCAGCCGCAAAGCCTGGTACAGCGATTGACCGACCGTGATTATACTGACTCCCAGAATGGCTGTATTCTGAAGCGTCAGGCTTTCCAGCTGCCATATCCACCCTCGCCACTATATACTCGGCGAAGGCTCCGCCGGACGCTTGCAAGGTCTCCAACCCGACAGGGCTTCTTCACTGCTGGACCGATGGCCTCGACAATCCCCGCGTAGTCGCAGCCAACTGTCACTCCGGGCTGGCTTCGGAGCGCGTTTTCCCAGTCAGTCGGGTTCATGGCAACGCTGCCGACTTTCACGAGGATGCTGTAATCCCGGAGGGTAGGCATCGAGCGGTCGTTTTCAACCGCAAGGGTGACCGGCGCACTGACAATGATTGCTTGCACCTCACACACCGGAGAGGAGGACAAAGGAACCTATAATCATTTTAGCTCAGCTGCTCTTTGCCTTTTAATGGGCTTGACAAGCCTCATCACATTGCCTATAAGAGATAAAAAGTTTAGAATGATAAAAAACCTACTCGACATCCAGGACTGTAGTATATTTGGCAGCAGATGCCAGGCACTGCCGATATATGTTCTTGCCCCGCCCCTTAACATGGAATCCTGTGTCCCCGGCACAACGTAGTAGGCCTAGCAGGTGACCAAGATCGGCAGCTGGAGGTCCCACAGAACACAGCGTAAGCTTCACCATGATTTGCTTATGATCTGCGGAATCAGCAACTCTGGCCGTGACTTCCATGATGCTGGCGACTTGGCGGCTGACCACAGTCGACATTAGAATAGGAGCCCTCTACATCAGGAACCCCTACCTATTAACTACTGAGTATGACGACTCCAGTAAAAGCGGGTCCTCGAAACGGATCCTGCCGTGGACTACTAGGGGTATTTTGCACCACAAGTTGCAGCTAGGCTGCGGCAGCATCCGCGAAAATCCAAATCCGCTCCGCATCCGCTCCGCAGATTGCGGATATGGATATGATTCTGACATCCAACTATCCGCGCGGATTGGATGCGGATTTAGGCTTCAAAAAGTTGGATATCCGCGGATATCCAGCGGATTTGAAAACAATACAAACATGCCAAGTCTCGTGATCTGATTCGACATGCACATCTTATGCAGATTTCAAGATAATATTCTGTATGACCCGCGTTATGTATTATCGAATTAATTACATATTCGTGATACAAATATTATTTTTAATGATATATTGCATTAGTTCACTCTTCAACTGCTCCATTCAACATATTATATAGTTATACTATGGCTTGCCTATCTCGAATCCGTCTAGTAATCGTGGCTTCTTCCGAATCCTTTCTGTCCGGGTCTGTGTACCATTGAATGCCGTTTCCTCGAACAGGACACTATTTTCCAGATCTAAACTATCCATCGGCCGCTTTGAGGAGCGAGAGATTGTCAGTTCATTTATATTATTATTAGAAATCTCTTGTTAATCCTTTTCTTATAACTCTTCTTGGCATCCTTCCTCTTCACTGTCACTAATCGATTCTATAAATTCAAATGATGGTGGAAATAGACAGTTTTGATCAAGTATAGCAGCTTCACTAAATGAAAGATATTCTTTAATTATCTCAACCTCTGTCTGTTTCAGCTCAAATTTAGATGAAAAATGATGAAACATTAGATCCCTGATTGTGTCTGGCTTCAGTTGCCCACGGCGATAATGACAGATATCACGAGCACAATTGAATAAACGCTTTACTCCTGTTTCACTGGCAGGAATTGAAAAAATATCTCGTGCAATTCTGGCAAGCACTGGAAATTCCTGCTCATGTTCTTTCCAATAAACACGTGGATTTCCCTTACTGAGTCCTAATTTTTTATTAGATGCAGTAGACAGATTAAATCAATAAGTAGTTCACCTTTCGATAGATATCGTGTAATCTCATCTTGCTGGCCATCAAATTCGCCGGTAGGAAGTGTATTTTGTTGCGAGTCACAAAGCATTGCAAGTTCTTCATCTTCTATATTATTAATCTTCTCTGAGGTATTTGATTGATGAGCTTCTTTCTGAACTTGTTTCTGATAAGCTATAAACTCATTTTGAAATGCGTCTTAATACTGTTTCATGAAATCAATCTCATTATCTTTTCAATTCTCATTATCAAAGTATTGTAGTTTCTTTGATGGATATAGAATTGTTGTCAATGCACAGGTTGTACTATATGCACTATTATCAGTTTCACTGTAATATTTAAAGAGCTTTTTCTGTGCCAGCTAAAATGCCTGAAGCATGCTTTTCTTTCAGTATACACGCTTATTCTTTAACTTCTTTTCAGCCTCTTTCAGGTGGGTAAAGAGTCTGTTATAGATGCTAAAGACGTGATGTACTGTGCAGTCCCTAGTCTTTGATAAGATATTGATAAAGTCAAAGAAAGACTTGATAATTAACAAAAGATATTCAACCTGGCGCCATTCTTCATTATTAAATTTAAACTGAATATATTGGTTTGTAGTGCAATACTCATCAAGGTAAGATTGAAGCTTCCGCGCATGGAAAAGCATCAAGAAAGTTGAATTTCAGCGCGTGCGCACATCTTGAATTGGAACAATCTTTGGCTCCTTTTTTTGTAATCCTAGAAATGTCTCACGGCGCTATAGGCTTGCATTGATAAATACAGTAATCTTTCGGACCTGTAGTAGTGATTAGTTAAATTCATTAGAAGGGAATCGAATTAAAGAAACCTTTTTAAAGATAATTACGATTGAACGAGCAGAACATTTCGTCTGTAGATCGAAATTTTGTTCATTTGATCACTCTGATTTGGCTTCATCATTCTTGGATGCGGCCTTTAGCTTTCCAAGGAGCTCTTGTAGACAGAGCTGAATCATATGAACAATACAGGGTATTCGAAAGACAGAGGTATCACATTGAAAAAGGGACTGAACTGTTTTTTGGATACCATTTATCATGGTATTGTTGTTTGTAGCATTATCAGTTGTGATTGATAACACTCGGTCGGCAATCTTGTGATATTGTAAAATCTGAACAACAGTATTACTCAGATTATTGCCAGTATGTGATCTGTGGAGATGCTCAAACCCAAGTAGTACTTCATGATAGTTCCAATCTTGATCAATGAAATACCCAGTGATTGCCATAAATGTTTGTTTAAATGAAGATGTCCAGTAATCAAGCGCAATTGAGATTCGGCATTCATCTAGCAATTTATTGAATATCTTTCGCTGCTGGACTTTCACTGATGTATCAAGAAGTCGTCGTATTGTCCGGGCAGAGGAAATATTGAACTTTGATTCTGCGATTTGAGAGTAATTAAAAAGACTTCGGAAACTAGCATGTTCAATGATCCGAAATGGAAGCCGGGCAGTAGTTATGAATTCAAGAATCTTTTGTTGAAAGATCGACTGATCGAATGAAAAAGATATCTGCGCATGCGGCTAACGATATGTGAAGTAAAAGTAAGGTTTATTAGCTTAGAGAGCTTAGATCAGAGGGAAAGACAAATCATATTCTGTAGAAGTTGATCAATGCTCTGCTTCTTTGAGCCCGAAGACTTCGCACATGTAATGCTTTTCAAATGTATCTTCATTGGAGACGTCTTTGTTCGACGATAACTTGAATGAACAAGAACAGTCTGACAGCGCCTACACATTATCTTAGGTTTACCAGTCTTCTCATGTGCGACTTGATCAAAGCAATCCCAAACATTAGATGTCTTTTGCTTGCTTTGCCATTGAATTGACTTCTGTAAGTCCTTCTTTTCATCAAATTCTGTCTTTAGCCATCACTTAACAAAACTCTTCCGGGAGCTCTCCATATTAGGGTCAATTAGATTGTCGTTAAAGAGGATCCAATGCTTTTGGAGATGCTTGTCGACATGACGAAGTGATTTTGGGGCATGAACAGTAAAACGAGATTGTATAGATGAGAGAGAATGTTCAAAAAAGGAAGTTATAATTTGATCTGCTTGGCTTAAGAAGTCAAGGAAGTCATCTGATTGTAGGATATCTGGATCAAGAAAAGACTCAGCATATTGAGATATTGGATATTGACTTTCTGAATATTGGAATCGAGGCATAGTGATAAGGTAAGGGAGAAAGTAAGATATAGAGTATAACTGGAGAAATAAGAAAGACAGAATTCGAATACTTATTGAAGTGACCAGGGTAAAAAGATCTGGGGGATGTTCAACTATTAGGTGTAGCTTGCGCGACCGTGATCTGAACGCGATTAGAATATAAAATATTGATATATCACATTCTCCATTTGAGTATAAATAATGACCAATAAGGTAATCGAGCAGGGTATTCTATCTAAGCCTCTGATTGGATTAGAAGATTTATTACGTTCTTATGCCGATATTTGTTGGATGTCTGTTGGATGTCTGTTGGATATCTGTTGGATATCTGTTGGATATTTGTTGGATATCTGTTGGATATCCGCGGATATCCAACTATTATCCACATTTGAGCAAATTCAAAATCACCAAGTCCAACAATTTCAATAAATATACCATGTTCTCACTATATTTTTATATTGTAATCTACTAATAAAATTGCATTTCCTAATTCTTTAAGCTCTAAAGATTCTATATCTAGGAATATTTAGTTTGATTATAGTAAATTCGGCGTAATGTCTTTTTATGGTCTTCTTTCATAGAATCTTCACTAATGTTCACTCACCAAAATATACATTTTTCATAGCAACCAAAATAACGACAACCATCACACCAATAAATCAAAAATACAATCACCCAGTATATCGTTTGGGAGTTAAAATATCACATATAGCTAGGAGAATATAATCTCTTCTTGAATTTATTTATATTTCATATTATTTCCACTGGTTGATCACATAAGATGGTAATTCTATCACAAATAACCATGACATACCGATACATCTGTAATCTGACGGGAAAACGATTGCTTGGTCAGCTGTATTAGGATCACATGAAGTGCTAAAATAAGTTAAATTAACGAAGTTTATGCTAGTGCGGATAATAATTGGATTTCGCGGACATCCGTTGGATGTCCGTGGATATCCAACAGTTGGATGCGGATGTTGAAGTGGTATCCAACATCCGCAATCTGCGGATGCGGATATGACTTTGACATCCAACGGAGCGGATTTGCCGCAGCCTATTTTAGACCCATGTTCCGACTGCTTTTTCATTATTCAATCTGTATCGTTTCAGATGAGGCTCATTTTTTCAGATAGGATATATGCGCTTATCGATCGAAATATGACTATAATAGCGGTATTTATTGAAAAAAATATAAGAAAAACCAGATTGCAATGTCCGGGGAATATTCTGAAAATGAGATCACGATAAACGATCAATAAAGTGCAACAAATCAAATAATGCGATAACGTGACGGCATGTAGAGATAGAGGAGGAAAAAAAACTGGAATTGGAAAACTCACGAGATCTGAAGATGTAGAATAAGACTGGCGATCAACAATTGACAAAAAAAAAAAAGATTATGATATGATTATCAGCGTGTCTTGTACAGGAGAGAGAAGATAAGAATAAAAGATCTATTTAGTTATGTTTGAAAAAGTCAAGATGGGAATTGCAATATGAAAAAGAAAAAACGAAGATTCGAGAAAAGAAAGAAAAAAAGTGATGATGTTGAAAAAGAGAAAGAAAAAGACAAAGAAATAATAAAAAAAAGCAAGTAATTAAGCGAGAATCTTCTCAGGCGAGTGATAATAACAGAAAAGAAAGAGAGAAATTGGTCAGAATGAAAGAGACAAAGAAACAAACAGAAATGAATTTATACAACAAAATATCGAGATCATACGTTATAATTGGTTTATTCAAAATAATGTCAAGCATGTGATATCAAATTGTTTTTATGATAATAAGTTTCTTGATCTTTTATGATAAATGATTCGTTCTTGGATTAAAAATCAAATATCATTATCATAGCGCAATTACTTTTGGCTAGCATCTTCTATTGTCATCAATATTTATTCCATTTCCTAACTCTATTCAAGGCTGGTCGGATCTTTTTTATTTCTTACTATGCTTGACAAAAGATTCAATTAAATATTATTATAAATTCTCGAAATCTAATTATTATATGGCGATATTACATTCTTAGCTATCATTTTTCATTAACTTTCAACTATAGAGGTATCCAATCCGGACAAACAAAAAAAAGGATTTTCAAAAGTAAAAAAAGAATAGATCCAAGACTTACAATTATTAAAATCAGGTCCATGATGACAGCATATGATGCACATAAAGAAATAGTAAAAGATTTGGTTTAAAAACAAAATATTTTTATTCATGAATCAAATGTATCAGTCTTCTTTACATGTTTTAATCAATCACGATCATCAGCAAATCTTTGACTTTGAATTAATATATCAAAGATCATAGGATCTGCATCAATATCTGAGCTTTAAAATACAATTTTCAGAAACGATATTGCGCCGCGTGTTTCCAATGTTGTATCGAGATATGCTTGTGCATACATTTCAGAAATATAATTAAGTGATAGTATCTCTCGGTTTCGCATTGTCATGTTTGATATATCTGTAGTTCCGGAAAAGACGTTATCGAGAGATCTTTGCACAGTCTATTTCAAACTTTTTGCAGTTCTTCCATCGGTAAAGTTTCAAGAAGGAATTGATTTTCGGCAAAAAGCATTTTTTTTTTAAAAGATGGTTCTGTACATGTGCTGTTCGAGTTTTGGAGCCAACGCTTGCATGACAGAGTTGACATATCAGCAGTTCTCATTTCCGATAGTGGCGCATGAATGGTCACGGCAGGATATGTCGTGGGTGGTAACAGAAAATATTTGACAGCAGACATGAAAAGATTTCAGGCTATTTTGCAAAGTTCGATTGATTGATTTGTATCATCCATTGCACAGTCAAAGACTCGATAGGTTGCAAGACGAAGAAATGCTATAGGACTGAAGTATGTTGGAATAGTTTCAGACGCTTTGGATAAAGCCTTGTCACGATGGAATTTTCAATTGCATAGATCTATTGATTGATATACGTGTGGTGTTTTGTCTAGATCGCGAGAATGCTGATAATCAAGTTTCTGATATTTGGCACGTGCTTTGTTAGCAATGCGTCACGTAAGTGTTTTTTCGCGATTGCAATGGCTAGATGGCGATAGATCTGTGTTATCAGATTGTTAGATCCGAAGAAGGGCTGGTTGATTGTTCACAATCGAGAAGTGAGAAGGTGCCGTGGCAGATGAGATATCGATTGTGGCGAACAGAAAAGATAATGATTAAATGCCGTCTGTCATGCGTCTTTTGTCTTACTCGCATGGAGATGCTGGCTGAGAAATGTCATGAATAGCGATCGAACACGAGCGAGATATAGAACAATTAGACAATCAATTGCGAAAAAAAGAAAGCAGATTATCTGTTGCTGTCGCTTTATTTGACGTCAATTTTTGTGATACTCAGTGACGATCATCACCTGTTTATGATGGACAAAAATATTTTGAAAAGAGATCGCTGTATTTTGTCATTTGATTAATATCAGTTCCGACTCTCGACTAAATTGTTTTCAAATAATCTGGATTAGCAGAGCGAGATCGAGCAGGAATTTTTGAACAGTTTTTCGATATTTCTGCATTGTCGTTAGATCTCACGATTTTTCATCTTTGCATAAAGACACCATGTCCGTCGAGGGATACTCGCATAGAGACAGAAGGAGCAGACAGGATAAACAGATGTACTGAGAACTAATGTTGAGAAATGAAAAATCTAACTGATGCTCGACGGGTGCATTACACAGTTTATCTAGAATAAAGTTTTCAACATAATCTAATAGAAGCTCACAATTAAAAGTCGCTATGATTTGCACAAGAATATGTTGCACTCAACAGTAGAAATTATCTATCGAGATCCCATTCGGATTCTTTTTGAAGTATACAGTCTGCTGGTTGAGTGACCACGTGATTGTCAAAAGCCGTTTTTGTCAAATAATGATATACATTTTCATAGAGACTAACCGGAGCATCTTGTCAAGAGAATAAAAGATGTTCCAGATTCCAAATGTATATTGGACCGCTATCACGCACCGCGCCTGGTTCCAATATCGATCCTGCATCTGGATGTTGATAATAAAGCGGTAAGATCGCTTTGGTAATGCATATTCTAACAGAAAAACTCGCGTGATCCAGAGCACGCCCGCCGCATATGACAAATATAGATACACATTATATAATTTCCGTCCTTCAAATCAGATACTGTGCACAGTCAGAAAAGCATTCAAGATATTGTTGAACTTATTCTTGTCACGTTCGATGATCTGTGACGTAAGATAGCTAATGCAAAAGAAAAAAACGATCTTATTTAGCCATTCCTGTCTAGCAGTTGACAGCTCACATGTCTGGATTGAAGGCTTTAAGAATAGGGATTTGTCTGAGATGTCTTTTATCTCCATTTCAGGGAAATGATTCAACAACTCTTCATTAATATCAACTTCTGATAATATTCCATTCCAGTTATCATCTTTCTCGCTATCAATCGTGTCCGTTTCTTCTATACAATCTGCGATTTCTCTTTTGCTTTTATCCAAATCTCGTCCGAATAAGCGAGCTCTGAAGTTCTTTGCGGATGGTATCTATTCGATATTGTTATTCTTTGATTCATCTAGAATAACCGAAGACTCGATTCTATCTTGTCAATTTAATCTCATTTGTAATACCGTAGGTTTGGTCGCATCGCAAATATTGTCAAATCAAGCGTTTTCGTTTATGGGCGACAAGTCCTCAACGGAAGTAAAGCTAGTTTCCTGCGCAGGCGGTCCCGCTGGTGATAATGACAAAGACAAGATTAATAATGGAATCCGTACTTTCTGCATCACCTGTACGCGTTTAATAAAATACAGCTCGCTTTGAAAAATAGTGGATATCCAGCTTTGCATAACTAAGATCATATCGATCTGCGGCCGTTGCTAAAATCGGACTAGGATTTCTGGGTCGATGTCTCGAGTGCGTTTGAAAGTCTTTGACGTAGATTCCAGTGGGATTTGATTATAAGTGAAGAATAATCCTATGTTCTAAAAGTCGATCTGTTTATATTGTCGATTCATCAGACATTTACGTGCGCTGAGCTTGATCACTGTGTTGAAACAATTGTCCGCCAAAGCTGCATCCGGATCTTCCAGATATCAATGGAGGATATCTCAGATATCGGTTAAATGCTGAGCCTGCTGCTGGTCCAAAGGAAGCTCTAGGAGTTTCCATCTCTTTTTTGAGAACAATGGAATTTCCTTGATTATTCATGTCAGCAATCACCGCCAACAACACTGATACCGATGCAGCGTCTTGCCTTCATGCCGCCTCAATTCGCGCTGGATCAGATGGCCTCGGGTCGAGCTGCGGAACATCCTGAAAATAAACACGTGGATGGAATCCAGAGTCTCCATGGCGCGATCCAGCACCCGATCAAAGAACTATAACACGAGACGTAAGATCGTATGTAAATGATCTTTCCGGTCAGACAGCGGTTCCGCTGGCCACAACTCTTGGAATCGCGGATGATGCTGTGAAATATAGATCTTTTTCTGAAAAGCCGCTCACATCATTAATAGCCATCGACCATTGAAGAACCGTGATCAATTGTTCTACAGAAATCAAGGAAACATATCATTCTGTGTGTGCCGCTGGCTATATCAAAAGGGAGAAAACAATATATTCAACAGATGCCATGAGTGGCCTGCTGTCCCAACAATCTGAAGTCCTGGGTGCTGATAAATGCCACGCGCCTCTAAATACCGAATTTCCTGCAGCCAGGAGGGAGTTGAAGGCGGCACTACCTTCCGCCTGCGTCCACGGGGCTTAGGCGTCTCCGGTAAAGAATCAAAGAGATTAATAAAAGCTTTCCTGTACTCGCTTATTATCATCATATCATTAAGCGTTGTACTGTCGTCGGCAAATGTTACCAAACTCTCGTGCTCTTGAATCTGAACTGCTATTGCTGCATTGGAAATCGTTTCTGCCGGCTCGCTCTCATGATCGCTCATTATCATCGTGTTATTAAGCGCTGTACTGCCATCAACAGTTTCTATCAGCTTTTCTTGTTTTTGAATCTGATCTTCCATTATTGTATTGGAAACCATCTCGGCTGGATTGCTCCCGTGATTACCCGTGTCATCTAGACCATCGACCATGTGCGTTTCTTTTATGCCTCCAATGGCGCTTATCTTGTCTGAGATTAGAATAGTAGTATCGGTAATCCAGAACCTGATATGCTTCGTAAATACAGATCAGATTTGTTCCTGCATGTAGAGTCCTGCTGTCGCTAGTCCGTCAGTCTTATGATATGCCAACTGCCAAGTTATGCTTAATTAACTGATGTCGTGTTGTTGTCAAGAATTTATAGTGCACACATTGAACTAGCTCCCGCAACTCCAACTCTGGCATCAGAGGTGAATCATTAGACAAAGAAATGAAGTTGTTATGATCTTCCGCGACTAGTTCACTTGCTCGGAATATAGACTGTAAATGCGGATGCTGATTCCCAAAGTCTAATATCCGATGTCTTTTTTTCAGATGTCGCTCTATCAGACATTAGGATATGTCTATCTGGCATACGACACAGACAATGCAACCGAACTGCGGCAGATAACAGTAGATAGCGAGAGGAAGCGGATTTTTCTGGAAAGCGAAGCTTGTTTCGATGGAATCCATACTTTAAGTTATAGTATCTATCAAAAGAAACGGTTTTCTTTTAACGAAACACAATGTAGAGATTGGATCGGATACAGTAAAAGGCGTGATAGATTGTGATAAATCTTAATATTTTAGTTTCTGACTCAAAGATTTCGCTCAGAGACAAGAAGGACACTTTCTGCCCAGAGACAGCTTCTCTAGAGTCGTTTCATTTCAAGTGATTTGATTGGTCAGAAAATTGCAAAAAAGAGCATCTCCAACTTACTTTATTTCAAACATATATATTTACAACGTCCGCACTTTTCACCCATGGGCTAAAAGGTCAGGACAGTATCTCTTCCTCATGGTAGCTTACAACTCTAAAAGCGCAAATGGATATCAGAAACATTATATCTAATTATCATTAGAATCTGATAAGTCGTAGTACTAACCCCTCAATCAACGTTGATCAACCTGTATTATCTTCCAGATTCCGCCCCTTTCTTTCCGATTGCATTCAGCCATCATATCTCTTTTAATGAACATGCATCTGCCGAAAATCAATAGTCCATTTTATTCGATAGGATATCAATAAACATACTCTATTCCTGCACCTTGGCCTTCTTTTTTTCGTTGTGTCTCCAACACTCGACGCACTGGCTATATTCAATGTGTCATTTCTCATTAGCCATGGACGGCTGATCGTCTGGCACCATGTACTCGAGGCACTTGGAGCACACGAGACCCGCATTGAGATCTTTTGCTTGCATCATTCTCTAGAGGGCCAGGCGGAGGTTACCTAAGGTTGAAATCAGAGGATCGAGCTAGGGTATAGGAGAATCCTAAAGCCCCTGGTCTTCTTGAAGCTCTATCTGATTCTTGAATAAAATCAGTGAATGAATGAGCTTCCTGCAAGTGAATGACAAGTCCAATATCTTGAAAAACGAACCCTGCCCCAATTGCACTAGTGGCCACTAGAATCTGCCGTTTGGAGTGAATGAATGAATTCAATTGCTCATTTTTGACCAAATCAGGAAGGTCTGCATGAAAATATGCAGTTAATTGATCATTTTCTTGGTGAATTTCTTCAACCATTCTCTTTGACATGCAGAAAATAATCGCTTTTTGACCAGAAAACCTTTCCAAAAACTGCCTAATTAGGCATAGTGCAGAGTCACCCAGATCAGTTCCTGAAGGAATTAATTTAACTCCATAGAATAGAGAGGGCTTATTGATATTAGCCCTAATTCTAATGGGGTTGATCAATCCTAGGGTTTGCAGAAGGTCCTTTTCAAGGTGACTGGGTAAGGTTGCTGAGGCAAAAACCATAGGAGCAGGCAATCGAGTCACCTGACGCACCCTATTCATGACTTTTCGGTAATTTTTAGCCAAAGGAATCAGGTGACATTCATCAAAAATGATATGATCTAATTGATTCTTTTCAATTAGGGCTTTTGCATATGAAAAAAATGCAGGGGTAACCACTGATTCAATAGAAATCAATAAGATATATGGATGTGAACTAGGACTTGGTTCAGGGCTTGATTCAGGGTTTTCTTCAAAAACCTTAACTGAAAGCCCTAGTTTCAAAGCTTTTTGATGAAGATCCTGCTTCAAAGCAACCAAAGGAGCCACTAGAATAGTGGTTCTACTAGTAGCTAGACTAGCCCCTAAAAGGAATAGGGTAGTTTTACCACCAGCAGTAGGGAGGATCATGATGAGATAGGGCACCCGAGATAGGAAAAAATGTAGGGCTTGGCCTTGTTCAGAGCTAAAAAAGGTCACCTGATCATTCTGCATGAATTCCTGCCATATATGCAGCAATATATCAGGATCCTGAAAGCTCTGATTTTCAACCAGTTGACTCAACTGGCTCTGATCAGGCATTCGAGTCAACTGACTCTGGTCAAGGTCAGACCATTCAAATTCAGGCATTTCATTCTCATTCACTGATTCATTCACTTTTTGCATGGGGTAAAGCGATAGAAATCGATGAAACTGCCCTATAGTCACCTGATTAGGGAAGGCCCTAGGGCTCTGCTCAGATCTACGCATATGATATTGCACTAGAGGTGACCCTAGAGGTAGGGTAGGAACGCGGGGGTCAGGTAGGGCTGCAGGGATTGGCTCAGGAGGTGAAGGATCATTCATTGCAGAGAAAAGATGGGACGCTAGCTCGAATTGAGTTGGAGCTAGGCCTAAATAGGCATGCCAGCGCTCACTAAACTCAATCTGAGCTTCTTGCAGATTAGGACCGATTTTTGAAAAAGCCGATTTCTGCCTGCCATAGATCATCTGACCTATTTGCTGTGAATGATGCATTTGCATAGCCCCTAGACCTTCAAGATCTAGCTCTTCATCAGGGTCTTCTAGGGCTAACCCTCCTAGACTATGCCTAATTAGGGCCTGCGCAAGATGTCTCCATGCCCCAATCCCTATTGGCTGACCAATTAATGAATTGGTCAAGGCTCGCATTGAAGTTGAAAGGATTCGGCCATTCAAAGGTCTGATTTTCAGCATTTTCCTAGGGTCACCATCAGGGACATTTTCAGGGTCATTCCTAGGGCTCTTTGTAGGGCTTCTGAAGTTAAGCCAAAGAAATTCAGGTTTTTTGAATGCAGCTTTATTCACTTCAAGAATCAGAGATTGAATGAATGGCTCAATGATCAAAAGATAAATCAATAAAAGCCATGAAATTGATTGAAGTAAAACTCTCAAAGCTTCTTTTTCAATTCCAGTTCGGCTGAAGGTTTTTGAATAGGCTAACCGAATTAGGAATAGATTGGTGCCTGGATGCAAAAAAAGATGCCTTAGAGTTCCTGAAGTGTTTCGAAACAGGATTTGCGTGATTTCACTGCCTCTAGCAGGGCCTCCACTAGCCATATGACAGAGGACTAACAGGTCTTTCAAAAAGATAGAAGCCTTTTCCGCATAAACTCTAACCCTTTTGGGGTTTAGTTCTAGCGCTAGTTGACCATTCACTCTGATTTGCTGATACCATTCACTTTGAAATTCATTGGAAAGGGTCTTCTTCAGCAAAAAATTACTGAAGAATTCAATTTGCGAGTGATTAGTGCAAAAATTGAAACCCTGAGCATGATTATGAATTTCTTCATAGTGAGCAGCCTCAGGCAGCGAAATTGAACCCTGAATCGATTGAAAAACCCTAAAGTTTAGGCATAATTCATTGGCCAGTTGGTTTCCTAGGGTTTGACATGCCCTAGTGAAAAACTGCTGCAAAAGGGCCTGAGAAACCTGCAGGTGCTTGAATCGGACCTCATGGGGGCGAAGCAGGGTCACCTGACCTAGGCTAGAATTGGTCCTAATCAAGAATAGCGCCAAATTGCGAAGACCTAAGGTGACCCCCATAGGTGATTCTGACTGACCAGTGAAGAATTTGGTCATCCATGCAAATATATATTCTGCCATTGGCTGCATGGGAGATGAATGAGGGTTTTGATCAAGATTTTGACCAGGGTTTTCGAGGCCTTGGGATGCAGATGGGTGATCAATATATATATCTTCATGCAAATGAATCAAGAAAATGAATTGAAAGCACTTGATCACTGCAGAATATATATGACTGATTTGAGATATATATTTGAAGCAGCCGTGCGAATAATCCCGAGAATAACATGCCAAAAATGCATGTATTGCGCTTCTTCTAGGGTTCTTCAGGGGTTGTTCAACCAGTTGACGCGCAAGGGTTTGAATCAGTGAAGCAGCCTTTTTCAATTGGTGAATAGGATAAGGGCTCGAAAGAGGTCTAGCCCTAGGGTTCCAGTGTTGGTCATCTGAGTCAGATGAAGAATCCTGATCAAGGTCTGATTCAAGATCAGAATCTTCAATTTCATTCCCTAAATCATCCTGCCAACCTGATTGTTTTGGTGGTTGAGTTGTAGAGCTAGGCTTGATTTGGTCTAGTAACTCTTGAAGAGAAACTAAAACAACGAACGAAGCTCTAGGTAGAGAATAGAGATGATGAAATGATTCGGGACCTTCAGGGTTTTCTTGCTGAAATGAAGAAGAATTCAACAAAAAGATGCATAAAGCCCTAAAAACTCTAGAATAATTCTCTAGAGTTTTTGCATTCTGCAAAGGTCGGAATTTTCGCATTGAATCAGGGCCCTGATTTCGAGCTAGGCTATTTAAAGCCATTAGGGCTTGAGAAGAGGTTTCATTGATTTTTTGATGACCATTCACTAAAATATAGTGAATTGAATGAAAGAGGAATTCGGATTGATGAGGTTGATCAGGATTTAGCATAAAAAGGTCTGCTAAAAGCCCTAAATCACGTCCATCTAGGAAGGTGGGATAGCGGGTTTCATTGTGAAATGAATTGGTTTCATCTCTAGAGTTAAACACTCTAAAAACTTGATTTTTTTGGTGAATGGAGACCTGCTTAGCCCTATGTTTGGCAAAGAATTGAGCAGCCAAATCAGGTTGAATAGGGCTTTCAGGTTGAACCCTAGGTCTTTTCGGTCGATGCCCTAATTCAATAGAACTAGGGCTTGAAATCTCAATTTCAGATGAATGAATTTGAAAGAGATAACGTGAACCCTCTAGGGCTTGCACTAGGCAATTTCCGATTTGGGCTAGCTGGTTTTTTGAACCAAAGATTCGATGATGACGAGCCACATGATCCTTGATTTTTGATTGATTCAGAGCTAAAGTGGAGCAGTTCTGAATAAGGCAAGTGAATGCAGGTTTAGGGCTAGGGAGGTAAAGAATTGGTTGAATAGGTTCCCAAGCTCTACTCCAAAAGGGGCAAGGTAACATTCCTACGTTACCGCGGTGTGGGGCGCGGTTTTGTATGGGACAGCGCCCTAGGGTTGCCATACGCTGGGTTCAGACTTGCCATCCGTTACTTTTGACCTTCCGGGGGGCCGCGCGGGCCCAGATTCCGCCTATATATTCGTTGCCCGTTCTCTAATCCCGTCTTCTAATTTTAACGCGATTGACCTCGATTGGCGGCCAAAAAAAAAGATTTAAAATCGATAGATTACTAAAAAAATATGATGAGGTGCGGTCGGGAGTTAGTCAGCCAAATCCCGCTAAGCCCGGCTGTCTACACTAATCTATATATATACAACTATTTATATATAATTATAATATTATCTCACCACTTCTCCTGAATCTTAAATCTTGAATCTGTATCTGACAGTAACAACCAACCCAGATTGCCCCCCCGTAATCGACGAATGATTAAATCTCTTCCGAACAACTACTATCTACTAAATTATGGCTAACCAGCTTTTTGAGCAATTTTTATCGCTGCAGGTAATCATCTGCTGCCAGTGTCGGTATAAAATGTGGCCCACGGAAATAAAAAAACACCTTAAACGACAACATCAATTAAATCATTTTACCATCCAGCCGATCCTCCACGATATCCAGCAATGACGCGATCTCGCTATACATCCGCAGGCGGTCCAGATCCCCCATCAGCTAGACGAGCCATTACCGATTATCTCTTGTCACTCGCAGAAACTGTTGTGTCAACGTGACCCCGCAAATTGCCAATATCTAATCTCTAGCATAAAAACGATGCGAATCCATTGGCGACGGATCCACCAGTAGTCCCAGTACTCTGAACGGAACGCTATTTCTCAATTGCAGCGGACGCAGCAGGAGACGGAGCTCTAGCAGTCGTACAAACTGATCTTCTATCAACAGCTGTTTCCATCGCGGACCGGCTCGCACTATATCCATATCCGATACCCGTACAGCCGCCAATCCCCCCCACCGGCTCCCGATCAGACGCAGCAGGCGGTCAATGCGGTAATCCAGGCCTGAAAACAAGCGAAGATCGCGCGCGAACAGGCCCCGATAGAGCCTACCCAGTTCCGCGATACGAACCCGTGGCTGCGCATAACGAGATAAACCGAATACCTGAAAAAGATCCCGTCGACTAATCTACTGCACAACGTCAAGACGCCTCACCCCGATACAGTAGACCCCGTCGAGCAAGACGTGCAGATACTATTCCGCACGGTAAACCAACTAACGTGGAAGAGCCAGCGTACGATCACGCACTGCGGATACGCGATGCGTATAAAAGCGATACGCACGCAGACGGGCGAGCTGCCGCATCAACTGTTACTGACGTATATGAATGAAGTCAACATGCAAAAACACGTACAGCCGTGGCAACAGATGCTGGACTTCTTCGCGCGTACACAACACCCGCACGACTGAGCCAGCCCTACGTACCAGTTTATCGCGCGACAGCAGCAGAAATGGGCGCGGCTATGGCAGCTGGTACAGCATCCCGAGCCGCAGCCGGAGCTGCAAGCGATTGACGAGACACTGCAGCCGTGACTGTTGAAGCGACACGAGCGGACGTGCCTAGAATTCTGCGTAAAGCTGCTGAATCAGCGATATCGCAGCCACGAATACGAGAGCGCACTCGTCTGCATGATAGCGGTGCTCGGCCGCGGAGCGAACGGCTGGCGGAACCCCGAAAGCTATCCCCCAATCCTTTTCCGCGTTATTAAGCTTGCGCGGTTCTTCGTGGTAAAGAAGGCGCTGTGATTGGATCCCGCGGTTCTGCAAATTGTGCAGATGTGGCAGAACCGGCAAACCGAGACCCCGTGAGCGCTACAAAGCGCAGATGACAAACTAAAAGACCTCATCGACAAAAGATACGTCAGCGAATCGACCGCGGATAGCCCAGTCGCTAGCAGCCCCGGTTTAGAGGGTTGTCCTCGGACATCAGTTGGCTCACAGCCGGCCGTGATCCCGTGAATCGACCGCTCGAGCGAACCCTTATCCAACACGGGCTTCAACATCCCGATCCATCCGATACGAAGCAACCCGCGCGGGCCCAGCAATAATCAGAACAGCCAGAGCAATTAGAAAGGCCCGCTCGCTAACCATACGTTCCAAGACCAGCTAGAGCGGATGGTGCGGCGGTTCATGATACGCGGCAATCACGGCCCCGTATAGATCCTGCTAAATTGGCGCACCTACGGGTTACAGATCCATTACAACACCACTATTTCCGGGCATATCACATGGCAGAGGGCCGACGAGCTGCTGTACAAGAAGTTACAATTTACTATGGGCGATTTTCGCGGCTTCGTTCACGGGCTAGCCGGAATAGCGCGAGATCTATTAAATCAATTGTTGTTTAGTTCGGCGGAGCGGCCGGCGCCCGTTATTTTGTGGGACCAGTTCTACGACAATCCTACGCAGCCGAGAACCGGCTGAAACTTTCTGTGTGATAGCCGAACAGCGTGGTCGATGAAGGGCCAGCGATGACTAATCGATCGGATCCGGGCCAAGCCGGCGCTACACGCGAAGTTTATCCGGACCCATCGCTGCCACCCTTCTAAGCTCCGCGCCTACTTCCAGCAGATAATTCAGTTTAAAGAACAACTGACAGTCCTAATCCATCTCATCGACGAACAGTCAGCCCGGGCGTCGCTCGGAATTATTCAATATTCAGCATATTAATACTAAAACGAACATGCGGCGGAATATCTATATCGATAATGGATTGATTACGCTAATCTCCGCGTACCACAAAGGATTCTACGCTAGCAACAATACAAAAATTATCCACCGATACGTGCCGCGAAAGATAGACGAACTGATCGTCTATTACCTTTGACTAGTACGGCCGTTCGTGGAGCAACTGGACAGCTGGCTCGAACGACAGGCCTTTATCCCACGCGAACCCCTAACGACGCACCAGCGGGCGCTTCTCTGAGGCCCCGATCCCGACATCCGGCGCGTGTGATCCTCGAATCGATTTCGGAAAATGCTCAAACGAGAAACAAAGCGGCAGCTCGGGCAGCCAATCCATGCGACCGCGTATCGAGATATTGTTATCGAGATCAGCCGACGATTCATGCAGGCCAATAGTCAGTTCCCGCAGAATCAGAAAAAGCGAATAGAGCAACAACGGACAAGAACGACAGCCGACGATTCTGATAACGAAATAGTCATGAACGACGAGCAATAACGAAACCACATCACGGACCTGCAGGCGGTCCATTCGTCGCACATAACTGAAATGGTCTACGGTCGCGAGCTGATAGAACAGGCCGAAACAACCGCCCACCGCCAAAAAATATTCCGTCTCTCCAGCACTGACTGACACCGCTTCCTAAAATTCGCCTCGGCCCAGTTCGAGCCTCCGTCGGCACTAAAAAAACGTAAACGGACGCCGTGAGAGGACGCGATAACGGAGCAGCAAGTCTGGCGGCGGCATCGGCTCCAACAGACCGATATAACGCAGACGGCGCGGCGACTGGCTCAACAGTCTAAGCTCAAACTACGAGGGGTGCAGGACCCAGCGCTGCGGGCGATCCAGGACCGCGAGAATCCCGTGATAGCAGTTATGCTTACCGGCGGCGGGAAAAATATGCTGTTCCTACTCCCGGCCTACCTCGAGCCCGGAAAAACTATCATAATGATAATGCCGCTAATCGCGTTACAATAAGACTTCTAACGGCGATACTAGCAGCTGAATATCGCCTGCGCGATGTGGAAGAGCCGGCGATTCCCGGACGAAGCCGCGATCATACTAATCACGCCCGAATCTGCGATCACGCTCGATTTCCATTCGTTCTTTAATCGACTATGTATGATGCGGCGATTGGATCGGATTGTGATTAACGAATGCCACATTATTCTACAAAACCCGAAATCCGGATTCAGTTTAAGATCGGCTGATTTCCAACCAACGCTGCGCCGGCTCGGTAAGTTAATCCACGCGCGTACGCAGTTAGTACTGCTAATCGCTATTCTATCACCCACCATTAGGGTTTACATTAGGGTTTACATTAGGGTTTACATTAGGGTTTACATTAGGGTTTACATTAGGGTTTACATTAGGGTTTACATTAGGGTTTACATTAGGGTTTACATTAGGGTTTACATTAGGGTTTACATTAGGGTTTACATTA